>NW_027437181.1:2800000-4200000 GCF_033239565.1 Halichoeres trimaculatus | reverse complement strand
TTGATTCAGACTTTCTGTGTTCCCACATACACTCCTGTACAAAGCAGGAAATCAGAGGTGCAGTGCATGTGTAAAAACAGCACAGACCTTTACAATATTATCAACAGACTCTTAATGAAACGCCTTCCACTTGTTCCAGCAACTTGAAAACACAAAAACAAGCTATTATTTGTGATACACAATGAATCAACGGCTGTCTTCAAATAAAAATCCTCACAGAATAACCACAAAGTAATGATGCATGATGAAAAAAACACAGGCACACACACAGAGAAAAGCAGGCGTGTAATTAAAAGCAGGAAACATCCAGACATCAGGAGAGCAAACTCCATCAGAGGAGAAAATCTTTTCTATCTCACAGACAGACGCATGCCAGCACCAACACAAAGTACTCTGCTGCCGTGTGAATTTCAATGTGTGGAGATTTCTCCCGGTATTTGATGAACCTGTTCAGCTCCAGGCGCCTGGAACGTGACTGAGTCTGAGAGGGAGTGGGAGGAAAAACCTTTGCAGGTGTGAGACGTGGGAGGAGGAAAACTAGACAATGAAAGACGAAGAGAGGGAAAAGAAAAGGTTAACAGGAGGAAGCAGCTCTCCTGGAGTCAGAGAAGCTCCCTCGACTACCTGCTCCTAAAAAAGTGAAGATAGAGTCATAACGAGGAGAGAGCTGGAAGCTGCTGCTGCTAGCTCTGCTAACATTAGCTACACTTAGCAAACCTGTTGACATCGATCACCTGCAGACTCTGAGATCCGGTTTCAAGGTGTGTTGAATAACTTGTGATTGATTCTGACTTTTTTCTCACATTTTGGAGCCTGGTTGGCTTGTGGGTATTTTTTTACTCCCGTCAGGATATCTTTAAAGAGGGGGTATTGTCTTTTTTTCAGGCTTTATTTGTCCCTCTGGTGCCCCCGTACTGTCTCTGCACGATTTATGGCTCAAAGAAATCTCTATTTTTTCTTCACTGGTGTTTAGAAAACCCTGATGTCAGCCTCAGTCTGAAACTCTTCATTTTAGCTGCTGTCTCTTTAAGGCTCCCCCTTTGTGTTTGAGGCCCTCACCTCCAGTGTGTTATAAAGCAATCAGGAGCTCCTCATTAGAGATGGAACGGTTCATGAAAAAAACTTGAACCTTTTGGTTTTCCTCACTCGGTTTGTTTGGTTTGTGTATTCCTTTTTCTTCATTTTACTCAGTTTGAAGCAAATATGTAGCTCCAATCACACGCGTGTGCAACTTGAAGGAAGGCAAAGGAGTACGGCGTGACACTTTGTGGGGGAGGCGTGTGTGTTGTTTACATGATGAGCAGAGAAAACAGAGTCAGAGGGTGTACCTGTGGTGTTGTGGCGGTCTGCTGTCTGGGAGCTCTTTAGATTCAGTGTAGGCTCTGATGACGGCGGTTAGAAAGTGGAGGATAAAACCACGACGCAGAGACTTTGTTGCTACATTTAATGACCTTCCAGACCCCTCCGGAGAGTTTTTTAAAGACGACAATTCTTGCGACTTTTCTGGAGTTTGGAGAATCTGAGGTTAAAGCGTGTTTTGATTCTCTCAATGGTCACTGGTTCTGCCAGTCCCCAGCCCTGATAAAGGAGGAGGGCTGATATTAAGACATGAAAAAAAAGAATGAACAGAAGAAAGATAATTTGTAGTTTTGAACATATTTATGATGCTGTGTTTTTCCTACTTTCTTTCTCTCCCACTTTATTCCTCTCTACTACAGAGTCTGTGACAATAACATGCTAATGGATTGTTATGCTAATTAGACAGCAGCATCATTTAGTGGCTTTTAGTGACTTCTGAGACAGCCAATAGTGACTTTCCTTACTGAGGAGTTGAAACCAGCAATGTTTCACTCAGCTTTAATGATGTTTGAAATGGGAAACAGCCTCATTATGTCAGGTTTTTCATGACTATACATCAGTGTTTCCTCTACGTTTACAGCCTTGAAGGGGTGGTGACGATGGCGGCAGCAGAGGCCATTTATTTTCTGAACCGCTTATCACACTTTGAGATCTTTTTGATGAAAAGTGCTTTACGAATTAATTATTTTATTATTATTATTAATATTATCTAGGGATGTCCCAATCGAATCACATGATCGGGATCGGATCGGGATAGGGGCATTTTTCAACGATTGGAGATGGGGGGAGACAGAATCGGAAAAAGCCTGGGGCCTTAGTTCTTGTTTTTCATTAAAATGTGTATCATAGAAAATCATCATTCATTATAGAATATAACTTTATTTGTCATTATAACAAGTACAACGATATTCTAAACAAGAAATTGCAACCTTATTGTCACACACATACAAGGTTATCTTGTGGTGCACCACTGAGAAGCTTTATTTGTATTTTGTTGATCCAATGCTGCACTAAGTGGAGAAAAAAAGCTAAATCAATGTTGGCTAGAATGATACCTTCATTTAGATAAAATAAAAAAACTCAAAGGACAACTTGTAGGAGTTTTTTTCTTTTTTTCTCTAAAACATTGCTGAAAGATCGAATCGGGAAATATCGGGATCGGCAGATACTCAAAATAAAAAAATCGGAATCGGATTGGGAGCAAAAAAAAAGGTGATCTGGACATCCCTATTATTATCCTGTTCAGGGCCACAGGTTGCTGGAGCCTAACCCAACTGTCATTGGGCGAAAGGCGGGGTACACCCTGGACTTTGCCAGTCAAATGTGTTTTTGGACTGCTGTGAGGCTGCAGGGCTAACCGTTGCGCCACCATGCAGCCTGGCTGTGTTATGCTTTCTGCGCAAACATGACACACGGAAATCCGACACACAAGACCCGCGCAAGAGAACACGAGCTTGTCTGCGTGTGTAAATTTACGCACGTGTTTGTGTGTCTGTGAACACGTTGGGGCGAAACTTCGCCAAGCATGAAGCAGAACGAGGAGAAATGTGAACGTGACGAAGTATAAACAACATCCCATCATGAAAATCAGATACATAACATAAGGCTATTTAGTCTGTTAGATTAAATGTAACAAGGTATAGACCTGATTTATTACAGAGGGAACTCTAGATCACTTCTGCTGTGATCTGTATGGAAAATAAAATTAACTTAACCTCCAGGGGAGGTGGACCCCCGCGACCGTGCCATCCCTACTCCTTATGCCATGACCTAACCATTTCAGCGAGATTATTTACAGTATTTGATCAATTTACAGACAGATTCAGGGATTTCTACAACATATGAATGTGCAGCAGTTTGAAAATTTGCACATGCTCAGTTCAAACATCCAGTGTTGTCACTTTATATCCACAGCCACGTCTTTAGACGTCAATTCGGTCACGATCTCTGATCAATATCCCTGTTTCTAAACAAAGGGGCTGGGTTGATCTGGATTCCCTGGGTCTAATACTCAAACTGAAGAAAAATAACTATGAGAAACCACTACAAAAAACAGACAACAGCCAGCAAACAGTGGTTAACTCATTGGATTCTCACGGGCAGTCTTTGTAATCAATGTTCACGGATCAACGGAGATCTAAAGATCCGTGGGTTGTTCCAATAATTGAGGCCAATTAAGGGCTTTGATTACATACTGGTTAATGGTAGGGCATTGGTTTATATTTCCAATAGAAGAGATAATGTTGGAATAAATTTCCAGAGTTTTATTAGTTTTGTGGTTTTGTCGCAAATAGACTTAATAAGAAATCCATTAGAGGTGCAGAAATGGCAAAAAACTCATTTCACAAGCTCGAAGAAGCTAAATCTAAGATTTTCTAATCCAATTTCCCTAAAGTAATCAACCAATAAATCGATTCCTGATCTCATTATGAAGTCAGTTTTAAAACATCCGCGTGGGGCAGCTTTAAAAGGAGACTCTTTCTCTGACTCACTCCGAACAGCCGCCCTGCGAGGGAAACATCTCTGAACCGCTCTCATCATCCAGATAAACAAACTCCTTCCCAGAGTTAAACAAACAGCTGAATGAACGAACAGGGAGCAGAAAAACCCGAGCACAGACGGGAGGGAGTGTTTGCACGCAGCGAGGAGATGAAGAAAAAAGAGCAGAATTTCATTTTCTCCTTTGGATTGTCTCCAAAGATCACCTCGATACAGTCGGTACCATCGGTCTGCGCGCAGAATATTGATTTTATTCACTCCCCTCGTCTCATTACCTGAGCGAGCAGGGACACAGAAGTGGGTCTAATATTTGGAGTCTTGTTATCCCTGCTGTGAGGAGTAGATTGCCTGATAAACAGCACGTCCAGAGCAGAGCGATCGATGGGAGTTAACTAGAGGAAGCCTCGGCCTGGAGCAGCCGGCCCTTTCGTTACTACATTTAAGAGTAACTATTTCCCTCAACTTCACGAACCAAAAACACACATTTGAACACAAACGCAAATTTGTCCTCTTGTTAGGCTTACATCAATCTTGCTTAAGTAGCCTTGGATTAAAAATAAAGGCAAGAAATGACAAGACAAGAAGCAGCTTTAATGAGATTTTGACTGAATTTTTGTCCAAGAACTGGCACCTCTGGCTCCTAAAACAGGAGGAATAAGACCAAACCTCAGGCTTCAAACCAAAGTTAGATACTCAGGGTCAGTGTGCACAGAAAGTGTATTTGCCATTGCCTAAAATCTGAAAAGTAAACTTAAAAAAGGGTAAAAACTTAAAAAAAAAAATGGATTAAACTTTAAAAAAGGAGAAACTATAATTCTGGACGGTTGTACGTGTAGCCAACTGTAGAGATTAAAGACAAAAAAACCCTCTGATACAAGTTTTGCACTGAAGACCCCGAGAACTTAAAAGTTGTACTGTATAAGTTTTGATCAAAAAACAACTGGAACCAGTAAAGAAGTCACTGTTGAGCTGGGAACACATCAGGTCCGTGCGTCTTGGTTGTGTGCAAACAAAAATAGGCGATGCATCTGGTGTATTTTGTCCAAAAGTGACAAAACTAAGGATAGGAATACTTTCAAAAGCTAACCTCTGCTGTATTTTAGCATGCCACTTTAACATGCTATGGGAAGGATCTGTTTTAATCGGACTGCATCGCCACCTTCTGGCCCGGACTCTCATACACACTGTCGTAAAGACATGACTTTAATCAAGACATGTTTTTGTTTTGGAACAAGTTTTCTTTGAACAAAACTTTTTACTGGACACAATCCGCCTAGGAAAAGTATTTCTCAACAGTTTGGTAGAGCTACTTTTTGAAGCATAACACCAGGCAAACTTTGTCAGTTTTCTGTACATCAGTGCCGGCTATTTGTAGCTCTACTAGCTGCCTGGTGCTACGACTTATCTGCAGGCTATCATGTCAACAGTCAAACTTTTCACCCTATCATAGTAGCTATTCATATTTAGCACAGCTGGCAGCCCGGTGCTCTAAGATGTATGTAATGTGTAACATTCGTGAATCCTGGTTATGTCCCACCAATCATCTACCAATCAGAGCTAACGTAACGTAACCTCACTCTGCATTTTATTGACAGACTCTCAAGTTCGAACAGACCACTGCAGAATAACTGCTGACTTTTTAGCCCATGTTCAAGCCTCTAGCTCGTGGTTAAGCCTTTAGCTTGTGTTTTAGTCTTTAGCTTGTGTTTTAGCCCCTAGCTTGTGTTTAAACCTTTAGCCTGTGATTTCACCTTGAGCCTGTAGTTCAGCCTTTAGCTCATGTTTTAGCCTTTAGCTTGTGTTTTATCTCCTAGCTTGTGTTTTAGCCTTTAGCCTGTGATTTAGCCTTTAACCTGTAGTTTATTCTTTAGGTTATGTTTTAGCCTTTAGCTTGTGTTTTATCTCCTAGCCTGTGTTTTAGCCTTTAGCCTGTGATTTAGCCTTTAACCTGTAGTTTATTCTTTAGGTTATGTTTTAGCCTTTAGCTTGTGTTTTTGTCTCTAGAAACTGTTTTAGCTCCTAGCTTGTTTTTTTGGCCTTAAACTTGTGTTTTAGGCTCTAGAAAGCGTTTTAGCCCCTAGCTTGTTTTTAAGCCTTTGGTTTGTGTTTCAGCCTCTAGAAAGTGTTTTCACCCCTAGCTTGTTTTTAAGCCTTAATCTTGTGTTTTAGGCTCTAGCTTGGGTTTTAGTCTTTAGCTTGTGTTTTAGTTTCTAGACAGTGTTTTCACCCCTAGCTTGTTTTTTAGCCTTAATCTTGTGTTTTAGGCTCTAGCTTGGGTTTTAGCCTTTAGCTTGTGTTTAAGACTGTAGCTCTAGTTTTAGTCTTTAGCTTGTGTTTAAGACTGTAGCTCGAGTTTTAGTCTTTAGCTTGTGTTAGCCTTTAGCTCGTGCTCTATCTCTCTCCTGTTTCTTTCTTCTGCTCTTCTGTCCTTTTTCTGTCTGACAGTTAGGCTCCAGTGTCCACCATCACTACAAAATTAATCACAGATCTCTCTTCTCTCTGCTAGACTGTGTCAGCTAGCGTAAATCAATCCAGTCCTGTGAAACAACATTTAGGAATAGCCTAAATTGGTGCTGATAACCTCATGTTAAAGTGTGGATCATAATAGAGGAAGGCACACTTTTCAAGATCACTTAGAAACTCCTCACAGCCCCTTTAAGGTACCAGGTAACAGCTATCTGAACCTTGATGGACAATACTAAGATTGATCTTTTCTTTCTCTGGCTTCTTGTCAAGCTAAATATTTTATTTCTAAATGAGCACAGGGAAACAGATCCTTTAAAAAGCCTTCAGAGCATTTGGAGAATGCAGACAAAGAGAATAAATATTATAATGGGATTTGGAGATAAACCCATTGTCTTCTCTATGTGCATGCAGACATGCAGACATGCTCATGCTGATTCCTCTAAGTCATTACTCCAGCCTTCACTATCAGTGTCTGGATCTGCCTCCTGCTCCATCGCCCTTCCATATTCTCCTCCTTCCAGCAGCTCTCTGGAGGCCCACAGACGCAGAGAGGATGGCATTAAGAGTGTGTTGATATTCTGCAGAGGTTGCACCGTCTAGGTCTCCACACCTTCCCCAAGAGGGAGGACAAAAAAAACACCCAACAGAGATAAGACCAAAGGCAAAGAGCGGGCTGGAGGAGGAAGACGCGTGCCTGCGGTTTACACAGCCAGTCCATTGTGTATTCAGGAGTGAGACTGTTTCATTTTCTGAGCTCTCCGCTGAATTTTCAGACTCAGAACAAAGCAGAGCGGTCCTCTGCAGACCAGGGACGCAGGCTCTCTTCTTTGTCTGGTCAGTGACCGCCGCCGAGGATGAGCGGAGGCTCTGATAGGGCTCCTCTCAGGTGTGAAGACTGAGGTCTGGATAAGTGTGACCTCATTTCACACTGAAACAAACACACCACAAGGAGCTAAGGAAAGTACTAGAGTTTTAAAAGAGCTTGATCAGAAATGGTTAAGACATCAAAAGATGGAAATGATGCCTTAATCGCTTTTAAAGAGATTAAAAAATGCCGATAAAGTGATTTTTTTAAAGCATATCAGACACTTTTTTCTCTTCATATTCAGAAAAAAACATTTATACTAACTTGTGGAATGAATGTGTTGCATATTAATACTAACATGACTTTTTATTGCTGTAATCGGATAAATACTGGCATAGATAGCAGTATTTGCAGCGTAAGTCAAAGGTTCCTTAGCTTGTGGCTCTTCTTTAGTTTAGTTTAGTTTGTCTTTATTTCAATCTTAATAACACAAAAAATAGAACTACAAAACAAAACAAAATAAGTCTCAAAATGAATGAAATTGAGCAAAAGGAGATAAATCTTATCATATCTATAATTTATTCAAATCAAACCAGCGTCTTAATTTTTTCAGTTCCCCTTCAATCAGCTTTAGCAAACCTTCAGCATGGTCTCCACTGAATGAAAAAGTGGTGTCATCAGCAAATAAAACACATTTTGTCATTTTTTGAAACAGTCACTATGTCATTCATATATAGAATAAACACTTTTGGTCCTAAAACAGATCCCTGTGGCACTCCACATGTTAAGGTATAGATTTCTGATTTTACATTGTTATTTTGGACAAACTGATTCCTATTTTATAAACAGCTGGTAACCCATTGATGTGCCACCCCTCTGATTCTGTATTTCTGTTTTTTTCAAAAGAATGGTGTGGTTTATGGTATCAAATGCTTATTGAGAAATATTTCCTGTATATTGCAGTAGTTATTTCAGCCGTCAGTTTCATAAGTGCCGTTGATGTGGAGTGATTTGCCTCTCCACTGTCTCACCTCTGATGCTAAAAACATCCTTTAAGGTGCAGCTTACAATTCAACACACCAAACTCATGCTGGTTCTCCTCTATTTGTCGCTGCGTGAGTGTACAGACCTAAAGGTAAGGCTTGAAATGTGAAAGATGCTCACAAATATTCAAAAATCTCACTCCCTGTGCCTCAGTATTCATATGGTTCATTGCCGTGTTAACACCTCAGCCAGGTGTCCGGCTCCTCTTGCCAGCAGGGAGGGGAGTGTGTGCCTGTGTGTGTGTGTGATTGTGATGGAGGGGGTGTATGTCTGGAAAACATCATGCTATCACAGCCTGAGTAAATCAGCGCAGTGGGTGAGGGGCCTGGAGTGTCTCGTTCGCAGCGAGGGGCTCCAAGAAAATCAATGAGAGCGCAAAAACCCTTCAGAAACCTGCATGGCCTCGGGCCACGGAGAGACGACAGCGCGGCGACACCGGGGAGCAGAATCAAATATACATGTGAGGCAGACGGAGGGAAATGGGAAGATGGTGAAAGAGGGGGGATGAGGAGCCGAAGGTTACGGTCAGAGCGTGTTTCCAGAGGGAGGATGGTAACGACGTGATGGATGGACTGAGATCAGCGAGGAGCATCCGAATAAATACTCAGAATAACAGGAGCCAATTATAAACAGCGCAGGCGCTCAGGTTCAAAAACCTGCAGTGACCCCGAGGATTTCACAGCCTTAATGCAGAGATGAACAAAAACAGAGGCTGCAGCTGAGGTGTCATTCACACTAAAATGTTCATCTGATGGGAACTTATGTTAAAAATAACCACATAAACATTGTTTTAAAGAATAGCCACAAAACGAAAGAGACGAAAAATTACAAGAATTTGGAAATTTGATGTTTTTTTAATATTTGGCAATAATGAAAGATAGGTTTGACACCATTTTTTAATTTAAATATAAGAAAAACAAGCATAATACCAAGCTCCTACCTGCATACTCATAAAATCTGGTGTATGAATGGTTGTGTTCTACATTTTTATTTTTTACTGTCTCTTTAACAACCAAAGTCTGGCCATTTTTAAAGCAGGAAGAAGTACAATAGAAACTACACTGAACAATCAGGACTCTAAGAAATTAAGGCTTTGATCATAAAATTTGCTAGGTGCCATCGTCTCTTTTTTCCTCGTTTTTTCATTTGGAGTAGATCATTACTTTTTACAGCTCATTTGTTGGTCATGGACACTAAACTGGTTTAGTCTTCAGTGGTATTTTTAGTATTTTTGCTCCTGCGTTTGTCTGGAGATCCTACATGTATCCATGGCTGCATTGTTTACATGTGAAATCAGCTGTTAGCAGCCCCTAGCATGTCAGTGCTAACTGGTGCTAGACCAGATGTTTCCTACAAGGTGAGGAGAAGGAGGTGAGGACAACGTGCTGGTTCTCAGGTGTGAGCTAAGAAGTGACGACATGGACCTGTCCTTCCATCCATCGTTATTGGGAACGTAAGATTTATCTCCAATAAGATGGACAAGCTAGCCGTTGTTGCTATTTTGTTCCTTTGAGCACACTGTAGACAAGCCGCCACAGTGTCTTCCTGCTTCCTGCTTCTTTTGTAATAGGAATAGGGACACCACTGTGCTTTTAAAGGGCATATTTCACTCTAACAACTCCAAGACAGCCCATCAGACAAGTTTAAAGCTTGATCGGTAACGGGGGTGCAGCAGTCTTAGTGAATCAACCCATGCATCCCACTCCCCAGTAACATTTTCTTGGCTCACCTCCGGGATCCAAAAGGCAGTCATAGGTCAGAAAGAGTATAACATTCAAGCTTTGGGTCTGTCTTTGAGTGTCTTCCCCTATTTGGTAGGAATTTGCAATTTGTGTCAAAACAGAATTAACAGCACTTCTGGTTTGAGCTACCACCTACGAGCTAAACATACAGGTGCAGCTCATCAGGCTGATGTCAGTGGGAAACAGCATCACAAAAACCTGAAGCCGTCAAAGCACTTCTCAGTTTTAAAACCACACTAGTGTAGCTGTGGAGTTAATCAAGATGATGAAGCATGTTTCACTGGATTGTGATGGGACGTATGTGATATGAAATGTGATTAAGAAATGAAGTTATATGATGTATCAGGCTATAAATTATAATTCATTAGCCATCATAATCCTGATACTAATTAAAAAACGCATCAGAAAAGGAAGAAAACATTTTAGTAAAAAACAGCTAATTCTGCTCTTCAGCACAGGTAGCAGAGCTGACAGCTGATAAAACCTCAATAAGTAACTTCATGAAACTTTATTTATTCATGTATTTAAATAAGATTCAACATCTCTGAGTGCAGACTCCTCCTGGTCTTTAACATAAGATGCTCTCCCAGCTCTGAAAGACACAAACAGATGAGGCAGTGTCACCATCACTGGAGGTTTCAGAGCCTTAAAACACTGTTAATGCCACTCATGTGAGTCTTTTCCAGAAAAGCAGAGAAGCCCAAAGATCCTCCTCTCTAACCACAACCTCAAGCTCTTCCTGGAGATCCTGAGGTGATCCCAAACCAGATGTGTGTTCTGGGTTTGCCCCAAGGCCTCCTCCCTGTTGGAAGTACGCAAAATACCTGAAGAGGGCAGCTCTTAGATATCTGATCTGCTTGTTTCCTGATCCAAAAGGTGTGATTAATTTAAGATTTTTACTTTTTCACTAAGAGAAAGTGGACAGAAATCAGGCCGGGGTGAGGGAGTGGGCTCTGCAGCAGAATTATCTCCCCTGTGACAAACACACAGCAACATTCAGGAAGTCATCAAGACTCCATCTTTGAGAAATGTAATCACAGCCGCACATTTAGCTCTGCATTTTCTGGAAGCATCCATTCATGCAGAACAGATGAAGAAACAAGTAGAAAGAATTGGGAACACAGCAGACACAGATGTGCTCTGTGCTGCTTTATTAACAAGCAGATATGTGCTGTCTCTTTCAGCACTGCAGCACACACACACACACACACACACACACACACCATGGAGAATTTCCATTCATTAGCATTCATTCACTCTGTAACTGGCTCACAGCGATCAGCCGGAGAAACTGCAGAGGGGAAAAAGACGAGGAGAGATACATCAAAAGCTCACACGAGCTCTACCTCAGCAACACTGCTGGATGCTGCTTCTTTACCTCACACACACACACACACACACACACACACATCCCCCCAACCCCTGATCACCAGGAGGCAGCACAGTAAGTAGTCCACCGTAACACATCTGACTGCCCACAGCGAGGGCAGGTAAAATATTCTCAGTGAGGAGAAAAAAGACGTGAGAATGAAGTAAAACACTAACAACAGATTTAACAAGAAACCGATAAAGCATAAATGTTTGTCCAGCCTTTGAGATTTCTCAACTCTTTTGCCAAAAACTCTTAAATTTACATTTTCAAATTAAAGCTTTGGCTTTGAAAATACAACCCTGAAAATCTTACGCGTGTGCTCTGTTTCTTTTGCTGAGGAACTGTTTGACAAACCTTAAATTCATTCTCATTTTAAAGGCGCTGTGAGGACTTTCTGTTTGCCGTTGATTCCAGTGACACCTTTAGCCAGAATTGAGTTTTTCATCGTGTAGTGGTGGTAGTGTTGTCTCCACAGACTGTAAACTGCTCCCCCTGGTGGCTGGCTTCAGTATAAGTCAAAAAATCCATCTCCCCAGTCATTCCAGATGGGCTGTGGTCAAACTTTAATGAATTAATACACCTTGTAGAAATGTTTCTCACAGCTGATTGTTGTGGTGATCTGAGGATATTATTTGGCTGCTTTGTGTTCAAGTCCTTTTTTTCTATAAAGTTTTGTTTTCATTAGTTATAAGAGGTTAAAAACAAGGTTTTACGTCACGTTTAACAACATATTTTTTCTAGGATTGTAAAATATGTCAGGAGGGAGAGCCAAGAAGAGAGAAATTTTGGCTTCAAAACCGTCAGGACAGTCTATGGTGGTCCCAAATCAAATACTGTGGCTTTGCACTCATCAGAAACTATGATCACTTTTCACAACTGTTCACAGGTGTTCTTCTGCTTTTCATTGATGGATTACATCTATCAACCATCTTTGATCCATTCCCACCACTTCCCCTACGTAGCCAACATGGCGATCATTGAGTGTGGAAAGTGTCCTTTGTTCCGTTTAACTATCTGACCATTTTGAATAGGGATGCCCCGATCCAATCCTGGTATCAGGTATCAGTGCCAATTCAGTCCCTCAAAGCTGGATCTGGTAGCAGTGGGAAAGGATCGGTCCAAACTTGACACAAAGGCTAAACTATGATTTAGTCAACAACAGGGGTGGCCAACCTGCGGCTTGGGGGCCGCATGTGGCTCTTTGTCTTTCGGCGTGCGGCTCTTCGATCCATTCATAAAAATATATATATAGTTAAGAGTAGCGGTGTGCCAATCAATCTAAAATATTGATATACTGATGCCAACGTTGGGACCAGTGTTGATCAATGTTTGGGTGTACAGATTGATTCTTTAGTTTCAGTTTCTCTTCTCTAGTACACATTTGAACACACAAACAGAATAAATCTCGCTTTGAAAGTTGGAAATGTATTGATTTTCATTTTATGTCATTTTGTTTATATGTGAGAGGAAGTGTGTTTGTGAGACCCCGTGTGTGACATGGCTCTTTGTAGTACCACGGTAACTTTTGTGGCTCTTGGTCTCTGACTGGTTGGTCACCCCTGGTCTACAGGGTATAAAACTTTACAATTTTCTAACCAAACTGTTGTAAAACATTTTAACGCTTATAGTTCAAATAAATATCAACTTTGGTAATTCCATATGTACTCATTTTGTGTCTCTTACTCTAAACCTCACCAGTCTTATCCCACAGAAGAGCATGCAGGTTCTTATTTAACACCGGTATCGGATAAGGATCAGTATCAGTCAGCGCCCAAAGGTATCAGTATCAATATCAAGACCGGAAAATTTGGATCGGGGCGTCCCTAATTATCAGTGCAGCAGCTGAGAAATCAGTGTGCACTGCGTTTTTCTAGTGTGGTCGCTCTTATGCACTCAGAATACTGAACATAAAAACTAGAGATAGACCAATATAGATTTTTCCAGGCCGATACTGATTATATGTAGTCAAGGAGGCTGATAACCGATATTTGAAGCGGATATTAATTTGCAGTCAAAGTGAAAGTATTGGTGTCACAATTTTGAACAATACAAACTCCAGGACACATAACGCCACAACTCTCAGAAAAAAAAACAAAAAAACAAAAACAGATTTTGGTGCTGATGATCTCATTTCAAATTGTGGATTATGAATAGACAAATATACAAAAGTGAGACCATTTTAATATCACTTCTAGAGTCCTCACAGGGCTTTTGAAGCTGGACCAACAGGTAACCCAACCTGCCTTTGTGTTAAGAACTTCATTAAGATATTAGGAATTGAATCAAATTATTATTTACTCATTTGTTGATTTTCTCACTTCTCTCCTGTTCACCTGTCCCATGAAGTGAATGTGCAAAACAGTTTCTTCACTTTTCAGGTCCCATTAGAGCCGGATATGTAACAAGTGTGACATTTCAGGTCATTGCTACAAACTGGTCTCCAACAAGGTAGACCATGCAGATCTCCAGCTACAGGCAGTGAAAGAACTGACAGCACACTGAACAGCTGCTCTTATCGGTTTTTGTAGGTCATGGAGGCGTCTGTCTGTTTCACCATTATCCAAAAAAACCTCCTCACAGGAGCTTTGACTTTCAGACACAGACAATGACCCCTTCATGTTATTCAGCACAGATGTGTAACATCCAGATCGAGCACGCAAAATGTCCAGACAATATCAAGACCACCTGTCCTGCCCTCACACTAAACCCCCCGAGCAGCTGGGGCAGGTATGAAAATTCACGATGAAAGTTGTGATTCTTTATTGATTTCACATGCCTGAGGTTCGTCTGGCCATAAAATAAGATGGTGACGGTGGGAAATCAAAGAGGGGATGGATAAAAGAGGCGGGGGATAGATTAAAGACAGATGACAACACATTAATAATCCAAATGGAGCTCAGAGGAACCTGTTCTGAATGTTCTGTGTGCGATTTATTATCTGTTAGTTTAAAGGAGACTCTGGGAATAAGGGCCTGTGTCCATTAATTCAGCTCCCAGTCCAGCTTTTTTAACTTCCTTCATCTTCAGTGCAAAAATGTTCATAAGCATCAGCTGACGTTTTAACTCTCTGGAAGCTTTTGGTGCCATCACCAGTTATAACAATGAATTAGTTTCACAGGGTACATCCATAATGTTAAACCCTGAGACTACCAGGGTAGGGGAGGCAGGGGAAAGTTGTAACATTTTTGACATTTCTGTCTTTAGCTTTGAGCTCTTTTAACCCAGTGTCTTTAAACTGCTGTACAAACTAGTTTCAGGTGTCTGCTAATGAACAGCGTTGAAAATGCCCGTGCAACACAAACAGCAAATGCATGGCTTAATCTCAAAAACAAAGAAGTGAAATCTTATAACTGAGCACATAGTCAGGGTCAGTTGTATCATAACTAGGAGTGAAATGTAACATGGTGAAATAATCACCATGACAATGAGATAAGACTTTTTTTTCCCCTCAAAACTATTAAACAAAATTGCTGTGTTTTTGCAGAGTAAAGGACTTAACCCTTTTAAGCCAAAAGTATCATGTAATACTAATAAAAATAAGAGTAATAATAATAACAATTAAAATAAAATAATAATAATAATAATTATTATTATTATTATTATTATTATTATTATTATTATTATTATTATTATTATTATTATTTGTGTTGTTTAATAATAAAAGTAATATACAATTATATGTAATAAAAATAACAATAATAATTATAACAAGTTTAATATTAAAAGTAGTAGTAGTGGTAGTAGTATTTATAATAATAAAAATCATAAAAATCATAATAATATTAATAATAATAATAATAATAATAACAATAATAATAATAAAATATTATCATATTATTATTATATTTTATTATTATTATTATTATTACTATCATACTATTATATATTATTATTATTATTATTATTATTATTATACCAATTATATTGGACCATTTTATTGATAAAGCCCTTTATATCAAAACATCTTAAACTGCTACAGCTTAAGAAAAACATAATTTGGAAAAAGAAAAGATAAAAGGGGCAATAAAACAGTTTAGAAAAAAAATACATTTTTAAAAACAACAACAGACAGTTTTACGTAGCAAACAATCTTAAGCATCAGATGTGGCTTAAAGCTTTGCTAAAAAGAAATGTCTTTAGCCCTATTTTAACACAGTCAGTAGATTGTATTGTACTGAATTTGTAACACGAGTTTCAAAGACCTCTTTCTCATCATTATGACAAATAGATTCCTTGAAAACCTGTTCAAAAATGTTTGAAAAAAAGTATTCTGCCCCCCTGAGAATTATCATACCACTACAGGCAGCCGAAGTTGTGTTTTGGCCCTTTTTTAAAATGCCTGCAAATCATCCACACTTTTCTTTTCTTCAGAAAAATCATTTCTAATTTTCAAGAAGTAGTGGTTAAAATAGCATACAAGTGGTTAGTAGTTTTTAAAATAAGTTTTTTTCTGAATTGAAAGACAGCATCTTTACTAAAACCTTTTCTACAAACGTTGTCAAAACTGCCCAATTTATCAAATGTGACCTAAACAGCTAACAGCTACAGCTAACACATGACCACAAACAATCTGAATGAAAGGTGGTTAAAGACACGTGATCAACATGATGGACGTTTGATGAGTTCAACTATGAAGCAGCTGTTTCTTCTTCAGGGCTCTACTTCCTCATATATGCTGACCGTGTTACAACTGTCCCCTGCCTCCCCTACTGAACGCTCTATAAGAGACAAACACCTTTTATGCAAAGATTTCCTCGAGTTCATGAGGTATTCCCTGAGCTGCGTAAATGAGTTAAAGTGCAGGGAGGCGGAGATCAATTTGATACATGCACTATTCATGCTTTTTCTACCCAGACTCTATTTACCTCACCTCCACTTATTTACATATCCATTTATTCATTCATCTTTGGTCCAGTCTTGCAGGCGGAGGTGGCGGTTGTATGCAAATGCAGCGTGCTCATTAATATTCAGATGTGTTGGTCAGACAAGGACAAATTGCTAAAAAGAGAATGATGACTCTCTTTGCATACTCCCGTGTTACCTTTCAGGTGTTATTGTGAGCGTGCAGGAGCTGAATGAAAACAGAAAAGCTGCCTGTTTGTGTTTCTCAGGGAGGGTAATTACTCTGCAGAGAGGGCTGAGAGGTCTTTACTTACCCAGTTTTTACAAGATGATGCTAATGATTATGGTCTGCTCACAGGCTGAAGATGCTTTTGTGTGTAGTTTGATGAATGAATAATGAGACTCCAACCTCAACAACCTTGGTAGATTTGTCCTCCTTCATACAAAAACAAGCCTCTGTTTTTATTGTGTCCTGATAAAAACACGACAGGGTCCTTCCTCCACAACGAAGTGCTGACGTCAGATTTGCACGTGCACCAACTCAGCCATGAGGGTTCATCGTGATTATGTGTGTTGTGCTGGATTTGTGAGGAGGAAATGAGAGCAAAGAGACAAAAGAGTTTGTGCTGAAGGCTGCAAAAAGAAAAACTAATTATCACTGAAGGAAGGCTTTATCTCTTCATCAGCCGCAGCCTGACAGAGACGACGTGTCGTCCACAAACTCAGGTGTTAATTGGCTCCTTAAAGTTCACAACCTTCCATTTCAATGCAAAGTATCATGAATCTGGGGGGTTTGACGTTCATCGAATGGTCGATGATACGACATGGTGAGAGGAAGTAAATTAAGATGATACTCAGAGTTAGCGTCTGCTCGTCTAAACTGGCGTATCTGTGTTTAAAGCTGACGGCTTAACGTTCAGGGGATTCAAACGCCTGGTGAATTATTACATCTTCAACATTTTGTCTTGGTCAAAAAAACCTCCTTTGTCTTCAGTGATATTTTTACTACTATTGCTCCTGTGTTTGTATGGAGATCCTACATGTATCCAAGGTTGCGTTGTTTACATGTGAAATCAGCTGTTAGCAGCCTGTAGCATGTCAATGCTAACTGGTGCTAGACCAGATGTTTCCCACAAGGCGAGGAGAAGGAGGTGAGGACGACGTGCTGGTTCTCAGGTGTGAGCTAAGAAGTGACGACATGGACCTGTCCTTCCATCCATCGTTATTGGGAACGTGAGATCTATCTCCAATAAGATGGACGAGCTAGCCATGCTAACCCAGCAACAGAGGGAATACCAGAAGGTAGAGTAGCATCATGCTATTCACGGAAATGGCTAACGGAGCTAACTCCAGACACCAATGACACATTGGAAGAGCTTCACCTGCTGTGAGCAGACAGGATCCAGGAGACAGAGACTGAACAGACTGCTGAAGAAGCTCAGTCCTGGACCCTGTGGAGGTGGAGGCTGGCTGACTGGACAATGATGGACAAGCTGTCAGCATCTATTTTCTTATGGACCTTGCTGTGACTCCTCCTGAATCCCTGATTGCCTTCACTAAACCTTCATTTTAAACTGTTATACTCTCATATGGCATGCAGTAAACTGAAAATAACTCCAGATATTGAAAGTTCAAAGTATTTCGTAAAAATGTGCCAAAGCATTAACTCACAGGTCATTTTTTGACCATTTTATACTGAAATGGTCCAGGCAGGCATTTTGAGGCTCAGGTGTTAAAGGGTTAAAATCCGTGAAGTGATAATTTGTCACAATATTACAGTTGAATATCATAAAATCCTGTGAATGTTTTGCAGTTTAGCACAATTATATCAGTGTTTTAATCTACAATTAATCTGCCTCAGTGTGACTCACTGCTTCATTACCTCATGCCTCCCTGCTGTGCACTAATGATGGGAAAGTGATATCATAAGTCTTCATTTGTGCATTAACTCCTGCCGTTCCTTCCTCGCCTGCCTGTTCTTTCTTTTTGCAGCTGTGCTGATTTTACTAATCGTTCTTCTTCTTCTTCTTCTGGGGAGATTAAGGATGGTTGGGGTCTGATGTTGTTCAAACCCTCCTCATCAGAAGCATTTCTCTGAATGAAACATGAAATTTGATTTTTTTTCTGCTTTTAGGCTTTTGTGTCCCACTTTGTGCAGAGGACTGTTTTTGAAGAAGGTAAAAGCCAAGTTTAGCTCAAACAAACGAATTGGCATCAACACTTTGTTCAAATTAAAATGGACCAAGGTTTTTTCTCAAGGCTGCTTGGTTGGAGGAAGACTGAAGAAGTTTGGGAAAGGTCATGATTTGGGATTTTCTTTTTTTGTAGAGTCTTTCCTTTATTAAAATCAAAGGTTGTCTCGAATGTTTTCCATTTCAGTGTTGCCTGGTTGTAATCAAGGGGTAATATCTAGTTGGTAAAAATGAAGCCTATGAAGAAGTGCTAAAAGTTGCAGATTGAGAATATGGTTTGGGCTTGAAAAAAATCTGAATTTCTTAATGTTCTCCTTGTAGCAAGGAAAAATAAAACTGCAGGGATAGACTTCTTGACTTCTTGACTTTGGGACGGACCAAAAGTGCGTTGAAATGTACAATATGACGTGCACATCAGCATCGAATGTCTCTGGTTCACTTTTTAAGTCCTGATACCTGGGCTGTGATTTCAGCTGATACCAATCTGATTCAAACCTGATTTCATTTTTCATTCTCTATTCCTTAATCTGAGGATAAAACTCATAATTATGTTTAGGAAACTTCAGGTTTTTCTAACTTTGAAAACCAAAATGAAAAAAAAAAGACCTGGACAAATGCAACCAGGCTCAGGAGAGATAAGTGACCCATGACTTTACATCTGTAAGTGTGTCTCATTTGATATGAGTTTAAAGGCATGTCTGTGATAAGTGTCTCATGTCATAAGCGTTAAGAAGGGTTTCGTGTCCCAGAGTGTGAAATGTGGAGGAATCATCCCAGCCTGTCCAAAGTGAGAGATGTTCGCTGTTAGACAAATCAGGCAGTGGTCTAATGAGCCTGTCAGAGAGCAGACCTGAGCTCAGTAACTCACACACTGGCTCCTATAGAGAGATAACCAGCACACACGTCACCCGGAGGTTTGACACGTCAGCATTTCTGTCATCTGGTCCCTGGAGATTAAAGGTCAGCAGACTTGTTGGTCATCAGCACAAAATCTCACTTTCCTTCTCTCCACAGAAAAAAAAGCCTTTAGCTGCAGATCTTTTTATAAACTTCAAAGCCTGACAGCTCTGCAGTGTTGCTCTTACTCATTACTTTTGTCACCGAGCGTGGGAATCACAGCTTTTCAGGCCTTTTTGCTCATCACGAATCCTTCACCTGATGATGCAATCACAGGCCAAGCTGTGGCAAGAACACCTCGGTTCAACCCCGGAGACCTTGAGTCATTCTGTGAGTCAGACTGAACTCTGAAACTCTGAGACCAGGAGGGATGGAGCTGAAGTTAATCACTGAGAAAACTTTTATTTGGTAGCTCCTGAATCTGTCGCCTGTGGGATCTGGTTGGTGATGATATTAAACGTCAGTAATAAACTGTGTCATGTGAATTAAAAGTGGCTGAGAATTGGTCAAATGAGCCTGAAAATTAAAGTCAGATCACATTACAACAGGAAGACTTTTATTCCCTCACGCTGTGCCGTAACTACGGCTAATACCAGGTGTCAAATTAAATCAAAGATATTAAAGCCGTTATTAATGCGGCACATTTATTCATTCAGAGAAATAAAGGAGGTGGATTAAAGGGAGGAGAGGACCTCAGAGGTGAATTACAGCACTTCAGGATTAGCTGCTTGACCACGTTCGACATTAGAGGCTGATGATGTCTGAGTGTCAGAGAGTCCTCATGGGGAACATTTCCATGAGTAAGTGCTCTACAGGAGCTATATGAGCGGTGACATGAGGTCTCAGTGCTCCTCAAACAGAGCTTGTTCAGTTTTTAACAGTTAGTGCCGCAGATTAAAGCCTTCAGAGTGCGTCAGGTAGACATCAGGGGTTTGTTTTTGGCCCTGTATGTCTTCACTGAAAGGACAGGTCAGTGGTTAAAGCAGGAAACTGGGAAAGAAAGTGGGGAGTGACATCCCATAAAGCAGTGATTTTCAAAGTAGGTGGTCGGTGGACCATAGCTTAGGGGTCAGCAGGATAATTTAAAAATGATTGTGAAAGTGTGCAACATCACTGAAAAAGATATCAACAAACTGGAATCTCATGCACTAATAAAATCAGCTATTTTTCTAGAGAAATGTTTGTCTGAAGCACATTTAAAAGAAAAAGAAAATTTATAGTGTTTAAAGTGCTTAACTGAGCTGAAATTAAACATTTTAAACCCAAACATAAAGAAAATTAAAACATTTCCAAAACAAAGTGCCTGTTTCTTGAGTGTTGCACTGAACTGAATTGACCTGAATCCATTTTTCTTTCATTTAAAAAAAAAAAAACTTTTAGTTTAAATTTGGTGAACGGCAGCTCCTCTTTGGCAGTGTTGTATACAATACAGTGTTTCCCTAAGGCCTCATCTGTTTTTGTTCAATTTAGAGGTCTGTCTTTTTTTAGCTGGGTTTCAAAACTGCTGTAAATAATATGTATGGTGAAAATAGAGGAACACTGGTTCATTGTTGGTGGTATTGCAGAAAAATGGTAGGGAAGGGAATGAGAGGTGAAATTGAAAAAATAGTGTCTAAAAAATTTGAATTGAGCCCAAGACTGTTCTTATTTGGCTTATACCCAGAGACATCTATGTACACAAAAACTGAAAGAATGTTAACAGATATAAGCCTGATAAATGCGAAGAGGTGTATTTCTTTCTGCTGGAAAAACGTTCATGGGCCTGCAGTAAGTCAGTGGAGGAAAGAGATGTTGTCTACCCTCCCACTGGAAAGGATTTCTTATTTACTGAAGGGCAGACAAAACATTTTTGAGAGTGTCTGGGGGTCTAGTTTTGAAGACTGCTATGCTTTTGTTTTTTTTTCTGTAAAAGGGGTTGTGTTGTGTTATGAACATGTCTTTAACATTGTGTCTTTTAAAAAAAAATGAAAAAGGAATTTTGGGAAAAATAACTGCTGTGTAAAAAATAATTAAATGGGCATTTATGTATAATACATTTTTACACTACAAGCATTGTTGAATATAATATCTATACAATCATATTTACTTGTATTTGTTGAAGTAGAGAGTGAAGTTAAAGAGGAGAAATGGTAATATTACGTACTGTGACCGAGGAAGGGACCATAGCTGCTTTACATGGGGCACACCCTAAACTCTGCCCATGGATGACTGCTTTTTTTGCCATTAAAAGCATATTCTGAATAATTAAAGTAAATCAGTATTTTCTGATTAAAACAAAACATGTCATGTGATACACTGTTATGGTTTCACTCAGGCTCTAACAGCGGCTTTGGAAGAAGACAGAAACATCCCTGTTTCTCAATCTCACAGCACTACACCTGTAGGGGTGGGGGAAAAAACTGTCGCATGGAAGTATTGTGAACTTTTTGTTCAAAACTTTTTTTTTTTTTTTCATATTTAAATCCTCCATTTTAGTCTTCATTTTAAGCTAGGTTGGAAAAAAGTTGAGCTGTCAGATTCCCTAAATCCTAAAAAATGGGGGGAAAATATGGCTCCTGATATGGTCTTTAGACAAGTGCTGTCAGGTGATTCAAAAATTAATCTAATTAATTACAGGATTTGTAATTAATTAATCGAATTAATCACATTTTAATCTCATATCTGCTTAAGGTCCCAAATAAAGAATCTAAATTCTAGGACATTACAAAATGAGAGAAGATTTGTAAATCCACATTTTTTTTTCAACTGGCCAATATTAAAATGTCAGAGTTTGCTGCCATTGACGTCTATAGAGGCAGGGTCTGGCGGAGCTTGTCAATCAAAATCCTGCTCGTAAAATACTGTGGGTGAAAGCGGTGTGCTCTTTGGATGATAGCTCAGCATGGATATGAGGAGAAGATGAGAGATGACAGAGACATAGCGAGACGCTGCAAGTCAGAAAAGTTCAGGCAGCTCACGTTCCAACTGAGGATGTGTCCAGGTAGTTCAGACAGAAAGAGCGGCGCCATTGTGAGACAAGACGACAGAGATCCTAGAGAGGATCGAAGGATGATCAAAAAAAGTACATTTTGTCTGTTTTTTGGATCAAAAACAGGAACAGAGACAAAAAAGAAGAGAGTCCACTCTTCTTGGGTAGTTTTGGTGTTTATAGAGTCATAGAAAAAAAGATTATTTGGGTCTTGAAAGATCACTTAAGATGCTCTAATTTAGACATCATCATCATCATACAACCTTTTCACATGGTCTACTGTTAAGAAAGCAAACTAAAAATCACAAAAATTGAAAATATTGAAGACTCACAGGCACCCCAATAATCGTAAAAGAATCGAATCGGAAGAAAAGCAAATCGTCACAGCTCTAGTCAATATTTCCTTCCTTACTCTCCATCAGACCAAAAAACTACACATGACCCAAGGTAAGATCCACAAATATCTAATTAGGTATCAAGGTGTTAGGGTATGTTAGTTATATATTTCTTTCGTTGTCGAGTGTTGAGTAGTTAGAAAACCAGCAACCAAGACGGTTTTGATCGAGAGGACAGAGTTTAGAGCAGCGTGGGAGAAGGATCGATAAACATCCAGAGAGAATCAAAGATGTCAGAGAGGAGCCGGTGTTGATGGATCCTCGCTCGCTATGACAGAAGCAGCAGAGACAAATGTCTGAGGATGGAGGAGCAATCTTTCCACTCCTTGATGAACGCTTCTCCTCACTTCATACATCATCAGCAGGCGGCAGCATCTCAGGACTCGGGTCGATATCATCAGAGTTTGATGCTCGTTTTTCTTTCTTCAACTTTCTCAAACATGCATTTTCAAAACGAGCCGGGCCAACAGCTGCTAAGATGACGGCAGGGGAAGAGCTGATTGTTTGCTATGACAGCCAACAACCTCCAAAATCAAAGAAAATGAGCTCAGACAAAGTCTTTTAAGCCGAGTCGGATCGTTCTTAATCAAAGATGGTGAATTACCGTGGAGGATAAATCCAGGAGTGCCAAAAATAAAACAATCAGAGCACAGAGACCGTTACCACAGGTCTCATTTATAACGTCTGCAAAGCCTTCAGCATTCCTGAGAAACCAGGCCAACACAACAAAGTCCTTGAGAAGTTACTTCCTGTGACCAACACCTTTGCCCAGACTCCAGCGTCGTGATAAGATAAGAGACAAAGGCCGACAAAGTGACTATTAATCACGTCAAAACACCTGAAGAAGAGATTTAATGAGACAGAGGTCAAAACAAATCCACAGCCTTCTTTTTTTGCTGTTATATCGTGAATCCACAACCTAAAAATGATATAACAACACAACGAGTTCATGCTTTCAGCAAGCAGCTACAATTACTCCAGCTTTGTTTTCTAAAAAAGATGTTTTTCTAAAGGATGACTAAGTATTATAACACCCCTGAGCTCAGTCTTCCAGGCACAGGAGAGAAAATCTCCTCAGTATCAAACAGAGTTGGAAATTGTGCTGATTTAAAGTGTTTTATAGGATGGGGAATAAACTTTTAAAATGTAAACATCTGCCACCCACCAGATAAACATTCAGCCTCTGTGGTGCGTTCACAGCACTCAGTGAATTTCCCACCCTGCTGCTAAAGCAATAATCATAAACGCGAGCGAACCACTGGATTAATATGAACCATAAGCTCTATTTGTGAACAATTTCTTTCGGTGTGTTCTGGTTTAAATCTTACCTGAAGGACAGAGACTATTCTGTGTCTATATCTGAGAGGACAAAAATAACACGTGGAGTCCCCCAAGGCTTCATCCTGGGGCCTCTTCTGTTTAACATCTCTATGCTCCCACTGGCTCAGATTACAGAAAACAAAGTCAGTTAGCATCATTATGCTGACGACACAGAGTTATACACTCACTGGTCACTTTATTAGGCACACCTGTCCAACTGCTCGTTAACACAAGTTACTGATCAGCCAATCACATAGCAGCAACTCAATGTATTTAATCATGTAGACATGGTCAGGACGATCTGCTGCAGTTCAAAAGCGAGCTTCAGAATGGGGAAGAGAGGAGATTTAAGGGACTTTAAATGTGGCATGGTTGATGCCAGAGGTCAGAGGAGAATGGACAGACTGGTTGGAGCTGATAGAAAGGCAACAGTAACTCAAATAACCACTGGTTACAACCGAGGTCTGCAGAAGAGCATCTCTGAACACACAACACGTCCAACCTTGAGGCAGATGGGCTACAGCAGCAGAAGACCACACCGGGTGACCCTCCTGTCAGCTAAGAACAGGAAACTGAGGCTACAATTCACACAGCAACACCAAAACTGGACAATAGAAGATTGGAGAAACGTTGCCTGGTCTGATGAGTCTGGATTTCTGCTCCACATTCAGATGGTAGGGTCAGAATTTGGCCTCAACAACATGAAAGCATGGATCCATCCTGCCTTGTATCAACGGTTCAGGCTGCTGCTGCTGGTGTAATGGTGTGGGGGAGATTTTCTTGGCTCACTTTGGGCCCCTTAGTACCAACTGAGCATGGTTTAAAGTCCACAGACTACCTGAGTATTGTTGCTGACCATGTCCATCCCTTTATGAGCACAGTGTACCCATCTTCTGATGGCTACTTCCAGCAGGATAACGCTCCATGTCATAAAGCTGGAATCATCTCAGACTGCTTTCTTCAACATGACAATGAGTTCCCTGTACTCAAATGTCCTCCACAGTCCCCAGATCTCAATCCAATAGAGCACCTTTGGGATGTGGTGGAACGGGAGATTCTCATCATGGATGTTCAGACGACAAATCTGCAGCAACTGTGTGATGCTATCATGTCAATATGGAGCAAACTCTCTGAGGAATGTTTCCAGGACCCTGTTGAATCTATGCCACCAAGGATTAAGGCAGTTCTGAAGTCAGCTTTGAGATGGCACAACCACAAACAGCCGGTATCGACTGATAATGCAAACCTTAATGCATCCGACAACAATAGTTGTTAGAAACAGTCTGCAGAGTCACTTTTTTACTCCAACATCTCGCTCTGCAGCTCCATGAACAGGAGCAGGAACAGAAGATCCTCTGAGGCAGAACAGACGTAATGTATACAACTGACAACTACACTGCATCAAGGTTACAAAGACACCAAGCGAGACGGAGCAAATCGTGTGCTTTACACTTACACTGTTTCCTCTAATAGACGTGTGAGGAAGTGCTTGAAACTACATCAGAGGAAGAATTTATTCCATGCATGGAAATACAGTACCAGCGTGCCCTCAGAGTGAACTATGGATCCCAGTGTAATCTGTATTCTGCTCACAGGAGCAGCAGCAGCTTCTCCACAGCCATGATTTCACAAATCGCCTCAGCCGCCTGCTCTTTGTCCTCTTAGAGAAAAGAGGGCTGAAAGGTAATGCTGCAAACCTCCTGTACTCACACATCATCCTTTTCTTATTGCTCTGGAGGTATGGATGTATGCTTCACGCTGCATTTCAATGGCCTGCTTTCCATACACCACTACAGGTCTGTTATCAGCCATCGGCCCGCGGTGAGATATGCTTCAGGCTTTATTGAGTTTCCTCAGAGCGGAGTGTTCCTCCTGTACGGCGTTATCTCAGGCAGCTTATGGTGATCCTTCACTGGGACTTACTCCTCTCATCAATTCTGCCTGTCGCTCCGCTGAACCTCACACCTCTGATTGGCTCGCAGTCTGGGCCGCCTCATTGGAAGCGAGCTGTGATTGGCTCAGCGGGGTTCTTCATTAGAGACGACTTGGACAGCGGGCTGACCCGTGGAAGGTTCCAGAGCATGTTGTGATAAATGAGCTTTTTCTCCTCCGTTGAAACCTACAGTTCATTTACAGCACACCTACACGTGCACGAAGCTGGGTGCATGCAAACAACCCTCTGTGTCTCCTGTAGGGGTGGGCGGTTTACCGGTTTCATCACCTTCACCAGCATCATATATGTCCACGAAATGAATTTTAATACTCTAATTACTGCAGTAAAGCTTTGTTACACATAATTTAGCCCAAGTAGTGCTTAATCTATGTGGGAGATTTATGAGAAGAAACTTTTCTACCACAGCCGCTCTGAAAATACACCTTTAAGTCCAGTAGCACCATGTCAAGCAAGCAAACATTTACCGGGTGCAGAAAGCGAAACACCTGGTGTGCATGACGACGGTTACCCTGTTTTGGACACAGGTTGTACATCCCTATAGGTAAGTGTCTATGGTCAAACCTCAAAACTTGAAATTTTGAAGCAAACTGAAACCGTAGTTTGCAAACTGTGAGCCGCTATATTTTTCACACACTTTGAACCCTGCCGCTTAAACAATGGTGCGGCTGAATTACGGATTTTTACGGTCTAACGAGCTTCATAGCCTCTTAGCATTAAAACCAATACATTTCTTGATTATTTTCGTTATCAATAAAACACGTGCTAATGAAAAATGTGAGTTTTTCTGAGCTTTGATGGAGTTTAGGCATAAATAGCCAGCCTGCTCCGGTGTGTCCGGACAGAGTAGCTGCCGTCATGTCAACAGGTGTTTCTGCTGATGGGAAAAGAGAAACAAGTGTTGTGCTAGTTTGCTATAAGTTTGTTTTTACCCTTCTTTTTGACCAATACACATGTAGCTACCAAATGCCTTTGATAGACTTTTGTTCTGAGGATGAAGCCTGAGCGCTGTCCGGACAGATAACTGCTTTTACTCCTTGTGAGTGATGATGATAAATATCTTAAAACTGCATTAAATGATTCAGGAATCCTACCTTGGATTGATAAAGCTGTAGACCGAGCAGCTGCCTCAAAAGTTTTTGTTTTTCTGGTCGTGGTTCAGGCTCTGAGTCTAAACTGTTGCCCTCTGTTCTTCAGCCACTGATCTGTCTGTATCTTTATGTAGGATTAAGGCTATGTTATGCTTTCCGTGTGAACATGACGGGTGGAAATGACACACACAAGATCCACACAAGAAAACGCATGAGGCTTTTATACTTTTTAACACCCTGAGCGGCCTCAGTAGGTGTCCATTCACGCGTTGAATTATTTACCACTCGGTTATCATGGTGATCTCTGTGTGAAGAGTCATACAGATGCCTGAATTTTTGCATTTCGACCACTAGGGGGATCTCGTTCTTCCGCCATCTTTCCTGCACATCTCCATCCGGCAGGTTAGAAAATTTCGAGTGTGCGCGGCATTGGTTGTTTGTTGTCCAAAAAACACAGTAGTGGTGGAAAAAACATGTTAGCGAAACGTTCTGTAAATGCCACAGCTGTCTGTATTACAGCAACAGTGTTTCGGGAATAAAAACTCAAGTGTTTCATTAGTCCACCTTACAGGCTTGAGAAAACACACAGAAAATAAATTCAGGGAAAACTCATGGAATGAAAAATCAGTGATATTAATTTTAACAAATTCATTGGCATCCAAAAAGCAAAAAGTTATTTTTTTCTGTCAGTATTCTTCATTCCTTAGACCCAGTTTGCTCACCAGTACAGAGCACTTCAAGCTTGAAATGGGAAAAGTTTCTCTTCCTAAAGCACAATGTGGGTAAAAGCCTTTTTCTAACCCAGTATTAGACATTTTCCTCCTGCTAGGTAGGATGTGTTCACTTATAACACAGAGCAGAGTCAGAATCATGTTAAAATACTTCATTTTTTTACATGAAACTGATATAAAACCATTATCACAATATGACAGGAAAATACCCTGATAGAAATGTTGGGCCATATCGCCCACCCCCTGGTCTCCTGTATCAACCCAAAGCAGCTCAAACGCCCCTGCCTGCGGTTCACCTTTCATCAAAAAGTGCTTACTGTCCTCTAATTTAAGATATGCAAACACACAAACAGCCTTATTTGCATCCCGGATGAGGAGAGTCTTCAGTTTTTGGCAGGTGCTGCAGTCCAAACTGACCTTGATAAAACACTTCCAGCATAAACTCTGAGTTCGCCGTGACTCTCTGCAGCTCTCAGCCTTTATGTAACCGCAGTGAGGATGGAAATGGAAATAATTTCCTGCCGTGAATTAACACAGCTCACACGCTGTGTGGAAAATAAGTTTCGCCCGGTTGGCGGGGTAATAAAGGATCGGCACCTTCGCAGTTAGAGACGCCAATTTCAGGCTGTGACGATGGCGTCTCCTCCGCAGACAGACTAATGGAGCAGGTGAAATAACAAAACGTGGCACTGGATCTGTAAAACAGAGAGGTGGGTTTCAATTACAGGCAAATTGTTGCTCCAAAAGCTACAACAGAGTAACATTAGGCACGTCTCGTTTTGTTTTGTTTTGTTATTTGTCTGAGGGGCATTCGTGTCCAAAAATAGCTTCCTGTGAAGCCTGTGTTGATTTCCCTTCAATAGTCAGAAATCTGATACAGCTGCAAGCCAAACATGTTCACGGCTCTGTTTCATGGCCAACAACAACAACAACAACAACAACAACCTCTATCAGCTGGGAACAAACTTTAACCCCTGAAACAACAACAGCACAGCCTCTCAGTGATGAGTGAAACCTCTGCTGGAGGACACACAGAGGGAGACAGAGGGAGACGGAGGGGGGAGGAGACACAGATGGGGGATTTTACTGGAGTTACCAGCAGGTTTTGCAGCTCTGCATTAAAAATCAGCGAAGCGGGGAGGATGATGCAGAGAGACGAGCAGGTGTAAGAGGGCAAAAGAAAGGATGAGACGACGTCATTGGGTTTACTGCAGAGACACTAAACTACACAGAAACACTTAACTGAATTCACTTTTTTCCCTGAACCATGACAGCTTAAAGATGTGACTCTTCCTAAGGCGTGCATTTGTTTTAGAGAGCAGATCTTCTTTTAAACGTCTGAAAAACACCAGACATCCCTCCCCTTCATCATGGCACTGGATCAGAAAGGACAATATCAAAAACAGGATTCTTTGTCAAAAATGGATTTCTTTTTTAAATTCAAATTCCTCATTTCAGTCTTTGTTGATAAACTAGGTTAGAAAAACGTTACCACTTGTCTCCAGCAGAGGGCGAAATGTTTCTATCCGACTCATGTGATGAGCATTTTATGGGAAAATATGGCTCCTGATTTAGTCTGTAGACCTTATCATCTTTATTTAACTTTTGCACATGGTCTGGTGTTAAAAAAGCAAACTAAAAATCGTAAATATCGAAGAATCGCAATTTAAATCAAATTGGCACCCAGAAAATTGTAAAAGAATCAAATTGTGAGAAAAGCATATTGTCCCAGCCCTATCAACTAATGTGGATGTTGAGCTGTGACGCACAAATACAGCGTAGGGAAGATACAGTAAGGCAGGAAGTCCCAGTGACTTTCAAAATAAAACAAACCGTGTTAAAATCAGTTTGTGTTTATCTTGACGACAACAACAAACGGACGTAATGAGGGGAGTCGGACCAGGAGTCGACAGGTTTGAGGTTTTACAGCCCAACATGAACGAAGAGAGACTTATCGATGGTGTGTGAAGCGCGGGAACTCCTCAGTCTGTGACTCCAGCTGTGTGTTAGTCACGCAGCTTTTCGGACTGAACACTCAGCCGGTGTAGGTTGACAAACGCAGTCAACACTAGGGATTAGGGCTGCACGATTATCGCAATCGCAATCGCAATGTCAGCACATGCAATTCAGATTTTTCTCCATGATAACCAAGCAAGTCTGTAGACTCATCATGACACAACTTTTTTTATTAAATCGCAAGCACAATCGCAATCGCAATATTGTCCACCTAATCGCAAATCACACCTTCTCCCCAAATCATACAGCACTACTAGGGATGGGTACCAAATTAGGTACTTTTTCAGGTACCGACCAAATCTTGTCAAAAGTATCGAGTACCGATTCATGTAGAATCAAAAGGTACCATGTTTAGGTACCTAAATGCATCTTTGTGACTGTGAGGAAGTGGAAGAGTAGTTGATTTTCCATGCTGGACATGAACACAGCATCACAAGATAATATACTGAGGAATAAATATGTTCAATTGAAAAAAATGTATACTTTACTATTAAACATATTGATATTTTTTACCACATAAACACGTAAAAGTACTGAAAATTGGTACCCTTGAGTACCGGTACCGATTGCCAGGCACCAGGCATCGGTACTGTATCATTTCAAATGTAAAAGATACCTATCCCTAGTCAACACGCAACAGAGCGGAGCCGAACTGCAGAAGTATGTTGTGTATTTGCTCTACTTTTCTTTGCTCAAGACAACTTTTCTCGGGATGCGAAGTGATGAGTTTATGTTTTTTATTTGCAGTTATGTAGCATTATTGTTTGAAATATGACAACCATAGACTGTATATAGAGTGGACACCGTGGCTCCGCCATTTACCACTATACAGTTTTGAAGCCAAACTACCCTTGTCACAGGCGCAGCCATTGGTAGCTATTGTGAGAGACTGTGAGGGATTCTGGGAGAATCTGAGTGGAGCTGGGTGACAAAATAATAATTTTTTTTTCTTTCAAGAGTCTAATCACTTCCTGACTCCACCTCCTGACATATTTTACAATCCCCGAAAAAAATACACAAGAACGTCAGCTGTCATTCATCGTTAAACGTGACGTGAAGCCTTGTTTTTAACCTCTTATAACAAATGAAAACAAAACTTTTCAGAAAAAAAGAGGACCTGAATACAAGGCAGCCAAATGATATCTTCAAATCACCACAACAATCTGACGTGAGAAACATTTCTACCAGGTGTATTATTTCTTAAAGTTTGACCACAGCCCATCTGGAATGACTGGAAAGCCAGATTTTTAAACCTATTCTGCAGCCAGCCACCAGGGGGAGCAGTCTTTATCGTGACCTAACTTAGAGCTGAGCAAGATGACGTCCATATTTTTTTTTTTTTTTTTTTTTAACAATCAACTTTTCTGAAATCAGCCTGACCACAGATACTGAGAAAAAGCATTTAGGAATACTTATTTTTGGGCTCATAATCTCATCACTTCTATATAAGAAAAACCCAAACAAAGAGATTTATTTGCATGTGTTCAACTATTTATCAATTTGGGTGAAAAGAGCAACTTCATTTAAACACAGTAATCTATATATTTGAAAAGTTATTAAGGGTTTAATGAGTTTGATGCCATCTTATAAATCCTATAATGAGACTTTAAGCTCATTTAAATCAGCTCAACAATTGCAGCAGTGATGTATATTTCATATCAGCTCATTATGTATATTTAATATAAGCTTCATTACGCTCCAGGCGACTCATTCGCCTCCAGGAGGAGGGTGAGGGTTTACGAAGGAAGCAGCAAGTCGAGTTTAAAATTGGAGTTGCTTTGTGGATTGCTGCGACAGAGGTTTTAACACACACACAAACACACACACTCATCTCCAAGCATGCTGCTTTTATGTGTCGGAGTGTGTTCATCAGTGTGTGCGTCTTATCTCTCGCTCAGCGCAGCATCAAGGTACACAGCTCCTCATCCTCTCACACACACTCTCACACACACTATCATCCTGTTATCACTGCAGCTACAGGGGGTCTCTCAAGCAGACCCCTCCTCACCACTTCACTTTCTCGCTGCTCCAGCCAACTGGCAGCACCTCCTGCTCTCCTGCAGCACCTCCTGCTCTCCACAGTTCAGCGAGCCATTGAGGGCTGATGTAAGAGCGCTCAGAGGAGCTCACCGCTGGCGGAAACAGCTGGAAGGAGAAGCTCAATGGGACAGAAAACAGAAGCAGCAAATTAACCCCGTGAACTGTACGACTCAAAGAGTGTTTAACCCGCTGGAGAGGGAAGGAAAGCAGAGATAAACACACCCATCGACACAATCAGAGTAAAAGACGGCTTTGTGATCTCCTCATCCCAGATTCCCATCTTTAGATTTCCCAGTAATCCTTTTCCCCCAGCGAGATACGCAGGAGCGGGATAGCTGTACGAGGCTTCCAACAGCCAATAAATTAACATGTTTTTACACGCTCTTATCATGGGCGTGTTGGATGCGTCTTGTTTGAGGAGGAGCTGCTAATGTGTTTGTCTCCAGAGGTCTGTGCAACAGAGCAGTGCAGCAGAAAGAGGAGTCCTCTCTGCAAATGAGGAGGTGAAGCTGAAATAATGAGTCTGTTTCCTGTTTCAAACATCATTAAAGCTGAGTGAAACATCGCAAGTTTCAACTCCTCAGTAAGGAAAGTCTCTATTGGCTGTCCCAGAAGTCACTAAAAGCCACTAAATGATGCTGCTGTCTAATTAGCATAACAATCCATTAGCATGTAGGTGTCACAGACTCTGTAAGAGAGAGAAATCAAATGGGAGAGAAAGAAAGCAGGTAAAACACAACATCATAAATATGTTTAAACTACAAATTATCTTTCTTCTGTTCATTCTTTTTTTTCATGTCTTAATATCAGCCCTCCTCCTTTATCAGGGCTGGGGACTGGCAGAACCAGTGACCATGGGGGAGATCAAAACACGCTTTAACCTCAGATTCTCCAAACTCCAGAAAAGTCACAAGAGTTGTCATCTTTAAAAAACTCCCCAGAGGGGCATGAAAAGTCATTAAGTGTTGCAAGGGATGCAGAAAACTGAAATCTTATTAAGTGTTTTTGTCTTATTTTAAGTAATAAATGTCTTTTTGGACTTAATTTGAGACACATTCAACTGACCAGTCCAGAAAAATGTCTTGTTTCAAATTATTTAAAGACAAAATGAGGTCTAAATTGCTGTAATAAGTAGAAAAAAATCTTCCAATGGAATAGGTTGTAGTAGGACATATTCCTGGTTTTAAGCAAATTTTCTAGAAAATTTTTCTAGTTTCATTGGCAGATTTTTTTTACTTGTTCCAAGCAGTTCAACTTTCATTTTTGTTTTTAAATATCTTGACACAAGACATTTTTCTGGACTGGTCAGTTGAATGTGTCTCATATTGAGTATAATACACATAATAAAAACACTTGGTAAGATTTTAGTTTTTTGCAATGTTAAGATACTTTTTGGTCTCCTTGATTTCAGAGAGCACAACAGGAATGATTTATGTGTCATACACATTCTACTTTTGATATTGACCAGGGTTTTTTCTGGCTGTGAAACCCACAAATACACACTTGTCCTTGAGGACAGGTTTACACACTAAACTTATTCAGGGTTAAGCTTTTTACAAAGCAGCACAAAGATTTAGCTCTGAACACTGCAAAAAAACTGAAATCTTATCAAGTTTTTTGTCTTATTTCAGTAGAAAATGTGTTTTTAGACTTGATATGAGCCTCATTCGCCTGACTAGCCCAGAAAAATGTCTTGTTTCAAGTTATTTAAAGACAAAAATGAGGTCTGAATTTCCTGTAACAAGTAAAAAAATCTGCCAATGAAATGAGAGAAAAGTTACTTGTATTAAAACATTTTTCTAGTTTCAAGCAAATTTTCCAGCATTTTTTTCTTGTTACATTGGCAGATTTTTTTTAACTTGTTCCAGCAATTCATACCTTATTTTTGTCTTTAAATAACTTGAAAAAAAGAAATTTTTCTGGACTGGTCAGGTGAATGTGGCTCACATTAAGTATAACAAGATAATTTTTGCTAAAACACTTTATAAGATTTCATTTTTTTGTAGTGTAGATCTACAAATTAACTTTCTTCTGTCCATTCTTGTTTTTTTTTATGTCTAATTATCAACCCTCCTTTATCTGGGCTGGGGACTCACAGAAGTGACCATAATGAGACACACAGTTGAGTGATTTCACCTGCTGTGAGTGAGGAGGACTCTCTGTCTGTGTTTTGGATAGAGGAGGGGCTCACACACACTTTAACCTCAGATTCTCCAAACTCCAGAAAAGTCACAAGAATTGACGTCTTTCAAAAAACTTGTCAGAGGGGTCTGAAAAGTCATTAATTGTTGCAACAAAGGGTGCATCTCAAAGTGATAAAGTTCCTTCCTTCCTTCCTCCACTTGCATCGTTCACTTGCGTCTTGGTCCCTCCCACTAGAGATGCATGGGAGAGACGTGAGGAAATGAAGAGAGGAGAGAGGATGGAGGAGATTGGTTTTTAGAGCAATGGGACGTCCTCTCCTTCGGAGCGCCACATGAAGCGACGTGTTTCAGTGATGACGGCATCAGCTGATCACCTCTGGATCATCTGTCAGTCAGCTCTAACAGCTGTTTGTGTCTGAACATGTGCGCTGTAATAACTCTGATCAAACAGAAACAGTAACAGAGCTTTGTCTGTTCCTTTAACCAGTTAAACACACACGTTACCATGAAGAAAACCTGCTCTCTGTTTATTCTGTGGATCACTTTACCGGTAAAATGCGTAATTGTGAGATTAATGATGAATTCTTTATCCTTTATCTAGAGCCCATCTGATCATGAACTCTAAAACTTATTAACATAACCCAGTTTATTGTGTTTTCTGTATTAATCCTCTGTTATATTGATTTGATGATGGTTGTGTTCAGCGTTTTGTGCTTTAAACTCACAGCAAACACTTTATTACCAGATTTATGATCAGTTTCTGAACGATCCTCTGTGCCTGTTTTCAGCTCGTCTCATGTTAAGTTTAGTTAAGTTTCATGTTAAGTCTGAGCCGCTGCAGCGTCCAATCAGAGAGTGATATTCCATATGGGGGCGTGTCGTTCAGTGAAAGGACTTCCGCAAAGACAGCTCTCGTATTACCTTGATCATCGCTCCTCTGATCAGTCTCCTCCATCCTTTCTCCTCTCTCCTTCCAGCGCAACTATCTCTTTAGGACAGTCTTCAAAATGGCGACTGGGAAAATACTTCCGGTGTCGTGGAGGAGATAGGACGGAGGAGACACAAAGTTAACATATTGAGACGCACCCAAAGTCTCTAAGTTTGCAACACTTCGTTGTGGTTTTCTTACCGCTGTCATTAGCGCTCACACTGAATCTAAAGAGCAGACAGCAGAACGACTCAACGCTAAAGGTACAGCCTCTAACTCTGTCGTCTCCACTTGTCATGGTCATGTGACCCTGAGCTGTGCCATGATTGGGCAAAGTCAGCGACTCAGACAGGAAACATTTCTTGAACCAGGCAGTAAATAGGTTAATTTCTGCTTTGAAAACCGCTTGTAGTAAAATGAACAAAAGCGGAAATCACAAACCGAAAGAGGCACACGCACCCCGAACCGAGTCAAGAAAACCAAACAGATATTTTTTATAAACCTTTCCATCCTTAGAGTATAGTATTTGATATGGCACTGAAATGGATCAAGCCCTACACTCTCTGTCAAGTGCACAAACAAAACCTAAGTCCATCAATTAATCCTGAAGACTGAGTCCTGACGGAGCGAGCAGGCTTCAGACATGAGGAGAAGAGGTGGAGAGACAGACGAGAAACAGACAGACAGGGAGTCTATCCTCCTCTCTTCCTGGATAAATATTTGATCAGCGGAACTCTGATGGGTATTGATTGGAGCCCTTATCCACTCCTGATCGATCCCCACTGACTGTGATCACTGTTTAGATGAACACACACACACACATGTACACACACTCCTCTAACCTCTGAATGTCAGACCTGAATAAAAGGTTAAAGGCTTAAAGCTTCACAAAAGTGTTTCCTAATGAGGTGATCGTCGACCTGTTCTAAAAACAGCACCGTGGAGCATCAACGCGTCAGATACAGACGTGTTTCAGTGTGTGTGTGTGTGTGTGTTTGTGTGTGTACGACGGTGGTGGATGTAAGGAGCCCCTCTCAGGTTACAGTGCTTTCCCACTCTTCGGCTCTCGTCCCCCCTCAGAGTCCTATTAACAGCTGAGATTACATTACTGCCGTGTCCTTGAGCCCTGCGTCGGTGACCTCTGCTGAAGAGCTTACACAAGCACCCCTGCCTTCAAAACTGATGGGAACCACCACCGTACACACTCACACACACACACACACGTGTTACAGTGTGGTTATCTATAGAACAGAAAGGGTCTTGTTTGCCACTTTCATCCAATCATTGCACTTTAACAACATTGTCAGGTGAAGTAAACGTGTAATCCTGACCTGAGACCGAGGTGAAAATCAAATAAAGTGAGATACAGCACCAAACCGCTTTGCTCAGGGGGAAATCTGCTTTTAACACCTGGCTTTCTTCATCTGTGTGTGAGTTTAAACACTGAAAGGACGATTTTACAAAACTGGGAAACTCTGTCATCTTCGCTTCAAGGTAAGTGAAATCATTCGAAGGTGTCTGCATTTTTCAGGGGAGACCGAGGTAAATTGTGCAAAACAGGACATGACATCTGGAGAAAACATACAATCAACTGCAAAACACCACCAGGCCATTAGAGGGCACTAGACCCCCGTTTCCACCCAGCAGTCCGGTTTAAATTAGGACGGATTGGATCGGTTAAGCCTGGTCATGTTTGCGTTTCCACAGCCAACCCTGCCCCCTTGTGGTAGGCAGCATGTAAGCCAGATGCCGATAGCTGCATCAGTTACATGATAGCATGGCGCCATAGTGGCATGACACAGCGTATCCCACTAATAAATCCAATGAAGAAGAAAAACAGTGAACAAAGAGCAACTAGGAGACACTGTTTGTTACAAAGTCCAATCAAGCTTTGTTTCAGAGAAAGCTGTGTTATTGCTGTCGCGGGGTAAGTGACGATTGTTTCCACCAATCAACGGTCTGCAGTGTTATAGCTCTACTTTCTGGGATCAGATCAGTTTAGTCTGGCACCCCTATGGAAAGGTCCCAAAAAGTGGGACAGCTTGTCTCGGTTATTTGAGGATCTGTCCTTAAATTAGTCTGTAAAACCGCCACAAAATGTGCACCGTACCAAGACAAACTGAACTAAACGCTTGGTGGAAACCAATATTATTTTATTGAAAGTCATTGAACAATACCTGTGAAACAATCAAATCTTTATATTTTAACTTAAACAACCAATAAAATGTCCTGAGTTTTAGGTCTCAGAGCAAAAGCAACAATGGCTGGCTGTCAGACCTTCCTGGAGGTTTATAAGATCAGTTTCATGTGTAGGGACGCGCCAATCAGCTATCCCCCAAAATTAAGGAAATTGGCACCGATTGATCGGTGTATGTCTAAAGGTCATCCAGTAAAAATGACATCATAGACAATAGCCTGTTAGCATAATGATATTCAGCCTTTGCTGGCTTTGATTGAACTTCATTTCACTGCAGATGGATTTGTTGACACTTGAGTGGAGATAAGCGCCAGTAGCAAAGACGGCAAAGATCGTCCGGTGTTCCAGTTTAAAATAAAGCCGTTGACTGATGACCAGGTATGGGTACTGAATTAGGTACTTTTTAAGGTAGCGACCAAATTTCGTCTGTGGTCTTATAAAGTTAAATCAAAACTTTTAAAAACAAACATTTACCTTCAGTTTTCTACAGAAAGTCAAGTTTTCCAAAAATCAATTCATGTCAAATCAATAGGTACAAAATTTAGGAACCTATACGCATCCTTGTGACTGTGAGGGAGTGGAAGAGTAGCCGATTTTCCATGCTGGACATGAACGCAGCGTTGCAAGTTTATATATTAAGAAACAAAAATGTTGAATTCAAAAACTTTAAGATTTTATTTTTAAACAAATTAACATTTATTACAACATAAACACATAAAAAGTACCAAAAATCCGTACCGATGGGGACCGATACCGATTGCCAGGTACCGGGCAATCGGTATCGGACTTTCAGCGGGATGCATCCTCCTCAAGCAGCTTTAGATTATCATCACAAACTGATCTTATCAGGAGATTTGGACACATATATGTAAATAAAATTGAGCTAGGATTCATTCCAGGGTTTTCTTCTGTGTTTGAACAGCTGTTGTAAACTGGATATCTACTGACACGTTCAGCTGAAGGTCTCCAGTTTACAGGGTCACTCTTTAAACTGGAACACCAGGAGGTGACAGAGACACGTTGACACATCAGGCTCAAAGAAGACCAATATTTTGGGCATTTAAACCCAACTTTAACACATCCAAAGCTTCTGGACATCAGAAAAATATTACCTCCCTGGTAGGACTAAATCTCGACCCTAGTTTAGACGGTCAAATGCACATAGTTCTGGGGGATACTTCCTTTCGAGTTGTGCAGTCAACGGTGTATGTTTCCTCTACATCACCTCAAATCTAATCTGTGAATCTTGAATCCTGCCACCATTAATCCTCACTAAACCCCCCCTAAACCCAATCACAGCCACTAATCCCAGTATCATCTCTGATCCGTCAAAGCATAAGGCTCCGATGATATCCCATCAGGCTCTCTGATTGAATGAATGCCAATACCCCATCAGAAAGAGCGAGACCTCCCAGTTCTTCGGGTTATTGGAACAATTTAATTACTCTGTGGCAGCCGCAGTCAAGAGGAAAACACATCATATTTGATTTCATTTGATTGTGCTGATTGGCTCTGACAGAGGGTAATACGTCCAAGTGTGGAAGGTAAAATTAAAGGTAATTGAATTCCCAGGATGTGCTGTCATTACGGGAAGCTGCCTTCAGATGCTTCAGGCAATATACACTCCCACCACCAAGCTATAGACGAGCCTTCAGGCAGCCATCAATCAGGGAGGAGAAGCTTTCACGCCTCCGGACTGGTTGCTTTGGAAAAAACTCATTATAAAAGTTAACTTTGCAGCTTTTTGCATTTTATGGATGTTGATGCTCTACATTAATGCAGACAGATCTTGGTATATTGCACTTAAATGACAGAGTGGCAAATATTGGTGAATTAAAGTTGTGTACATTTTGTGAATAACGTGTTTTTGTTAAGTCAAGGTAGGGTTGTTCAAAACTTCCGAAGTGGAGTTTGGGCTCAGGGGTGAAATCTATCGTCTTCCTAACCAAATGTTGGCACTCCAATCCTAGCTATGGCAGTCATGTGCCAAAGTGTCCTTGGGCAAGAAACTGAACCCTAAATGGTTCCCAAGTGGCTTCACAATGGTGTGTGAATGGAAATAGTTACTACTCCTAGAAAACCCGTCACACAAATTCAAATTGTGTATGTCTACCACTCACAAACAAGGATAAACCTTGTGGTCACCAACCTTTTAGTCCTACTTTAATGTTATACTCCCTTTCAGCAGACTGTCTGCTACAATTTGGTGTTAGTGGCAGGTTTGTACGATAATTTGTTTCCTGACAGTGTTGAAAATGATGATGACCCAGTACATATTTCATATTCCAGATCTTAGTATCCAGAATATTACCAGGATCTGGATCGTACTTTAACATCTGTCAGAAATTATGGTGACCTTGTCTTGTATTGTTTTGCAAAGCAATCCGACCATTTATCATGGAATTATATACACATATGGTGAAAACGGCCCTATCTCACAATGATGGAGAATCCTTTAAAAAAGTCCCGGATCCAGACAGTGATCCAGATCACCTGCAAAATTCAATCAGTTCTTCCTTATCCCATTCTGAAAGTTTCCTGAAAATTTCATCAAGATCCATTTGTTACTTTTTGAGTGATGTTGTTCAAAGACAAACAAACTCTCCCAATAACATGACCTCCTTGGTGGAGGAAACAATACAGAAACAGCTGTTATCAGTAGTCAATCAGATAGACAAAATGAAAGAGAAAGTTTGGCGGTCTTTAACAGAGTAAATTTGTGTGGTATTCCCGAGCGCACAGTAGAAAACCTCAGAAATAAAATCAGTAGTAGCACCCATACGGAAGGGTCCGAAAAAAGTGGGACGGCTCGTCTTGGTTTTTGGGGATCAGAGGAGTCAGTGGAAACACTGCAAAATGTGCGCTGTACCGAGACGAACTGAACCGGTCTGCTTGGTGGAAACATGGCGTAACTGTAACGCATTGCGCAATGTCTGCCTTTGAACGGCCAAACAGGCAATGTAATCCTGCTTTTAGTGTCTATAATGGTGGGGTCTACCTCCAATTAGGGATGGGTACCGAATTAGGTACTTTTATAGGTACCGACCAAATTCAGTCAAAAGTACCGGGTACTGATTCACATAAAATCAAAATGTAAAATGTAAGGTACCTAAATGTGACTAGGGAGTGGAAGAGTAGGTGAATTTCCATGCTTGACTTGAACGCAGCATTGCAAGGTTATATATATTGAAGAATAAATATGTTGAATACGATTTTATTATTAAACAAATTTATATTTTTTACCACAAAAACACAAAAAGTACCGTAAATTGGTACTGTATTGTACAGATACTGATTACCTGGTACCAGGCATTGGTACCGTATTGTTTAGAATGTGAAGTGCAGTGATTTTTAACTCAATTGAATTTAACACCCCTTTGGCCTGTTAAACTGGCTCATGCATACCACTAACCTTTTTTGTTTTTTTTGCTGTTAGTACAAACAGTCCATTTTCCTTGCTAATGGCTGGACATGCCCTGGACCCTAAACTACAAACTGAGTTAACAAAGTTTGATTGTCAACTTCCAGACAACAATTCTACGTAACCACAAATAAACACATTTCTCCATCAGCGGCTCATTTTTCAGACAGCTAGCTTCCGTCATCCTGCCTGGTGAGATAATTTCGAAGACATCCAAGAATATGTGATCACTGCCTCTTTTACTTTTGTTGTCTTGATTGGTGATCCTCTTCTTTGGTGTTCATACCAAAGGAAAACAGATGAATTGATCAAACAAACAGATTTCTGCTCCTCTCCAAAGAAACTGGTGATTTCTTGGCGACAGACAAAAGTCCATGATGAGAGGCTTCTTCTTCTTCTTTTCGAGTGGATTATCTCACCTGGAGAGGAGACTCTGAATCACTTCAGAAATCACTCACTCTGTGTCTCTGCTGCATTATTTCTGATCTAAGCGGCTCCTCAGCATCTTACACTTTCTCCTGCTTTCATCTTTTCTAAAAGAAAGGTGCTGGCATTCAAAGCATCCTCAGAGAACCGTGAGATAAACAAAACACTCATCAGTCTCCACAAAGCTCTGCATAAGTGAGCTTCATTATTTTCAGGGAGTCATCACCCTGATAAGAAAAGATTAATAGTCCTGGTGTAAAACGAGAGCCTTTGATGTCCCTGCTCTCTGTGGATCTCTGTGGGTTGGACACGTCTCAGAGACGTCTGTGGAGAACCAGGTGTGGGTGATCAAGTGTCCTTTTCTGGGTCCTTGATTTCAGGCAGGAGGCCCCGGTCTGGGCTCGGCAGCTGTGTACACACCGTAGCTGGATCGATAACAGCAGAGAGCTTGTATTGATTATGTGTGTAAGTGATACTGGAATGGGGGTTGTTTTGGACGAGGAAGGGGGAGGAGGATTATCGTGACGGGGATCCAGCTGTGTGCTTTGCTTTTAGCCTTCCTGATTTTTTATTTTCTCTGCCCCTTTCTCTAAAAGTGAGCACAGCGTTGTCTTTGATTCAGTAGATCTGAACCCCTGAACTCTAAACCTTCCCTTCCCGTGTCCTGGTTTGACCTGGTTTGACCCCTCCAATATGTTTGCTTTACCTCACCTCAAACAAGACCTCCAATTACTTATCCACACAAGCCGAGGCGGTGTTGACATTCAGGACAGTCTTGACCGGGTCCTGAAGGTTTTTATCGATCGGGAGGCTGATGCATTGAGAAAAGAGGACATACCAAAGCCCAAATGGAGAAGAGTCCTGATCTCAATCTGCCAAACGTATGATCAATGCAGGAATAATCCATAAATAATCTCCGTCAAAGATGGATTTAAGAAACCTTATCAGTGGGGGTTGATTCTTGCACCTTGATCTCACTGCGGCTCAGTTCCTGTTAAGTTTCACATTTATTCACAGAAAGGATGATGGGTTTTTAAAGGACATTTGAGCAGGTTTATAAATCCACCTGAACTGCATCCAGCTCTGGACTAACTTCACTCACAGAGCTGTGTGCTAATCCTAACCAGCTGCCATCACTGCGGACACGTTTGTGTCTCTTCAACCATCTAATAACCTGCCTTTGTGCTGGGTACACTTTAAGAAAACGTGCAAAACATGGAAATAACATGAGCTGTGATCTTACGGATGTGAGTTATGAATCGAATCAGAGGGTTTGTCAAATATTTGAATCCTAGGCTGTGCACATTTCAGCCAAGAAACTTTTATTTCAAACACTTCTTTATCTACCAAAAGGGGATTAAGGCAACTGATAAAAAAAAATGTCCTTTTTTTAACTACTATTTTTTCTGGGAAAAAAAAAGTCTGAACTCTGACTTTTATCTCAGAATACAGAGAAAAAAGCCAGAAAACTGAGATCAGTCTTAATTCTGACTTTTTTCCACAGTACTCTGACTTAAGTCTCAGAATCCTGATTTTAATCTCAGTATTCTGACTTTTCTTAGAAAAAATATTAATAAAAAAAATATTTTTAAAAAATTGGACTTTCTTTTTTTCAGTGGCCCTAATCCTCTTTTGTACAAAGTATAATTATCCTTATTTAAAGAAAATAATCTGATAAGAGCCATAAACCTTTTAGAAAATCACAGGTTAAAGCTGGTTTCAGTACTGACTTCACATTCATTTCAATGGGTAAAATGGATTATAGTACAGGCAAGTTTAGAGGCTCGGATTCGGGGTTAGAAAACAGCACGACTTTGTTTCTTTTGGGTTTTAAAAAACATACCTGTTAGGTTCTGGATTGAAAATAATGGAAATTTCCCAGCACCTGCAGCTATAACTGCCGCCCAGGCTACTGCAGATGGAAGTTCTCATGAGGCGAAAGGCACAGTTCATTTTAGAGAGTGTTTTATTGTTTCGTTTTTTTTTGTTTTTTTTTATTATATTTTTATTTTACATGACTTTCTGGACAATACTAATACGGGAGGACAGCGGGAAAGAAGGATAAAATGGGAGCCTTGCCAGCTCTGGTTTAAAATCACAAACACATTGAATTAAACATGAAAACCTTAGTATCTTAGGGTGAGCTGATTTTACCTCCTAAGCATTTGTGGACTGAACTATAGATTATATTACGAACCAAGAAAATACTGTTTTATAGTCACTGCTAATTATTTGCCCATAAATCCAATAGCTCCATGCTGCCCCCTTTTGGACAAAAACATCAATTTATTGACTTTGCACAGTTGTTAGTAGGGATGGGTACCTTTCACATTTGAAACGATACGGTACCAATGTCTGGTACATGTCAATCAGTATCGGTACTCAACGGTACCAATTTTTTATACTTTTAGTGTTTATGTGGTAAAAAATATCAATTTGTTTCATAGTAAAATACATATTTATTTAAATTTAAAATATTTATTCTTTTGTATATAACCTTGCAATGCTGTGTTCATGTCCAGCATGGAAAATCTCCTACTCTTCCACATCCTCACAGTTACAAGGATGCAACATGGTACCTTTTGGTTTTATGTAAATTGGTACCTGGTACTTCTGACTGAATTCAGCAGTACCTAATTTGGTACCCGTCTCCAGTTGTTAGATACAATATACAAATGGATATGCTTTATGTGTTTAAATTTAAGTTTTACAGTGGAAAATTTGTGCATAATCTTATTTTTTGTTTAAATTTTGTAGAAGTTTGTCCAAGAACTCTCTCACACTGCAGGACTCTGAATCTCACAGTTATTTAACTTCTAAAAACAAACAGCTTTTAGACGCCTTAAAACCACCATCTGGCCATTATATAACATTACATCAGGGGCCAATTTAAAAAATTGAAGCGGTACATTTTTCAGATCAGATAACAGTTACATGGACTATCCTTTTTTTTTTTTTTTTTTTTTTTTTAATTCCAATCATAAAAATGTTGAAAAATCGTGATTATTCCCAATACTTATCAAAGAAATATACAATATAGAGCTTTACATATATAAAACCTGATTTCCCTCTGCTCAAATGGTTCCTCTACAGCCCCCTAATGTAACTCTGAAAAGACTTTAAAGAGCAAACATCAAAAGGCTCCTGTCCACTTGAATATTTTACTTTTGTTAATATATACCAAAAACTCAGTCATGAATAAATGAAGACTTTCAGAATTTTTTAAAGGGGGGATTAAAAACCTGTTAATAATTATTCAACTTGTCAATATTTAGTGCTCCCCCCCTCCTGAAACAGTAACCCTGACCAGCCCGTCGCCCCAGCTGCCCTTATTGACATTGATTTTGCGTTTGCCGTGGACAGAAACACATGAAAAACATCTGTTCTTACACCCTGCTTACAGCTCTCCCAGGAATTAAAAAGCTCAATTACAACAAAGCTCGGTGTCTGCAGCGCTGCCCTCAATAATTCTGCTGAGGCAGCATCTCTAAGTCAGAACGGGCCCGACACGTCCTTCCAGGGGAGAGAATCCAGATTCAGGGAACAGAGTCAAACTCATTTTAAATAACTGAGTGGTGCCCCAAATAATGAGTTATTACACTGACTACTGAAATCCAGACACTTTTAAAAAAGGGTGAGGAAACCACAGTGGGTACAGCAGAGGAGGAAAACCAGGGAAATGCTGTGTCTGAATCTTTACAATCAGCTCATGATTGGATGTGTGTAATCAAAGGGGTCTTTGTTTTCTAGACAGCTATACTTTAAAAAACTAATTCTGTATCAGACACAGTGCAGCTTCACTCTTACCTCAATCTCAAATATGGATTGGGATTCAGTATCTGCAGGTACTCGACTAAAATTCTGATCGGGATCTGGGGCCAAAAATGCTGATCAGGGCATACCAACTGAATATTTGATTTTGATTTGACTTTATTTTTCAATCTGTCAAAAAACAAAACATTTATCACAAAAAATAGAAATTATACGTATGAATGAAAAGGGAGCAGACAGAAGAAAAGTTCTTGTTTTGTTTGCCCCTTCTCTTACAAAATTTATTTATAAATCACCGAGGGCAAAACTTAAAAAGAGCGGCAGACCAACACGCCATATTACATTTCATTTGTTTTTTTTCTTCAAAAACAAACAAAACAACCACCAAATAAATAAATAGATCCATAAAAGATCTCTATGTAGACTTCTCTACTTTCCACCAAACAAAAAGTGATTTTATTTCAACTCTTACCCCCATATTTTTCTTAGCATACTGGATTTGATAATATTTTGTAATATATACTTTGTTTGGCTAATTTGGTGTCAAATATGTTCAAATATGTTGTATCTTTTTATATATATTTAAGCAAAAAACAGTCATCAACTAAAATATCAGCACAAGTTTAGCTTGCAACTTCTACTATCATGCATTTCATCCTTTTTTTCCGATTCATTAATTAATTGTAAATATAATCATCAGAGTAATGGATTACTAAAATAATCGTTAGTTGCGGCCCTAAATCAGTGCGTTATATCAAAGATACAAGGATTTGTTGTCAAGGCAGTTCTTTACTTTGTGCAGTACAGCAATTCTTCTTGCTTTTTTTGTTTTTATTCCATTATTATTAGTGCTGGGCAAGTTATTTTCACGTTAACCCGTCAATCTATTAACGCCGTTAAATATTTTATCACACATTAGTGCATGTTGCTCACATGCTTTTATTTTGTAAATGTCTGTCGCTGACCGGAAGTGAAATTGGCGGAAAAACACGATGAGTAACCAAAACAAGCATGAAGAAGAGGGGCATTTCGGCTATATTTTTTCATCCATTGCCAGTGTTATCATTAAGTCAGCTCATCTACCATCTTCAGACTACGACTTCGATTTTGACGGTTGTCCTTATCGGTTTGAGCCTGAGTACACAGACGAGGAGCTCCATGAAAGAAGGATGCAGAGGGAGAGAGACGAAGAGCTGGCTCGAGAACAACAAACAGGAGCACGTCCACGACTCAATGCCAACTGGTGGTGCGCTTGTGGACAGTGTTCGCCTATGGCAACAGAAAAGGAGTGTGTTTGTGATAACGATGGATAGCAATAGATGAAAAAATATAGCCAAAATGAGCGATTTTGCAGAGATTATGTCCCGCGCTGAAGCTCCCTTGCCGTGGCCCCCGCTGAGTGCGGCTAAAATCAGTTGGATCTAAATAACTTCTGAAGGACTCCGAGCTGCACGATGTTTGTCTGAGTGAGTATATGAGCATGCACACACCTATAAATAAGGTCCAGGTGTCAAAAAAACGGAGTCGCCTTTCAAAGGCGCTCACTGCTTAGTGCATCAGTCCGCGTGCGCGGCGTGCCAGATATAAACAAACGCAGGTAGTCTGCCAGGACGAAGAGACACGATGAGAACTAGAGCCTTATTTAGCGGTGTTTTTGTGCGAAAGCAACGCGCTGAAAATTCTCTAAATAAAGCGTGAATGCAGATCGATATCAGAGTTTTTGGTGGGAGTCCGTTTATTTGTGTTTTTGGTCAAGTAAAATATGGCCCCGTCTGAGTGCAGAGGAAACCAGCAGAGGAGCAGGGAGGGGGTGTTTGGTGCGAGCGCTCTGGGCTTCTGCTGCACAAAAACACTGCTGTAGGGGTAATTTCTGTCCTAAACCTTGTGATAGGACCCAACTTGTTCCATCCCGGAGTATCACTTTAATGCCCTGACAGTGGCAATAAGCTTTAATTTTGTATTTACATTTTGTAAATTTGATTTGCACTAAATATGTATTTAATTATTACTGTATAACAAGTACTGATTTAGTGTTGACAGATGTTATGGCAATTTCACAATGGGATTAATTATGATTAATCAGGGAAATCATGCGATTAATTACAATTAAAAGTTTTAATCGTTGCCCAGCCCTAATTATTTTGCAATTTTCATTTAAGTTTTTATCTCTAGTTACAACTAGGAATTTAACTTAGCTAATTTCAGTACCATCTATGTTTACTGAAAGATTGATGTTTTATCTTTGTTACCAAATATCATGAATTCCATTTTTTCAATATTAAGGGCTAACTTGTTTATGTCAAACCACTTCCTGTAATTTTTTAGTTCCATTTCAATCACTTTCAGCAAACAGTCTGACTTTTTACCACTGTAGAAAAAAAGATGGCGTCATCCACAAACAAATTTATCTTTACAGTTTCAAAACACTAACAATGTTGTTCCTTCACAGAATGAACAGTTTGGGTCTTAGAACAGACCCCTGAGGCACTCCACATGTTAATCTACATATTTCAGATTTCATATTATTTATTTGATAATTTATTTTAAATACCGTCCAAAAACAGTGCTGCATTAGGCTCAGATTTGAGTCTTTGTGGTTTTTAAGCAAAAGCTCTTTAAGGTGTTTCTAGGTCAATAAAATCCACCTGTTTGTGCTTGAGAATAACAAAAAACACCACCTATAGAGCCTCCAATAATCTCACCACTGGGGGTATCATAAATACGAATTATTCTTCAAGGTCCACAGTGGGCGTTTTCCACCAAATATGCAAATGCAGGAAAAACACCTCTAAGCAGCAGAGTAGCAGAGTATCATTCCTCGAGTGCAGAAACAAACAGACGTAATTAGCCTCTTCCCACCTCTGCATCCTCCAGATCCAACCTCGCAGCACATTGACTGCAGAGTGCATTAAAATGCAGAGCAACCGCGGCGTGTGAAGGTGGAGGCAGGCTGGGGGAAGGTGCAGGAGACAGAAAATCATTGTCTGATTCATCACTTCTTGTTCAGGGGGATTACACGCTGAGAGAGACACCGGTGGAAAATCTGTGCCGTGAATAAAACCGGATTATTAATTCGGAGAGATAAAAAGGGGTGTTGAAGTTTAATCCCTCAATGAAACTGGAGATAAATTATCACACAAATTATCTCAAGGTGGAAACACAACAAACATGTGTACGACAAAGGGTGGGCTCCATTAACCACCTGTGTGTACGCATCCTCCTCTTGCTGCTTTGATGAATGTTTCCACACCCTCAAGTGAAGAAAAAACAAGGCGAAATAAAAACTTTAGCAACAGCTTTGTCTTGTTGCCTTGAGAGAATTTGAAAACAAGCTCCCGTGTTGCTTCACGACCATTGTTCACTGTCACTGTGCCAATTGTGTTCCCCACAGCCCCGCAGGCAAACAAGGTCCAGTAATATTTCATTGAACAACACACGGCAGAAATCTCCATTTCCCTTAACAAAGGATGCTGATGCAGAGAAAAGCTTGTCCACTTTCCTTTACCTGCAGCTACAACACTCCTGTTCCTCTCCAGAAGCAACAATTTTACACAACAGGCGCAGAGACGGTGGGGCAGGAGGTCGTGGAGTGTGTGCAGGGGGGCCACGAATGAAAAGCATCACCTTTTTTACCCCTATTCTGCCTTATCGCTTGGAAAACTCCTGGTGTGTTAAATTAAATTCCAACGGCGTTTCTGGGACGAGGAGGGAAGAGATTGGAGAAAACATCATGTCAAGAAGCCTGAACACAAAGCTTTGTCCCTTTCTTCAACATGGATGTAAACACAGAAAATACAAACTTAGACTCACATCAAGACGACGAGGAAAGGAGAATCCATCTGTTTGCAGGCACAACCTGTGCCTAAAGCCATCCTAACACGTGCCGCAGATGGGTTTTATATTTTTTATGAGCTTGAAATGAAAAAGGAAATGCGTATCTAATATTATGAAATATATCCACTGGCAAAACCTGCCACAATAACTCATTTTACAGGGAGTATAATTAAAAAGCAAAGTGGTCGCAGCATTCCAGTCCAATAGAGGCCGACCAGATGTGATAAACGCCGGCTCTCAGCTTTAATTATAACTTCATTATTCATCGAAATGAAACCCAAAGACAAAGACGCTTTAATTTATAAAAACTGTCCCTGATTCACGTGATTGTATGAATCTGGGTGGAGAGGAAATCCCATCACCGCAGGAGAGGCTGGAGCACCTGTTCGTCAGCTGAACCAGACTGCACCAGATCCTTCCCACTGACCCCCAGACACGGATTACAATGTTGTGTGAGTCAGGACAGCCGGACCATCACACACCCTGCTGGGCGAGGCTCTAACAGCACCATTTCTCAGGCCGGGCAGAGCTGGGAGGGCAGGGGAAAAGACAAAGAGGACAAACATTCACTTTAATAAAAATGAAGTAGATTTTTGTTGCCCAAACGATGAGTTTAACTCCTGTTTTTCTCCAGCCGAGAGTAAAAACATGCATCATTTTGATTAACTTGTGCAGAAATTACAGTGAGAAGCAAATACACAGCACTTGGTTTAAAACTCAATTGCATAAAACGACAGAGTGCTCATAATTTACTTTGCTAATTTTCGAAATATACTTTTCTTTATAAGGACCCAAGCCTGAGAATTTCAGGCGTGAAAAAGTTGAATGATGATGATGGTAATGTTTACAGACTATATCAGGATTTTCCCATAAAATGCACATCACGTGAGTCAGAGAGAAACATTTCACCCCCTGCTGGAGAAAAGTGGTAACTTTATTCAAAACCAGTTTATAAACAAAGACTGAAATGAAGAATTTGAATTTGAAAAAAAAAAAAGATTTTTCGACAAAGAATCTTGATTTGATATTCTCAAACAAAATTCCTGATGTATCGATTTTTGATTTTTTCTCCAACCCCCTACTTGAAACCCTTAGGATTGCTTGCCTTCAGCTTGAGACAAACACAAACACACCTAGCCACAAAATTCAGTCACGGCAAAAAGTTTTTGAATCCACAGTTGTTGCAAAAATGTATGCTCCACAGCGCCCCCTGGTGGCTTTGAACTGCAATCCCCTCCAGCTACTTTGAGCTACAAGTCTGAGATTTTTGGTGCATGACTATCATGCCTAAACCCACATAAAAGTCTCGTACAACCAAAGTGAATTCCCAACAGGAAGTTCGTACTTTGGACTTAAACTTCAGGTTTTGACAATTTATGGGGTACGTATTTGGACGAACTTCGTTTGTTGTCATGTTTGATTATTTTTAATAGTGTAAGTTACCACATTTTCATCTTAAGTTTTCATTAATCACCATGGAACAGCATTATATTTGATATTTAGAAGCAAAAAAATCACAACTTTTCTTATCTTAAAATATTTCTACAATTTAATTTACATTATTGTTCTCTCAAAAAGCCCTAAAACGACCCAAATCAAAGAGTAAAGGTCAAACAACTACAACAGAAATATTTTGTGAGGATATTAACAGTTTTGTTTTGTAATTTCTTCTCCCTGTTTTGTCATTTTTTGCAATTTAAAACTTAAATTTTATATTTTTTAAAAGTTAATTTATTTTTGAAACATTTTTTAAAATGTTATTTAAATGTACAAAAGATAATTAGGGCTACTGAAAAAAACTCCATTTTTTTTTTATTATTTCATCTCTTTTTTTTTGAGAAAAAAGTAAGAATTTTGAAAAAAAGGTAAATGTATGAAAAAGAATTAGGGCCACTGAAAAAACTCCAATTTTTATTATTTTTTATTTATTTATTTATTTATTTTCATTTATTTATTTATTTATTAATTTTTTTGAGAAAAAAAGTAAGAGTTCTGAGGAAAAAAAATAGTTATAATGATACAAATTTTTACCTTTTTTGTGGCCCTAATAAGTAGGGCTGAATGATTTTGGAAAATAATCTAATTGCAATTTCTTTGACCAATATTGTGATTTAGCATGGGATTTTTGGGGGCTGGACATTTCCTATGTTATCAGCTAAACAGAAGCACTAAGTCATCTACAGTATGACCAACACAACAAAGGATACTGTTGACAAATAAACAAGACTTTACTGCAAAATTGCAGTTTATTATTTTGCGATGTTGGTTTCAATTGGATTAACTGCTCAGCCCTTCTAATGAGTCATATCCCTTGTTTTCTTTTTTGGAGGACACTTGGCCACTAAAGGTGATTGTGACGCCAAGATTTCTTCCCAGGGTCATCAAAGACCTCCATCCTGACACGAAGGCGTTTGGTATGTGATGGTTTGGTTTCTGGACACAGGCTAGCCAATCATTTTGCCCCACAGCCAAAGTCCAGGCCGTCCCACCAGCTCTTGCCACCTGTCCTTCACCCTCCCTCAGGCTGTGGGGACAGGGTGAGGGCCAGATGGCTCTTGAGGGCCACGCAGCATCCTGAGTGCAGCATCCTCCCCAACCCCCACCCCCAGCCTCGGAGCTACATGCCCGGTCCCACCTCCACCCTCCGACTGACCCCCCTCGCCTTCCCCAATCCCAAACCCCTGAGCCCCAGCGCTCGTCAGTGCTGCATGACTGGGCAAACACAGTCCTTTACCAAGATAAATCCCCTGTCTCTCCTCTGCAGCTGCCTGGTTTGCAAGAAAGGCTTATGCAGAGCCTGAAAGAGTCCTCATCTTTACGGAGGAGAACAGAATCCATGACGTTAAGATTTCCACTATCGCAAAGGGCCAGAACCTGCTGCTTATGCTGCTTCTGGAGGTGGGATCTTTTAAAAGAAATGGTTTATGGGTGCTTCAGCCTCAGAGTACAGAAATAAAAAAGAAAACCAGATCAGTAAAGATGGTAATCACTTATCTGAGGGGTCCAGTGAAGGGCTGGTCCTGTTAAAAGGAGGAGAATGTCAACAATGGGCTCTAAATAATCTCACAAGGCTGCTCGTTTGTCATCAGGCTACCCTATCTCTCTGAGATTACATTCAATTAGTTTCAGATACCGGCAGTGTGGGGCGGCTGGCACATACTATCAATCAAATCCCGTCAATGACAAATTGTCATCACTCCTGTCTCGCTCCATATCCAGGCAATGAGCCAACGTAGCGGCGGAGAGGGGATTCCTGATGGCGAGGAGTCTAATGACAGCCTCAACTCAGAGTCCGAGTACAGCGTCAAATCTCACTGAGAAGAAAGAGACGAATTATTATTCAAAGGTTTTCCTGCTCCAGAAATGAATGACCGCTGTGATTGGCTGAAGAAAAGTCAAATGTAAAGAGAGAAGCGTGGCCCAAGGGTTCAGACGCTCGTTCAAGAGAGCGATGTGAGAGGCCGTGACTGCAGCAATCTGAGAGCTGGTTAGCACAGATGTTTCCATCCTAATGAGCAGGTTGGCAGCTCAGAGAGGGTATGGCCTTCATGACCTTGCCCATATGTCTGCATAAATGTCCACTGATGGAGGAAGCACTGTCCAGAGAGGGGCAGAGCTGTTTCTCTCTGACACAGAATTTACCTCAGAATAAAAGCGCTGTTTTCCTTTAGCAGATGCACTGAGCTGGGCGTAGTAAAGAGGAAATATGCCTCAGCGCTGTAACATGTTAAACAGGGTCTTAAGGAATCCATAAAGGGCACTTAATTAAAGGTCCTACACCACTTAAAATCAATGATCAATGCCACTGAAATATACAGTCCTCCAGTTAATGATCTCGTACTTCCAGCCCCTCAGTGCACCAGAAGCTAAAGGTTGTGCACACACACAGAAGAAAAGGGTTTTATTCACAGGTAAGTGATGGGGGCATGAAATACAGATGGGAAAAGCCTGTTTAATGTGGTCCAGCTTCAGTGTCTGATCCACATGACTCCAGGATGCCTCTCTATTGGGGTTTCCTTGGTTTTTCCAAGAAGTCGGAGACACAAGACTCAACCGACTGACAGTCTGTGGCAACAAGAAGAAGCTCAGGAGATTAAAAGAGAGTGGGCTGGTGTCATCTGGTGCAAACTGATGGATGGATGAAGAGGTGGATCTGTAAATGGATGGGTGCAAAGAGGGACCAAAGGATGAATGGATCAGTGAATGAAGAGTAGGGTTGGGTACCTTTCACATTTGAAATGATACGGTACCAATGGCCAGCACCAGGCAATCAGTATCGGTACTTAACGGTACCACTTTTCAGTACTTTTGTGTGTTAATGTGGTAATAAACGTAGATTTGATTAGTGATTAATTCTCAAAATTTTTCAATTTAACATATTTATTCTTCAATACATAAAATTGCAATGCTGTGTTCATGTTCAGCATGGAAAATCTCCTACTCTTCCACTCCCTCACAGTCACAAGGGTGTGTTTAGGTACCTAAACATGGAACCTTTAGATTTTACATGAATCAGTACCTGGTACTTTAAATAGAATTCGGTGTACCTAATTTGGTACCCATCCCTAAATTGACGCTTGGAGGGACTAAATGATGGGTGGACTAATGGATGAATCAAAGGTTGAATGGAGGGACCAATGGTTGAACGCACTGAACAAGGTTGATGGGTAGATTTATAGAGGGGATCAGTGGATGGGTGTATAGAGGAACCAAATGACGGGACAGATGGATGGAAATCAAAAAAAAAGGGATGGATTGGTTGATTTTTCTATAGATAGACTAAGGATAGGATGAATGAACAAAAAGGTGGATAAATTAATGTTTTACAGCAGGAAAGATCTAAAAAAAAAAAAACAATCTTAAACTGCATCATTATAAGAAAGCTCACAGTTTTTCAATTACTCCAGATCTCACAGGAGTCTGATTGACAGTAAATGTACCAAACCAACAATGGTATTGATGATTTTTATGCAAGTCTTTCCTCTTGACAGCTCATGTATTGACCGCCCATCATCACGTCAAGCTGAAGCCTTAAAAAGCTCAAAGTCCCCCAAAGCAGAGCAAACATGGGATGAATGCTCATTAACGACTCCTCCCCCGTTGAACATGAAACCTATCCTGAGGTTTAGGATTAAGCTCATCTTGAGAGGCTCATAAACAAAACCATATAGGGTTTCTGACTCTCAGCTAATTACGGGGCTGCTGGAGAATAACTGCAGAGGAGCAGTCAGCTGCTCACACACGCACTGCAAACACCTCATTATCCTACAGAGCCCCACCCAACCGTATCAAACGCCTCTTCATGAGCTGCCAGCGATGACTAGAGAAAACTAATTCATAATTTCCAATAGTTCTGATTGAGCAATTAGTGTCACAGTCCCTTTCATCCTCAAGAGATGAATCAATAATGGATTCCATCACACAAAGCTCTGCGTCACCTTGTGGACGCCCTTCGACATCTCCATCAGGTGTGAGGCTGTGCCGTCAAACTCAGTCTTTATGTTCTCCAGTAGCGTGTGTGAGGAGAAGCAGCATGTTCACAGCATACCAAAGCATTGTTTGTGATATGTGGACGATAAAGATGTCTCAGTGCTTTCTCACCAAACAGGAAGAAGGCGTTAAACACAGACACAAGGTTACGTATGTGAAGGGCTGCACTTCACGATATCCAACATTAGAGCTGTAAATCTTTATAATATCTGAGACCGGTCTGGACAAGGTTACAACACAAATCAAAGAGCAGTTCAGTATCACAGAATTTTATGTTTTATTGCTGCTTTTTCCAAAACAAAGGTTATAGATAAGACACTGTGTACATAAATACAAGGAAACTCTTTATTTAGATTCACTTTATCAGTTCTCTTAACCCTCAGGGGTAATCAGAGACATTGTTGTCTTTCAGGTCATTTTTTGCTTAATGTTTGGCCGTAACTGAGAGTGTGTTTTTCCACATAGAATGAGATTTTGTACGTTTTTTTTTTTTTCATGAAAAATCCTAAAATTCAATTCTAAGAAATTTCAATGTCCAAAAAGAGCAATAAAAAAAACTGATTAAATTTTTCTTTCTACTTCTTTTGCTCAAATTTTTCAGGCATTGAATAAACACAAAATTATTTTTATAATTTTAACCCTTTTAACGCCAATTTCATTATATGATGTCACTGTTATTTTTTAAAAAAAGACACATAGTATAACCTTTTTTATATACATATAAATGTTGGAGTGCTGAAAATTTTTCTTTGAGATGAGGCTTAAATATTTATTAGATGAGTAACAAAATTGATTTTGGTGCATTTTTTCAAATTATTATTATACAATAATGCATTTTTTTATTTAATTCAAATAAATCAATTTAAATATTTCTTTCTACTTTTTTTGCTCAAATTTTTTAGGCAACTTCAGTCCTAATTAAATAAACCCAATATTTGATTTTTTTTATTTTTTCAACCCTTTTAAAACCCATTTCATTACATGATGTCACTGTTATTTATTTTTTTTAAAAAACACATAAAAAGTTTTTATTTATTTATTTATTTATTTTTTTTCAATAAACGTACGAGGTCTGAAGATTTTTCTTTGAGGTTAGACTAAAATATACATAATAAATACCCATTTTGTTGCATTTTTCAAAATTAAACAATTTTTATTTTATTTTATTTTTTTATTTAATTTACCAGACAAAGAATATATATATATATATATATATATATATATATATATATATATATATATATATATATATATATATATATATAAACTTTATGATTATTATTTTATCTATTTATTTTTGATTATTTGTATATCTTGTTTTTTTTTTGTTTTTTTTTTACAATATATTTCCATTTTCATTATTTTCTTGTTCATTGTTAGCACCAACACACCAAGTCAAATTCCTTGTATGTGCAACAATAAAACCTGATTCCGATTCAGATTTTGAAAAACCCTCCTTGAGATTAAAAATCTCTTTTCCAAGAGTGTCCTGGCATAAATACACAATTTACACCCAACACAACTTGCAGACATGACAAAAATCTCCAAGAATAATAAAATATTAAGAAGTTGAGTGATTAAAGCTCCTGTGAGGCAGCTTTAACTCCAAATAAATCTGATAGGAATAAACGCTAAGGCTTCTTTATGACCTTTATAACACACAAGGCTAGATTGAGCAATATGTTTTTTTTAGGGCTGATACCAATGCCAATTATCAGTTGTTAAGGAGGTTAATAACATACATATTTGGCCGATATTCCTTTTTCAGTTAAAGTGAAAATGTTGACTTCAAAATTTGGGAAAATACTTAAATTTACTTTTAACACCTTTAAGCATTTGTTTGTCAAACAGCTCCCAGGGTCAGCAGCTGTCGTATAAAGTTAAATGAAAACTTAAAAAAATAAATAGCTCCCTAAAGTTTTCCACAGTGAGTCAAGTTTCCCAATAAATGGCTCTGTGTGTCACCAATCAGATGGCACTCTTCTTATCAGCTGCCAGATTACCAAAAAGGTTGATATTGATATGCCTAAAAATGAAGCCAAAACAACACTTCAGTTTACTGCTTTGTCCACATGGGGCGCCAAATCCACACTAAGTCGCTCACAGAAGCTTTAACGTCTTCCAGATTTGTCTGAGCTCTGTTTTGAAACCCACTTTCCCCCCAAATAACAAATCTGACCGCTGATTCTCGTAGTGGAGAGCCTGAACCAGCTGCTATGAAGGAGTCAAATGATAATCTTTAATAGCAGTTTCTGGAAGCCAAAGTGAGTTTCAGCGAGGATTAGCTGCAAATATCTGAAGCCGTTCCCTTGAAGTGGGATGACCAAGGTTATAGAGATCCTCTCTGTGCTGAAAATCCAACACACTCAGCAGAAGGTTGCAGTTCCTTCATAAACAAGACAGCAAAGGTTAAGAAACTGATCATTTAATTTCAGCAAAATAGAAAGAAGAAGTTGGAGTAGAAGCCTAGAAAGCAAACCCTTAAATCCTCACAAATTGCTTCGCCTTCGAACGCCGTACCTGCCGTGCAGCTTTGGTCGATAAAAAAGTAAAGTAAGCGGATTATCTGCAGCACATCATGGGTTCAGATCCAACAAAGAAAGAAGGCAGCACAAATGAAAAGGACACACAGTATATCCTTAACCATGTCCTCTCTACGCCGGGTCAATTCATAGCAATGATGATCCAATCTTTGGGAATCGTAGTTCAATGAATATCAATTACTCCACATTCTGCTTGTAGCAAACTGCTGTTCTGCTCCGTCAAACACAGAGTCCCCTTTTCTGCTCTATACAATACATCCCTGATCCTCATCTCCTGCATGTCGCTTCCCCATGTCGGCCCATGATTGCCACTCAATGAACATTAATATATAGAGCAGGGGACATGTGGGAGAGTAAATCTACAAAGGGAACAAAATCCAATTACCTCCCGCTGGGGGGAGTATCAGTGGAGGATCTTGAACTCACGCAGCCAGGTAATTGTCGGGGGACATTGAACCCTGCTGCATGGAAGCATGAAGTAATTCCCCAACAATGGGTGCCGTGTGTACGCGCTACTACCTCACTGCTTTCGATTTATTTAAGTTGGCTGATGTCCATTAAGAGGGAAGGTGAGTCTTGGCTCCGTCTAGAACAACCTCTCCTCCCTGGAGGGAGCCGGCGTCTGGCCTCCCGCCTCCCCGATTGATGATGCCGCCACATACGCTGCCGCAACCGAGGCTCGTAATGAAATCTAGACGTGTCACTGCTGATATCTGATCAGGCATGCAAAGAGCAAAATCTCACTTTATGAATGGTGTCTGGAATGGGTGTCATAGCAACACCACAGCCAGACAAAAACAGCAAGTTTGGGTCAGATTACATAAATGTTGAGCAGACTCCAGACCCTGGACGAGACGCTGAAGTCCTTTCGCTGCTCGGCGCGTCACTTAGCATCCAGAGAGGGAGAAGCTGTGGCCTGGAAAATTGGAAAACAGCAGCTGGGACTTTGGTGGCACCAATTAATATTCATGTACTACATAATCCCAAGTGACTAATTTAACACACCTGATCAAATCAATAATTCACAGGGGGGCTGGAAAGAAAAGACTGAGGAGAAAGAAATAAACCTACTTACAGTATCTGATCCCTGGCACACCTTCGACTTTAAAGCCAATAAATCTCTGTGATATTTGGAGCAGAACCAGCATAAATAACCAAACACTGGCATGCAGCTGTGACTTCCTCAGCCTCATTATCTGTGCTACCCAAATAGCAACCTCTGGAAAACTCTGCTTCAGGAACAGATGGGTGATGTCACAGAGACTACAGCCATGTGTTTTATGGTCTATGATCCGGCTTCCAGCTGCACCAAGTGATGGGGTTACCCACCTGGATTCAGAGACAGATTTGGAAATCCTCATCCTAACACATTACCAGCTGTACGTAGACCTGACAGACAGTTGAGGCCAAAATTATAAGCTCCTCTTATAAAATCAGACAGAACTCCTGATTTCTCCATGGAGACGACCATTAAAAGCAAGTGTTACAGTGTATCTTTCCAAAACAGCAAAGACATAATTTCCACTAGGTTTGATTTGGATATTTTATTGATGAGTTGAAACAAAAAATGGTTCACTTTCTTGTCTGGACTTCGCGCGAGATCTTTAGTCCTCTAATGTTTATTATTTTTAATAAGGTTACTTTTTTCTTTTCTTGAATTATTCTTACAATAGGATAGGGTTGTCAAAAGTATCGATACTTAAAAAAGTATCGATACTAAAATGTTGTATCCGGATACAATACTCACTTTCAAAAGTATCGATACTACTACTTTTCTAAATGATAAATTCATCCTGAGGTTCCCTGGGTCACATATTGTTCATGATGTGAGCAATCTTTTAAGGATCAAGCTTCAAATACAATCTACTAGTGCAGTGGTTCTCAACCTGTGGCTGGAGGCCCATAAGTGGGTCTCAGGGCTGTTTTTAGTGGACAGTGCATAAATGAGGCAAAATTTTGTAAAAATGTCTTTATTTTATTTATTTTTTGCACTACCTCAGGCCTGAAACTTTCTTTTTACACAACTGTTTGTTTTGTGTGTGGTACTGTTAATTGTTACATGTTGCAACAGAGGTTATATTTTTTTGTTAATAAAAATGTTTCTTTTAAATATTAGGTTCTTTCTTTTTCATCCTTGTGGTATCGAAAATAGTATCAAGTATCGAATATTTTCCTGAGTATCGGTATCGAGTTGAAAATTTTAGTATCGTGACAACCCTACAATAGGATGGGATGTGTCATATAAAATGGGATGACTTTGCACTTCAAGGATGAGTCTCTCGTCGTCCTTTGTTGTCGTCAAAATGAATGAGGAGATGCTGTGCTGCTCACTTTTGCAACCTCCTGTCACCGGGTGTGATGTAATGTTTACATTTACTACTAGCGCGACTGTGCTGTCAAAGAAGAGTCAAGTTACAACAGATCTTCATACCACCCAGCAATTCACTTCCTGTATAGCTTGTCATATTTCATTCAGCTTGACGCGTCCGGGAAAGACTTCTTGCGGATTCTTTCCGTTGTGCCGTACGGCTCCAGCAACCAGACTCGCACCGCGCGGGGCTAATGTGAGCCTACAACAGTGATTTTAATGATACGGATTATATACAATAGCCGCACCGGATTCAGTGTGAGACTGGGGCTAGAGTAGTTCTTTACTAGGTTGGCATCATAGACTGTAAAAAAAAAAATGGACGTCATCCTGCTCGGCTGACAGACATCATCATAATTTTTTTTCTTTTGAGAGTCTTATCACTTCTTGACTCTACATCAAAGAAATACACAAGAACGGCAGCTGTCAATCACTGTTTAACATGACGTAAAGCCTCATTTTCAACCTCTTATAACTAATGAAAACTAAACTTTTCAGAAAAAAGAGGATTTGAATACAAGACAGCCAAATGATATCTTCAAATCCCCACAACAATTGGATGTGAGAAACATTTCTACCAGATGTATTAATTTTTCAAAGTTTGACCACAGCCCATCTGGAATGACTGGGGAGTCTGACTTTTTGACCTATACTGCAGCCAGCCACCAGGGGGAGCAGTGTTTGTGGCGACCTTACTTCCAGCCGAGCAAAATAACGTCCATTTTTTTACAGTCTATGGTCAAATACTGATACCTTCATCTGAGAGTCACCAGTTAGCATGGTCGCTATTAACTCGTCGCTATTAACTCCAAAACACTGGTTGCTCTGTGAAACCTGGACAGAAGTTTCCTCTGTCGTATAGTAACATTTCCAAAACTGACCACAGAACAACCGCACATTTTCTTTGTGATGACGTTTCCAGGCTCTGTGCGGGCCACTCTTTTTCTTCGCCAAACATGGGCGACATCCTTGTGCCCAAACAATTCCAGTTCAGTCTCATCAGCATCAAACTACTAAATAGCACTGGTGAATGTTTGATTATATCAAGTTTTATCAATGCTGCAAATACTGGGCTGCATTTTAAGAAAATGTTCCAGAATTCCTGTGGGGCTAATAATTTTAGCATTAACTGAACGTTTGGCTAAGAAAAGGAGAGGCCTTCAAGAACACAGTTCCCACAACATGGTGATGGGAGCATCATGCTGGGTCTTCCAAAAAGAAAACAACCCAGAGCTTACATCAAAATTGGTCCAACAGTTCCTAAAGGACACCAGAAAACAAAAGGCATTGAGCCGCATCTTGGATTGGCCCCTTCCCACTGATAGCGATCCAGCTTTGAGGGGCACCAATACACCAATACCGCAATTGGTATCGGTGCATCCCTGGTCATTATATCGCTCATTGCCTGCAGAGCATTCTCTGACTTCATGGTTTCCATTACTTTTAGCACTTTCTGCACATACAGCATTGTATCACATTAATAGAGATGGTTAACAATGAGTCAAAATGTTTAAATTAGTTAAATTCATGTATCCCATGTACAGAGGCTCCAGCCCTCAAAGCAGGCAGCCAAGGTTTCATTCTGACCTGCAGCCCTGCAGCGCTCCTCATCGCCCACGCTCTCTCAGTAAAGATATCTACGCTGGGAATAACAACCTTCTTCCACCTTCCTGCACAATCAGCATGAAATAAATAGTTGCATTCATTATGTCAACGTAATGATTTTGACAATCTCCCATAATCCCCATCAGGCTCTTGAGTAAACAGATCTTTGAATGCGACATGAGAGCTGCAGGTCAGCTGATTCAGTTTTTATTGCAGGAGAGCAGATGAAATCCAGTCCGCCTCCACGTTAAATGAAGAATAATGTGCTCTGCATCAACTCAGACATCTATTTAGCATGCACTGTCGGCCTGCGCCTCCATCCCAGTCTGTCACAACTGTCAGAGCGAAGGGAAAAACCTTTACCTGCTCCAAATGTCAGCTCATCCAAAACTTCTGTCACACGCTGACATTTCAGAACAGCCTCAAAACGCTTCATATCACCACGAGTCTGACTCTGTCCTGACTTATACGCATGTATGTCTTCACCTTGAAGTGGAGCTGTGAGGTTTGCACATCAACATCATGTGGAAAATGCAGAGCGAAGCTGAAACAGGGAAAATGAGTCACAGTATCAAGTGCTCCATCAATCTTAATGCAGACTGCTGGGGTAATTCTACACAACCACCACGCATCAAAGCAGACAGCACAGACGCCTTGATGACGCTTTGAATCAATCCAGTTATGCTTTCTTTGACGCCAAGGTTGGTTTTCCTGATGAAGGTCAGGCTGCATCAACATGCAAAGAGAGAAGAGCTTTAAATCCTCTGCATGAGGATGTAAAAGCATGTTCACATTCAACTTTTTCTAGCCATTCAAAGTCACATCTTTCCACTTTTACGCTCCTGTGCATCCACTCAGCCTCCCTGTGCTCTCAAGTCTTCACACAACCCAGCGCAGACAGCTCGATAAAAAGAGGATTACTCCTTTACTCACCCTTTTCTGGTCCTCCAGGCAGTGCAGCACAGTTTTCCTCCTGGAGTGCTGTTGTGGACTAGCCTCTGCTCCTCCCTCCATCTTCCCATAAGTGAGGCACTCCCGCAGATTAATATATCCAACTTTCACAACAGGCTTCCAGGGAATGAAGGGAAATACCTGCTCAAAGTATCGAAGTCCCCTTCTTCACTCAGCTCCAAACCAATGTGCATGAACGTCTCTCCAGGAACAGGAAAAACTCTCTTTCCATCAACTCTGCTCCATGAGAAAGATGATCCCAAATCTCTGAGAGGACCCAACCTCAACCACAAGCCTCGTCTCAGTCATATCGTTACTCTGTGGTTTCTCTTTCCCGCCTTCAATCCTGAGAGGCTGAGCATCAAGGCTGAGAGCAGGAACCCGAGACATCCAGGAAGGCGCTCACTTCCAAAACCCTCATCCCCGCCATGGAGGTGATCTTCATGATCCTCTCAGCTGGAGGAGGAAGACTGGATCCGGTGTGCTGCTGGAAAATAAATGCAGGCAGATTTCACAGTGAAAGCAAAAACTGTAGTTGTCAGTTTTCCAGGGAGAATCCACCAGAGTACAAGAAAGGCAAAAAACAACAAGTCCAGAAAAATTGATGAGTAAGAGCTGGTGTCACTCACAGCTCAAAGGTCAAGAGGCATCCTCACAAGAACAAGTGCTTGTGTTGAGAAAGGAGACAGAGTTAGATTGAAGCATTGCAGCAGGCTGTAGTATCACATCACATAGTCAAGCTACATTTTTAGCATCCCACTGTAGTTATTAAAACATGCAAAGTGTTAAAACCCAATAATTTATACAATTCTTGTCTCTTAAATCTGTGTAGATCCTAATTTGGGGAAGTAATATCTCAGCAAACCTCTTGATTACTGCTGCAGGAGTCTCAAAACACTTAAAACTCAAACACCAAAACTTACTATCACTCCACTCTGACCAGTCCCTACAAGTTGTTGCACACACAGCTTTTCAGCATGCACCCTGCATCACACCAACATTAACTCAGGAGTTACAATCTGGAACAAATTGCAGCTTGCTGAAGGTTTGAGCTACTGCAGCATCCCTACAGCAAGAACCTGCGAGAGCTCCGAGGCTGGCTGACAGACCGGCTGCTGCTCCCAGCTCTCTGCAAACTGTCTGTAATTGCCTGAATTTAACGACCATGAATGAAAAGCGAGGAGGAATAAACGCTAAGGAGCTGAATGAGTGGTAGGAGAGGATGCTCACCTCGCACTTGTCTGTTTCTGTCGCTCCCGGTGAAGAAGGTCCCTGCCTCGTGCGCAACGCTGTCCGTTCCTGTGGCTGCGAGCGGAGCAGCCAGCTGCTGCGTTCAGGGACCGTCAGGACAATCCTATTTCAACACCGATCTCTGAGAAAAAGGACAGATTCCTCGGGGTTATTTTTCAAGATTTTATGGTAGAATTCTAAGGAAGAGGATTAGGGCCACTGAAAAATAAATATGTCCAATTTTTTTTCAATCACTATTTTTTTTCCCTGTGAGAAAAAGTCAGAATTCTTTAAAAAAAAAAAAAAAAAAAAAAAAAAAAAAAAAAGCAGGATTCTGAGATTTAAGCCGAAATTCTGACTTTTTTTCTCAAAAAAATAAAATAAAATAAAATAATAATAATATTTTTTTTTTGTGGTCCTAACCCTATTTCCCAGAATTAACTCATCCTGAAACATAATAAATAACCTCCAAAGACTTAAAACTTGAGGTTTTTCTTTATAGCAGCAATACTAGTACTTATCAATACAGTTGGGGAAAAAAAAATCATACTGCTCAAAAGAAAAAAAAACGTCTTTTTTTAAGCAATTAAAACAAATAAATGGAAATGTATAAACATTTTTATACTGATGATTTTTTTCCCCTTCTTTGATTATTTTCCCCACTTAGTGTCATTAAGCAGCGAAAAACTTTTTTAAATGTCTAACTCTTGCAGTTAAACCTAAGTTATGTTCTCGTTTTGACTTAGAATGTATCCTTAAACTTCTTATTATCTTTATTTAAGCAAAACCAAATTCCATTTGTCCTCAACAGGCCTAAACATTTTACCAAAAAAAATGAAATTACTTTTCCTACTTATATTTGTTTTAACTGTTGTTTTAGCTTTTTATAATGCTAACGACAAGAAAAAAGGCAAAAAGATGCCTCAAGTTAAAAATCCCACATAAAACTATTGCACTGGCTCAAAGATGATATTTCCACTATGATAACACATTGTCTTAGTGATTTCACAAACATTCTTTTGAAATGAATCCATATTTCATACTAAAATCTAAGCTAATTAGAAGGTTCGTGTGGGTGGTCAATTTTACGAGCAGCACCTGAAGGCAGCATGAGGGTCCCACTCGCTCTCTCTCGCAGCCGTATCATTACGTCACTGATTGCTGAAGCTCCGCTCTTCTCTCTGCATCCTTGAAGGCGCCTGTTGGTTTCCATGACGACTCTTGCTCTGGGGGGGTCTACTGCCATCTAGCGGCCAAAGAGGAGCATGACACAGACAAATGCAGAAATGCTTAAGTTATTACACCAGAGTCTAACGTGCAGCAGTTAATTAAAATGATTAAACATAAGATTAAAATACCCATGTCCGTATTATACCTCAGTGATTGCAGTTAGCTCTTAACGTGCCTGAATTTATCTTTAATATTTGCATTTGACTGACTTGATTAAGAGGCTATGAACTCATTAGCTTAACAAGGAACATACTGAGACATGCTATCTTTTCTTTTCTTTTCTTTTCTTTTCTTTTCTTTTCTTTTCTTTTCTTTTCTTTTCTTTTTGTCTTTATCCAAGTCTTTAAAAAAGGATTTGAGTGACAAATTGTTGTTCCAAAAAAAAGATAAAGAAAGAAAAGCCAAAGAAGGGAAATATTTGAATAGATCTCCTTCATACATTAAATCAGTGCAATACAAAAGAAAAAAGAAAAAAACAGGAGCTGTAAATAATTTATAGTATATATAGACTCCATTTTTACCATTGTTGCTCTTATCTATATTGTTTTACATTGATTAAATCTTATTGTATTCCATTTTATCTCATTATTTTCATTTCATTATCATTTACTTTTACTTTTTATTAGACTTTTTCTCATCTATTGCTATTATCTATTGTCTCGCTGTTCTCATGTAAGGCATTTTAGGCTGTATATTACAGGATATGAGTTGTTCAGCTGCATGCTTCAAAATCTTTCTTTCTTTAAAACTTAATCAGTGGATTGACTTTTTAAGTACATTTTTATCTTTTGTTCAAAAACTTTTTTTTTTTTACTTTGGTTTTTATGCTGGATTTCTTAAAAAAAAAAAATCTTTTTAAAATATTAAATGACCTTTTACATGTCCTTTTGGTGTCATGCTCATTTATAAAAGAGCATACTTACAGGTTGGTATCACACTAGTGCCATTTTTCATTCTTTTGTTCTTTTTTAATCCATTGTGTAATAAATGCAAATGTTATACAAAAAAAATGTGGTTGTTTAATTATTCACCCACAGACTCAGGAGCCAAAGTGCAAACTGAGCTGACAGCCTATCTCCTCTTTGTCTTGTCCACAAGAGTTTGACTCATTTTTCCTCCAAACAAGCATATAACACATGAACCACTTGTTTTGACACACTAAGGAATATTAAAGACAATCAAGCTTTAACTAAGACTGAAAGAGTTAGAAATATACACTTCATTTCTGACACTCTGGTCCTTTTGGTTTTCTGTAACATCTGTTCAATGTTCCAACTTTGAAAAATCTCCCTCCATTTATTTTCTTTTTTCTATCTACAACTGAACCGTTACAAAGTGTTTGGTAACCATTCTGAATAACGTCCCAAAACCAGCCAATGACACAATCATGCAAACTGGAGTAGAATGTAATTGTTCAGTTGCTCTAATTTGATCATTTGTTATCTGTTAGAAGTATTCATATATGTAAACATGACGCAAGATCCTCAACCTTCCACAGACATAGAGCTTTGTTTCCAGCACACACCGTATGTTGGCTGAATATAAACCTTATCGCTCTGAAAATTGGAACATGAACTTAAGAAAATGCACTGAACTGTCGTCCTCGAGCCAGTTTCATGGAAGAGTACTTCAGTACTTTTAAAAATATTCAAAAATAGGTCTATGTTTTTTACATATTCTTTCAAACCAACGGGGTTGATCATTTTAGGTTTTCTGTAAGCTCTTCAGAGTTTCAGTTACAAACATACATTAAACGGAAAGAAGTAAGCTAGGATATAGTTTCTCAGAATATGCCAATGTTTTAGTTTGGGTTTCTGAGAGCTGGATGGCCTGCTACGCTGCATTTTGAGTTGAAGCATCATTGGTTCACTTTTATTCAAAGTATGCTAAGCTGTAAGTATACTAGAGCAAATGTTACTGAACTTTTCACTAGTATAACTTGTTTTATATCAAGTCTAATCCAATCATTTGTTGGTATTTTTACAATAATGGTTGAAATAGAGAACTGTTTAAAGTTTTAGACACATAATTCAAGGAGTGGTGTGCACAGCACTATATACAGTGATCAGGACACACAGCATTTTGTTTGCCTGTTGAGGCTGATCAGAATTGGCGGCATGTGGGGAAGTGTGACTGAGTGCAGTGTGACTGGGAAGGTGGTCAGTGTTGCTCAACAGGGGCTAGGCAGTTCAGCCTTACCCTGGGCCTGTGAACCAAAGGTATGACAAAAGCAGCTACATTTAAAACGTTGAAGTATTAAATGGTTAAAAATGTGCTGTCATATATGTTTCACATTTTAATAACATAATAAAACCTGTATTTTCAAACTTGGGACATTTGTTGGAGTGAGCCTTGCTATAGGGAGGAAGTGAGGGGTGTTACTGTTAAGCTGACGTCAGCGCGCATGCTCGAACTGGGCGGGACAAATGGTAGTGGTGGTCACCACAACTGGGGCAACTTTTCACAACTGGAGTAAAGTTGACCAACAGGACCCTGTCCCTCCGGCCAGTAAAGAGAAGAATAAACTAAAAGCCTCCAGTTAACACTATTTAACTCCCGGTTTCCGACACTTCTACGTGGAAACGTGTGTCTAACGTCCACACTCATCTGTTGGGAATTACCTTACAGGAGTTCATTACAGATAACCGGGATTATGAGGAGTTTCTTATGAGCGACGCAGATTTGGCGGATTTGGGTAAGTCAACAACTATCGTTGTAATTTAAAACGACTGCGTTTTTATGGTTTTATTCTCGGGGTGAATTTTAATGGTGAAGCTATGGTTTCAGAGCTGCTATGTTACCGCCTCCTCTTACTAGACCGCTTTTCTTTCTTAAAACAAGAAAAAATGAATGAATGTAGCTGCAGTTTACCTCAGAACAACCCTATTTATGAATAAAACCTGATAATCGCCTATTATCTTGTATCGTTGTGAAATAAACGTTGATTAAACCTCACCAGACGACGCGCGCTAACTGCCGACGACGTGAAAACTTACATAAAACCTAGAACAGTGTGTGTTTTGTGAACTTTTTACAGTATAGTAGTGTGATACTTATTAAATTAGTGGCTTCTGACTGTCGTTAGTGTTTAAAGTATTAAGAAAGCTGCCGCCGGTGTGTTGAAAATGTTCCGCGCCAAGGATTTCAAAAACTGTTTACATGCGCGGGATACTCTTTCCACTTCCGCTTCACTGCATCGCGCGCCGCCTCCATTGGCTGCTTTCCACAGAAAGGGCGGGACCTCCGCGTCGGTTGGGCCCTGCGATTCGATAGGTAGAACGTCAGTTACCGCCAATATGAATCTGCTGTTTTGATTAGATTAAAACTGAATTTCTTATTAGTTTACCAAAAAATTAACCATTGTTTGGTGTTTTGACGCAGTTTTTTTCACTGCATGCTTAAAACGAAGGTACCCCGACAGATACTGAGCTCTCAAAAGGCGGTAAGATTGATTTGTAATGACTGCAATGACCTGAAAAAAGCCTAATTAAGGGAATAACGTTAGTAAATATTAAGATTCGGGTTGATAATGATCATGGAGTCAATGTTTTTTTTTTGTGTGTGTTTGTTTGTTTGAATAAACTAGGACTGATTACAGTGGACGAAGGCCAAACTAAGGGAATTGCCTTTTTTTGTGACTCATAGTAAAAGCTTTTCTCAACACCTTAAGATGCAGTTATTATATCCACAGTCCTGTTAGAAATAGTTCTGTAATTTGCAAGTCCATCTTTTTCTTAAACAAAGTAACCTCAAAGACTCTGGTTTGATTGTTAAGGCTGATAAAGTAATTAATATCCCTGTTTTTTGTCTTTGCCGATCAGGATGACGGCTTTGTAGCACCTCAGGTACCAGTAACTACAAACAATTAATCTCATCATCGGGCATTATCACTGGAGATCCATCCAATCATGGGTCCCCTCACCACCCCTAAAAAAGGAAGGGAACCCGGCTCTGTTGACCCCTGGACGCCAACTTCAAACCTCAAAATGCTCATCAGCGCAGCTAGTCCTGACATCAGGAACCGAGAGAAAGAGCTGTGCATGGACAATGAAGGACAGGATGGTCTGGAATCCACACAGGTATGATTTTTCAAAGCATTAACCACTTTCAGACCTGTTATGATAAGCTCAGGAGTTTCAAGAATAACATTTGTATCTGTTTTTTTGTTATTTCACCCCATAGGAAACTGAAAATGGAGAAGAGTCTGAGAAATTGATCAGCAGGAAAGAGAAGAGTCTGGGTTTGCTCTGTCATAAATTTCTTGCTCGGTATCCAGATTATCCAAACCCTGCCCTCAACAACGACATCTGCCTGGATGATGTGGCCACTGAGCTCAGTATGTGGTCTTTATCACCTCTTTCTTGTCTTTTTTGTGGATTCAGTCTAAGCTCAATGTGGTGTCTGCAAGTATTTTCATCTGCAGCGACAATAAGAAACTTTGCATCTGCACTTTATTTATTGCCGCATTTTGTTTCCCTTCCAGATGTCGAGCGCAGGAGGATCTACGACATCATGAACGTGCTGGAGAGCCTGCACATGGTGAGCCGCTCGGCCAAGAACCGCTACACGTGGCACGGCCGCACCAAGCTGGCCCAGACTCTGGCCATCCTGAAGCAGGTGGGCGAGGAACATAAGTACGGCCAGCAGATGCAGCAGATCAAGCAGCGTCTCCTGGAGCGGGAGTTTGACTTTGAGGGGGAGGAGAAGGAGAACGAGGAGGTGGTGGACCTGGAGAACGGTGAACAGGGACAGAAGGAGCTCTTCTTTGTGGAGCTTCCCGGAGTGGAGTTCAAAGCAGGTGAGAAGAGATACAGTTTGAGCTAACGTGTGTTACGTTTCCCTGAGTGACTGGATGGAGACTAAATAAATTATTATACATATGATCTAAATAAGACTAAAAAGCTGCAGTTCTTTGTATAAAAACCCATTCTTCATGTTTTTCTGGTGTATTAATCGTGTTTCTTATCCTTTGTATTTTCTGTGCAGCCTCCGTTAACAGCCGGAAAGACAAGTCTCTGAGAGTGATGAGCCAGAAGTTTGTTATGCTCTTCCTGGTCTCTAATCCTCGAGTGGTCAGTCTGGATGTTGCCGCCAAAATCCTGATCGGGGAGGACCAGGTTGCTGATCAGGACAAGAATAAGTTCAAGAGTGAGTGATCCCTACTGCTAACTGCATCAGCTTTGGCGTCAAATGACACTGCTGTGGGGCTTTGAGGCGGCTTGAAGACATTTTAATTGACATTTTATTGCAGATACAAGTTAAAAATGTTAGAAATCATTTGCACAGATGTCATAAAAGGCTTAAGTATATGTGTTAGACTTGAAACTAAGATGTTTTTAATTTTGTGTAAGGCTGAAGGCAAGATAAAGCATTTATTGGTTTGTCAATAACTGATCGCTCATCACCTGCATCAGAAAAGAACAAAAGGGGATTAGGCCACTGAAAAAAATATATCCAGTATCCTGGGATTAAAATGAGAATACTGAGATTTGAATCAGAATTATGAGATTTGACTCTAAATTCTGCTCTTTTCTCAGTATTCTGATCTTAGAGTTCTGCAAGTTTAGTCTGAAACCTGACTATTTTTCTCAGTATTACCCATTACTTTAATCTCAGAATTATGACATTTATCTAAGAATTCTGACTGTATTTTTTTTTTTTTTAAAGATACCAGTAGGAATGAATGTTGCTATGTGTATATTAAAGATAGAAAAATAGATAACGAAATACAAAATAAATAAAACATACATAAATAATAATTATAGATAAACTAATAAAAAATTATAGAAGTTAAAAAATAAATATTAAAGATAGATAAATAAATAACAAAATAAGAAAGAAAGAAATCCTACATAAATAAATACTGAAGATAAATTAAGAAAATAAAAAATAAATATTAAAGATAGATAAATAAATAACAAAATAAGAAATAAATAAATCCTACATAAATAAATACTGAAGATAAATTAAGAAAATAAAAAATAAATATTAAAGATAGATAAATAAAGAATAAAATATAAAATAAATATAACCTTAAAAAAAATGAATAAATAAAAATTAAATAAAATACAAAGTAAGAATTAAAGATAAATGAATAGATAAAAAAATGAAATAAAAAAATAGAGATTAAAGTCAAATTCTGAGGAAAAAGTTAGACTTTTGAGATAAAAGTCAGAAATTGAGATTTAAGTCTGAATTCTGACTTTTTTCTCAGAAACAAATAACAATTTAAATAAAAACGGGTGTTTTTTTCAGTGGCCCTTATCCTCTTCCGTGGAAAAGCCCCTGAGGAATGTATTACCTGCACTTTTTAGCTGTAAAATCTTTAGAAATACAAAAATCACTCCAATGATGTTAGATGTACAGGCTCATTTATTGAGAACTGCTCAGAGAGTATGTGCCTCTTAAAGGGGACAAAAGTACACAATACAGAGGCACAGATAAGCTCTAAATGCCTGTAAAATACAAAAAAGGATGTGTTTCCTCTGTCTCTAGGTTTTCAGTCAATGATGTAACTCTGTGTCTGTGTGTTTTCAGCTAAGGTACGACGGCTGTACGATATCGCTAATGTGCTGAGGAGCCTGAAGCTCATCGAGAAAGTCCACGTGACCGAAGAGAGAGGCAGGAAACCGGCCTTTGAATGGGTCGGTCCTGACGAATTCCCACAAGTCAAAGGTAGGGTAACGTCTGTATTTTGTTAATTCATGCTAAAGTGTTGTTTTGGTTTGGTTTATTTAGTTTGATTCTTCTTCCAGATGTGAAGAGCGTCTCATCAGAAAGCCAACCCAAGAAGAAAACAGTCCTGGGAGCCTCTGTGGACAACTGTGCCAAAAACCTGTTTTCATCACCCGGGGCTAAACGCGGCTTCACCCGGCACCCCTCCCTCATTAAACTAGCCAAGAGCATTCAGGATGACCGCCGCAAGATCAGCTCTGCCCCCACCAGCCCCGTGAAGAGTGGCCTTTGTGAGTAAAAACAGGTCCCAGCAGAGGCCTATTGTTGTGGCACGTGTGTGTCTGTGGGTCATAAAACCTTTTCTCCTCCTCTCTGAAGGTGATTCATCAAGCGCTGACTTCCCAAACAAAATGGCCCAGCTTGCTGCTATCTGTATGATTGAGCTCGATCAGAAGTCAGCGTAAGTTTTGAAATAAAATCTTTAGAAGAAATCTGCTGTGATTGAATGAAAGTTTGAGTGTTAAAGAGAGTCCTGCTCCTTCTTCAGGCCTAAAGCTGCAGATCCAAAACCTGCTGCTGTTGTGAGACCAGAGCCCACCTCCTCCAGTCCAATGAAACCCCCTCAGGCTCCGTTACTAACTCCAACCCACGAGCCTGGAGCCAACACTACTGTCCACCTCACCCCCAACACCCCGTTAGGAGCCCTCCCCGCCGGCTCTGTGGCGTACATCCCTGCTCAGTCCATGATCCCCGTCCTGTTACCTCAGCAGCGTGGGAGCGGGCCCTTCGCTGTGTATCTGCAAGCTCCTTCCCCAAGACCAAATCCCCTAGCTCGGCCACAGCCAACCAGTCTAGCTGTGCGCTCTATGACCTTTGAGGACAGAATCGGGCAGAGTCCTACGGGTCAGTGTGCAGGGAAGAGCCAACTAGCCTCGGGTAAAGCGGCGGATGTGAGCCCAATGGCGCTGAAACGGGCACGTTCTGATTCAGGTTTGGAGAACAGCCCGTCCAAAGCCAAGAGGACGGACCCCAACTTTAAGGTACAACTCAAAAAAATGACATTTACATCTGGTAGATTTTGACACAAGCTGAGATTCTAACGTAAAGTTTTTTCTTCTCTCTTGTTCCTCCACCCTCCCCCTTTTAGGACACCACTCCCAAGCTGTGTGAGATCCTGCAGGCTCGCCTGAAGGCTCACCGTGGCTCTCAGGTCTCAAGCCGACCCTCGCCCCGAGCCCTTCATCTAGATCCTGAGTTTGTCAACACCCCCGGTGCCCCTGCAGCCAGCCAGGCACTCGAGCAGAGCTTGGAAACTTTCCTGGACAGAGAGGACAAGACTGCTAACTCCGACAGCGAGGCGGGATTAACACCGGTCAGAGCTGTCCCCCTCACACCGGGACAACTTCACACTGAGGTAAATAAACACGCCACACCTTAGCTAAAGAGAGTTAATCAACAACAGGTCATCTGACGTTTGTTCTCCCCCCCTTTCCATCCAGACACTGGTACCAGCTGGATACCTGATCCCAATCTCCCAGCAGTCCCTCATCGGCTACAAAGAAATGCAGAGTTCAGGGAAAGAGGGCAACAAGGCTCAGACTCCAACGTACAACATCTTCCAAACTCCTACAGCAGGTAATAACCAAAATTCTTCCTGTGTCCAAAAGAGAAAACATTTTTTTATCTTTGGCTTTATTGAAGTCAAATTATTTGTGCATTCAGACATGCAAACACAAAAATATTCATTTTCTTTTTTTACATATTTTTATTAAAGCACATTTACAATATACAGTACTTTTGAAATACAGTCAACATTTTTTACCCAGAAGCATTTACAAACAGTACAGCCATAAATACACATTCATTTTATAAACAATCTTCCCAAATTAACAGACCTCTGAATTAAAAAATGTTTACAAAGATTAAAAAAAAAAAAAGAAAAACAATTACTTAAAAAAAAAAGAAATTAGAAATAATGGATGTTATGTGTTAACAATATGAATGCATTTAAAAAAAAGAGATTAATGAAAAAAATAAAAAATAAATAAATATTAAAGATAAATATGTAAAAAATGATTATCAAAGATAGAAGACAAATAAAATACAAAATAAAAAATAAAACCTAACTTAACAAAAATATTAGATAAACAAACAAAAATTAATTAAAATGGATTTTTTTAAGATGGATAAATAATAATAATTAATAATTTTAAGATGGATAAAATAAATAAGAAAATTAAAAAATAAGTAAAACCTTAATGAATAAATAAATATCAGAGATAGATAAAAAAATCGGAAAAAAATATTTTTGATAGATAAAAAAATAAATAAACCTTAATAAATATTGAAGATAAATAAAAAATTAAGAAAATGAATATTAAGAATAAATACATAAAAAATAAATAGTTAAGATAGATGAATAGATTACAAAATTAAAAAATAAATAAAACCTTAATGAATAAAAATAAATATTCAAGATAAAAAAATAAAAACAAAATAAATAGAAATAAATATTTATGATAGATAAATAAATAATTAAAAAAAATCTAAATGACTCTCCATAAAAATAAGAGCTCTTTCATTTTTCCCTCTCCAGGATCCAGACCCACTCTAGCCCAGGAGATGACCCCCACAAACCTCCGCCTCCACAAACCCGCTCCTGTTGCCTCACCTCAGGCCACCCAGCAGGCCCGCCGCCTCCAGAGCCCCAGCCCCGCCATCCTCAACTTCACCCTGCAGAACCTGGGTCTGATCTCAGGCTCCAGCCCGGGAAACATCTTAACTGACCCCCAGACTCCAGAGGGCGCCAACGGTCTGACCAGCCCGCTGAGTCTGCAGCAGAGAGGGATGGTTTTCATCAAACCGGTGTCGCCGGTGCCCGTTCAGCAGACGGTGTCAGGGCAGCCGCTGGCGCTGATCAGTCTGCAGCAGGTAAAAAAAATAACTCACACCAACAGTTTTAAATTGAAATGAGAAAAAAAAACTTTATTTTCAATCTCATACTAAAGTCTGAAAATGAAGACGTTCTGATTATCAATAACTTCTAACCGTCTGTTTCCTGTCGTCCAGCCTCTGATGACCACCCCTAAAGGCACCGGCCTCCCCCAGCCAAGCTTCTTCCACACCCCTGTCTCCCTCTCCCCCCTGGCTGCCATGGTAACCACTGGTGGACACCTGGCCGCCAAAACTGTTTACATCCCTCAGAGGAAGCTGGAGGTCACACCTGAGGACTCCTGTAACCCCTGACGGACCCTCGCTGACGTCTGAAGTGTGTGTGTGGGTGGTGTGTTTGTTCTGTGGGTGGGTGGCTCTGGTTTCCTGTTTAGTTTTTTTACAGTTACCTCTCAGAGTTTCACAGCAGGGGGCTTCACTGTCAGTCCTTTAATAGCTGCCATGCAGACTTTGACTGTGCCCAGTGGACACACGGAGATGAGATTTCAAACCAGACAAAATCTGCATAACCTCATTTACTTCATGAAATTACTTTCCTTTTCTTATTTTTACCATTTTTAGTCCCTTTTGTTAATTTGGGTGAGGTGAACACACATTTAGCTTCTTCAAAACGAAAACAAAAAGTCACGTCAGTGCTCTAAAGACGGGCGGAGCTGACTGAAAGACAAGCTGATTGGAAACATGGTGATTTGATCATTTTGTCTCTAAGTTAGAGACGACTTTTGCACAAATGTAAATGATTAACTGTTACCCATGAAAATGTTAAAAACATGTGGATATTTGTAACTCATTTTAAAAATAATCAGACGTATTTTCGTGTTAATTTATAAGAAAATTCATCGCTGATGTCCTGCTTAATGTAAAATGCTTCTTGAATTTTAATACATGTTTTTTAAGAACATTGAACTGACGTCTGTGTTTTGTTTCTTGTTTTCACATCCGTTAGACTGGGATTATTTTATCTCAGGGTCATGTGTTCATTACTTTAAATACTAACTGTGAAAGATTGTCTGCTCAAAATGTTGAATATGTTCACATGTAGATGGAAAGGTATATGCAGTGAATGTAAATTGCTGCTGATTTGTGACAAAGTTCTCAACTTTGAAAATTTCTGCAACTTCCTAAACGAATATGTTCCCATGGATCTGAAGAAGAAGAGCAAGAAAGTCTTTGACTGTCCAAAACCCCCAGATTCAGTCAGATATTATCTTCACAGGAAGTTTCATCTCATCTCCTCACAGCTTAGTGTTTACTATCAATCAATCAATCAGACTTTATTTAAAAAGCCCTTTTCATACACAGGAGTGAAAACAATAAAAGTGTGACAAAAAGAAAATAAGAAGTAATAAAAATCATAATAATAATCATGGAAATGAAACAAGTGGCCCGACAACCCCGCATAAACGCACATATTAACACACAACCCTCCATCTTTCACCCCCCAACACACCAACCCACTCCCCCTAATGCACATGATGAACACAACAACTCAGTTAAAATCTGTGCAGACGAACTGAGGAACTGTGGAAATGATATCTGTGGACCAGGGATCACCACGTTGTGCCCATGGGCACCTGGGTGCCCTCAAGAACCACTTAAGATGCCAACGAGGCATGTTCCAAAAGAGCACTGGTCACAATGGAGCTACTTCCTACCATCATTGTTCTGCAAATCATTAATAATAACTGTGAATTTTTTAACACTGACTTGTGAGCAGTCTCTTCACATAGTATTACCACTCATACAATGATTAATGTTATCAAAATGTGATGCAATTTTGTTGAGAAAGTTTTTATCAGACAAGTAGCCCTTTGTGCCACTCATTTGTCGTGAGGTAGCCCTCGGTCTCAAAAAGGTTGGTGACCCCTTCTGTAGACATCAATGAGGAAACGCTGAAGGTAAAATAAGATGTTAGACTCAAGATAAGAAAATAAAACAACCAAGTAAAAGAAAAAGACAAGATTAAAAAAAAGACTAAAAGAGAAAATGATGTAAGACTAAAAGTGCAAAAGTAAAAAGCTGATAGAAGCAGTGAATTAAATATCTTCACCTGTGTATTTATCCTTAGATCAGTTCCCTTCTTTACAAATTGCTTGCAACTTTTTTGCAAATTATTCTCTTAAACTTTTCCAAATGAGAACTCTTTTCTTACGTCTTGTAACTCTAAGAGCTTATGTCTGTAAATTTAGGTAACACTTTACTTTACTTTAGAGGTCCACAAATTTCATTGCACTTAGATAATAATTAGACAAAGTTTTTTCTTATTTCTTTGAAATTACCCCTGATATTTCCAGAGAATTTGGTGAAAATTGGCACACTTAGCACACTTCTGTCCAGATAGTGTTTTGCAGTGCGCCTGTACTCGCAGTTACTATCACAATCAGGTAAGGTCAGTTTCCAACCCCACTCTTCATGAATATCACATCTGAAGCCTTCAGTTGTATCATGTCAAACATTATAGACCTAATCATAAAGGTTTACCATTTTGCATGTGATCCCAATTATCCATATCATAAAACTTGGTACAAAAGAACTTGGGGAAATTAAATTATTATTATCTATCACCTGCTTCTCTGGAAATAGCAGAAACTTTGGGAAACTTCTAAAAACATTTTCTGATGGGTTGTGATTTAATTTCAAATCAATTATTTGCTAATCATCACCTTCTTACCTTGAAATTTGGAGTAAATTTCAAAGAAACTGGAAAAAAACAGTAGCCTACCAATTGTGACTTGCAACAATGAATCTGGAAATTATTTTAAAGAAGAATAAGAAAAAAAATTGTCTTATTATTACCTAAGTGTGATGAAATTTGCATACCTCTAAAGCAAAGTGTTACTTAAATTTCTGACTTCATTTTTTTCAAAATCTTGTTTTTTTCCCTCAGTATGAAGTGTTTATCCTTTGTAAAATTTTGTGCTAAAAATTTGTTTGAATTTTTTTCCTTGACAAATGAAAAACCCCCAAACACTTTTGAGACTTTTGTTTCAAAATAATACTGGACTGATTTAAACTCTCTTAAACTCAATCAGTGCTGGTGTTCCTCTGAGTTAAATCCTTTATGTGATGAGATATACTTAAAAATCTTAAAATATGGCATGAATTATCTGACAGCAGTTTTAAAACCTATCATCAGATTGTTGTTACCAGACTCTCATCAGGCTGGTTCCCCTCCTCCTGCTGTGGGGGGTGTTTTCCTCATGGTGGTTTGGTGCATTAACATTCAGCTCTGCAGTTGTCTGTGACATGCTTTGAGTTCCCATCATTTACAAACATAATCCAGAAACATACCCGGTCCATGCCTGTGTGTCTGCAGCTGCCTGATGGAGGAGTCAGTGATGGTTAGAGTTCCCTGAGTCCGTCTGTGAGGCCGCAGCACATGTGTGAGCGTCTGATGCTCAGGCCTCTTTGAGCCGGTGATGAAGGGTCAGAGGGCTCCGCGCCGTCACAAGTTATTTTAGGAGGATGGTTTCACTGAGGCGTCACTGATGGACCGCCGTGATGCAGGGATGGAGGGTATTTAAGCGGGCTGGGAGCGTCCAGAGCCACGTTTCATAACGGAGCTCAGAGGCCTGGGTTCAAGGTAAGAAGACACTCACTTTGTTTGAAAACTTCCTTTTAGTTTGTCAGGGAAATAACAGATTCAAGGTGTCATGTCATTGATTTTCACATATCTTAGTTTATCCACATTGAATTTATGAGACTGACAGAAGGAGTGAGTTCAACATCCATGTGAGGTTTCTGGTTTGTGTGGATGTAACTCAGACGTTCCCCTGTTGTCTGATGGATCAGCAGCTCAGCTTTTGTCCGTCTGATGTCCTGGTAAAGCCTCTATTCTTGGATCCATCACATGCCAGTCCTGTGAGGTGGCGTGCAGACTGATATGACAGGAAACAGGAATGTCAGGCAGAGCAGCTCAGTCACACATTCAGGCTTTTGGTGAAGCTGGCAGACGACGTGAGGACATCTGAGTCAAAGTCAGATGAAGAGGCTCTGAAAATCAACCTGTATGAGGTTTTATAGTCAGTTTTTAACTCTCCCCACCAGATTATACCACATATCCAATTTCAGAAATCTTCGGATAAACTTTTTTTTTTTCCAGTTTCTGAAGAAAAGCAGTTTGCTACTTGAATGACAGTGGCAAAAATACAAATAAGTGTTGCTGCAGATTTTTTTTGTTAATTGATGACCCCAATTCAACAAAAATGGGTATTTTTAGTGTAGTTAAAATCTTTTTTTAATGTATTTTTACACTGGATGTCAAATATTTTTTTTATTTTGACTCTGTTGAGACAAAAAAAGCCACAATCTCTGAATTTGGCTCATTGGTGCTGTAAAATCAGCGAGCTGTGTTCAGGGGAAAAAAATATTGATAAAGAAAGTAAAAATGTCTGCAACTGTGAATTATGTAAACAGTTTTGAGGTTAAAATGTATTTACATACACTGTTAAAGTAATAAATAAATAAAAAAAACCTAAAATAAATAAATTTTAAAAATAAATAAATAAAAATAACAACAATAAATAAATAAAAACGAATAAATGAAAATAATAATAAAATATACTTATTAATAAAAATGAATAAATAAAAATAAAAAATAAAATAAAATAAAAGAATAAATAAAATACAAAAATAACAAAAACAAATAAAAGTAGATAATCCAAAATGAAATTAAATAAAGAAAAAATTAAGAAAAAAAAAGAAATGGGCACTGGCAGCAAAGTTTACAGATGGATATCAAAAAATACAGTCAACCACTGCAATTCAAAACTACATGAAATGATTGTTAAAATACAGGATTAGATTTTGCAATCAAAATAAATTCAAATACAGTATTTTTCAGTTGATCAACATCCATAAATTTTTAAAATAACATCTCAATCCAGTCAAAACAGATTCATTTCACATTAATCTCTGTAATTACATGGTATACATTATTTATTTTAGGAAACAGTCATATGGATGTACAGTAATTTCCTGTTAAAATACTATTTTTTCCCATGTACAATAAACTTCCAATGTATAAAGACAAGCTCCTTACCTAAAACATAAAAAAATGTCTGCAAATTTACAGTATTAATAAGTTATTATTGGCATGGTACTTAAAAATCCAGCATTGCAGATATTTTCTGTAATTTTACAGTGTTATACACTGTTATTTGAAAAAAAAAATACTTAAAAAAATGGGGTCAATAACCATAAAATTTGGATTTTTTTTACAGTGCAAAATTACTGAAAAATCTGTTTAAAAATGGCAGAAAATTTCCTGTTAAATTGCATTTTCTTTCACAGTTGAAACATTTAAGTTTGTCTTTTTGTGTCCCACAGATGCCGAACTGGGGAGGAGGTGCGAAGTGTGCGGCCTGTGAGAAGACGGTGTATCACGCCGAGGAGATCCAGTGTAACGGGAGGAGCTTCCATAAGCCCTGTTTCATCTGCAGTGAGCTGCTTCCTGTTGCTTTAGTTCATCTACACTTTCATTTAGTCAGTTTTTTTTGTCATTTTCCACAGTTTTTAGTCTTTCTCCCATTTTTCCTTTTTTTTGTGCATATTCCTTTTCTTTTTTCCACTTTTTGCTTTTTAATATTTTCTGTCTCTCATCCTAAACTCTCCATTTTTTGTCATTTCATCATTATCTCTCTATGTATTCAACCCTCCTAGTATCACTTATATTTCTCCAGCTTTTTGTTGCCCCCTTTTTTTCCCTCTTCACTTTTCTTTCCACACTCAGCATAATTTAACCAAAAACAGTTTCCTCACTCCATAAAACTCTCCCCTCACCTTCTCTTTCCTGAGTGGCTCCTCTCTGCGTGCACCGCTCTGTCTTACTCCTCTCCTCTCCTCCTCTGTTTGCTCCTGCTGTCCTGACCTGAATGTGGGTTGTGGTCTTGTTGACAAACAGCCAGGGTTCATCAGGCCGTACCCGGCTCTCAGTGCCCCCTCCCTGGTCCAGGGACCCAGAGAGCGGACACCTCACACAGGCTGAATGTCCTCTGCACAAACACAAACACTTTCCAGCTGGATGAGCCGCTGATTGTTCCAGCGGGAGCTGTGAAAGGCCTCTGCGATAAGCTCATCCATCTGTAACTGCTCGTCTTTTCTCGAACGTTCAGCTCGCCCTCTCCTCTTTCCCTTAAATAGAAACACAAGACACAACACGGGACATCTGGCTGAGTGTAATGTCACTGCTGACTGATAAAACCAGCTAGTGGGAGCTGAAATTAACCTCCATTAGTCCAGTGTGGTGCTGCCAGTGCAAACCAGTGCAACCAGCGTCATGGTCTAACAAGTAGATCCAGAGTTCGGGGTTCAGCTTGAGCGCAAAAGTGACGTGGGCCTGTTTCTGTTACGTCATGACCAAAATGTTTCAGAGTTTATTCAGATTTAAACATTTAAAGATTGTTTAGGCATGTTGAACCAAGATAAACAGGGCACTTTTTCTGTTTCTGCCCGACAGTGACCTGCAGAAAAGCTCTGGACAGCACCACAGTTGCAGCACATGAGTCAGAGATTTACTGCAAGTCCTGCTACGGCAAGAAATATGGGCCAAAAGGCTACGGCTACGGGCAGGGAGCTGGAGCGCTGAGCTCTGATCCTCCAGGACACAATGTGGTCCAGCAGCAGCACCATGAGTACGTATCGTTCTGTGAGCTGATGTAAGGTCATTTAACAACCGCTAAGAAAGTCAAAAAGATGTTCTGAGCTGGATTTTTCTTTGTCTTGTTCCCAGATCCAAACCCCGTCAGGCGTCTTCAGGCTCTGGCAGCAGTAAGGTCTCGCAGAAGTTTGGGACTTCTGACCGCTGCCCTCGCTGCTCCAAAGCCGTGTATGCAGCAGAGAAGGTGATGGGAGCAGGAAAGGTGAGGACTGACCCACTTAGAAAAAATACTACTATTACCGCTGTTAATCTCTCTTCACTGGCTTCCAGTGGCAGCTCCAATCAAATTCAAAGCTCTTCTTCTGGATTAAAAAACACTGACACGATCATTACTCCTTCCCGCCCTCTACGCTCTGCTTGTGAAAGACGCCTGGTGCTCCCAGCCCAGTGTGGCTCCAAATCTCTAGCCAGACTCTTCTCCTCTGTTGTTCCCAAATAGTGCAATGAATTACCTAACTCTATACGATCTACAGAGTCCCTTTCTACTTTAAGAGATGTCTGAAGACTCATCTGTTCAGGGCCTCCTCCTTTTTGTCCTCAGGGGGAGAATGAGTCAGAAGGTCTCAGACCAAGCCCTTAAGGACTTTGCACACTGAGGGACCGTCAACACGACAATGGTTTCAGGGTGAAATACAAGTTTTGTTGCGTTTCAACTTTTAAAAACAGCCTCCAGAGTGGGATTTTTCTTCAACGCTGCCGACACTGTTGCCGTGCAAACAGTAAGCCGGTGTTTTCAGTGGAAACGCCGCACTACAATTCGCACGAGCACATGCAACAGGACAACAGTAACTACCGTGTTGCTCAATCTGCTGAATCTGTGACTGTCTTTAACAAAATATGCATCTGTTGCTCCACTTCTGCTCTTAACATTCACCAATACACCAACTCTACTTCAGTGGAGATCTACCAAAAGCGGCTTCTGAACAAGAAAGTTATAGCGCCAACTACAGGCCTGGCATGCTTACTACACCGTTTTCAGTCCCTTGTTGTTTCCGTGTAAACTCAGATTTTTTTTCACTGCATTTTAGCATTTTCAGGCGAAACATTGTCGTGTAAACGGGCCCTGAGTCTGTTTTTTTTGTCTGAAAAAAAAAAAAAAAAATTCGATCCCATTTTATGTCAATCACGTTTGTACACTCCTCCCGAAACTTTTGTGCATCGTTATTTCTTTCAGAAAAAGGTTTGATTTTTTAAAGTTTTTTTGCATCCGCCCTCCTCATTTCTTGGGTAGTTTGACTATTCAGAGACACCGTAGGCTACCTGCAACATCACATTTTCACATTTTCCGACTTACTTTCTCTACACATTTAAAGCGATGTTTAGATGATGAATGAAGACTTGTGAATACGTACCTCAAACATACTGACAGCAGCTGTTCAGGATCAATCGCTTGATGACTGCATTTTTTTTTGTACTGCGAATTTTTGAATTTATAAGAAATAAACACATCAGATTCAGTGTGCAAGGTGTGTATGCGTGGCTTTTTTTTTTTTTCTCGGACTGCAGATCCAAAAAAAAGCGTCCAAAAAAATGACTCAGTGTGCAAAGACCTTTATTCAGTATTTAGCACAGATTATTCAATGTTGTTGAAGGTTGAACTATATTGTTGCAGCAATTAACTGTAGTAAGTTTTAGACCCATTTTTCAAGCTGAAAAAAATGCATTTAATGGCAGCACCTGCAGCCAAATAACTTGTTGCATTGTGTCACACTAAGGGTTTTCCTGCTAAATGAAACTGTTGAGCTGTAGAACTAGGAGATCATGACTTTATCCATGTGTTTGATTATGTGTGTGTGTGTGTTTAGCCATGGCATAAGACCTGTTTCCGCTGCCTCCTGTGTGGTAAAGGCCTCGAGTCGACAACAGTGACAGACAAGGATGGAGAGCTTTACTGCAAAGGTGCGAACATGAACACACTCATCCCACAAAAACACAATTTCTTCTTAAAGCTACAGTACACCTTATTCTAACAGGAGTCTTTCAATCAAAGCCCAACGCCTCAAGTAAGAGACTGAGGAGTGACCAAAAACTTTTAAACAAGACTTTAATTCGTCCTGAGATAAGCATCCGTAGAAAGTCATAGATCAGAAACACACAGATCAGATTCAGATCCCTGTTTATCATCTTCTCAGCTCTGTTTCTACATTTCTCTCCAGTCTGCTACGCCAAGAACTTTGGGCCAAAAGGATTCGGGCTGGGAAACGAGGCCATGTTGGAGTAACCGCTGAAGCTGACTCAGCATTTTCTCTTAACACTGATGATGTTTGTTTCTTATGTAAATCCACATAAGGACGAACACCTTAACATTACTGCTTTGTTAGAAACTGGATGAAACGTCTCATGTTACAAAATAAAAGTATTTTATTATCCTAAAAGCTGTCTGGGCTGTGTTTATAATCCCATAATGAATGTATTCCCCTCTTCCTGTGGAGAGACTCAAGCTGTGACTCATCCCGTTAAAGCCAATTATAACTAAACCCCTATTTGCATTCATAAATAATTCATTGTTAATTAGTCTAATCAAGGTAACAGGTGATTAACAAACACAATGTGCTAATTCATCCCTAACAATTATGTGTGAGCTTTCATGCAGAGCGGGGCTGGATTAGATGTTTTTGTACGACTGAAGCTGGAGCTGTTATCTCACATTATTAAATTAGACAGAGATAAACACAGAGGGAGGAGAAGTCGCTGCAGAAGACGAGAGGTTGGACTTTTAATGCACCAATAACTATGTCTGCAGACTCTTTAATTAAGTGTTGAAGGATTTTTGTCGTTAGTTTTTGTCGAGGACAAACAGTATTTTATAACATTAAGTGTGCAGCGCAAGCAAAGACACTGAATCAACTTTGAGGTGACTGTTTTAACTTTTATTGATGAATTTCAGCTTTTGTAATGACATTAAATGATGCCAGTCTTTGCCACCTTTTCTTGGTGGCTTATATTTCTTGAGATGATTAGTTACAGTTGTCTAAAGCAGTTCTTCAAAGATGCTTTAGGGAGGATCTGTTTTGATTGAACTGCAGTGCCACCTTTTGGCCCGGAGTCTCTCATACACTGTCATGAAGACGTCACTTTGAACAAGGCGTGTTTGTTTAGTAGGGATGGGTATTAATAAGATTTTGTTCATACCAATGCCCTTTTCAATTATGCTCATTGATCCTACTCTTTATCAGTTCCTTTATCAATTCCTGTGTATTTTCTTTTGTAAAGAAAGTAGCTTTACAGGTTTTCTGGGTCAACAATATTAAATTGAATTTATAAGTAAGAGTTTTGATCTTTGGTTCATGTTTTCACCTTTTCCTCAAGTTTTAGCCTTATGCATGTGTTTTGGCTTTTGGCTTGTGTTTTAGCCTAAAGTCCGTGTTTTAGCTCCTAGCCTGTATTTTAACCTTTAGCTTGTGTTTTAGCCTTTTAGCTCATGTTTTAGCTTTTAACTTGTGTTTTAACTTTAAGCCTGACTTTTAGCCTTTGGCATGTGATTTAACCTCTGGTTCATGGTTTAGCCTTTAGCCTGTGTTTAAGTCTTTTGCCTGTGTTTTTGCCTTTTGCCTGTGTGTTAGCCTACGGTTCATGTTTTAGCTTCTAGTCTGTGTTTTAGCCTGTATTTTAGCCTTAAGCCTGTGTTTTAACCTATGATTCGTGTTTTTGCCTTTAGCCTGTGTGTTATCCTTTGGGTTATGATTTAGCCTTTAGCCTGTTTTTTAGCCTTTAGCTCATGTTTTAACCTTAAGCATGTTTTTTGCCTCTTGCCTGTGTTTTAGCCTACGGTTCATGTTTTAGCCTTCAGTCTGTGTTTTAGCCTGTATTTTAGCCTTTAGCCTGTGTTTTAACCTATGGTTCATGTTTTAGCCTTTAGCCCGTATTTTAGTCTTTTGCCTGTGTTTTAGCCTTTAGTCTGTGTTTTAGCCTGTGTTTTAGCCTCTGACTGGGGATTTAGCCTTTAGCCTGTTTTTTTTTTAGCCTTAAGCACATGCTTTAGCCTTTGGTATGTGCACTATTTCTCTTCTTTTTAGCTCATTTCGGCTCTTCTGTCCTTATTTCTGTTCTCTTACTCCTAAACATCATCAGCTGGCGTGATAGCTACAGTCACAATGACTTACATGTGTCATAAATCTATCTGGTCCTGCTCAACTTGATCAAGAAGCTAAGAGTTAGCGTTTAGGAATAACCTATATTGGCGCTGATAATCTCATTTTAAATTGTGGACTACGATCAGGGATATATCTAGAAGGGAGATCACCTAGAAACTCCACACAGCCCCTTACAAGAAACATTTCAACTTAACTTTAGAAGCTTCAGCTTTCTAACTTAAAACAATAGTAATATTTTTTTTACTAGTATTCATATTGTTTTCAGCCTTAAGATGACGGAAGTGTTGGTTTGACAAATATTTCTGAGTTTTAAACATCGTACAGTTTTCATAGCTCACAAAACTAAAATATGTTGTTTTTTTATGTAAAATTTATTATATAAAATCTGTTGAGCACCTCCAGTTCTCCCTCCATCATGTTCCTCGAGTTGTATATAAGTGATTAACATATTTGCTCCTGTGTAACTCAGAAGATTTGGTCGATGACGTAAATAATAAGTCTTCTTTCTAAGTGTTTTTCAGACTGGAAAGTATCAAGCTGCCACCTCTTTCCTTTTCTCTATGTCTTTGGGAAATCCAGCTCAGCTTTGCAGGAGGTGGAAGAAAGGAAGTGTCACTCCAGCACAGATTCACCCACATTTCACCCTGAAACCCGTCAGCCTCCAGCAGCTGAATGAGCAAAGATCCCAAGAGTACAGATGTCAAAACTGTGAACAGACATCTGCAGGCGTCCCTTTTAAGGAAACTAAAAAAGATCGTGCTTGTTTCATTTTGCGTCCAAGCTGCGAACCTGAATTGTTGTTCGATTGTGGGCAAGAGAAAGCTGAAAATCTGAGATGTTTGTGTTGCTGTGTTTTTATTTTCTGATGCGTCTGCCACATACGTCAGAAAACTGATGGCATCTGTGAATCCAGCCATGCAATAAACGGTCTTAATGATAAAAACAGAATATCAAATACACTTGTCTGTTTTTATCCTGCTCCCTGGGTGTAGTACCTCATGTGTCCACACAGAGTCCCCACAAAGACAGGCACAACATTGCTTTATTGACACATTATAGTGGTCATTCGTTATTAAACACATGCAGCTCTTACAAAAGTGGTAAACCAAGTGTGTACACATACAAAGACTTTTCCCAGAACAGATGATAAAAAATAGGCTTGTTGTGTTCATATAAAACATCTCAAAACTTCAGTTACAATTCAGGCCTTTCTGGGTTTATGAACCTCACCCAAATTAAAACATTTGTGATTTTTCATTCACTGACATTGGTCAAGTATAAGGCAGCAGCAGTCTGTACAAAGAGCAACCCATTCGAAGGATATCTACACATTCCTCTTTGTGTTTCCCTTTACTCTGACACCTCTCCTCACAAGAAGCCGTCCCTTTAAAAAAATAAATAAATACACTTTGTGCTTTTGGTCCAGAACACTATGAGAGTCCGACCTTTGACCCTGAGCGAGGGGTGGAGGGGAGGTCAAACCATGTCGGTGTGTCCAAACATGCTCTGGTCGCGGCCGGGTGGGAACTGCTGCGTCCAGTCGATGATGGCTGGTTTGAAGAGGCCGCAGCAACGCAGCTGGAAGAAGGAGACCAGGTTCCTCACCACGCCCAGACTGCACAGAGAGGATCAGAGGCAGGTCAGAGATCAGGTCTTTTAATGTAATAAAGTAATAACACAACTCTTGAGACGACTTGCATTGTTTCCCCAAATGTTTCCTCCAAAGAGAAAAAATCTGATCAAATTAGCTAAAATTTGAAAGACATATAAAGACTTGGACTCAGCAAAAGGAAAATGTTGCTTCAACACTTGTAAGTATTGAAGTAGACCAGAAATCTGCAACCTTTACTTTGAAAGCCATTTTGCCTCAGCTCACCTGAGGAAATTTAAGTCATTCAGGAGCCACAAAATCTACTTTATCTTCACAATAAAGACAAAAAAGTGTATAAAACTTTAAACAAAATTAAAATCTAGTGAATAATTACCCAAAAGATAAGTTTTTTTGTGTTTATAAAGGTGAACATATGGTGTCTCAGTTTTTTTATCTTTAAATTTTCCAAATATTTAAAAAACAATTTAAAAAATGTGCAATATAATACATTTTCAAAATTATATGATTTCAATAAAATGCCCATTCAAAAAATACTTTTTTTTAGACATTTTCAAAATTTTACAAAAAATGAAATTTAAAGAATGTGCCAAAAATTGCAAAAATGTCATAAAATGACATAAAAATTTTGTAAATTGTCAAAATGATGCTTAATTTTCAAAAGAAATGTAAATATTTCAAAAAATTTGCAAAAATAAAAAAAATATACTTAGCAAAAATAACATTAATTTTTAATTATTATTATTTTTTTAATTTGACAAAATTCATAAAATTAAAAAAAAAAAAAAGTATATACCTGCTCACATATCTGGGGGAAAAAACAACAACTGAAGCTAATGACACTTAAGTTGTTTAGAAGAAAAAGGAAATGTAAACAAACAGTTCCTTAATTAAAAAGTCATACTCTGGATTGATGAAAACTCACTTGTATGGATTTTGTCTTAAGGAGACGGATTTCCCGAGTTTCATCTGGTGGAGTGTCAGGTTGGTTCGCTCTGCTGTGGTCAGTCCCAGGAAGGCAATCTGCTCCGACACAAAGGAAAACCATCAGTCCCAAAAATCATAGAGGAAACACACTGAATAAATAAGGATAAACACCTCAGATCTAAAGAGCTCAGTGTAGGATCCTTCACCCCCCAAAGTCCTCCAAACTTTTTGAGCCCAGACCAGAATTCCTTTTTATTCCAGAGTCCAAACCCTGTCAATATGAAGAGTTAGAGACTGAGAAAGAAGTGCTCCACTGACCTGGTAGAGCTGCAGCACCAGGATCAATCCAGAGGAGCAGGTGTGATAGAAGGCCAGCACGAAGACACTGAGCACCCACGGGGAGCAGCCCACCAGGGCAGAGACCACCCCCCACAGACCCTGCTCCTCGTAATGAAGCACGCAGTGGGTGGACCAGTCTGAGAAACACACAGCACACATGTCTCATACCTATAACAGAGTTAATCTGTGTCAGATACTTTATTAAACTGTTTGTGGAGTCACTCACATCTGAGACAACCATAGAACATCCAGGCTCCCATCAGGAGGAGGGAGAACAGGAAGAGGATGAAGTAGTGATGGTTCCTCGCCCCTGAAGGAGAACACATGGATCTGATCAGAGTGTATCTTCTGATAAAGACTTAAAGGCAGATGTTCAGTTAGCTTATTTTCTCCTCAGAAATAAAAACGAGCGTGAAAAGTGTGGTACCGATGCAGCAGTTCGTCCAGACTGAGTGGTGATCCTGCTTGGCCACGCAGGCGTCGCAGGCGAAGCAGTGGTTCGTCCTCATCGGTTTCTTTGTCTGTGAACGAATTAAAAAAAAACAAAATAAGGTTTTCAGTGTGTGTTGATGGAACAATGTTTTTTTTTTTAACTATTTGGTTTTGTTTTTAAAATCTCACCATGCAGGATGTGCAGAATATTCTGGGCCCCAGACATCCAGCTTCAGCCAACACCAACACATTCTGAACACACAGGGAACAAAACTCAGATTACTTATAAAGAAAAATCATTAACATCACTCACTGGGTGTGTTTTCAGCCTCTCTTACCATTTTCTTCTCCTCCTCGGTGGCTCTGACGAAGCCGGGGTCGGTCCTGCAGGTGCGGAGGTAGTAGTAGAGCAGAGCAGTGGCATTCAGAGTGAATAAGACCTGAACTGTGGCGCTGGGGCCATGTGAGGTCAAAGGTCAGGAAAAACACATTCGTAAGCTTCTTACAGACACATTTATACAGAAGAGGATTAGGGCTAATGAAAAAAATAAGCTCCAATTTTTTTTAATATTTTTTTTTTTTTCAGAGAAAAAAAGTCAGAATTCTGAGATTAAAGTGAAAATTCTGAAATAAAAGTCATAATGTTTACATGAGGTCAGAATTCTGAGAAAAAAATAGAATTCTTAGATTAAAACAGAATTCTGAGTGCTAAGTCAACATTCTAAAATAAAAGTCAGAAATCTGAGATTAAGGTCATAATTCTCAGATTAGGTCAGATTTCAGAGATTAAAGACAGAGTTTTGAGAGCAGAATCAAAGTTTTGAGATGAAAGTCAGAATTCTAAGATTAAAATTAAAAATTCTGAGGTTAAAGACATAATTCCAGGAGTAAAGTCAGAAATTTGGGATTATAGTCAAAATTCTGATATATAAGTGAAAATTCTGAAACAAAAGTCAGAAATCTAAGATTCAAGACATAATGCTTAGATAAGGTCAGAATTTTGGGATTAAGGTCCTAGTTTTTAGATTCAGAAAAAGTCAGAATTCAGAATTTAATCTCAGAGTCTTATAAAGATTGTGAGTATTCTGAGAAAAAAAGTCAGAAAATCGCAGATTAAAAGTCAGAACTATGACTTAAATCTCAGAATTTTAGAAAAATAAAGTCAGAATTCTGCAATTATTTTCAAAATTTGACTTTTGTCTCAGAAAAAAATAAGTAATTTGAAAAAAAATTCTGGCATCTTTTTTTCATTGGTCCTAATCCTCTTCCATAACTTTCTTTGTTCTTTGAGTAATGCAAAACAAATTAAATGTTGGGGAACTTATCACACTATATTTCTGTGAAAAGAAATTTAAGCAACCAAACAGCAGATTACCAGGACAGAAAAATAAACCCAGATGTGAGCAGAACATCTCTAACAGCTCTTGTATAATAACTGCAGATATTTCCTCTGTGAAAGGATATCTGGGAGGAACCAGAGGCACCAGGTGACAATCATCCAGAAAACCGAGGCCATGAGAGCTGAAGCAGGAAGGAGCGACTGAAACTCCAGACCAGGAAAGTTCCTGTTCACACACAAACATTAATTATTAAATTACAATTTTTGGACAGAAAATGCAGGAAGTGGAGTGAAACAGCTCAGTAGAAACATGTCCTCACCTCAAAATCAGATTAACCACACCAATCACACAGGCCAGCAGGATCCCTTTGAGCAGCCAGGACTCGGAGTTCATGTCGATGATGGCGCCCACACATCCGAAAAAGGCAGTGCAGAGCAAAAACTGTATAAAAACCTGAGACACAGACACAGGACGGCGTCAGAGAGATTACATAATCCTTCAGTTGTGTTTGTAATCTGAGAGGTGCGTGGTCGTGGCTATGTGTTTACCCTGTATCTGTTGAGGATTCGGAGGCAGCGTGCGTTGGAGCGGATCCTCTCCTGCTTGACGTGGTTGAGCATGTGGATGAGCAGCGGGCTGTGCACCTGGTGGGCCAAGTCGATGGGAGTGTGACCCTGAGGAGCAGCATTGAAAACTACATTAAGACATGAGGCATCGTTCTCTGAACAGAGGGTCAAAATCTCTCCTGGAATGAGCGGGTGAAGATTTTCAACAACAGAAGTAAAACAGCTTTATTCCTGAGCCACGAACTGTCTGCAAAGTATGTGTGATGTTTGTTTAACCAAGGTGTGAACACAGAGCCTCAGTGAGGTGTGAGAACTCAAACTTTGCATAGAAAGGAGAATCCTCCTGAGTTCAACACTTTGCAATAACAACAGATTGAAAAAAGGATGTAAGCTTGATGAATGGAGGTCACACAAGACTGGCAACATCAGGTTTTCATCGATCATGCAGCCCAGAGAACAAACTTTCAGGTCGGCTTACGTTGATGTTTTCTGCGTCTACGCTGGCCCCGGCCTCCAGCAGGATGTGGGCAGCGTCTACGTTTCCTGCCAGCACGGCACAATGCAGCGGAGTGTTCCTGTTCACTTTGTCCACAGCACTCACAGAGGCGTTGTTCTTGATTAGGAAGTTTGTGGGTTCAGGCCTGAGACAAGACAACAACACGTACAGCTGCATTTAGCCGGGTCAGACTCTTCTTTCAAATCGAGCTGAAAATCCATCCTCCAAAGTATTAAATATTGATAATATCTTATCTTCAACCCATTTAGAGTTATTCAACATTTCTATGTCAGACTACGCTCCCTTTATAGCATCTATAGTAAGAAGAGCAGAAAATGTTGGTAACACAGCTGATGAACAGTTAATGTGCCCCATGTACAGACAATCATTCTGATGAAGTATTGATGAGGAGGAGCTGAAACATGACACACTTTCTTCAAGGTTCCCACCAGGATGGGACCTCAGCTGATTTGGGTCAGGTGACTTTGGAGCAAACCATTGCTGATTTATAGGGTTTTTTTCCAATGGGTAACACAGTTGATGCAGATTTCAGACTCACACAAAGTAAGTTTGTCTGTTGGTTTTGTCTATCTTTGTTGTGAGGATCTTTTCAATTATGTTTCTATTATCTATAAAGTTTTCTTTTTGTTTTAGAAGGCATTTTAAATAAAACACTATTTTTATTATTATTATTGTCATTATTATTATTATTATTATTATTATTATTTTTATTATTATTATTGTCATTATTATTATTATTATTATTATTATTATTATTATTAATTATTATTATTATTATTAATTATTATTATTATTATTGTTGTTATTATTATTATTATTAATAATATTATTATTATCATTATTATGTTATATTTTATTTTTATTATTCTTATTGTTATTATTACCATTATTTTTTAATAATATTGATAATTTTTTTTTTATTATTCTTATTGTTAGTTATAATAATAATTATTATTATTATCATCATTTCATCCATGAAAATTATTTAGTTTTTTAAACAACTTTGTCACATTTTAGTGATTATTTGGAACAAATAATGCTGAAAATAATAAACACAAACATGTATTCTAGCGTTAATTTTGAAGAGCAAACTTGATAATTGAAATCTCAGACAGCACAAAAACTGCAAATTCCAACACATGATTGTCCTTTTTTCTCTAAATAAATGATGAAACCTGTGAAATTTCTGTATTAAATGAAAGTGAAATTTCAGCCAAATGACCCACTGTAAAATTAATATTCAGTAAAATAGATTTGTTAATCCCATGGACATGAAATGTACGCCTATTTACAGAATCACTGATGAACTCTTACCCAATAATCTTCTGAGCAGCTAACATTAGTGGCGTCTGTCCGTTGCAGTCTGGACCATCAACTTCCTGCAACACAGAGAAAAATAAGTTAATAACTGCCAGGATATTTAAAACCAGTGATTGAAGATGATTCTGGTCTGAAAGAGTGAAATACAGCGTGTAAGCTGGGTCTGACCTGTCCCTTTGCCATCAGGTAAGCAGCTACAGCCATGTGCTGGAAGAGGACGGCGAGGTGCAGGGCTCGGTAACCTTCACCGTCCGCGATGGAGGGGTCTGCTCCGTATCTCATCAGCTGGATCACCATGGGGAGGTGGCCCTGCCTCATCATCGACAAGAAGCCACAGACAGCTTTCAGGAGGAGTGGTCAGGTGTGTTTCAGAGCCAGACAAAATAAAACGCTACAGAGAGTGCGCAGACAAAGCGCAGCTTTTCTGGTTCTGAGAAATCAGCAGGTTGAGTTTCAAGACCTTCTGTGAATTACGGGTGAAATTAGTGAGAGCAAGAATCCATTTGAGGTTTAGAGAATAGTTTACACATGCACTGCTGTCTACATCACTTTTAAAACATGGATCAGTTGTAAAAATAAAACCATCATGGATAAATATTTTTCTTTAACTAAGCTTACAACCACAGCATGTCATAACACACCTCTGAGGCTGAATATGAAATGATTTATGTGACTGATATTCAAACAACATGCAACCAAATCTGCAACAGAGAGCAGACCAGACCCGGTCCAGAAACCCTGTAATGTTAATCCAGTCACCTTATAGCCCAGTGAAGAGGAGTCGAGTTCAGGTCTCCTCCGAGCTGGTCAACGATCGCTCCCTTAGAAATGTAATACCTGTCAGAGGACAGGAAGGGAGATGCAGAGATAAAACTTCAGTGTGAGCTGCTCAGAACATCTGAAGTTGATGTTTGTTTCAGTTCTTCTCTAGAAGTTTTCTTTGAATCTGTAAAATCAATGAACTTGGTCTAAGACTCTTCTCAAACACATAAATACCCCAAGGGAAGACTTCACAGCACCAGACATGATGTTCAACCCTTGTTTGTTTTGTTTAATGAAGAGTAGAGATGTTAAAATTTCTATTAATCTATCAGAATGATGTTGTAAGTCAAGAATGTTTCAGAGCGAGCCAAATATTTTTTCCCCATCATTGGATACAAAGCTGTCAGGCTTCCAGAGAGATTTTCCTGTTTGTTTTCTACCCTCAGACAGATTCTGACCTGACTGACAAAGTTCAAAGACAGACTAAAGAATACACAATGCTTGCTCGTGGGGTGTGTGTTCTGCTGAATTTCTTGCAGTGAAACGTTTGTATGTTTACACAGAGATTCCTCTGCTGTGAGTCATTGGTAATGAGGTAAAGACCGTGTTTGCAGGTCTTACTTGACCAGCTCTGAGCGGTTGTTGATGGCCGCCCAGTGCAGCAGGGTGACGTTCTCTTTGTCCGGCTGTCTGACGTCATATCCTGCTTCGACCAGCTCTTTGCAGCGCTCCAGGATGCCAAACCTGGAAGAAGCACACAGGAAAGAGATTTTTTAAAAAGACACCAAAAATAAGAAAGATTTTAAAACAGAAAACCTTATGCAGTCAGTGAATCTGTGATGATAGAGAAGCGACAAACAATGGTAGACCTTTTCCCTGGATATCTTTTTAAATAATCATAATTAAATTACGATGGGCAGGAACTGGTACCAGTATTGGGTCAATACCAGCCTTTTTCAAGGTATCAGTACTTGTGACGGCTGAAAGTCGCTATTTCTCGAGAATCTGCTTAAGACCGAAGTCATGTACACACCCAGCCATAAAAACAGACTTTTACGGCATTAAAAACATATTTACAGCCTGGTTCAAAAAAACTTAGACTTTTCAGCAACAAATATCTCACAGCTACCTGTGAGCGTCTGTGTAACCTGCAGTCAGAGAGGATCTCATGTACCGTCTTTGGATCAAACCAACTCCAAGGAGAAGGGTGGATGCTTTTCCAGGTTTGAATGAACGGCACGAGTAGCTGACTTTAAAAAATATCAGAGATGACAGGACCAGGCTTCAAAATAAGGAGTTAATCTGGGGAAATTACAAATCGGCAGTGGAGGAGAGAGACAGGGTTAAAAAGCGGGAGAATCCCTCCTAAATCAGGAGAGTTGGCAGGTCTATCTGACCTGGATCACTCAGACAGAGACAGGACAGGAGCTGCAGATTTAATGTGAGCGAGTGCCGAGCGGTCTCTAGGGTTAAAACTGGCATCTTCAGGGTGGGAATAAACAGACACCACTTCAACGTCAGAGATGGAAAAGGCAAAAACAGACGTGAACAGAGGAAAACCTGCTCAAGAACTGAATTATTTTGCAAAATTAAAGGTTTTTCAAAAAAGTAACTTGATAATTATTTTTCCTGCTAACTTATTACATTATTAAAGGAGTAATTCAGTTACTTATTAAATTACTTTTTGGAGAAATGAACAGGTAACTATAACTAATTACTTTTTTATGTACTTTTCACTGAAATTAGTCTGAAAACTATTGGTATTGAATGTCCCTATAATTAAACAATAGTCTCAGGCTTTTGTTCACAGTGACAGATGCTGAGATAAAGAGCTGGGGAGAAGAGGAGTGGCTCTACAAATTCTTCACTTTTCCCCCAGTCGTACAAGAAAAGCGACCTTTGCTCTGCTGCACCTACACTCACTGATCAGGCAGTAAAAACAAGAAGAAGCAGTCAGCCACCGTGCACTGATCTCACATTGTTTCAAAGTGAACAGAAACAAATGAAATACAACTGACAGCTGATGAAACACAGAGCTCTGCATTCCTCAAGCTTTTTTGCGCAACTTTGTGTAATCACATCAACCGAGCGCTCGTCAATGCCAGAAAATTCTCCTGGGAGAAACAACTGTTTTAGTATCTTATAACTGTGCAACACTGGATGTCGCTCAATTGAGAAGCGTTAACTTGATGACATGAGGGCTCTTTCCCCTGAAAGGAAAAGTGAAACCCACAGAGAAGAATCAAGTTACAGCATGTTTAACAGAGAAGCTGACTGGAGTCAAAACTGCAGGCTTGTAAAGTCTGGAGTATGAAAATGAAATCTTTCTTCTTTCTGTTTAGAATTGAAGGAAAATCTTGATGCATTTGGGGAAATCAACTAATTCTTAAACAAATCAAACCATTAACTTTTTCCTAGGTTGGGTCATTGTTTCAATAAGCTTTACTACTGTACTTTAAATCTAACAGAGTGGTTAATGATAAAACTACTCCTGACGTTCTCTGTCGTAAACATCTGTTAGAGTTCAATTCAGTCCCACAGACCTAAGCTGACCTTTCACGTTCTCTGTGGTTCAACAGTTTATCCGTGCAATAAGGGATTGTTATTATTACACACAAACACACTCTAAAAAAAAAGAGAGAGCTCAGCGGCCTGTTTCCTGCCTGTATTCCTGCCTCACTGCTTGGTTTGCACACTTTAAGACATGGAGGTTGTGGTTTACCAGACATACAACCACGCCACAAAAAGCAGAACGCCACATTCAATGTTTTATCACTTACTGCGACGCCTTCACGATGTCCCAGGTGCTGCTGTCGTCCATGTGCGAGCGTTTCTTCGGCTGCTGGCTGAGGTTCAGCGTCTGCTCCGAGCTTTTGCCGAACTGCCCGTGAAAACCTGCCATGTAAGGGTGAGCAGCCCTCGGTCCGTGACTGTGAGAGTGACCTCCGTGTCCATGCTGACAGCTGTCATGCATGTGGCTGTGACCCTGCATCACACATACACACACAGAAAACACACAGATTTGATGAGAGCTTATATTGGGGGTGCGGTAGATTTTACTGACTGTACTCACGTCAGACAATCAGACTTCTGGGGATTTAAGGGATGAAAGCTGTTTTTATGTTTTGTGAGACTGATGAATTTCTTTGGGGGAGGAATTTTTATTTTCAGAGGCAGAGAGCTGAGGATAGCAATGCACCAAACGCAGCGACTTGTGACCTAAATCCCCCCATGACATTATGAAACTGTGCAACAGATCCACATGCATTTAAGCCTTAAAAGAGCCAAGATTTTGTTAATAAATATCCTGATTTATTCTCATAACTTAGCTGCTACCTGCAGTATTGCTGAGTTAGAGGTTGAATGTCACACTTTAGGGCTCTAATTTCGTAGACCAGTCGCAAGCGCAGGCGCAGGCGCATCTGCCCTGCGCCGGCCTTTGCCAAGCGGACAGTGCGTGACCAGCGCACTTCGCAAGTTTCCTGCAGTGCCAAGAGAGGCGCAGTCAAGGCGCAGAGGTGTGCGTCCATGCCTCCCTCCGTGCAAAAGGCAGAGAGGGAGGAGAAAAGCTGTGAGTGGGTTTAACACAGCCGAGCGCTGTCTTCACCAATCAAATGAGCGCCTCTCCTCACCTTTAAATGCCCTGCAACCGAGGCGCAGCGTCTGATTGGTCAAAATGATCCCCAGCAGCGCGGAAACAGTGTGCTGGAAAGACCCGGTAGCGGAGACGGTCAGAGCCGCTGTCCCTGCAGCAGCAGAATGGACAGCGGGGCGCATCGGAGGACACGAAGCGTGTCACCGTGTGGGCCAGCTCCCAGGACAGATTTAATCTGTTCCTTTGTCATTAACAGGAGTACAAAATGAAGAGACAGTTACACAGCTAGCTTATCCATTCAGAATACTTTTGATCCACCTGCACTCCTGGTTTGTCATCGCCAAATAGCAGAGCCTTTGGTGATATACTGTATACTCTCCCAGTGTCTCCACCTCATCCTCCTTACGATAATGTACTCCATCTTTTTAGATCACGTTAAAAATAAAGACTAAAACAGAGAAATATGGGAAATCACAGGTAAATCCTGAGTGACATACATTTATTTTGTCTCTTTTTTCTTCATCTTTTCTCTCCCTCTTTTCTTTGAATTAAATGAAATGAGAGAAGCCAGATATATACTCAGTATCAGATGTTAAGGCTGTTTATTGTTTAATTGTAAGATGTGCATCAAACTTCCAGCTGCCGTCAGGTTAACTTTCCATTACGACAAACGGCTTTAATCTGACATCAGATGTGACGGGACAGTTAATATAGATACAAATGTATATGCTGGTTCAGACAGTTACATTAAATAGTGATTACTGTGATTGTTTATTGCATTAAAATGTGCCTGACACTCTGGAAACCTGCCTCTGAGGCTTTGATGACATGTGGGCACATGTGCGCCTGTCACCAAATTACAGCTGCGGAGGGTGCGCTCCGCTTTGCACCGAGAATAGACCAGGTTGGAGCTGGCGAGCTTTCAGCGCACTTTTTTTGGCACGAAATTGTCACTGCGCCAACATGAATCTGCTGACACCTCCCCCTGGTGCGCCATCAACTCCCCCTGGCGCGCAGTCACACCCATCTCTGCGCAGACGGTCTACCAAATTGTCAAATTGGCAGCGCACGGTGGTGCGCCGCATGAAATTAGCACAGCGCAGGGTGCGCCACGCTTGCACCCCCTATGCTGCATCACGACCTTAGTCCTTCTGGGTGCTTGTATAGCCACTGTGTCCACATCAAGTGCATATTTTCATCATTACCTCCCGCACTAAAGTTGTCCAGCTGCTCAAATGAGAAATATTATACCTTTTATTTTTTTATTTTAAAACATCAATATTTTTATGAAGGAACATTTATCTAGTGTACAATAGATGCTAATGAGGAAAATAGTTAATATTCAAAACAGTACAGTCCTTCGAACCATTCAGATTTATATTTGCTGTAACATGTGAAACACCGATGCCAGAATTTGGTGTTGTTATTGCTTTGTTAGCAACACTAGCACTGTAATATTTGATTACAGAAAAAAATCACTGTATTATAAAAAAATAATATTAACACTGTGCCTCAGATTTATATAATGAAATATGCTGACTGTCAGAAAACTCATTGAGAACAAATTTGGTTAAGCCTTTAAGAAGTTTAAAGCGCAGGGAAGCAATGGCTCAGTTTGATCAGCCACAAATTAATAAATAACTTAAAACTGCTGATTTCTAAAACATTTCAAAGCTAATCCACACATCAAAATTAAAAGATCCTCCTGATATACTTTGTTTATTTCATCGGGGTTTGTGCTGTAAATGCTGGATTAGCATTATGATACGGGATGAGTTGCACCTTTAGCTGATCTCCACCCTCTGGGATGAATCTGCTGGATGCTATCACTGTCAGTAGATGTAACAATCTGAGCATGACAGACTGCTGGCATGACCCTGACAGATGGCTAACATTAAGCATATGGTACAAAGCTAACCGCTGCCTGGCTCTCTGTGAGTAACCAGCACATGTGGATACGACCTGTTATCAGGAAAAGGAACAGGGCAGTGACTCCGCTTGCGTTTTAAACATCAGGAAAAGAAATGTGTCCCCGCAGTGAAACGGTTAAACGCGTTGGCTGTCAATGCACCGTCGTGTCAATCACTTATCACTTTCCTGTAAGGTGGACGTCACAGAAGAAAACCTGATAAATCTGACCACGCTGGTTAAAACGAGATTAGCAGGTAGCAAGCAGTATGCTACCAACGCCCACTGGAGCTAACAGACTAACTGACAGATGATCCGTCTGTGTCGATCAGTGAGGACAGGTTAGTACCGACGACCTAACATTAAGCAGCAGAGCTAGCTACTAATGCTAACAGTGGGCTCAATTATGAGTATTATGTGTCAAACTAAGCCAGTAACGTCTCTTAGAGAAGAAACAGAAACACAACACTCCAGCTAATGGGAAATTAATGTGTATTAATGCGTCTTACGCTGTCGTCTTCAGTCCAGTCCATCTTGTTGTGAAGGAACGAAGAGAAAGTTCCTCCAACGGCTGCACGAGCCAGATTCGACGTAAAGCTTCCGCTGTTTCTCTTTCAAAATAAAAGCCCCAAGAAAAAAAAAAGGAAAAATAAAGAAAAAAAGAAAAGAAAATAGTTACACATTTTGAAGATTAATAAGAGGTGATTTTAAAACCCGCTGACCCATCCCTGTCCACACATGACATATAATATTAATAATACATTTCATTTATACAGTGCTTTTCAAAAACTCAAAGACGCTTTACAAGGTTGACAAAGATATGGTACAAGATTTCAAAAAATGGATACAAATACACAAAATTGTAGAATAAGAGTAAAATATATGCATAGAAAAAAAGACAAAACATTTATAAAGTGCATGGATACTATCAGGTGCATGTTTAACAAACTTACTCTCTACTGTAAATGAATAAATCAATAAATGAACTGATACAAAAAAAAAACATAAATAAAGTGGTGCAACAAAAAATATCAAATCAAAAATAAATTAAATACAGCATAGTCAGATTGTAAAACCAAAGTATGTTCAAGTTCTTTGAAAACAAATACATAACACAGAGACTCAAGTGGACAAGACATTTAACATAATAGAAATTGTATAAAAGTTCCAATATTTGTAATAATAATAACAACAAAGAACAGGGAAAATAAGTAATAGAAAATAAAAGTTTACATTTTCTAAGTGTCTAATCAAGAGGCTTTGTTTGCTTATAGATTTATATATAGTGTTATTTCTGTAGTGTTATTTATCTTCAAAAATGGAAAAGAAAATAGATATAAATATAGGAAATAAATGGAAAAAATAGTTTAATATTTCAAAAATAGAAAAAGCTTCCCAATCTACAAAATCAGACTTTAGTCAGGCTTTAGACTGGTGTGCCTGAATCTAACGCTGACAGATGCTTTTTTTTTTATTGTATTAGTTTATTTGACAAGGACCATGCAAAACAGAAAAAAACTGTCAAGCCAGAGTTAGCTTAAGAGCTAATTATCATCTTTTTGCATGACATTTTTTTACAATCATTTTAATTGCACAGAGAACAGGTGATGTTTTATTTTGAAGTCAGTTTTAAACCGGAAATTCACAATCTGCTCATTTTTGTTCTCCAGATCCATTTTATTTCACTCTTCCCCTCTTCCTGATAATTCGAAAGTGATTTCCATCAAAGGTTGCATCACTTCCTCCTACAGTCTTTTTTTCCCTCTGAGTTTACAGTAAAATAAATAACATAAATAATGCTTTAAAGGGCCCAGGGTCCTGATTGATATTTACAGGAAACAAGGGCCTCATCTCAAAGGGATTAAATAACACGTGAATTTTCAATAAAGAAAACTGATTCTCACATTGTTGCATTACTAGAGATGTTTGATCTAAAGCAAATAAAGAAATAAAATAAAAAGAAAATATTAAAAATGGAGGAACTGGCTATATACTGTTATTGATGCTTGAGTAAATTTGTGTGTATTCCTTTTATCTGTAAAAAAAAAATATATATATATATAATAATAATCATTTATTAAGAGCTTGATTAAAAAATGCTCTCAACCTGAGTTAATGTAAAAGAAATTGAAAAGCCTTAAAAAAAATGAGAAGAATGTTGAAAAACAAGATACACACAGGAGCAATGTGTGAAATGTATCCATAAGGACAGGAAGGAAACAGGTTTAGGCAGCTGTCTTTAGAGCCAATGAAACCAAAACATTGAGACAGAAACTGACATTTGCATTTCAATAGTAGAAAAAGTTTGCATGGTGGAGCAGTGGAGCAGGCGCTTTAAATGGACACAAGATACTATACTCACCAGTCACTCTATGTCAGTCAAATTTTGACTTTTTTCCCCAAGTGGATTAACATTCATAGTTTCATAGTTGCAGAAATCTCTGGCTGAATTGTAAAGGTAGGTTTCAGTGGTGTAAAACAGATCTTCCTAACCTGGTCTCCAGAGCAGAGTTGATCGTGGACCACAGCCTCAGAAATAATGCAGCTTAAGTGACTGTAGCCATGGAGCTGTTTGTGCGGAGACAGTGACCTGTAGATGAACTCAAGCATTAACATGGAAACATGAGAGGAGAGCAGGATGAGACAACACAGCAAATCTGCTTTGACTCAAGCTTACACAGTGTACAAACATTAGATCTTGCAGGAAGTGGATTTCATCTCAAAATGAAATCTTAAGTCCCAACACTACAAAAATAAACACAGATACTTTTAGGTGAAGATACATTGTGTTTTCAAAATTACTGAAGTAATATGATGTGGAGGTAGCGCCAAGGGTTTACTCAGAAAGGTCTTGCACTTCTACAGAAGCAGCAGCAGATGGCGCCACCATTCAAGGCATGAAGGTGACTTAATCCATTTAGGTGTCCTTGCACTGGGTTTCTCTTTGCACTATCTCTGTGTGTATGGGTTAGTTTAAATATTATTCAAGAGACCATTTATCTCCTTTGGCTCTCTGGGGTGAGAAAAAAATACAACACATTGTTCATCTGATCAAAAGTGAAGCTCAATGCATGTATTTCTCAGGCTGTAATTAACCTTAAACAACTGGTGGAAACTGCGTCTGCCTGGACTAATCTCTCCATGGTCTTGCCGTTGAACGAACAAGAACTACCCAACCCTTACTGCACCACCAGACCCCTCAGATCCTCCCTGTAAAGTTCACTGGCTTTGCCCAGGCAGAAACTTTCCTGCTGTAGGTCACACCTTGAGACTCACCTTTGCACCCTGGCTAGTATTCTTGTTGTGTCTCCATCATATTCCCACAGGTAAATATATTATTTTTTTGTGCTTGCTTGAGTGCATGTCTGTCCTTATGAAGAGAAAAGAAGATTTTTCCTTTTTTTCCTTATGTTATGTGGCAAAAACCACAGATGCCATAGTCCAAGAGTCTGCAACTTGCAGCTTTTTGACTTCTTTGCAGTGGCTCCTTGTAGCTTTAAAAAAATGTATTGTAATAAAGAATTTTATTTTTCTTACAAAGGGTATTGATGATTTTAATTCTGTGTGGATGGATTCATTTAACTCCCAACATGCCAGCTTTATATACATGCTAGATATGTAGCAAGACATTAGCAAACAACTGAAAACGATGAGTTAAGTGATAAAATCAACATATGTAATCAACTCAACTCAACTTTATTTATAGAGCACTTTAAAACAAATTCAAGTTCAAATCAAATTCAAGTATCCATTCAAAGATTTTGATTTTTTTTTTTGGAATTTGTTAAATTTCACTTGTCAAAATTCTGAATTTTTTGCAGATTTTTTAATTTTTTTAATTTTGTATTTTTTTTTTTAATTTTTTGCAGATTTTTGAATTTTTAAATTTTGCATTTTTTTTTAATTTTGCAGATTTTTGAATTTTGTAAATTTTCCAAATTTCAAGTATTTTTGAAACTTCTGCAAATTTTTGCAAATTTTACAATTTTTAAAAAACTTTTTTTTTTTTTTTTTTTTTTTTTTTTGAAAATTAAAGATAATAATAATAGAAACCCAAGAAATCACATGTACAGTGTCATAGATTCAAAAAACTTCTTGTTGAGATAACCATTCCCTGGATCTTAAATACTTACATAATTTCACACACTGTTTAGACTTTATTGTGAAGATTAAGTAGCTTTTGTGGCTCCTGAATGACTTCAATCCAGGTGAGCTGAGGAAAATGACTCCTATGAAAGTGAAGGTTTCAGACCCCTGCAGTAGTCCTTGAGCAGCTGGCCTCTTGGTCTCCTTATCACTCCACACTCTCTGACTCAGTGCTCAAACTTTTCACCATCTTGTCTTTTCCATATGAGAATCACAGCCCATGAATGCACTGAGGAGGATTAAGATTGAAAGTCTACATAACTATCCAGAACTTAACAGAAAACTGTCACATTCTGTTACCTCTTATGAAATCATTAGTTTTGGTTGTTGGATGATCTTGCTGCAAGGAGTGATGCCCTCTTGTTTCTAGGAGCATGCACCCAAACTCCTCTCTGCTGGTGCAGTCTGAGTTCAGGCCTTTGCTCGAGGATCCTCCAGGTTGAGGTCCCTCATCTGTATCTGGATTCAGTTTGCAGTAAGATGATAACATCCAGTTCGACATCAAATTACCAAAACAACTTCTCTCTGCTTCTGCTTGATGACTAATGCATCAAAACCGACAAGCTTTCACCAAAAATACATGAAATGAAGACATGATGTTTAAGCGACTCCAAGCATCAGAAGACTTCAGAGAAATATCCAAACATGAAACTTTATTCTTTTCTGGTGAGTTCAGAAGACTCACAAGTTTGTGTTAAGCTTTCTGCTATTTGTCTTCATTTTGTCATCATTTAATTATTCATCAGAGCCTGTCACACTGACTGCTGATATCTTACTTATTTCAAGTCTTCTGAGACTCATTCTTGAAGTGACGTCAGCTAAATTTTTAATAACTCAACTCAATGATGCTTGAATAACACACAGCTTATCTGTCAACACTGAGTTCTCATATCATTTATTTCAGATTTAGGAGATAAAACACAGATTGTGACACTAACGTCTATTTTTTCTCTTCACAGAGTGGGTATTTTGTATCCCAAGAGTGGATGCCAAGCAGAAGTAATAGAGCTGTCAGGAGGAAGTCATCAGAGTGAAGAGGACTAAGGGTCAACATGACCGTAATCTGCATGAAACAAAGACGGTAAACGCAGAATCAAGAGGTATCAAAGTGTTTCAAAGTAAGGAAGCGCTAAACTGTAAATCACTGTCGACAGGTTCAGGCTTTGTCTTGAGTTTGAGTCTGTTTCCTTCAAAAAGCAGACGCTGGGGTCGCTGCAGATGGAGTGATTCAGGAAGCTGGTCGCTCCAGTAAAAACATGTTCAGGATGTGTGTTTCACAGCTGATAGGGCCGCAGGGTGAGAGTGTGTGAGCCGAGGTAACTGCTCCTCTGCTTCGATGCTTCACTGCTTTCTCTGAGGATATTAAAACCACTGCCAGGTCTGATAACTACACACAGTGTGTGTTGTTTTTGGCAGATTTTAAACAGATTTTAATTTATCATTTGTAACATAAACAGAAATACAAATATCAGAGAAAAATGGAAAAGTTAAAAACCTGAAGAGCATCAGCTTTCACATTCACACCTCTGGAGGAGAAATAGACTGAAACAATCTGTTTCACAAATTTCAAAATTTACTACAAACTTTGCAGTTTCAATGGTGCGTGATGATTTAAATCCTCAGTTTTACTTCATGACATTTCTGTCACGTGTTGGTTTATAATAATGTTCCCACATTTTACGCTGTTCTTAGAAAATGTATGTATAAATCAATAGGTCGATTGATTTATTCAGAAAATAAAATAATGATGTGACTTACTCAGCTCAGAATGAGCGACACAAGGTTTACATCCCGTTACTGGAAACACTGGTGCTTTAATCGCTGTCAATATATGAACTGTGTTTTTCCTTTTTAATATCTTTTTATCCATTATTTGTTGTTTTGCTATGAATATATTTATGTAAACCTTAGGGTCTGAAATCAAGTCTAAAGTAAAGTTAAGTATGTTTTAAATAATGATATACTTATTTGCACTTTTAATGGCTCTTTGTGTGAAGAATGCCCTCATCAGCATCACTTGTCTTCAACAACCAATCAAAATTAAGAGGAGGCGGAGCCTCTAATGGGAGATCTGTTTACAGCAAAATCAGACATGTTTGGGTATTTTCTTATTTTTAGATACAGTAAAATCTACTGATCTGCATTCCAAAAAACAAAAATCTTATTAAGTGTTTTTGTCTTATTTTTAGTAGAAAATGTCTTTTTAGACTTAATATGAGCCCCATTCACCTGACCAGTCCAGAAAAATGTCTTATTTCAAGTTATTTAAAGACAAAATGAGGTCTGAATTGTTTGTAACAAGTTTTATAAAAATCTGCCAATGGAGCAAGAGAAAAGTTACTTGTATTACAGTTTTTCTCAGTCGCTTTGGTACAATTCTCAAATCATCCGCACCATTTACACAACAGTAAGTGCATTTCTCATAACAGTTCGTACAAATTGCAAAACACCATGGATCATTTGTAAAAGCCATTCTCTTTCTCAAAATCTTTAGTTCATCCCTCAAAAGTAAATTTCTGTCAGTACATCAGAATGACGAGTTCCTGTGTCAGTAGCCCCGTTTACATGGGTGGTTTTCCTTAATCTGATTGAAATCGATCAGATTAAGTGAATCTGATTTGATCTGTTTACATAAATCTTTGGTAAAGAGATCCACGTTCAATCCACGTGTACATGGCCGTAGCTGAATCTGTGTGTATTGGGTTTTTTTTTACCTGCACATTACGTCACTCTGCCACTACCTGTAAATGTGTAAGAGAAGAAGAGGTGCACTTCCTGCCTCCTGTTTTCGCTTGGCTGCATGTTACTCTTCATACGTCATTTATGTGCTTACGTGCTTCACTTACTTCACATTTTTATTTCAACTTGTAACAGCAATTCAGACCTCATTTTTGTCTTTACATAACTTCAAACAAGACATTTTTCTAGACTGATAAGTTGAATGTGGATCAAAGCAAGTATAATAAGACACTTGTTACTTAAAATAAGACAGAAACACTTGATAAGATTTCAGTTTTTTGCAGCTTAGAGCTGCTGCAGCATTTCAAACATGAGAAATGTAATTTGACTCCATCATGTTGTCCCCATATACTTCAGATTGGGGCAAATACCTCTAAATTAAGAGGTATAGTAATCGCAAGTAGTGGCATTCTCACCAAGAAATATATTTCAAGTCCTCAGAGTCCCAGCAGAGGGCGCTACAACATCACCACAGTGGGAATCTTCTAATCAAACCTTGAAACAAAAATGAGGCCCTCAGTGAAATGACTTCAGATTAAATCTACATCAGAAACACACCATGGAAATATAAAAAGTGTGTCTCTTTGAAATATATGTTTACTGCATATGAAACTGTTAATAGAGCCCATCTCATCCTAAACCCGACACCAAGACTGCTGAATTATTTAATAAACACACACGGCAGCAGCTTCCTGTGTTTGTAGCCAGATCTGCTCAGACTCTCCAGAGATCGTCTCAGAAATGAAAGTGAGAAGACCTCTGCTGATGGAAGTTAATTATGCTAATAAAGCGTGAGGTGACCAGAGGGACCCAGTGATTGATTCAGCTCTGTCTGTTGTGTCTGCTGCTTTTAGACGTAAGGGATGGAGATGTGTTGTTTGAGATTCTGAAGAAACTTTGCTTCTTGTTCTTAGATTTAACTAATGGGGGCAAATTTTTCATTCCTTACATGAAAATCTGATTCCAGGTTGTAAGAAACGACTACCATCGTGGATGAGGTGTGATATTTGAAGCATCCTTGATGAGGATTTAAAGGAGAAAGTTAAAAACAAAACGAGAAGCAGGAGACACAGCTACACCCACCCCCTCCTGCTCGCTATCCCCTCCTTTTCTAGTTCAACGGCTGGGTCACGGTCTGCGTTTGAACCCAGGGACCACTGGTATTCAGGGTCAGAGGTCGGCCCTGAACACTGCCGGCTCTAAGTGCGAGGGTCACCGACTAAAACCCAGCTTGACCTCTTTAGCACCCAGCGTGGTAACACACATAGAGCCGGGGTGTAGCGTCTGAAATGACTCTGTTTTAACGGACGCTTACAGACACACGCTGGAGTAAATCAGGGCGAATGTGGGCAGTTTATGTCTGCGAGGATCAGATGATTTACGAGGCGGGAGAGGATAAATGAAGCTGGAAAATCAACTGACACTGAGAGGAGGAGTGTGGGTCGTGACGGTCAGAGTTCAGGGCAGACGACAGCTTTGTTTTGCTGTTTTGTGCCACGAGTTCAGGGACAGAGTCAAGCTGCAGCGTGGCACGATGGATGTGATGGGATAGAGGAGGTCAGGGAGCAATATTCTGCAGAAATTCAGGCTGCGCCTTATTCAACAGCCACAGAGGATGATTGAGTGAAATGAAATACATTTCAACACATATGCAAAGATGCATTATGATGTCCGGTTAAATGGGATGCCGTCCTATGGTTCCCTGGTTGAATACAGCAAAGCCATGCTTCATAATGAGTGAGTTCAAGGTCACTCTATGAGTGAACAGATGCCAAAACATGCAGACTTAATGAAACACACACATACCTCAAGAAAAAAAGAGAAAGAAAGAAAAAGATCTCAACCTGTATCTTCTTTAGCTCAAAATGACCTGAAACAGAAAAAAGGTTCAGGTAGGAATGTTTTCTTCAGTCATTCTGAAGCCAGTTTGGAAAAACAAATTCCTGCACTAACTCTGATGGCCAGCAGGGAGCAAGTTGGTTATATGCTTGGATCGTCATCAGATAAAATAACCTGACAACTGAGTAAAGGTTAAGGTTAGATTAATTTCTTACATTTGTGTTGAAGCCAGTACAGAAAAAAATACTACCTGCATTCTCACTGATGACCAGCAGGGGGCCAGTCCATTGTATGCTCAAAGTAGAAGTCTAATTGTACAAAATTTAGCCAGATGGGAAATATACACACTTCTCACACGTTTGTTAAGCATGTTGAATGTTTGATTAGTACATCCATGACCTCAAAAGCTGAATTCTGGCTGTTTTAAACAAAATGTGACACTAATTTTACAAATAATGGTCCCTTTTCAATACATAATCAACAGCAAGAGTTTAGTTTTAGTACTGGTAACCAATGATTGGCAATAAGTTAATAACACCAAGAAATAACTTTAAGTGCTACAGAAAAAAATGTGAAAACTGCAGTTCCTTGAATGTCCACTAGAGGCTGGCCCCAAAAGCCAAGAAAACCCAATTGCAGCCCATAGTAAGGAGTCAGTCTTTGTGGCAGGATAAAACATGTTTACTGCCTGGTTTGGTCTGTTTTTTATTTATTTATTTATTTATTTATTTATTTATTTATTTATTTATTTATTTATTTTTAATTAATTAATTAATTATTTTTTTATTTATACTATTTATTTAATTATATTTTGTATTTATTTGTTTATTTTTTTATGTATTTATTTTTATTTATGTATTTATTTATGTATTTATTTATTTTTTTCATTCATTCATTCATTTATGTATTTGTTTTGTAGGACAGTTGCTATGAGTTGCTTATTGAAAGTTTTGTGTTTCCTTAGTGTTGTTATTTATATGAGTAAGTTACTTTATTTATAACAGTAAAATTACTTTTTTTCTGTAGCACTTTTTTTTTTATTTCATGGCTGTTGTCAAAGCACTTTGTAAACTTCTGTTTTAAAAAGTGCTACAGAAATACAATTATTTTACTGTTATAAATAACGTTACTTACTAATCTAGTAAGTAACTTTATTTATAACTTATTAAATAAAGTTATTCATAACTTTTTAACTTGATTTCTTAAAACAGAAGTTTACAGAGTGCTTTGACAACAGCTATGACATCAAAACAAGGAACAAAAGCTTCAACCTTTATGAACCCAGGCAATACAACAACCATGCAGTATAAAATGAAAGCATTAGGAACAAAATAAAAGCTAAAAACACAAGTCAGGAAGAAAAAGAAAAAAAAAAGATTATAAAAATGGGATGCGGGAGCAGAGAACAGGACAGCAGGTATAAAAAGACAACATTAAAAGTGTCAATAAAATGATAGAATAATAACAATAAAAGCTATGATAAAGTAATGAGCAATAGATACAAAAGCTAACAAGACAGTAAAATCAAAGTATGAATGGAATAAAAGAGAGGAAAGATAAAAAACAAAAAGACGGTATCACATAAAAGAAAGTTATCATTGTTTATCATTAATTTCCTATTTTATTTTGTAGTCCTTCACCCTGTGTGTCTGATTTAACTTCACTTCCTGTTTGCGTGTGAGTGTGTTTCCTTCCCCTCTGATTACCCTCATTAGTTCCACCTGTGTCCACACCTGCTGCTCGTTACCTGGTGTGTGTGTGTAGTCTCTGTGTTATGTGTCTGTTCCTGCATCTTCCTCATATCATTCTCTGTGCTCCATGTTTGGTTTTCATGGTTTAGATTGGTCCTTTTCGGATTTTTTTAATAGACATTTTTGGTAAGTTTTGTTTCATCTCCTCTTTTTTGTCACTTAGTCAAACCTCTTTTTCTCACTCTATCCACTCCTCTGTTTCTAGGATGAGATCAACTCATTGCTCTTTTTTTTTTGCTTATGTTTGATCCCGACCTAAAGCTGATGATTTAAGATGTTTCTCTTGCACCTCCATCTGGATTTTAAAGGTTCCCAGGCCAGTTAAGATACATGACCTCTCCACCATGACCTGGGTTATCGTGCAAAGGAAGCCAAAGTGCTTCCTGTGAACATATCTGAACCAGCTTAACTCACTCTTTTCGTGCCAAGGCGTCTCCACTCTTAGCTCTCTCCGGACGTCTGAGCTCCTTAACCTCCTTCTAAAGGTTAACCAAGACACCCTGCTGAGAAAAGTCCAGTTTATCTGCTTGTATCAGGGGTGATTTCAGTCCGAGTTCATACTAGGTGAGTTTAGAAACGATGTTCGACTTGTACCATCCAACATGAGTGCAACATGTTCACATCATGTAAAATGCAGCTGTATTCAGCAGCTCTCCAGCAGCTCTCTCATCATAAAGTTTCTGTTTCTCAGAGTTTAAAATGTCTGCATTTCTTTTCTACATCTGCATTTTAAGGCTTTTCTCCCCAATTTGAAGTGAGAGGACTCCATCTGCTGAGGAATATGCTGCGATATGACGACGACAGCTGCTAAACAGACCCAGTGGTGAGATATTTTGCTCATTCCCCAAAAATATTTGCATTCTGAGAGATATTTAGTGATAGTCCTACCATCTGTGAGCAGTCTGGGAAAAGAAAATATAAGAAAGCAGAATCTGCACTTCTCACTTCGCTAACAAGGTTATGTTCAGACTGTTTTTGTCTGTCGTCTAGTGGGAGGTTTTCTCAAACATCTGAAATTTCCTGAATGTTTGTAAGGCACGGTTGGCTCCTTCCGATAAACAACAGATTTCATATCTGTAGCTTTAGAAGAAGAAGAAGAAACATGAATGCTAATCCTCTGAGGAAATCTGCAGGTCTGAGGTATTAACTGTTTCTTATCGAAGAGAAAGGATTAACGTGTTGGTGCGTCACAGGATGAAACAGCATCAATTTATCATCACATCATCCATCATTAGCGAAGTGAGGAAAGATGCCTTCAGGAGAAACTTCTCAGTAATTTCAGGATTGAAGCATTTTTAGCCAAGTTGACAAACATGGCTTCCTGATAAGACTCAGTTCAGTGGTAAACAGGAAGTTAGTCAGAGGCCTCACGCTAACTTCAGCAGCAAGAAAGTGAAGGTTCCTATTAACTCTCAATTAACTGATGTTAAAAATGCTCAATCAACATAATTTGAAGCTTTAAGAAGGAAAAGTAAATCTAGGTCAGGTCTGTCTGAAAAGATTAAATGTTAAATGAAGGCCAAATTGATTTTTTCTGATGCATTCAAAGACCTCAGGAATTCTGAACACTCATTGGCTTTTTGACATTGTGTCAGGCTGATTTCTCATCTGACTAAGTTTGCATGCAAACGCCAGGTTAGAGATCGTGAGGATTTCTTAGGTTACTGTTCTGTTACCCACCTGCTTTTGCTCTCCATACAAACAGGTCGGTCTTTTCCTGATGTCTAATTGGCGGCTATCTGGACCACAAACCAGAACACTTCCTGCTGGAAGTCCAGGTTCCTGAGGCCTCCTCTGAGTACAGAACAAAGGTAACGTCAACATTTGTTGAGGTTTGTGGTTTTTACTTTGGCTGTATCCCTGTTATCATAACAAATCAAATGACCTTCAAAAGCACAAAAAAAAAAAAAAACATGGCGAGGAAGGCAAGTCTTCCACTGACACTTCCTTATAAGCTCAGGATCATGCATTTAAAGAAACAGTGTCATATTTTTCAGCTGATAAACTTTGGGGCCACTTTACATGGCGCCAAAACAGTCAAATTGGATAACATTTCGTTACGTTTTGTCGGAAAAACGGAAACTTTTGAAAACGCTCTCCAGAGTGGAGAGTTTTCAAAACGCTCCTCCATCCAGCCTCGTATAAACACAGAGCAGAGCGTTTTAGGGTGAAACGCTGACGTCACCGCATGCTCACTTGCAGTTTCCGGTGACGGTTCCGCGCGCAGCCACAACTTCCAGTTAAGCTATTCAGGTCCAGTTGGTGGCAGTAATGCGCCTCAAGGTTGGATTGCCAACCGTCTCACACAATAAAACGCAGCAAAAGAAAGAACAACCACAACAACGATGGCTGATTTCCGAGTAGCATATATCCACATCACCACCTACTGGCCTGGCATGGCCACTACATCGTTGTGACTTGTCCTCCTGGAGCATTGCTTTCACGCCGTCCTCATGTAAACGCGGGTGGCTTTTGGAAATGCAAAGGAAGAATCTTTGTGGAAGTCTCAGTGTAAACGTGGCCTGAGTGTGCTAGTTTGGTGGTGACACAAGTTCCTTGAAGTAGGTGCGTCCTCAAGGTCAACCTTAAGGTCAAGGTAACTTCACTTGTACCTGCAGGTAGATTTGGTTTCCAGTGAATGAATCAGCCTTTTAGCCCGATAACAAAGAACATACCATATTTGTTACACAAGTTTCAAAGACCTCTGTCTGATCAACGTGATAAATAATTTCCTTTAAAACCTGCCAAAGAAAAAAATAATAAAAGATGTCTCTGCCCCCTTGAGGGTTATCATAACACATCATAACATTATTTTAAGTGTTATTAAAAATCATTGCTAACTTACTCATTTTCAGTTACTCTTTTCTTTTTTTTAAAGAACTACCTCCCGCATTGAAAGAATGTATATTTACCACAGACTGTAAAAAAAAAATGGATGTCATCTTGCTTGGCTCGAAGTGAGGTTGCCACAAAAACTACTCCCCCTGGTGGCTGGCTGCAGTATAGGTCAAAAAATCCATCTATCCAGCCATTCCAGATGGGCTGTGGTCAAATTTTTAAAAATTAATAAACCTGGTAGAAATGTTTCCTACGTCTGATTGTTGTGGTGATTTGAAGATATCATTTGGCTGTTTTGTATAAAAGTCCTCTTTTTTTCAGAAAATTTTTGTTTTCATTAGTTATAAGAGGTTGAAAATGAGTTGTTACGTAACGTTTAAAGATGATTGACAGCTGCCTTGTGTATTTTTTAGGGGACGGTAAAACATGTCGGGAGGTAGAGTCAAGAAGTGATTAGACTCTTGAAAGAAAAACAAAATATGTTATTTTTGTCACTCGGCTCCACTCAAATTCTCCCAGAATCCCTCACAGTCTCTACTGCGCAGACTCTGGCTGCACAACTGTTACCAATGGCTGCGCCTCTGACGGGGGAATTTTAGCTTCAAAACTGTCCAATGGTAAACTAAAAAAAAACAGTGCCAACACTGCCCAGTTTATCATATGTGACACAAAAAATACATCATAAAAAATGCTACAGCAATACTTTTGGAGTGGATTTTGTCAAAAGGGTTAAACGTCTCACTTAAGTGAATAAATAAAATTTTTCTGGCTTTTTTTGTAATAATTTTGGGTTTACAGTGTTAAAAAAACAATTAACAATAAACACAGTTAACAAAAGTGACTAAGGGCTCAGAACTTGAAAGTGAACAATCATTAAAAACCAAGAAATACGCAATCAGTAAAGTAAATTAAACAAGGTGTTAAAGGATAAGGTTGACTGTTAGTTATTTAAAAAAGAAAAAGGATGGATATAAACTCAGTCATTGGTCAGTCATGGTGCCGTCAAGGAAAATGAGATAAAAAGATCCATAAGTTGATTATAAGTAAAACGGCTAAATGGCTAAATTTTACATAAGCTAATGCTAATGCCCTTGCATGGTTCATTCATGCCTCACAATTTCCAGTACAACCAGAGCCCAGCAGGGTGGTAGATGACTGACACTGGGAGGAGCTTCAGAAGCTGGAGGTGCTGTAGTTGAGTTTGTTGAGAGTTAAACGTCTGCAACTAGAAGGAGAGCTTTGATGTTTTTCCATCGAGTGAGCCAAAAACAATGGGTTTTGTTTTATGCGTGATGAATTACTTACTCTTAGATTGGTTTAGTTATATCAAACACTAAATTAATGGTAGTATTAATTGTGAAACTTGTCCTACTGACTTGTATTTTACATTCACTTGTCCAGCCGACTTAAAGATGCTGTGAGGAGGATTTGATTGCACTCTCTCGCTACCTTGTGGCCCGGAGTCTCCGCACACTGTCATAATTTACTTTTAGTGAGGTGTGTGTTTGTTTTGGAATTAAAAAGAGATCATATCAAAACAAATTTTCTTTGTTCAAGATTACTTTTTACTGGATACAACGCGCCGAGGGAAGGTATTTATCAGTTCAGTTGCGTAGCGCTGCAGTTTGAAACGTGACATCAAGCAAATGGAGCAGCTGGCTATTTGTAGTGCTATCGGCAGCTCGGTGCTCCAATGTATTTGTAGGCTAATGTGAAAACAAGTAAACACACAAGTCTCCTTTCTGTATCTAGAAGGGAGACTTTTCAAGATCACTCAGAAACTCCTCACAGCCCCTTCAACTCCCAGAGAAAACAGCCCTTCCAAAAAAACTGCTCGGAAAATACAACAGATGTAATACCTACTGCGCATGAAGTAGTGTTTTTATCAGTTTAGCTTTATCAGACTGAAACAGTACATGGTTGTTTTTTTGTTGACAATGCAGTGATCACAGTATACGCTGATGATGTTTTTCTCTCAAGAAACTTTGAAGCCGGTGCAGGTCTGCCAGTGTCAAACTGTATCTTTAAGGTTTTACTTCGATATATTCTCTTAATTTTGAATATATATCTGTACAGTTTGAGGTAAAACTTCTCTTGAACTATGAGGAACCTGCCTTTTTGAACCAGAACTCATCCACACCAACACCAGAAGCCTGAACGTGTCCGTCTGCACGGAGCATGAAAAATCTCCTCTCCCTCCATTTCTGAACATTTCATCTCGGTGATTACATTTTCGATTTAATAAAGGAAATCAATGAGCGATAATGGCTTTAACCTGGATTCACCTCATCATGTCCTTCATTAAAGGGAGAAAGCAGCCCCATTATCTGCTACAGTCCGTGTCTTGTTGGGTTTAATTTGCGTGAGAGTGTGTTTGCGTGTGGCTGTGAGACGGGGGCTTGCCAGTGGACGGCCTCTCTGTAGCTGTGCCAGGGCCGGACAGGCGGGTGAGGGGAGGGAGGGGATGCAGAGGGGGAGGGGCTGCTGGTTGTGTTGGCGAGGGAACGGCATTGGAACAACAAAGGGCAGCGGGGGCGATAATCCCACCTAATGCCCCCTGTCTGCCCTGTGTCTGCAGCCGCGCTCCGCTGAGTGGCAGATTGAGTGCACTCTTGCGAAAGGTTACTTGGGTGATCAAGTGCTCTCCTCAGGGGTGGGTTTTTGGAGGGGTGGGGGGGACAGGATGCCTGTCTTCGCTGGCCGCCGTGGGCCTGGGTTGGCTCGGAGCAGCAGTGGACAGCGGCGGTGCTCTGTCGCTGATTCAGCAGAGCCCTCTGTGCTGGCGGTAGGGTAGTCATGCATTATGTAACAGACTCTGTGATGTCTGGACAGCGAGCGCTCACAGACACGACACCGGGGTCAGTTAGGGATGAGGCTGGAGTCCAGTTCACAGGATTATCGATCCCTTTACTTAAGCGTTTAGCATCTCTGTGCTCGTCTTCGTTCCAGCTCTCATATAACGCTTAACATCCTCTCCTCCACGCGCTGGTGTCCTGTTTAACGCTCGGTACGGACTCATGAAGAGACGGCTCCTCAGGCCAAGTACAACACACCTCCCTGATGAAGCTGTACTTACAGAAATCTAAAATAAGAGAATTGGATTTCAGTGATTGGAGTTTGATAACAGTTTGATTGTAAGAGGTTTTACAGACGATTAGAGCGCTCCTGGTTCGATTTGACCCCAAACAAACAAACTGTTTAATCAGTTGTTTGTGACGGATTCTTCAGCAAACAAAGAAAGTATGTCTTACTGCAAGGTTCGTTTAAAACTGAAAGGTTTTTTTTAAAAGAATTTTTACAAAATAAAATTTCTGGATGTTTAAACCAGAAATGTACAGATTTATGAAACCTTCACATAATCAAACTTTCTGAAATTACAGAAAACTTATCTTCACATAAAGACCTCAGGTTTGTGACATGTTGGAAGGGTGGGCCCACCTCCAGAAGGCCGGCCAATCAGAGGGAAGAGGGTTTGTGGAGTAGGGTGTCTTAAAGAGACAGCAGCTAAAATTAAGTGTTTCAGACGGAGGTTAAAGGTCCCATATTCTGCTCCTTTTCTGCAGTTTAATCTGGATCATTGATGTCTTCATGAAATGGTAGTAACATGTTTTGGTCCGAAAAGCCAATAAATCAAGCACAGCAGCATTATTTCCAGGCTCTCATAGCCCCTCTGTTCAGAATGCTCTGATTTAGTGGGCGTGGCCTTCATATGTAAATGAGCCACCGCTGATACCGCCCCACTCTTCCACGTCACTGAGAGCGGCGCCACGAGCTCCGAGTGCACAATGTTTAGAAAACAGAGAAGCTCGTTTACCATAACATTACAGGCTAAAACAACAGGCTAACCGCAGCTAAAGTTAGCATCCTGAAGCTACCACAGAGACAGGGGGGACACTGAGGAAAAGCTCTTCCATCTGCTCCACAGCACACAGCATTTAAAATACTCACATTTCCAGGGTCCCAGGTTTGTTGGAGGATGGTTGGTAATGCGCCTGGATTCAGGACCAGTCTATTGGCTAGCCCTCTGTTGGACTGTCCAAAGTTGGAAAAGCAGTCGGCCGTGAAGTGACTAGCACACACATGCACAGTTTTACTGAGTGTAGCTGGAACATTTCCTTGATAAATGAACTCTTGGTTTAGTGTTGTCTTCTTCTGAGATAAGAAGCTTGTGCATGGAACTATGTGGCTGTTTACAGCCAAAAACAAAGCAGTGATGGCCCTACTTGGGTGGGGAGGGGGTGCGGGGGTATCTGCTCTGGTGGACCAATCAGGTCAGACTTGCTCCTGATTGGTCAAAAAAGGGAATCGCTGACGTCGGCAAATCCTCAAAACCCAAACAGCTCGTTTTAGGTCAGGATTTTACATTCACAAGCTCTACTAAGAACAGGTTTTATCATTAAATATCACATTTTGTGGGAGGAAAGCCAAAGACCCACAGATTTCATTAAAATACTTAAAGTGATTTTTGCATAATATGGGACCTTAAGGGAAAGGGCACTGAAAAACCAATAATAAATGTTAAAATAGTTATGATTCATATGACGTTATGTGCAGGAGGCCTGGGGTACATTGACAGAGACATCAGGAAATGCTCCGTTGACCAGACTGTCTCAATTCAGCTCGGTTCAGATCAGCCTTTGTGGTCTACACGGCCTTCGTGGGCTGCAGCCCCTGACTGGGACACATCGTCTTCTGCTAAAAAATTCTGAATCTCTTCGTGACTTTGCAATCCCATGCAACTGCTTCAAACATCAGCGTAGGCATGACACCACAAAGCTCCTTCCCTCCATGTTTGTTGCACTGCACACAATTTTAAATCAGTCGATTCTGCACAAAAAAGACAAAAGTAGACTCTGTATAGATTGTATAGGTTATTAGATGTCGACATGTTGGTTATGTTGTTAAATATCCAGTTGCAGTCTTTTTCATTCATTTCATTTGTCACAGGAGGTATCAAACGGGTTAACAGTCACGTAAGAAGGTCGTATTCCAACAAAAGCTCCAAAAACTTTTCATTTACAAAAATGAAAAAGCAACAATCTGACAGCTTGAGTCCTCACTGGCTTCGATTTCAGAAACTCATCCAACTGGTTTGTAGCAGGTGTTGAGGTCGCCATCGTCTCCTGTGCCCTCACATGTACACGGCAGGGTAAACAATGCTGCTGAGCTAAAATTTGGCCTGACTTCAAAATCAGTCGTTGTACTCAAAAACGAGGCCAGGACTGTCTTCAGCTCCCAGGGTGGGTGTGTGTGAGTGTGTGTGTGTGTCAGTGCTCAGAGAGCTCTGAACTGACTGCTGATGTAATTCTCCTTTAAAGCAGGAGATGAACCCTCTCGTAGCGTTGGTTCGTCAGCACAGCTGCATTAATAAAAACTCTGTTTGTGGATTAGTGAACTCTCTGTAGCACAGCTGACTGCGGCCGGCACATGAGGTGAGCTTAACTCCAACGCCTTCAGCCATTTGAAGGAATTTTTAGCTGCAGGATGTGAGTGAAGTGCTGGCAGTGGTCTCCACTGGACGGCATTCAAATGTTGTTTAAGCTGCTTGTGTGAACTCCGTCTCCGCGGCCATCTGCTCACAGCCACAAAAGCAGCGCACCAGTGCAGCTCGGTGAATTAATTCAATTTTTCACATCAATACCGGTTATTTCACTGAATGCTGGTGGATGTTTTCTGGCTTTGAGGGACTCCCTCGCCTACATGAACATGAAGGTTTTCTTTAAACATCTGAAGGAGCCAGAAAATGTATTTCTTTAATTAAACATAACCCTGAGATCCTGATGCTGAGAAACAAGTGGAGGAGACTTTTCATCTTCAGTTTCAGCAGGATTCATGTTGAATAATTAATTTGATATAATTAAGAAAAACTTTTGTGAAGCTTGAACTTTAAAAGGTTGTTATTATTTACACTGTTCTTTTAACTTATGCATCAAGTCCTGAGGGTTTCCTCTGAAAGTTTATATAAATTAATACCAAATAAGTTTCCATTAAACAACTTAAAGTCATGGACAAGGGTCTTCAACCTGTGGCTCTGGAGTCTCATGCGGCTCATTGACTCCTTTGCAGTTGCTCCTCAGAGCTTTACAAAAAAAAAAAAAAAAAAAATAGAATAAAGAAATTCCATTTTTCTTACAAAGGGAATTAATGATAAAGGACATAGACCCTAAACAAAATCTTGTGCAAACATTTCGCGAAACTAAATATGCATCAGCTCTTGCAATAAACTATCAAAAAGTTTTGATGTTTTTACAATTTTTTTTTAACTTTGTGATTTTTTTGGAATTGATTTTTATTTATTTATTTGTCACATTTTTTCAAATTAAGAAAAAAAATCAAATTGTTTCAAAATGTTCCAATTTCTAAAATTTTAGCAAATTTCAAAATTTTTTGAATTGCTGCAAATATTTGCAAAATATTTAAATTTCTTTTTTTTTTTAAGTTTTACATTTTTTTCTAAACTTTACAAATGTTTGAAATGGTGATTTTTTTTCTTTACATTTTTCTTGGAAATTTATTAAACACTTGGGAAATTTTTGAAATTACAAAAGTTGGGTAGTTTTTGCTAATTTTTGCAAACTTGTGAAATTCCATTTTGGGGATTTTTTTTGAAAGTGTCATTTCCAATTTTTCATTTTTTGAAATTGCAAACTTTTGAAATTGTGATTTTGATTTATTTATTTATTTATTTATTAATTTTTTTTTTTTTTTTTTTTGGGGGGGGGGGGGGGGGTATTTAACTTTGGGAAATTTTTGAAATTACAAAATTGTGGGAATTTTTGCACATTTTTTCAGATTTGTGAAATTCATTTCTCGAAATTTTTTGAAAGTTATGACATAATTTTTTTCATTTTCTCGAAAAAATATTCGCAAATATTTTGAAAATTCAAGAAAAAAAATGCATGCGGGCCAGATGGTGGCGAGGCAGTCCAATTAAACAGATCCTCCTCATTGCGTGTTTAAGCATATTGAAATTAGAAAAATCATCAATAAGGATAACTTCACGTCAAAATGTTCATACCCCATTGGCATATTTCTTTTTACACTCCTCAAGGAGCTCAGGTTTTTTAATTGTCTCTTTATATGCTTAAATAAGAATTTTTCTGGATTTGTCAGATTAATTTGAATTTTTTCAACCAAATTAGCAAAGACAAGGAGTATTGTTGTGAAAATTACATCAAATAAAGGCTAAGAGTGTCTGATTTAAATCAACGTATTATGGTAAATGATCTTGACCTTGTCAATTGTCTTTTTAGGACTGGTCCTCAATATTACAACCCATATGAGACATGCAAGATAAAAAAAAATGGGACTGTGTGGTAAGAAATGACTCGTAGATGATCAAAAGTAAACTGTGTTGTTATTGTAGCTTTCAGCAGCACATTTGTAGCTCTCTGGAATTAATCCACTAACAAAGAAAGAAAAAGGGCCTTTAACTCTAACATTAATGAAAGGTCCTCTGGTGCAGAAGCCTTCACAGCCTCTTTGAGCTCTCGTATCGTTCAGTGCAGGCTGCAGGCCGGCCGTCTTCCTCCAGAGCAGCAGTCAGCGACCTGGGGTGATAGGTTGGGACAGGGGAGCAGTAGATCCTCGCTCCGGCCACGACTCTGTGACTTTTGGGTCGTAACTCCAGAAAACGAAGCAGCCAGAACATTTCTGCCGTGTCCTTGATCGGTAGCTCATCTTCACCCAGCGAGCCGCACGCTGTGGCACTTTATGGCGGATCGAAGCTGCTGGAGTTTAATGTGTTTGTGGCTGTCGCTGCTCTGATAAAGGGTGCCATACATAACACAGGAGTAATAGAGGAGGACAAGCCAATCAATAGCCAGAGAGGCCGTTTGACCCAAGCTTTAAAATGACAAATCCAAAGCTCTGCATCATCCAGAGGCTCTGCAGCAGAAAAAAAAGGTAAACAGAAAGTCTGCCAAGCCTCTTTCACACATGGAGACCACACATTCAGAGAACATCAACACATTCAGGTCCTCAAACTTTCCACACTCACCTTTCACAAATGTTACTCACCAGCGTGGGGGGCAGAGTGTTTCCAGAGTCCTCGAAACCAAGGCTGGGCTGACTGCTCATGGAAAGAAAACATTTTCTTTTTCATTTGGTAAAGTTTAATAATATCCAAACTGGCACAAAAAATAACCCAACTGAAACAGGAGGAGGTTGTGATGAAGTGGAAATCATCTCCGGTTTTCAAGTGTGGTGAAAATATCACATTTTTTCAGGTAAGAAGGCTGAGAGACTAAAAAAAACAGCTGATGCTGAGCTTGTTTATATGTTCTGAATGTTAGAAACGATCCGCTGCATGAGTTTGTGCAGAAAAAAAGAGGCTACCAGCACAAAACGCTGTCAGTGGACACAGGCCCTAAGAGTTTGGGGCCAAGAGGAAACATTTACTGCTTTTGGGGGATTGCGAAGACTCTAAAGAGAATCGCTCTTTTCATCGCCCGGATGTTGATGGTGGATTAGAGTCACAGGACTCAATGTTTTTTGTTTTAAAGAGAGTAAAGCAGCTCAAATATCCTCATTGACGGAAGTCTGCAAACTTTATTTACATAAAAGCCATTTTGCCTCAGCTCATCTGGATTAAAGTCAATTGGGAGCCACAAAATCTACTTTATCATCATTAATCATCACGAAAAGAGGAAAAAAAGTGAATTAAACTCTAAAGATAGGTAAAAATGTAGTAAATGATTCTCTCACAGTTTTTTTGGTGTTTATAAAATTGTACATGTAATTCTTGGTTTTTAATTTTGAATAAATTGGAAATATTTTTTGTAAAGGTGAAAACTTTGAAATGTCATAAGTTTCATAAATTTGCTAAATTTAGAAAAAATTAAATACATTGCAAAATTAATAAAATTTGAAGTTCCAAAAATTTGCAAAAACAAATATCCCCAATATTTGAAATTTTAAAAATTTACCAAAATTCATAAATTTACATTTCAAAAATTTTTCAAATTTCAAATTTCAATAATTTGCAAAACTTTTTTCCAAAAAAATTAACAAGTGAGCCAATGATTTGCAAAAAAATCCCCAAATTTTGAAATTTTAAAAATTTGCCAAAATTCCTAAATTTTGCAAAAAATAAATTTTAAAAGTAATATAATTGAAAATTTTAAAATTTTCCATGTGTTTTCCAAGAGAGAAATTTTACAAATGTGCCAAAGATTTACAGAAAAAATCACCTAATTTTTAAATTTTTAAAATATGACCAAAGTCATAATTTTGCAAAAATTGAAATTTCAAAAATTTTCTAAATCTATCAAAAATTTGTAAAAAACAAAATGAAAAATAAAAAGGCAAAAGTTTTTAAAGAAATTGAGTTTAAATTATTTGCTAAAATTTTAAAGAATTTTTAAAAAAAAAAAATTTTTTTTTTCTTCTTAATCAAGAAAAAGTCAAAAATTTGAAATTCAACAAATTGCGCAAAGTTTAAGAAATTTACACAAGCCAAAAAATGGCAAAAATCTCAAAAAAGAAGAAGAAAAAATTAAAGTTTATTGCAACATGTGATGCATACTCAGTTCAACAAAATGATTTCATTTTTTGTCAATGTCTTAAATCATCAAAATTCTTTATTTCTATAATATTTTTTCAAGCTACAAGGAGCCACTGCAAAGGAGTCAAAGAGCCCCATGAGGCTTCAGAGCCACAGGTTGAAGACCCTTGCTCATTGAGGACCTGGTTTTCACCCTGACCCTCTTGATCCAGGTGAACCTTGCAGACTGCTTTCAAACCTCATCCCAATCCGACTTTACGCAGACTTTCTGCTCCGAGGCAGGTCGGAAAACTCAGCTTAAAGTTGGAGTAAGTTGAGGATTTGGACATTTGCATTTTCACATCCTTGTACAGACACAGAGTTGGGAAATTTTCAGCAGTGCAGAGGATGTATGAGCAGAGATTCAGTGAGAGGAGAGGGCTCTCTGTCTCTTTCTATATGTGTGTGTGTGAGTATGTGTGTGTGTGTGCACAAAATCTCCATTTCAGGTTCAATCTGAAAAAGTCCAAACTGGCAGTAAGAGTGTTGTAAGTAAAGACCGGGGCTTCACCTGTGAAAGGAGGCTTTTGTGGAAGCGGCCTCCTGTTTCGTGGCAGATAAAGCACATCTGCTCTAACAGGAGATAACAGCACGCACACTCTCACAGCCCCGCTCGCGCTCACATTCACCTTTTCTTTACCTCTCCCTGCCTCCCCGCCTCTCCTCTTCACTCATATCTATTTCTGTAATTCCCTCTCGATAAAATGCTCCCCTCCATCCCCGCTGCATAATTTTTCTCTCCCTCTTTCTCTCCACGTCTTCAGTCTTTTTTGGTATCTGCCAGAGAACCAGCTGCTCCAAGCTGACGCTGTCTACTCCGTCTACTCTGTCTACTCTGTCTACTCTGTAATGTGTGTGTGTTGTGTCTCCTGAAGTGGCCTAGAGATTACCCTGCCCTCTGTCTGGTTGCAGCCTCTGGGATTAGACTGCCAGCTCTGATAGTTGTTTGTGTGTGTGTGTGTGTGTGTGTGTGTTTGCCTGGGAGCATACGGAGCTACCTGCTGTTGTTTGCCTCGCTGAGTGAAAGGAGAGTATTTCCAGAGACGCCTTTTTCAATCTGTGATTAACGACTTTGGAGAAATTCATGTTCCTGTGGCTTCTTAACATTTTAAAAACAGATTTTTCACGCCCTACTCTCTGTAGGAAATATGTAAAAATCACAACCTAAACCTGACTTTGAGGATAAAACTTGAGGCGGCTCTGGATGCCTTGTTCAAAGTCGCACTTAAGCCAAACAAGATGTGCCTGAATCATGAAAGCAGTTGATGGATCTTCTAAAAAGTGTACATTTGTCATTTTAAGAAGAGGAACACAATTTTGTGTTATGGCAACAGTGAAGGAGGCTTCTAGAATGCATGGTTCTGGTAGGCACATGTCCTTGCTAAATCTTGTGATTTTTGCATTTTTGCTTGTTTTCAAATTTGTGTATCAGGTATATGTGACCAACAATTGAAGGAATGACAACAACACAAAATGCAAAAAAAAAAAATATATATATATATATTTCTGGGGAGTCCCAAAAAATGCCATGTTCAAAATCATTCATACCCTTATCCATTGTCTTTATTTAATAGTCAATAGCATAGCCTTTATTCTTTATGACTGCTTCCAGACAATTCTTGTACGTGTCCACAAGCTTCCTGTACGTCTCCTGTGGGATGTTGGTCCACTCTTCCTTGGCGAATGCCTCAAGCTGGGTCAGATTGGTTGGTTTCCTCGCCATCACTCTGGTCTTCAAGTAATGCCACAAGTTTCCAATGGGGTAATTTCTTGGTTTTTGGACATATTAAAAAATGAGAATGTTGTAATGTCTTTGGTTTCATAAATTTGCAAAATTTGACAAATTTCAATTAGATGCATAATTAATAAAATTTGAAATTTGAAAAAATTCGCAAAACGTTCCCAAGAGAAGAAATTTAACAAATGTTCCAAAAAATTGGCAAAAAAATCTCAAAATTTTAAAATTAAAAAAAATTACCAAAATTCATAAATTTGCAAAAAAAAGTAAGTTTCCAAAAATTAAAAAAATTGAAATTCAAAAATTCAGAAAATGTTTGCAAAAAATAAATTTAACAAACATTCCAAAAATATGCAAAAAAAAAAAAAAAAAATCCCCAATTTTTAAAATTTTAAAATTTGCTTAAATGTATAAATTTGCAAAAAGTTGAATTTCAATTTTTTTTTAAATCAATCAAAAATTGTAAAAATAAAAACAATTAAAAATTGCAATATTTATTTAAAATATATATATTGTGTAGGGTGGGAGGCCAGCTTTATGCAGGCGTCGATGTTGTGGTTCACGGCACAGTTTTATCTAGAGATGACTCAGAGTTGCATGTACCTTATGAAGACAGTTTGACCATTTTTAAACCCACAAAATTCCTAAAACTGAGCAAAAAAACGGATATCCTGCAAAACAATTTGAGGAACATCCACGCACAGAAGGTCCAAGTGTATGGGAATGGCTATATGCACCGTGATTGGCTCGTTGTTTTAGAGGGCGGGACTTTCCTACACAGAGACAACTAGGTGCAAAACTGTTGTAAAGCTGCACAGAGCTGCAGAACTAAATGAGCATTTTTGAACTAGAATATCAGTAGAGCAGTTTTGTAAGGAATCAGGCCTTAAGACGGAGCTCACAGCCAGATAAATGCAAACCTTGTTGCGTGAGTCTGTTACAGTGATCGGTGAGAGGAGCAGGTACCGAGTGTTTCACCAACACATGCTGACGTGACTCATCCAAACAGGCGGAAACTCCTTAAAGTCATCACGGAGAGATCTCACAGGCTGTGTTGAGTTTTATCATCAAGATATCAGAGAAGTGAATTCCTCTCTGCTCTCTGTGTAACTTCAGAGAAAGCTGAGTAAACAAGAAGAACATGATAATAAATCCTCCTGAGCTGCTCGTCTCTGAAAGACACTGAGTGCTTTTACCAAAACACATCCTCAGGTGTTATGATCTACCTTCAGCAGCGATATACGTCCTCTGTTTCCTGCTCCTCCTCTGGCTTTGTGCTCTGTTTGAATTGGAGAAGAGAAATCAATGAGCTTTTACCTGGATTCACAGATTTTGTATGTTTTCAACAAAAGCTTCAGGGTTTTATCCTCTTTCGTGGAACGCTGGGCCGACGAGCAGGAAAAGGTGCAGATTAATCAGAGAGCAGAGATTTTGGTTTGGTTTTGACAGTAAAAAGAGGCTGTTGTAGAGCTCTGTGGTGGGCAGAAGGCTTCACAGATTGCTCTTTCTAAATTCAGAAGACGAGGTGACACCACAGTATGTCTGCTCTCAGCGCACAGCCGGCGTCAACAAACTGATTTCAGAAGTGTTTTGAAATATAAGCTGACCTTTTCTGCTAATGCTGTAACTTCAGTGTGTGCCATGTTTTTCTGATTTTCTTGTTTCTTCAACTGTAAAACGAGTTTTAGCATGTTTGGAGTGAAGCTCCCTCCGGGTTGGATTAATAATGTTTTGGTGGTGAATTTTTTCAGAGCATGTTTACACAGAAAGGCACAGAAGCTCCCGCTAACAAGTGCTTTTACACCCAGCACAGTTGTTGGGTAAAAAGAATGTGCTAATATAGATTCTCTGATCTTTTATCTTGAGGTTACAGAAAGTATTTGTGACCATAGACCAAGGGTCTTCAACCTGCAGCTCTTTGACTCTTTTGCTGTAGCTTTAAAAAATATTATTGACATAAAGATTTTTTATTTTTCTTACAGAGGGTATTGATGATTAAAGACACTGACACTAAATAAAATCCTGTGTTAACATTTTTTGAACCAAATCTTCATCCCATCTGTCAATAAAGCCTGCCACCGCTCTACTTCACCTCCTACAACATCAACAGCCCACCAACTTTCCATGCACCTGTGGCTAACCTCAAGTTTTACAGCCCTGGGAAGATAACTACATCTACAAAAAGACTAATCTGGAAGAAAATACTGGTTTTAATTCTGTGTGGATGGATTCATTTAACTGACAGCGTGCCAGATTAATATACATGGTAGCAAAACATTAGCAAACAACAAACAGTAATGGGTTGAGCTATATTATCAATATACGTTATCAAATTTGAGTATTCTTTTTGAAAAAAACAAAAAACAAATAGATAAATAAATTGAAAAATAATAATAATAATATTTTTTATAAATTAAATAAAAAAAAACATTTGCAATTTTTTTAAATGTCAAATAAATTTCATAATTTTTTAATTTAATTTTAAAATAAAAAAAAACTTTTTTTTTAATTTTCGCAAATTTTTCTTACATTAAAAAAAAAGTCTTGGCAGCAGATTTTGTACAATTAAATTTCTCTATTTATTTCATTTTTTTTTGCCAAATTTATGAAATGTGTGCAGGTGGTTGCTGGGCTAGTGAGTGTGTTCACGTAGCTTCAGCTAGAGGTAGTGGGTGTGTGCTGCTGCTGGCCCTGATCCAAGGAGGAGGAGCCCAATTTGAATGTTGCATTTATGAACAAGTAACTGAAATTCCTGCAGACCCTACCTTTAAGATAGTTTACATAGTTTGTTTCATACACTGCAAAAAGCTGAAATCATGCAAAGTGTTTTTGTCTTATTTTCAGTAGAAAATGTCTTTTTAGACTTAACATGAGCCACATTCAACTGACCAGTCCAGAAAAAAAGTCTTGTTTCAAGCTATTAAAAGCAAAAATGAGGTCTGAATTGCTTGTAACAAGTTACAAAACAATTGCCAATGAAACAAGAAAGAAGTTATTTGTATAAAGACATTATTTTAGCAAGCAATTCAGACCTCATTTTGTCTTTAGACAACTTGAAACAAGACATTTTTCTGGACTGATGAGTTAAATGTGGCTCATATAAAGCATAATGAGGCAACTTTAACTTGAAATAAGACAAAAACACTTGGTAAGATTTCAGTTTTTTGCAGTGTTTATTCTTATTTCTGCACGGACTTTGAGAAGCACGTTCCCTTTGTTAGTCTGGAGCTAACAGTAGAGCAGGGACACGAGGGGACATGTCAGATAAAATAAAAGCAGCATTAGAGCAAAACATTGATTTGACAAACAAGACAGAGCCACAGCCATTGATCAGAAAATCCACTATTAATGACTTTGTGGTGCAGAGTCAGGAGAGGAGCCACGTCAGACAGAAGCTAGCACGGCTCAGCTTGTGTGTGTGTGTGTTTTAGGATGTAAAGAGTGTGAATGTAGATGGTATGGAGGATGGAGACGGGGTGTGTGTGTGTGAGGGTGGCATATGGATGAGGGTGAGGAGGGTGAGGAGGGTGAGGGGGCTGGTTAGAGAAGCTCATTCATCAAGTCATTACGGGAGGTGGCTTCTGTGGTATTTCAGCCTGTCCATCAGCGAGGAGGACGAGGAGGAGGACGGGGAGTGAATCCCAGAGGAGCGCCGCTGCTTCCTCTATCTTCCTGACCCCCCTCTTCCTCCTGCGTCGTCTCTGCCCTGCGTCTCCTCTGACAGCTCACCTCCTGACTGCTATTACTCCCCCTTCTCCCTCTCCTCCATCACACCGTTTTCCACTTTACCCCCCCTCCCCCTCACACACTCATCGTCCTCGCCGCTCTCAGTACTTCCCCTGCTCTCTTCCTTTTCTACATTTCTCCCGGGAGGCAGCCCTTGACTCTCAGATGTCCCTGGCATGCCAAAAATTACTATTGACATTTCAATTCAGCGCGGTTTTTCTCTGGCTGCTCTCTGCTGATGCCTTATAGCAGGAGGACATTTACATGTCAATGGGCCAGACAAAAGAGAGGCAGAGTGTGCCCGCTCCTGTGTCCTTAACACACTCAAACTGTGGCCACAGAGAAGCTTTGAGCTGGATCTCTGCGTAAGTAACTGGAATATAAATCCAGTACCACGGTGCTGGATTAGGATTGGAGAAGAACAGCGACTCTCTGCTCTTCCTGATGCAGAATTTACACTTTCTCTGGGTTTATATTTCTGCAGACTTTTCTGTGGGACTCGCTACGACTCGTTAACTTCAAACTCAGTGATTGGACAACGTAGGAAACAATCACATCCTGTTTTTAGGCAGCCTCTGATGTCACTTCTACACCTTTGAATCATTGCCGAGCAGATTAAAGTGATACTCCGGGATTGAACAAATTGGGTCCTATCACAAGGTTTAGGGCAGAAATTACCCCTACAGCAGTGTTTTTGTGCAGCAGAAGCCCAGGGTGCTCGCACTAAACACCCCCTCCCTGCTCCTCTGCCTGTTTCCTCTGCACTCAGACGGGGCCATATTTTACTTGACCAAAAACACAAATACTCCCACTGGAAAAATCCAATATCAGTCTGCATTCAAGCTTTTTTTAGAGAATTTTCAGCGCGTTACTTTCACACAAAAACACCGCTAAATAAGGCTCTAGTTCTCATCGTGTTGTAAAATGGCGCTACCTTTCTCCTTTCCTTTCGTAAAGGATGGTCCAGTGTTTCCTAAGCTAAAGGAGCTAATAAAGGAAGCAACGACCTTCCATTCTATAACGTTTAGAGAATTCGAACAGCCTCTATTATGGCTGATGCTGAAATACTTCCGGGTCATTCCTTCAGTAAGGAAGGTTCCTTACCAAAAAGGAGTTTTGAACGCACCTCTTGTGGGAAGACATCTGGCCTAGCACCAGTTAGCATTGACATGCTACAGGCTGCTAACAGCTGAGTTCACGTGTAAACAATGCAGCCATGGTTACATGTAGGATCTCCAGACAAACACAGGAGAAAAAGTAGTAAACATATCACTGAAGACACAAAAAGTTTGGTGTCTATTACCAACACATGATCCACTCCAAATACAAAGATTACGAAAAAGAGACGAAAAAATTACAAGAAACGGAGAAAGAAGAGAGAGCTGTTGCAAAAGGCAGCCTTAGCCAACAGGGCGGCGCCTAGCAATTTGTTGAATGTTGAATTTAATGCAAAGTTTCATCACTTTGGGATAACTCCTTCCTGGTCAGGCTATAAACTTTTCAGCTCTCCCTCGTACTGTGTCTGTGTGTTTGTATCAATCTGCAGTACCCCTCCGAAACACAGGAGGGCATCGTCATCTGAATGATTGTTAGATTATCTGTTTCTAGCTGCACTGTGTCCTACACTTGCTTATTTACATCATTTTAACTGTTTTATGATATATTGAAACACAAGATAAGTATTTGAGAATCTGAGCTGAAAATGAGTTGGGGATTTTTTTCAGTCACATTGAGAACTACCCATCATGCCTTTCTGCTGGAAGGTAAACAAAGGTATCTGAAGACTCTGTGTGTACAAAGGTTGTTTATGGCTGCGTCCTGTCTCCTCTGAGGTTACAGCTCAGGGTGATTAATACCAAATAATTCCACAAACGGAGAAAATGAAAAAAGCAGCATAAACCCACCTCACCCACAGCTTTCTGTGTGTTATGTAGGCCAAGACGGGGATTAAAAATATTGATTGTTGAAGAGGAGTGGGGGGAGGGGAGCTGTGCTCCTGCACCTTAAACATGAGAGGGGCTGTAGTGTTTCTGGCCTCATGACGTGTGACTTCAATTGGCTCCGTTGCGTCTCTTTACCATAGAAATAGCCTGAAATGAGCTCTGCTCATGCATGCAGGAGCGTCTATTTGCATGTTTCTGCGTTTGCATACATGCTCCAGTATATTCCGCTCACAAGAGGCTTTTTCAGACATGCATCTTCATTTCTGAAACCCTGTAAGGTATCGCCACCTGACGGGTCCCGAGGCGGCGCGGCCCCCGCCTGCCTCTGATTATCTTAAAGGAGATGCATTGCATATGTAAATGTCGTGTTTGGAGAGAGCTGACTGCCGCTCAAGAGAAAGAAAAAACCCCTCAGCATCGATCTGCCCCGCTGCATTTAGTCTGGGTTAAGTGTTCGGCTTCCATTAGGACAAAATTCATGCAGGGGTTTGTATAATTACGCCAGAGTCAATCCCCATTACTCCTTAGCGCTATCGAGCAGCTGCTTGCTTTAATAAAAACACATGTCAAATCCGGGGAGAAGAGCCGCGTCCTCATGTGTGTGTGTGTGCATATTCCTGTGTTTGCACATAATTTGAATCAATACTCGGAGGACGGAGGCATTAGACGCTGCGAGCAGAGGAGGGAAACAGAAATATTCTGTCAACTCCACAATCCTTTCAATCAGAGCAACAAACAACTCTTTCAACATTTGTCTCTTTCTCCCCCAGGACATGCTTCCTCTTCTGCGGCGGCTTACTGGAGACCATCAATCTGCAGCTTCTCCCTGTTGCCCTTCTTTCATCATTCCACTTTTTTTCTCTTCCAATGAGAGCTTTCAAGCCTGACCTTTGTGCACTCGGAAAAGGACCGCTGCGGGTAACAAAGAGCGTCCACCAATCAGAGAGGGGTCTGAGTGGCCTTGGGTATGTGAGGCTCATTCTTGATGCCACTAGAAAGCCTGAAATGGATTTCTTTGGATTTTATCTGAGGACTCTGCACAAATGTACTCCAGCGTGCTTGAATGCAGCTGGTGTTGTTCTTTATTTTCTCATTTCATGCACACATTTTGCTTTTTAGTGCAGCCTGCGGTGTTTGGGTAAAACTCTCCCGCAGATGTGAATGCGAAACAGGCCGGAGAGTGAAAACAGGTTTGCAGGTGAAGTGAATGCAGAGTAGGAGGTGTTCGCTGAAGCGCCGGCGTGTCAGACCGAGCTGTGATGACTTCCCGCCCGTCTGCCACCAGAGACAGGAGTGAAACTGATCGCATTAGAAGAGAGGAGCCGAGCTGTCCCGCTCGTCTGTCTGTCTGTCGCAGGTTTTCATCCCGCCGCTCCTCCTCCTCCTCCTCCCGTCCCTCTCGACACTTTTCCTTCATCGCAGGTTTGAAGCCGCCGCGGGCCGTCTCCGGTGATGATTCTGTTTCCTCTGACGCTCCTGAGAGGTTTAACTGCAGATTATGCAGGATGAAGATAAATGGAGCCAGAGTCTTGGAGGTGAACAGTGTTTATCCTGATGAAGTTAATGCAATAAATCTGAAGTATTTGTCATCTTCAGGTTGGAGCTACCGCAGGATTACTGCCAAACATTTCAACATCTTTAAGTTCTTATTTCAATCAGAGGATGTAAGTTTGTCAGGAGTCATTCATGATCTCTTTAATCGGTGTTATAAGAATTCTTTATAGCAGACAGAAGCAGAAAACAACCTCATTAAGTTTCTATCAGTGAGTGTTTACACTGAAACGGCTCAGGGCTGATAGAAAAAAGTAGAAACTATGAACAGGAACTCACAGGACAGAACAACAAGGATGGGGACCTCAATCACTAAGGCAGGAAACACATCAAGTCAGGGTTATTAGTTTTCTGGAACAAGAGGAGCGACAATACTACAAAATCAAACAAAAGACAAAACTGAATTAAAAATCGAACTAACAAAATCAGCCACTTTCAACTTATCAATCCAGAAAAATGTCTTGTTTTAAGTTATCAGAGTACAAAAATGAGGTTTGAATCGCTTGTAACCAGTAAAAAAATCTGCCAATGGAACAAAAAAAAATGCTTGAAAATTTCCTTCAGACTGGAACAATGTCTTAATACAAGTAACTTTTCTCTTGTTCCATTGGCAGATTTTTTTTACTGGTTACAAGCAATTCAGACCTCATTGTTGTCTTTAAATAACTTTAAACGAGACATTTTTCTGGATTGGTCAGGTGAATTTGGCTCATATTGAGTCTAAAAAGGAATTTTCTACTGAAAATAAGACAAAAACACTTGATAAGGTTTCAGTTTTTGCAGTGTAGGCTTCCGACTGTGTCTCCCTGGGTATCTTGTAGGGGTTGCTCCGATGGCTCGTTGTTTCAAGCTGTTCAGTCTCTGTATTTCCGGAGTTTTCTGGTATTTCCTCTGCTTTTTACGGATGATGTGGTCCTGTTGGCCCCATTGAACACCGACCTCCAGCTCACACTGGGGCAGTTTGCAGCCCGGTGTGAAGATCAGCACCTCTAAGGATGGGTACCTTTCACATTTGAAATGATACAGTACCGACGCCCGGTACCGATACTCAACGGTACCAATTTTCGGTACTTTTTTGTGTTTATGTGGTACAAAATATTACTTTGTTTAATAATTTAATATTTTTTTCCATTTAACATATTTATTCCTTGATATATAACCTTGCAATGCTGTGTTCATGTCCAGCATAGAAAATTGCCTACTCACAGTCTCAAGGATGCATTTAGGTACCTAAACATGGTATCTTTTGATTTTACATGAGTCTGTACCCGGTACTTTTGACAGAATTCGGTCGGTACCTATAAAAGTACCTAGTTCAGTACCCATCCCTACCTCTAATGCTGCAGCCATACCAAACGCAAACTCACAAATTTATTCGCGCGAATAGCCTGCAACACGCTGTGAATGCCCGAGTCTGCGCATGTGGAGTAGAAAGCCCGTTCATTTAAAGACTGAAAGCCCAAAAGAGCATCTGAAAAACAATGAGCTGTGATTTCCAAAGCATGACAGGAGAGTGTGTGAAACTTTGGAGATCACAACCAAGGCCTGCTGCCTCTCCCTGGTAATCCACCTCCACTGGCCCTGCCTGGCTGTTCCCTGCGATCTCATCCTCGACCACCCAAACCTCCGACCCCCCGACCCATGTTCCTGGAGGTCTCCCTGGGGATAATGAAGGGGTCAAGGAAGAGAGGAGCACAGAGAACTTCTATCTTTTCCCTGGCTCTGCCCCTGCCCCGCTCCTCCCTCCTCTCTATCAGGCTCAAAACTCCGCTGAGGAAAACACAGTCAGACTCAGTGATGACCCGTGCAGGCAAATCCAGCTGGAAACGAATATTTACAGAACTTACCTTCAAAACCTGTCTCCTCAGAGACTTTCACCCAAGCCAGCTCCTGTTTTTTCCGGTCTCTGTAGAGTACACACGTCGTATGGTATAACTCTGGATGATGACACACCGCACAGATTGTTTTCTCCTCCAACCCCCCCCCCCCCCCCCCCCCCCAACGTCATCAAATCAAAGACGTCGTGGGGGAATGTCATTGCTGATTGGCTGCCGCAATATTTTCAACTCGAGCGAATTCGCGTTTGCTGCCCAAACGCTAAACGCTCCAAATGCTCTAAAAGTGCAAACACGCCGTCCGAGGCGAATAGGCGTCTAAACGCGTCTTTGCATTGACTTTGTATCTAACCGCGCCGCAAATTTGCATTTGGTGTTGCCGCACCATTAGTCTGAGGCCATGGTTCTCAGTTGGAAAAAGAGTGGACCACCCACTCCAAGTTGGGAGAGAGTCTTTGCCCCAGGTGGAGGACTTCAAGTATCTCAAGGTTTTGCTCACGAGTGAGGGGAAAATGGAGGAAGAGACTGATAGATGGATCGGGGCGGCGTCGGCAGTGATGCGGACAATATACCAGTCTGTTGTGGTTAAACGAGAGCTGAGCCAGAAGGCAAGGCTCTAAATTTACCGGTCAATCTACGTTCCAACTCTCACCTATGGCCACGAACTGTAGGTAGCGACCGAAAGAACAAGATCACGAATACAAGCAGATGAAATGAGCTTTCTCAGCAGGGTGTCTGGGCTCGGAGTAGAGCCGCTGCTCCTCCGATGAGGTGGTTTGTGCATCTGGTGAGTATGCCTCCTGGACACCTCTCTCGGGGAGGTGTTTCGGGCATGTCCTGCTAGAAGGAGACCCCGGGGTAGACCCAGGACACATGGTGGACAGATTTTGTCTCTTAACTGGCCTGGTAACACCTTGGTATCCCCTCAGAGGAGATGGTGGAAGTGAACGGTTACAGAGGTAATTGGTCTTCGCTGATGGCACTGCTGCCCTCGTGACCTGGACCCAGATAAGCGGTGTAAAATTAAAATCTCAATATTTTTTAAATTTTTCTATTTTAAGGAATTAAAACAAACCAAGAGTGAGTTGAGAAACTGGATCTGGGCTGAGTTTGAGAACATGATAATCTGATCTGTTAACAAACTCAGGTTAAAGAGAAAATCTAACAAATTACTAACTCTGACGTTTGATTTGTCCTTAAGCAGTCGAGGAACTTCTCACCGTGCTCGAGAGCAAGAGGAGCGATGACTTCTCCACCTCTCCTCCACTCCTACTCCCAACAACCTGCTCCCCTTTGTTTCTCAGGTTAGCTAGCTGGGGCTAATTAGCGAGTCGCATAGCAACAGGAACAGTGATGAACGCTCCTCTAGCCCTCTGAGCCCCTTCTCTCTGTCTGTTGCTATGAACCTCAGCGAGGTCGGTCGGTCGGTCGGTCGAACCGTGGCCGTCGTGACGGTCATTACATCGTCTGGCGGTAACCCTGCCCCTCTGTGAAGTGTGTGATGAATGCCGTCTGCACTCACATGAATCCATCGCGCTCCTCATCCTGAATCATCCGTTCTCCTGACGTCTCTGCCGCGCTGTAATTACTGCAGATTTAATTAGTCAGAGAACAAAGGCAGTTTGACCTTCTCTGCAGGATCAGGCGGCGAGCAGATGCTCCGTATTTTTCTGTTTTTTTTTCCAACTCGGCTCATAATTCAACACAGTGCGTAATCCAGAGCACACGTACGGATTAGGAACCTTCACATAAACTCTCTGTGGGGGGAAAAAAATCTGGATCTGTGTTTCTGAGAATCACAGGTGTGCTCACCTCCGCAGAAAAGGCAGCAGGGGTCTCCTCGCTATCTCCCTCCTGCTCACAAAGACAGTAATTACCCAGAAGGCCATTCAATTAAAGAAGGCCATGCACCTACATGGCTTGTCACACACACAAAAAAAAGGATTGTGGCTAATTAAATGATTCAACCCTGGCCTCGAGGCTGCAGCGCGGGGAAGCAGACGTACACAGAGGAGGAGGAGGAGGAGGAGGAGGAGGAGGAGGGAGGCTGAGATGCTGCAGGTGAGAGCAGACCTTCAGTCACACTGTTCACAGAAAGCGAGGAAAAACAGCCAAAATACTCCAGACGTTTGCTCCAGCTCCAGTTAAAGCACAGATCAGATAGGTTTCCATTCAAAGCGATGTGTCAACTCACACTGGATCCACGGCGTGGCGTCTAGCTGCTTCCCTGCTCCGACAGGTTGCAGCAGATACTCAGCCTTAAAATCAAAATCTACTCGGAAAAAATCAAATTAACCGCAAAATACAAACTATCTTGAGTTTTGTTGAAATGTTTAAGTGATTTATAAAGAGAAAAATCTTTTTCTCTACCAGTTAAAGGGACTGTGAGGAGGATGCGTTTACATTGCTTTGTGGCGCCACCTTTTGGCCAGGAGTCCCAAGCACACTGTCGTGAAGACGTACGTTTGTAAGATCAGGTCTTCTTTTTAATTCTATTTTTCTTTATTCAAGACAACTTCATACTGTTCACCACATTTTGCCATTGTACAGTTTTTAAGCCAAAAATACCCCACTGGAGGCGATGAGGTACTTTCTTAGTTTCTTTCTTTCATTTTTCCTCTCTACTTTCTTTCTTTCTATCTGTCTTTCTTTTTTTCTTTCTTTCTTTCTTTCTTTCTTTCTTTCTTTCTTTCTTTCTTTCTTTCGTTCTTTCTTTCTTAATTTTTATTCTTTCTTTCTTTCTTTCTTTCTTTCTTTCTTTCTTCTTTTTTGTTCCCTTTTTTTCTTTCTGTCTTTAATTTATTTCTTTGTTTTTTCTTTCTTTCTTTCTTTTTTCTTTATTTTCTTTCTGTTTTTCTTCTTTTTTCGTTCTTTTTTCTTTATTTTTTCTAGGTTTTTTCTTTAACTTTTTTCTTTCTTTTTTGTTTTCTTATGTCCTTTCTTTGCTTTCTTTCTTTCATTCCATCTTTTTTTCTTTTTCTGTCTTTTTTTTTATTTAATTTTTTTGTTTTTGCTGTCTTTACTTTTTTCTTTTTTCTTTCTCTACTTTCTGTCTTTCTTTCTTTCTTTCTTTACTTTTTTCTTTCTTTACCTTTTTCTTATTGTCTGTCTTTCTTTTTTCTTTCTTTTTTCTTCTTTTTTGTTCTTCTTTTTTTCTTTCTTTACTTTTTCTTTTCTTTTCTTTCTGTCTTTCTTTCTTTCTGTTTTTCTTTCTGTCTTTTTTCTTTCTTTCTTTCTTTCTTTCTTTCTTTCTTTCTTTCTTTCTTTCTTTCTTATATAGATATTTAAATAACCATTGAATCGAATAGTATATGTGAATTATATTTCTTCTTGAATTTCTTGTTTTATTGTTATTATTTTTGAAGCGCCCCTTGATATACCGTATTTTTTCCAAGTGTCCAACACGGATATGTGACAAACAACAAGGCAGTCCAGTTCATTGATGAAGACAGAAAAGAATAAATAAATAAATAAATAAATAAGTAAATAAATAATGCCAACCAAACAAACAAACACAAGGAAGAAGGGAGGACGACCTAATGATGTGGTAAAGGAAGATCACTTTACAAACACAATGGACAAACCACACAAACAACTTTCTCTTCCTAATACTCCCCACTTCACTAAACATAATTCAATGAACAGATTTGACTTTATATTCAAGGTATTTGTGAGACTGACATAATTCTTTTTTTGTTTCTTTTTCTTGACTTTTTTTATTCACTCTATCATGTTTGATTGATTTTTTTGGTTCAATCACATTTTGAAACGTCTACACAGAAGTGTTTTTTTATAAGAAATACATTCAGAAATGTTTGAGTTTTCGGAGTGCACTGACCTCACAGGCCTCTGAGACCAGGTTTTACTATTTAATGTTGAATCTTTGAACAGAATTAAGTCCGTATTGAAATGCTTGTTTGTTTGTTATCGTGGTGACTGACTCCAGGTTTCAGACTTGGTGAAAGACGTTAAAAAGAAATGAGTGATCAGAGCGTTTCTCACTCCTCTCTCTGCTCTGGAGTCAAGTTTCTCATTTAATCAATACCGTGAGCGTGAGCTGTGGACGCCGCGCTCATCTTTCATATCCTGCTTTTTGTGTGTTTATAATTTAATGCACCGAGCGCCGAGCGGCCTCATTCACTCCATCCTGACTTCAGATACTTCCCCGTCCTCTGCTCAGATGTTTTCAAATTCAGCGTGCGCGCTGGAAGAAGGAGAGCGGCTGGATAAACAACCGTGACACCGAGGTTATCATACTCAATTAAGCCGCCATCGCAGAGATAGAAACCGATCCTTTGTCATGTGAGGCAGCGGGGCCGAGGGCAAGCGGCGTCTCATGTCGAGTGGCTGCTGTTAACTCTCAGGGCAAACACAATCAACACGGCGTGCCAGCTACAACAGCTGTAGCCTGTCAGAGTGAGTGTGTGTGTGTGTGTTTGTGTGTGTGCCAGGGGTTTGCGTCATGGGGTAAAGGAAGAAACGCCGGCGCCAGCTGACTGTTTGATGAAACAGAGGGAGAAATTCTTCAGGGTTAAAGGCAGAGTATCTGAACACGGCTTTAGGCCGGTGTGTGTGGAGTGTGTGGAGCCAGAAGTGTGTTTTTCTGTTTCACAGCAGCTGCTGAGCTGCAGCAGATCGAACGTGTGGGCAGAGGTTTTAATACTTTAGAGGATCCTAGGTTTGTTTCCTTTTCTTAGTTAACATGGATGTGTTAGGATCTGGTTTTGGCCTAGTGATGAGGTATTACACACCATGTCCCTGTCTTTTGGGGTTTCCTCTTTCTTCCTGTTTCCTGCTCTGTCCGTCCAAACAGGTAAATGACTCAACTTTACTAAAACCTCCAAGGAAGTCCTCAGTTCCTCTGGTTTCAGATTCTGGCTGTCATTTTTGAAAGCAGACTTCAGGAAACTTTGGGTCAATCCAGAAACCAGCAAAGTGAAGGAGTTGGTCAGGTTAGTCATTGTCCTTCCTCAGCCTGATACCGATAACTGTCCCTAAAGTTGGCATCAGGTTTCTATCTCAAAAGCCTTGTTTCCACTAGTTTGGTTTACCTTGGTACAGCACGCATTTTATGGTGTTTCCACAGATTAATCCAGGGACAGATCCCCAAAAAAACCAAGACCAGCCATCCCACTTTTTGGGACCCTTTTTTGGGAGTGCCAGACCAAATGGATCCATTCCAAGAAGGTGGAGCTTAGGGATCGGTACTGAATTAGGTACTTTTATAGGTACCAACCAAATTCTGTCAAAAGTAAAATCTAGTACCTAAAATCTAAAGGTAGAAGAATAGATATGTTTGTTTAAAAAAAAAAAAAAAGTTTTATCATTCAGCGAATTGATATTTTTTACCGCACAAACACAAAAAAGTACTAAAATTTGGTATGGTTGAGTACCAGTACCGATTGCCAGGTACCAGGCATTGGTATCATATCATTTAAAATGTGAAAGGTTGATAGGTTGAAAGATCGTCATTTACCGTGCGATAATGAAACAAAGCTTGTACGTTCTTTGTAACAATCACAAAGAAGACAAATTGATGGATGTCTTTCATCGTTGTTCTTTGTTTACTGAGTCGCATTTTTCTTCTTCGTTGGATTTATTAGCGGGGTAGACTGTATCGTGCTGCTACGGCATCACGCTATCGTGAAACTGATGCAGCTATCAGCAAGGGCTGCACGATATGGCCAAAATCCAATATCTCGATATTTGGAGGCTATATCTCGATACACGATATATATCTCGACATCCTGATTTCAGAGTGCGCAGAAAAGTGAAAGTTAAAAACATGTCACGATTGTTTCTCGTTGTGGAGAGTTGGTTGGAGCCAGAGTCTGCTCAGGAAAGACTGTGAGGGATTCTGGGAGAATCTGAGTGGAGTAGGGTGACAAAATAATAATTATTTTTCCTTTTGAGAGTCTAAACACTTCTTGACTCTACCTCCCAACATATTTTACAATCCCTAAAGGAAATGCCCAAGAACGGCAGCTGTCAATCAGCATTAAACGTGACATAAAACCTCGTTTTTGACCTATTATAACCAACGAAAACAAAACCTTTCTGAATAAAAAGGACTTGAATACAAAGCAGCCAAATGATATCTTCAAATCACCACAACAATCAGACGTGAGAAACATTTCTACCAGGTGTATTAATTTTTTAAAGTTTGACCACAGCCCATCTGGAATGACTGGGGAGATGGATGTTTTGACCTTTACTGCAGCCAGCCACCAGGGGGAGCAGTTTTTGTGGCGACATCACTTCAAGCTGAGTGAGATGACATCCTCTTTTTTTTTTTTTTACAGTCTATGGTGGAAGTCCAGTCCAGTATGTTTTCCCCCGAATGGATTCCAGGGACCTTCTCAGACCACAGACCAAGTGACAGGGTTCAGGTTTTACCCCGTGATGTCAGACGTATTGGTACAAGGTACTTTTTCCTTCTTCCATCACTTCTCTTTGGTGTTAAACCTTACAACACCACCTTCAGATCCCACAGGAAACCTTTGGTGAAACACTTTTTTAAGAGTCTTAAGGTGCCATCCCAGAATGAGTTTGGTTGCCCAGCAGTGCACTTACACTTCCACTTAAATTCCCTCCATACATTTGAATTGTGGCTTATTTCCTGTCCTTCCTTAAGTTAAATTGCTATGCTAACTGCGCCCTCAGTGGAAAAACAGTGTGAAGCAAGATGTTTTCCATGCATCGCTGTTTTGATCAGGACACCATGTAAATAGAAAATACTCTGTATGCTCAGGTATGCAAACGAGTTATTTTGAATGTCTCAGAAACCAAAACAAAGACTGCATGTAAACAAAGCCAGAGTCACTTTTCTGACTGACCAATCAGAACCAAGAAAAGGCGGGACTTCTAACCTCAACCTTGTCAACAACAACAATCGCAGAAGTCAGAAAAACTTAGAAGAAAGAAAAACTAACAAGATTTGTTTTTAGTGATCAGTAGACCATTAAAGTTTGGGAAATTTTTTACTTCTTCTTTCTTAAACTTCCTCTGATAACAGGCCGACATGAAGCATTCAGTGCGTTTTATAAAGACTGAACAGATGCTGCTAGAGGAAGCAGCAGGGCTGAAATTCTGCTCATGGCTGCTGCACCGTCAGTGGAAACAGGCCCTTATTTCCTAGCATCTGGACGTTGGACCAGCAACCAGCCGGCTCTCTGTGACAGATCCATGATGCAGCCTGGCAGATCTTTGTTTCCAGAAACCAAGTCCTCTGCCAAAGCGCGGTCCCTCCAGCGCGCCCCCTGACCCTCCCTGGCTGTGGTTTCTGGCTGCTCCCTCCCTCTAAACGCAGCCGTGATGCTCCCCCATATGGCAGCATCATCTCCTGCTGAGGGACTCCGTCCCCTCCATTAACACACACGGAGTAATAAAGGGCTCAATTGAATTAATCAGCTTGAAGACATTAATCAGACATTAATGAAGTATTGACCTCTGCTCTGCGCTGCTGTCCGCCGTGTCTGACGGCCTGTTTACGTCTGCACGCGTATCGACCTGCTGCTCGGCTTCCTCAGAGGTTTTTCTCTGATTGTTGAACTTCTTCTTTTTTCTCTTTAAGCTGAGCTGAAGCTGGAGCTGTGGCAGATTTCTCTGTTTGATGACAGTAAGAAAACAAAGGCTTTCAGAGGAGAGTCCAATCAGAAAATAGAGATTTTAAACACAAATAGAGACCGTTATCAGGCTGCGTTCACACTGACGTCCAAATCCCTTTTAAACTGTATTTTTGTTGGTAGATGCAGGCTGGTTTATGTTTTTCTGGAGAACAAAAAGTCATTTAAAATGAGTCTTTTTTTTTCTTAGAATAGCTGTGATGGTTAGAAAAAGCCAATCAGAGCAAACTTCTGGGAATAAGACAGGGGCTGCTCTACAGGGGGGCAAAGGGGGAAAATAAGTATTGAACGCGTCAACTTTTCTTATCACATTTATTTCCAAAGATGCAATTCAAACAAAGTTTCTCCCAGACATTGGTTTTAACTCAAATAATCCACACATGAAAAGAAATCACAACGTTCAGGTCCATAAATAATGATTATGGTGAATTAAGTACGATAACACAGGAAAAAAGTATTGAACACGCTAACTGAGACTCATCTAATACTTAGTGGAGAAGCCTTTGTTTGCAATGACAGCTTCCAGAAGCTTCTTGTATGTTTGAACTAATGGCCCACACTGCTCAGGTGTGATTTTGGCCCATTCCTCTGCACAGATTGTCTTTAAATCTGGAATATTCTTTGGTGCCCTCTGGTGAACCCTTTTCTTTACTTCTTTCCACAAATGTTCAATTGAAGTCAGGTGATTGACTAGGCCGGTCTAACAGATTGATTTTCTTTTTTTAAAACCATTTGAGGGTCAACTTTGCCGTGTGCTTTGGATGGTTGTCCTGCTGGAAGGTCCAGCCATGTCTCATCTTCATCATCCTGGTGGATGGCAGCAGATTCAGATCAAGAATTTCCCCATACATGGCTCCATTCATTGCTCCGTCAGTTATATGAAGTTTGCCAACACCATGAGATGAGAAACAACCCCATGCCATGATGCTTCCACCTCCAAACTTCACTGTTGGTGTAGTGTTTTTTGGCTGATGTGCAGAGCCATTTCTCCTCCAAACATGGTCTGTAGTATCACAGCCCAAAAGTTCAGTTTTGGTCTCATCTGACCAGACAACATTCTCCCAGTATTCTACAGGCTTGTCAAGATGCTGTTTAGCAAACTTTAAACCAGCTTCAACATGCCTTTTTCTTGAGAAATGGAGTCTTGCAGGCTGAGCATCCATAGAGGCCATGGCGGTGGAGTGCATTGCCTATTGTTTTCTCTGTAACAATTGTACCTGCTGCCTCCAAGTCTTTCTGGAGCACTTTCAGGGTGGTCCTTGGCTGGTTGAGTACTCTTCTGATGATCTTTCTGACTCCCTGGTCAGAAATCTTCAAGGAGCTCCTGTGCGTGGCCTGTTGATGGTAAGGTGGTGCTTCTTCCACTTGTGAATAATGGCCCCAACGGTGCTGACTGGAATATTCAGGTGCTTTGATATAAGTCTGTAACCAGTTCCATTCTGATGCTGAGCAACAATCAGGTTGTGAATGTCTTCAGAGAGCTCTTTGCCTTTACCCATCATGAGGTGTGTGGTATTTAACTGCTTGGTGAAAAAACAACCTTTTTTATAGGACCATCAATTTGCTCTAGATTAGCTGATGTTGGTTTTCACTAATTGGAAGTTCAAGTAATAATTACTGACAGATTTCAGGTGGTATGGTGCATTTCCTTGCCAAAGTATACAGCCTTTCCATGGTGTGTTCAATACTTTTTTCTTTTTTTCTTACAGTCTATTGTTCTGATTCATTTGAAATTCCAGTGTTTGAAGATGATCCTCAATAAAATAATGTGGTTTAAGAAAGATCCTGTTTTGAGGTTGGATGTGTAAATCTTAACAACTGATCTCATTTTATCACTTTAATTAAAACGAACCTCATCCTGTTGTAGAGAAACAGCATACAGCTGCATCTGCTGAATTAATTGTTTTAAAAAAATAAAAGTGTTTTCGTTTAAAGCAGATTTGCACAGAAACAATTCTTCGTATAAACCTGGTTCAGCTCCGTCAGCTCAAGCCACAGGTTGTTTTACAGGTTTCTCTTTGTTGACGTGAACGTTTTGTGACAAATCTGCTTATTGAGGTTTTTAATCCAGTTGTTTTCGAATCAATGAATAATGGCACAATGTGGCCCAGTCGCTGCAATTACAGTCATTTTCTAAAGCGATCAATGAGGCGTTTAACAAAAGGAGAGCAAGAAAAGAGCCGCGGCGCTGAGCGAGAATCAGGAAGGAGGTAAATTACATACGATTAGACCAACGCGGCTTCGTCCGCGCCGATGTAAAGAAACAGCCGAGGTACTAATCTTCTCCCGCCGTTCAGCGGATCCACTTGTGATAATCACGTATTGTTAGCGAGGTCTGAGGGTCAAACTCTGGGTTCAGTCAGAGTCTCTCTGTGAGATCCTGACGGCGCCTTTCAAACCTGTGGGGAAAACTTCATAAATAATCAGGAAAGCTCTGCAAACCTTTCATTTAATCAAGTTTAACATTAACATCTCAGTAGATTAAAATCACATCAGTGACTTTCTCTGAGAAAATGCTCAGATTTAATGTTTATTTCCACTTCTCTGGAGATCTCAGGAGCTTTTATCTCCACTTTACAAATATTTCCCTCGAAGAAACTTATAAAAAAAGCTTTTTTAAATCAAATATTTAGTCTAAAAAGATGTTAAATGAGGTCACATGGGAGAGATGAGTGCATGGAAAGCTCGACTCTGATCCGCTGAATAATTTCACTCCAACTCCTCCGCTGCCAAACGAGCTCCAGATTACAATAATACCACCGATGGGCAATTAAGTCCATATAAACAGAGCATGCAGAGCGCTGGCACCAGAGTAAGCCACACACACACACACACACACACACACACACACACACACACACACACACACACACACACACTCACAGGTTCTGTCAGCCTTCACCGCGTCTCGCCCCGTATCCATCACCAGCAGACGAAGGCTGACCTGACAAACACCCAACACCACCCGCAGCTGCCTGAGACCAGAATGGATGCAGCCGCTGATGCGACGGAGCTAAAACTGTCCTAACACACAGGACGGGAGGTGGAGAGAGCATCACAGACACAGGGTGTGTGTGTGTGTGTGTGTGTGTGTGTGTGTGTGTGTAGTAAATCAATCACAGAAACTGAAACATGTTGTTGTTGTTTTGGATAATCTTAAAGCTCCTGTGAGGAGTTCTTCAGCTTAAACCAGAACGTACCGTACACCTGAATGAGCTACCAAAGTAAAAACAAGGTCATCACCAACAGCACGGATCAGATTCTGTCACGTTAATCTAAAGGCCTGTTCTCCATCGTCACAGGGTCGGCACCAGATGAAGAGGTTTTCCAGCAGAAACTCTCAGCTTTCACATTTTCTCTGCAAAAATTCACAACATATTTGGGACAGATTTAAAGGATAAGTTTGGTTAATACAGCTTTTACATTGTTTATAGCATGAAGTAGAACAAAATACTCACCCAGAAGACTTTCCTGATCCAAGCAGTGCTTCGGGAGATATTTAGATCCAAAATCGTGCAGCGGACGTCCGTATAATGGGATCCATTGGGGCGTAGACAGCGCCGCTCCTAAAACTGCATTAATCGTCCAAAAACTCGTGTTTTTCACCAATATTCCATCATGGTCCGCTCCGGGTTAGTCCTCTTGTAGTCTGTGTCACTCCAGACAGCGCTGTGTGGCTGTACTGACCTCTGAACTGACGAAGACTTTGTTTACGTTTGCCCCTCCGCGCATGTGCAGTACTCTCTGGAGAGCTGACTCCACTTCCTCCTTTCTTTGAGCTGTTCATTTGTTAACTCTGGCTCAAAACTGTAATGACACCCATCATATTTAAAGTTCTCCTCCACAACATCTTCATCTGATAGATATTCGTCCACATTACACAAAACTGGAAGAAGAAAGTCGTCATGTAGCCTGCTGTCTTCTCCTGAAGCAATGAGCCGCACTGCGCATGCGCGGAGAGGCAAAGGTAACATAGTCTTCGTCAGTTCAGAGGTCAGTACAGCCACACAGTGCTGTCTGGAGTGACACAGACTGCAGCAGAGGACTAACCTGGAGCGGACCATGATGGAATATTGGTGAAAAACACGAGTTTTTGGACGATTAATGCAGTTTTAGGAGCGGCGCTGTCTATGCCCCGATGGATCCCATAATACGGACGTCCGCTGCAAGATTTTGGATCTAAATATCTCCCGAAGCACTGCTTGGATCAGGAAGGCCTTCTGGGTGAGTATTTTCTTCTACTTCATTCTATACACAATGCAAAAGCTGTATAAACCGAACTTATCCTTTAAAGTGGGTTGGAATCAACATTATCACAAACAGTTTAGCCCTTTTAGCCTTTAGCTTGTGCTCTATCTCTCTCCTGTTTCTCTTTTCTGCTCTTCTGTCCTTTTTCTGTCTGACAGTTAGGCTCCAGTGTCCACCATCACTACAAAATTAATCACAGAAATCATTTTCAGCAGAGAAAAACACAGATCTCTCTTCTCACTACTAAACTTTGTCAGCAAATTTATGAAATTTACAACTTTTTCTTTGTTTTTCAATTGTTTGCAAATTTATTTGAAAATGTAAAAGCAAGAAATCACATCACATGAAATCACAAAGCTTGCCCTGTTTGCTGCATGGCTTCCAACGACGACTTGCTTCAAAACTCTGATTCAGAAACAGATGGGTGATGTCACAGAGTCTACTCCCATTTTTTTCTGCAGTGGCTTCATTTAGCAGCAGTAGAGGATGATTGATTTCAATTTTTCTTTTAAATCCTGATGATGCAGCATCACGCCTTTTCTTCTTGTTGCCTTTGTGAAGAATGGATTTTTAGGAATGGTTAAAGATGAAGATATCGATGTTTTCTCTTTGTGTCGCTGCTGCTGAGCCATCAGTCAATGATCAGATTTATTGATCATCATTGATGTTTCTCCACACTCTGAACAGAAAGGTGATTAGCATTCAGTTTTAGCGTGTTAGCTGCTGTGTTAGAGCACTGATGACTGCAGAGACACAACATGTGCAGCAGCATCGAAGCGCCGCTCACATTCACACCCACACTAAGAGGTGGATGAACGCAGCGGAGCAGCCGTGTCTCCTCCTGCTCATCTGCGGCCCGTGTTAATATGATTAGACTGGATTATGGTAATGTGCGGGGGGATCTGGTGGGTGTGGGGCGATGCTTTGCCGCTCTCGTTTCGGGGAATACTTAATTGGTTGGGTTGCTTTGATGTCGTGGTGATGAGAAGAGGGGGTTGGTGGGAACGGCTGGCGAAGGCGCCCGACAACTCAAGCCCATTTTATTTTTGGCCTGGGAGGGATCTGAGCTGGCGAGAGTGAAAAGGAAGGAAACCTGATGAAACCAAAGAGAAAGGACGCAGATCTGGAGCTGCAGAGGTGTTTGGATGCTCAGATTCAGGAGGCATCAGCTGTTACTCTCTGAGTTTTGTTTATTTGTTTGCTCTGTTCCCAACTTTTAAATCCTCTCAGCTGTTTGAGATGTTTCTCAAACATTAATTTACGAACCAGCCTTTATCTGTTTTCCTCTCTGTGGTCACTCAGGTCAGAGCTGCTTCTCTACTGGAGCCGTGACGTCTGAGCGCGTTGATTGTGTGACCTGACCACAATCTGAGCCAGCAGGTGTTCTGCCTTTAGAAGTAAAACACCTGCTGTGATATAGGGCTTTACATGAAGGGCTACATGTATTGACTTGGTAAATAAGCAAGTAGGCCAACACTGTTAGCAGCTGTGTCCGAACAATAACTCCTTTATGTTCCTTTTGCTGCACGTAAAAAGAGATATTTGTATGTAAAAAAGGTAAAACTTGAAAAGTCTCACTCTGATATTTTTATCTGTTCATAATCTACGATTTAAAACGAGATTATTAGTAACAAAAACGGATAAGATCTGGAGCTGGACTGTCAAAATGAAAAAGGAGGTCAGAGCAGAAGAAAGGTAAACAGGAGAGAGATAGAGCTCGAGCTAAAGGCTAACACACGGGTCAAGCTGTTTGTGATAATGTTCATTCCCATCCACATGCAGCAGGTCGACCACGCGCCAACACCACGCCAGCTGATGAAGTTTAGTAGAGAGGAGAAAGATCTGTGTTTTTCTCTGCTGAAAATGATTTCTGTGATTAATTTTGTAGTGATAGTGGACACTAGAGCCAAAATACCTCCATCACAGACGCCGCCATTAGTTGCCAGAGTCTGCGCAGTAGAGGCTACGAGGGATTCTGGGAGAATCTGAGTGGAGCCAGGCGACAAAAATAATAACTATTGTCTTTCACGAGTCTTATCTCTTCTTGACCATCTCCCGACATATTTTACAGTCCTCGGAAACAACAGGCTAACTGCAGCTAAAGTTAGCATCCTGAAGCTAACACAGAGACAGGGGGGACACTGAGGAAAAGCTCTTCCATCTGCTCCACAGCACACAGCATTTAAAATACTCACATTTCCAGGGTCCCAGGTTTGTTGGAGGATGGTTGGTAATGCGCCTGGATTCAGGACCAGTCTATTGGCTAGCCCTCTGTTGGACTGTCCAAAGTTGGAAAAGCAGTCGGCCGTGAAGTGACTAGCACACACATGCACAGTTTTACTGAGTGTAGCTGGAACTTTTCCTGATAAATGAACTCTAGACACTTAGTCTGTCTTCTTCTGAGATGGGAAGCTTGTGCATGGAACTATGTGGCTGTTTGCAGCCAAAAACAGAGCAGTGATGGCTCTTCAACTTTGGCATTCTCTTCCCAGGGAGAGGAGTGGGCGGGGAGGAAGTTGGGGGTATCTGCTCCGGTGGACCAATCAGGTCAGACTTGCTCCTGATTGGTCTAAAAAGGGAATCGCTGACGTCGGCAAATCCCCAAAATCCAAACAGCTCGTTTTAGGTCAGGATTTTACATTCACAAGCTCTACTAAGAACAGGTTTAGTCATTTAATATCACATTTTGTGGGCTGGGAGGAAAGACAAAGACCCACAAATTTCACTAAAAGATTTAAGAAAGGGATTTTTGCACAATATGGGACCTTTAAAGTTTGACCACAGCCCATCTGGAATGACTGGGGAGATGGATTTTTTTTTTTTTTTTTAAGAACTAATTTACTCATAAAAAGCTTAATGGGAAGGGATGAAGTGTGAACTTAAAGTGGAAGAGATGATTTAAAACATCTATTAGGGATATGTTACAAAGTTTTTCATTAAATGTTGAATTCCAAATGTAAGCTGACACATAAAACAACAGGACAAAGTTACAAAACATAACTTTTCATCACTTGTCTGCCGAAAACACATCATTTATTTTCATTTCATCCTAGAACCGTTTGCGTGTGACTGCTCTCTTTGTGGGTGATGGTGGTCATGGGAAATTGAGTTTTCATCCCATGACAAAACAAGAGACAGAGCCGGAGCTCGATAAGTAAAAATCTTGCAATTTTATTTGCATATAAAGGCAGCTAAATATATCACAATGAACTGAAAGAGAGAACTAACATTTCCATGAAGAGGGTACAATCAGAGAAAGAGCGCGAGAGAGGAACAGAGCACAGAAAGAGCATTTACAGCGGCAGAGTTCAGACGACTATTGGCAACATTTTTTTTGTGCTAGCAAGATTGCATTTACACACAGTGCAAAATTAGAAAAGAAAAGCAACAAAACACAAATACTATCAGAGTTACACTTCAAAGGACAACTTATCCATGTTTAGGCAGGCGTGTTGTTGGGAACAAGCAGCACCTGTTGGATTGTGACTCTGACTAAATTTCCTCTCTCTTCAAAAATGAACGTTTACCCAAAAAACATGAAAGAAGCGCCTGGTGGAGAAAGATGTCCATCGTACAGACAGAAAGAAACGCACCAGACTTTGAGTACAGATGTTTTACAACATGAATATATAATATATATTTATATATTTTATACATACATTTTCCAAATTAGATCAGAGATCAGTATTGAGATGTCAGAGTGAATTTCGGGGCTGTAATTTAATCGCTTCCTGTCCCGGCGTCAGTCAGGTGTTGATCTGCGGGGATGATGGGTAATAAATAAGGACTTTTCTCTGAGCTCGCAGAGAGTGGGGGCTCTAGCTGAGAACATTAAAGCTAGTTTAAGGCAGCGTCCCTGTCAGCCAATAAGAAAAGAGGAACTGACGAGAAAAACAAAACAAAAAATAAAGAGCTAAACACAAAATATCAGATGATACAACATAAACAATGGCAACCATTGTCCGGCCAATGCAAAAAAAACAAACATAAAGAAATTGTACAAATTCACAAAGCATCATTTATCTTACAGATCTGACCAATATTTATCAAGAGCAAGATTGTTTAACCACAAAATCCCTCAGAAAGAAAGGAGAACACCGGTGTCACTCATAGCTCGTTTTCACAGTCTACCCAGAATTCCTTTTTTCATCACACAGGATGCAGACGGAAACTTTTAATTATGCATTCACATAAAAAACTGCTAAAAATACGACTAACACTATTTTTGAGATATTTATTCTGAAAACTTGGGTTTATTATATTTTAATTCTATCTTTAATAAATAATTGTTTAACTTTAAAGCTCCTGTGAGGACTTTCCAGATGGTCGTCTAATAGGCTGAAGTTTATACAGGTGCCTCTAAATGAGCGACTAAAGCAAACTGGACCTACTACCTGGATGTAAACAAGCACAGATAACTGACACTATCTTGCAGCACAGCCTATTTTATCAGTTTTTGTGATGTAAAAAAACAGAGATAAAGTTTTTTGCAGGCTGTCAGGTTAAGTTAAAGGCTGCTAATGCTAGCATGCTAACACTAGCCACCAAGGACAACCAGTTTAATATCATTCATAGTGTTTCTGAGTGTTTCCTTCTGTTAGACGAGTCAGCTAATTTAACGTTATTTGTTTGGGAAGATTTCAGCTGCTTTGTTTATGTTTTTCATGGCACAGATTGTCAGAGAGTTGTGAATTTAAGTTTTTTTGTTGATTTAGGTAATAAGTTGAACCGCTTCGTCCAGAGGGGGCGCCAGAATCAAGACCAACTGAAACCTCCTCACAGGAGCTTTAACTTCTGCAGTTCCTGTTTTGTATTCTAATGACAGTTATGACACAACTTAAAGTCGAAACAAGTTTTTTGAGCCATTGTTGAAAAACCTTCCTTCTGCGACGTCATTTACAGACTTAGTCGAACTCTGGGTGAAGAACCTGTTGGCACAAAAAGGACAAATAAAACACCGGTATTCTCCTTTAACCCTCCCAGACAAACTCCCCCCCCCCACCCCAAAAGTCTCCAAATCTTCTCCACCTCAACGACAGCTTAGAGAAGATCAAAAGTTTGCAAAGAAACACTTAGAATTTTTTTTTTTAACTTGACATATTTATAGAAAAAATGTAGTTTATTCTGCTCCCTGTGACCCCGCCCTCCCCTCCCGGTCCCTCTGCCCCCCCCTCTTCTGGTCTCAGGAGCTGGAAGGGTTCGGCAGGTCGAACACGATGGGGGGGTTTGTGGGCTGGAAGCTGACGGTGCAGGTCGACGCGTTGATGAACGTCGTGTAGCCGTCAGTCATGATCCCGTAACCTGAGGACGAGAAGGGAAATTAAGAAACTTTGTTTTTCTCTTACCGAGACAAAATTCAACACTTAACGCATCTTTTGATTACGTAAAACTTCACCCTAATCATCTGCAGTTGTCAACAGAAACCTGGAAAGTGTGTTGATTAAATTCATCACTGTTTGTGAGGGTAAACTATACACATTTTATTGGTTTTTATCACTTTCACACAATCTTAAATGATTTTTCACCATCATTTCAAGTGTTTATGGCTAAAACAGACTGTTTTAAGGAGATATTATGATGTTAATTCACAAAAGTTTTCATAAAGTCGCTCTTTTGGGAGAGGAAACTACATTTCTTTCCAAATTAAGAGCTAAGGTTATGCCAAAATATTTAAAATTTTCATAATGCAAGAAAATTTCACTGAGCTGGAAAAATGTTTTATTAAAGATTTAATGACACACAAAAAAAGCCCTTCCCACAAAAAAATTTACAAAATAAATACAAAAAAAGATTTTAAAAGCACAAAATATTCAACAAAACTCTACTTTGAATTTTCTTTTTAATGTTATTGAGGCTCACGTGCTCTTTTTGCATTTTATGATTTCATATTTTGGTATTTTCCAGAGTGTTTTAAGAGTTTAGTGAAATAGTCTGCAGTTAACTCCTCAGGGTTCCCGTAACTTAATTTTCACTCTCTAATCAAAAAGCTGAAAAATGTTCCTTTAAAACTTCAGTCCCAACTTAAACTGATTTTCTTTGCTGAATCAGAGAGTTGAGGTAAGTCTTACCTTCATGAATTCCTCCAAAGGCGTGAAGTTTGGGTCTCACTCTCTTCTGCACCGTGTTGAGCAGCTCGACGCAGCCGACCCGCTGCAGCTCCTTCGGGACCCAGTCTCTGAAACCTGCAGACGTAAAACACCGACTTAGAAATGTCAGATTTAACCCTCTTCTTGCAAAATCTCACATTTTATTGGACCCTACCGAATCTGCAGAGTTGGCTGGCTCAGAAAAAGTGACTGACCAACACCTGCCACAGCGTTTAATGTAACGAAAGGCTCCAAAACGAAACACATCTCCTGGTTTATTATTCATAATCCAGAGGAAGCAGTCATTGTGCTGCAAAGCGCCCAGCAGGTCAGACAAACAGAGAGCCAAACGGGACAAGGTGACACTCCCGTCTCACACTCTCCTCTGCATCAGACGTAAATGTTACATAAACGTGTTCACTGAATGCCAACAGTACCAGACTGACCTGGGCCCTGTTCTACGAAGCAGGATTACTGCCTAGCGAGGTAGCTTTGAGGGTAGGTTCCAGATGCCCTGTTCTACAACACGGGATCACTCCTCAGCGAGGTGAGTCTCCATGGCAACGTACGCTGAACGGCTAACCTGCTCCGGGGCAGGTTAGGTTCCAGATTGAACTCACGGACTATAAAAACCCCGCCCACTGACCAATGAGCCCTCACGAAAAAATGGCTTGTCCGTTCTTAGAGGATCCCGTGGACATCGGCGCCCGACCCACTCACTTTTTCTGATGACCACCTTTATGAAAGTTACTGGTTTTCCAGGGAGGGGTTGGTAGTACATGACACTTTCTACAGGTAGTTAAAGGGAATGAAGAACTCGCATTGCCGTAATAAGATCTTCAATGCCAACACTTCTGTTCCATGACAATATTTTATTGCCCGTCTTAAAATTGTGACAGGAATTCATGTAGGGCTCATGTGGGCTACATATCACACAAAAAATGTAAACACGATAGAAATGAACAAATGAATAAATTCATCTAAGAAATAAATTAGGTATGTTGCATGTTACAGTAAAAGTGCTATTTCAGGATGATAATGGCACAAAAGATTTTTTTTTGCACTACACTTACGCATTTAGACTGTCAGCAATTTTCTGCCAGCACTCCTTCCGTGCTTTAGCAGCGGCGACGGTGTTGCTTTTAAAGTTAATTACATGTTTCAGCTCGTCATACTTCCTCATGATCACCTCCTGCTCCTCCTGTGTGAAGAATGCGGTCCTTCTCTCTCCAGCCTGCTCTGACGCTCCAGACTGCTCCATGTTCACAATTGGTCAGATGCAGCGGGCTCCGCCTTATATGTGTGCACGCGCTCATTGCCTAGCTGGATCCACTTATGAGGTTGATAACCAGCGTCGTAAAACCGTGTAGCGAGACCCCCGGCTACCGCGCTCAGTTCAGCGTAGTAGCTCCAAGGCTATCTCGCTAGGCTGAACTTGCTTCATAGAACAGGGCCCTGGTAAACCAGGTAGCGATTATCCTGCTTGTTCTCAAGCAGCACATGGCTTATTGAATATTTATGAGATAAACATAAAGTAGTAGCTGGTCAGCATGTGCAGGCTCACAGCACTGAGGACATAACTTCACCTGACGGAGGGATAAACAACCAAAGGACAGCAGGTAACTATCGGCAAATGGAGGTCAGCGTTTAACTTTTCCTGAACCAGATGACCTTATTTTCTTTCGGTGGCGAGGAAACCGTGATGGCTGGATGTTAAAGTTTAAGGTGAACAGCGGTTACAGCTGGATTCATCTGCTCATGAGGACTTAAGTCGTCAATGGGTGAGCAACATAGCTCATTTAAAAAGCAGCTACTAAAACGTTATGATGTTTTCTATCCAACCTGTAAGCTAACAGGTGGAGTTATGACTTTTTTCAGTCATTTTTAAGATCCAGTTATGTAATCTGTGTTAAAGACAGGCTGTAATGACAGGATCATCAGCTCAGGCTGAGGTTGGGTTCAGGTTTTTATTGTCTTTAATAGGGATGCACCATTTATCGGTATCAATTTCGGTATCGGCTGATGTTGGTCTTTTTTTTTTAACATCGGCCGATATGAACTCATTAGCTGCCAGCTATTTTCAGAACGATCTTTCAAAATTGTTTTCTCTGACTAGGTTAACACCAAAACTACCTCAGAAGAGTGGACTCTCTTCTTTTATGTCTCTCTTTCTGTTTTTGATTCAAAAACCAGACAAAACGAACGTTTTCTGATCCTTTTCATCTGGGTCATCTCTTCTCATGATTGCGTCGCTCTTTCTCTCTGAACTACCGTGACTCATCAGCTCAGATTGTTTTTATTTTTATTTTTCAACCAATATCAAATATCGGCCAAAATTTTCACATTGGTGCATCCCTCGTCTTAAACCTCTTAAGACCCAAGCTTTTGTCTGGTTTGCAATTTTTAATTCACCTTGCTATTTGGGATAAGTAAGACCTAATAAGTATAATAACTGAACTTGGTCATTGTACCCGACTTTTGATTATTTGTGCTCTGAGTTCTCTGTTAGTTGTTTAATAGTGGTGTTATTGTACTTATTTACGTTGTTTTTTTTTCACCAAAATGTTGTGGTCACCAAAAGATGATGTTAGCAGTGTCCCTCAATGTAGCTAATAAGTCAAAGTTTAAAAAAATAAAGTGTCATGGGTCTGAGAAGCAGAAATGTAACGTCCCCATATGTGGATGCTGGGTCTTAAGAGGTTAACTCAGGCGAAGTTTTGTACTGAAATATGTGACTCCAGCCTTGCACTTGTGAGACATGGTACTGGATCAGTATTTGTGTTTTTGGCTGTTTTGTTGCTGTTAAATGCTCATTATAACCATACATGGTATATACGGATGGGACAAAAAAAAAAAAAAATCAACGTATCCCAATTTGTATTTGTTTGAAAATATCAAAATCAGGATTCAAAAAATAGTTTTTTTTCTATTTGAAATTTCAGTCTTTGTTTATAGACCAGCAGAGGGTGAAATGTTTATTTTCATTTCACAGGAAAATATGGCTCTCGATATAGTCATGTAGATATCATCATCATTTAACTTTTTCCCATGTCAAAAAAGCAAACTAAAAGTCGCAAAAATTGTAAATACGGAAGAATAGTAATTTAAATCGATAATACATTTTTTTTTTGAATAGATATTTGACATGGGTAATATCCTTCATCTTTGAAATGGAAGCCTTAGAGCCCTTTGATTTCATTACGAACATCGCTCTCACAGCCAGCAGGGGGTAGTAGACACTGCTGTTCCACTGCAGTAATGGCGGCCAGTCACGATGGTAGTGCCCACAAATCAGCCGTAGGATTAGTCTTAAATGGTGGGGAAATTCTTTCACTCTTGTCACTACACGAAATTTGTATTTGTACAAACAAAGGTGAGGTTTTGGTGCACTTTGAGGCAGGTCGACGTGAAAATTAGAGTATAATTCAATGTAGTTTTGGCTACTTTATAACAAAATCTGAATTCAGAAAACCTCATCCCCTCTTTGACCACATCTTCAGTCTCTTATTGTCATGATTTCGTCTCTTCCGGTTCAGGAGACGCTTCAGAGCCCCCCCTCTCCACTCCTCTGCTCTCTTTCCAATCGTTTGCAGCGTCTGTCACACTGGAGCAAAATCGAGTTTCCATGCAATCAAACAGCCACAGCGCCTGCCGCCACAGCAACAGCAGCAACCCTCCGTAGGCGAGAGGGAGGAAATCACTCAATAAAGCCAGATGGAGAGCGGGGATGAGGAAAAAAAACACGCTGGGAAAAACAAGCGAGGCTCAAACAACTGGAGGGAAAACTGAATCAGACTGGAATAAAACAAACAATACACATTTCTTTTTCATGAAGTCAAACACAAATATTGAATCACAGAGTGTGTTCTGGTGTTCCTTTAAGATAAAAACAGTGTGCACACACACCTGCACACACTGCCTGCTGCGACGCCTCCAGTGGTTTCTTACAGATTCGGTTTAATGAGGAACAAGCTCATTAGCTATGGTGATGAGGGCGCTGTGATTGGTTAATTGGACTCACCGAGTGGAGGTCCGTGGGTCATCAGGATGTCGATGCCTTCAGGGACCAGGTTCCACTTATCCAGCAGAGACTGACCCCGGGGCAGGTTGAACCCCCAGCCGTTGAACCACGGAGTCCTGCAGAGACAGAGATGACATAAAGCTCAGGGGACGAGTTTCAACACGATGTCGGTTTAAAGGATCGATGTCAGGAGACTAAACGCCTCCTTTAATTGCTTTCAACGCAGGGTCTCTAATTATAACAAGAGTTTCAACTGTTTAAACTGAAAGAATGTGGGAAAACTAGTTTCTTTAACACCAAGAGTCTCATGTTTGGGAAAGAAAAGGATTCAACAATTTAAGGTGAATGTAGACCGCACGAGAAAATTTCAAGGTTATGCATCGCTCAAAAATAACACTTCAAATTATCAGAAAGCTGCATGTTTAAAATACCAACACTTCTTCATTTCTGAGCCAGTTATTCCACTTCTTTGTCAGTTTGAGTGTAAAAGCTACAAAAGCAAAAAAAATGGGCTGAATCAAAGAAAGTTGTGATCATAAAGTTTCCTGATTTTGTGACCTCAAGGAAAGTTATGGAGCGTTTTTATTTAGAGGATCTCTCCAGAAATTGGATGCTTGTGCCAAGTTTTTAATAAAAACCTGAATGAATGACATTATTAAAGGGATAGATCATTGTTTGCTTTGATTTCATCTTTTTTTTCCCCAGCCCAGACAGAAAATCATTTCAGCGAGTCCAAAATGCAGCAGCGAGAATTTCAGTAAGCGCTTAACAAAAACATGATTTCACTCCTGGTTCAGTTTACCTGCTCAGGTTACCTGCAAGTTTCAGGGTATATTTTTAGATTTTACTGATTGTTTTTAAGGTTTAAAGGCATTAAACCAGTCAGAGACCAAGAGACATGAGTGGTCTTACAAACACTTCCTCTCACACATAAACGAAATGACAAAAGATAAAAAACAATACATTTCCAATTTCAAAGCAAGATTTAGGCCCCATTTGCACGACAACGTTCCATCTAAAAACGCAGTGAAATAATCTGTGTTTACATGGAGACACTGAGGGACTGAAAGCATTGTAGTAAGCACGCCAGGCCTGTAGGTGGTGCTACAACTGTCTTGTCCAGAAGCTGCTTTTGTTAGATCTCCACTGAAGTAGAGTTGGGCTGATCATCTGGTGTGTTGGTGAATGCTAAGAGCAGAAGTGGAGCAACAGATGCACATTTTGTTAAAGACAGTCACAGATTCAGCAGATTGAGCAGCACAAGCACAACACAGAAGTTTGCGACGATCGTAACAACAGGACTGTAGTCCGTTACAGAAATATCCCACTCTGGAGGCCGTTTTCAAAAGTCTGCATTTTAGGTCGGCTGAAATGCAGTTTCGGTGTAAACGGGAGGTTGAAACACAACAAAACTTTTGTGTTTCACCCTAAAACTGTTGTCGCATAAATGGCCCCTTAGTGTGTTTAAATTCGTACTTGAAGCCCTGTCAAATATAAATTTCTTTTTTTTTTGTTTTTACTGAAGAAGAGGCAAATTTCCATCTATCTATCTATCTATCTATCTATCTATCTATCTATCTATCTATCTATCTATCTATCTATCTATCTATCTATCTATCTATCTATCTAGATAGATAGTTAGATAGTTAAGAGCACATGAGCGATTGAAAGGAGCACATGTAGAGAAAAGAAACTGAAACTTAAGTATCAATCTCATCACCCAAGTATTGATCAATACTGATCTTAACATTGGCATCAATATATCAATGTTTTAGATTTTATATACATATTTATATCTAAAAGGTGTCCCAGTCCGATATTGATATCGGATATCGGTCCGATATCAAAAAAAAAACAAGTATCGGTATCGTATTAGAATGGATCTAAAATCTCTGATATAAGCAGTTTCTTTTACCCCATACCTACTGTTGCTGACTACTGTTCTTTGTTTGAATAATATCACTTAATCAAGCCTTTTCTAACATGACAGACATACTACAAAATAAGTGATAAAAGAATGAATGTTTAATGCTGATATCGTATCAAATTAATATTGGTATCGACCAATACTCAATGCTGCAGTATCGGTATCGTATCGGAAGTGAAAATGTAATATCAGGACATCCCTAGCTTATATCTATATATGAATGGATCAAAGAGATGCACACTAAAAGGCAAAGAGCCACAAGCCGCGGGTTAACCACCCCTGTATTAAGGTAGACCAGCCAACATTAGACTCTGACAAAGCAGGAGAAACAGGTTGTGTTGCCAGGTCTGACGACACGTTTCCTGCGTGAGCCTTCAAATGAAATCAATGTGGAAAAACTGGGGGGAACTCTGGAGCAATTACAAATTCGGGGTTCAGCAGGAGAAAAAAAAGATGACTTAAAAGTGGGAGACTCCAGCAGAGATTGGGAGTGTTGGCTGGTATGTTTGGTTGGGCTGAACAAATAGTTAAATTTAGACTGAATGCAATTTTCAAATTGCACAGGCTGCAATTAAAAAAAACAACAAAAAGTTTTATGTACACAAACCTGGAGGTAATATAGTAACTTGTACCTGTTCTTCCTTAAAACCAGCAAAAGTCAATATGCTGGCTTTTCTGTCAGGAATATTACGTGTCTACACGCCTTCGAGGCTTGAGGTTCAATCAATCAGTCATCATTCTGCTGTGATTATACCAGTTATATAAAGATATGTTGTTTGCATCAATTCATGCATTAATCTCATTTCATCTTGTAGGTCTGGCCTACAGGATAGATTTGTTTATATGTTGATGGTATCTTTTGCCATGTTGGTCTGTACTGTAGAATGATTTATTGGTGTGTTAAGAGAATAATGCAGAAGACAAAAGTCCCCCACAAAAAAAAAAATTGCAGTTAGATTATTTTCCAAAACTGTTCAGCCCTCATGTTAGGGGGGACCAGGATTGGATCGGTGCCTGGGGATGCACCGATCCAATCCTGGTATCAGTCCGATACAGACTCACAAAGTTAGATCAGATATCCTTGACAAAGAGGTGATCCATAGTTCTGATCTATTTTACTCAGATCTGTGCTCTTCTGTGACAAGCAGCTCAGAGGAGGTAAAACCATCGATGGCGTTGGAGGGCGTTTGATTTTAGCTTCAAAAAGCATCCTCCTCCAAAGAACAGAAGGTCTGTTATTTTTTTTTTTTTAATTCTATTAAACCTTTATTTAACCCGATAAAACTAATTGATACCTGAATCTTTTTTAAAGGGGTGACCTGGCCAAAAAGTCTACAGCACATGTCATAAAAAGGTACAATGCGGTCATTAAAAGAACGATTAAAACAATATTTTAAAAATAAATTAAAGAAAATAAATTACGCTAAGGTAAGGTATGGAAGTCTCACACTCACACACACTGATTCGTGAGGTATAATAAGAAACCTGTGTCACAGCCACACAGGAAACAATCTCCTCTTTGTGTGACCACCGTGTCATTAATCTCTGCAGAGGTTAACAAATGCACTTGCATGGAAGGTATATTTCATAGGCAGACAGCCGACAATGGGGCCATTGTGGCACCGAGTCTCGGCGCTGGCGCTCTGCGTTCAGTCAGGACCTTTACGGCTGGCTCTGGATCCGTGCTGCATGTCCGGGGTCATGTTTCATCTGCGTGGACAAATGTGTTTATACGGGAGGAAACATGTGAAACACAGAGCTGAATCAACGCTCCGGCTGTTTATTTATTTCTGCTGCGAGAAAGCGCCATTTGTTTTTCTGAATGGGGAGAAATAAATGCATTCAGCCATTTTTCAAAAGTTGGCCTCTTGCTATTAGTCAAAACTAGAACTAGACAAATAACCTGCTGGTGTTTTTCATGTGCAGGCGGCTGACCGGAGCAGCTCGGCTCTGATTCACTGCTCTCCACGTTTCTCCAGCAGCACTGAGGCCATTTCCATCCGAGGAGTCTTCCCAGTAATCCATTAGACTTCCATTAGCTCCGATTTGTGTGATTAGTTCTAATTAATCAGTTCAGTCTGTGGCCTTCACTCCCCCGCACGCTCCTCACATTTCATTTTTAACCTCATTTCTCAGCTCTCCACCGAGCGAGAGCACGAGGCAACGACTCAGCGAGCAAATCAAAGAGCGCGCTCCAGGTCTGTCGAGTTCTCATCCAAACGCAGAAACACTCGATACGGCTCGGGCACAGCGCACCCAAACAGACTCTGGATGCTCAGATATGATTCCTGGTGTCTGCGCAGCGGCGGCGGCGGCTTTGGAGCGAACCAGGAGGGATTGGGATCTCATGTTTTACACATCCTGAGTTAGCCCCTCTTGGCCCTGCTGTCGAACAGGAAGTATCGATCAGCGCAGGAGCATCCATCCCTCACTGTAACAAAGCTTATTGATGCGTGTGGAGCCCCAAAACGCCAAACGCTGCAGCATCAGGAAACGACCGCTGCTGCTCCAAACTGAGCGAGGAGCGAAGAATCCTCTTTTCATTTCCCCGCTGCTAAAGTCTGAATTAAAAGCTTATTTTCTGTCTTGTTGCAGCAGGTCGGCTTATATACCGAGGTATTATGTGGTGATAATCTGTCTTCTTTCCCCTGTTGTCAGCCTTCTTCTGCCATTACCACTATTGTGATAAATGAAGGCTCAATTTATCAACCGGCCTCGACTCGATTTCGTTTTCTCCCCTCGGTTTCCCCCGCCCCCGCTCCTACGTCTAACCTCTGTATGCTTTGCTTTACTTCTCCATCTGTTTTCATCCGTCCGTCCATCCATCCATCCCTCGTTCCCACTTCCTTTGTGTCTGCAGGAGAAGGCTGAGACGCTGCCTGTCACCCCGGAGCTGCAGACTCCCATCCAGGCTGCCGGAGGTGGCCCGTCTGCTGTCAATCAATCAGGAGCGGGTGTAGCAGAGGGGGCGGGGGGGTTGACACATGATGTGGCCCCCCTGCTGTTAGAAATTCACTTTTTATTTTCGCAGACCTGCACAGTCAGTGGGAGAGTTTCTGGCTCCCGAAGTTAAATGTGGCTCTGAGTGCGTGTGCACGTTTATCAACCGTTGCGGGGGAGTTAACCACCAAAATCCCATTTTTTAGACTTATACTATCACTTTGACGGATGGTAAAGAGCTCCCAGGTTTGTGAAAAAGCAGGGAGTGGATAGAAGAGACCAAGTGGACAGATACAAGTGAGCATGACATATATCCAGTTAAAAATGCGGTGGCCTGTAAACTTCCTGTAAGCGTAGAGCACCATGCTACCGAATGATAAAACTAAATGTTTGTTGTTGAATCATCCAAAACGGTGCATTAACGTCGTTACTGTATGGTTAATATTAATAGTTAGGAGGAGTTATGTCCATTTGTTGGTGTGTTCAGAGGTTAAAGCTGATATTCTGCTGGAAAAAGTTTTATTGATGTATGCTAACTGCGAGTATATTAATGGAATTCGATGTATGTTAGCATCAAGCTAACGCCATGTGCTCTATATCATTTTTGGTAGATTTAGAGCTATATAACATGTTGAATGGATTATAAATGAATCTCTTTTGAAAGACCATTACACTTTTTTTTGTGTTCATTGATAAAAGTTGCTATTTTGCTGGAAAAACGAATTAGCATATATCTTGTCTGAGAGTTGTGTATCAGTGGCTCTCAAGGAGATCTCTTTGCCCCGTTTTTACCTTATGCTTTCATAAAAGTACAAACACATGAAGTAAGAGGTAGATATACATGATTAAACTTGCTTTAAAGTGATTAACTCAAAGCTCTCAACTTTAAACATGAAAGCAAGTCTTCTAGCTCAGGCTAGCTGGTGTTAGCAAATTACCTTCAAAGCTCCAAACAAAAACACATACACTTTAAAGCCTTTATACGACTTGTTACATGGTGTCATACTAAATACCCGCACAAATCTCTATATATCATTGACAGACACTTTACTCTAGCAAACACTGTATTTATTTAACAGCTGCCATCATAACATCCTCTACTGTCACTTTCTACTGCTTCTTTCGGTAACTGGAAATGCCGAAGCCACCGCACACCGACTGTCACTCGATGCTCATGACTGCATTATCCGTGGACACTCACCAGAATGTGACAGACCAGGACGTAAACATGAGTCAATAAATCAGAAACCCTCCCAGAACAAAAAAGCACACAGACTGCTGAGTCTGAGACCAGGTTCATGATAAAAGAACCAGAAAACTGCACCAAATCAGAATATTAATGGTTGAGTATTTCAGGGTTAATAGACTGGCACGTTTAATCACAGACCCACAGTCGATGTGGTGTTTCAATGTAAAGCGTGACCCTGCTAACTGGAGACTCTTGGACGTTAATCACTGATACCTTAAGCTGAGAATCACCAGTTAGCATGGTCGCTATAAACTCTAAAACACTGTTTGCTCCGTAACCTTCCACCGCTCCAACTTTTCGGATCCTAATACCGAAACCTGGGCTTTGGGTATCAACCGATATCAATATCAATAATGATACTAGGATTGGATAGGTGTATTCTAGGGGTGTAACGGTACATGTATCTGTGCCGAACCGCTCCATAAGGCCGTTCAGTTCGGTACAGTGCTGTATTCGATTGAGTACGGTAAGTTTACGTCAGCCGCTGCACATGGCTCTTTAATATTCACATGAGAACTCGTCTATGATTGGCTGAGCAGGGAAGGCGTTTTAATATTCATGAGGAAAGTGGTCTGTGACTCGTGCTTTGCGATCATGAGCATATCATGTGGACGTGACGTCTCACGGTGAGCCAATCAGAAGATGAATATCAAAGAGCTTCCGTAGCCACACGAGCTTGTGTCTGAATTGTGCATCATGGCTGCTGCTAACGACCAACCGGGGCTTGAAGAGCCGCCCGACTCGCTGTATAATGGCAAGTTTTTGGTTTAAGAAAAATGCTAAACAAGCTAATGGTTTTCCTAGTGTATTCCTTGTCCAAATTTGATAGACGTTGCCTCTGTTGTTTAGTATTGGTTCTGACAACTGACCACAGAACAACCGTACATTTTGATGCTGCTAACAGGTTGAATTTAGTGTTTAAAAAATGCTAACTTGTCTGAATGAACGTAGCTTAACGCTGCTTCTGCAGTCAAAATGCGCGTGTATCTTTATGATGATGTAGAATGATAACCCCTCTTTCAATGAGGCGTTAAAGCTGACCCTGTATGCAGCAGCTGACAGCGCATGTGTGACCGAGAGCAGAGCAGACACACACACACACAGCGTGTAGCATGAAAAGCAAACACACAATCCTGCAGCTTTTTCTGCAGATTTGTGCAGAAGTGTTGTTCTTAGTCTGATACTTAGAGTTTTACAGCTTTGGAACAATCTGAAAATAACAAATTACTTTGTTTCACTGCTTTGGTTTCATTAGCTGAGCTCGCTCGCTTCACTTGCTCCCTGTGCATTTAATTAAAGCTGCTCTTTTTTGGCGATTTCTGGCAACGTTAGGGCGGAAAATGTGAGTTTAGATCTGTTATAGCTCCACATTCCTATATTATTAAACATATTAACAGATATTGTGTGGTTTAAAACAAAGTCAGGTCTGTGTTGGTGTGTGTGTACGGTTTGCATGTGTGTGTTTAGGACAAAGTGTACGTCCTGCAGCGCCTGAGTAGGATGTGAGAGTTGAACAGAATGTACGCTGCCAGTCTGTTCTCAATGTGTATATGTATGTAAACCTATTGTGTGTGTGTGTGTATGTGTGTGAGTGTGAGCCCAGTCTTTGCCATGACATTCGCCATCTGGAAGGCGTCGCTGTGGCAACAAAGGAGAGCGTCTGGAGGCAGGCACAGTGGGAAGTAAAGCGCAGTCACAGAAATAGAAGCAGGAGGAAAAAAAGGAGGAAGGAGGTGACGTTTGGAGAGAAGAAAGAAAAGAAGTACGACGTTTTTTTTTTTTTTTGAAGGAGGAGGAGGAAGACGATGAACAAGGTAAGACGAAGAAAATGCTTGAATTTGCCAACCTGATTTTACGCATCGATACACGAGGAGGAGACTTCGAGGAGCGCAGGAGAACGCTACCGAACCCACCTTTGGCTCGACATTTTCACACAAACTAAACAAAAAGCTGCACCAAAGAGGCAGCAGCCATGGTAACAGGAAGCTTTAATGATCCTCCTCCTCCTCCTTGGGGAATCAAACAGAGACAGGTTAAAAAATCTGCAGCTCAGGCCGCCGGAGGAGGTGAAGCAGACAGAAGCCATTTAGCCCTCGTGTGCAGAACGTCAATATTCAATTAGGCTGGTGGACATCATTAGGACGATGGTGCAGCGTCTCTCAGTGCCTCTTAACCCCCTTTGCTCCGGTGAATGGCGGTGTCTGGGTCCCTGAGTGGGCTATGATACCCTGACACCCCCCAAAAACTCTGGCTTTGTTGTGTGTTTGGAGAAGGAGAGAAAAAGATGCAATGTGAGGGGAATCGATAGCAAACATGAGATTCATTTCACGGCGTAGAAATCATCTTTCTTCAGTCTCTCTTCAGTCCCCGTCTGCTCCACAGCCTGAACCTCTCTGTTGTCTGTTTCTGACCTCCCTGCAGAAACACAGGTACCTCTATTTACCCTGTCCAGAGCAGACTGTTTACCAAACACACAGCAGACCTTCAGTCACCTCTGGTTGTGTCTCCCTCAACATACAGCAGAGACACGGCCGCTCTGACCTCACTGCAAACAATCAGCCCGGAGAGAAACGCTCCTTTTCAACTCAACTTTTTTTTACTCAGACTCCTCCTTTAAACAACCACAGACAAGCTGCAGAATAAAGCCACTTAGAGTCATGCATGATAACACTCCTGTTTGTCTTCAATCTATTTTATGCTAATGCCACTGAGAGTCAAGCTGTTTTTTTTTGATGCAGCTTCAAGTTTGATTAAATTTCAGGATGTTATTTGTGTCCTAATAGTTATTTTTTCTCTACCAAACATTTTTAAATAGTTTTGTTTTTTCTTAAAGAGCCTATTTTAACATCTAGCCAGGTACAAAACATGAAAAATAACCTGTAGATTAATATTATTATTTTTGTTTTTCATACTATATGAGCTCTATTTTCTCTACTTTTGTAATACTAAGTGTTTTTTATTCACAATAATTGTACTGAGAGTGTGGTTTAAACTGGAGTCAAGTTCCTTATATTCTTGAAGATATGTAGCAAATAATGGCTATTCTGATCTTGATACTGCTTATAATGCAAATCACAAAAATAGAAAATAGACAAACCTAGCTTCTTCCTAAGGGTCAGAGGTTTGCAGCCCCAAGTTGTAGAAGAAAGATGGATAAAAACAGCTCTTTTCCTGCTTCAAAAGATTAATATAATATAGTATACCACTAGCTTTCAAGGTTCAAGCTAATCTTTGTTTTCCCCAACTTTGGTTTGAGTTGCGGCGAGCACCAACACACACAAAAGAGTTAAAACAACATATCACACCTTACAGTCTGATAAAAATGTGTTGTTATGCAGTGTTTCCACCAGGGGGCAATGTTTGTAAGTAGCGATGCACCAATCCTGATTCTGATCCAGGTATCATTCAAATCCAGTTCCCCAAAGCTGGATCAGGTATCAGCAGGAAGGGGCCAGTCCATGGTGCTGATCTAGACAACCAGCTCTATGACGTTTTTTACTGAAAACTCTCAGCTGCTTGGTTTAAAATGTTTCCTCTGAAGCACTTTGTTTTTTTGCTGCATCACCAGTCTACAGGAAATAAAATTTACAATTAAATGTTAACTTCTTTAAGTTCTGAAGCTTTGTTATTACCAAACTGCTGGTAAATACAGTTTATTAATCTCTTATTTATTGTCTATCTGTTAGGGGTGCATTGATCATAATTCTCTGGCTGATGACCAATCTTTGAAAAGCCTGACCTGCCGATACCAATTTTTCATTTTTTACTGTTTATAACTGACAGCATATACCTTCAATGTTCCAACCTTATTTCATTGAAAATCATTCAACAATACCTGTGAAACACTAAAATCTTTGTGTTTTAACTCAAATAACTAATTAAGTGTCCTGAGTTTTAAGTCTCAGAGCAAAAAGCAATAATGTCTGGCTGTCAGACCTTCCAGGAGGTATAAAAGATCAGTTTCATATGTAAGGATGGGCCGATCACTGGTCACCAATTATCGATCCCCCAAAATTAAGGAAATAGGCACAGATCGATCAGTGCATGTCTAGTATCTATCAATTATTTTCTTTCACGACCCTTTAACATCATCATTTCCCAACTGCTGTACTATGGGAAGAGCAATGGTAACACCAATTTTTTAAAGAAGTATTTCTGATTCTTAATATTTGAGTATTTTATAGTTTGAATAAATATCAACGTCATTGATTTCATACACTCATTGTTTTCCTTTCACCCAAAACCCAAAACCCGGTCGATACCCAAAGCCCAGGTTTCGGTAACGTACTGGGACCTGTAAAGTTGGATCAGTGAATCCCTGATTTTAAAGTGTAAAATGCTTCAATTATTTTGAACCATCTATTAAAAATGAGAATAACCTGTTTGAAAAAAGCCACCAATGGAGACGTGCTGTAAATGTGTATTCTTTGAAATTGCCAGCAGGGGGCGACTCCACTGGAGGCTTTTTATCTTGGTTTTATTTCTTTATTTATTTATTGGAGCTGTTTATATTCATTTATAAATGGGCATTTTTGTGGCTGTAACACTTTAATTTAATGCTCAAGTGTTTGTTCAAGGGTCTCACGTCAGCATTGTTTCATATTCTGATTTCAAACTTGACGTTATCATCTTACTGCAAATCAAATCTACTGACAGGTGAAAATGGAGTTAGCGAGACATGGACCTGATCTGATAAAGTGATTTTATATTTAGTCATGATTAATCACAGTCAGTAACAACAGCCTGGTTAGAAATGAGTGCTTCTTAGCGTAAGACAGTCTGAGGTCGGACTCTGTCTTTAAAGACGACAAACATTATTATATGAGGTTTATAGCTAAGAAGTGTTCTTCACTTTACCGCTAAGTTAGGGGCCATATCGTCCGTGTGTGCGCTAAAGAGCTGGAGCGTTTTCTCTTACAGCTCAGTGTTTTTCTGTGTCAAGATCTATCTTTAAAAACTAAACTCCAGAATACAGAATAAAGTCAGATTTGGAGTAACTTCCTCTCCTCTATGAGCAGATTCACAGACAGAGACGTCCCTGCTGGGAGAAACAGAGCTCTGTGTGTGTGTTTGTGCAAGTGTGTGTGTGTGTGTTTTGGTTGTGTTAAGAGCTGAGATAAGATCGAAACATGTCTCAGGTAAAGTATGATCCTGCACCTAAAAGCCTGAGAACAAGTGCACCCTGGGATATCAGCCTGCTGCTGAACACACGGCGGGGAGAACAAGCTGCACCGTGACCAGCACAGAGATAACACTCCAAGACAGAGAGTGTGTGTGTGTGTGTGAGTGTGTGTGTGTAAGTCCAGCGATCCATCGTGTCTGACCTCTGAGTCAGAGCGGCCCCGGGGTCAGTGGGGGGAGGGGCCTCATTGATCAACCTGTCAGAACCAATGAGGAGGGCCATGTTAATGGGACTTTTATAAGCCCCGCGGGACACACCACCTGACACTCAGGGCTGTATGAGTATGTGCAAAGCAGAGAGCATACCCTGACTCTCTCTCTATGTGTGTGTGTATGTGTGTGTGTGTGTGTGTGTGTGTAATCCCAGGGCCCAGGTAGCCTTATTAAAAGGAGCCAAGTGGAGACTCTGGCTGGGTTTTGACAAATGGCCTCTCAACACCAAGGCCACCTTTGCAAACTTTGGGGACGAGGTAGAAGGCGAAGTCATGAGGGTGAAGGGGCCGTGTGTGTGCGTTTGTGTGTGTGTGTGTGTGTGTGTGTGTGTGTGTGCTCTACTCTGGCCCAGCACTAATAACCTGTGCCTAGTGACTGATGGAGTGTGGAATGGATTAATCTCGCTGCCGTCATGTTGCCAAGCTCAGAGGCGCTAAGGGTTAGCCACCAGACTTAGCCCGCTTAGGAAAGGCTACTACCATGGGGACAGGGTCGGTTCACACACAAACACATAAATACACACACTCACATACTGTATACACACACACACACACTCCCCAGGGTTTGTCTCCACGCTAAGATGCAGCCAGCTGCAGTTTGACCTGCCGGCTGCTAATGTAAAACAACCGCTGCATCAGCCAGAAGACACCTCGCAGCAAACACAGCTGCTCGCAGAGACGGGGCAGCTTCCAACCGTCCACACACACACACACACACACACTCTCACACACACTGGAAGACAGAGAGGAATGAGAGAAAGAGGAAGGAGAACAAAGAAAAAGAGGTCAAGTGACCTAATGTGGTGGCAGGAAATCAAATGAGAGGAGGAGAGGTTTGGAGAGTATCACTGCTACACTCGGACTCTCACACAGACTCGACAGCTGCAGATACACTGGATTAGCGAGGGCATCAAAGGCTACACAAACTCAAACTGTCAGTCTAGAGGAGTCGGACTTCATGAGTTTCTGCAGAGATGGAAATTAATGTATAAGGAGTGAAAACTTAAAAACGTCTGACGCTGAGAAAGAGCGTACCATAAGGATCACATTATTAACCTCTCTATTTACAACCCTCCGTCATCAGAAGGATGCACACACATCTCGACAACAGAGGCTAGGTTTAGCTTCATTCATTCAAATGAGTTAACGTTCTTTAAACTCTGAATTAAAACTGTAAACAAATAGCTCCATTATTCGACTAACATTTTGTTATTCACGCACCTGTGCAAGTGCTGCTTTGGGTGACATAAGAGTTGTTAACAGGATGGAAACTTACGACTTCATCCCACCGAGCCAGATTTCAGCAGAAACAATTGTTTTCCGGCAGCTACGGCAACCCCCTAGGAACATGTTATTACACCAAAAGCAAAAGCATAACACACGCAGAACTGTGTGCTACAGCTGAGACATATGTCAGTCAAGAAAAGTGACGTCAGGAAGTGCTTCGACAAAAACGATGAAGTTAATGTGCAGTGACAGATATCAGGTAAGCGCTCAAAGTACAAGGAGGAAACAGCCGAGACAGGAAGTCTCACATCACGTCAATTGCTAGCCCTGTTAGCATGTCGTCAGAGAGCTGATGGCGTTTGTATAAGCCACAGCCACGGGGAACAACATCTACAAGAGTGAAAAAGATGTTCGAAAAGATTTTAATTACGGTCCGGGAGGTCCGTGTCCAATGGATCCTTACTTACTTAAATAAGTATAAAAATAATCTGCGAGTATTTGAAAATTTGTTTTTAATAGATATTTAGAATGTCCACATACAGGAATTACTGTAAATTTCCATCCCTAACGAGGACTGATTTAAAGCAACCAGTGTTGTGGAGTTAAAAGTGACCGTGTTAACTGGAGACATTCAGCTGAAAGTGTCAATCATTATCAACAGTCTGGGCTCTTGCTCCTGTTTCTAGTCGCTCCTTCATTTTTAAATACTTGTCCCATTTTCAGCATCTTATTAGCTGTTAAGCTGTTTGCTTTGATGATGTCATTTAATGCATTTTTTATCATAAACTCTTTTGTAGCCAATGCAAACTGAGCATGTGCGAATGTACTGTCAACTGTAAATGGACTCTTCAGGGTTCCTGAAGAGTCAAGAGGCAAGTTAAATTCAAAGCGTTTTAAGACTTTTTAGTGACACTTGAAATTAAATTTGAGACCAACTTCACAATAAACACAAATGGAAAAAAACACATCATCAATTACGTAGTGTTAGGACAATATATATATAAACTTGTAGTCAAGACTGCCTCAGATGAGACCAAGACACTACCAAGGCCAGAGAGGACCAAGACCAAGACAAGACCAAGACTTACGCCACGGCCACACCGGACGTGAATTCGCAAAGACGCAGGTCGAGATTACATACAAAGTCAATGCAAAGATGTGTTTGGACGCAGATTCGCCCCAGGCGGCGCATTGGACGCATTTGGCGTGGTGTGTATGGAGCGTCTGGCATGTTTGGGGGGTCAAACGCCTCTACGCCACCTCTGCTAGTCGCTGAGGAGACAGGTTTTGAAGGTAAGTTCTGTAAATATTCGTTTCCAGCTGGATTTGCCTGCACAGGTCATCACTGAGTCTGACTGTGTTTTCCTTAGTGGAGTTTTGTTGTAAAAGATGAAAGAGCCTCAGGGTCACCTACCAGAAAGAGAGGAGGAAGGAGCAGGAAAAAAGGAGCGGGGCAGTGGAAAGTACTCTGTGGTCCTATCTTTCCTCGACCCCTTCATTATCCCCAGGGAGACCTCTGGGAACATGGGTCGCCCCTCAGCTTGTCAAAATAGTCCAGCATCCAGCCTCGGGCGTGATGCGCGTTTAAATTTGCCAATTTGCGTCTGGTGTGGACGTGGCATAAGACAGAGACAGGCCAAGTCAAGACCAAGACCTAGTCAAAACAGTACGTAATAACAATGATGTGGTGTTTGCTCCTGCAATGCCAGCAGTGTCCAGGGGATATCTTAGGCTTCAAATCCCTCCGAGACTGATCTGTCAGTTCGAGACCCATCAAGACCAAGATAAGACCCAGAACAAAGACTATCGAAGCTGTGACAAGTCCGAAACCATGTAAAAGTAGTCTCAAGACCGGTCTTGAGAACTATAAGTTGATTGATAGAGTCCCAGCTGCAACCACATCAATGTTTGTTGGTTCTGCTATCGTGATTGCGTCATGTTACCACGAGAGATTTGGGACTATTTAACATCATACTGACGTGTTAACATTTTTTTAAGACTTTTAAAAATTATTTAAGACATTTTAAGGCCATCTAAGGCCCTAATTTTAGATTTGTGAATTCAATGCCTTTTAAGACTTTTCAAGGATCTGTGGGAACGCTGCTCTTTCACTCAGCGATCAGTCAGGAAAACGAGATAAAGCAACAAACCAGCACTGATGTGTGATTTTTTTGTTTGAAACCAGAATAATCAACATGTAGAGGTTTCTTTAAGGCTCACATTTCTAATCTGTATTATTCAAGCAGCAGATTTACAAGTTTTCTCCCGTACGCGATCAAACAAAAAGCAGGAGCTGATTTATGAGTCTGGGTGTCTTCAAACTGCAGGTCTGGATGAATAACCGTCTTTGGAGCGAGCGCTCTGCTGCCTGCGGCTCTAACAGGTGGGGTTTGGGAGGAGCAGCGCTGCGTTGTGGGAACACGGATGTGTCTACATGTGAACATGGAGTCCAAACACTTTGAAATATGGATCTGGAAGCTGTGAGGGAAACTGGAGCTCAGACCCATAATGAGCCGGGGAATCAGGGTCCTATTCAGAGAGCCTGTAAGGGGGATGGGGGCAGGGGCCGAGACCCATTCAACCCACCCCGAGACACAGGGACAAGGGTCTCATTACCCTCCTCCAGCCCCGACCTCGCTGAACTTGATCCTGGAGAACAATGTAAGAGGGGGGAGGGCAGCGGGAGGAGGGGGGAGGATAACATCTCTGGGAAAAAAGGTGAGCTTTCCTCTCTGACAATAACTGACAGGCAGGGTTTCATTTCCCAGCTCTGCTCCAAGGACCAGAGCAGCTGCCTTTTCTCTTCTCCTCTGGGTTTCAGACGGGACAAGGTGATCTGAAAATCCAATGATCACAAACGGTTGCACAGGTGTGTCTTTCAAAGCTGGACCGCTTTAATATCCCGGCACAAAGGCCACAGCTCCCGGTCTGCAAGTTAATTAAAAAATATTTGAAAAAGCAGTTTGACAATCTCAAACTTTCATTTATGACACACAATACCAGACACAGCAGAGCAGAAAAGAGATGAAAGGAAATTATTTTAAAAAAAGAGGCTATTGTGTGTCGCAGTCTCTGCTCGTCTTTGTGGGAGCTCGGGCTCAGCGCTGAAGGTCTGCTCCTCTTCACACTCAAACACAACTTTTAGAGAAAGAAAGCAAAACTCAAAACAAATTGAGGTGGTTTGAGATAAATTAGCCCGGAGCTGTGACATTAAAAGTTTTCAAACTTCAAATATTTGTGGCTTGAATAAAAAGTCTGACAGGGAGCAGAGTCCAATCTATTTCACAACGCTGAGTCCACATTTCTCCGTCTCTAACTGCAGAAAAAGAAACTTCACGGTTAAGAAAACCCTCATGCAACAAAGGACACTTCACTGATTCTTTAATGTTGTAGATTGAAGGTTTAAACACTTAGAAAAATAAATGAAACCCAAGCTGAGATATTTCTGTCCTTTTCTTGAAAACCTGTAGCTTGTTCTGAGATCACTCATATTGTTGTTGAGTGGTCTTTCTTAAAACATCGAGTGCTACCAAAGTTTTGGAAGAGTTACAAATTCAGAACCTGAAGTAGCTCAGTGCAGGTTGTAGATACTTAAACCTCCAACCTTTTCCTGTGTAGGAAGGAGAATAACAGGGTGTGGAGGACGTCTTTAAGGATGTCTCCCTTTATTGCCTCTCTTATTTCCTGGGCTACTTGAGAGATATTACAGCGAGCGCTAAAAGAGGGAGATGCTGGTGATGCAGCCTGTTGCTTTAATGTGGAGGGAAAAAAATGCATCTTTCATTAAGCTAAATGTAACAAAAAGTTTCATTAATATCAGTATTTTTTGAGATGCATAACTTATGATTCACACCAAGGCTTCATCTATCTGGAATCAAGATTTTAGAGCTGGGACAATATGCTATTCTCATTACTTTGTATGGCTCATTTGTTGGTCATGGACACCAAACTGGTTTTGTCTCCAGTGATATTTGTACTATTTTTTCTCCTGTGTTTGTCTGGAGATCCCACATGCAACCATGGCTGCATTTTTTACATGTGAAATCAGCTGTTAGCAGCCTGTAGCATGTCAGCGCTAGCTGGTGCTAGGCCAGATGTTTCCTACAAAGTGAGGAGAAGGAGGTGAGACATCCACCTGGCCTTCCATCCATCGGTATTGGGAATGTAAGATCTATCTCCAATAAGGTGGACAAGCTAGCTGTGCTAACACCAGACACCAACGCCACATTGGAAAAGCTTCACCTGCTGTGAGCAGACAGGATCCAGGAGACAGAGACTGAACAGACTGCTAAAGAAGCTCAGTCCTGGACCCTGTGGAGGTGGAGGCTGGCTGACTGGACAATGATGGACAAGCTGTCAGCATCTATTTTCTTATGGAGCTTTTTGCACTTTCTATACACTTTCTTACTTTTGTTTTCTTGTTTGCTGCTGTGACTCCTCCTGCATTTCCCCTCAGGGAAATACAGACTATATCAGGAGCAATATTTTTTCCCATAAAATGCACATCACATGGGTCATAGAGAAACATTTCACCCCCTTCTGGAGAAAAGTGGAAACTTTTTTCCAATCCAGTTTACAAAACAAAGACTGAAATGAAGAGTTGGACAAAGAATCCTGTTTGGACATTGCCAAAGAAGAAAATCTGGGTAAATTGTTTAACCATTTTTTCTCCCACCGCTACAAGATATTTTTCCATGTAGCTGCATTCACACATGCACCGTTCTCCTGAAAATGTCATTAAATTATAGAGGACTTTGGCTGCATGTGTGAACACAAAGAGCATGAATTTTCACCGTGTCGTGAGCATAATCTTTCCCGCCAGCCATGAAGAAAAATGTCTGTGAAATATGAGCATAAGATGTAAAAAATGCAGTAGGGGAGATCCAAAAATTGTCTAACTAGAGTCATGAAAGGCTGATGTTTGCATCGTACAATCAGTGAAAAACTGACCCATTTGGGCTTCTTGAGAAAAAATTACACGCCTAAAACCCTAATAGAGTGGCTTTTACGCTATGAGGACATGCAACTTTAATAAATTTCTATTGAAAAGCTTCTGGAAATTTCTAGAAACTTAAAAAGTACATATATGGGAAATATAAACTGCTGCAGAAAGATTTCTTGATATCATTTTTTTGCATATCTTGCAGCTCGTGCTGTGTCTTGGTTGCATTCTGAGGCAAAATATTTCTTATTAGGCTCTTATTTAAAAAAAAATCTAACATAGCTAAAACTAAAACCAAATATGGGTGAGAAATGTGGCTACTGCAAATGAAAACTCTTTTTAAGACAAATTATGTGTTAACTCCTCAGACAGCAAAGAGTAAATTACTTTCAAGCTTTTTTGAAAAAATCTTTAATTTGAAATCTTTTTATTTTTTAATTCAGGAAAAAAACGAAACAATGGCTGGCATCTTTTCCCGATATAAGAGTTTCCTGACATCCTTTTTCACAGCTTTGAGCCAGTTTCCTTTCCTCTTTGTTTGAGGAAACTCACATCATTAATAAATCTCACTACAAGCTGTTAAATGACACCCCAGCTTTGATCATATTCCTGTTTGTCTGCTCGGCGGGCTGGAGAAAACTCCTCCAGAGGATTATTAGAAAGAAAGCAGCAGGCGCTCACACTCTCCTGTCAAAAGACCTGCAGCACTCCCTGCCTTGTTCCTGCATGACAGCCCATCCAGTCTTTACTGCAGGGGTCGAAGGTCAGGGGGGAGGACGAGGAGGGGGTGTGAAAGGCAACAGGAAGGGCTGCAGGGTCAAGCCGGAGCAGATACATGGCACTCTACCCGTGGTCATTGTCTCGACCTTACAACGAGTGGATGCTGGCGGGGGCAGAGAGACGCAGCAGCAACAATAGGCACAGGAAAACACACAAGCTGGCTTTGTTAGTTTCATGGGTTTGTATACAAAGAGCCGGAACAGGGACCAAACAAAAAACACAGAGCTGAAGAGGGCGGTGCGTTCGGAGGAGCTCGGGAGACGTTTGGACACAAACCACAACGAAGACAAACAACAGATCCAGAAATTTAATAATTCACCAGAAACCTGATCAACTTTGCTGATCCTGAAACTGGACTGTAATCCTGAATTTTGAATCCTGATTCACTACTGTCGAAAAATAAACTCCTGGGCACCCATAGTTGGGTAGCTTTCTGAGACAGTGAACAGCGTGGCTCCACCTTTTACCATTGTACGGTTTTAAAGCCAAAATTGTAGAGCAGGATGACAAAAGTATGTATTTTTTTTGTCTTTGGAGAGTCTAATCTCTTCTTGACTCTACTTCCTGACATATTTTGCAATCCCTGAAAAAATACACAAGAAGGCAAACGTCGATCATCGTTAAACGGGACTTAAAGCCCTGTGTTGAATAACAGATAAAAACGAAACTTTTCAGATAAAGAGGACTTCAATTTCTAAAAACCTTCTTAAGACTTTTTTAAAAACCTTTCAAAAAGTCTCAAGACTTTATCGCGACTTTAAGCTGTTGTTAGCAACCGATCTTTGACAGGTGTAGTTTGCAGTTTAACATAAATGAGGTAAATTGAGAAGGAATAAAGCTTGAAAGAATAAATGAAACTAAAGTAGGTTAATTGACATTACCATTCCCACAAAAAGTAGCAGCAGTTATTTAAGGCCAACTTGCAGAAAAAGAACAAGAATTTTTTTTCATCACTGTCAAAATTAAGGACATGTACTTGAGATTGTGATATTTGCTTTCTATCAGCATTACATATGGACGGCCTCACAAAATTACAACTTTGCTTATTGTAACGTCTCAAACAAAAGCACAACATAACTGTATTGATAAATACCTTGTCTCATGTTGTATCTAGTAAAAAGGTGATTTATACAAAGAAAATTTGTTCCAGACAAATGAGATCAGAAGAAGCTTTCTCTAAATCGTAAGAATCGAAGATCTCAGGTCATCATAAGTCCAAGAAATTTTCTCAGGAGGCTTGAGAAACATGATCTAGACTGTAGGTTCAGACCCCGAAAACATTTTTGAATCAGATGGACTGTTGCCGTGTCGTATATAACTGTCTGTCTGGCGAGTCAGGTTAGTTTGTAACAGTCGCAAGGAGGAAAATAAAAATCCATGGATACGTTTGGAGCATAGACTGTATAAAACATGGATGTCGTCTCGCCGACGTCACCTGTCTGTTTCTGAAACGGAAAATGAAGCAGATCAGCTATAGCGGCCATATTGGTAGTGGCAAGGGCTTCGCCTACAGCCATAGGGCGCCTGTCGGTCACATGACCCTCAGCTGTGCCTTTCATTGGGGGAGCTCGCAATCTTAATATCCTCTGAACGGCCGCGTTAGAAAAAAATTCAACCCCCCGTACAGTGTGTGCTGGTAGTAAAATTAGCGATTCAGACAGGAGACATTTTTTGAACCAGGCTGTAAATAGGTTAATTTCTGCTTTGGAAACAGCTTTTTTTGGCTTGGTGTGTTTGTGACTTCCTGTACTTCTAGAGACAGCCTCAAGCGAACACTTGAGAAACAGCAGATTTTAGCACTTCAGCATTGTCTCATATTACTAGACCAGGTTGCCACTTGGTTTATAGTCAAAGCTTGAATACTAATAAAATTGAATACCTCATAACATTAAGATTAAGACTGTTTAATACTTTTTAAGGGCCTTAATTTTCCCAAAACTGATTTATCAACTTTTAATACTTTTTAATACTTTTTAAGACCCTGCGGACACCCTGATTATTTTTTAAAAGTTCGACCACAGCCCATCTGGAATGACTGGGGAGTTGGATTTATTGACCTATACTGCAGCCAGCCACCAGGGGGAGCAGTTTACTTTAAGCTAAGCAAGATGACGTCAATTTGTTTAAACAGTCTGTAGTCAACAGTTGAGAGTGCAGGGCTAAAAAAAATCGTAGATGTCAGTGACTTTGCTACTTTCTACACTTGTCTTTGTCTTTTTGCAACATTCGTAAATATTTGCTTCTTTAGGATCCTTGACAAAATGTTGGTACGAGCAAAAGTGTGCTGTGTAGATATTACATGAGTTACTGTGTGACAGAGAGCAGAGCAGAGTGTGGAGACACACACAACCTGAGGATGATGAGTGCAAAAAAATCATTCACATTATGAGTTTTTTGGGCTGAAAAAACCTTTAAACAATCAAAAACTATCCGCTTAATTTCCCTTTCCTTTTGCTTTAACTAAAAACCTTTGCTCTCAATACTTAATGGTAGTTTGTGCTCATTTCAAGGCAGCTGGTACTGAAGATTTTCACAACTTCAAAACTGAATTTTCAGCAACAAAGCTCAGCCGTGCTTAGAGCGGATTTGTTATTTATCAAACCAGAAAAATGTCTGAATTTTACAGCATTAAGACCTGAGAAATGAATAATTTTAGTTGCTGAATTACAATGTATAGATTTGTTTATCAAACTGGAATAAGATCTGTGCTCTAAATAAGCCAATAAATAATTTTAGGCGACAGATTCTGAATCAGGAGAGGAAGATTTTTGGGAATACCAATGGAGGATCAGCGGGTTCAGTTTAAGAAAATGAGAAAATGTGCCACACAGTTTCACGATTTTAGACAGTTTTTGATCTGTATATATATATATATATATGCACAAGAGCTTCCAGTTTGCCATAAATTGAGGACATCTCTTAGAAAAACGCTCTCCCATATAAACCTGAGTTTGACTCCATTGTTTACGACTTGACTGACACTGATCACCGAAAAGGTCACGGTTTTCCCACCTTTTTATTTACGACACTACATCCCCGCTGACACCTGGGTGTTTCTACCCCCCACACTGGGTGTCTAAATCCAGCCTGCAGAGATAAGCAGAGTCCCGTCCTTGCTACTGAAGCTGTGCAGAGGTCAGCAGGAAGGAAGGGGAGCACCACGGGGCGATGTGAATGCTATCACCGCCGAGCAGAAACGAATAGGTAGGCTGCCCTTCTGTTTATGAAGCTGTCGCTGCCGCGGTGATTGATAGCTCGCTACAGACACTTCACGTCTCCCTCAACGTGTGGAGAGAACAGACGAGAGAGGTAAAATAAGAGAGTGTTTCTGTAAGGAGTGTTGCGCAGAATAACAACAACTTAAGCTGCTTTCTCATACCATCCTGATATGATCTCAGGACTCTGCTGAGTTGCTGTTTCACACACACAAAAGGAGATTTCCTGTGTCAGAAATATTCAGGTGAAAGTTACAGCATGCAGGGGACGGTTTCTTCATGATGTTGGCTGTATGAGCAGAGATAAAAACAAAGGTTGTATTAACTTAACCAGCCAGCATTGTTTGCTAACGGTTAGACCATTGGCTACTTCCCCTGAAAACTTAGAGGTTTTCCAGATTTCCAGGGACTCTGTCTGTGTTAGAAATGATTTTCTTTGAGCCTGATAGTGTGAACGTGTCTCTGTCTGCTCCTAGTGTTCCAGTTTAAAGGTAGAGTCTGCAGGATTTTCCTAAAAATAAAACTTTACAGGAATAATCCTGCTCTGTCTTGTGTGTCAGTGTCTGTGTCTGCCTCAACCCCCTCCTTAACTGGTTGTGATATTTTGGTTATATTGGGACATTTCTTGGTCCAGAGTAAGCATGGTTACCTCAGTCAATCATAGAGCGCCCAGTGCACAAGTCACTTTGCGTGTTTATGATCATTAGTGGAAGCTAATCAAAGTAGCTACGATAGCAGACGTAGCGCGGAGGTAAAAAACACCCAAGGTAAAACGAAACACTAAACAGATAAAGGTTTTTCCTAAATGAGGGTGAAGCTTGGCTCGACTTTTGCTTGCTTTCATGAAGTTGGAGAGCAGCATGGGACAAAGAGCAATGCTAGTTAGCTTTCTGCTAACCACGTATGTGTCAAATACCTGTGATTAGCTTGTGCTAACATGCTAAGTCAAGTGCACGGCTCTTAAGTCTCTACCACATAGAAACATGATGCTACAGGTGTTTTCTGCGCTAATGAGTGTGTTCAAGTAGTCACAGTCTGAGGTTATGGGTGTGTGCTGCTGCTGGCACTGAGCCAAGGAGGAGGAGCCTAGTTTGAATATTGTGTTTGCTAACAAGTAGAGATGCACCAATATGAAAATTCTGGCCGATACCGATATTAATATTGTTGTTATGGCTGATAACTGATAATTACTGATATCAATATTGATATCGAGAAAGTTAGGGGTAGAAAGAGTGAAGCAATAGATGAACACAATCAAAAAAAAGTAAATTTTGTCTGTTTTGTGGATCAAAAACAGGAATAGAGACATAAAAGAAGACAGTCCACTCTTCTTAGGTAGTTTTGGTAAGATTATTTGGGTCTTGAAAGATCGTTCAAGATGCTCTGAAGTTGCCGGCACAAATTACTCAATACCAGCCGATACTGATTTGTAAAAAAAAAATGACCAACATCAGCCAATACCGGTATTGATACCAATATATCGTGCATCCCTACTAACCAGTAACAAAAATCCTGTAGACCCTACAAACTCAAGACCTTCAGCTCTCAGTGGATATCCAGTTTACAACAGCTGATGAAACAGAAGAAGTCTTCAGGAATGCATCCCAGTTTTGTTTGATATAAGCTTGAAAATGTTCTCAACATTTAGTGCTAACCAAAAACTGTTGAGAAGACTGCATCTCACTGAAAGACGCCAGTCAACTGGCTAATTTTGTAAAGTGAAACATAGGTCAATTTCAAGCCTGTAAAAACTGTTTCCTGATATTTAAAGAAGCTTTTTGACTGGTGACAGCCATAGACTGTACATAAAGTGGACAGCATGGCTCCACCGTTTACCATTGTACGGTTTTGAAGCCAAATTCCCCCATCACAGGCAGGGATTCTGGCAAAATCTGAGTGAATGGCAGCTGTCAATTCACTACATGTAATAAACGACACAAAGTCTTGTTTTTAACCTCTTATAACTAATGAAAATGAATCTTTTCAGAAAAAAAGGACTTGAATACAAGGCAGCTAAATGATATCTTCAAATCACCACAGCAATCAGACGTGAAAAACATTTCTACCAGGTGGGTTCATTTTATGAAGTTTGACCACAGCCCATCTGGAACGACTGGATTGACAGATTTTTTGACCTACATTGCAGCCAGCCACAAGGGGGAGCAGTTTTGTGGAGACCTCACTTTGTGCAGAGCAAGATGACATCCATTTTTTTTACAGTCTATGGTGACAGCTTTGTCTTTCTTTGTCTTTGTCTTACTGCCCTCTACTGGTCTGGAGTTGTGCTGCAATTCTTTTTTTCTCTCTCTTCATCCGTCATTGGTCTGATTTAGATAAACCACTCGGGTCATCGGCTCGTGGTGGAAATGTGGACAAAGAATGACCCACAGGAAACGTTTAGCTCCTGGGACCTAAAAGTTCCTGGACTGTATGATCAAAAAAAACGCCTTACATCTTGGTACCTCCCTTCAAAAACAAGAAACAATAGGTTTGGTTGGGTTGGGCTGCTAAAACCTTTCTTTACTGAGCTGATTTTTTGTTTTGGGGCATTGTGATGATGAAGCAGGAAGGGGCCTTACCCAAACTGGTGCCACAGAGTCAGAAAAACACTATTGTCTAAAATACTGAGTCTCCCTGAGAGGCACCAACCATAAAAGTGGCGTCCACACATAACAAATTCATGGAGAACACAACGATGTCATCTTCACCGCTCTGAAATATACAGTAAACAGAGCAGCAGGCTTTAAGTGTGGGCTGCTTTTAGAGGATCCAAGCCATCTGCAGAAAAATAACACCTTGAACAGTCTGATTGAGCTTTTAGCTCCTCGTTTTCCATTTCTCTCCTTTATCTTAAATCATTAATGTTTCTTCTTGTGAAAACTTGTGAGAAAATCCAAAGCGCTCGCACCTCTTTTCTCTCTATCAAAGACCTTCCGGCACTTAGCATCTCTACAGTCGTCTGCAGACGTGTTGTCATTGATGGCATTACTAATTCATCTGAGCTTCAGCTGTGCCAGCACTTAGGTTGGTGACCTTTCACACCGAGCTCTGTAGAGAATAATGGCAAGGACAGCAAGGTAGGCTTTGAGCTGGAATCTATGTTTAGGCAGAGAAAAAAGAGTCACTTGTGGTAAAAGGTGCTGCTAAAGTAGGGCTGCTACACCTCAGGCCACAGCAGCTGGGGACACAGGGCTTCCTCTGCCTTTCAAATATTTATCCCCTCGTAGCGTGGGACTCAGCATGGGACGGAAAACAAGATGAAGTCCTGCTGGGCTCGGGATCTGCCAGTTTACACACCAGCACAAACAGAGAAGAGTCAAAACAAACAGATTGGCAGATTCAGATGTCAGGGCGAACGTGCAGCTCCCAGGACCGCAGTGTGAAAGGGAAGGAAACCTGCAGTTTAAAGCGTCGTTTCTGTTGAGTGAGCAGGTAGCCTCAGGTCGGGTTCAGGGGAGCGAAGGGGACCGTCTGCTGACAGCTCGCCTTTACTCCCCGGCTGGTAGCTGAGCCGTCGCGGGCTCCCTTCCAGGGGATTGTGATTGCATTTTATAGCCTTGAGCAGCCTCCTCATGTCATGTATCCCTCCTCGTGTCGCAGACATCTGGTTAGCTCTGGGCTCTTCTGGACTCCCCTGTGCCCCCCGCTGTGCTGGATCGTTTGATTAAGCTTGCATCGCTCGCAATCAGACTCAAAGCTCCTTCCTTCCTTCCCACATTTCTGCAGACCTGCTTTCCAATTGCCACAGTTCATACAGTTTGGCGAGGATGCAACAGCAGAGTTGCAGCAAGAGGGAAGAGCGTTTTTTATGGAGAAAACTTGATCGTTTTTCTATCTAAGGTAACTTTTAGTAGCAGATTCTGCTTTCCAAGGAACCTCAGCGTCATCTTGACGTTTATTTCCAGTGTTTTAAGCAATCTTAGCTCTTCAAACATCCAAAAAGACTAGAGGAATCAGTCTCCTGCTCCATTTTCAAACAACATTTTAGCATGCTACAACACTTCCTGACTTTGTTTTCAGCTCATCAGTTAAAAATCATCCCTACTTCTGCTTTTTTCAATTTTTAAAACCAATAACAGAAAAATAAATGCAAGAATTTGTCCAATCAGCAATATTAAGCATTGCAACCCACACCCCAAATCTACTTAACATCTGCAAATGCCTGACTCCTAATTATAAATATTTGAAATGATAAAAAATATCACTCACTTTTCAAAATGAAATGTAGAAAAAAGCCTTTTTGGAGACCACATCTTATTGAATCAATCAAATCAATCATCAAAGACAGTAATTAAACAAGGTAAGTTTGTTAATATCTTTATTATCTAGAAGCTTTTTTTTAGTTTTCTAATTACCTGTTGTAATATTTTATCCTAATATATTCGTATTGTAATTTTGTTTGCACTATAAGCAGTTTTTTGCTACTTGTTTCAAGTAAAGTCCCCCATTTTGGCACGAATTGGAGGATTATCTTGTCTGATTTGATCTGATCTTTAAATAAAAACATACTTTTAATAGCATTTTTAATTTAGCTGGGCACATTTGAAAACAATAAGACTGAAATAAATAGTGTGTGTGTTTTAAAGAAGAACTGATGGTATTTAAGTGACAAAAGACTTTAAAATAATCCCTTTTTCAGTAATGTACTTATGCAAGTTCCATAATAGTCTTTACATGGTCATCACATTCAAACGTTACTGATTTCTTGTATGTTTTCTAGTTATTTAATTTCTCTTCCGTAGTTTCTTTAAATCTGCAACATAACTGTCTCAGTTGTCGGTCAACTAAGCCAAAATTTCAGCACTTTGTTCCGGACGATCACTGTGTCTCTCCAGCTTTCATCCCTCTGGGGCAGAATGATGATCAGTGTTCAGTGCATAGACTCTATAAAACATAGACGTAGTCTCTCCCCGACGTCACCGTCTGTTCCTGAAACGGAAAGTGAAGCAGATTGGCTATAGCGGCCATATTGGTAATGGCAAGGGCTTCCCATACAGCTATAGGGCGCCTGTCGGTCACGTGACCCTGAGCTGAGCCTGTACTTTATATCCTCTGAACGGCTGAGTTAGAGAAAAAAATTCACCCCCCGTACAGTGGGAGCTGATAGTAAAATTAGCAACTCAGACAGGAAACGTTTCTTGAACCAGGCTGTAAATAGGTTCATTTCTGCTTTGTAAACTGCTTTTTTTGGCTTGGTGTGTATGTGACTTCAGCAGCAGATTTTAGCCACTTGGTTCAGTGCCCAAAAGTTCATCTCAATTTTTGGGATGCATTCAAGTAATATAGAAAAAAAACAAAGGACCAATTTGTTGTTTTTCCTTTTCCTTTTATTACCCCAAAATACAAAATAATAAATCTGATTAAAAAAAAAAAGATATTAAAGAGATAGGGGAGAGTGGGGCCCCAGTAAAACTATCTCATGCCCAAACGCTAAAAAGATGGCATTAAAGTATGTTTCCAGTGACATGCCTAGGGATGGGTCCCAAAGTAGGTACAAATTCCATCTTTAGTAAAATCAAATCGAGTTGTAAAATCAAAAGGTATCATTAGGTACCTAAACACATCCTTGTGACTGTGAGGGAGTGGAAGAATAGGCGGTTTTCCATGCTGGACATGAACACATCATTACAAGTGTATCTATTGAAAATAAATGTGCCAAATTGAAAAACTTTGAGATTTTATTATTAAAGAAATTAATAAGGGTCTGACGAGATCTTGTGCCACGAGATCTTGCGAGATTAAACCATGGCAATATTTTTCGTATGAGTAAAACCTGTGGGGGGCAGTTATGCATCTTTGCAACCGTTAGTCTGCCAGAAACTGAGAAGAAGAAGAAGAAGAAGAAGGAGCAGCACATCAAGCTCAGCAGGACTGATGTCTGAGTCTTAAAATATCCTCATTGAAGACGCCCCCGCCACTTTTAAATCTTTTGTGTGGCAGCATTTTAGTTATCCTGTGGAAATAATAAACGGCAACCGAGTGACGGACAAGACCAGGACAATATGTAAGCAGTGTAAAAGAGGAGTGCCATACACTGAGGCTAATACGAGCATAGCTTAGGCTGACAGAGTAGAACTTTGGTTATAGTTTTGCACATATTGCTTGCACTTAAAAAAGAATATTTATTTCATTTTTGGAAAGAAGGTTAAGTTAAGTTAAAAGCTCATCCTTGGGTCATGCATGGGTGTAAGTTATAAAAGAAAATCAAAATGCAAATGCAACGTTTTGTGACTGTGCTCGATAAAAAAAAAACGTTTGTCCAGTCATAGATATTTTCATTTTTGTATCCTAAAAGTAGTGTGAAAATATCGTCTTGTCTCGTCTTCTGAGCCAAGTGTATCGTGACATCCCTAGAAATTAATATATATTTCCTCATAAACACACAAAAGTAGCAAGAATTGGTACTGTTGAGTACTGATATAGATTGCCAGGTGCCGGGAATCGATACAGTACCGTTTCAAATGTGAAAGGTACCCATCCCAAGACGTACCTTTGGGTTTCTGCAGCAGTTTCTGGAAATTGGTGGAAAATCCTGTTGTTGAAATTTAATGATTTGAGACGAGTAAAATTCCTAAAGGCTGGATGATTTCCACACAAATTTTATTGCTATGGAGAGTTAATGTTAGAGTGATTTTCAACTAATTTGTGCAGAAGTGAAAAAACAAATGTCCGTTCCTGTGCCTCATGCATAAATTGACGGCATGTCACCGAACAGTCTGAGCAGCATGAACCTACTTATTACCTCTGCTCACCTGCCCCATCGCTAAGCTATTCATTATCAAGGTGACCAACCTGCACAGCCATTAGCTACAATGCTATTCATACCCTGTTAGTTAGCGCTGGTATGCCGTTAACGGGCAACGTGCCATTAATTCTGCAGGTACAAAGAAAGACGTGACCCCGTTTCAGAGAGCCGTGCCGAGGCGGTGCACCCCCAACACACAGCCGGCGGTGTTTAACGGGCCTCATAGGGGAAAGAGACTTACAGTGTGTTTACACAGAGGCATCTCTGAGCTGGTATTAATAATAGAGCCACTTAGCATTCAGAGGCACCGGTCTCAGCCACGCTGTTTGTTTCACAGGTCATTAAATTTATGCCGCAGCCCTAATGTTCATTACAGCAGCAAACTGGCCAGGGGTCTGTAACAGTCGCTCACTGTCTTTAATCCCCCGCTGTATTCTTCACACCGGCTCTCTTTTCATCCCGCGCTCTCACATCTCAGTCCATTTGCTCCACAACAATCTTTTCCTGCTTTAATTAAAAGGATTGCAGCAGTGTGTCCAGGTTTCTTCTTTTCCCCTGTCGTTGAGACTTTTCAACATCGGCCCACGGGCGAGGAGCATCATTTTAAATGCACGCTTGGATAAACATTTAGCGGCGGTGGAAACGCTTTCGAAAAAAAAGAGCATCACCCTTCAAAGGTGAAGCCGGCTGCTCGAAGCCGCCGCTGCTGCGAGGGAAGTTTGGCCAGTTTCACCTTCGTAGAGCGGGGCTGGAAAGAGAAAGCTGATCTCTGCTCAGGCTTAGCAGCTGGTAATTCCTCTTCCACACTGTGAACAAACCAAAGTCACTGTGCTGCAAGCTAACAGAGGCTGGAGGTCAAAATGATAGACAAAAGACACACAATGTGAAAACTCATTACAGGGTTTTAGAAAAGGCGAGCAGGGGTTTTATGTAAGCTACAAGGAAGCATACAGAAATAAATGTATGATGCTTCTAAAATCCTTTTTTATTTCTCTACATCTTCTTTTCGAGTTCCTTGATTTTGCTTCAGCCGAAAAAAACTCACAAATGAAAGCGCTGCAAACTGCAAAACAAGCGGCTCATATTGGGGAGCAAATTTAATACAGGGACGAGGTAGGGGGCACGTTTAACATGCAAACACACAGTAAATCAACACCGCACTGATTCACAGTGCAGCCACAAACAGCAGCTCGGTCCCACGGGCTCCAGCCGCCCACCAATCCCTTCATTATTCCTTAATGCGACTGATTATTCTCTTTAGAAAGAAAAAAGAAAACACTGCTGCGCAGTCCTGCAGGAGGAAACACAAACACTTTGAGGAGCGAGCAAACACTCTGTTTAATCTAATTAATCCTCTCGGAAATGTAGCACACTTTGAAGGCCGACTGTACGGCCGCTGGAGGGAACAAACAGCAATTGGACTGCGGAGGAAGACTAAAACAGTTCTTTAGAGGAAGAAGTTTTACGGGTCAGATAATAACACGTCCTCTCTGTAGCTTCAGACCCACAGGAGCAAGGTTTCCAAACTAACTTTATATCAAGACGGCCGTTTACATCAAGGCACAAACTCCTATCAGTGATGCTCAATCTAACTCATTCTGAGGAGAGAAAATAACAAATAATTTAAGCAAACCGAGCAGAAACCCTTTCTGAAATAGCTACTCAGACATGCCTTTACTTGGTGCCTCCAAAGCAAGGACTCTACCATCTCTCTCCATGAATATAAGACCAAAGCTTTAAATCAGAATTACAGAAAGAAAATCTGACCTGCTTATAATCTCACTACCAAAAAACCTTGAAGCAACAAACAGCAATAAATCAACTCACAAGTTCGTCTGAGGTGAAAAAGACGTCGCACAGTGAAGAAGAATCATCTCTGTTTTAATTACCTTGCAATTGTAAATCTCAAGGACTCTTCATTATCTTTGTTTATCCTCAAAATTTTTGTCTGACAATCAAAAACAGGTTCGCTGAAATGCAACAAGCTGCATCATCCAAACAGGAAACATCCAGATTATTTCAAAAGCAACAATACTTGGAGCTTATTTAGTTATGATTACATGGCGTGCACTGGCAGCCTGGTCCTTAAAAGCTGCCTCATACTTATAATACAACAACTTTCTAATAAAACTATTGGGCTTTTCTTGCCTTTCTGAAGACAACAGCACAGTAGATTAGTGATGGGTATTGACACGACTTCAGTGATTCCCTTTTCAGTTCGTCCTGTGAATTTTCTCTGTATGAAAAGTAGCTTTACAGGTTTTCTGGGTTGACAACATTAAATTGAGTTTATAAGTGAATAAATATGTGATTGGTCACTGAATCTGAGATGTCTCTGGGTGTTAATATACAGAAATAAGTAAAAATTGCATGTGATATCGTGTAATGTTGATGTACTGTTTTGTAATATATTATTGACTCAATCAGGCCATCTAGTGTCTTTAAGTGGTTGTAGCAGTATTTTAAGTTGTTTGGAACCTTGCAGTAGTTATGAAGCAGAGCCATGAGCCTGCACCTAGCTTTTCTTTTATTTAGACATTAGGGGTGGGTACCAAGTTCCGTAATTTTATAGGTACCAACTAAATTCAGTCAAAAGTTCCAGGAACTGATTAATGTAAAATCCAAAGGTACCATGTTTAGGTACCTAAACACATCCTTGTGACTGTGAGGGAGTGGAAGAGTAGGAGATTTTCCATGCTGGACACGAACACAGCATTGCACGGTTATATATTGAAGAATAATTATGTTAAATTGAAAATACTGAGATTTTATTATTTACCAAATTTCTATATTTTTTAACACATTAACACAAAAAAGTTCCCAAAATTGGTTCCGTTGAGTGAAAGGTACCCATCTCTATTAGACATTTTGGAGTTGTCAGTATTTTTTAACAAAGACTAACTTTGAAATGTTTCTGTGATAAGAGTTAAAATTATATTCTGAAGCCAAAGTTATACCAATGTATGCTAACTGCCACCATATCAATGCAATTTCCCATATATGTTAGCATCAAGCTAGCGCTATTCTATTTACATGGTTTTTTGGTAAATGAGGAGATTAATAACGAACCTCTTCTGAGAGAGTGATGTACATTTCTTTGTGAGTTCAGTTATTCAGTAAAACTTTAAGCTGAAAATCCTGAATCAGAGTTTTTTTGGAAAACGTTATCTCGCTGCTAAGCTAAGATAGCTGAGGCAGACTAGTGACGTAAGCTCCAGGAGCTATGGCACAATGTGAAGAATTGATAAGGGAATCATTAAGCACATAGGCTAACGATATCGATGGATTGAAACACTCTTTATCCAGTCTCAACAGGAACTGGTTTTGGATTCCCATCCCTCCAGGTGAATAGCCAGAAACAGGCGTAAGATAGCATTGAGTTAGCATATGTGAGCCATCAGCTTCCAAAGAGCGGTTATGAAGCTCAAAGATCGGGGTAATTACGCCAAGACAGTTTTTTAATTAGGCAGCCAACACTTTATTCCTGTTGTCAAATTGGAAGGATAATCTGGCAAAAATGGCAGTTTTGCAGCCAGCCTCAAGTGGACAATCAAGGAACTGCAATTACCCATTGGCTTCACTGGAATTTGACCCAGGGGATTAGCCACTACAAATTTTACACAATCCCTGGCAAAATGCATCCAAGTCTGATAAGTTAGCAATTTTTAAATGCGTAAGAAACTCCTTTCTAGCATACCAAGCTGTTGATCTCCTAGAAATCACATTATGCCATGTCCTCCGAATATTTTCAGCCTCTAAATCATTTTCTAATAAGAGCTAAAAATTATGAAAAGAGCCTGTGTAAAACAAAAAAACTTCAAAGCATAAATAAAATCTTTCTCATGGTTTTCCATTTTATCAAAATCACCAAACATTTTGTGCATTTTTTAGTCAACTTTTGGTTTCCATGAGCTTCAAAAACACAGGAAGACTTTAAAACACAATAAAAAAAAAAGTGTGGATGACGCCCCGTCCCTCTCTGGAAAGGAGCTGTCCTCCCTGCTCCTGAGTGTGTGTGCTCGTGTGTTTCTGTCATCACATACATCTGTCGTCCCTTCTGCCGGTCCGGCCTGATTCGGAGTGTTTTCAGTGAAGGATCAGAGGCTCTGCAGAGCGTCCAGTCGTGTGGCTCTCTAATTAAAGCTGACGCTGCCACTGAAGCCCGCCAGCCCCGGGGTTAAAGGTCACCGCACAGCCACTGACACAAGCAGGTAGCCAGCCACTGTGAAATAAGCTGAAAGGCAAACCGCCACCACCTCCAGCCTTCCTCTGCCTACTTAACCGGCTCCTGCCTCCCTCCCCTCGTCCTCCAACTCCCTCTTCTCTCCAAGTTCTGCCCTGGCGGGGAAAAAAAGCCCGCCTCGGCGCATTTATCCACTCAATGGCGTGGAGGTAAGAATAGAGACGGAGAAGAAAAGAAGAATAGAGGGAAGGGAGGAAGAGGAAAGGCTTTCAAACACAAGCAGCAGCAGAACATCTATAGGAAACTCGCACTTCAGAGTCCTTTTCAGCGTGATGAAAGAGCGGGAGCGCCGTAGCGAAGGCCGAGGCCGTCATCGAGGGCCCGGCATGTCACTGGAGAAAAGAAATACAGTTGGTGGAGAAATTAACTTCCTTGTATGCCTCTCTTATGAATGATTCTTTCTGTACAAAAGCGCACTGTTGACCTTTGCATGTCCATCCTTTAAGACCAAAGTGGAGCCGGACCTTGGTGGTTTTTTCTCCGAGATAAAGGGGAAGAAAAAAGGGTCTTTGAGGACGCTGGTGTTGAGGTAGCGAGAGAAACGGTGCTGAAGAAAACCATTTATCATGATCACAAGAAAAAGAGAGAAAAGAGAAAAAAGAAAGGTCTCAACCCGAGTGAAAAAGAGTCCCTCGATGTATCTCGGTCAAGTGCGAGTGAACCAGAGCTTGTAAACAGACGTCATATGGAGGCTGAGGTCTCTTGTTTACAGGTCAGAGCTGTAGCAGCACGTCGACCTCGAGGTCAGGCTGTGAAGGCTGCAGAGGAGGCGAATCAACAGCACACACTGCAACTGCTTCTGTAGTGTTTTCCTCCTCGGTCTGGGGCTGCTGAGACTTCTGCACACGAAGAGGAGCTGGCTGTCAGACGTCAAACATCCTCTTCCTCCTCCTGCCCAAACGCCCCAACATTGGGTTCGCTTCCTTCAGCTCATAGCAGAAATAACTCCTTCCTAAAAACACTCCTGCTGTTTGTTTTCAGGGTTTTTTGACATGAACATGCACAAACAGGAGTCTCTTTTGGACAGAGCTGCACGTATGAACGCAAACAATCAGATCTTTACCCGGACTTCATCGAGATGCTCTCCTGCCAACCCTACGGTAGAGTTTCTGCGAGGACTTGGTGAGCTGATGTGTACCTTGGCTGCAGTGCAAGCACGTCAGTAATGCACAGATGAGATGGGATTATTTCCCATGCTGCCCCTGGTAGAAATGTACAAGTCCAAAACAAATACACGCAAACAGAATCAGGTCATGGACGTACAGGACGAATGTGTGCTAAACCTGGGGCTGATGCATCAAGGGGTTTGTCTCTGCAAATGGGGCTCAATCCTGAGATTAACCAGTGAGATATTCTGTGTTTCCTGACAGGATTAAGCTCCAAGTGTTTGTTTGGTTAGTTTTACAGCCAAGAAACTCATTTCAAGGCATGTCCTCAGCTTTAATCATAACTTTCTGTAGTTCAAGGAAAAACAGACAAACCATCAGCTAAGACCCAATAATGTTTTTACGTAATAAAGACTCAGTTTCCCATGAGCACCATCACCCACTGTTGTAAAGATGTGACTCTTGTCAGGATTAGAAAACAGCTTTTTAACTCTACTTTTCATTATTTGAGACAAATTTTTCCAGAGTGCAAAGCGAAGAGGTAATGTATTTACTTATAGTTGTGTAGTGCTATCGTTTAAAACATGACAACAATCAAACTTTGTAAACTAGAGAAGATGGATTGATTTACGTCACGTCCAAGTCTATGACAACCACACGCCAGCTGACGAAGTTTAGTAGAGAGAAGAGAGATCTGTGTTTTTCTCTGCTTAAAATGATTTCTGTGATTAAGCAGAAGAAAGAGAAACAGGAGAGAGATAGAGCACGAGCTAAAGGCTAAAAGGGCTAATCTGTTTGTGCTAATGTTGACTCCAACCCAAAGTCAGCAGTTATTCTGCAGTGGTCTGTTCAAACTTGAGAGTCTATCAATAAAATGAAGAGTGAGGTTACGTTAGCTCTGATTGGTAGATGACTGGCTGGACAGAACCAGGATTCACTAACGTTACACATTACAGACACATCCCAGAGGATCAGGCTGCCCTGCCCTGATAACACTACATACAGCCGGCTACTACAATTTTTGCTTGTTGACATGTTTAAAACCGTATCGCTACGTAACTGTACTGATTAAAACCTTGCCTCGTTGCGTTGCATCCAGTTAAACGTTGACTTGAACAAAGACTATCTGTTCCAAAACAAACACTTCTAGCCTGGCTAAAAGTCACATTTTTATGACAATGTGAGTGCGAATGTGGAAAGGCAGTCTGATTAAATCCGATCCTCCTGAAAGCATCTTTGAACAGGGTCTGGTCTGGACACAGTTTGTTTTATTTTTTTATTTATTTTTTGTTAAATTGTCATTAATCAATTTATAAATTTATTTATTTTGATCAAATTTGTATTTATTTTTTTAATCAAATTTTTATTCATTTATTTATTTTTTAATCAAATTTCTATTTATGTATTTATTTTTAATCAACATTTTATGTATTTACTTTTTTTTATCACATTTTTATTTTTTTACTTATTTATTTTTTTTTTTATCAAATTTTTATTTATTTATTTCTGTATCAAAATTTGTATTTATTTATTTATTCATTGTTTATCAATTTTTTTTCCTCTCAACAGGTGCAATAAAAAAGATAGATTTGCAACATTTTAAAGTCATTTTATCATAATTTTAAACTTTTTTTTGAAGTCAATGATGATTTGAATATTCAAAAATCATTACCCGTCCTAGTGTCTGTAACCTGTCACGTCAGTGAATCCTGGTCATGTCCTGCCAGTCATCTACCAATCAGAGCTAACGTAACCTCACTCTTCATTTTATTGATAGACTCTCAAGTTTGAACAAACTTACTGATTTGGTGCTTTTGATCTCATTTCGAGAAAGCTCTGCAGGAGAAGTTTTGCTTTCTTCTGCAGAAACTCTCGTAATGATAGTCTGATCTTAGAAAATTATCTGCAAGACTTGAACGTCATCAAAGTGTTTTGGCGTCTGTCCAGCATTAGCGCCTACACATCCTGTTATCTTTAGACGTCTGGAGAAACATTAAGAGTTCTTATGCAGATTTTACATCCATTACTTTCCATAAGTTTGGTTATGTAAGCATGAGGAGTTAAGAGGCCAGGCTTTGCATTTATCTATCAAAAGGATGAGGCCATCAGCATCTCAGACGAGCGCTCACACTCACTAAAACACACACACAAGCTCAGACGTGGAGGACGACAGGAACAATTACCTCTCAGCCGGAGGCCGTGTGTGTGTACTGTAACCACGGTCTGTCCACGCCGTCAGGGACAAACACAGATCTGACCTCAGAGCAGCGCCAACAGTCTGCTGCACTACTCGAGAGCAGAAACACACCCCCGGCTGAAACACAGCTGTCTCTCTTCATTACCTCACATTATTACATTTATCCACAGAGCGGCTCTCACACTTAAAGAAGGAGCTCTCACAGGAGACTGGACCGGCATTAGCTGATTAAAGATTGAAGATTATTCACCTTTTAATAACTCCCAAAGAGAGGCAGAGACAGAGGTCAGAGGTGATGTTACGTCTTTCTTTTTAAAGATTCAAAGATCAACAAAGTGCGGTGAAAAATAACTGATTACAGCAGAGGACACGTCGCAGTCTCCCAATCGATACAGACCGAAATCCTGACAACTTGTTATGTTTCCAAATCAATAGCCAGCTAAATGACTAATCTTCCTCGTATTGGATCTGCCGCAAGTGTCAAAAAGATGTCAACACAATTCTCAGAGCGTTTTGATTTTGAATGAGGCAAAAAGAGATTCAGATAGAGGAGGAACAAAGTGGAGAGAAAAGAGCAGCTGGGACAGAAAGTCTCCTTGAAGAGAGATGTTTCTACATTCTCTGAAAGCTGAAGCAAATTATCTTCATCTGCAGCAAAATGACGACACCTTAACCGAGCAAAAATCTCCATCTTCAAAACAAAACCCTCATTTTTCATTCATGCAATAAACTCCAGCCGCCACCTGACGGAGGGTGTTGACAGTTATCCATCTGTCAGAAGGTTTGTTTGCATGCGCGGTAACGCTAAGCCGGTTAAACAGAGCTTGTTGTGCAAACATTTCTTCCAGAGAAGCAAACGTGAATAATGCTGATGCTCTCTTGTGCATGCTGTGCAGGATTAGAGTCGACTAACCTGCTGCCGTTTCAGTTTGGAGCACAGAGACAAAAACTGCATCAGAGCAAGTCGTGGGGAGACGATCTGTGGGTCCAGGTTGAAACTAATAAGCTGCAGAGCCAGAGCATTAATGGTTTGTTCAAAATGTGATAAGGAAGAAGTGATTAAATTTTGGAGGTGATCTGGATCCAGGATCTTCACCATATGTGTACATAACTCCACCATAAATGGTCGGATTGTTTTGCAAAACAACACAAGACAAGGTCACCATAATTTCTGACAGATGTAAAAGTATGATCTAGATCCTTGCAATATTCTGGATACTAAGATCCAGAATATGAAATAGGTACTGTGTCATCATCATTTTCAACAGTGTCAGGAAACAAATTATTGTACAAACCTGCAACTAACACCAAATTGTAGCAGACAGTCTGCTGAAAGGGAGTATAACATTAAAGTAAGACTTAAGTGTTGGTGACAATCACAATATGCTTGGTGAAAGTCTGCGCTCTCTGAGTGCTTTTCTAGTCTAATGATGTGATTGTATTTCTAAAAACATTGAAGATTTTGTTTTACTACAGAAAATGTGTTTGGGCTCCTTTTAAGTAACATATTGAGGAAAAACAGTCTTTATAAATCTTCTGTTTATGGAAAAATTCTCTGGAAAAAAAACTTTTTTTTCACAAGGAATTCAAAACAATACATTCAATCAATTGAGTTTTCTAAAAATAAGTAAATAAAAGTATAACGGCTCGCATTTTATACATTGTTTTTATCATTATTTTTTGATCTAACATCCCCCTTGCACTCATTCAAATGTTAAAAATGTGTGTTGTTGCTTAATTCTTACATGTACATTTATGGATGGGTAGCTTTCACATTTGAAACGATACGGTAACGATTCCCAGTACCTGGCAATCGGTATCGGTACTCAAAGGTACCAGTTTTTGCTACTTTTGTGTGAAGATTATCAATTTGTTCAAAAATAAAATGTACAGTCTTTAACATATTTATTCTTTAGTATATAACCTTGTAATGCTGGGTTCATGTCCAGGATGGAAAATCACAATCACAAGGATACATTTAGGCACCTAAACATGGTACCTTTTGATTTTACATGAATCGGTACCTGGTACTTTTGACAGAATTCAGTCATTACCTAATTCTGTATCCATCCCTATGTACTTTGTGGTTCTATACTCTATCTATAAAGAAAATATTAATAAAAAAGAAAATATTTATAATATTTCTAGTAAAAAAACATCCTGTTTTAAACGTAAAGTTATGGTTTACACGTGTTTGAAAAATAATATAAGCCTGGTCTGCAGACCCTGAATTGGAACACAGCTTTTGTATAAGTCCTGAGAGTATCCGACATCTTTCCTCATGTCTCAGCAAGAAGCGCTGCAACAGCTGTATCTCTTTTCAACACAGCGTCTGATGTATCGCTTTAGATTTGTATCTTTATTAGATGCTGATGTAGAAGGTCAAGTTTGTGAAAGAAATATTTTAATCGCTATCAAACTAAATTGTGAATTTTTAGCCCCTGCATCCATACTTGTATAACACAGGTCTGGATGACAACATATTGGCAAATCCACCACTGAACACACTGCAATGAAGCAGTGAAAGAGTTAAGAAACTTCACTGAGGCAGCTCAAACGTTACGGCTTCTTACTGCAGCTTTTGTGATGTGCATAAAGACTGCACCTCATCGTCTTTTCCCTTCATCAATGTGCAGCTCCTTTTCCACCTCTCCCTCCAATGTGCTCCAGAAAACATGGCTGATTCAGTTAATCCAAAACTGCACATTCTGCATCACCGACATATTCTGAGTGACTGGATTGTTTATAATCTGTTATCAACAGCAAATCACCTGAATCTCCAGTAACAAACGTGTGTGTGTTTCCTTTCTGCTGCAGCTCGTTGCTTTTTCGGCTGTGTCAGCTGGTTCTGCAGCCTTGTGGTGTTTGATGGAGCGGCCGGTCGTCGTCTGGCAGACCTCTGGCTGCCCGGCCGGTGACTGATGCACGAGGCCACGGAGGAGAGCTTTATTAAACGACGGCTGCAGCCAATCACTCTCCTCCTGACATATTGGGGACTCACCTTGGGGTGACGGGGAAGGGTTGGAGAGGTTCAGTGAGACGTTTAGTCAGTGTGGAGTAACCTCACGACGAACAGGGGAAGGTTAGTTTTTACTTTTTAACATGCTGCAAATTTAGGTATGAAGGTGTTTCAGGTTTCTGCTGCAGAGTGGAAGTTTCTGAACTGTGTGTTTCTTTATTTATATATGTCAGTGTGTGTGTGTGTGTGTGTGTGTGTGCGCGGGGTGAGTCATTTAGCAGGGAACTCTGCGAGCCGTCATGCTGCAGAGCGCCAGGGCGCGATGATAAATCCATCACTTTACCCTCTCATTCACTCCTCTGACACACACTGGAGCAAACTTCACACACAAACACACACTCACACACACACACACATACAGTATAAACTACAGCTGCAGACTTGAAAACACACCTCCCCCTCTCCTCCTCCTCCAGCCTTCATCACCAGCTGCAGGAGGCTCCATACAGTCTGAACCGCCCCGCATCTGTAACCTGACGACCACCTGCAGATGCACCAGCACCCTTGGGTGCACCAGGCCAGGCCAAGAATAACAACAACAGGAGCAACACACGGTCACACACACGCAGCGGGAGCGTTCATCACAACCAGACCCCGTTAACAGATGCTTGACGACTTCTATTTGATGCCTCATTAAGTAAAGGTGTCACATTTGAGCGTGGATAAATCATTATCTCATTAATTCAGAAACATTACTGCCATTAATTTCAACTCGCTGACGTCGGAAAATGTTTCATTTGGAAACAAGTTTCTTTAGGAAAACCAAAAAAGAAAAATAACTCAGCTACAAGTCGACAACCGCTTCATAATTCATCTGATTAATAACTTAAAAAGTCTCTACTTAAAGTAAAGGCAGTAAAATTTAGAAGCCTGAATGAGGAATCAAAAAACTTCATTTACAGATGGATTTACAAATGCAAATAAAAACCTTTTCTTCTCGAGTTATTAGGGTATTCTCTACACTTATACAAATTTTAATTCTGCATGGATGAATTCATTTACCTGACAACTTTATAAACATGTTTAACGTGGTAAGAAATAATCCAAAAACAAAAATGATTAGTTGAGCAGAACGATCATCTTGTTATCAAGTTAAATTGAAAAATGTATGAGATTTCTTTTTCTTTCTTTGAAGTATTAGCGATGTCTGAAAATTCCTAATTATTGGAAATGTGAGCATACTTTGTGCATTTTTTTTTTCTAATTTATGATTTTTTTGCAAATATTTGAAATAGAAAACAAAAGGAATTTTTTCAAATCATTTACATCTATTGATTCATATTTCATCAATTTATATGTAAAAAATTTGGCAAACTTTGAAATTTCAATTTTTTTGAACATTTTTTCAAATATAAAAAAAAATCAATTTTTAAGTTTTTTTTGTTCAAAAAGTTTGAAATTCAAACAATTTTTTGAAATTTTGGCTAATTTTTTTTTTTTTTAAAAAACAACATCATGTGCAATTTTTTTTTATATTAAAAAATGTTTTAAATAAAAAGAGAGAAAATTTTGCATATCAAGGTAATCTATTTCTTAATATTTTACTGATTTAATTTAAAAAATATATTTTTGCAGAGTTTTGAAATCTCAGTTTTAAAATTCTTTCACAGCATTTTTGCAAATAAAAAAAAAATGTTTTTAATTTTTTCCAAATTTTGAAATTTTAACAATTTTGTGAAGTTTGGCTAATTTATTTAAAAAAACAAAAACACAACATGGGCATAATTTTTTATATTTAAAAAATGTTTTAAATAACAAGAGAGAAAATTTTGCATATCAAAGTAATCTATTTCTTAAATATTTACCAATTTAATTTAAAAAAATATTTTTGCAAAGTTTTGAAATTTCAGTCTTAAATTCTTTTGGAGCATTTTTGCAAATTTAAAAAAAAAATAATTATAATTTTTACAACCTTTTGTAATTGTAATTTTTTTTAAAAAAATTGCTAATTTTTCTAAATAAAAAAACAACACATCTTATGTACAGTTTTTTTTATATTTTAGAAAAACTTTTTGCTTAGAAAATTATTTACTATATTTTAACCATGCATAGAAATGTATAGACTGTTTTGAATTTATTGAGAAGATAAAGTAGATTTAGTTGCTTTGAAATGAGTTTAATCCAGTTGTGCTGAGTCACAATGACTCCTATGAAAGTAAAGGTTGCAGACCCCTGTCTTTGATTACATAAAAAAGATGCAAATTTTTAAGATCTGCAAAGTAAGACTGAACAAATGATCTACAATTTTGTTGAAAACTTCAAAATTTAAATGATTTCTGGAACGTCTTTGGCAAGAGGATGGACTTTTTCTGTGTTATTTTAGATTTTCTTTAAAAAGTTTTAATTGCAACATTCTGTTTGTAAGGATACATGCATAAAAGGTACCACACAGAGCGTTTTTGTGTGTGATAATGAACCAAAAATTGATTAAAAACATTACGAAGCAAAGCAGATTTTTCTCCACATACAACTAACTTTGTCTTTGTAAGAGCTTCTCATTTTTTGTTTTTGATTATGACGTGATGTCTAAACGGTCTGGAAACTTCCAGAAAACAGACTCTCTGCAGTGTGAAAAACGAGGGCACAGCGGCCATGAAGCCCTTGACTTCTTGGTGACGGACATTTGTCAGGACCCATTACCTCATCGGAGGTACCGCTGCCATGTGCTCACACTCTGACAGAGAAAGCAGTGTGTGTGTGTGTGTGTGTGTGTGTGTGTGTGTGTGTGTGTGTGTGTGTGTGTGTGTGTGTGTGTGTGTGTGTGTGTGTGTGTGTGTGTGTAGCAGGCAGACAGCCAACACAAACTGACAGAGGCTGGCGCCGGCCAAGAGGTGACTTAGGGGTGATTAAGCTAAAAGCAGCTGAGACAAATGTCAGATCTCAGTGACAGAGACAAATGTAAACAACACGGTGCGGCTGAAAGTCCTCAATATTCACTTTATAATTCCACCGTCCAATTATAACAAACTGTTTTCATAAAAAGACAGAAAATCCTTCAAAGTCAGAGCTCAACTCTTATTTAATTGTCCCTTTTTTATTTAGAGGATCATAAATGTAAGAATAACTCTGAGACACGTGTATGGTGGCTGACGGGAGCCAAAGAGCTGCAATAGCTCAAACAATTTCCATCCCCAGGAATAGTTTACATATAAAACAAATGATGTAAATTCAAGAGCATGTGCACTGAATCTGCTGCAGGCCTGAAACACTTCTGCTATGTTTTTTCTTTAATTTTTCATGTCTTGCGTTGTTTGGTGAGTTTCCGTATCTTTTCTGCTGTTTTTGACTGTTGCACAAGTTTTTTACACGAGCACAGTTCCTGGAGTCGCAGCCAGTGGAAATTATTGTAGCTAAATATGTAAATAACTAAATGTCTATGCTGGGATTGTGGAGCTACAGAAATATCTCACAGATATCTTTGATTATTAACACTTCAAACCTATTGGACCACCGATGCTCCCATTTTACAAGTGCTCTTCAAATTACCGTAACTCCTCAACTATCTGGGCCAGGGGTGGCCAACCAGTCAGAGACCAAGAGCCACAAAAATTACTGTGGTACTACAGAGAGCCACATCACACACATGGTCTTACAAACACACTTCCTCTCACAGATAAATGAAATGACATGAAATGAAAATCAATACATTTCCAGTTTTCAAAGCGAGATTTATTGTGTTTGTGTGTTTCAATTCATACTAGTGAAGAGAAACTGAAACTTAAGCATCAATCCCAACGTTGGCATCCATATATCGGCACACCACTACTCATAACTATAAATATTTTTTTATGAATGGATCAAAGAGCCACACACCAAAAGGCAAAGAGCCACATGTGGCTCGCGAGCCACAGGTTGGCCACCCCTGATCTGGGCTATCAACCAAATTCAGACAGCTCTGCAAAGATGAAAACACGAGCCTTACAGTAATATCCAGGGTATTAAGGTACTGCATGGGAAACTATAGCTGCGTTTCCACCAAGCAGTACGGGTCGGTTCAGTACGGTTTGGGACGGTTTGGGACAGTAAAGTCTCATCCCGTTTGCGTTTCCACAGCAAACTGTGCCCTCTCGTGGTGGGCGGCGTGTAAGCCGCATGCCGGAAGCCACAGCTGGTAAACAATAGCGTGACGCCGTAGCAGCTTACCCCGCGATTAAATCCAACAAAGAAGAAAACGCGACACAGTAAACAAAGAGCACGGATGGAAGACATGCAGCATTTCGTCCTCTCTGTGATTTTCATGTAACTCTCTGTTACAAAGTGCAATCAAGCTTCGTTTCAGAGAAGTCTGTGAGCTGCAAGGAGAAATGCAGCCGCTGTCGGGGTGAGTGACGATTCTTTTGACCAATCAACGGTCTGCAGTATGTTGCTCCACCTCCCGAGAGCGGATCGGTTCAGTCTGGCACCCATACGAAAGGGTCCCAAAAAAGTGGGACGGCTCGTCTCGGTTTTTAGGGATCCGTCCCGGGATGAGTCTGTGGAAACGCCGCTAAAAGCGCACCGTACCGAGACGAACCGACCCGGACTGCTTGGTGGAAACGCGGCTTATGTTCAACAAGGTTTGAATCACAGGCGATGATTGGTACAATCTGTTCTTATTACCGTAACTCTTCAACAACTTGGGCAAGCGAAAAATTTAGACGGCTCTCTAAATATGGCAAGATGAGCTTTCTGGGCATGACTTTTTTTTCAGGACAGAATAACAAAAAACATCCAGTTGTCCTGTTTGATTCTTTGGTGATAAAAAAATTATTAAGAAGATAATTTAAAAATAAATAAAAATAAATAAAAAAATAAAATTTGATTTAAAAAAAAAGATTAAAAAAAAGAATAAAAATTTGATTGAAAAAAAATATATATAAAAAAAATAAATAAATAATAAATTATAAAAATAAATAAATAAATAAATAAAATTAAATAAACTGTGTCCAAATTGGACAGCAGCGCCACCTTCTGGCCCAGAGTCTCACTAACACGTCGTAAAAATGTGACTTTTAACCTTTTACGTAGTGCTACGGTTTGAAACGTGACATCAAGCAAACGTTGTAGTAGCCGGCTATATTTAGTGCTATCAGCAGCCTGGGGCTCTGAGATGTGTCTGTAATGTGTAACGTTAGTAAATCCTGATTATGTCCTGCCAGTCATCTACCAATCAGAGCTAACGTAACCTCACTCTTCATTTTATTGATAGACTCTCAAGTTTGAACAGACCACTGCAGAATAACTGCTGACTGTGGGTTGGAGTCAACATAACACAAACAGATTAGCCCTTTTAACCTTTAACTCGTGCTCTATCTCTCTCCTGTTTATCTTTCTCTGCTCTTCTGTCCTTTTTCTGTCTTGATGTTGAAGTGACTTGATGTCACCATGTTTGCCTGTTGGTTTAATTAATGTCTTTTGTGTCTATCTTTTTAATTGTGTTTTTAAGACCTTGAGTGTCGAGAAAGGCGCTTTTAATGTATTTTTATTATTATCATAAAGTATAACCTGGAGAAAAACAAACCTTAGAGATGTCTGCCCTCTGTGTAATGAACACAAGTGAAGCTTAAGACGCTGATATTCAAACATCTGCAGTCTCACTTCCTCTCTCCTTACTCCCTCTGTCTCCTTTGCTCAAACACACACGGCTGACCTTTACAGTGAAAAATGAATACATGAATAAAATAAAAATCTGCAAATGACAAATCTGCATTTGGCCCTCGAGGTTCCCCCCCGAGGTGAGCTTCACAGAGTCAAATGAGGGCAGTCGGATTTAATCTGCCGCCTCTGGGACACACACACCCAGACACACAAACACACACACACACACACACACAGAAAAGCCAGCAGACTTATTCGCTGCTGCAGAAGTCAACAAACACTGATTGCAGTTTCCTTCTTGGATGTAGAAGAGAAACAGGAAGGAAAAGTGGACAAATTAAAAGAAGAAGAGAGAAGGAGACAAACAAAGAGAGAAAAATGGGATAAGAAATCAGAAAGATAATGTATAAAAACGGGAGAAACTGAGCAGTGGCAGAATAAAAATGAGGCAGGGGAAGAGGAGAGTCCCCAGAGTACGAGGAAGACGGGGAGACGGGGGGGAGGGAGCAGAGGGAGCAGCAACAGTTTGACCTCCGACCGGGGAGTTAAGTTGTGGTCAAGTCCAGAATCACAAAACAGGTTAATCTCTCCAGAGAGGGAAGAGAAAGAGCGCGGCTCCCCCTTAGTCTCCCCCTGCTTGTCTCCCTGGTCTGAATCAGTCAGCAGAGCTTATCAGAGTCTGTTAAAGCAGCGGGATTCCTCACATTTCTACGAGCAGCCGGCCGTCACTCCCTCCGTATAGACGTCTCACCTCAGAGTGTGAGAGCTGCTTTTATTCAGATGTCTCTCTAATGATTCCTAATGTGCTCATCCTTTGGCTCTGAATCCTGTTTTCAGGCTGTTTTTGAGTCTGGAAAGCAGCCTGCAGATCCAAAGATCAAAAGAGCACTTGAGAAATGGATTGAAATGAGTTTGAGCATTTCTAAAATGAAAGATGAGTCACATCAGCATTTACAACAAGTCCAGTCAGTACGTTTTTACTGTTTTTTTCTCTGATCAGCTGATTCTCACACCAGAGCAAAAGGAAACCTGCAAGTTTTTGTGACAGTGGCTTTGAAAAAAATGTAGTTGAAATTAAGGATTGTTATTTTTCTTACAGAGGGTATTGATTAAAGACTTTTACTCTAAAAATAAAATCCTGTGTTAACATTTAGTTGAACTTAATCTTCATCCCATCTGTCAATAAAGCCTGCCACCGCTCTACTTCACCTCCTACAACATCAACAGCCCACCAACTTTCCATGCACCTGTGGCTTACCTCAAGTTTTACAGCCCTGGGAAGATAACTACATCTACAAAAAGACTAATCTGGAAGAAAATACTGATTTTAATTCTGTGTGGATGAATTCATTTAGTTTCCAATTTGGTGGCTTGATATACATGCTTGATATGTAGCAAGACAATAGCAAACAACAACAACAAAAATAAACAATTCAAGTAATATACTCGATATATGGTATCAAATTCAAGTATTATTTCAAAAGTTTGAGTTTTTACTTTTGCAAATTTTTAAAATTTCAAAATTGTTAGAAATTTTTGGATATTTTTCAAATTTTAATGTGTTTGTTTTTATTTTGATATTTGCAATTTTTTGCGAAAACAAAAAAATTAAAAAATCTTTTTAAATTCCTTAAATTTCAATTTTTTTTGAAAATTTGGCAATTGCTTCATTTTAAAAATCTAAAAATATTGTTAAGTATTAAAAATATTTTTGAATTGTTTTTTTTTTTTTTTGCTGGTTGGAACATTTTCATTTCTAATATTTTTTTTAACATTTTCAAATTCCAGAATTTTTTTTAACATTTTCTAAAATCAAAAATTTCATTTTTGTGAATTTTTTTGCAATTCTTTAAAACTTTTGCAACTCCTTGATATTTTCAACTGAAACTTTTGAAAATTCATTACAATTTATTTTTTTATATTTCCCCTTTTTTATTTTGAAATAAAAATATATTTTTCAAAATTTCCCAAAATTTTGAATTTTTACAAATTTTTGACTTTAAATTTTTTTTTTTCAAATTTCTGAAAAATATATAACTGTATGTCACATGTTCAATTATATAGATAAAAAAAGCTTTTTCTTAAAATAACTTTTTACTAGATTTCATATATGTATACCATATTATTCACTTAGGAGGTTTTATTGTGAAAATAAGTTAGATTTTTTGGCTCCTGAATGACTTTAATCCAGGTGAGCTGAGGAAAAATGGCTCCTATGAAAGTAAAGCCTGCAGACTCCTGGTCTAGACAATGCAAGGGGAAAATAGGCGGTATCAATTTAAATCAGAGACAGTGTTTTTATAATGTAGAACATCAGTTACGAGATGAATAAACTTCTTTCAGAGACCAAATGTTCAAACATCTCAGGATAGATCTGGTGTGTTTTTGGTTCACTGCAAAAGTTATAAAGGGAGTGAGATAACTTTTAAGATTCACAAAGGGCAGAGAAACTGAGATTAATATCTTAAATTACAGCCACATATTAAAGACAGAAAGTTTAAGACGGAGAATTAAGTTCAGAGAAGAAATAATGAAAAGTTTTTCTTCTCCTGGAGTTCGTTTCCTTGAGCAGAGAACGTTAACGACGTGAATAAAACTCAAAGTGCTCCGAGAGACCTTCAGCTCAGACTGGAGGGCTCTGATTGACACGACGCAGGAGCCTGCTCTCTGTCAGCGGGAGTGTGTGTAGCAGAGTGTGTGTTTTTGAGAGAGTGAGAGGAGGAGGAGGTTCAGGTATTTGGTCTGCTGAGCATCTGTCATTAAACTGTGTGTGTTGTGTGTCTTTCATGGTGCGCTGCCCTCGGTCCACACAGGAGGCAAACAATCAGAGAGGAGTTTAACTCACAGCGTTAAAAATATCTGGAGGGTTAGAAAGATTTTAAGTTACTCTAAAATTTGCTTGAAACTAGAATAATGTCTTAATACAAGTAACTTTTCTCTTGTTCCATTGACAGATTTTTTTTTACTTTTAATGGATTGAGGCGCATAATTTCTACTGGATGTTTTTGCCATTGCCAAGATGATGTGAGCATAAAAATCTGACGCTATCAAAAACAAAAACTTCGGATTTTAATTAAAAAAAAAAATTCAGACTGCCAAATATTGATGAAATATTAGCACCAAAAAGCCTAGAATGTGCAGAATTAAGAGCCACAAAAAGTTCCCTAGAAACACCTGAAAGCTAAGGCTATTATTGAAATAGTTTCTGGATTCAAAGCACTTCCTGTTGAAGTGTCTATTGTGCAGGTGTCTTCCTACCTCCTACTACAACGCCAAAGACAAGTTTCATGATGGTCCAACAGCTGAATGAACACTTCAACTTATGTTTCAGGTATTGTAGAAACTTTGCGCTGCCCAGGAGCGCTTTAGTTCAAGGAAAAAATAAATGAAAATCTAAGAGTGGGATCAGATTTTCTTCTTTGTGCATTTTCATTTAGGATGGAAGAATAGAGCATTAAAATATTCCACTTTAACTCCCTACATCTTGGCCTTTCTTACCCCCAGGAGTTCCTAAACTACACACTTCAAAACACAACAAAGAAAAAGAAGAAAATCAGTTGAGAAAGGAATCCATATCAGACATACCAAGATAAAACTCAGAGGATAACTGTGGGAAAAAGACGAATAAAACTGGATAGCTCATCTCTTTCATTTGGGTGATGAAGTATTAAAAATATTTCAATAATTTATGACACTTTAAAGAAACCTTTTGGGCAAATAACTCAAACTTTCTGTGCTTTCAGGGTCTCACATTCGAGTATTTACTGCCTCTCTGTATTAGATATCATATAAATGAAACACTGGGTTTAAATATTCACCAACACTGGAATAATTAGCAGGAAAAATGCAGCAGCCTTGGATTGGTAGAAATGGAGAAAGTGGTAATTACTCCGACTTCTAATCAGAAAATAATCAGCAGCTTAATTAATTATGGAACAGTCTTTAGCTGCAGCCTTGGAAACTTTAAAATCCGCTTCCCTGCCGACCATTCATATCATCTATTTATTCTGATAATAAGAGCTCAAGGATATTTTATTTCACGAGTTCTTCATTTATTCAACGTGTTTACGTTGGAGCTCGAGCCGCTGCAGCTTTTGGTTTGTAAGAGTCGGACTGTGGTTTCTGCATCCTGACTCACCTGGAGACAAAAAGACTTTGGATAACAGAGCAGCAGTTATTTCATTAGGGCCCAATGCGGCGAAGGCCCTCTTTAAATGATTATTAAAAGTGATTATTATTATTATCATTATTATAATGCGCATTTAACCCCAAATTGTGTGCCTTCAAATTTACTTACACGTGAACTCACCTAGACAAATCCAGCTCCGTGTGATATTTTATGACTGCATTTTTTTCAACCTGACACGTGCTCCACAGCGCCCTCTAGCCACTGAAAAATCTGCTTGGAGCTACAGGTCTGAATTTTTTGTGCAAAACCATTGTGCCTAGACCTACAAAAAAGTCTCTAATGACCATAGTCAGTTCTGAACAGAAACTTTTGAAATTTCACTTTAAGGTCGAATTTTGACGATTTTTGGGTTCGTGTTTCAATGAACTACTTCTAGGTTTTTCATCTGATCAACTCAAAACTTGGCATGTGTATACTAGAAACATTGATGATTGAAACCTATTTAAGGACCTTTGGTAACTGAATGGGTGTGGCCACAAGCGGCCGCCAAAGTTCACGATTTTTTCGGCAAAATGCACTAAAGATAGACCGATATGGATTTTTCCGTGCCAATACCGATACTGATTATTCGTAGACAAGGATAACCGATATTTGAATTTTCAGTCAAAGTCCAACACTTAAATTCATTCAAATACCTTTAAGTATGAGTTTATCAACCAGCTCCCAGGCTAAGCAGAAATTTTTTATAAAGCGAAACGAAAAGTCAAAAAAATAAATAGCTAAAGTTTCCTACAGTAAATAAAGTTTTCGAAAATTTCAATAACTGCAATAACTGTAATGACTGCTCTGCTGATTGGCTGTTACCCAAGCCATGGTTCTGTTGTAACCAATCAGATGAAAGTGTGGGTGGGACAGTGCTGGGGACTGAACAGTGACTGCAGACAGTAGAGCAGCTGCATCAGAGCAGCAACAACGCAGTTTTACATTTGTTTCTTATCGGCTGTCGTATTAAAAAAAGGCAGATGCTGATATGCTTCAAAATGCCAAATATCGGCCCCGATAATCTTCCAAGTCACTGAAAGCAGCGCCACGAGCTCCAAGTGCACAATGTTTAGAAAACAGAGAAGCTGGTTTACTGTAACATTACAGGCTAAAACAACAGGCTAACAGCAGCTAAAGTTAGCATCCTGAAGCCAACACAGAGACAGGGGGGTCACTGAGGAAAAACTCTTCCATCTGCTCCACAGCACACAGCATTTAAAATACTCACATTTCCAGGGTCCCAGGTTTGTTGGAGGATGGTTGGTAATGCACCTGGATTCAGGACCAGTCTATTCCCTAGCCCTGTTGGACTGTCCAAGGTTGGAAAAGCAGTCGGCCATGAAGTGACAAGCTCACTCATGCACAGTTTTACTGAGTGTAGCTGGAATATTTCCTTGATAAATGAACTCTAGCCACTTAGTCTTGTCTTCTTCCAAGATGGGAAGCTTGTGCATGGAACTATGTGGCTGTTTACATCCAAAAACAGAGCAGTGATGGCTGCTGGGAGGAAAGCCAAAGACCCACAAATTTCACTAAAACACTTAATAAAGTGATTTTTGCATAAAATGGGACATTTAATCTGTCATCAAAAACTCATTTTTTTTAACCACTTTTTGGTTTAAACTGTGCACAGAAATGTCTTTCAGGCCTCCATAAAGCATTGTCACGTCATGTCCTCTACTTAAACAGTGTAGCTATGACGCGCCTCAAACTCTGCGCCATTAACCACTAAGTTGTTGAAACTCCTTCATGTAACTCTTTGTATGCTTCAAATTTCACAAACATGATCAACATCCAACTCCTAACACATCTATAAGCTAAAAAGTCTGCTACTGCAAAAGTGCCACCCTATGGACATGCATGGTACGGTATTTCTCACACATTCTCCAATCTTTTCCTAATTTACAAACACATGATCACAGTCTAACTCTGGTCTCATATTCATTTATGAAATTGTAAAAGTGCCAACAGCCTTTTCTACTTTAATGTCTTAGCAAAGGCGTAAAACTTTATTATAAAACGACACCACAAAGGTATCAAAACTGAGCTGTGAAATTCAGGCCTGGATTTCCAGCATCTGGGGCAACTGCACCCAAAACACTCCAGTTTTTCTCTGAGGAAACTCTTTTACTAGTGAGATTAATTAACTGAGGCAACTTGTTGGCACAATTTCAACGTGAGCACATGTTTAAGCAACCAAAAAGTGTGTGTGAGCGTGTGTGTGTGTGTGAAACAGAGGGAGCCCGGCCTTGTTCAAATCCACCTCGATCCCTGAAGAGACGAGCTCAGAGCAAGCTTTACTTTCTCAGTTTTTGAAGATGGAAAGTTGAAACTTTTGGCGTGGGAAAGAGCAGATTTTCCATCTTCGATAGGACCCGTTTGCATGTGCATCCTCTGACCCGCAGATATAAAATGTGCTCTCGCTCCTCAGTGAGAAACCAAAACATTTCATCACGCTGCAGCGCCAACCTGCTGCAGATAATTATGTTTGAAAAGCGCCGCAGTGAAGCCTCTTTTTTCATAATTAAAACCTTTAAAACAGGCGTTTGAATGATGGATGGATAAAGACGAGTGCTGTGCGGCTCTTGTGTTGGAGCGCAGCGGGTCTTTCCTTCCAGTTTGTGCAGATAAAAACCTGCAGAGTCATTGATGAAGCGATAAACCTGCTGCTTTGACCGGCTTCTGTGACGGGAAACCTGACTGATCCAGGAGCGTTTTACAAAAGAGGAGTAAATACTTTGGTTTATTTTATTAAACTCAACAGAGCGGCTGTAAAGAGAAGGATTCAGACTCATTTTGTGCAGAGAAATGAGCACTTTTGACTCAGTAGGAACCAAATCTTGGAGATCTGTTTGTTTCCTGAGAAGAAATAGCTTCGCTTATTGTAGATCTGCTAAAGACAGATGGATATGGTTTATCAAGGCTGATACCGAGACCCATTCTTAGTAGACCTATTCATTCTTGTGGCATGGAGGAGCTTGTCATCCTGTGATTAAATTACTGAACGAATAAAAACTGCACGATGCTCGGTGACAGAAAAACAGCTTGTTTGATTTTTAAAAAGAAGCCATCACATCTTTCTATTAAGAGTAATACATAACGAGCTCTTAATGATGTTTTGCAGCATTAACAGAGGGGACTGCATTAAACATTTGAGTGATTACTGACTGAAAAAGCTTTTTTAAAACTCTACCTAACGTCTGCCAGAGTTTTGCTGACAGGATTTCACCTCCACAGTTTCACCACAGCTTAGAAAATCAGACTGTTTCCACTTTCAGCAGTTTGCAGAAATATATGACAAAAAAATATATGATCTGAATCTTTTTCTAACTCGGCAGTTTAGAGGATATTAAGATTGTGAGTTCGCCCAATCAGAGGCACAGCTTAGCTCACGTGACTGACGTGCACCTTTCCCACAAGTCCCTCCCTGCTTTCGCCTATTTCCTGCTTTACCTGCTGTCCTATCTTTTCAAAATAAAGGCTACACAAAACCACGACTCTTCCTCATAAACGTCCAGCTGCTCTTCATGGCACAGTTCCTGATGCTTTTCAGTCTAATTATGTGATACTTGTACATGTAAACTAGAGGTGGAAGAAAAAACTGATGTATAGTAACAAAAGCGGTCCGAAAGAGTCGACAAGTCATAGCCTGAAATTCAGCGCAAGTTTGATTTTTACCCTAAATACCTCCTAAGTCTCTAAACAACTATCCAAATACATGTAATATACTTAATTCATGGGAAAACAGTTCAGACAATTAAATTAGACATTTCAATAAAAACGAATCTACACTATTACGCGACTCGATACAAAGTGGAAGATGCTGATGACCGCGTAGCACTGTGTAGCTGTGTATTCATACGCACACCGTCAAAAACTTGTACGTGTCGTGGGAGCTTACAAACAGAGTGGCGTAACTTCAAAACCTTTTCTATTTTCTTACGTAGGTATATTTATTGTCAAAACGACGTAAGTCAAGAACCATGTAAGTCAAGGACCTTCTGTATGAGGATTTTTTGTTAAACAATTTTATTATTATATTTATTATTTTTGTTAAAAAAATTGTTTAAATTTTTCTTTTATTTAAGTCCTTCATTTTAAATAATGTGTATAAGCTGTGTTGCAAAAAATTGAGATGTGAGATCCCCTGAATAAATCCAAAAAACTGACTCAAGTTGTGTTCCTTTTTGAAGGAAAATATCCTGATATAGTCTGTTATCATCATCATCATTCAACTTTTTTCACATGGCTTGGTGTTAATAAAGTGAACCAAAAATCGTGTTTTTATTGTTTTTAATTTGATCTGCCACTCAAAATAAAAACATCCCCCACCCTAATGACTTTTAAATCGCGTTACTCACTTTTATTCTTTGGCTTTTAATTCAGCATGAGAGTTGTTTGATCTGTGTCCTTTTATGTCTTCAATTGTCTTAACCCCTTTGTTTTTTTTATGACTTTTATTTGTTTCTATATGTAATTTCTTTTATTAATGCTCTTGTATGTGTGTGTGTGTTATTTTAACTGTGCAGCACTTTGGTAAACTTAAATGTTTTTTAAAATGTGCTCTATATATAAACTGGATTGGATTGGAAATGGTACCCCAAAAATCATAAGAGAATCAAATTGGAAAAAACACATTTTTTCCAGTCCAAGCTTTTACCCTGTTTCCTGCTTTAGCCACTGTCCTGTACTTTCAAAATAAGAGCAGAAACAACTTAAAAAAAGAAGAAGAAATCCATCCTGACCAGACTTCACAATACAACTACAACTCCTCATAAACATCCAGATGCTCTGCACAAACACAGTTCCTGATGCTTTTCAGTCCAATATCTGACACTTTTAAAAGTGAACCAGTGGTTGGAGAAAAAAATGTAGTATAATAATATAAGAATTTTTTGTTGAAAGATATTAAATCATGATTTTTTTGTTCCAAAAATTATTATTATTATATTTTTTTCAAATTTAAATCCTTCATTTTAGACTTTTATAAGGGTGGTTAAAAAATTGAGATGTCAGATCCACTAAATAAATCTTCAAAAACTGACTCACGAGATGTTCCTTTTTGGGTAAAATATCCTGATATAGTCTGTAGACATCATCACCATCATCATCCAACTTTTTTCAAGAGGCTTGATGTTAAAAAAGTGAACTAGAAATCGCAAAAAATAATATCAAAGAATTGCAATTTAAACCAAATCAACACCCCAAAAATCATCAAAGAATCGAATCAGGGACAAAAGCCTTAGCGTTTAATCTATTTCCTGCTTTAGCCAATTTCCTGTCCTTTCAAAATAAGAGCAGAAACATCCCAAAAACAACTTTAAAAAGAAAAATAAATTCATACTGACCAGACTTCACAATACAACTACTACTCCTCATAAACATCCAGCTGCTCTTAATGACACAAACACAGTTCCTGATGATTTTCTGCCAAATTTCTTTGATATTTTTACATTCGAACATGATATTTAAGTAGCAGCTGTACAGAAATCTAAATGCATGATGAAATATAACCAGTAGAGCAGCATGAAGTGAAGTCCACAAACACACTCTATAACATCATTTCATTGAGTGGTTAGCTCAGCAGCAGCGTTTATCAGGTGGTCGTTACACGCTACGTTTCCTGAGTGATGCTGTCCGTCCCGACCTGCAGCAGCAGCAGGAGCAGCAGGAGCAGCAGGAGCAGAGGAGGAGCGCTGAGGGCTCACAGGAGCCCGGCCACCCAGGCGGTGAGCTGGTGAGCTGCTGATGAAGTGAGGGGTCACTGCAGGGCTAAGTGAGACCTCACAATGGACACGCAGGCCAGACCCCGGGCCACGCTGCCATATGGGCTGTGAAGGAGCGGACAGGGGGGGCCGCCAAGCTGTCCCCTCGCCTCTCATGAGACCCCCAGCTGTCACAACAGACACTTACCAGCCCTCACACTAAACAGCCACCAGGGAGGGGGGGCAGCATCCTTCCTCCCTCAGACAGAGGGATGGAGGAGAGGAAGGATGGAGGAGAGGAAGGATGGAGGAGAGGAGACACTAATCTCTCCTTCCAGCTGCTGTGATGTCTGAGGAATCTACCCGGGATCTGCCCCCGCCCCCCATGGCCCAGCTCTGTCCTCTGCCACTTCTGGAGCTCGGCTGCTAATTATAGCTGCCAGAGGATGAAGGTGTGACCTAAATAGTTATTTTAAGTCTGAGGCAGAGTTATGAGAAGCAGAGAGCACAGAGAGACGGAGAGTCACAGCAGGACGCAGGAAGTCTCAGCCTCGACGGTCGCACAACAAAACACACACACACACAGACACACACACACACACACTCACAGCAGCAGAGTGGGGCAGGGGAGGTCAGGCTGTTCAAACACTGAGAGAGGACAGAAGTTCAGCCGGAGAAAAGATGCTTTAGACACACTGAAAACTACCAGCACCAGTCTGAGATCACTTCAACTACGACTGCTGAGGTTTTAACCAGAGTGAACTCAGAGTTTCATCTTTTTCTGTATGTTTCTCACTCATAAAACTTTTTAAATATGTGGTTTAAATGAAGCCAACCCATCACCAAGTATCTACCAGACCAGGCTTGTTCAACTTTTTTTTCTCTGCTATGGATGGAAACAGTCAGTGCCTTTACTTACACAAAACAAAGTCAACAAAGTCGTATTTAAGGTGAAAAACGTGCTGAACAAAAACTAAAAACTTAAACATTCATTCATGGTCTTCAATATCTGATTTTTACCTCATCAGTAATCATGAAACTAATAATCTAAATGTTTTGGATTCAGTGACTCCAAAAAGAAAAAAAAAAGATTTAACTAATTATAGTTTTTGAGATACAGACGTTTCTGTGTCCTACAATATTTGGTAAATAGACTCAAGGGTTTACATTTTATGTTATTTATCTATTTATTCATTTTTTCATGTTTCTGTGTTTCCAACTGACTTCAAAAACCTGCTTCTGCTGCACTATTCAGCACACTAAAGAGAAAAAGTGTCATTAAAGCATCTTGTTGGCGCCTCATTTGGCAAACAAAGTGAAGTAAAGGCAAAAACAAAAACTAAGAAGATACCGTTTCCTAAAGCCATAGAAATCCCTGAATGGAAAGCGTAACTTTCTCTTTTCATTTTCCAATAACTTTTTTTAAATTGTACAATTTAACTTGTAAAAGCTCCATTTATTGTGACCGTTTTTGTGCCTGACCCTGATTTTTCCCACAACATTTCAAAGTCTATTTTAAACCCAATAATTTCAGGATTGTAAGGACAAGGACTCAGGGTCTTGTGTCTAAAACTTTTGTCATACTGCTCTGACATCCATGAATGTCTGGATTAAATATCTCAAACTACTTCGACATTCATTTTAATATCTGCTCACTGTACTTTGGAAACATGGCACTGCATACCCAATCATCAGCAGATAATTATCTAATCATTAAATGAAGGTATTATTGATAGGAGGGTGGAAAGCCGTTACAAGGAAGTGGTTACAACCCAACGCACCAACACTGGAAGCTGGCGAGAAATTATTCATGAAATCTATATTATAGAAAGAGTGACTTTTGCTTTCAAACTACTATGTGATAAATTTAAGAAGTTGTAAAGTAAAGAGGCCTGAATTACTATGAATGTCCCTATTACATGGCTTTAAAGGGGCTGTAGGCAGGATTTAGCTCGTCAATGCTAATTTTTTTGTGTTTTCTTTGGATTTAATGTTAGAGTATCCATTGATAACCCTTTATGAGTGTAGTATAATTGCACTACCATGAGGTCGAAGCATTTCCATCTGTCTCTGTTATGAGCTGACAAGGATTCTCGACCGCTTCAGGTATCTTTGACCAATCAGAAGAACCCCTGAGGCTCTATCGACGCTTCGTCCTTCATCAAGATTAGTTGTAAAGCTCTTTGTTGAGGAAGTCCTGGCTCGCATATTTACCTGCCTTGTCGGACTTCCAACCCCCAAAAACACAAAGGAGTTAAACAAGGACAGCACGAAGAAGAGGAAGAAGAAGAAGAAAAAGAAGAGCAAAAAGAAGAACCATAAACTCATGTGTTAACTTCTTGTGGGAGGGGCTAAATTTGCGTATGGGTGTGATGTCAGAGAACACAGGACGGGAGGGGCTGTGCTGGTTTTCAAATCGCCATCTTACCTGGGTAACCCTGCCTACGGCACCTTTAAGTACCAGAAAATTGTTGTGGGTCATATTTCATGGAAAACAAGGAAATGTAATATCCGTTGTTCAGTTTTTGTTAACTTGTATATTGTAAAATAAAAGGGAGTGTAATAGAAACAAGGATATATTTTGGTGTTTTTGTATGTTGCTGTCTTGAAAGGATTTTGTGCGCTCCTCCATGGTAAAAAAAAAAAAAAGACTCAGAGTCTGAAAATGCTGATGCTTCGAAAAATAAAACATGAACTGGAAATAATTTACATCACTTATTTTACGTGGATAGTGGGAAAACAATAATAGTAGAACATAGTTCCAACTGAACTTGAATGTAATCCAAACTGTTATTGTGACACAGTCTGTTCAGACCTGTGAATACTAGGCATTGATCAGGAACCGGGAACCAGATTCTGATTCTCCAGGAACCACTCAGAAAACCAACAAAGAAGAGGAAGCTGCCAACCACCAACAAAGAAGAAGTGGAAGCCGCCGATCGCCTTCAAAGAAACCTTAAGTAGTGTGTGCAGTGCAACTATGGAAAGTTTGCAGCAGTGCTTAAAAGTTTGGCTGAACTTCAGTAATAAACATTTTAAAAAAGCAAATATTCAGCTAACATTAGCTTGTCTACTTTAGCGCTACATTAGCTGGGCAGTTAACCAGACACCGCCCCGTACTACTCCACCGTAGTATCCAAAGTAAAGATGCCAGCGCAAAAAAACTGAAGTGTGCCACAGAAAGTTTACAGCATTTATTGTGAAAAGGCTGAATCCCCTTTCAGATGTAGAAATCCCCAACACTAAGTTTAATTACAAAAAGATAGATTGCTAATCTGTAGCCCACCCTTACAGTAACAGTGTCATATACACTTTTTGCAATACCTGTTTACCTCTGCAAACTCATGCATCAAATTTTGATCTGAAACCGTTAATTATCATCTGTTTAATTCTGTGTAAGTTGCACAGTGAGGGTAAGAAAACCAACCTCGTATCAAAAAATAAAAACTACCTTTTAAAAAAGTTGAGACCACAGCCTGGTTTCCTGCAGATGAACGGCTCAAAAATCAGACAAAATCCCTCGAGACAACTTCGCTTTTGTTGCTTTAAGGTAAAAAAATCCAGTTTACACTGAACATAAATGTCTTTAAAACCCTCAATCACGACCTCAGGTTACAATTTTTAACAAAACTGTCTGATTTTTTTATTTTAGTATAAAATGAGAAAAGTGTGAGCTCATAGCAGGACACACAGTAAATCTGAGCACTCTTTCTGCACACACACTTCTCACTTTAACAACTCTCCCACTGTCCTCTGAGGAAAAAGCTCCACGTTTTCCACAAACACTCTCTCCTGCTTGCTTTCTTTCCACACCTGAGAGCCTATTGACAGAGCGTCCCGGTTACACGCGTATCACTTAACCCCGTGTCAAAACAGCGCTGTAACGTAAGCCCGGGGAGCAGGCGAAGGGCTCCGGCTCATAAAGGAGACGGCGAGCTGGGAATAGCGCCCTGCGTGAAGGAGGCCGAGAGGCCCCTTTGAGTGACTGCAGGGTGGGAGCTGGAGAGGAGCCAGACTCTGACAGAGGAGAGGAGAGGACGCACCTTCACCTCAGGGATCCACAACAAAACCAGACTAATGTGACTCAGCGGGTCTGACAGGCGGAGTTTAGAAAGGACAGACTGTGCTCTTACCACGGGGCGCCGTATATCCGGAATCCCTTTATGGTGACGTCTGAGTCCTGCAGGTACACACAGTTTGTGAGCAGCGACTGGACATTGTCAAAGTCCTCGGGTTTGAGTTTGGACACTGAGGGGAATCGGTAGTAATCCTGCTTGACCAGCTCGGCCATAAAGTCCTTATCGAAGGTCAGCTCGTGGTTGCCGGCGATCACCACCTTAAACTCGTACGGGAGGCCGCCTGGACGAGGAAAACAGAAAACACAAGGAAGGCTTGTTAGTTTGTGCGTCAAATCTTCCTGTAAAACATCAATTTATCAGCAGAGGGTTTGCTTGAAATAAACAAAAAACAAAAAGTCAGGAAATGTGTAAATAATCAGTTATTTCTTTGCAGTAATGACGCTTCCTGGAAATAAATCTTTCACCGCTGTAAAACCTTTTTGTTCCACTCTTAAATATTTGTAAGGAACGTGTGTTTGTGGGATGAGCAGCAGAGTTCAGTGTGTGTGCACCCATGAAACATTTGCCAAATCTTCTCTGCCAACGTCAAACAGACGATCGTACAACAGGAGACGTCAAACAAAAGCCGTGAAGCTTGTGTCCCATGAAAACACCAATCATCCAACAACAAACACATTTTTCGGTTCCTGAACAATACTTTTTTCCGCACCAATTTTACAACTTCAGTTTTAACAAAAAGAAAATGGCATCACACATTACTGTAGAAATCTCGAGTCTAATTTTTCAGCTGTAGTATTTTCCACTCTGAAAAGTTTTCCTATAAGAAATAAACAACAAATAATCGCCTGTGCAAAATAAAAGTTGCAAACGAGTGACAGGTCAGCTTATACTGAGTGCACCTTAAATGTGTGTATAACTGTAAATTAACTTTATTCAGTTTTTTTTTTTTTTTTTTTTTTTTTTCAATGTCAAAATAATCCTTCTCCTTTATCGGGGGTTGGAACCACCAAAAATGACCAAAGCAATTCATTTGCATGCAGACATCTTCTCAGGCTGCAGCATATGTCATGAATCATACACGCTGGTTGTGCACGTGAATGACGTGTAGCACGCTGAAAAGCTCACGTCTCTGAAGCCAAAGCAGAGAAGTGAACTAGAAGAAGTGATCTAGACTTTAGGGTTGAAACTAGACATGCACCAATCGATTGGCCAGCTGATTGATCGGGACCTTAAACTCCGTACACTTTATTGGTTATTTAAGTTAAAACACAAAGATCGTATTGTTTCACAGGTATTGGTCAATGATTTTTAATGAAATAAGACTGGAACATTGAAGGTATATGCTGCCAGTTATAAAAGATAAAAAATAAAAATCGGTATCGGCCCAAATTCGTATCGACAGGTCAGGCTTTTTAAAAATTGGTGATTGGCCAGAAAATTGTGAACGGTGCACCCCTGGTTGAAACCATATGGATGGCCAGTGTGACCCGCTAGGGGAGGGCCTCAGCACTGAGCTCAGCGCAGCTCAATGAAAAGCAGCACGTGAGGGAGATCAGTAAATGCTTTCACGTCAGTCTCCAAACTCCAGAAAAGTCGACAGATTTGTCAGTCGTCCTTTTTTCTTACAACCAAGACACTCAAAGGGTCTAAAATGTAACGTCACAGCTTGGGATGGGTACCTTTCACATTTGAAACGGTACAGCACAGGTACTCAAAGGTAGCAATTTTGGGTAGTTTTGTGTGTTTATGTGGTAAAAAATGACAATTTGTTAAATGATATATATATATTTCATTTTAACATATTATTAACAAACATTATTCTTCAGTATTTAACCTGTTAATGCTGTGTTCATGTCCAGCATGAAAAATCACCTACCCTTGCACTTTCTCACAGTCACAAGGATGGGTTTAGATACCTAAACATGGTACCTTTTGTTTTTTTGTGAATCGGTACTCGGTACTTTTGACAAAATTCAGACGGCAGCTATTAGTGTACCTAATTCAGTACCCATCCCTACCCTCTGGATACCAAAACTTGAGACGTGTTTTGATACTTGGTACAACCAAAGTGTTATGGTCAGCGCCATAAAAGAACCGTAGTTCGGTACCCAGCCCTAAACAAACATGAGTCAATGAGAGGAGAAACTGTTCAGCATTTGCAGAGAAGATTTAGCGAACATTTCGTGGGTGTAACGTAAATACTGCTCATCCCACAAATGGAGGAACCTTACAAATGTGGCTCCATTTATAAGTGAAATAAACAAACAATAAATAAAAAGCCCTTTTCTTTTTTGCAGCTCTTAAATAAGAACAAGTAAACCAGAGGAAGCTTCTTTAGATCTGATGTTTTCATGTTGTAGAAATAAAGCAGTGACAGAAAAGCAAAGCAAAGCAAGTAAAAGTCATTTATACGTCTCATTTGAGCAACAAGGCAATTCAGAGAGCTTCAAATGAGACACAAAGCGTGGTGACAAAGAGTAAAAGAAAACAGTAAAAGACACAAACAGGGATGAAAACTCACCAACAGAAGCTTAAAAAGAGGAAGGACTGCTTTAGAGTATGAGAATAATAGTTTGGTTTTATGGTTATAACCAAATACTTGGTGTGAAACGTGTTTTTCCTTCCTCCAGGTCAGCCTTTCCATAAAGAAACAGCGGGTTGTCCCTTTATTTTGGACCTAAAACGAACACTCCTGCCTAGGCTCAGACAAAGAAAAGACTCAGGTAAGTGAAAAGAGAAAAAAATACCCTCAATTCAGAGCGGCCCAGAGGTTACAACCACACCTGACTGCTCAGTTTGACCCCGGCAGGCCCCGCTCCATCTCTGCAGCCGGGAGAAGCATGAACCTGAACTAAACGGAGAAGAACATCTATTACTATTCTCATCCCCTCATCTTTCAACTTGTGCTGCGCCCTTTTCTCTCCCCTCTGTCCGGGTGATTTGTCCCGGTTCCCCTTTGCCATCAAGAAACAGACTTTCTGCTTTATTCCAGGCGATTGAGCGCTCAGCCAGAGGCTCCGGCCTTCATCACCCTCCAGTCCGTTCCTATATGTGTCTCTTATTTCAGGCTCCCTGTGATCCTGCTCCAGTCCTCTTTTGGCTCTTCTGTGAGCTCTGTATGGACTTATCTTACAGGATGGTTCAGGTGTATAGTTAAAAGGAGCAGGGCCAGGGAGGACTGGACTCTGAGAGCTTTGTCTTTGGTTTATAGGTCTTCAGTTAAAGTGGGCTCCAGCTGACGGTAAGTTTCCGTATCAATCCACCAGCGGCTCTGACATATTCGTTAACTGTGAAAGGAACATATGAATTCTCTCTTTGTAAAGTATTTTTTTTAGTGGTTTCTGTAAAAATCAGTCTCTCGATCCATCATCACAGACTGATGATCAGTGGTCAGTTTTCTGCAGTGTTACGTGCCACATAAACATCAGCAAAGTCTGCAGGATCAGGATCTGGATTTGATTAGTCTTGTTTTCTATACAGACAATTTTGACCTGAATGCAACATTTTTAGCATCAATTCTTTTCTTTTTTTAACTCTCACAAAGACGTCAGCTGGAAGAGTTATTGAGTCTCTGTACGGAGCTTCGGCTTTAAACAAGTCGACTATTCACAGTCCAGCTGTAGTTTAGTGAGACCTTACGAGACAGACTTTGGTTTCGTCTGAGTAATGAAAATATATTCTTTAAAACTATCCATCCCAAAAGATTTTTCCCTCGGATTGAGGTTCACAGTTTGCTCTGTTTGTCGAACACAGCGCTAAGATACTCCAGACCAGGGGCGGCGTTATGGGTGGGCCCAGTGGTCCTAAGCCCAGCCCAAACTTTTCTTTTAAAATACATTTTCTAAATTTGATTTTAAAGAGGAATATTACAAAATTTTGTCGAGCTGCCCCCCTGGAAGTCTAGCTAATTTTATTTTCATGTAGCACCAGATCACAGCAGAAGTGATTAAAGGTTCCCTCTCTCATTAATCAGGTCTAATTGAACAGACTAAATAGCCTTATATTATTCATCACTTTACATGGCAAGATGACATTTGTACATCGCCACGTTCACATTTCTCCTCGCGCTGTTTTGCGCTCAGCGAAGTTCCACCCCAACACATGCTCACATTAACACACACAGACAACCACACTCGATATAGAGGGATTACTTGTTGATCAACAACGCCAGATGCGCGCGCAACTCAGGTGCAGAAGCACTGCAGAGTATAATGATTTGTCAACTGACATGGAGGAGTTAACCACCAAAAAACACATTTTTTAACTAAATATCATCACTTATTCGGATGGTAAACGCTCCCAGGTTTGTGAAACAGTAGTGAGTGGACAGAAGAGATCTGGCGTGTACCCAGAGAGCAATTTAAACACACAACTGTCACTCAATGCTCATGACTGCATTATCTGTGGACAGTAATCAATATATTTTGTCAAATTCAAAAATTGAAGTTTTTGCACATTTTTTAATTTTTTTTGATCGATTGAATTTTTTTACAATTTTCAAAATTTCAATTTTTTGGAAATGTTAAAATTTTTTAAATTTCAAATTTTTGAAATTTAAAATTGTAGGATTTTTTTTTTAAATTTTTAAAATTTAAAAAATCTTGGTCGTTATTTACTGATGCTGTCAGCTCAGAGTCACCGGTTAGCATGGATGCTCTTAACTCCAAAACACCAGTTGCTCTGTGACTGTCAAAACTTGATGGATGTTGCTTCTGTTGTAAAGTATTGTTCCTAAAAACTGACCACAGAACAATCGTACATTTTGATGCAAATAACAGGTTGAATTTAGTGGTTAAAAAAAAGCTAACTCGTCTGAATGAACGGAGCTAAACGCTGCGTCTGCGGTCAAAATGTGTGCGCATCTTCTCTCTATAGTGGACAGAGAGCTGGAAAACTACCACAAGAACCATTTCCCAGCGCCTTCTCTATGAAGATGCAACACTTGCCATTGCTACGAAGATCAACATCTAGGAAAGCAGAAAAGATGGATGTAAAATCTTAACTGTCTGTCGGCGTCCAACGGATCCTATTTTTGTTTATGATCAAATAAAAATGATCTGCGAGTACTCGAGTATTTGTTCATTAGATACTTAGAGTAATCAAATACAGAAATTACTGTAACATAGATTCTCCAAATGGTCATGGTTGGTTGAAATAAACATGGCGAAAGAGGAGAAGAAGTGAATCCATTCCCTCACACTCCAGGATCACTGCACAGCCATAAAGGTGAGACCACTACATCCACCTACGACTCCATTCAGCTTTTGTCCGTTTGCTCCTTTTGCACTCGGCTGTGACCAGCAGCAGCAGCAGAGGGTTATGATACACGGCGAGAGGGCAAATTGAATAAAGCGTTGAATAAAGAGCTCTATATCAGGTATTAGAAGAATAAAAAAGGCGACAGTAGTTGAAAGAAAAGATGTAAGCTCTCTGCTCAGGTTTGCAGCGGTCCACTTCACAACTGGAAATAAAACCAATAGAAACTGAAAAGAGTATAAATTCAGTCAAGATACGGCAGCGCGATGCAGATAATAAAAAACTCATGGTTTCTGTCGAGTCTGTGTGTGTGTTAGTGTGTGTGTGTAAGTGTGTGTGTGTGTGTGTTCTCTAATGCTGAAAATGAAAGAATCATGGTTCCCCGGTCTACAGGTTTCATTCCCGCTCCTCTAAATTAGCTCATGTCGCATCTCAGGATCATAAATTTCAGTCTAACCTTATATGAGAGCGCCGTCTCTCAGTCCCATAGCACTCTAACTGGATCACACATCCATTTACACACACACTGATACACACACACACACACTCAACCTAAAGCGAATCATCCTCTCCACCACCGGCAGGCAGGGAAAAGGTGGAGAAAACATAATTACCATCAAACAACTCCACCTCCATTACTCTACTGGGGATTTCTTCTGCTTTTTATTGCTGCTGTGATACATCTTACAGAGAGCTGCTGGAGCCGTACGCCACATTTATACCCCCATTCTTCGCCAACAAACAGGCGGCGTCAAAGACGAAACTCTGAAGAACAAGAGCGATGAGAGACGAGGAATGTTTTGTCATTCCTCTCAAGAAGTCAGGCGTGTGTTTGTTAAAGTTTTAAAACAAAAACCTCTGTACGAGCGTCAGAAAATTAAAAATATACTCCTTCCAACTGGGGGAAACATCCTCGATATGTCATCCTTTAAATTAAGAAGCAGGAAATCAAGAATATAAATAAATTTCCACCCCACTACGTCTATCCTCATCTAACAAATCCTTGAGGAAATACGATGAAAACACATCGTCCAATTAGAGAAGACGCTGGGGGAGGAAACTAGTTCAGAAATATTCAGGTACACAGGTGATTGAATAAACACCTGGAGGGAAAATATTCACCTGGAACGATCAGTCCACACGGCAAACTTTTAGAGGAAGTTTGCAAAGTTTGAAAACAAAAATGTGAGGAAGCTAAAAGAGTCGCTTTTGTCAAGTCTTTCAGGTGCGTGCAATGACATTCATTCACTCATTTTCTTAACCACTTACAGAGGTGGCGCTTAGAAAAACAATGGAACTGAAACTTTTGGCATTGCACCTTTAAAGAAACTGCAAATAAAAAAGTGCATTGGAAATACCGTCTCAAAAACATGAAGTAAGCAAAACCGTCAAATGTTTTCGCTTCTGCAGACCCTCAACCGTCTCTACTGGTCTACACACGTTGCACATCTCAGCATCCACACACACACACGCTGCAAAGGCTTCTGGGAGCAGTTTAAAGACGCAGATCAGAGCCCGTGTTTCTCATCAGACAGGCTGGGTCAGGGGAAACTCGTCCCCCTGCATCGATCTCCAATGATCTCCATCAACAGGCCAAAACCTCAGTCGATAAACTGACGCACTGCTGCCTCCTCCAGAGTCCGGAGGAGCAGACGGAGGAGGAGGAGGAGAGAGGAAGAGGAGGCAGAGAGGAGCGCCCCTGCCTCGCATGTTGGAGGGTCAGAAGATTTAACAGTTAACTGTAGAATCCAAACTCTTGGATCTTTAACTTTTATCAATCCTGACAGCATCATCCATCCTCCTCCACGAGCTGAATCTCCATCCATACTTTCCTGTCCCTTCAACAGAGCTGGTGCCGCTTTCATCGATGATGGTTTATTTACTGACCTGACCTTCAACACAGCGTAATAGAAGGTCATGTTGGTTTAATCAATTAGCTAACTAGCTTATCACCTGATGGAATGGATCAGCTTTTGACGAAATATGGCAAATGAAAAAATATGGGTATTGATGATTTAAGACACTGACACTAAATAAAATCCTCTGTTAACATTTAGTTGAACTAAATCTTCATCCCATCTGTCAATAAAGCCTGCCACCGCTCTACTTCACCTCCTACAACATCAACAGCCCACCAACTTTCCATGCATCTGTGGCTAACCTCAAGTTTTACAGCCCTGGGAAGATAACTACATCTACCAAAAGACTAATCTGGAAGAAAATACTGATTTTAATTCTGTGTGGACGGATCCAGCTTTACATACATGCTTAATATGCAGGAAATCATTAGCAAACAACAAAGAAATGACAAGTGAAGCAATACTATCAATAAAAGTTGTCAAATTCAAGAATTCTTTCAAAAACAATATTTTTGTTGTACAATTTAAATTTTTAATTTCTTTGCTTTTTTTTTTTTTTTTTAATTTAAAAATTGTTTAAAATTTTGGTACATTTTTGATTTTTCTTAAATTTTCAACTTTCCAAATATTTTTTTTTTGAAAATTCAAAATTGTCAAAAAATTAAATCTTTTAAAATTTTAAAATTGTTTGAAATTTTTGCAAATTTTTGAATATTTAAAAAAAATTCAACTTCCAAACTTTAAATTTTTTGGAAAATTCAAAATTGTTTAAAAATTCAATTTTTTGAAATCTTAAAACTTTTGAAATTTAAAAAAACTTGACTTTTCAAAAAAAATTCTTTTATCTGAACTTTCTTGAAATTAAAATATTTGTTAGTTTGAATTTTTTCATTTTTTTATATTTTGTAATATTTTAACTTTTTTAATCATTTTTTAAAAAATAATTTTGAAAATATTTGAAATTTCTGTAAACTTGTTTGTTAAACTAAGACTAAAACATCACATGAACAATTTCACAAATTAATCAAAAACTTCCTAGATTATTACTTACAATATTTTAACTCTTGATATAATTTTACACACTATATAGAATATAAAGTAAACTTTGTGGCTCCTGAATGACTTCAATCCAGGTGAATTTAGGCAAAATGTCTCCTATGAGAGTTGCTTTCTTTTCATCGTGGTCAAATGTAGCCAAATGTCAAACCTCTTCTCAACAATTTTTGCTGCACACATTTTTTGGCTTCCTTTTTAATTCAAAGTACTTCAAATTGTTAACGTTTTCCCCTGTGGGAGGAAGCAAATTTTTATTTTTCTACACTTGTGCAGAGGTTTTGTGTTTTCAAACTTAAACAAATGAGTGCCTTCGCTCTTGACAGGAAAGACATTTTAAAAGATGACTGATTTACATTTGTGCATCAATGGTTTAAGTCTAGAAACGTCACTCAGCAAGAGATGTGACGCTACATCACAGGAACTACAAAAGTCATGGAAAATGAATAAAATCCAACATAAGAGAATTTGGAGTTTTGGAAATCCCATCCATATTCAGAGTCAGTTTGAATAAGTGGACTGGATCTTCTGTCGGGATACAGCACGAAAAATGTTAATCTGAATCTAAAATCTGAGTTCAGTGATTGCACATGGGAAACATTTTCACACACTGCACTTGTAACTCTAATTGTTTATGGGTTTTATTAGCTTCATCCATCATTATCTTTTTTTCTCTGATCCAAAAAGTTTGAGGCATAAGATTCTGATTTCTGCGAGGCCTGAACTTTGCGCATTTCGGGAAAAACTTTACGGACGTTTAAAGATGTGAACCAGCAGGAGAAGCAAATTTAGATTCAGTTTGAAATGTGACTCTTTGAACGCGGGACAGTCGGAGAGGTTTGTGAAGTTTCTGACTCCTCCACCAGAGCAGCTCTGTCTGTTTTCTGCTCTAAAAACTGGGTCAATGTTTGAAATCAGTGTAACTGCTGTGACTGTCTGCAGCCACTACAGCCTTTAAACTCCACAGGGGGGAGAGTGATCGCTGAAACATGGACTCTGAGAGGAGTATCGCTGAAAGCTAACGGGCTTAAACACAACTCTGACTTTAAAGGGTAACAGCAGACATGATTTTTAACACTTTATGACTTTAATTATTCACTATTGAGGCTGAAACTTTGAATGGAAAAGTCTTGATTGAAATGTTTATTTCTCTCCCTGCAGAGATTTTTAACTCTAACAGCTAAAGAGCCACACAGGATAATTGCTCTGGGGTTTGCTGGCCTCGATGAATATTTTGCACTCTCCAACATTTAAATTAGAAATTTACAGGTCTCATATGTAATAGACTCGACTGACTGTGCATTTTTCTGCTTTTATTTAAATCATATATTAAGTATAAACACACAGACCTGCACCTCTCCTCTCTTCACCTGATCACTGTGCTTTTTCTCCGTGTCCTCTCACCTGTATGTGTCTGCACCAGTGACTCAGTTCATTAGCAGAACGTCTCGATAAGTCGCCTAAGATCACAGCGTGACCTTTAATTTCTTCACCTGACATCTATTTTTACAGCAGCAGAGTCGTACAGGAGGCAGAAACAGCTACAGGAGGGACGGAGCTGGAGGAGCTGGAGCAGACACACACGACTTGCTGAACTGAATTCATTAATATATCTTGTGTTTATGTTATTTCATTAGTTCAGGTGACACAGGTGAGGAAGGCTGTTATTTTGCCTTTTTTCAATTGATTTAAAGGTCATTTCCCAAACGCAACTGTGGCCACTAAATTTAAAGTCTGATGCCCTCAGACTCGAGTGCTGCATTCAAACTCAGAAGATAGAGAAAAAGGCTTGAGCTCTTCCCCTTATAGACACTATTTTATTGTTGTTGATGCGTCTTTAAATCAGGGGCTTGTAATAGGTTTGTTTTTACAGCAGCTGCAAGCAAGAGCAGTACAATATGTAAAATAAAAGAAAAGACCATCATGGAGCAGGCTGGGACAAACTCAAACTTTAAAACACATGGGTCTACATCAGGGGTCTGCAGCCTTGACTTTCATAAGAGCTTTTCAACCTCAACTCACCTGGATTAAAGTGAGTCTGGAGCCAGACAATATACTTTATCTTCTGAATAAAAACAAAAAAGTGGCTGAAATCTAATCATAGTAAAAAAATCTAGTGAAGTTAGTCAAATATAATGTTTTTTTGTGTTTTTAAAATTATACATGTGATGTCTCAGTTTTTTATCTTCAATAAATTTACAAAAATTCTAAAAATTTGTGATACCACAAAATTTCAAAATTAATGAAATTTTCAATTTTTTTTTTTTTACATTTTTCAAAATTGTTGAAACTTTCCAAATAAAAACAAATAAAAAAATAGATTTAAAAGAATTTGCAAAAATTTGCAAAAATTAAAAAAAATGCCAATTTTGCCTTAACTGCCAAAAAATAAAAATAAAAAGTGACTTCAAACTTTTTCTTAATTTTTCAGAAATTGTAAATAATTCAAAAATATTCCAAAAATGTTTGTTTTTTTATTTGACAAATATGCAAAAATAAAAATAAATAAATAAATAAAAAAGTTGCAAAAATCTTTAAAATAATTAATATTTTTTTTTAAGATGTGATGCATATTTATCTTTTAAAAAAAGTTAATGTTATAAAGGAAAATGCCGACATTTGTCATTGTTGTCACATTAGGATTTCTCCACAACTTTTTTTTTTTTTTTTTACATATTTGTAATTTTTAGAATGAAGCAAAAAATCCCCATAAGGTATGTTTTTTTTGTGCACTGCAGTACACTTTATTTAATAAACACAGGTTTATTTTGCCCATGTTTCATTTTTTTTGTTTTGAAAATTCCTTGTTTTAGTTGAGTTTTCTTTTTTTTAAGTTGTTTTAACCTATTGAGTGATAATAATAATCTGTAGTAAAAAAAAACCCTGCAAACATCGCCACTGTTTATCGGAGTGTGAAAACAATAACCTTTCCTCTTCCTGTTTACTACAAATATATTTTGCTCGGTTATTTTAAATCACTTTTAGATTTACATCCTGCTCTCAGGGTAAAGTTTCAGGAGGCAGTTTGTCCTGAATCACAGACCTTATAACTCAAACATGTTAATGGTTGGAGCTAGTGTGGTGGGTGGCACTTATTGATTTATAGACTTGGAGGGAAGGTGCGTCAGATCGTGTGTGAAACACGACCACATTAAGGCTCAAACTGCTCCAGAGTCCCTGCAGCCCCCGCCTGGAGGGTCTCCACATGAAACACTTGCTGCTGAGCCAGACGCGCCCTACTCACACAGGAGCAAGTGCTCTCACCCACAGCGTGGGGCCAGAGGCAGAGGTCAAAGGTTAACTGAGCCAGGGTGTTGGGTCACGGAGGTTAAACTGGACACTTTAGAGCAGCAGTTGTGAGGTCAGGGGGGAGGGAGGGGGAGTCATTGTGTGGTCTCGTTAATGGTTATGCGTGCGACGTGTCTCGTGCCTTAGTCCGACCCTCTGCTCTCCAGACCCTGTTGCCTCGCAGCTTTTGTGTGAGGGTGAAAACAATGCGTGCGTCCAGCGGTGTGTGTGTGTGTGTGTTTGAGTGTGTGTCTTCAGCAGCTTTAGTACCTAGCCAGTCGTTGAACTTCTTAACCTCGGAGGGCAGCCCCAGCTCGGTGAAGTCGCCCATGTGCAGCAGCACGTCCCCGTAGGGCATCTGGATGCCGTCTGTACGCGAGTGTGTGTCCGATACACACACAAACCTGGTGTGTCCTGCTGGCTTGGGAGTGTCATAAGGAATGGGGTCCACCCTGAAAACACAGAGAGACAAACAAACTCAAATTAAGCTCAAAAGGAAGAACGACAAAGTTTTTATTTATCAGCGTTTGGTAACTGAGTCAGACATAATCAATACAGTGACTCTTAAACCCTGATTCAAACTTTGATATTCTGTCAGAAGGATTTGTGGTAAATGCTCCAAGACAGATGCTGCTACCTGTCCAGGATACTACCGTTAAGTTTTTTTAGATGAGAATGATCTATTTCATATTAAATATGTAAACAAAAGTCCTTGTATTAGTCTTTTGCTGAGAACAGACAACATTCAAATCACAAATGTTCATAGTTGAAACCTGCCAAAGATGTATTTCCTGTTTTAAGGCTGGCACACTTTACAGGATTCTTCAAACCTTCACACACTTGATGATAACAAAAGACAGATTGCACAAGATTTTTCTCTTCTGATCTTATAGGTTGGCGTGCACTCTGGAGCAAACCACACACTGATTTTTCAGCACAGCTTCAGCTTCCTCACGTTCAATATGCCAAATCTCGCGTAGTAAGATGTGACTTCAGTGTAAACAAACATGACGAACGAACGGGAAACGCAATGATGGTTGTTTTCAGCCTCTTTAATTTGGAAGAAAAAAAACACAAAAAAGTGAAAATGTGATGGAGACGGCGGGGATGTGAGCTGTATGAATAACAATGTGAGTTGGAGGTGAGTAAAGTCGTCACAAGTATTACAGATAGATTTTTTAACTTCCTCTTTGGTAAGTCAGCTCGCGTCTTTATTGGCTTTGGTCCGGCACATGTAACACTCAGAGAGCCCCTCACACTCAGGATTGCTAGTTACAAATATTGAGGATGTTCATTACCTATGATCTCTCATTCGGGGGCCTTTCGAGCAGCTCCATCCTGACAAAAACACCCTTAACACACCCCACACCACAGGAAAGTCTTTTGCCAACATCAGACTATCAGGCCTTTGCTGGGTTTGATCGTAAGGGGGAGGTCAGGATAAAAATCAGCCCCATTATGCTCAACTCAACTTCAACTTTACTTTATTTACACCCGAGGGTAGATTTGTCTTGCAGACAGAGTGATCACATTTCAACACACAAACAATTAAAGCCTCAAACCTTGGTCGGAGTGACAAAGCATGCTCCGTGTTTCACCATAAATATAGCAGCATGGATCAGTAAAATAAATAAATAAGATAAATAAAACAAAACACAATATTACACAATAAATCCTAAAGAAGATAACTATTAAAAAATAAAAGTAATCATAAAAGATAGATCAAATAAATAGGATGAAATGACATCATTAAATAAAGTGCTATGTAGGGATGGGTACTGAATTAGTTACTTTTCTAGGTACCAACCGAATTCTGTTAAAAGTACCGGGTACTGATTCATGTAAAGTCAAAAGTAGAGGTAGACCGATATATCGTCCGGCCGATATATCGGGCCGATATTTGGACATTTGTCTCTATCGGCCATCGGCCGTCTTTTCTTTTAAAAAGCTGATTTTTGATCCGTTGTAAAAAATGACGCAATTTTTGATCAGGCACAAAAAAGATGAGCACCTCAAACTTGTGGAACCACTTGGATACATTACATACTTTTGTTCAAATTATATTAATAAGTTTAAATTTCTTTTTTGACATTTTAAGAAGAGTGTGAATGTTTACTACTGCTTGTTACATTGTGTGTTTACTCAGACAAAATATTTCATTGTTTTTAAAGCTGAATAAATGTTCAGAGGACTGGACACGACTTGTTGTAATAGATTTCTTTTAGTTGCTCAGAAATTGCTGCGTTTCACAAAAATGTGATAAATATATATTTATTTAACAATCGGCCTGAATATCAAGTTGGAAAAATCAGCTATGCATATCGGCATCGGCTGCCCAAATTTGGAAAGCATCGGCATCAGCCCCCAAAAAACCCATATCGGTCGACCTCTAGTCAAAAGGTACCATGTTTAGGTACCTAAATGTGTCCTCGTGACTGTGAGGGAGAGGAAGAGTAGGGGATTTCCCATGCTGGACATGAGCACAGCATTACAAGGTTATACAGTGAAGAATAAAAAGGTTAAATTGAAAAATAATCTATATTTTATTATTAAAAAAATTGATATTTTTTACCACATAAACACACAAAAGTACCGAAAATTGGTACTGTTGAGTATCAATACCAACTGCCAGCAACAGGGGAATCAGTACCGTATTATTTCAAATATGAAAGGTACCCATCCCTAGTGCTATGTCACTGTATCTCATTGAGCTCAGTGATGGTGACAGGAACAAAGCTGTTTTTATAACGCTGTGTCCTGCACCTTGGGACTAAAAATCTCTGGTCAGAGGAGGAGCTTAAATTCATCCTGTAGAGGATGGGAATCATTGTTAAGGATTGTTTAGTATACAGGAAAGTGAGACAAGACTGGGGTTCACCTATCAGGCGACTAGACCATCTGACTATTTAATTCAATGAACTTTTGCTGTAGCGTGTCCCCGCCTTAAGACTCCAAACCAATGACTGTTGATGGTGTGCAGTTGCTTTAAACTAAAGGAGACACAGCTTTAAATTTTTAAGATGTTTGTTGGGCTTTTAAGCTTTTAATGGTAGAGGCGGTGACTGTGGATAAAGCAGGACATAGGGTGAGAGTGGGCGGTGACATGCAGAGGCCACACGCTGGATTTCAACCCACTTGTGCAAGGGTGAACTTATTGGAGCAATCTTAGACTACTTTACGGAAACAGCTTTAAATGCAAAAATATCATGACTTAAAAAAAAATAAGTATTTGTATCAGTCATCATTTAGTGATAGATGTGTAGTTTGATGTCAGGTGGGGGGTTTTCCTCTACACCAACATGTGGAGTCTCTAAGTTTTCAGTTATTAGTTTACGAGCGTGCACCTTTTGGTTCTCAGTTAAAAAGATAAAAGCAGCCATGTCCTGATTATCAGACTGTTTTTTTCATGAAACTACATCAGAGAAATGCAGACACCATCTTAAATTCAGGGCTTAGAAATTTCATACTAATATTTGTTACAACAGCAAACAGCTCCTCTCGTCTTGCTACAGCGACTGGGAGAAGTTGCACAAAAGAACAAGAAAAGAAGCGACAACTAAAGCCGAGTCAGAAAGTTGTTTGATAAGAAAACAGTTCACAATGCAGCTGAGACATTAGTTTTCAAACAGACAGAAACATGAGGTCACTGAGGGTTATTTTTCAAAGTGTGGAAAAGAAATGCGGTTTAACTTTCTGAAAAACTGATCTAAAGTTTGCCCATGCCCTGACATCCATCCAAAGGACTGGATGTTATTTTAATTTGCTGGTATTTTAACGCAGATACTGATACTTTTATTTTGAAAGGTATTAAAACAGGGTTTTGTTTTAATTTGCTTTATTATCATTAATTTTTATAATCCTCACAAAACTGAGTCTTGAAAAAGAGGGTTTGTCTTAAATTTGGATCCACATCTGTCCACATTCACATTCAGGATTCTGACCCTGATATCCTGAATTTGATGAGAGCATTTAAAGCAGATACAGATCAAAGGGTTTTGCCTCCAAACTCCTGCATACAGTAGATTTTACAGTTTCATTTAAAGGGCAGTAGGAGCTGCAGGCTTTACCCAGGACTTCAAAAGTTGTCGTCACAGTTTTGTGAGCAGTTTCAGTCCTTGGGGTTGTTTGCACTTGGCTCTGACTTTGCAATGAATCTCACAACTCGCCTACTTCTGCAGAGCTTCATGGTGTAGATGTATAAACGGATTTCTTTACCCCTGAAATGACCCGGCCTTTTGGCAAACATGGTTCAAATTCAGGTCAAAGTGAGGAGTTTGAATCCCTCATTTTTACAAAACAGCTGTCCTCACATTTCATTCAGAAATTCTAAAATTTAACGAATGTGCTTTTCCTCGCCTTGAAGAAAGGCGTATTTTTAGGAAATTAATGCTAATTTCATACCAGAAAGCAGACGGAGCACGGCTGAAAAGTCGAATCCTTAAAAAGATCATTTGTTGTGCAAAATGAAAAACGGCGTCTGCAGAATAATGCATGCAGAGCAGCAAAATGCCTCCGAAAGAAAAGAGACGACATTACAGCAGAGCAAAAATGTGTCGTCGGGTTGATTTGTGCTCACGAGGAGGGCAGCGGCTGTGTTGAGACATCAGATTGGCTAAAGAGACGCTGAATTAAAGCATGCCATGTCCTTTCCATCCATTATCCAAAGAAAAAAACACTTAGACCCGAGTCTGGCGGGAAGAAGCCTTTTCTTCAGCCTTTCTGTTCGATGTAAGGACGTCGGTTAAAAGGGAAGAAAAACTGTACTTCCCTCCGACTGAAAGGAAAGAGGAGGAAAAAAATCATCTCGTCTGTAATTGAAGTCTAGAAATGTGCAATCTTCCAGCACTCTGCCACTACACCATTATTTCATTAGAAGGGATGTCACTCTGTCGACAACATCAGACACATAATCAACGCTGCAATCTCCAACCTGACAAACACACACACACTTAACTTGCACGTGTGCACAAACATGGCATGAAAACAGCCACAGAGGCCGATGAAATCAAAGGTTTCTGACTGGAGGAGACGTCATTAACGGAGAGAGGGAGAAAACAGGCGCCTCCAACAAAAGACGATCTGGTTTTTAGGGAGGAGGCATGGTTTCAGGTCTCATTTGGGAAGCAGCTTTCTGTTTCTCTTTCTCTGTGACAGAAAGTAGGACGTGAAAAGGCTCCAAAAACAGAAGCTGGGATCTGCTGTTGTTCTGTTTTGCAGATGAACAGTCATCTGGAAGGTCTTGTTAGTGGTAGCTAAACTGTGGACAAGCTGGTAGCCATCTGTAGCGTGTAGCCTCTGTACGCACACAGCCATCTGCAGTCACCGCCTGTGGTCACAAGGCTCCAGCAGGGGTGGGCGGGTGAATACATTTTCTGTCGTGGTGGACAAATGGGTGAATAAAAATGATAAAAACAAAGAGAGCTGGTGAAATTCACAGCAGAAAAAGTCATCAGTACGTGACGCTCTTCCTCTTATCGCCACCTGACTCGGTCTCTAAAATGAAACTCAACTCATACTGCTTCTTTTACTTAAAAAACCCTTCTTTTTATTTATTTATACGTACAAATTTGTAAACATGCACCAACCTGATCCAAAAAGTAAGACTGGATGTGGATGTCGGCAACCATGTGCACGTACTACGTCATCAATAAGTAGTAGGTCTACACATTTTAGCTTGGCAGAGCTGTGATATTGTGAAGGAAGTATCATATAGAGCAGGGGTCTTCAACTGATGATTAAAGACACTGACACTAAATAAAATCCTGCGTTAACATTTAGTTGAACTAAATCTTCATCCCATCTGTCAATAAATCCTGCCACCGCTCTACTTCACCTCCTACAACATCAACAGCCCACCAACGTTCCATGCACCTGTGGCTAACCTCAAGTTTGACGGCCCTGGTTGGGTAATTAAGTTTCATTTTCTTTCTGAAAATTTTTTGAAATTCTTCCAATTTTGAAAATTTCACAATTATTTTGAAAATCTTGCATTTTTTAAACTTTGTCTAATTTTGTGAATGTGAAATTTTTTCTAAAGTCTTTGCACATTTTTCAAATTTCAAGTTTTTCCAAATTTTTTTAAATTTCAAGTTTTTCCAAATTTTTTTAAATTTCCATTTTTTTAAATTATTCCAATTTAAAAAAATTCAAAATTATTTAGAAATTCTTGCAATTTTTTTTAACTATATATTTTTTTATTTTTACTAATATCTTAAATGTGATTTTCCCTTAAGTTTTTGCACATTTTTGAAATTTCAAGTTTTTGCAAACCTACTTATTTTTTAACTTTTGCAAATTTTTGATTTTTGTAAAAAATGCAACTTAATGGAATGTTTTGCCAGTTAGTGATTTTTTTATATATATTTTTTTCACAAAGATTAAAGCCTTTACATTTTGTTACACTGCATCAAGACACAAATAAGTTACATTAGCCTATAGTTATGGCTGTAGACTTCACTTCATGGAGAAACATGAGGCCACAGTGAGTTAAAATGTGACAGAAGCAAAAAAACAAAAAAAAACGCTCAGATTGTGATTGGGATCCTGAGGCTTAAGGAAAGAGAAAGTCAAATTAAGACTTGTATCAGATCAGACCAAAGCACAGGTATTGATATTGGCACCTAGACTTCGATAGTTGGATCTGTGCATCCCTATAAATTTGCTCTAATGTTTTGTTTTTGGAGAGGAGAAAGAAAACAAGCTGCGAAGGAGAGAAAAAGATAAAGAGTAACAGGGTGAAGATTTTATAGTGCAGGGCTGAAAATGTGAACTCACACACCGAGGCTCTGACTTTGGACTGTTTGGCTGAAAATCAGCATGCTGTCCCTTCATGCATTACTTCAGAGCTCCCATTAAGAGCTAGATCCTGTTTGCAGATTCTGCAGGAAGCTTTTTGCTTTGCAGCAATGGCTCCTACACTCCCATGGTTTAGAGATTTTATGATGCGATGGTGTTGCATCGATTGCTGCCAGGTTGCTACGTTTTGCAAACTCTTGTTGCTGTTTTCACTCGGCAGAGATCATGAAGAAACAAGATGATTTACTCCCAAATAAAATTCTGTGAAACCCTGAAGCAGAGCGGGGCAGGACTCAACATTCATCGCATAAGACAAAAATGAAATACTAGCTCCAGAGATAATGATATTTACTATTGACTGTGTCCAGTAAATAAGCCTCCGTGCCCCTATACAGACAGAGAAATACACATTAGCTTAAGCCAGCGGAGCAGCACATACATTACAGCGAGGCTGCTGATTAGATTTGGTGCTCTGTGGTGCCTGGACGTCATGCAGCTTTACAGGAGTCGACAGTTCTCGTCATGGAGGAAGGACGAAGGCAGAACCACATGGGATGACAAAACACACACACACACAGATATACAGAAATATATATATGCACGCACATGCACACACAGGCGTGCATATTAAAACAAAGCCTGGAGAAAAACAACCTCCATCTCCTCCCCTTTCCTTTGAGATTTAATCCACCCTGAGAATGTAAGTAAATACCAGCAGCCCCTATCAATTAGAGCAGGCCCGGGCCAAGAAACCTTCATGATAGTGCTGCATAAGTCTTACACACACGCAGAAAGAGCCAGGGCCCCTGTCTTTCCTGTTAACATACGACTGTGTAACAATCCAGAGGTTTATTAGTAATGTATACAGGGGTTCAGGAGTTCAGCAGCGCAGCACAGGCCTCTGATCTATTGTAAACGGAGACGGTGAAAATGAAAAAGTCTCTCTGTGCTCCAGCAGCAGGTAAAAGAATATTCTCCAGCGACGGAGTGAACCGTGTTAGCATGAAGGTTCGTGTTAACATGTCTGAGCTTCGGCGTGACATCAGAGGGAAGACTGCGGAGGGGAAGGAGTGGAAGGCGAGGGGGGAGAGGAGAAATGCTAATGCGCTGGAGGAGGGCAGCAGCACACTCTCAAATCCGCCATGACATTGAAGCTGACACAAAACCGAGGTCTGCGGCTGCGAGAGTATCTGCTGGATGAAGAGACGGCTGTGATCCCTCAGAAACCTCGCCACATTAAGCACTCTTCACCTACGGCAGCGAAAATCACAGCGATTAGACTCTCAGAAGAAGCTGTGAGATTTCTGCTCAGAAACCAGCACATTTTATGCGTCTCCATTTTAGGAAACAAATTACATTGATGCACTCCTGCAAGCCAACACTCATTTTCTCTGTAATCACTTAACACCAGTCAGACAGCCATATCTCGCTGTCATGCTTGTGTTGTTTTCTTAATTATAAAATTCACAGCTGACAGAAGTCAGATGTTCCACATTTAGGAACAGAAACTGTTTTCTTCTTTGAGAATCAGTTTGTCCTTTTTCATTTTATCCCTCCTAGATTTTTTAAGTCAGTCCCAACTACAGCTGGGTGACGAAGTATTCATGTTAGAGACAATTAAAGATCAGTTTGAGAACAGGGCTAAAGCTCTTTCCTTAGCTTCTGTAATTGTTGCTTTATTACATTAATTTTGGGGAGGGGTCATGACTGAGCACATACTCCAACTGTATGATCCCCGCTCCTGTTTTTTTATAGTAAAGCTAAGGTTTTCTCCTAAAGTTTAATGTGAACATGTGGACTAAGGTAAGGAATAACCCGGTAACTTATGACACTTCATGCTTTATTACCATTAAATTACATCACCCTATGTTGCATTACATTTTGTTATAATACCTCACGTAACACTGTATAAAGTTAAGCTAAGTTACATTATGCTAAATAATTTAGCATTACAGATTGTGTTACGTAACATTACGTAATGTTTTAAAACATTTTATTCAGTTACATTATACCATGTTCTGTTATATTAAGTTACATAAAGTGACATTATGCTAATATATGTTAGGTTATGTTTAGGGGTGAAGAACTGACTTCATAAAGAAATGTACATCACTCACTCTCAGGAGATTCATATTCAGTACATTCAAAATGGTATAAATCACCTTATTTACCAAAATAACAAAATAGCGCAAGCTTTATGCTGACGTATATGGGAAACTGCATTGATATGCTAGCAGTTAGCATACATCAGTATAACTTCCGCTTCAGGGTAGAATTTCAACTTTCCTCACATACTTATAGTCTGTTTTTGGATCAAAAACAGGAAGAGAGACATGAAAGGAGAAAATCCATTCTTTCTAGGTAGTTTTGGTGTTTACACAGTCAGAAAAAACAAGATTATTTGGGTCTTGAAAGATCGTTCAAGATGCTCTGAAAATGGCTGGCAGCCAATGAGTAAATACTGGCCCACTTTTACATGTCAGCCGATCAAATATGTTAAAAAAATGACCAACATCGGCCAATACCGATATTGATATCGCTTCATCGTGCATCCCTGGTTAAATTTAGTTATATTACTACACATTATGTAACATTACATTCTGATACACAACATTTCATTACAATAACCCTTGATTGTGTATGGAGCTAAGTTAAGCTATGCATCATTATGAACAATTATGCTAAGTAACATAGCATTACAGATTATGTTACGTAGCAGTACACAACGTATCGTTGCATTTTATTAAGTCACATTATACCATGCTCTGTTACAATCAGTTACATAAAGTTACATTACTCTACTATATCTGTTAGCTTACATTAAGTTTTGTATTACTCTACATCAGTGGTCCCCAACCTTTTTTGCGCCACAGACCAGTTTAATGTCAGATAATGTTTTCACAGACCAGCTATTCTTCGGTCTCCTCACTGGTTCTATTATCCTACCCAAAGAAACTTTCCAAAGATTTTTGTTTTTTCTCCATTTTGCTCACTTGGGGGTTTGGCGTCAAGAATGAGTAATAGATGGGTATGACAGAGAGGATCCGGTCATTTTTCAAAATAATTGTGCAGCCCGGTACCAATTGACCCTCGGACTGGTACCATTCCAGGGCCAGAGGGTTTGGGACCACTGCCCTATATTATGTAAAATTACATTAAATGACATTGCCTTAAGTTACATTGTGTTGTGTTACATTAAGTAACATTACCCTGTGTTGTGTTATTGAACAATACACAAAGTTATGTTACCTGGTATTACTTTACATAACATTATTTTCAGCAATGTTCAATTAAGTTAGATTACTACACACTATGTGACATTACATTACTATATGTAACAATATGTTATGGTACGTTAAGCTACATTTCCCTACCTTGCTATTCACCGATACATAAAATCACCCTTCATTGAGTTAGATTTTAATAATAATAAAATAATAACACATTTTATTTTTAAAGCCCTATTCATCAAAGATCCAAAAGTGCTAAAGTTTTTAAAAAAAACTATTTAAAGTTATATTACCTTACATTTCATTATGTTACTTTACATTAAATTGAATTACCCAGCGTTATATGACATTTTGTTACACTACAGTCTGCCTGATACATGACCCGTTACAGATGATGCAGCGATTCTGGCTTATTACCAAACTACAAATCGGTCACACAATGATACATCACATTCTGACTGTATTGGATGCCATTTGGATATTTGTCCTTCCCTTCCATGCACGACAACTAAAAAGTCTTTCATCCCCTCAAAGTGTTTCTGATTTGCTGCATCTGACTTCATAAACCACTGTCCATGGAAAAGTTTCCATCCTAGTCAAATGAAGGGATGTGGCTCTGCAGTTCGCACAAGACGGCTGAGAACTGAAAACGTCTGGCGGAAAGCAGCTTCAAACTGATGAAAGCTTGGGTAAGAAATTAATAAATCAAACCTGTATCCACAGATGTCCCAAGCTTTTCAAAAGTCAAATCAATAGTTGAATCTAAAATGAAGGAATGATCGGGTAACAACTTAAAATCAGCTCTTTAGCTTCAAAGTTGCACAATCAATCACAGTTTTTGAACTTAAACTGAAGTGAGAGTCTCTATGTTGGCTTTCTAATCTCAAACTAAGGATATCAATGATGGTTTACTTCCCATGGAGTGTTTCAGATTAGAAATCTACAGCAGCACAGTGTGAGACTGGACCAAATGTTGGAGATCTGTATAGCGCCTTTGCTCAGTTATTGGTTTCATGTGTGGTATACAAGAGCAGAACAGAGGGAGAAGTATAAATCAGCGTGGGAGAGACAGAGGGAGGGGAGGAGGAGTGCTCTCCCATGTCTGGAGGAGGATATTCACTTTGACTGAGAACACTTGGCTCCGTGGCCTTTTGGAAAAACACACAAGTAAACAGGGTCAAAGGTCAGGCTGAGCTGGCTTCTTCAAACGAGACACTTCACCCGCAGCAGATAAGGAGGTCGCCAGCGAAGTCACTCTCTGGCTCGCACAGCTCTTTAAGGAGGCCACATAATCATTGTGATTGATTACAACACTTCCTTTAGTCTTTTTCTGAAAACCTCCCAACTTTTTACCGCCTCCAGAGCAAACCAGAGCTGCAGCTGTGCATCCAAAAAACTGTCCTGCTGATACATAATGGTATTAGTTCCATTTAACCTTTGCTTCCCATCATCCAAAAGATAACTGGGCTATTATTTACAGTTCATGAATGAGGTCTGATGAAAGAAAATACAACAACAAGAGGGCAGAAGGAGAAGAAAGAGGAATCAGGAGGAACTATTAATCCAGGATTCTGTTATCTCAATGCAAACATTTCATTTCTTTCCTTTCTGGCTTTTCAGGCATCTACATTAAATCACTGCAGTTTTTATCCAAAGGGCGAGTATGTAACCTGTCTGTGTTCATTCATTACTTCAAGGAGAAAATAAACTTCAGTCATTTAATTTTTAAAATTTTGGTTACATAAGATTAAAAAAAAGAACATTCACACCAAAGGCCCATCACTTCAGAGTGAAATGCTAATTATTTTTTGCTGTTATACTGATGTTTTAAAAGCAGTTTCCTCTCGTTGACTTTTTCTACCGTAGCAGGTGGGTGTCAGACGATTTGCAAAAGCCACAACATGAATGAAAAAGCAAAAACACAAATACAAAAGTCACAGAACTACAGAAGAGCAGCCACAATGAAAGTTAAAAGAGGTTAGTTACACCAACGGACACAGAAAGGTTGCGAAAGTAAGTAAATTAATTACTTTTTTAATTTCACCTCTAGGGATGGGTACCGAGTTTGATACTTTTATAGGTACCAACTCAATAAAGTCAAAAGTTCCAGGAACTGATTCATGTAAAACCAAAAGGTACCATGTTTAGGTACCTAAATGGATCCTTGTGACTGTGAGGGAGTGAAAGAGTAGGCGAATTTCCATGCTGGACATGAACACAGCATTGCAAGGTTAGATACTGAAGAATAAATATGTTGAGTTGAAAAATTGTATTATTTTATTATTAAACAAATTGATATTTTTTAACACATAAACACAAAAAAGTACCAAAAATTGGTACTGTTAAGTATTAGAGGTAGACCGATATATCGGCTGGCCGATATATCCGGCAGATATTTGGACATTTGTCTCTATCGGCCATCGGCCGTATTTTCTTTTAAAAAGACGATTTTTGATCCTTTGTATAAAATGACACAATTTTTGATCAGGCACAAAAAAGATGAGCACCTCAAACTTGTAGATCCACTTGGATACATTACATACTTATGTTCAAATTATATTAATAAGTTTAAATTTCTTTTTTGACATTTTAAGAAGAGTGTGAATGTTTACTTCTGCTTGTTACATTGTGTGTTTACTCAGACAAAATATTTCATTGTTTTGAAAGCTGAATAAATGTTTAGAGGACTGGACACGACTTGTAATAGATTTCTTTTAGTTGCTCAGAAATTGCTTTGTTCACAAAAATGTGATAAATATATATTTATTTAACAATCGGCCTGAATATCAAATTGGAAAAATCGGCTATGCATATCGGCATCGGCTGCCCAAATTTGGAAAGCATCGGCATCGGCCCCCAAAAAACCCATATCGGTCGACCTCTATTAAGTACCCGTACTGATTGCCAGGTATCGGTGCATCGGTGCCGTATCGTTTCAAATGTGAAGGTACCCATCCCTATTCATCTATGATAAATAAAGCTTCATAGGGGTTTCATCTTGTAATATCCTCCATAGTGCTTATATTTCTTTCTTTACCGGAAAAATACTTCATCTTTTATTTAGCTTTATGAGTCAATAACATTAGCATCTGTGTCCGTTAGAATAACTGTTGTGGCCTTTGCATTCTTGTCGTTGCTTTTGCAAATTGGCTGGCTCCTACAGGCCACCGTACTTTTCCAACGTGGAAACCTACTCACACAGCCAGACGTGCATCTCCTCCTAATTCTTACATTTAGGTTTCCAAAACTCGCAGCCATACGTGTAACCTCCTTTAGCATCTCTTCTGTGCTCTCCTCTCCTTTGTAGTAGCTGCTTTATGAGAAGCAGCAACATGAATCAACTCTGATCCAAAAATGCTTGAGATAGTCCAGAAAACGCAAGTAAAAATGTAGCAGGATCGGAAACAGTGGATCTGATAAGCAGACAGACCAACTATGTGGCGCTCACAAATTGGCCGTACAATTGATGCAGCATATGCACCAGGCTTCAACAAGTTAGGAACTTTAGGTACCAACTGAATGCTGTCTGTAGTACCAAGTTCTGATTCCCATAAAACAAACGGTACCATGTTAAGGTACCTTAACACATCCTTGTGACTGTGAAAGAGTGTAAGAGTAGGGGATTTTCCATGCTGGACATGAACTCAGCATTGTAAGGATATATCAATGGCTGAAACTCAAAACCTCCTCTTTGCAAAATTCACTTTTTAGAGAAAACTAAAACACATATGCTGTTTTATTGCTGAATGTTATTTGTTAAGGATACTCAATGCATGACAAACTGGTGTCAGACTATGTTACAATGTTAATTGCAAACTGAATGTGAGCAGCAGTCCTTCTTCTCATCACCCAGAGTCAAATCAGCAAATCAGACAATTTTGAAGATAAGAGGTTTTGCGTTTCCGCCATGTATTGAAGAAACTAATATTTATTATCACATGAACACACATAAAAGTACCGCAAAATACTGATTGCCAGGATGGGTACCTTTCACATTTCAAACAATACCCGTTACCTGTGCTCAAAGGTACTAATTTTTGGTGCTTTTTTTTGTTAATGTGATAAAAAAATATCAATTTGTTTAGTAATACACAACATTTTTTTCCAATTTAACATATTTATTTTTCAATATATAACCTTGCAATGCTGTGTTAATGTCCAGTAGGAAAATCACCAACCCTTCCTCTCCCTCACAGTCACAAGGATGCATTTAGGTACCTAAACATGGTAATATCAGCAAAAAATACTCTAAATTATGAACTTAAAAAAAATGAAACAGTTTGAACAGTTTTTGTAGAATTTTACTAAACATTTTGTTTTAATATTAACTTTTAAAGGGTTCATTGTTGATGGTGTGGGTTTTTTTAAATAACATTATCCATAACGAGGTCACAATGAGCAGGTAATATAGATTCAGTTCACCTTTCGTAGGCAGTGGGAGCAAGAGGGTGATACTCTATTTTTCATTAAGATGATAATTTTTACTCTGAGTTAATGCACAAAATCGTTGGTTGATTTTTTTTAATAATTAGAAAAAGCATGAAGACGTTTTTCCAGGTTTTAGTGATTTTTTAAGTGTCAAACTTCAGCTTCTCAGCTGCTCATTCACTCAGTAAAGTTTCTATCTCAGGTGTTAAAAAGTTATGACGCCTAAAGACTAAATGACGTAAACACCTGACCGTGCAGGTACAGGTGCACTTTGTAACACTGCAAGGCCAGAAGTATGTGAACAATCGATAGCAGGATGCAAACTCATGAACACAACACCCACATATTATTCAAAAATTCATTACAGCAGCCTCAACTCTTCAGAGAGATATTGACCCTCGCTGCAGGGATTTACTCTCTCATAGCCAGAGGTCATTTGTCAGGTCCTGTTCTGACTTCTGCAAACTGGAAAGTTAGCTGCACACAAATAACTGAATGTCTAACGTTGACTTATCCAGTGTGCAGACACGTTTGTGTTCTGGTCATCTCCTTGTCGTGCAAGGGTTAATGAGGTCAACGACCCCTGAGCTGCCCACTTGCCTGAGATAGAAACACATGTCAGTCAAAGTCCGGAGATGGTTTCTGTCCATTTTTCCATCTGCTGCCACCTGCAGCTGCAGGATCAGCCTCCTCCTCCTCCTTCCTCCTTCCTGCTCCTTCACAGTTAATGAAGTCGTCCCGCTAACGACTTTTCATCAATACAGGTACCAGCAGGGACGAGACACCTCAAGCCACCAGGGTCAGAGGTGAAATGACGACATAGACTGCTAATCAACTAAAGCTGCCCTGTCCATGCATCACGAACGAGATTAAAACTTAAAGACACTGATTGAGACGACCAGGGACAACAGATTGTTTTTATCGCTCCTAAAGCTACTAAACAAAAACTGAATCTCATGAACATTAGAGACCAGGGCTTGAGAAAACTGGCTCCATGTCCCAGTCTCTAAATATTTTACAGAAGCTCTTAAACTGAAAGGGTTTTTGTGTTTGTGAACTTTAAGATCAACCTGAACACACTTTCCTAAATGAATTCAGAATTTAGAGAAAAATAAATCACAGCTCATTGCAAACTGTGCAGTGTTATTATGGATAATTTCTACATCACAGTGATTTCTCTGCTTCAAGTGTAAAAGAGTAGTCAGAGGAAATGACTCCAAAAATCAGCTCTGCAAATAATGAATCGATCCCATCAATGAAAGCGGTAACATGTGCATAAAACGGCTCAATTTAGATCCACTTTAATTTGTTGTACGCTAAAAAGAAGGAAGAAGAAATGTATCTGTGTCTAATGAAAGACGTTAACCAGGTTTATTATTTTCTATTTATTATTTTAGGGTAGCAAAAGTAAAAAAAGAAGGTCCTATTCTCGTTTGTTTTTGCAATGAAGGAAAAGATAGTTTAAAATCAGATTCATGCTTTAGATAGAAACTGTTTGTAAATGTAACATTTGGGGTAAAGACATTGAAAAACTTACTTCGGTAACTTGAAGGTAAGAAAACAGACACTGGTTGAAATTTAAGGATATTTTCTTGCACACAAATATGGATCTGGGGAGGCAGGATAATGGACTTTTTGCTGATTTTCCAATATGCCATTATCTTATGGCTGAGTAAGTCAATTATCGATACCAGTAATTTTTTCTACACAACTAATTGCAGAGATCATCAACTCTCTTCTGTATTGAAAGTAGCGTATGGTATTATGGTCCATACTCTTATCACATTTGTTTTGTAATATTCATTACTCTTGCAAAATGGTAAAATACTTCATGCTTAAAAATGCATAATTATTTATGACAAGTGCTTCAAAACAAAACAATACAAAAAATGCATCCTACTCAAAATTTGGCGAATATTCCCCCTGAGACAATCATAACAACACCCACAATCAGGGCAAATCTGGTCAATTCAGTGAGAAGAGCAACTGTGCAGCAATTAAACCTTAAATATAACATATACCTTACAGACTGCTGCCTAAATTCAAATTTAGCATAAAACAGGAGCCAAATGTGTGAACTGTGCAAACAAAACCACAAAAAGTACAAAAAATTGTCTGCAGCTTCAGTCCCTGATCAGAACTTACATAAATAGGTGGGCTCCATCAACACTGTAACACTCTGTGAGCTACGATGGAGCTGCAACAGGGAGGTGATATGAAAACAATAAATCGCACTGATGTTTGGCATTTATGAAGTAAGCAGAAGCTCATTATTTTAACAGTTTATTATACTGGCGCATATCAGCGTCTTGACTGATTTCCAGTAAATTTAAGCTTATAACAAACAATAATGTGTGGACAATATCGTGCTTCCCTTACAGGAGTAACATCAAATTCTTTTGCTGAGTGTGGCTAACAATAGCAGAGCTAGCACTTCCAATGTAATATATTACACGTTACTAGAAGGACAACCAACGTTCACATAACTTCCAGTGTCTTATGATCAGTGTTGAGAATACCTGTGTTAAAACTAGTGTTAGTAATGGCATCACTAACACTGTTATGTTTTTAAGTAAATGGTAATTAATCAATTACTCTTTCAAATGTTATAACACTGGTACGGACAGTGAAATGAGGCGTGTAACTGGCTCACTCAGCCAGACACAAGACAGGTTGGGTTAATTTAATATGAGCGGGTACCAAGCGGTCTGTGGGATTTAAACTGGCATTTTCAGGTTGGGAGTAAACAGACACCACTTCAACGTTAGAGATGGAAAAGGCCAAACAGACATGAACATTATGTCCTAAAAAAAAAAAAAACAGCTAAAAACTGACTTCTTAAGCAAAAAGTTTTGTCAAAAAAAGTAACACAACAGTTAGTTTTCCTGGTAACTAATTGTATTTATGAATGAGTGATTTAGTTAATAATTTAATTACTTTTTTGGGAAAGTAACAAGTAACTATAACTAAATATTTTTTTTAAGTATTTGCCCAACACTGCTGATGACACACACCATCCAGACTTTCATGTGCAGCATATATTACTTCAAATTAAAACAGGCTAAAAAAGGAAGCTTTGATTCTTATTTGTTTTTCTCGCGCAGAAAATGATAGGAGTTGTTTGTTTTACAGTCGAATTCTTGGTATAAATAAAAAATGATAAATAAATCAGTTATTTGGGGTTAAAACTGGTCAGAAAAATGGAAATATATTACATTGGAAGGTCAGAAAAAACTAAGTCGCCAGTCCAAATATAGGATGATTTGTGTTTAAGTAGCGTCAAATTTTAGCTAGCTGAGTGTGGCTAACGCTAGAAGAGCTAGCATCTTCAGTCCCCTGTTTACTAGTTCGCAAATTTTGCCAGTCACAGCCTTCAAAGAACTTCATTGACACTTTTAAGTTAAATTACAAATGCTAACTGCATCATGCTACGGGACTCGATGTTTTGCCTGCCTGTTTACATCCAGGTAGTAGAGCATTGTAGCATTATGGCTGGAAACATTCATCTGAGCTAAAACCCCAGCTAGTCTTTGGTGCCTGCGGTCATAAAAGTATCAATAATGAATTTACCTGACGAGTGATTTTGGTGCCAGGACGACAACGTTCGATCAATTAGTCGACTAAACCCAAACTTCCCTGATGAAGTCTAGAGTTTATCTTTTGACCTTTTGGTTCTGGTTTTGATTAACCTTTAACCCACCAAATTTTTTTTATTATGCTGCTACTAATAAAGATTTTTCCTGTTTTTGTCTGGAGGAAACTGTTTTATTTAACATCAAAGTTGAATTTAGAAACGCTGTGACTTTGATCTCTTCTCTCCTGAGTATGTGCGGCTAAAAACATAAAACCTGAAATCACAGCAGCTTTAAACGGAGCTCTCCTCTTTTTGTGTAACTTCATAACAAAGACCGTCAGGACAAATTTGACGTCAGCGTGTCCACTTCGCCAAAAGATGGTGCGTTTAGGAGATAATCACGGCTGAGCTGGAGACAAAAAAAGCTGCTGCTCTTCCGCTGAGCTCACACCGTCTTTATCGCTCTTTCAGGAAAAACATCAAAACACAATGCTCCCCATTTCCTCTGTCTATAACCTCTGCATCAGCTCCCCTCCCCCTCACACACACACACACTCACACACACACACACACAGCTCACTCATCCACGGTGCAATACCATTTCTCAGAGAGGAGCAGAGAAAGCGCCTCTCTTATCTTCTGCATTTCAGCTGTCTGCGCTAATTCAATAAACTTCAGAGGAACAAAATGAACACAGGGCTAACGGGGAGGAGGACGGCGGGCGGGTGGGTGGCGTGGGGTGGGGGTTGTGGTGGCACTGGTGGGGTTGTTAAGGACGATGGCGGAGAGGGGAATGCAGAATGAGTTAAAGGTGGGATTTGAGAAAAACAAACGAACAGAACGGCAGAAAAAAAGCAGCTGTGAGGAGTAAAAATATTTAAATGAGAAGTGATTTTAAAGAAAAGGGAGCAGTGGCTCTTTCCTTGATGCACCCCTCCCTCCTCTCCCCTTTGCTCCATTTGTTCAGGCAGGATGCGTCCTCCTCATGCCTCCCATAATGGCAGAATAAGGCACACAAAGCCTGCGTTGGAATATCAGCGGCAGAGGAACCTTCCGGCGCTGCGCTGGGAAATAAATTGCTTCTGCTAATGCCCCTTTCATTACGGCACAGCCCTTAATTGTGCTGCTGACAGTCCGCCTGGCTGCGGGGCTGATGGGAGGAAGGCTGAGGAGACAGGCACGACGCGGCCCCCGGGGCCAGACACCGACCGGCAGACTGCTGAGAGAATAAACCGGAGGAGTGTGGTTCACCTGGACTGACAGCAGAAATCACAAAGGAGGGGAAGAAAGCCCGACGGCCTCGCTTCGCTTACAGCGTAAAGTTACCAGACGAGCTCTTTAAAGTGGCACTCAGACGGTTTCTCAGACGGTTTCTCAAGTTATTTCCAGTCTTATTTTTTTAGTATAATCAGCTTCGAATAGATAAACACGCTGCTGGACACAATATCAACTGTTCAGTGTGTAACTCAGCTTCTGGGTCACAATCCTGGATGTTTAAAGTACAAAACACAAAACAAAGATATTATACTAACCTATTTGTAATTTTTGAATAGAAAACCAAGTTTGTAGGCAACTGTCACTGAAAGAGACCAAAAAGTTTTGCTTTTTAAGGACAGAAATTTGTAATATTTGAGATAAATTCAGTGTTTTCTAAAGTAGTGGTTCTCAAAGTGGGGTCCAAGGACCCTCAGGGGTCTGTGAACTATAGCTTAGGGGTCCACAGAATGATTAAAAAACAATTGTGAGTAGAAGTACCTTTAAGCATGAGTTTATCAAACAGTTCCCAGGTTTAGCAGCATGTTTTGCAAAGTTAAATGAAAACTTTAAAAAAAATAAAAATAAAAAGTTTTCTACAGTAAATTAAGTTTTCCAAAATTTCAATGTAACTGGAATAACTGTAGTAACTGCACTGCTGATTGGCTGTTTTCTAAGCCAGAGCTGCAACAACTCAGTTTTAAATTTGTTCGGATTTAAAAAAAAAAGCAGATGCCGATATGCTTCAAAATGCCAAATATCGGCCCCGATAATCGGTCCGGCCAACGATCGGTCTAACCCTAATTGTACGAGCATGCTGTATCAATGAAAAAGTATGGGATCTCTTTCACCAATAAAATAATGACTATTTTTTCCAATACTCTGGCCTTATCTAGTTTCATGCCATGAAATCAATTCCAACATTTTCTAAAAGTTTACAAAATGAATTACTTGGAAAGTATAAATGTTAGGGATGCACCGATATCTGATATTAATACTGCTGTTAGGGCCGATAGCCGGTATTTACCGTTATTACGTAGTAAAAAAAAAAAAAAAAACAATCGAGATGATGTTTTGAGGTAGTTCAGAGAGAAAAAGCAGTGCAATCATGAGAAAAGACGACCATGGAGAGGATCAAAGGATGGAGCGCCTTAAAAAACACAGTATGTTTTGTCTATTTTTCAGATCAAAAACAGGAAGAGAGACATAAAAGAAAAGAGTTAACTCTTCTTAGGTAGTTTTGGTGTTTACATAGTCATAGAAAACAAGATTATTTGAGTCTTGAAAGATCGTTTAGGATGCCAGCAGCTGATGAGTAAATATCAGTCGATACCTCTATGTTAAAAAATGACCAACATCAGATACCGATTTATCGTGTATCCCTAATCGTTACTGAAATAGACCAAAACGTTTCAAACAGAGACTTGGGGTGAGTATTGGCAGGAACCTCTGGATACAATACGCATCACAATTATGGGTGGGTAAAAATACCGATAAATAGAAATATTGTCTCCCCCAATTCAATATCGATAATATCGATTCAGAAAATCCTCTGAATCAATTCACCTCCTGGCAAATAGGGGGTGTGTGCGTGTTATTCCCATTCTGTGGACGAGGGCAACAAGAGACCAAACGACAAAAAAATGTCAGCCAAAGCAGCAGCAGAAGCAAAAAGCCAGATCCTTCAGTTTTTAAGTCTGACGTTTGGGCTGTTTTATTCCTCCAAAAGGTGAGGTGGCATACCACATATGTTCACATGAGGCATGAAAATTGATAAACAAAGCATTTAGATCAATATCGAATCGCAACCTAAAGAATCCTGACGTTCTTAGCAATGCCCAGCCCTAATCACAATACTTATGTCACAATAGTATCACAAAATCACAGTATTGTGTTATTGTGATATATTGCGCTAATCTACACAGTTAACTAAGAAAACATAGAGGCATTAATGTTAATCAAAGTATCACTCAAAATTTTAAAGGACCAAGTAAAACATTGACATCTCTGACAGACTGACTTGCTTAGTAAAACAAAAACACACATCATCAAGTTTAGAAATTAAAAATCTTGTATATCCTTTGAGATGTTATTTGTCATAAAATCTATTGGTAGAATGCTGGGTAGGAGCTCTTTAGCGCCATCTACTGCAGTGGAGGTGCAAAAGTCATAATTTACTTCCAACTCGACTAAAATAAGAATTTTCATTTTTACAAAAATATCGATATTAAGAGTTGAAATATTGACAATGAACCAGTGGTCAAAGTCTCACAATATATTGCGGTATCAATATTTTTTCACACCTCTAATAGAGACAAATTTTACGTTTATAAAGAAATATGACTGTAATATTTGGGATAAATTCAGATGTGAGCTCCTGAAGCCTGTGACTGTGATTGCATTTGTTTTTTGGGAAAGTCAACCAAAGTTTTTGGCGAATAAATCTTTCATTTACTGCAGCCGATATCTTTGAGCGTGCTTTAGTGAAAGCGTGTGTCTGTTGTCCAATAATAACCTCAGGTGGATAAATAAATAAGGATGGATTAACCTGAACAGCCTCAAGCATATCTGAATTGTACAAAAGGAAAAAGGAAGAAAAAACAAGGTCAGGTTGAAATTCTCAGAGTCCTTCGCGGAGAAACTTTTTAAAAAATTCACAAAAGACTTTTTTTTTTAATTACTGAAACATGTCACGGTACCAGCATGGTCGAATTAGCCTTTAAATCAATATCAGAGCTTTTCAAGGAACTTAAGACCTACTCTTAAATTTTTCTTCAGTGTCACAGAAACAAAACACTCGTGGTCATGAACTGTTTCTGGAAAGCTGCACTCAGAATAGTTAGACCAAACCAAAACAGAGACATACTTTAAAAGATAATCTTCACACATACTGCATTTGATTGTTCAGATCAATAACTGTGTGCAAAACACAGAATTTAAAGTTTGGTTTAGCAGGATTCATCCACAACAAAAAAAGTCTTGGTGTTGTAAATTAAGAAAAAAAAATGCTTAGTGAGAAATGCAATGTTCAACAAGCGTTTCAGACTTTGAAAATGAAACGTTGAACTCACCAGTGGAAAAGAAAACTTCTGAAATCCATCCAAGTGTGTTTAAAAACCCTTTTTGGTTCATGTTTTACATCTTTTAAATGGATGATGACAGGAACTTGAACACGCTCTGTTCCTTCAATCATCTCTCGGCATAGTGGATGACTTATCTCCGTTCCTGAAGTTAGATACTTTTTCATTTCAACAATAAAAAACATCAGCTCCAAAGCTTCATGAAATGAGATAACTGCTGCAAATGAGCCGTGAGAATATAAAATAAAACACTGATTGCTTGTAAAAGCAAACCGAACACTCTTAAAACTGCACAAACGCAGGACATGTCAGGTTGAGAACTTGCAGGCTTTGGCAGCTTTCCCTCTGCTCTGAGTCTCACAGGAAGTGACATCATGAGGAGATCATGCCCTGTGATGCCAGGCTAAAATCATCAGAAAGGCCAAAAAAAACACAGCAGACCTGTCCAGTGTCAACCGTCACTTAACCCCCTCCACAACCACAACCAGCCCCAGCAGCAGCGTCCCGCCGGGCTCCAGCAGCAGGTCAGGGGTGGAGAGGAACTTAATCAAGGGTTCTCCTGTTACAAAGCCCCTCCACTCCAGCCGACGAGCCGCAGCAGGCCGGCAGAAACAAAAGGCCACAAAATGGGACCGGCTCTTTGTTCTCAGGAGAGCTGAGGCCTGAGTGACGGCTGCTCCTCGATAAACTGTTTAGGAAGGAGACGCAACGAGGGTCGACGAGGTGAGAGGTAAACACGAGGCTGCGCTCCGAGCTGGAGACTGTTCATCTAGTTTAGACCATCGTCTGATATCTGAGCATTTCTCTGGTTTCTCTGGAAAAAAAAAGTCCTGTTGTTTTACATTAACAGCCTAATAATTGCACTTCACTTAAATTTGTTTCAGCTTTATCACTCTGTGTAACAGAGCATCAATGCACACAGTTATCTGAGTCAGTGGTTAAAGCAGCAGCTGCAAGGGAGCTTCTCCCTTTTGCAACAACCTACTCGTGCGAGTCTGGCTTTTGTTTGTTAATAACTTCTTGTTCTAAACAAATGTAATAATGATTGAAAAGTGAATAAAAGTTTGAAAAATACTTCCTAAAGTGGACATTTCTTAAAATATTTTGAAATGTTGTCGGTTTCCAAAGGGGGTCCCCTGGCCAGAAGCAAATACCGTTTAGGGGCCATAGTGTAGTGTTTCCTCAGATAAAGTGACTGTCCCAATGATGTCATTTTCAGCCCAAAATGACAGCTGTCACTGTGTCATCAAATTTAGTAATATCAGTAAATGGAACATGTAAAACTTACTGTGCGTTCACACCAAAAGAGGCAAAGAGGCAAGCACGCCCGAGAAAACGGACAGCGGCCAAAGCAGCAAAATATTTTAGCCGCTTTGGCCGCTCGTAACTAGACTAGACTACGACTTTGCCACAGCCTACACTTTTGAACTCACCAGAGTATCCAAACAGCTATATTGCTGGTAGGGATTAGGTCTTGGACGATATACTCTCTCATGGTTCTGTTCTATTATGATTTTGGGGGTGCGAATTCGATCTAAATTGCGATTCTTCAACATTTCCGATTTTTGTGATTTTTAGTTTGTTTTTTTAACACCAGACCCTGTGAAAAAAAGTTCAATAATAATGTCCACAGACTATATCAGTAGGCATATTTTCCCATGAAATGCACATCACATGAGTCGCCATCTGCTGGAGAAAAGTGGTAACTTTTTTCCAATCCAGTTTATAAACAAAGACTGAAATGAAAAATATAAGTTTGAAAAATAATCTATTTTTTGACAAAGAATCCTGATTTTGATATTGTCAAAAAATCCTGATACATCGATTTTCAATTTTTTCTCCCATCCTCTGTCCTGTCAGTTTGAGCCTCTAAGGTCTGGGAGGCGCTATGGGGTCCCTTTGGCCAAAGGTCTTTTTAAAAAATCTTTTATACCCAACGCTACCACCATCTTAAATAGGACTAAGTGACAAATCCACAAAATGACTGGAACTGTTTTAATAATTTGCTTTATTTATTTATCTAACTTGTTTTTACCTCTACTTTAGCATTGTGTCTCATATATGTTTTTATGTATGAAATTCTTTGTATTTTAGTGCTGTCTGTCTCTTGGGTTGGAAAGCCAATTTTCCACCTTGGTGGACAATAAAGACATTTCTATTCTATTCTATTCTATTCTATTCTATTCTATTCTAGGGATGGATACCGAATTAGGTTCTTTTATAGGTACCGACCAAATTCTGTCTTTATTATTGATTCACATGAAATCAAACAGTACCATGTGTAGGTAGTGGAAGAGTAGGGGATTTTCCATGCTGGACATGAACACAGCATTGTAAGTTAAGGAATTAAATATGTTAAATTGAAAAAAATTAGATTTTATTATGAAAAAAAGAATTATCACCACATAAAACACACAAAAGTACCAAAAAATGTGTACCATTGAGCACTGATACCGATTGCCAGGTACCAGGTATTGTATCGTTTCTAATGTGAAAGGTACCCATCCCTATCGAACATGGTTAAAGGTTATATTAATTACATTTGCAGCTCTTTAATGACTTGCATCAATAAAGCTATCAGGTATTTAGATCCCAGGTTTGAATAAAACAGAGACCACGTGCACAGATACTGGTAAACCCATTGAATCCTGACTCAAAAGTAGTCTATCTTGTTTGTTTTTCTAACATATCCAACACATGCACACTAAAGATAATCTGAGAGGTGTGAGTACAGACTTAAACTCCAGAAACAGAGATACATCAGCACGTCTGTCTCTACGACTGACTGGATAAAACAGGAGGCAGAGAAACCTCAGTGAGTATCTGCAGAAAATCAGGGTAACGAGAAAACACAAAAATAAAAGAGGAGAAATGAAACCGATCAGACCGAGGTCAGAAAATCAAACCCTGAACATGTTTTAGCTCCTTAAAGTGGATCCTCATCTGTCATCTGGAGACATTTTGGTTTTCAACCAGACGACCACAAACAAGAACAGACCCGGGACAGAGTTTACCTCCAGGTTACAGCTGCACCACAAACTAATAAAAACAGCGTAGTGTAACAGTTTGAGCAAAAACAGAAACAGAGGAAACCTTTTGACTTACAGCAAGTGTTTGAGCTTTGATATCAGGCACAAAAGCTTCTTCAGAACCAAGAAAAACAAGCTTCCATTAAAGCTGTGATGACAAAATTTAGCAAATTGAGAAATGAAGTTGAAGGAATGGAAACACAGCCGAGCCTTGTGATTCCAAAAAAAACATGAAACATGAAGAAAAAACGGATGAACTGGAGAGAAAAAGGGACATTTTCCCTGTTTGTGTTCATATTTGAGATCTATTAGCTGCAGGGTGAACACACAGCGACCCGTCTGATGTTTCCAACAATAAATAAGACAACACAGGGAGCTCGTTTCTATCTGAAAGTCACAAATTTTCCACAATTAAATTGGCAATTTTCTGAGCTTTCTCATCTTCAAAGCAGCCCCTGCTGCTGAAGGGTTTCAGTAAACAAGGTTTGACTTGTTTACGACACAACATGATACAAAAACAGGCTCCAGCTCCTTTTTTGGACGCTCCATTTTGAGCAGAGACGGAGTCACATGTGCAGGAGAGCTACGATTTCCAGCACAGAGATAGAAATGTCCTGTTTAATTATCATCCCAGCACCTCAACTGGCGAACGCTGTCACATGACCAAACACCCCGAGCATCCTCTGCCTCCCTGTAAAACCAACACATTAAGAGAAACTGCATAAAATGATCCGTACGAAACACTTTGTATAAAACCAAAACTCCAACTGCTCCTCGACCACGCTCACAGCACACAAAGGAGAGGAAACGTGACACATAAAAAAAGAGGAAGTTCATTAATAAAAACCAGGACGGTATGAAAACGAGTGTGAGAGCCGTGTTCCCTCACCAGCTTGTGTCAGAATAAAAACGCGTACGGATGCAGGCGGCGGCGTCATTAAATGATTCATACTTACGAGCTCCTCAATTATTCAGAAGGCGGGAATAATTAACAAGGCATCTGGAGGAGAAGGAGTTTGTTAAATGAGGGTTTTTTTCTTTTTAATAGGAGTATGAGGGGAGCTGTTTAAGAGTTTCCGTTTTCCAGGCGTTACAAATGGACGCAGCGAGCTCAGGTGTGTGGAGTAAATGGAGTTTTGAGAGGAGAGTAAACAAGAAAAGGAGACGAGTGATTCAAGTGAAACCTATGAGAAAAAAAACAAAATACTCATTTCCAACTGGCTGCAAACTCCTGTTTTTATGTGAATTCATTCAGTTTTTCCTAAATTCAAGAGACAAAGAAGAAAAAGCAGCTCTTAAATCTACTTTGCAACATGTTAGGGCAGTAAAATTTGACTTTCCTGAAATCATACAGGTTGCAAATGTAATTTAAAACACTTGATTTAAGGCTGTACATGTGTCTGTTTCTGTTTTCTGTCAATTGCACAAACAAAACCACAAGATATCTCATAACGTTTCACTAAACTGTGAAATGTGAGACTTGAAAAAAACACGTTACAGGACAATAATGAGATTAAAGGGAAAAAAGGAAAAATTTGGGGCCAAAAATGTTGTTTTCAGGTCAAAACAGTCGGAATTTGAAAATTAAACCTGATCAAATCCAGATCCTGATCCTGCCATAAAACATCCAGACATATTTTCCTCATATCGCCCCCTAGTGGAGAACATGTTCCTTGTTTTGAAGCAGAGTTTGCTGATGTTTACGCAGCACGGAACACTGCAGGGAACTGACGACTGACAATCATCTGCGTGAATGTGACACAACATGTTCAGGAGATTTTTCCACTATTTTTCTTTTAGCTGATTTCTTTTCCCTGCCAAGAGTGGCTGCAATTTCACGCCATGAATCATTTACTACTCGGTTATTGCAGTGATCTCTGTGTGCAGAGTCACACTGATGCCTGTATTTCTGCACTTCCACCACTAGGACATCCTGTTCTTTCGCCATCTTGTCCATGCATTTCTTTCTGGCAGGTAAGAAATTTTCTGCGTGAAAGGGACCTCTCCACTGGAGCGTAGGTGCGAAAATGACGCCATTGATTCGCATGAAACTGCGCCGACCCCACAGACTCGTCAAGTATAAATCAGCGTCAGAGGTGCAAAAGAAAATCATTACATCAAAAAAATAAAAATTAAATAAAAAAATTAAAAAAATATATGGCTACTTAAAAAAAAAGAAGAAAAGAAAATTGACACCGCACAAAAAAAAAGAATATCAATACGGCAAAAATAAAAAGAATTTTAATACAGAAAAAAAAAAGGAACATCGATACAGCAACAAAAAAAAAGGATTATGGATACAGCAATATATCGCATTATCTTGACCTGTCATAAAATACTGATATTTCAACTCTTAATATTAATGTTTCTGTTAAAAAAAAATCATATTTTAGCAGAGTTGGAAGAATAATATGTCCTCCACACCTCCACTGCAGTAGATGGCGCTGAAGAGTTACTTCACTGTATGTTGCCCAAAAACTGTATAATAAATATAATCTCAAAGTCTTTTCAAAATATTTTATTCCTAAACTTGATGATGTGGATTTTAATGCTGTAAACATCAATGTTTTCTCTCTGTTCTTGGCTCAGTTTGTTTAAAATTATTTGAAGTTTAATTTTTTACAGTGTAGTAGACTGATCCAATAATAATCAGAGATGTTTTGTGCAATATTAGATTTTTTATAAGTAACACTGGTTACACCAAGTGACATTTATCAGTTTCACCGACAGACCACGTCTTTCACCCGATTATTTCATTGCAACATTGGTTTAAAGTTACAGCAGTTTAAAGGCCTTTGCACACTGAGTCTGTTCTTTTCGTCCGAAACTTACGCACGTTAAAAAAAAAAAATGTCAATCATGTTTGCACACTCGCTCCGAAACGTTCATCCATCATTATTTTCTTACAGAACAGGTTCATTTTTTTGTTTTTTTTCCATCCACACATACCTCAAAAATACTGAAAGCTGCTGCTCAGGATCAATTACTTGATGAATCATTTTTCTTGTGAATTTTCACAATTAATACAAAATACACGCAGCAGATTCAGTGAGCAAGGTGTCTGTGTGTTTTTTTTTTACGGATTACGGATCCAAAAAACACATCCGAAAAAAACAAACTTAGTGTGCAAAGACCTTCAGTGACAAACTTGATGCACTTACTGTTTATAAGTTCAGTGTTTGTATCAAACACTGCATCTGACTTTCATTATTTCAACCACAATAAAACAGAAAAAATGTTTTAAATCAAATATTTAACTGTGTAGAATATCACAATATAACACAAGGAGTTTTGACCGCGCTTAGAGACCGATTTTTACAGAAAAGTAAACTAACTGTCGTGTTTTAAAATTCACAGAGTAAACTTCAGGTTATGACTCTTAAACTGTCTGCAGCGAGAAATGAGAATCCTGAAGGACTTGTTAGTCAGATTATCAATTTCTGACTATTTGTGTTTGGTGTTTTTCATTTTGGAGGAAAATTATTGCCCGTGCATTTCATATTCGAGGGGTTTGAGGAGTAACAGGACTAATTTCAGAGCTCAAAATTGATTCAATTAACACTCCCTGGGTCAGTTTATCTGCACAGGATTTGTTTGTTTATTACAGAACCGTACAGCTTCAAAAGCCCCATAAAGAAAACTTAAGATTTATTTTAAAGTCTGAACTTTAAAAAGCTGAAAACGGATGATTTAAAGAAGAAACTTCCTCGCGGTGGCGTCCTCCTCTGACTCGGCTCTGCCGCTCCCAGCATGCAGCGCCTGTCCGGCGGGAATTAAATAAATTAACACTCTTAAAGGCGTTAATGGAGTAATGCGGTTAAGTCATCGAGTGACAAACGCCAACACATCTGCGATCAAGATTAGCCACAAACAACATCATCCTTGCACGAGCTGGTGCGGTGCATCTGATTAGCTCTGTGTTATTTAGGGTTTGGATTAGCTTTCGCGCTCTGATCCTCCTGCTGCCATTTCACCCTCCTCTTCCTCCTCCTCCTCTTCATCTGCAAGGGTACGGACGAGTCTTGCAGACTCCAGAAACATCTGATGCTGTTGTTGAACGACTTTTGCACAGTTTACGATTAAGATTAAGGAATTGTAATGTGAAAATATTGAGAAAAGAAATTAAAAAGGGGAATAATCCCTCAAACTTTCTATAAATTAATTCCAGCCTCACGTCGAGGAGGATAAAACAGCATGAAATTAGACGTTAGGAGCACTTAGTCTAAGTGTGTTTGGAAATTATTTGCTGCTAACCTTTTCCTCGAGAGCAGCAACAGGATTAGTCACATTTTAAGATGTCTTTGCTCCTCAAGTCTCAGACTTTTCAGGCTCACAGAAATCCTGAAAAAACAGCCTCGGATCAGCAGTCGACAGTGTTTTCAGTTTCAACTCTCTGTCTGTTTGTCCGTCTGTGTCTGTGCGTCGGGCTTTCCCTGCAGTCTGGCCCAGATCCTGCTGCTCAAATTGGATTTGAAGCCATTAGTGTCCCAACTCGAAGCATATGTTCCAAGTTGCTGAGCATTTCATTTCAGGAGACGACGAAGAAGAGGAGGAGGAGGAGGAGGAGGAGGAACGAAAGAGAGGCAGACAGAAAAATAAACCAGACACAAACACGGCTGGAGTGAGTGTGTCGCTCCCTGACGAGGAGGAACAGAGAGACGTCCCATGCTCTGGAGAAAACACACTCTGACTTCAGGGTCACGTTCCTAAGCATTAGCCCGCCACTGCACATGTGTGTGTGTGTGTGTGTGTGTGTGTGTGTGTGCCTGTCAGTCTGAGTGTGTACACGCTCTACACATGTTTTCATATGTGGTTCAGAGAGCGATACCTTCCCCGCCACACAAAAGGCGCTGCTGTACTCCATCACAGAAATCTAAATATTCTGTCTGAAGGGGGAGGCGGGACATTAGAGCCCGGATTATATTTCAAACGCCACACAACCGCTCTGATTTTTCCCTCCTCTTTCTGCTTTCAGAGCGGCAACAACTTCATTTCTGCCAAAAAACAGCGCGAGGAAGAGAAACCCCAAAGCAAGTCGGATCATTATCTCTCAAACCCAAACAAGCCTTTACTTTCCCAGAACAGAGCGTGTATTCTATACGCACTTAAACATAGCAGGGGGGATGGGCTTATAACAGCCAGTGTGTGTGTGTGTGTGTGTGTGTGTGTGTGTGTGTGTGTGTGTGTGTGTGTGTGTGTGTGTGATCCCGGGGTTCCCAGTCTGAGTTTAAGAATGGCAGAGTAAAACACTGCAGGCTCTGTAGAAGCCAGGAAACAGCTTAATGTATTTATCCAAACACATATCTGCGGAGAGGCCCCACAGCTTCAGCACATCTCCTTCGAACACACGCTTCACCTCCACAAACGACCAAACTAAAGGTGGAAAAATTAAAAAAAGTACAAAAAGAATTCAGTTATTTTTTCTCGTCAAGTTTCAGGGAGAAATTTTCTGCAGTTTCTCACAACCTGAAGCTCATAAACGCTTCTCTACGAGGTGAACATCGACTTCAATCTGCGCCTGTTTGACACAATCACAAGTGAGAATAAACCGTCTCCAGATGACTGATAAATAAAGATCCACTGTTCACAACAAAGTGCTTTCTCTCTGTAACAACAATCAGATCAATTAGCTTCATCTTATTTGTCTGTGAACAACATTAACTCAAAAAGTAACAAACAGATCTTGATGAAATTTTCAGGAAATGTTCAAAATGTGATAAGGAAGAAGTGATTAAATTTTGGAGCGGATCTGGATCACCGTCTGGATCCAGATAGGGCCATTTTCACCATATGTGTTTATAACTCCACCATAAATGGTCGGATTGTTTTGCAAAACAATACATGACAAGGTCACCATAATTTCTGACAGATGTAAAATCACGATCCAGATCCTGCCAATATTCTGGGTATGATGTGAAAATTTTGGCCGATACAATATCCCATATTAATATTAATATGGCTGATAACCGATATTTACCGATATCGATAAAGGTAAGGAAAAAAATCAAAAACAATCTGAGATGATGTGTCGCAGTAGTTCAGAGAGAAAGAGCAGCGCCATCATGAGAAAAGACGACCATGGAGAAGATCAAAGGATAGTGCGCCTGTGATTAACGGGACCAAAAAAAAGTACATTTATCAGTTTTTGGATCAAAAAGAGGAAGAAAAGAAGAGAGTCCACTCTTCCAAGATAGTTTTGGTGTTTTGGTTTAATTTAGGTCTTGAAATTTCGTTCAAGATGCTCTGAAAATGCTGGCAGCTAATGAGTTAATATCGACCGATATTGATACCGATATATCACGCACCCCTAGATACTAAGATCCAGAATATGAAATATGTGCTGGGTCATCATAATTTTCAACACTGTCAGGAAACAAATTATCGTACAAACCTGCAACGAGCACCAAATTGTAGCAGACAGTCTGCTGAAAGGAAGTATAACATTAAAGTCGGACTAAAGTGTTGGTGACAATTACAATATGCTTGGTGGAGGTCTGAGCTCTCTGAGTGCTTTTCTTGCACTGATATGAAAATTTTGGCCGATAACCGATATTTACCGATATCAATATTGAAAAAAAAAGAAAAAAAAAACATACTCCACACAGATGATGTGTCGAGTTAGTTCAGAAAAAAAAAAGAGCGGCGCAATCGTGAGAAAAGACGACCATGGACAGGATCATAGGATGGAGCGCCCAACATGAATGCCACCAAAAGAAAAGTACATTCTGTCTGTTATTTGGATCAAAACCAGGAAAAGAGACTTGAAAAAAGCGAGTCCACTCTTCTTAGGTAGTTTGGTGTTTACATAGTCAGAGAAAACAAGATTATTTTGGTCTTGAAAGATCGCTCAAGATGCTCTGAATATGCCGGCAGCTAATGAGTAAATATCGGCCGATACTGATATTGATACCGATATATCGTGCATCCCTTGATACTAAGATCTGGAATATGAAATATGCACTGGGTCATCATCATTTTCAACACTAGCCGTGTTTCCATTACACCAAGAATTGCTCAAAATGTAAATATCACAATTAAAAAAGGTAATGGAAACACCACACCTTCGAAAAACCTCTCAAATTTTGATAAAAAGTTTCTACGCTCTCATGAGGTGTTTTTTTGTTAGAAATTTCGATATTGAAGTTTCTCACAAAAGTGCAATGGAAACGCCTTTTCCTCAAAAACGTCACGTTGTCATAACAATGCACCTCCCTCACCTCCTTGTACGTGTCCACTGCCACACAGTGTATGGACCAACATTATGTTTTACTTTACTCAAGTCATGCGCATTTCTGGTTGTTATGGAAACACCGGCAAGGCAAAATTGTTCTTTATCGAAACTTGAGAAGTATCAATTTTATTTTGCGAAAAAGTGTAATGGAAACGCAGCTAGTGTCAGGAAACAAATCATCGTACAAACCAGCGACTAACACCAAATTGTAGCAGACAGTCTGCAGAAAGGGAGTATAACATTAAAGTCGGCCTAAGGGTTGATGACAATCACAATATGCTTGGCAGAGGTCTGCACTCTCTTTTCTAGTTAAAATAAGCTTCTTTGAATAACTCGAGTAACTCGATTACAAAAAATGATTGAGGAGTTTCCACCGCCTCGAGGAATCGTTTAATTTTAAAAAGATCAGAGAAAGGTTTTTCTACTTTTGATGTGGCACTTGAGCTGGTGCTATGTTTACCTATATTTCAGGCCCCTCCAGTGCCTTATTTTCCAAAAAGCAACAAGCAACAAATCTGGCTTCTTTTCTGGAGTTTGAAGACTGACGCGATGTGACTTGTCATACATGACTTACAAATTAGGCGATTGCGTCATTTAACGACTTATTCAATCTATAAAACACAGTGATGAAGAGTGAAGAAGATAAAATGCAAAAACATGACTTAGCTAACTGGGCAGTTGTCATATTTATCTCACAGGTCAATGACGGATAAAAATATCAAGTCGTGCTGAAGCCTCATTTAAGTCTGAACTCTGCAAAGACTCAAAATCTTATCAAAAATGTCTTATTCCTGATTAAAATGTCTAATATCTCATCAGATCGCATTGAACTTAAAATAAATCACCTGTTTTTCCTCTTGTTTGTAACAAAGTTTCATTTTAAAAAATTACTCTTTAACGAAACAAATTTTTGTTTTATCCGATTACTCGATTAATCAATAGAGTTTTCAGTAGAATACTCGAATACTAAAATATCCAATAGCTGCAGCTCTACTTTCCAGGTAACTAAAACAAAACTTGTGACACATAACACCATGCAATCATGATTAAAAAAAAAACGTTGCTGCCTCAACTTTGGCTCCAGGATTTAAAGAAAAAAACACTCACAGGTTTTAAGTGTTAACATATTGTGTCAAATAAAATCGATGTAGCGTCTTCAAACATGACTCCAGCTCCTGTTGAAGTGAGTTTTCTGTCATCTGAGCTGACGTAACACAAACTGCGATGTTGTCAGTGCTGGCAGCTCCGCTCGCAGCTGAGGAATCCCAAAACAAAACCGGTGACACAATAAAGTGAACGCTGCCAACAACACAGAGAGAGGTAAGAGTCCAATCAGGCTGTTTCTAAGAATCCACCATTCAACAAATAATCCTCCTTCTATGAATACGATTAAACACACTGAAAAGTGGGTGTTTTCTTTTCTTTTTCTTCAGGAAACAAATTTAAACACTGCTTCATGGCGTGAGGAAGGGGGATGACGCAGGTCGACTTTCGCTTTTTGCAAAAGACTCGATCTACTCTGACTGATTCATCTGGAGTTTATCAAAGCAAAGAAGGAGGAAAGTACAATTTATAGTTTATGGAAAACGTGCATGTGTTGAGGTTTGCAGAACTCATGAGAAATAAAGGATAAAAAATGTGCAAAAATTGAACACAAACTACTTTAATTCTTTGTGTTAAAATAGTAATAAATTAAAAACAGCAACTTTCAAATGTAATATGAAGGTTGGAAACAGCAGGCACTGTGTATGGTCATGTATTCATATTGAAGATTTTTGGGATAAAATTGTTGAAAAATTCACAATTTTTAAAGTCCACCTTGGTACTGAGCCTCAGACTCTTTTACTAGGTCTACCAAGTCCTCAAATTAAAGACTGACAGATATTCTCTTAAAGGTAACGATTGATTGCAACCCCTACAGTGGGCAAAATGACGCTCCTTGGTCATAGGTCTGCAAGGTTTCCTTTTTTCTCTTTTCTTTTCTTTTTATTTATTTTGGTAAATTTGACTTATACATTTTTGTTTTGTTTGGTTTTTAAGTATGCTTAGTTTTTTTTTTGCTCCAAAGTTGATCTAAGTTGATGTCCTTCTGTCACAGTCTCATTGCTGGCAGCAACTAATGCAGTGAACTGAGGGAAATCAGTACATGCACATATTTGAGATATATAAGACTTTGATACAGACATTTAAGATGTTTTTGAAAGTAAGGCCAAAGATTTCTTGCTTCATTGTTTGTGTGTTTGTCTAACATTAAAAAATTAATACAAAATACTAGGGATAGACCGATTATCGCCGGGCCGATATTTGGCATTTTGAAGCATATCGGCATCTGCCTTTTTTATAATCCGACAGCCGATAAGACACAAATTTAAAACTGCGTTGTTGCAGCTCTGATGCAGCCGCTCCACTGTCTGCAGTCACTACTCAGTCCCCAGCACTGTCCCACCCACAGTATCATCTGATTGGTTACAAGCAGAGCCATGGCTTGGGGAAACAGCCAATCAGCAGTGCAGGTATCACAGTTATTGCAGTTATATTGACATTTTGAAAAACTTGATTTACTGTAGAAAACTTTAGCTATTTATTTTTTTTAAGTTTTAATTTAACTTTATAAAACATGCTGCTGAGCCTGGGAGCTATTTAATAAACTCATGCTTGAAGGTGTTTAGATGGTATTGATATCAGCTTCAAATATCGGTTATCGGCCTCCTTGACTACAAATATAACAAAAAAAGAAAAATCCAAATCGGTCTTTCTCTACAAAATACTGTTAAAAAAATAGCAGTTTTCATCATCTTAGATCAAATTATTGAATAAGAAGAGACAGAAAAACAGCTGAAACAGCCAAACTGACCTAAACACACTTGAATTCTTGTCCACTTTAGAAAAGAGACAGAAATTCCTCCTGCAGATTTTTCTTTTTCCACATATAAGATCATGCCAACGGAAATGTGGGAGTTTCTGGGTAAACAAAACACAGAGTCGTGCAGGTAGCTGGCTGATTTTTGCAGATTCATCCAGAATAGAAACGATGCAAAGGCAAATTGCAAGGAGGAAGGAAATAGGGTTTGCACTTCTTGCCCGGTGTCTGCATCCATCCTTTCTTTTGTCTCACAGGCTGTTCGGCGTGTGATCACGAGTGATATTAAAAGCATCAAATTAACACTTACATACTTTACTGTGTGTTGTGAGCATGCTCAGTGACTTAAATCAAGACAAGACAAAAATGGAAAAGAAGATCTACTTAGGATAACTGAATGCAGACGTGAATCATCTCCCTCCTGCTTCTGTGGAGAGGATTTTACAAACCGTGGGATTATATCAGGTAAAAAAGAGCGAACAGGTAGATTTCAAACCACAGTCTTCGTTTTCCTGCAGATTTAAGTTTGTAGATGTCTTGCATTTTCTTTTCTCTAGTAAATGAAAAGTGACATCAAATCTATGTCTGTGGAAACCAGAAAGTGCAAAAAAAAAGCACAGACTCCACTAATTTTACATTAATTCGGCAAAATGTTGAATTCACCCCTATAAATACAACTTTTTATGCAGTAAAAGTTTGATAATCAATCAATGTGGGCAGCGTCAGGGATTATTTTTGGTCAGCTTTAACAAAAAAGATCCACCTTGAAAAATCAGATTGTGCAGACAGATTCGTGGAGAAACAAAAATTTAAAGTGCACATTTTTTCCTGCAGCTGTAATTCTCCTAAAATTGAATGCATGTCTTGCAAGAAAGCGACAAAGTTTGAGCATGTCTCTAAAAACTTTTACCGGCTTTCAAGAGTTTGTGCCTCCGTCCTTTTTCTCATATTGCTGTCCGGCTGATTTGTGTGCAAGAATAAATCGGTTTAAACTTATTTAAATTACAAACATGCTTCATAATTAATTATTCCTGCAGAATATTTTATCTACGCTGGATTTTTTTGCAACTTTAAAACAGAAGCTGAAAAAATGCATGAGAAATCTGTGTCAAAAAATAGAAAATAGTACTGTGGTTGACAAAAGGACAAACTGTAATACAACAAAGCAACCAGAAAGTCAACTTCAGCCACAATGAAAACAGTCAACAGCCTGTTGTCTGTTGCTCTTCTTCCACAACATCCTGCAGGTGATCTTTTCACACAACGCTCTCACTGATTCAAAAACATCTCGAGCACGTTGTTCACATAACTACATCCACTAACCGCTCACAACCCTTTCAGAGAAACTCAAAAACTGCTGGACACAAAGCATGCAAACGCTCAGCTGTGTGTTCATCTCTGTTCACAGATAAAACACACACACACACAAAGCTCTGATGAGTGTGTGCGAGGCGAGGGCTGACGGGTCACAGCGCTCTGACCCACTAATGAGAGGCAGAGAGTAACCACATCAGACAAGAGCAACGCTAAGTAACTGGTCTGATAAATAAATGAAGAGAGAGTCCTAATGTGAACAAAGTGTGCATGCACCGCAGTGGCAACATGGCACAAACGATAACGGTCTCACGGAGCGGGCGCAGCAAAAAAGGCGCATACGTCAGGGAGGGGGAGAAACTCCTGAGTCAGATCTGTGGGAAACATAGAAAGCGTTCAGCTCCTCTGCAGAAATTCACCTGCTGCAACGACTTTTCTATCATAAGTTGCTCCAATTTTGTCCTTACAGGCCACTGTACTTCCTCTGAGCTTGAGCCAATTAAATCAAAGAATAAACAAAGACTTCTGCATCAAACAAGCTCATGATTGGCTCCCTAAAACATTTCAAATTGTCAACATTTGTGCTTTTTTATGGATCAATTTGATAAACTATTTAGTTTTCTTTTGAAATCTGGCAAAACTTATTTAAAACTGAGTTAAAAAGTGACATTTTTAAATAAATCAAAACAGAAAACAGCAGGATAAGTGTGTAATTAAAGTTGCACATGTATTTGTTTTCTCTTCCTGTGCAGGATTTCTGCTTAAAATCGAGAAACACCGTGTGTTTAAACAGCTGATGCTGATGACAGAGGATCCATCGCTGTGTGTGTGTAACACTGGTACTCACATGTGGACGTGTGGAGGTTGGAAGCGGCTCTGGTTGATGTTGTAGTGTGTGAAGGCCTGTGTGGGGTTGGAGCTGTACTCGTCCACCGTGATGGTCGTTTTGCCATGAGCCATCCTTCCACCGTTTGGACATGAGATGCCGTTCGTTCACCGGGATTCAGCAGCGAGCCGTGCAGCGGTCATCCTTCAGAGCCGCTCTAAGAAGCCCAGGAAGTCTCCCAGCAGCAGCAGCAGCGACGGGAGCAGGAGGAGCAGCGACCCAGCCGACCGACTCGACCCTGACACACTGCAGTCTGCACCGACAGAAGCAGGAAAGACGTCAGCTGCTTTCAGCAGGAGTAAAAACCTCTTTAAATCAATTTAAACACGCTTTGAGGCTCCAAATAAAACAAGCACAGGCAAACACAGGTGGCTTAAAGAGCTCAAACGTCTCAGGCATCAAGTAAATGTTCATACACGCTCAGAATTGCATTTTTAACACAGGTTTCCAACAATAATCAATAATAAATTCCTTCAACAGCTCATAAACCACTTTAAAAAATCATAACTTTACGATAATGAGCAACTTGACTCAACCTTGTCGAATAATATCCCATTCTGTGAAATTTCTTTCCAAAAAACGAAACGTTTGACTGTTAAAGCAACAATTTACAATCTGGGAAGCTCTTTTTTTTTAATTGCGGCTCTGCTGCTTGAATTCCAGTTGGTTATAATTCAAACTCATTTATGCAAAATGCAGAAATTGCTGCAGGCACAGCCTCAAAGGCATCAGCCTTTTGGAATTAAACTAGGCAATAAAAATTAAAAAGCTGCAGGTGTAATCTCAGCTGGTGAAACTGTGGCAATAAAACCAGAAATCTCCCACAACGCCTGCACAAAACAGGACGAGTCCCCGCTGACGTAACACACAAATATAAGTCAGAAATCTGCTTTTGTAATTTCAGGCCCTGGTGCTCTAATCCTGAAACAAACCAGTAACAATTAATCTTTGCAAAAACAAAAAAACACACACACTCCTACGTTTTAAATTCTGCACAACAAGTGTGAGGTTTGCATCTCCAGAGTCACTCACCGGGCTCGAGCTTCCCTCCAGTCTGACCTCCCTGACTGATAGTAAAGTGGCCACTGTGGGCACTGACGGGCTTTTTATACCAGACCTCCTGATGCAGCCACGAGCACCAGGAGAAAAAAAAAAGAGAAAAAAAAAAAAAAAAAGCAGCTCCAATTTTACAAGCCTGACATCTTTTTTTTTATGTACGATTATGATCAGCAGCTCCAGAGTTCACTTGATGGTTAAATCCTGTGATGATGTAAAAACCCAGTTGTGCATCTTTGACCAAACAACCTCAAAATTGAAGTCGTCCTATTTTCTACAAGAGCATTGATTTATGTTTTCTGGGTCAGCACCCTTTGATATATGCATTGAATTTAAGTCTGTTTATGCTGCTGGAGACAGAAAAAGTGGGTAAACTCATTTTGTGCAGCTTGAACTGCAGCAAGTTTCGATTATAGAGTAAAAATTCAGTGAACACTGCTGTTTCTTGCTGCACAAGTTTGCAGTTTTTTCCCCCCTCAAAATAAATAAAATAAAAAATCTCTTTAATTAAAAGCTTCCCTGCCTTGCACACACTTCACCTCTGCTTTCATTCCCCTGAGGCAAAATGTTTAATCTGAAGTACTACTCCTCCTGCTACTTCCCTGAAAATTGTGCAAATGTAGGCCGAAAAACTGTGGACTTGTGTGCAGCATGCTTCACGGTCTCCTCGCCGTGTGCAGTCGGTGTGTGTGTGAAGGAGAGTGTGTGTGTGTGTGTGTGTCGGGCTGTCTGTGTCTACCTTGTGGCTACAGTAGCAGCAACTAGCTCTGTAGCTTAGCCTGCTAAACCTGCCCTGGTAGTGGATTTTTATTATTATGCCGCACTGAGCTGCTTTTCTGGAGCCGCTGTGCACACACACACACACGCGTTTGTCAGTGCTGTGTTCGAGCCCGGATGCACACCGTGTAGCTAACTTCACGGGAAGAAATCACTCCGGTAAGCGAAGAGGGGCGAATAAATTGACCCTTTCTGATACCATGCATGTACACGGTGTGTGCTATGTTAAGGCTGCCGCTTGCAGAAATATACACAGAAAGAAAAAGCCAGGTCCGTGCGATCCTGAACTCTGCTCCGGGAATAATAAAAAACACCCAAAGGTGGTGAGTGTCAGCACCGCCGCGCTAACCTCTTGCTCGTCCTCGTAAATGACAAGCCACCTTTCAACCGTCGGCTTTGTGTCAGGAATTTCTCCTTTTCCTCCCCTCTCTCCCCTCCCGCCCTCTCCGGTTCTCAAAGCGAAGCAGAAAGGTTGCTCTACCTTCGTCGTGTGGGGCTTTTTTGTGCGTTTTTTATCTTGGCCGGAGGAAGAGTGTCGGGTCGGGGTCGCCCTCTACGCGGCGGCGGCAGAAGCAGCAGCAGCAGCGGCGGCGGCGGCAGCGAAGAGACGCGGGTCCATGCGGCAGCAACAGGGGAGCAGGCGGGCAGGTTCGAACGCGGCCGTCCGGGGGTTGCAGTAGTCTTGGCGGATAGGGCAGAACCTTCGACCCGGCGGGACCTCGGCTGGCTCCTGTGGAAAGAAACCAGACAAGAGAGCGAAGGGGGGGAGAGCCGGAGAGGAGGCACTGACAGACAACAGGCAGAGAGGGAGTGCAGCCTCGGTGTGACGGAGGGGGAGCCGGAGTGCAGTGAGTCGGAGCTGCCACTGGGGTCAGAGAGCAGAGAGAGCAGGAGCGAGCACAACCCCCCGCCACCTCCCGTGCGCGCGCCCTCATCGGCGGGCACACGCATGGTGAGGCGCGAGAGGGAGGAGGAGGAGGAGGGGGAGGAGGAGGATGGAGCTCGCGCAGTCCTGCGCTACCCCCGTGATGCATTCGAATGCTGTCGGAAATGATGCTTTCATGTTTACAAAACACTCAAAACTTAACAATTTAAGCAAAAAACTAAAAACAAAATCATCTTCAGAAACACATTTTAATTTTTAATATTTTTTTCCATCAAGTTTTTGCACAGCTTCCCAATTATATATAAGTAAAACAAGTAAGTGATGTATGGTTGGTGGGTGGTTATGCAAAATAGAATTACAACAGGGTGAGATGACTACGGTGGCATGCTGAAAAAAATAATTCGTAAAAAAAACCTCCTGTTTTTACAACATATCTATGTCATAAAACAGGATATTTTTTATTTATTTTTGAATTTCCTTTTTTTTTCACATACTTTCTCGTAAAGACAGGGATTTATTTATTTTGGATTTTCCTGTTTTATGAGGTACTATCTTGTAATTTTTTTTTATTTTATTTTATTATTTTTTTTATTGATTTATTCTACTGTTTTTTAAAGATACTATCTCATAAACAGGAATCTGAAAAGTGAATGAATTCCTAAAAATCATTAACTGTTATCTCAATGAAGAAATATTTAACATGTAACGGTTGATCTCTGTTGGAAAGCCTGTTTGTTTCACTTTCTCATGATGCCACCTTTGTGAGGAGTCTATGTCTGTGTGTGTTAAAGAAAGGAGTTACTTCAGCCATGAGGTTTTATATGAGAGCATCATCATATGAGGGTTATAATTTCATCCCATGATATTTAACGCAGAATTCAATATGGATGTGGCTGCACCTTGAACTCAGTGCAGACCGCCTCATTTGCAAACCATCACATATGCTGAACCAATCGATTATCTAAGAGATGATGGACACTAGCAGTGAAATGTGGACACAGTAGACGCCTAATTGTATTAAATGACACAGATCTGAGCTAACATTTTACATGAGAATAGACTAACAGTCCTGTTTCCATACTAAAACATTGTATATAATTTTTCTGCAAATACTGCCCTGAAATATTCCTTTATGAGATCACAGATGTGTGTGAAAACAGCGCCAGACTCTAGAAGGTGTTGTAAAAAATCCATGATTAGAAGACAACACGGCTCCTTTGGGCTCAAACGTAAACAATACTAATGAGTACCTGTGGGAGACGTTCACACAACCTGAAATGGGGCAGCACAGTTTCCAAAGTGAGGAAACGCTGTGAGTTTGAGGACACAGAGTGAAACAGCTCCCTCATCATCACCATCAAGGTTTAACGTGTTCTTTATCAAGTCTCTTTTTTTATACCAAACCTGACAGAAAGGTGGCCTTGATTACTCTGCATATGTGTTAAAAAGTCTATATTTAATAAATTTATTCAAAGTTATCTGAAGATAATATTTGATTTCCAAGTCTTTTTGAATACCTCATTTTAGTAGTTGTGCCATAAATCTGTAGCTGTTAACAGCTGTTTGTATAATGAGGTACATTTCTTTTTTTTTCTGTAACAGTAACAGAGTAACAAGAACATTTAAAACTCTGCTCCTGAATAGCTTTAGTCTGAACTCCTCTGCAACCCATTTCAGACACAGACTGTGATTTTGTTTGGACTGCTGAGTTGCAACAGAAGTAGATTTTGGAAACAGCTGTCCGCGTTTGAGTTTTGTTCTGTTTGTGTAACTGAGGTCAAAATGCAAAATTGGTTAGCATTATTAGCGACCAGGTCACAAGCAAAGCATTGTCCTCTACCTACAGCAAAAAGGGCTCTCAATATAGTCAGTTTATGTAACCAGGCACACATTGAATTAAAAATAAAGGAATTTTAAAAATGTGCGAAAAAATCCAAAAACTTTACAAATTAAAAAAATTCATAGATTTAAAAAAAATGTATTAAAATTTTAAAAATTTGCACCATTTCAAACAATAATATCATTAAAAAATTGCATAAAAATTGGCATTTAAAAATGTAATTATAATAGTTTGCAAAAAAATGCAGGAATTAAAAAAATTATAATTATCAAAAATTTCAAAAATTTGCGAAGTTCTCAAAAACTTTAAACTTTTTTTTCTAGAATTGAAAAAAAAAATAAAAAGGAAAAAAAAGTGCAATATTTCAAAAAAAATAAAATTTCAGAAATTTGCCAAAGTTTCATGAGTTTACAAAAAAAGTGGAAAAAACCATTAGAAATAAAAATAAAAAAAATAATTTAAAATATGGATTTTAAATAATTTAAAAAAATGAAAAAATTAAATTTGCAATAATTTAAAAAATGGATATTTTTTCTTAATCTTAAAAAAGTTAAAAAAAAAATTAAAGAATTAAATAAATAAAATGTGCAAAAATTTAAAATATGAAAGCCTTATTGCAAGAGGTTATGCATTCTAAGATTAAAAAAAATGTTAACACATGGTTTTATTAAGTATCAACGTCATTCATCATCAATATCCTTGATGTGAAAAAAAATCTTATTTCAGATAATGTTTTTTTCTATTGCAAAAGAGTCAAAGAGCTACACGAGGCTCCAGAGCTACTGGTTGAAGACCCTTACCCCAGATTCTTAAAAGAAGATACAAGCTTAATTTCTTGACCATCAATGTTGACAATATTCTCGGACAGTGTCTCTTTGTTGCTCTTGAAGATGAAAACAACATGAGTTTAATTTTCTCTACATAAAAAACAAGTGAAGGTGCACTTCACACACACATAACAGTATCCCCAGCATAGAAGGGAAAATTAGAACATTCTGACCCATATTGATATAGATAGTAAATAAGAGTGGTCCCAGAACTGAGCCCTGAGGTACACCTTTGTGTATTTTTTGTACCTCAGATGGAACAAGTAATGGGTAATCTGCTGTGGCGCCCCCTAAAAAATGGATAAGCAGGAATAACAACAAGAAGAAAATTGCTTTACTATGGTTATGAACGTTGCGTCTGATACCACATGCCCTTATCTTTCTCACATTATGTGTGGCCTTGCATTGAGTGCACATTCTTTGAACGCACGCTTATGTATTTTATGTATGAGTGAAATACCTTAGTACTTGCTTGACTGGGGCAAATTTTGAAGTATGAGAGCTCTCAAGTCATACTCAACACCACACCACATACCAGGCAGCGTACTTGTGTAACTGATAGGTTTTCTTTGTGGTTGAAAAATAGATTCAACAATTTATTTGCATATTGAACAAGAGTTCAAACACTGTTGGTTGAATTCTTTATCCGGTTTGAAAGACGACAAGCTCAGTCATCTAAGCTTGTTCCAGAAATCTTTGATTGATGGAGAGGATTTGAAACCCAACCAGAAAGCTTTTCTACAGAGCGGTGTCACATCAACCCTGAAAAGATACACTGGACTCTGCTGCATTGGTCTGTGCATAGATGTTAGTATCTTTTAGCTTTTTTTAAGGTGTACTACATCATCCATTGTGTGATAGAAATCTGCGTTACAATCTGCTCCACGCTGTTGCTGAATTAATAGGCTCTCCTGTGGCTCATTCTCTCCTCTTCCACCAAGTTTCATTAAAGGTCAGTTGTTTCTCTAATCCCTGATGAGAAACAAACTTCTCCCCCATCGCCGGGTCAATGACGTTCTCATGCGAGCTCTACATTATCGTGCAAACTGGATCCGATCCAGTGATTCCATAATCGTTCGTGATGCATCCTATGTAGCGTACGACTATACTCCACATGTGCATCACACATGCTGGGTTGGAGCTTGGGAGAGCGTCTGGAGGGTGATGACAGAGCTAATATCAGCTGGTTTATGGTTTATACAGGTACAGCTCTCAGGAAGGCTGTGCTGCTTTTTTTAATCTAACTTCCAGGAGCTTCATGTTGTAAATATCTGAGTGTCTGTTCCCTGTATTGTTTTTCAGGTTAATGCTGAATCAGCTTCTCTCAGTTCTGATTCCTGACAGTTGGGTGCAAAAGTGAAAGTGTGACTGCTTCTGTGAAGGATGAAGCCTAATAAAAGCAGACTATCCTGGGGTCAAAGAGGGGACTAACGACTCTCTGTGTTGCATCAAAGATCGGCTGGAGGAGATTTTTTTGTTTGTTTGTTTTTTGAAGTTGAGCGCAGAAAATTCAGGGTGTAGAACAGGCATGGGCAAACTACGGCCCGGGGGCCACATGCGGCCTGTTAAACGTTTTAATCCGGCCTGCCGAACTTGAAAAACTTAAATGAATAAACCTTGTTCATGTTTTATTTTCCCTGCAATTTCTGATGTTTTCCCACTAGACGGCGCACTGTAGATACATTGGCTTTGTTGAGGTGAAGCGTAGGCCTATTACTCCATGTTTCCACTTTACCCTCTAACCCATCAGCCGTTCTGTAAAGATGAACATGTCTGTGTAAACCTTCAATGTGAGTTATTTGTCTAATTTTTATATAGAGATGTTCACATTTATTATCAAAATATCTCACAAACAGTTTTGACACAATCTTTTATTTATTTATTTATTTTTTCATTTTTAAAACCAGGACAGAAAAACCGCGTTTTTCTGTTTTTCTGTAATTCTGTTTTTCCGTTTTGGTTTTAGAACAGAATAACAAAAAAACAAGTCAGTTTTTTCATTTTTTTTTTTTTTTTAATTTTGTTTTAAAACAGAATGATGAAAGAACGAACCATACACAAATTAAAAATCTCGTTATAATTCCATTCTCTCATATTCTAATTTTAATTTCATACAAAATCAAAACAGCGAAAAATAGACCATTGGGTCTATTTGTTTTCTGATTTTTGATTTGAAATCGAAAAATTGACAAGTCATTATCTGTTTTCTGATTTTAGATTCTAAAACAGATATGGAATGAACGAATGATACCCTGATAGTTACCAAAGCACTCCATCCATCTGCTCCTGGTCCGGCCCTTTGTCAAATGTTAGAACCTATTGTGGCCCACGAATCAAAAAGTTTCCCCACCCCTGGTGTAGAAGGTCAGCAGATCCACATTTCTCTTGATACTTTTGATGCATAGAGTTTTAATTAAAGGTAACAGATCATTTTGAACAAAGACAGCTCAGTCACTTTGCCATTAAGTGCAATATAAAACTAATAACTGAGTTTTAGAAGGTTTTTTTTTTATTTCAAATAAACTGAAGTGCAAAATGAAAGAGTTTAATTGTTCAACTCTCCCTGGTTCATTCACACACAGCAAAAAAAAATGAAATCATATCAAGTGTTTTTGTCTTATGTTAAGTAAAAAATGTCTGGTTATACTCAATATGAGCCACATTCACCTGAACAGTCCAGAAAAAATGTCTGATTTCAAGTTATTTAAAGACGAAAATGTGTCTCCATGACTTTTTCCACATTTGTTTTCTTTTTGAAATTTTATAGTCCGAAAACAACCATCATTTCTTTTTCCTGTTCTTTCATCAGAGTGCACACAACAGACTTTACAATAAGAAGAGAGAGATCTTATGTGATCTGTCTTTTGTTATCAACAAGTGTGTGGTCTCTAGATGTGTGAAGGTTTGAAGAATCCTGTAATAGAATACAATAGAGTAGAATAGAATACAACTTTGTTATTGTAACGAGTTCAACGAAATTGAAGTCACAACAGCAATCAAGAAAACAAAAGTAAGAAAGTGTATAGAAAGTGCAAAAAGCTCCATAAGAAAATAGATGCTTACAGCTTGTCCATCATTCTCCAGTTCAGCCAGCCTCCACCTCCACAGGGTCCAGGACTGAGCTTCTTCAGCAGTCTGTTCAGTCTCTGTCTCCTGGATCCTGTCTGCTCACAGCAGGTGAAGCTCTTCCAATGTGGCCTTGGTGTCTGGTGTTAGCTCTTAGCCATGTCTGTGAATAGCATGATGCTACTCTGCCTTCTGGTATTCCCTCTGTTGCTGGGTTAGCACAGCTAGCTCGTCCATCTTATTGGAGATAGATCTTACGTTCCCAATAACGATGGATGGAAGGACAGGTCGATGTCGTCACTTCTTAGCTCACACCTGAGAACCAGCACGTCGTCCTCACCTCCTTCTCCTCACCTTGTGGGGAAACATCAGGCCTTACACCAGTTAGCATTGACATGCTACAGGCTGCTAACAGCTGAGTTCACATGTAAACAATGCAGCCATGGTTACATGTAGGATCTCCAGACAAACACAGGAGCAAAAATAGCAGTAATATCACTGAAGCCACAAAAAGTTTGGTGTCCATGACCAACAAATGAGCCATACAAAGTAATGATCCACTCCAAATACAAAGATGACGAAAAACATTATAAAAATGGACAAAGAATAGAGAGCTGGTGAAAAAGAGCGCTGGTGCCTTGAGTATCGGCTGCTGGTATCGGCAGCCTTCACGAGTATCGTTACCTTGAAATAAGGCTGGTATCAGCCTGATACTGATACCTGGTTATATACATTCATTGATATGTTTGTCCCTCTACAAACAAATGTATAAAGAACCAACTTAATGATAAACAATTACATATTTGAAAAAGAATTTAATTCTATAAACATAGTTGAAATTATGTTTGATGGTGTCTAATTTTATCCTTGCAGTGTGATGTTATATAGAAAATAATCAACACATCTCCTTATAGCTCGTTTATATTAATATAAAAAATTATTAAAGGGTTCATATCATGCTTGTTTATCCTTTTCACTATGCCAGACTAGGATGCCTGTAAAACATTTCTGCCCTCAGTACAAGTCATTTAGTTCCTTCATTGCCCCACAATAGCGTTCTCAATATCCTCATTTTAGGCCATTCTGAAGATCTCGTTGAAGCGCTCCGTTTGGAGAATGACCTCCAGTAACCTCGCAACGTCACAGCCCTTTGTGTTCTTATTGGTCAGTTCTATCAGAGGGGCGGAGGGGGTAGAGCCAGGGGGTGGTTTTTGCAGCATGGCAGTATTTACAAAATCGCCACATTGGATGGGGCAGACCGAGCGAGTTTGCTGTTAGCCAAAACTTCACTGTAAGGCATTGATAGCACTAATAAAACGGCAGAGTGTAGGATACGTCCTTTTGTATTGGACCCCGAGTCAGACCCGGACGGTTCTGCAGCTCAGGAGGAAGAAAATCCACCTCGACACAGATCATCTCAGGACGCTTCAGTGTGGTGAGTCAAACCGGTACTGTAACATGTATAGTTTATACGTTTATACTCGGCTCTTGGTGGGTGTATCCCTCGGTGGTGGTTGTGTGACTAACTGACATCACAGAGGAGGAGCTGCTTTATCAGATTACTCCAATAAAAAGAAAGGATCCTTATGTCGTCACGACGGTCGAAATCTCGCGGCCAAATGGCAATGACCTCGTTCAAGGATATCAGAAAAAATACAATATCTCTTTTTTTTTTAAATTCAGGGGGTGAAAGGTCTTGTTTTCGAATTTATTATATTATATGTAAGTATTAAATCAGGGATCAGCATGATATGTCCCCTTTGAGGTTAATGGTTCACAAGCACACATTACACTTTCTACTCTCTGCTGACAAAGAGGACAAACCGTCAGATACTATGGATCAGATTATTACAAACACGTCAGCCTACATGTGGTGGTATAAACCCTCAATAAGCACCACATAAAAGACTGCTGCTACTTAATGTCACATATGGGCTTATCTGGAGAGTGCTTTAAAGAAGCTTTAAAATCATCTGCTCCTGGTCAGTTCAGTGCCACATCACGAAACAAGCATAAAAAATGATTATTTTACAGCTGATTTATTCAAAATTCTCTCAACGCCACTGATTTAGAAAACACAATTCTATTACAATAAACAATTTATTCCTGTTTGATATTTCTCTGTGGAAAAAAAGATGAGTGATAATATTGAACTGCTGCCCATCACTGAGTTCAGCAGCGATGCGAATCAGAGGAAAAAACACCAAAGAAAGAATTAATTTGTCAGTGCCAAGGCCATACCTTTAATACACTGATGGGATTTCTGATGAGAAAAGGCTGCGTGGGACGGTCCATAATGGACTCATCTGAGGGGCTCTGCCACATTTACATGTCTGCCAGCAGAGGCAGAGCTGCCGCTTTCTAATTTTACTGACATGCTTCAATTTCCCGCTCCCATCAGCCCGCTCCCCGCCGCCACAACAGCCCTGCGAGTCATTTCCATTTGACTTTTCTCTTATCTGCACAAAAAAAGCATTTCCATCTACTAGCCAGCGGGTGTTAATGTGAAAGCAGGGGTTTGAATTTTATGTGGAGAGGCCACGTTTAAACATTTGACCGGCGTTTGTTCTCCGGGCTGCATATAGAAAACTGATGATAGATAGGAGACCAAATGTCACAGAAGAAATGGCTTTTGCCATGAATGTTTTATTCAGCTCCGTGTCGCTGCGATCACATTTATACAATAGAAAATGTAAATGTTATGCAGAGGGTTAAAAAACACTATATATTTTATGACCTTCTATAAAAGAGGGTAAAATGACTTTCCATCCAAATAAGGCCGAAATGAAACACATATTTAATGGAGGTGGGAAATAAGAGTTTCAGGAGGCAGAGGGTGATATTCACTTAACCTGCCGGCCGAGGAGGTTCAGCGGCTCTAACCTGCCCAGATTTATGCCTGTCTGCAGCCGAGCCTGTCCATCCCGGATAAATAAACGGAGGCCTGTCTGTCTGAGAGGTCCATCCGCAGACAGGCAGGAGTTAGGGTTTTTTAAATGTTAATGTCATTCAGATTTATGGGCAGCAGATACATGGTGGCTGAGGGTATGCTGGGCTAGATACTGTTTATGTCATTGAAATGCACACGGAGAGAAAACGTGTGTCCCTGAAGCCTCGGCAGCTGCTGCAGCAAAACAAATAAAGAAAGAAACACAAAACAAGATTCATCCACTTTTTTTTGCTCAATCTGGTTGTTCTCGAAAAAAAAAGAAGCAATATACAAGTTAATTTTATTAGCACACAGAGTGCTTTTGTCCAGCGGAGCTTGAAGAGAAGGAGGGCAGGAGAGAAGAAAGGGAAGAAGGGAGGGAGGAAGGGAGGAAGGGAGGGAGGGAGCACACTGGCATGAAAGCCAAGTGTATTAATTCTCCTCCCATTCTCCTGCTGTGTTGTGATAGACTGAGTAATATGCAGGCTCACTTTCTATGCCAAAGGCGAGATGAAGGCTCACAGGAGAGGACGCTCTGAGTCAGTCTGTCTCTGCCTCGCTTCCTCTCCGCCTCTTTCTTTCCAGCTCTTTAAACTTCAGTAATGTTCAACTGTAAAAAATAAAACAATCACTTTATTTTCCCCTGAGATCCACATTTACCCACAACCATTCCACACAATCTGCCCTCCCTGCCTCTCCGTCTCTCTGCCTCTGCATGTGTGTGTGTGTGTGAGTGTGTGTGGAGGGTCGATACAGTATAAATTAGGAGTACACTGAGCCTCGCAGGCCTCCATGTGGAGTGACTGTGTATTAAATCACGTTAATTGATTATCTGGAGTTCAGGAGAGGACAACATGAGATTGCACTCGGCCTTCGGCTGCTCTGTTGAAGGAGCTCCTGCTTGTTCAGGTGACAGCCTGGACACCTCTGCTCAGTGTGAGCGCACTGGTGCTGTTTATTGCTGTGATCATGTGCAAAACAGTTTCTCCAAGCTGTTTTATTTCATTCCCCATCAGTATGTTTGAACACATTTTTCTGTCGCTGATAGGGATGCACAATATATTGGTATCAATATTGGTACCGGCCAATGTTAATCATTTTTTACAAGTCCCATATTATGCAAAAATCACTTTATTAAGTCTTTTAGTGAAATTTGTGGGTCTTTGTCTTTCCTCCCAGCCCACAAAATGTGATATTTAATGATAAAACCTGAACTTAGTAGAGCTTGTGAATGTTAAATCCTGACCTAAAACGAGCTGTTTGCATTTTGGGGATTTGCGGATGTCAGTGATTCTCTTTTTTGACCAATCAGGAGCAAATCTAACCTGATTGGTCCACCGGGGCAAATACCCCCAGAAATGCCAAAGTTGAAGAGCCATCACTGCTCTGTTTTTGGCTGTAAACAGCCACATAGTTCCATGCACAAGCTTCCCATCTCAGAAGAAGACAGACTAAGTGTCTAGAGTTCATTTATCAAGGAAATGTTCCAGCTACACTCAGTAAAACTGTGCATGTGTGTGCTAGTCACTTCACGGCCGACTGCTTTTCCAACTTTGGACAGTCCAACAGAGGGCTAGCCAATAGACTGGTCCTGAATCCAGGCGCATTACCAACCGTCCTCCAACAAACCTGGGACCCTGGAAATGTGAGTATTTTAAATGCTGTGTGCTGTGGAGCAGATGGAAGAGCTTTTCCTCAGTGTCCCCCTGTCTCTGTGTTAGCTTCAGGATGCTAACTTTAGCTGCAGTTAGCCTGTTGTTTTAGCCTGTAATGTTACGGTAAACTTCGCTGTTTTCTCTGAGCTTGTGGCGCCGCTTTCAGTGACGTGGAAGAGCGGGGCGGTATCAGCGGTGGCTCATTTACATATGAAGGCCACGCCCACTAAATCCGAGCGTTCTGAACAGAGGGGCTATGAGAGCCTGGAAACAATGCTGCTGTGCTTGATTTATTGGCTTTTTGGACCAAAACATGTTACTACCATTTCATGAAGACATCAATGATCCATATTAAACTGCAGAAAAGGAGCAGAATATGGAACTTTTAACATATCCGTATCAGCTGATATCTACTCATTAGCTTCCGGCATTTTCAGAGCATCTTGAACGATCTTTCAAGACCCAAATAATCTTGTTTTTCTATAACTATGTAAACAAAAACACTACCTTTGAAGATTGGACTCTCTTCTTCTATGTCTCTCTTTCTGTTTTTAATCCAAAAAAACAGACAAAATTTACTTTTTTGATTGCGTTTATCTCGGGCGCTCTATCCTTTGATCCTCTCCATGGTGGTCTTTTCTCTCTGAACTACTGCGACACATCATCTCAGATTGTTTTTTTTTTTATGATAACTGATATTAGTAAATATCAGTTATCATAACAACAATATTTTAATTGGATATCGGCCAAAAATTTGCATATCGGTGCATCCCTAGTCACTAAGTGTGCTGTTGTTGGTCAGTGGTGTTTACAAAAGGGGAAAAAAATAGAGGAGGATCCAAGACCAACTAGTTCAGTGCCTCCAAAGTAGTCCACTTAAGGATTCCTTTTCCAAGTCTTTACAAGCTTTGGTTCCTGAGATATGAGCCAAAACATCCCTGGACCTCATGAAGACTTAGAATGGATCTCAGGAAGGGAAGGTCATAGAGACTTGGGACCAAGACCACTCTTTATCTAATACTGAGACTAAAACTGAACCCTCATGATAGTAAAAATATATCTAAAAAGCGAGTTAGATGCTCTAATAAAATATTTTAATGTTTTTTAAATAGTGTAATGATCAATGTGTGAAAGCTGCTTCTAAAAAAACCTTAATGTGCGAATAAATGAGGTAAACAAAGTGTTTAAAGATGTGTTTGTACCTGTGACCCAGTGTGTGTGTGTGTGTGTGTTTTACCATCGCACTTGTCTCACACTTGATAGTCAGACATGAGGAGAGGAAGAGGAAGAGGAGGGAGACAATAACAGGGGGATAAAAGCATGTCAGCAGGTCAGCCGGTCGAGCAGCGAGGGATCAACTTCCAAACACTGAGGCTGAAAACAGAGCGACAGAAAGAGGGCAGAGACATCGGACGGAGCACAACGGAGGAACTGAACAAGAGCAGAGAAGATGAGATGAAACAGACACACTTCTGTTTCCACAGGGTGGTACGCACAGTTTACAGTGTTTTTAACATCAATTAAAAACACCAGGCTTTTCTTTATGCGTCAAATTTCAGTCCAGCATAATGAGAAATAAAAACAACATTTCAGACGCTTATAAACCGTCATTAACAGATGTAGCTTCACAAAGCTGCGTTGGATTCAGCCCAGAAATCTGTATTTTAAGGGTTGTGTTTGGTGCATTAGCGGCAGACAAAGAGGTGACACTGAAATAAATTGCAGCATAATAAATTTAGTGCTCTGGATGGAAAATAAAGACTGATTTAATCCTCCACATCATGTGTCAGTGAGTGACAAAGCCCAGTGTCTCCTAAAAATGATGTTTTTATGGAACCAATTTACACCAGCAAACACACTCTGAATAAAACTTAGAGCTGCGTGGATTAGGTTTTCTATTAAAATAATGAGAAAGAGTTGATAATTAAAATATGTTGACCCTGGACAAACATATTAATAAAATGCTCCCTGACAAAGAGTGTTATTGTTTCCAGTGAAAAATCTCATCTGTTAAACTTTCTATGGTTTCAGCGCTCAGCGGTTTAATCTGAGGAAAAGATTGTGCTCTTGGCTGAATTCAGAGAAAAAGGAAAAACAAGGCGTTTGTTGTCTGTTGTTTGTCATTTTGTCTCTAAAACGGAAACTTCTTTTGGAGTTTTTCTGTGGGGGTTACTTGAGAAGACAGTTTCTGAAAGCTTTAATTTCTGTTAAATTCATTTTCTACAGCGCTGCCATTTTCACATCACCTGACAGGGATACCGCTCCGTGGCAGCACACATCTAAGGTGGGAAATGTGTGAACAATCAGAGCAGGCCAATATGTGAAAAATGATCATATAAGAAGGTGTTTGGAGGTCATGAGAGCTGGTTCTTGCTGAACCAAATGATTCAGATTGCTTAAAAGAGCCAGAATTTCCTTCTCTATGATTATCTGCTGCAGGGGCAACACCAAACTCTTTTCAAAGAGGGAAACATTTGATTTTGTTTAAATGAATTAAATGAATTAAATGAGACAACAGCTAGTCCTACGACAGGGGACTGCAACCATTACTTTCAAAGGAGCCATTTTTGCCTCAGCTCACCTGGATTTAAGTCATTCAGGAGCCACAAAATCTACTTTATCTTCACAATAAAGACTATGAAGTATATAAAATTCTATACATACTTCATATCAAGAGAGTAGTAACCTAAATGATTTTTTTATTTCATTTTATTTTATTTTATTTTTTTTTTAATTTTTGAAATGGTTTGTATGATGGCTTAGTTTTTTTTTTTTACACAAACTTGTTAAAATTTAAAACACTAGGAATTTTCTTTTTTAGATATAAAACTTTGAAAAAAAAGCAAAAGTTTGCTAAAACGACAAAAATTAAAAAATTTGCAAAATTTGCAAAAATTCAAATTTGCAAAACTTTTGAAACTTAATAACAGAATGATTTGCAAACATTCCAAAATGTCAAAAAAAGAAAAATTGCAAAATTATCAAAAAAAAAATTCCAGAAATTTCCAAATTCAAATCTAGAAAAATATAAAGATTTTAATTATTTGTGGATGGATTTATTTAACTACTAATGTTTTACTGAATACATATGCTTGATATTTGGCAAGCTTTTAGCAAACAACAAAAAAAATGTCTATGTCAAAATGTCAAATATCATTAATATGTTTCCAAAATCAAGTATCATTTTAAATATTATTATATCTTTATTTTAAATATTTTAAATTTTGCAAATTTCTGAAATTTCAAAATTGTTTGATTTTTTAAATTTTTTTTTTTTAATTTAACTTTTAGAACATTTTTGGATTTTTTTCGCTAATTTTTGAAATCTTAATTTAAAAAAAAATAGCAAATTTTTGAAATCTCAGTTATTTAAAAAAATTGCATAATTGTTGAAATTTAAGATTTTTTGCACATTTTTTTTTAATTTTTGCAAATGACTTTAAAATGAGAAACTAAGAAATCACAAGGCAAATTTCATGAAAGCAAAAACTTCTCATTTAGATCATTATTCACTAGATATTAAGTATGCATTGCATTTTATAAACTTAGTAGTCTTTATAATAGACAAAGTAGATTTTGTGGCTCCTGAATGACTTTAATCCAGGTGAGCTGAGGCAAATTGGCTCCTATGAAAGTAAAGGTTGCAAACCACTGATCTGGAACAAAGTAAATGCTAAAGTATACGCAATAACATGTGTTCTCAATTTAAAAAGCATGCATTTAATACAATAGGAATTATCCTTAATTTAGAAGTAACAATAACATTCTTTGTAGATGTAGTCTGATGACCTTTATAGTGTTGTATGCAGTTCTTATACCCAGGTTGGTCACTGTGCCAAAGTGGGAGAAACAGATTCCTGAAGCTGCATCCGTCCAGTGTTTGGACTGAGAAGAAGTGCTCCACACTGATTTCTATACTAGAAACTACCACTGTCTGCCGCGTTAGGGGAAACCATGTGTCCTCTTCTCTGAATGAGCAGCTTTTCCAAGAACTCTGCTCGGTATCAGCCTTTCCTCTTAAAAGTGGTTCCATTTAACATGTTTCATTCATTTGTGGTTTCTACAGGATGCAGGAAATAAATCCTGGGGAACAAACACCATTATCGGACATTGATACGGCTGCTCGGAAAAGAGCTCATTCCTAAAACAAACTGAACATCACAGCATGTTGTGAGTGCATTTATTTCACAGCGCATTAACAGGAAGTGTTGATCCAGGAGCTGCTATCAGAGGTGATCAAGACGAGCGTTACCAGAGGGAGACGTTTGGCTCTCCTTGTTCCAGAGCTCAGAAAACAGGAGCTTTAGCCGCCCGCAGCATGCTACAGCCCTGTGTGGCGTGCATGAGTGTGGCCACCATGTTGGGCTCTGATAACCCATCTCTATCTCTCTGAGTAAATGTATCTGCAGTGTGTGTTTGTGTGTGTGTGTGAGGCAGGTTCACCAGCCCGGGATGTGTTTCATTGCTCTGATCCCTGCTGTGAAAGTTGATGGGGTTTCCCACAGAGGACGTGCAAAATGATCCCGGCAAGTGATTTGAGCGTGTGTATGTGTGTGTGAAAGGAAAGCAGAGGTAGACTTTGCTGTGTAGTGTGACACTCAGTGTGCCAGTGTGTGTGTGTGTTACGATTATGCTTGAACAGGTGAGATAGGAAGCGAGTCTGATTGAAAAACACGGGCGATGTGAGCTCACGCTGCGGCTCTCATTTTACCTCACAACTGCTGCTTGATTGTTGCTGTGTGACTTATTTCAATGTCTACCAATCTTCCCTTCGGCTTCTACGTGCCTCATCTCTCTGTCAGAAGGTGGTCGGGACAGTTGTGCACGGTGCGGCATGAGCAAACTTATGCAAATGAGCCAAACATAAATTGATGGAGGAAGCCACCTTTGATGGAAAATAGTGAGCTTCATTATCAAAGAGATAGAAGATGGACCCAAATTGTTAGAAATTATATCAGCGATCAATTTCTTCCAGAGATACCAACAATGGCGTGTAGATGAGCTGATAAGAGGAAGTCTGGGACGGAAAATCAAAGATAGGTTTGATGTTATTTAGGGGTCAAAACAAAGTTTACCAAACAAAGTTTTGTACAGGATAATGTGACGTTTTGCCAAAGAGAATCGGGGTAGATTGATGGGATGATGAGATGAGGAGCCAGCCTCCACCTCCACAGGGTCCAGGACTGAGCTTCTTCAGCAGTCTGTTCAGTCTCTGTCTCCTGGATCCTGTCTGCTCACAGCAGGTGAAGCTCTTCCAATGTGGCGTTCACATGTGGCTCCATTAGCCATGTCTGCGAATAGCAAGATGCTTCTCTGCCTCTGTTGGAGACAGATGGAGTCGTCCTCACCCTCTTCTCCTCACCTTGTGGGGAAACATCTGGCCTAGCACCAGTTAGCATTCACATGCTACAGGCTGCTAACAGCTGATTTCACATGTAAACAATGCAGCCACGATTACATACAGTATCTCCAGACAAACACAGGAGAAAAAGTAGTAAAAATATCACAGAAGACAAAACCAGTTTGGTGTCCATGAACAACAAATGACCCACTCCAAATGCAAAAATGACGAAAAAGAGATGAAAAATTACAAGAAGGGGACAAAGATGAAACCTAGTTTGATATGCAATAATATATATGTATATGTATGACATACTTAACCCTTTGATGCACGAAATATGGAAACTAGTGTCGAGATTTTTTCATTCTTCTTAGGGTATGAAAGGAGATGCTTTCAATATTTTTCAAACATTATATTTTTTCAGAAAGTTACAGTCATGTCTACTCCAGTGGACTTATTGTCCTTGAGCTTTCAGCATAAAACATTATAGTGATTAGTGGAAAAATAATAATAAAATCCTATTGTTTTTTAAACTTTTTAAAAAAATATTATTATTATTTTAATATATTTTTCTGTTAATTCCATAGTTATTTGTTTCTATGCATAAAAAAATTACACATTTAAGACATTTTTAATTTCTATATTTACAGTTGATATTATATTTGAATTTTTTTGTTAGTTCTTTATTTTTATTTTTATTTATTTATTTTTTTTATGCCCCCATGAAGAATAAAAACACTCATGGAAAAAAAAAAAAAAAACTTGACACAGGTTTGTGAGTAGTTCCACCATATAAACCACTGCATTTGGAGAAAATGACTTTTAAATTGCTAACCACTGCAGTGATTACTATGCACCAGAGGGTTAATATGTACACAGATCCCCATCGTAAGTCCTGAGGTGGCTTCCACAAAGGACAGAAGCAAAACTCATGGTCAGGAATAGGGTTGCAAAATTCTCAGTCAGAAACTTTCTGTGGGAGTTGATAACGAGGAACTTTCTGGTATGATTTCTGACCAATGAGAGAAAAAATCGATTGCACGTGGCATTTGTTTACAACTCTGGACCGCAAGACACTTTTGCCTTGTGAAGTCCAACATCTGCTACAATTGTATCATTTTTGACCCTAAATCAGAACAAAGCAAACAAGCTACAGAAGTGAATACATCCTTAAAAAGAAGTTCCTGGAACCAAAAGGTTCTGGTGTTTCTGGTTGAAAAGCGCCTCCTGTCTTTAAATTTCAGCATGTGTGACGTGAGCTTGGACTCCTCATTGGGTAGTCCTCGTGGAAACAGCCATCGACCAGCAGACCCCAGTTATAGATCAGAACCTTATCTTGGCTGAACACAGCTTGGAGCCAGCCAGACTCTGGGTCCAGGTCAGGTCTTGAATAAGGGATGTAGTAAAACCCACTCCACCTCCCATAAACCTGCACGTCTTCCCCACATCCCTCTGTTTTGAGCCGTCTGTCTGCGCTGATGAATGTGTGAATGAAACTGTCTCCTCTCTGAGTCTCTCCCCCCGTGGAGTGGACGCTGCTTCCTGGAGGAGGTGTGCAGAGAGTCGGCCTGCCGCTGCATGTTTTATCTTCTGTCACCGAGCTTTCAGCGCCGCGCTCCGCCTCTCAATGATTTACTGTCTCGCAGCAGCCTCGCCGCTGCACCAAGGAAGTGTATGAATCTGTGTGTGTGTGTCACAGCAGCAATGGAAATTGATGGTGTGAGAGATATATGAGAAAATATGATGCAAGGAATATCTGTTGAGAGACAAATCACATCTCGAGGAGCTGATATAATTGACACCTTTGTGATATTAATGACGGAGACTTCAGCTGCAGACACAGGCACATAACTCGATCAGATTGTTTATCTGAGGCGTAAACAGTTTAATCTCAAACATTCACCGTGGTGAAGAAGATTTGTTTGGTTTCTCTTTGGTTTGGGACTGATCCTTTGTTCAACTGAAGGACAGAGAGATGAGCAATGAAGTCACCCAGAGACAAAAACCTGGCAGCTCGTCCGTGTTCAGTGAATAATGAAAGAACAGGAAGGACACGGTGACAGCAGCCGCGGTGGTTTTACTGCACTGTAAGACCCAACAGTAAAAGCTTGATAAAAAAGTTGTGTTCCATCAACTCATATTTTCAAAAAGGCTATTTGACCTCTATTTGTTTGAGTTGCTAGAACGAGATTTTAGTTTTGAGTAAATATTACTTAATCACTTTAAGTATTTTTGGTCAATGTACTCAAATTATTTAATTAATCTAACTTTCACTTTCGGTGACGTCACGGTCACGCACGAACGTGCTCTCAGTGAACCGTCTGAGAAATCCGCCATCTTTGCTCCTCGCATCAGAGAGCTAGGTCGTTAGAAACTCGCGGAGAGAACTTGAGAACGGTGTTGGTAGATAAATTATTATATTTTTCTTTCGCCGTTGTAGTTTTTGTCGTGTGTTGGACCTCACAAAGGCTGCGAGTTAGATTTCCTGCGCAGGTATGAGAGATAATTCTCGTTATCCGTCTCTGCTGTGCTGGCACACTGGCCGCTGCTGCCTTAATTTTGTCCAAAGGCGGGCTTTTCTGGTAAGTGAAATCTTCTTTTTCAACAATTCAACACTATTTTATGTATTTCCTGCATTGAGTACATCTCATATGCCTGAAGTTACTTCGTGTGTGAACAAAAAAAAACATTTTCATACCAATTTGATTACTTCACTCTCTTAATGTTTGCCCCATACATGTCAGAACATTTTAAACAGCTGCTCGGGGAATTGAGATTTAATATTTTTTTTGACACATAAAGGGGTAAATCTTTACTTAGTTTTAAAATGTTAGGTTTGAATCAGGCCACTAATTCATTTCCAGACACTTAAGGGTTAATGACCGGCGCTACCGTTGTCCTTAGCGTGTCTCTCAGGACAGGTTCTGAAGCAGACAACATCAACGGTTATCACAAGGTTTTTCCAGGGGTTTGTCTCCTTGTTGTATTTGTGCTGCATTTTCAGATGGTGAGTAAAATTAAGCAGACTGTGTGGCAATATATCCGCCATGACACTGTGCGCAGTGAGACTTACCAAATCAGGTATTAATGAACAGTTTAAAAAATAACTAGTATGTTAAAATGTGCCTGGTTTAGAAGCAACAGTTTTTAAGCCCAGAGTTTAAAGAGCCCCTCAGTATATATTTTAGTTGTTCATTCAATGAATTTAAACAGTTAAGATTTTAAAAAGAGCAAGCTGGGACATTTTTCTGCCCCGGGAGATGGTTTTCTCCAAACATACTTCAGGTTTTTTGACTTATTTTTAACTCTCATTTGCAATGAACACCTTCTCTGAAAACACATTTTATTGGATTTTTTTTATTTTATTTTTTTTTTATTTTTTCAAATTTAACTGCTTTCTAATTTTACAATTCTTTTGTTGTATAGTTTCAAATGGAAGCAACGGACTGATGCAAGGAGTCTCCAGTCAGGTATTGAGTTCATTATGTCTGTAGAGTGTGTAAAATATCGCTTTTTGCACAGTGGCTGTCATTTGAAATCTAATGTGCTGCAGCGAATTTAATCCAAATCATGTTTACTGACATGTAATTCCAAACTTTGTAAGTCAGAATAGCTATTCCCCTGTGTTTAGAGTTCTAATAGCAAGCGCCACAACACAACGTAAGTGCAGCCACAAATGAAGTTAAAAGAGATCAGTTTTTCCAATGGACTTAGAACAATAAGTAAAGCATTGTTTTCTTTTTTAACCTCAGCTAATAAATGTAGCCTGTAGGGGTCCCACCTTGTGATCTACTTCGTGGCACTTTTATTTCTATATTAACCAGTAGTGTGTCATCTTATATCTAGCATTATGAATCTGTTGTCATGATTTTAGCCTTATAGCTACATTTATCATAGCTGGAGTTAAAAAGAAAACAATCATTTACTTACTTTCACAGCTTCTGTGTCTGTTGGGATAACTGACCTCTCCTTTACTTCTGTTGTGGCTGTACTTCCGTTGTGTTGTGGCGCTTGAATTCATGTTGTTCTGTGGGCAGTCATGTTGTGGAGTTTGCAAATTGACACCTACTGGCCACAGTACATGTCAGTGACTAAATTTGTTGAAAACTTATGAAACAAATTTACACACCGAAATAGTTGTGTCTAGTGAAAATGAGTAAAAAGTAAAAAGTCAAAATTGTATCCAGTAATTTAAGAATACATTAAAAACAACATGAGATGATGGAATGTCCATTTTATGTCACATTGTGCTTTTTACATTGTAAGTTATCCTTTCTTTACAGCTACATGTGTTTTCTTTTTCTATTTATTTTGATTTAGTCAGCGTGTCACAGAATCACAAACATCAACCTGAAGACTGCAGCTCTTCGTTTTCAGAGTTAGTGGGGGAAGAAAGCTGCTTGCACAGAGAAGAGGCAGGAGTCTTAGATAGGCTCTCCAGCTCCTATGACCTCCAGGTGAGGGTTTTTTTATACTTTATGCATGTTGACAGTGGAACTTTGAGTTTTGATGAACCTCTGTTGGAGATCCTATGACTTTATACTACAGCAGGGCTGAATGATGACACAATTATTGACCAACATTGTTTTATTACTCTTCACTTTGTCATGTGAAAATTGGTAAGCATCACCCAGCCGGACTGCAACCATTGTGAGGTATTTCCTTTGATCAGTAGCTGTATGCCTTCCCTATCAAGAATCTAAACCTAAGGATGCTTTCTCATTGCCCCAGAACAAGTTGATGTTAATGCTCAACATGTTGCTGTCCCCCATGCCCTTCCTACATAGCTGTATTAAGAGTACTCTGGATTTTTGTTTCTGGATTCAATGTTTGTTAGGGGTACACTTTCGCTCTCAGGCAACCATGTTATGTTTCTTTGGTGTTCATTTTATAACAGTTCTGTTATTTTCTCTAGGTGTCACAGCCAGATGGACCACAGGTCGATGACATACCAGTGAGGCTCCTCTCAGTCACTTCCAGTTCAACAGATACTGAGGTCTTCTGCCTTGATAAGGTTGCTGCTGTGCTTGAGAACATAGCTGCCACTTTCCGAGACTGGCTGAAGGGTACGTTGTGCTTTTTGGACTGATATATGTACTGCTCTGAGATACACAACGGACTTCACCCATACATCTGACTTGGAACAAATTCTTGATGGACCTGGATGGAGAGTCAAAGCCCGGGGTCTTGAGCCCTAATAGTGACCTTTTGTCAACTAATTGATTTCAATTTGAACCACGAAAGTTCAACAAATTTGACTGATACTCCCCAGAAGACTGTGTACTAAATCTTTATTATGTGGTTTGAAATATTGCTGTTCAATTTTAAGTTGAACTCCTTACTGTTTTAGGCGTGTTTGTTGAGTCAAGATATGAAGCAACATGAGCTCAATGATTTTGCAGAAGTTGCTACTTCTTTAGTGTTAAAAGTGCCCATGGGTCATTATGCAGTTCTATTTTTTGATCAACTGTGTGTCTCTGTAATTACTGGACTAGCGTTTTTTAAGGTAAAATGTTTGTTTTTTTGCCTGTAAGTGTAAGAGTAAGTGAGGTTGTGTGATTTTAAAAAAATCTTGAAGTTTTGAAGTAACTGACTGGTTTGCTGAACATTTTTTTTCAGAAGTGTTGGTTGGTAATGTTTCAGTCATTTAATAAAGTGACTTGCATTTGAGCTTTTTGTGTTCACTCACAGTTTGTGTAAATGAGGTGTGTTTTGAGTTACAGCAACTTAAAAATTTTTATGTAATCAGTTTCAAAGAAATTTTTAAGTACTGCACATGCTTTTTTGATTTTAACTGACTGAAATCTTTCAACTATAGGTGAGTTAGCATAGGTTAACTAAAATAAAAAAAAATAAGTTGGATTTACATAAACACGTGTGGTGAAGCTAAACAAAACATTTCAGTTGATAGTACTTAAACCCTCTTTGTTATCTAAACTTAAATAAAACATACAAAGTTACTCAAAAAAAAATGTTATCCCTACTTGTTAAAGTAAGTTAGTGTCACTCAGAATAGCCTTGTTACTTTAACTTACAAACCTGAGTTAGCATAACTTAAAAATTTTTATGTAATCAGTTTCAACAAAATTTTTTAGTTCAGTTAACTTATCGGGTTTTACAGTGTGGGATGAGCTCTCCGTTCAAATAAAACTCACTTGGATGGAATAATGGGGAGAGACGTGTGTGGGAGACTCTTCCCAGACAGCGACAGGAAGTAACCAGAGATTTATCCTTTTCATTACACTGAAGTATTTTAACAACACTGAGGCTAATCTGTGTACAGTGTTATTGAAACGTCTCTAACGCCGTTATCTCCAGATCACAACTTAATTATTTTGTTATCTCACCCAAACAAGATAATCAACCTGTTTGAAGGAAGAAAGAAAAGGTTGTTTCATGTCGTTAATTATGTTTATCAGGAGATCAGGAGCGCAGCGCCAACTTTCATGGATCGTAATTTACAGCAGATGATTTAAGCTCAGAGTTTCAGATCGAGGATTCACTCATCAAACTGTTTTTATGAGCTGTAACATTTTTATTAAAGCTTTTTTACAGTTGGTTTGGGATTAACTCAGAGACTTTGGGTTTTTGCACATTTCATTTAAAGGAGGAATATCTGCATCTGGTGTTATGGCTGCAGGAAGCAAAGGTTTTTCCACTTGTAACCTAACCTTAACGCCTCAAATACACCAGATACGTCTGCAGTCTGACTCCATTCTGTTGCGTTTTTGTTATGGGTGACCGCAATAACACAGTAGCCATGTTTCTTTTTGAGTTTGTTGTGCTAAAGGTCCCATATTATGCAAAAATCACTTTATTAAGTCTTTTAGTGAAATTGTGGGTCTTTGGCTTTCCTCCCAGTCCACAAAGGAGTCCACACTCCCAGTTTTCTTTTTTTGACCAATCAGGAGCGAGTCTGACCTGATTGGTCCACCGGAGCAGAAACCCCTGAAAATGCCAAAGTTGAAGAGCCATCACTGCTCTGTTTTTGGCTGTAAACAGCCACATAGTTCCATGCACAAGCTTCCCATCTCAGAAGAAGACAGACCAAGTGTCTAGAGTTCATTTATCAGGAAATGTTCCAGCTACACTCAGTAAAACTGTGCATGTGTGTGCTAGTCACTTCACAGCCGACTGCTTTTCCAACTTTGGACAGTCCAACAGAGGGCTAGCCAATAGACTGGTCCTGAATCCAGGCGCATTACCAACCATCCTCCAACAAACCTGGGACCCTGGAAATGTGAGTATTTTAAATGCTGTGTGCTGTGGAGCAGATGGAGGAGCTTTTCCTCAGTGTCCCCCCTGTCTCTGTGTTAGCTTCAGGATGCTAACTTTAGCTGCAGTTAGCCTGTTGTTTTAGCCTGTAATGTTATGGTAAACGAGCTTCTCTGTTTTCTAAACATTGTGCACTCGGAGCTCGTGGCGCCGCTCTCAGTGACGCTGAAGAGCAGGGCGGTATCAGCGGTGGCTCATTTACATATGAAGGCCACGCCCACTTGCTATCTAGCGTTCTGAACAGAGGGGCTATGAGAGCCTGGAAACAATGCTGCTGTGCTTGATTTATTGGCTTTTTGGACCAAAACATGTTACTACCATTTCATGAAGACATCAATGATCCAGATTAAACTGCAGAAAAGGAGCAGAACATGGGACTTTTAAACTTGTGACTCTGTGCTGCCCCCCCTGGTGGATATATATTGGTTAACAACAATGCGAATGTAAAGGACGTATGGAGCTATGTGAGCAGTGCGAGAAGTAAATGGAGGATAAATGGACCTTACTCCACACACCTGATTTAAACCATCCAGTGTGCCAGCTCAAGGCAAGAAGTCCCCGCTTTCCAGTAATATAAGTTGTTTTAATGGCTTATTGACTTTACCAAACACTCAAAAATAAGTTTTATTTCACACAGAGCAGGATCCTGAAGTGAACAAAGCTCCACATGGTTTGCATCCTGTATTTAGACCTGCAGGAACGGTATGTGGCTGCTCACTCACACATGTTGCGTGTAAAACATGTTGCATGTGATACTGTAACTAACTGTGTTCAGGTTTCTGCTTCTGCACAACATGCAACACTCACACACACACACACACACACACACACACACACACACACACACACACACCACTAACTCCTCCACTCTGCTTCTCAGTGAGTGCATCAGATAGCCCGCCCAGCCCCCATGAAGGAGATTACACAAATTTATGCAAAGCCTGTAAATGATTTATACTGCGGAGCACAACAAAGGGCTTTTTTTACAACGCCACGGACAAGACGGCGAGAAAGAGAGGGCCAGAGACACTGACACCTGCAGTAATCCCCACACACACACATACACACCGCCGTGCACTCTGTCTCTGTGTGTCACTGCAAATAAAACATGATGGAATTTGTGCATTTTCATTTTAATGAAACCAAAAGGCTGCACGCGGGGTGGAGATACACACAGCTGTTACTGATATCTGAAAATGCACGCTAGCACAAACTAGCGCCCCTCTTTCCTGCATGCAGAAGCAGCTTTCGTGGCTAATTCTGCTGCTACACGGGCATCAGAGTGTAGCCATGGCGGAGCTCCATTCAGGACCACAGGGTTCACTGTTGGCCTTGGGTCTATGTTTAGACAAAGCTTTTAAGCACTCTGATGTCTTGCAGAAAAACTGTATACTAGTGTGTGTTTGTTGTATGTGTGTGTGTGTAAGAGGGAGTTCTTTATCAGGGAGGATAAAAGGCAGAAATATGTTTGAGCTCCTCTCTTCTCCCATGGCAGTGTCACCCCTCCTCGTCCGGCCCCCTCCCCCAAGGATCCAACGCGTGGCCGGGTTTATACACTATTCATAAAGACCTCTGTGTGGGAGAAAAATGGGCCCATTATTTCCCAGCAGTAATGGGATATATTTGTTTTGCGGCCCTGAGTGTAGTGAGGAGTTTGTGAGTTTGTATCCGTGTGTGTGTGTGTGCGTGTGAGTGTGTGTCACGTACATAGCATGTTTGCATGTTGAGGCTTTTGTTGTATGCATTATGCAGTCAACTGAAGGCCATATGGGAAGAGTGTGTGAACTGCTCATATAGGCTTAATTGTGCAGATTTAATGGTCTGAATGCAGAGAAGGAAAAACACACTAATGTGTGTGTTGTGTTGGTTCGAAGAGATCTAAATCTTTGCTTTTAGTGAAGTTGATAAAAAAGACAAAAACTGCAAAATCTCAAAACTATACAAACCCTGTGATCAGTGTTAAAATCAAGTCTCCACACAGAAAAAAGCTGAAATCTTATCAAGTGTTTTTGTCTTATATTTAGTAGAAAATGTCTTTTTAGACTTAATATGAGCCTCATTCACCTGACTTGTCTGGAAAAATGCCTTGTTTCAAGTTATTTTAAGACAAAAATGGGGTCTGAATTTTTTATAACAAGTTAAAAAATTCTGCCAATGGAACGAGAAAGAGAAAAGTTTCATGTATTAAGACACTATTTCAGTTTCAAGCAAATTTCCTTGCAATTTTTTCTTGTTCCATTAGTTCCATTCATTTTTGTTACAAGCAATTCAGACCTCATTTTTGTACTTAACCCTTTAACTTGCTGCTTAAATACTTGGTGGAGTATTTTTTAATTTAAATATCCCATGGAAAGTATTTTGAACTAAGTAATTTTTTTTCCCTGAATTTTGTGTTTTTTGTTTAAAATGCTCAAACAACAGCAATAATACAAAAATATTTATTTACTTATTTATTTATTTATTAAAAAACATCCCCCACCCTAATGACTTTTAAATCACGTCTTAAAACTCACTTTTAATTTTTGGCTTTTAACTCAGCATGAGAGTTGTGTGATCCGTGTCCTTTTATGTCTTTTATGGTCTTAAACCCTTTTTTTTATGACTCTTGTTTTTATGTGTCATTTAAATTGATTTTATTTCTTGTATGTTATTTTAACTGTGCAGCACCTTGGTGAATTTAAATGTTTTTAAAAATGTGCTATATAAATAAAGTAAATTGGATTGGGTTATAATTATTATTATTAATATTATTATTATTATTATTATTATTATTATTATTATTATTATTATTATTATTATTATTATTATTATTGTTATTATTATTATTATTATTGTTATTATTATTATTATTATTATTATTATTATTATTATCTATTTTATATTGTTATTTTTTATTTTTGGCCAGTTGTTTTTTTATTTATTTATTTTATTTTATTTTATTTTATTTTTTAACAGTGGACATAACTTATAACTCAATGTACAAGACTGTACTCTGTGCTTTTTTTGTTTGTTTCATCTTTGTCTACAGTTGTTAACATTGTTTGCTGCTCTATGTGCCTTTCATTGCCCCTCAGGGATAAAGAAAGGTTTTTGAGTTCAAATTTATAATTACAATATACATAATATCCCTTCGCATGTAAAAAAAAAATTAAAGTTAAAGGGTAAAATAAGTTTAAAAAACACATCTTTCTGGACTGATAAGTTAAATGTGGCTCATATTGAGTATAATAAGTCAATTTTGACTCAAAAGAAGACAAAAACACTTGATAAGATTTCAGTTTTTGTGGTAAAGACAACTAAAAAAAGCAATCTGGGTCCAACCTGTTGCATGTTGATTGTGTACATCGACTTACACTGGTTGCATGTTTGGTCCGGCACCTTGCAGGACATACAGCTGCCATACAGCTGACGCCGCAAAACCAAGGAGTTTCCCACTCACTCCCGGTCTGGCTCCACTCATGTTTCCTTTTTTTGTTGTTGTCAAGTTAAAGCAGGATCTGGTTTCGTTATGGTTTCTTTTATTTTGAAAGTCACTGGGCATTTTTAGGTGGTTTCTGGTGCTGAAATATACCAGATGCGTCTGCAGTGCGTCTCCGTTTTCGCAACAGATCAAAAAAGCTTCCATTCAAAAGTTTCCATTTGCATAAATTCAGTGTTGGGAAGATTGAGCGGGACAGGCAGTTGTGATCAGAAACTACCAAAAAACACTCAGAGACTTTTTAAATAAAACAAACTCAGTTCATATTTTGCTTGATAACGATGTCAAATGGAGATAATGAGTGGAGCCAGACCAGCAGTCGACAGGTTTGAGGTTTTACAGCTCAACATGAATGAAGAGAGACTTCTCAAAGTGTAGGAACTCCTTGGTCTGTGACTCCAGCTGTCTGTCAGTCATACAGTCAACGCAGAACGTAACGGAGTCGCACTGCTGGCTTATCTGGTGTATTTCAGGGTTACTGTCCTGCTTGATCTGCTTTTTGTTAAACTGACACATCACTGCTCAGGCAGCCTGCAAAGCTTGGATGGTATCTGTGTATCTGCTGTGATCTGCCGGAGCAGGGAAGCAGCTGTGACCACAACAGAGCAGGCCGATTGACAGAGACAGAGACACATCTGATGTATTTTGCCGTCATTTGTCAACTCACAACAGCTGCATTTTCAGTCTGGCAGGTAGCCAGACCACCAAGCTGCTGCCGTCAGAAGACCGAGGAGTTCCAGCACTTCCCACCTTATTGCGCCCAGAGTTAGCATCTCCACCGAAACACCCTCTTGTGGTAGGTTATCGCCAAAGATTTTCTTCAAAGCTGATGGCATGTGATCAAACGAAGACTGGGTTCAACTGTGTCCAGATGTATGTTGAACTTTCTGAGTCTGTTGTACCAACGTCAAAGCTTCATTTTCCCTCATTGTCAGTTCAAACTCTTTCTATGCCTCTTACTGGCCATAACTCCTCTGTTTTAACCCTGTAAAGCCCAAACCATTAAATAATTGACAGAAAATTCCAGTTCTTTGAACTTGGAGCCTTGATTGGTCCCTCTGAATAACCCCCCCCCCCAAAATTTTTCAAATATCCCTTTCCATATTTGAGTTTCAATTTGTATCATATTTGATGCATCAGGTCACAATGCTGAAAAAACCTCCAAACATAAACAGGGCTACCATCATGCAGTAGTGAGAAAGCCACCAATGAAACTGCCTGGGTGGAAGCCTGGAAAAAAAATAACATTTTGATATTTTACTCATTTTGCGGTTCACAACCTTTTATTTTTGCATGGTGGAAGGCCTGAAAACAGTTTCTCTCCTTGTTTAAGCAAAGATGCTCTCTGCATTTCTGACAGTACACATGGGTAAAGTGGCCTGTGCACTGCTTGCATCTCTGTCAGGTTTCCCATGTTGGGAAACGATCCAGGCCATCCTTTCATACAGCAGTACAGCAAGTTACATACCTAGTTTTTAACTCTAAATGTACCAAATTATGTCATTTAAAAATAAAAAGACTGTATGTTGCTTGATTTTAGATATAATGCATGAAATACAAGTAAATGGTGATTGACTGTTTTAGAGTTACATGACCTTATATACCCGCTGTATCAAATTTGATACGCCATCTTCAACAAGGTTTACTCAAACATATATTGTGAATTTTTTAGTATTTTTACTTTGCATGAACCCAGTAACTGTTCCTATTGATGTGCCAGTAAATATTGTAATGTTTTTCTTACATTAACCTTTTTAAACTTGGCAAAGTTCGTCTTGAAAAACCACCTGTGTCCAATTCCTGAGTCATGGCAGTCTTAGAGTGTCACTGGAAGGGCGGCTAATGAGTGACTTACTACCCAGTGTTGGTTTATCTGTGCAATGCATGTATCTGATTGTACACATCAGGTTTTCAGGATAAAAAATACCACACTGCTCATGTGGAGGGCTGAAAAAGTCATGATACGCTTGGCATTATAGGGTTAAGCACCAAGCCAAGATTTTCACCAGTTTAGTCGCTCTGTCTTTCGCATCCAACAGGCATTGACGACTCCCAGTACCTGCTTCCTCTGGTCCAAGTTGGTAACTAACCTCAAATTTCAACCTTTATTCTTCCAGTTTTTGTACAACTTCTTTTCGCCAAACCGTGGTGGAACTTAACTTACTTAACAGCCTGTCGCAATCCTCTGCTACCAATTTTACCAATTTTAGTTCAATAACAACAAAGACAACCTGAAAATGAAGTTTCTTTGAGGTACTGATATCTTTTTATCCTTTAAGGGTGAAACATTGTGTTTGATTTTGAGTAAACTTAAGTCTTTCTAAGTCTTTCTGAGCCTGTCAAAGTGTGTTCATCTACCCCCGGATCATCTTTTTTGCATTTTTTCTTTCAAAATCTGATTACTGATATAATGGATGATGGAAATAAAGCTTTTAAAACCAGTGGCATCACCTGTTTTCTTTCTAGTCCAACCCATTCTCAGATCCTGGACCTGAGTCAACACACAGATGCTCCCTCTGTTTTTGTCTTTTTCATTTCCTTCCTACCTACTGTGGTTTTGACTACGCCCTCCAGAGTCCCTCCCAAGGCCCCCTGCTGGGTCCCGGACCCCAGCTTGGGAACGCCTGCCTCAGGTCAGCGGTCCTGTCTGACATCAGTGCTGCATGTTCTCCCTCCACGCCTAAACACCGCCATAGCTGACCAATGGACTGTGACCACGCAGCCCCCCCACACACTTCCACCTCCCATCCATACACTGTTACCAGGTGCTGAGACCCCCACGGTCCTTCCTGCCCGCTCCGCCTCCTCCCCCCTCCTCCCCTCTCCTCCCCTTTAACCCTGCCCTTCAGACAGTATTGTCTGCTCGAACAATGGCCTCTTTGTTACCTCAAGGTGGCGAATTGTGAGGGGTGTTCATGAGGGGCTGCAGAGGTGACCCTGACAGTGTAACTCAGCACCCATCTCACCTCCTCTTACACACACACACACATATACACACACACATGGACAGACACACAGTCTATAGTTCTCAAATTTTGCCGCTCCTTCAGGTCATGGGGACATTGAAGGTGGGGAGGAGCAAGTCTCCCTCATCGCACAGTGAGTTTCTTTAAAGCGCCACCATGAAATCAAACTTTTGGGACATCTCTAACGGTTTAGAAGGAAAAAATCATCACAGCGTAGGTTTGCAATATAGAATTTATTAAAATAGATGTGATTGCAATACTTTTTTGCACTGGTTGCACCATTTAAAATACCTGCTGTAGCATAGAAGTGTCCGCACATTAGGTTTAACTAACACTTGACTGTACAAACACTGATTCCAGGTCTGATGTTTAGGAAAAAGTGTCAGGTGCGTGTATTAATCTGTATTAATCTTTTCTTGGCTCACTTTGGGCCCCTTAGTACCAACTGAGCATGGTTTAAAGTCCACAGCCTACCTGAGTATTGTTGCTGACCATGTCCATCCCTTTATGAGCACAGTGTACCCATCTTCTGATGGCTACTTCCAGCAGGATAACGCTCCATGTCATAAAGCTGGAATCATCTCAGACTGCTTTCTTCAACATGACAATGAGTTCCCTGTACTCAAATGTCCTCCACAGTCCCCAGATCTCAGTCCAATAGAGCACCTTTGGGATGTGGTGGAACGGGAGATTCTCATCATGGATGTTCAGACGACAAATCTGCAGCAACTGTGTGATGCTATCATGTCCATATGGACCAAACTCTCTGAAGAATGTTTAGTGTCCAGGAGGTGAGCAGACTGTTTAATGTTCCTCACAGCGTGATGCTCTGAGATGTGTCTGTAACGTGTAACGTTAGTGAATCCTGGTTCTGTCCTACCAGAGCTCATCTACCAACTCCAACCTCACCAATCAGAGCTAACGTAACCTCACTCTTCATTTTATTGATAGACTCTCAAGTTTGAACAGACCACTGCAGAATAACTGCTGACTGTGGGTTGGAGTCAACATTAGCACAAACTGATTAACCCGTGTTTTAGCTATTTAAGCCTTATGCCTGTATAAACACCTTAAGGATGTGTTTTAGCCTTTAGCTTGTGTTTTAGCCTTTAGCATGTGTTACAGCCTATAGTCTATGTTTAAGCCTTTAGCTCATGTTTTAGACTTCAGCATGTGTTTCAGCATTTAGCCCGTGTTTTAGCCTTTAGCTAATGTTTTAGCATTTGGCACGTGTTTCACCATTTAGCATGTCTTTTAGCCTTCAGCTCATGTTTTAGCCTTTAGCCTGTATTTTAGCCTTTAACTGTGTTTCACCATTAAGCCTGTGTTTCCAGCTTTTAGCTCGTGTCTTAGCCTCCCGCATGTGATTCAGCATTTAGCCTGTGTTTTAGCTTTAGCATGTATTTTAGCAATTAAGTCATTTTTTAGCCTGTAGCCCATGTGTTTGTTAGTTAGCCTTTAGCAAGTTTTTCAGCATTTAGCCTGTGTTTAAGCCTTTAGCTCAGGCTTTTGCCTATAGCATGTATTTCAGCATTTAGCTTGTGTTTTGGCTTGTAGCCTGTGTTTTAGCCTTAACATGCATTTCAGCCTTTAGTCTATGTTTAGCTTTCAGCTCGTGTTTTAGCAATTAGCTCATTTTTTAGCCTGTAGCCCATGTGTTAGCTTGTTTATTAGCCTTCAGCTTGTGCTATAGCCTTTAGCCTGTATTTCAGTCTGTAGCCCATGTTTTAGCCTATATTTTAGCCTTTTACTTGTGATTTAGCCATTAGCTCATGTCGTAGCCTTCAGCCCATGTTTTAGTGTGTAGCTCAGCACTAACAGCTTATCATTTTTAGCTTTTAGCTTGTTTGGCTTTCTTCTGATCTTTCTATTTCACTTTTGGTCTACGTGCTGTAAATGGGATCTAGTTTGAGATAATAAGAAATATGATTTTCACTGAAATCTCACTTTGAATCCTGGATTATGAACAGACAAATATATAAAAGTGAGACATCAGGCTTGATAATGGAGTTATGTGATGAGTAGATTGTAAAAGTTTCATGTAGAGTCACTTCAGTCTCTCCCTTAGTCTAATCCAATGTTTCCCCCCGTGTTTATCTGTAATGTCAGGGTGTGGATGGACGACCCATCTGTCCATCTCCTCTCTCTGAATACCAGACTATCGTCTTACATACACGCAGCAAACTGTCTGACGGGGTCCAGGGGAAAACAGACGAGCTTTTGTTGAGTCATATCTGTGGCCTGGAAGGAAGGGGGGTCTCAAACTGACTTCCTGTGCTCAGACTTTGGGAAACAAGTGTTCAACACTCAGCGGTGACCACACTGTGAGCTGACTTCAGAAAAACGTTTTTATCATTTGTTTGTTCGAAGAGTCAAAACTCAAACGTCCTGCTAAAAAAACAAATATTTTTAACTTTCTTCTCGTGAGATGTAGGATTTCTCATTCTGTCTGTTTCTCTTGCTTTTGATGGGAAATAGAGCTTGTGTATTTTAAATTTGATCAGTCGGTCTCAAAGTTATTCTAAAGTTCATAGTTTTCAAAGTTTAGAGGAAGCCTTTATCATCTTTGATGAGCATTTGGCAAACCTTGATCCTATGAATCTTAAGATTTTAATGAAATCAAACCCAAACTTTTTAAAAGTAAGAGAAATTTTGACCAACCCAAAGATATAGAGCAGAATAAAAAAAAATCTTCTCCTTTCATCTGTTCCTCAGAGACTTTTCAAAGAGTTAAAAACAAGAGTGATGATTGCTGATGTCAACAGGCATGTGACCTCACCGCCGGGGTCAGCGGGGTCACGCTGGGTGTAAAGGGTGACGTGGGAGGAGACAAGGTCAATAGCTAATTAGAGCTTTAAAACAGTGAGCAGGTCAGGAGGTCACATGACATCACCAGAGAGCTTCAGTGTGCTGTAAAGAGACCACTATTGAACCGGGCTCCAGCAGAACCCTGTGACCTTTGACCTCAGGCCAAACAGGTGATTAGTTAGATCATGAATGTCTTTCTACTTAATGCTGTTGTTTCTGATCTCCATCTGTGCTGCTCCGTCTGAATGCTGTGCTGGTTTAATGGACTTATTTAGATCTCATCGCTGTCAGCTGCTTTTTGAATCAGGCCTCTGGTCATTTTAGCTGCTGTAAATATGATTCAGGTCTTCTTCTACTTCCTTCTTCTTCTTCTTTGCTAATACAATTTTTTCCAATCTTTACTGTTCAAATTTTGAGTTGTTCATCTTTTTTTAGGAGCAAATTGCCATGAATTGAAATTAGTTTTTCTTCGAGCAGCTACAGGGCGCCCGGCGGTCACATGACCCGAGCTCTGTCTCTGATGGGACAATCAAACGACCTGAATAACTTCTAAACTGCAAAGAGAAAACCCTACAGTGTGCCAATTGTGAAATCAGAGTCTTAGACCCAAGCTGTTTTTTAACCAGGCTGTAATGTTTTTTTAATGGTGTAAAAGTCAGTTTTTGTGGCTGGGTGTGTACGTGACTTCTGGTCTTTCTGCAGCGAGTCTCAAGCGGATTCTCGACTAACAGCGACTTTTAGCGCTTCTACATAGGTTTCATTTTTACTAACCAGATGTTGCCCCTTGGTTAATCACTGATACCTTCAGCTGAGAGTCACCAGTTAGCATGGTTGCTATTAACTCCCAAACACCAGTTGCTCTGTGACGGTCCAAACTTGACAGACGTTTCCTCTGTTGTATAGTATCATTTCTAAAAACTGACCACAGAACAACCGTACATTTTTATGCTGACAACACGTTGGGTTTAGTGTTTAAAAAACGCTACATCGTCCAAATGAACGTAGCTTAATGCTGCTTCTGTGGTAAAATGCGTGCACCTCTTTATGATAACATAGACTGATAATCCCTCTATACATCTGTATTTTGAACTAATAAAACTCAAACTAATTTTCTTTCTTCTACCACTTTAACCTATATTTCTGCTCCTTTTACTATTTCTAATTTCTCTTTCTGTCTTCATCCTTTCTTTCTTGATTCTTCACTCCATCTTCACTCCTCTTTTCCTGCTTCTAACACTTCCTTTCTAATTTGCTCCCTCTTTCCTGCTGCTTTTTAACTCTGATTTCACTTCTTCTTTCCTGCTTCTTCCCTCCGTCCTAGCTCTGTTTGTACTCTTTGTTGATGTCTAATTCCCTCCATCTTTTCTCCATTTTTACTCCCCCTTTTCTTCTTCTTTTATCTCTTTTAACTTTTTATTCCCTTCTTCTAGGTCATTTTCACTTTCTTCCCTGCATCTTTTATCCTTCTTTCCTGCTTCTTCTTTTCTACCTTTTCACTCCTTATTCCCCTTTTCTCCCCAATTTTACTCCTTCTTCTTTTCTCCATTTTCAATTGGTCTTCCTTTCTTCTTTTACCCATTTTTCACCCTTTATCTCTTTCTATACTTCATTTTCACTCTTTCTTCCCTGCTTCTTCTTTTCTCCATCCTTGTCTCTTTTCTTCTTCCTTGTTCTCTTTTAACACCTTCTTCCCTTCTTCTTTTCTACCTTTTCACACTTTGTTCCCCTCTTTTCTCCACATTTTTACTCCTTCTTTTCTACATTCTTAATTATTCTTCCTTTCCTCTTATATCCATTTCCCCCTTTATTCTCTTCTTCTATACGTCATTTTCACACTTTCTTCCTTTCTTCTTTTCTACATCTTCACTCCTACTTCCCGGCCTTTTCTCTCCTCCTTACCAGCTTCTTCAATCTTTTCTCCACTTCATCTTCACACTCTTTTCACTACCTCTTTTCCTCTTCATACCTTCTTCTATTCTCCATTTTCATTTTCCTTCTCCCCCTTTCCTCCATTTTCACTCTAGTAACTGCTTTTTCCTTTACTCTTGACACCTTTATTCCTCCTATCTCCTTGTGTCTTTCCTTATTCTTCACTTTGTCTTTCCTGCTTCCTTACTGTAATTTTTACTTCTTCTTCCCTCTTTCCTTACCCTTTTTTTTTACTTTCGTTCTCTAATTTCTCCTCCCAACCTGCTTTATTACTACTTCTTCCCCTGTTTTTTAGTCAATTTTACTGCTTCTTCTCTCCTCCTTAACTCCCTTTTCTCTGCTTCTTTTCTCCATTTGCTTTCCTCCACTCCGACTTCATTACATTTTTGTCACATACTTTAACTACTTCGAGGTTTATTTCACATTTCCACATTTTCAGCTTTGTCCCACTTTCTTCAGCTTCAGTATTTCAACACATTAGCTGCAAGGAAATGCAGCTTCTTGAGTTATTCATCATACTTTGTTAACATATTTACTCCGAGTGTGTGATCTGTTCTAATGCTGTCAGTGAGCGCCGAGTTTACAGAGTCTCTGAGAAAGAAGCTGAAGTTTGTTTGACCAGAGAAGAAGACTATTTTTTGTACCAAAGTTTTAGCATTTTTTCATGATTAATATGATCTGTTTAAAAAGATTTATCGACTATAAGGCTTCAAATACCACGAGCAGAACAAGCAGAGACTCATTGCATCCACACTGGAGTTATTTGATTGGAGATCCCCACATGAAGAGGGTTAATTTTTAAATCCAATAATCAGCCGTAAATCTTTCTATCTCCATGTGGTCGGATCAGATTCCCCCCTCCTCCTCTTGGTCTCTTTATGATGACCTCATGGCTGTCAGAGCCACACTATTAAACAGCCTGTTGCCTTTTTTACAAGAGCAGTCAGCTCTGAGCTGGGTTCATGTGTTCGCCATCAGGCTGAAAATAGATTTACACCATCCACACCCTCTTTCCTCACCTCTGTCTGCTGCTAACACGCTTCACTTTCCCTTATCTGTGCCCTGAAAACGAGACACTTTTACCGGGCTCATCAACATGCTTCAGGTAGTTACAAGTCCTCAGAAATCTTCCTGAGGGATTAAAAAAACTTCTGTTCAGGCAAAGAAAATCTTAAAGTAGACAAACACCGGCCTGCACTCTGTTTCTGAAAGTCTGTGTTTTTTCCCCAGAGACTGAGGTTTTGGTGCTGGAGCAGGTCTCTCTCTGTCTGCCTCCCTCAGTGTGTGAAGGGAAAATGTCACCGGGCTGTCACGCTATCAAAGGAAATAAAAGGTCCACTGTAATCCTAGTTGCAGTGATAAAATGTCAATGTACTGCCGAGCACTGCGGCTGATGCAGCTCCTGACAGCTCCGTCCGTCCGTCCGTCCGTGGACAGAGGTGGAGATCAGGCCGGATGGCAGCAGCACAGGAAGCAGAAACGCAGGCTGTCGTTTTCATTTTTGTCATTTCCAACTGAAACCTCCAAATCTTCAGAGACACGGTGTTCACAGCAGATTTTTACTCCTGTTTTCCTCTTCTACAATCACAGGTTTCTACAGCACTCAGGCTGTAAGCATCAATCCACATCGCAGGGAGACGAATCTACAGTTAAGATGTTGGTGGGTGGTTCCTGAACGAGTGTTTGTGTCAGTTTTATGATAAACTCGGGTAATACTGACTGTATAGCCGTGCAGAGGAAATATTTCCTGAAGGAATGAAATGAATCCTGTGACTAACTCGCCCTAAATAATGTTAGTTTGACCTATTGACCTTTTCGTTATACTATTGACTTGTATTTCTGTTTGTGCTCTTTGTGTTTTCAAAATCCTGTAATAGTCAATGAAAACGCAGTTTTAAAGAAAGACAGGAAGAACAGAGAGTTTTGTAAAATCACTTTTAAAGGGCTGTGAAGATTTTCTAAGTGATCCTGATATCAGCATCTGTGATTATTTCAAAATGCTACTTCTTTGCCTCCCTGATCAGATCAGGCAGGACCAGACTGAGTTATGGCACATCCAAGTCTCTATGCCAACACCACGCCAGCTGATGAAGTTTTTCTCTGCTGAAAACAATTTCTGTGATTAATTTTGTAGTGATGGTGGACACTGGAGCCTAAATGTCAGACAGAAAAAGGACAGAAGAGCAGAAGAAAGAGAAACAGGAGAGAGGTAGAGCACAAGCTAGAGACTAAAACATGAGCTAAAGGCTAATATGAAGGCTGAAAAATTGGCTAAAGTCTAAATCACAAGCCTTAGGCTAAAATACAGGCTAAAGGCTACAACACAAGCTAAAGACTAAAACAAGGGCTTAAAGGCTAAAAACACAGGCTAAAGGCTAATATACACAAGCTAAAGGCTGAAATTTGAGCTAAAGGCTACAATACAGACTAAAGGGTAACACAAAAGCTAAAGGCTAAAACTTTATCCTAAGACTAAAACAAGGGCTAATAATTAAGGACTTAAGAATAAAACACAAGTTATAGGCTAAGATATATCCTAAACACTCCCACACAAGCCCAAGGCTGAAACATTAGCAAATAGTCGCAATACAGGCTGAAGGGTATAATACAGGCTAAAAGCAAAAACACAGGCTAAAGGCTAAAGTACAGGCTTAAGGCTAAAACATTAGCTTAAGACTAAAACAAGGCCTAAAGGCTGCAATACGGGCTTAAGACTAAAACACAAGCTATAGGCTAAAAAACATCCTAAATACTAGCGCATAAGCTCAAGGCTACAACACAAGCTTAAGAATAAAACAAGGGCTAAAGGCTAAGACACTGGCTGAAGGCTAACATACAATCTAAAGGCGACAATACAGGCTAAGGCCAAGATATAGGCTAAAGGCTAAAACATTAGCTTAAGACTAAGACAAGGGCTAAAGGCTGAAATACATCCTAAACACTAGCACATAAGCTCAAGGCTACAACACAAGCTAAAGGCTAAAACATTCGCAAAGGGCCACAATACAGGCTAAAAGCAAAAACTCAGGCTAAAGGCTTAAACAAGACCAAAACACTATAAAACGGGCTAAAGGATAAAAAACAGGCTAAACTGTTTGTGCTAATGTTGAGTCCAACCCACAGTCAGCAGTTATTCTGCAGTGGTCTGTTCAAACTTGAGAGCCTATCAATAAAATGAAGAGTGAGGTTACGTTAGCTCTGATTGGTAGATGACTGGCAGGACAGAACCAGGATTCACTAATGTTACACGTTATGGACACGTCTCAGAGCGCCAGGCTGTCAGCTGAGCTAAATATAGCCGGCTACTAAACTACGGCACAAACTGACAAAGTTAGCGTGTTGTCACATTTCAAAGTTGTTAAAGTTGAACAAAGAAAAGTAAAGTTAAAGGGAACAAAACACACGCCTCCGAACGAGACGCAAGCATGAAAACCTTAGTCTGCAGCAGGTTTTACCTACAAGCAGCAAACAGGCATCTCTCCTCTCATCAAACACACACACACTCCTACAGACACACACACACACACACACACACACACACACACATGCATCGAACAAAGCGAGCCGCTGTGATTGGTTTTTCAGAACAAGCTATTTTAGCAGCGGGGCTGTTTGACATCACAGTCATGTGTGGGCTGTGGCCTTCGTACAATAGCCGGGCCCCCCTGGGGGAATCTGGATCCCATCTTTAGTTTGAGGCTCATTAAGCCGATTATTCCCATAATCTCTCTGATGGCGGCCAGAATAAAGAAACACTCGCTAATAATTGCCCGCTTACATTTTTGGTGTTTTGCCCTGTTGACTGCTTAAACAAGAGGCTGAAGGATACACACTGTTCTCTGCTGTGGCATGTGTGTGTGTGTGTGAATCTGTGTGATTGCTTTAGATTGAGAATGCAGAAAAAAAGCATGAATAAGACGTCAAAAGTAAAAGCTAAGTGATCATGAAAATTCAAAAGGCCGAGCATTCAACAGAAAGGAGATTTAATTATGCAAATGACTTTGTTTCTTCATGTCATTTCAAACAATGAGAGGCGCTGTATTACCTTTTACACACACACACACACACACTCACACACTCACACATGCCTTTGTCTGTCTGCTGTCAAAAGGTTGGTGACATGACTGACAGCTCTGACACCACCAATCAGCTGCAGCCCAGCAAGGTCACCCACCGATGCTCCGCTCTGATTGGCCGATGTGCCTCTACCTGTCGTCCCTGTCGGCTTTGATCACCGTGTGTTTGGTTGGCATCTGTGTGTGTGTGTGTGTGTTTTCTGCAGGATGGTCCTATCTCATCCCCCCAGTTGGTAGGTCCCCTGCTGTGTGTGTGTGTGTGTGTGAGTGTGAGTGCGTGTGTGTGTGTGTGTGTTTTGAAGTGGGAAATGTAATGGGGTTAAGATGGGATGGGAAGGTGGGTGGTGTAAATTCAAACTGAGACAGGTTGTTACGGAAGGTAATTAAATCACTGCAAAGTCAATTAAAAGTGCGTGTGTGTGTGTGTGTGTGTGTGTGTGTGTGTGTGTGTGTGTGTGTGTGTGTGTGTGTGTGTGTGTGTGTGTGTGTGTGTGTGTGTGTAAGGCTGAGCGACTGAACACAGCATCATTAGGACTCATGTTTTGCTTTCACTGTTTACGTTCCCTGCAGGTCTGAAGCCTCTGAGTGAAAATGTCAATTAATATTTCTGCAAATTTAATTACTCATTACTTCAATGAGCAATTTGGCCTTGTTACTTTACAGAGACTGAAAATAAGATACAAACAATACCACGAATGTGCTCGAAAACTGTGTTTTAAACCTGGAGAAAGTCTTTCCTGTCAGAGGGATCTGAAGTCACAGAGTCTAACTTTCACTAAAGTCAAAGGGGGATACTGCGCCTTCCATAGGCCTTATTTTGTCCCTCTGGTGCCTCCGTAGTAGCCTTACATGATTTACAACAAAAATATAATAGACTATTATTTGTGTTGGGAATAACAGCGTTAAAACAAATAATGTTACTAACTTTTTCCAGTACAACATATGTATGTGTAGTGGTTTGAAAATCTGCTTTAAAGCCATGTTCAAGAAGACAGAAAAGTTTTACACTCCCTCTTTAAAGGACTAAAACTACTGTAAAATATGTCATTTAAGGGATAATGTATAAGGAACAGGTGGAAATGCAAATTAGGATCCAAACACAGTGAGCAGGACTTTGATAGGAGAGATCTTGGCTCCATCACCTGATCTCTTTACATCTCTATACATTGTCACCGTTCCTACCTGGCACCAAGTCAAGTTACAAACATGTTAACACAATATTTTTTAGTTTTTTAGTCAACACAGCTTTGAAACTAGTCTGTCCTAATCTGTGTAACTTTAACAGTAACTGTTTATTTTCAGCCTCCCTGAAAGTTAAATAAGCATTGAGCTTAAACCTTTATACCCCAGTCAAGTTAAAGCCTCAGCCTGCTAATTTAGTGTAACTTAGATTAAACTGAAGATTTCTGTTAAAGAAAACTTTCATTAAGGTGGACAGGAACATTTTGAAATGATCTTTTATTTTTAGTTTGGAAAACTTGAATGATGATGTGAGACAGACTGATGACATGAAGTAAACCTGCCTCATGTCATCACCTCACAGCAAACTGTATAACGAGCATCAGTAATTTAGTATTTCATTATAAATAACGAGTTATAGGATATTTTACATCATGGAGCTGGTTTTTTCTCGTGCTGATAAAATGTACAGCAGCAGACCCAAGAAGATCAAAAGAAGCTTTTTCTTTCACAGTAATTCTCCTCACCCATCAAAGTTTCATTTTCTGCACAGATACACCCACCACCTGCTTTGAATTACCCATCAGGCCTTGCAGGGCTGGCTGCAGTCAGTGATCAAATCCCAGTTGGCCGGCACTAATCACGTCTGGTTAGTGAGCAGCAGATCTGCTGCCAGATTCCTCCTGTGCTCTGCTACTGCCTTGACCTGTGTGACCCCCAGAGCCGACCTTTGACCCCTCACCACATGATAAGTGTCTGTGACCTTTGACCTGTTTGGATAATTAAAGAGGCGTGACCTCGAGGAGATTGCATTGGAAATCTGTCGATGAAGATTAGTGACTCAGGATGAGGTAAGAGGGCATGGATGAAGGCGTCGCCAATTTTGAAGAAAAGTTCATACGGGGCATAGTGTGTGTATGAGTGTGTGAGTGTGTGTGTGTGACTGCACACTTTTTTTTCAGTCAGTCTTTTTTCTCTGTGACAGGAAGAAGTTCAATCCAAATCTGATCCATCTGTGTCACTTTTCTATCACCTTCTTTTCATCTTTTCCTCACAGTTTGCAATTTTTAAAGTCTGTTCAAATGAACTACAACCTCTTTCACTCCCAGATCACATCATCCATTGTTTGTTTCCTCATATTTTGGTGTGTTTTGCACAGAGTGCACAGACCAAAGTGGTTCTTGTAGCCTATGTCTTTCAGTATAAGACTGTACATGTGATGGGTATATTATCAAAACTGTTTTAGTGTTTCATTATCTCCAGAATCATCAATTGACAAGACTTATTTATTCATACGAATATGGACTGCAAAAAAAAAAAAAAAAAAAAAAAAACTGCAGTCCTTAAGTGGTCCAGCAGGAGGCGACAGTACTGGCAGCAGTGCTGCAGCTTCTTTCAGAGCTCAAACACATTTTTAAAAGACAACTTTCCCCATTTCTGGACCTGAATGGAAACAGTTAATAATATTGTGGCTTCTTATAGTCAGATATTATGGATTAATTAATCAAGGTATAAATGAAGGATGTGTAAATTGAATGTTTAAAACTGCTGTATTTTATTTAAACGCTCCTGAATCACTGCAGTGATTTCTTTGCAGGTGAGTTTTTTCTGATTGGCTCTACTACCAGCATACTCCTGTAAAGCGTCCCTCCATGTCGTAAAATCAGTGGGTTCGGTCAGATGAACTTTGAATATTTAGGGGCGTGCGCGAGAGCTTTATTCCTCTAATGTTTATCATTTTTAATAGCGTTACTATTTTCTTTTCTTGTATTATCTTTATAATGGTATGGGATGTGTCATATAAAATTGAATGACTTCCCACTTCAAGGATGAGTCTCTCGTCGTCCTTTGTTGTCAAAATGCGACCTTGTGTCACCGGGTGTGATGTAATATTTACATTTACTACTAGCACGACTGTGCTGTCAAAGAAGAGTCAAGTTACATTTGTTTGTTCACTGATTTTATTTTAAAAAACAACAGATCTTCATGCCACCCGGCAGTTCACTTCCTGTATAGCTCGTCATATTTCATTCAGCTTGACGCGGACCCTCTCCGGCGTCCGGAAAAGGCGAGCTGTGTCTCAATTCAGGGGTTGCAGCCAACTGAGGCTGGATTTGAAGACCGATAATGGCCTCACATATCCCAAGATTCATTGCACATGAATGCCGAACATGATGGACACGGCCGAGCTCCAAAAGGAGTCCTGTTTTATCCAGATATGAAGGATTTCTGGCAACAACTATGTGATTGTGTTTCTAAAACGTGAAAGAATATTTTGTTTTTCTGTGTGAAATGTGTTGTTTGGGCTCTTTTCAAGTAATATACTGATGAAAAACAGTTCTTTAGAAATCTTCTCATTGTTATATAAAAATATGTTCATTATTTTTTTTTTTTTTCAGGGAATTCAAAAAAGACATTAAATCATTTCAGCAGCTTGTATTTTATACTTTTTTATTTATCATCCCCCCAGCACCTCATCAAATGTTGAAAATGAACGTTGTTGCCTAACTCTCATGTAAATGCTGGTTCTATACTATATCAATAGGGGTAATAATAATAATAATGATGATAATAATAATAATAATGATAAGAAGAAGAAGAAGAAGAAGAAGAAGACGAAGAACAACGCAAAGTAATAAAAAGATAGTAAATACGGCTCCCGCAACCGGACTTGCACCACGTTGGGCTAATGTGAGCCTACAACAGTGATTTTAATGATACGGATTACATGCGAAAGCCGCACTGGACCCGCACAGGATTCATTGTGAGCCTGGGGTAAGACTGCAAGGGAAGCTCAGCTTCCCCTAAAATGCCCCCCAAAAAAGTGTTGATATGTTCTGCTGTGTGAACATTTCATTGATAAAATCTGAGCTAGAATTCCTTCATCTTTTGTTCAGAATCAGCTCCTATCACAGGTAACTGGCTCACAGGTAAAAGCGTAGAGTGGAGACTGGACGGTCATTGGATAAACGCTGGGCTTTGTCCCGCCCATCGGACGCTCAGCGTCTCTGGGGGTCTATGAGGCAGTGGGCTGGCCTGGACGCTGGGCTTCTGCATGATGATTGGATGATCTGTCTGAGGCCGAATCTCTTTTTGATTGACAGTGAAATGAGCCAGTCAGGGATCTTGAAGTATAACCCTCCACCGGAGCATCTTCTGAGTTTTACAGTCAGTTGTTCTGAACTGATCTAGAGGTTTTATCGATCCCCAGTGAGTTTACACAACGCTCGTCGTTTTCTTAAAAACGACGAGCGTTGTGTTTAAAGATTCTCTCTCTTTTCACCTTTCAGCTACAGCTGCTAGCAAGCTGGCACGAAGGGTAGAAATTATGTTTAAATAAATAAACAAATTTATGATGTAGGCCGGTAAAAATGAGCTTCCCCTCCTCGACTGACCAGCAGCCGCCACTGGTACGCACGTTTCATAAATCACACGTGAACGTTGCTGTAAGTTCATCTTTACACCCAGATCTGTGCCAACTCCCACGCAAGATTAAAAAATAAGGGCCGTTGTGATTTCATAACTTACTGTTCTGCAGGTTTAGCAAGGTTTGATGGTTAAAAGAATGGTTTTATCTGAGTTTATAAACTTTACATGTTGGATTCATGTGTATGTTCAAAAGACAGAGAGCCTGCTTGAAGAAAAGAAAAAATTTGATGTGTATTAATTTCTTAGTTTGACCCATGTAGGAAGTAAGCTTCATAGACCAGGAGCTTTAATATCACTTTTGGGGAGCTGTAATGTCATCCCTTTTTCATACAGTCCCTGCTTTCTCCACCAGGGGCGCCAAACTATCATATAAAAAGGAGATGTGTCTTGTTTCCCGTCCTTCACTAAGTGAGTTTTTAAAGTTTCCTCCGCTGTGTGTTTCCTCTCTTCAGGTGTGTGTGGGAAGACGAGCAGACGATGTGGTTGTGGCGGGTTGTGTGATCAAAGTGGGTGACGGTGACTGCGTGTCACCAGGTCCACCTCAGCAGGCTGTAATTCACCTGACATTTTCACATGCGCTTAATTGCCATTCATTTTATAATGGAGCACATTGTGCTCATAATGGCAGGAAATGTCAAGTCAGCTTTTAAAGGGGAGGATCTCTGCAAATTGCTTTCCTTTTAGATGAAAATACACACCTCGCTCCACGGATGAGACACTGTTGACATGCGTGATTTTCTCCCTGATTCGTCGTAGCAGAGGTTGTGCTACCGTAGCTTTATTCATGGCATTTAACTCCAACCCCCGTCAGCTCCAAACACATAATTTAGCTCTCCGTCTGATTTAAAGGTGAGGGCTGCTGACACGCTGTTAGATCGACTCGGTTTGATTATTTTTCGTGATGGATTTTCACGTTGTTTGGCGTTTCGTGCTCCCGCAGAGCTTTCTGTCACCTTTTTGAAGTATTTCTCAAACTTTCTGACACTTTGATTAACATGAGCGATGACGCCGAAGGAGGAAAAGGACAAAGAAATTACGATAATAAACACTTAGAGGACTAACTTGTGAAAGATGTAATTAAAGTCTGTCCTCTTTGTGTGTTTGGTTACTCATGTTTCTGATAAAAGTTCACGTCGAGCCAGCTTAATGTGTTTCTCTATTGTTCGCAGAGCTGCATTCAGTCCCCGCAGCTTGAAGCTTTGGTGTAAATGCTTCTTTTTTGAGCTTAAGATTTCTCCTCTTTTCCATCTTTCCGCCGAGGAATGAAGAGTAACATTATGTTAGGAAGTATAAAGACCATTTACGGCTGCGGATGCAATCTTTATTTTGATCAAAACCGCTCAGAAACGCCGCTGAAGTCATTTGGAGATAACCTTGACAGTTGAGAAGCCGCAGAAGAAGCGAGACACAAAAGGCGAGGCGAGAAAAGGGGGAGGAAAAAGGGAGAGTGAAGAAGGAAGCAAGGGAGGGGGGAGGTGAGAATAAATGACATTCGCTCTGAGGTCCACCTTGGCCACCTGATTGCTCCAAAATGAGAGCAGTGCCCGACCAAAGGAGGAGAAGAAAGAAAGAGGGAAAAATCAATACAGCGCAATTAAACACAAAGCATGGCGGCGTGGAGCTGAGGGGAATTTGTTATTTATTAAATTCACTCCTCCACCTTCTTCGCCCCCAAACCCCATAACTCGCCTCGGTCTTTAATGCATGAGCTGCCTCTCTCTCCGCCGTCCTCTCCTCAGGTAATCTGACCTTTGTGGTTCGGACAGGACTGAAACGATTGCCAGAGAAGAGCGGGGAAGTCAGGAGTGTTCCCGTTTATTGATCCCAGCCCGCCGTCAGCTCTGCAGCGGGAGGAGAGGCGGTGCTTCGGTTTGGGAGAGGAAGTGACACGGTGAGGAGTTGGATTTTTACACCTTTATGGTCCCACTGCGGAGATTTTACAACAAACACCGCTCAAGGATTTCAAACAAGGGCTCAGTCGATTTGACATTTCATCCATGGTACAACAAAAGTTCAGCTAATTTATCGTCTGAGAATCAGTCCATGTTTGTCTTGTTGATGGCTTTCCAAAGATGGTTTTTGTTGGTTTGTGTTCTTACCGTTGGTGCAAAAAAAAAAAAACATCTTTAGCTCTTCAGAGGGATTAAAGAAACTTTAGGAATATCTTCCAGGTTGTTGGACCACTTGAACGGAAACTGTTGCTTTTGCCACAGTGTCAACAGGCAGAGATGAAATCTGTTGCTTCTTGTTTGTTTTTAGCTCAAAAATAATAACACCCAAAAGCGGGTATGGGGGAGGGGTAATACCTATACATATATTTTTTGATATAAAAGATTATACATGAAATGTCAAGGTCTTTGATTTTTAATACATTTCCAAATATTTTTTTTGGATTTTTTTGTTTGAATTAAATTTCAAAAATAAAAAAATTAAGAATTTCAAAAAATTGCAAATATCTTTTTAAAACATTAAAATGTTACATATCAGAATTTTTGTTTAAAGTAAATTAAAAAAAAAAATAAACAATAGGAATTTAAAAAGGTTGCAAATATTTTTAAAAAATGAAATGTAAAAAAATTGTTTTTTTTTGTTTAAATTTAATTTTAAACACTAAAAAAGGGAATTTCAAAAAGTTGCATATATAAAAAAAAGTAAAAAAAAAATAGATTTTTGGTTCAAATTAAATTTAAAAAAATAGGAATTTCAAAAAGTTGTGAAATTAAAAAAATAAAATGTAAAAAAAATATATTTCATGTTTACATTAAATTTCAAAAATAAAAAAGTAGGAATTTCAAAAAGTTTCAAATATTAAAAAAAATAAATTGTAAAAAAAATGGATTTTTGTTTAAACTAAATTTCAAAAATAAAAAATAGGAATTTCAAAAAGTTGCAAATATTTTTAAAACAATTGAAATGTAAAAAAATGGATTTTTTTTGTTAAAATTTAATTTCACAAATAAAAAAATAGGAATATAAAAAAGTTGCAAAAAAAAAAAAAAATCTTAAAAAAAAGAAATAATAAAATTGAAATGGTTAAAAAAAAAGTCAAAAATTCAAACAATTTTGAAATTTTGCAGCACAAAAAGTTTCAAGGACTGAACAAATGACCATAACAAGGCAACATTTACATCAGTAAATAAATAAGCTGCATTCAGCTGATCTGATGATCCTGAGTCTTTGTTTGAAAAGAAGCCAAACTGATTAAAATCCATTTTAAAGGAACTTAGTGGCTCAGACCAGGATGCAGAGTCAAAAGCACAGAAAGTACTTTAACCAAAGACAGAGCGAGCCTGAGAAATGTCCAACAGAATTTGTCTGTGGGACGTAACTTGTTCATTCTTAAGTGCAACTGTGAACGAACGCATCAGGTCGATCGGGGTCTCTAAACTGTGGCAAGGTCAGTTCTGGGTCAAAGAGACTCAGAGACAGTTTTTACAACAAAACTGTCAATAAACTCAAACATTTGACACAATCCTGTGTCCTTCAACCTCGGGTTGGGTGCAGTTAGCAATAAACAAGAAATATGTGCAACAATTGTCTAAAATGGATGAGCTGCTTGATACCAAAGTGTCTGTTCATAGTCTTTGTTTATAGTGCTGGTACGTACAGAGTTGTTTAGTTATTCATACTCTTATTTGTCTATTTTATTTGTTATTTATCTGATCTTTTTGCACAAAGAGGAGAGCTGTGCACCAAATTCGTTGTACTTGCGTACTCTATACTAATGTTCAATGACAATCAAGACTCCAATCATTGACTAGATTTACTTCTCGACTTCAAGACCAGGCGGCGATGGACACCGTGATGTGTGGTCTCAATGTCTCCTCTGTGGCTTTGGTCACCCTTGACATCAGGTTTCGACCAATCAGAATCCAGCGTAGATAATACAGCGAGGTTATAAAAACAACGTAATCCGTCTAAACAAACTGCTGATGTTCGTTTTGCTGCCAGCACGACCTCGCATTCAGAAATAATCAATGCTCGTTGATCAGCTGTTCCAGGAGCATCAGACTCGTCTGGTTCGAATCCTTCAGAAAACAAACTGCTGCGACCACTCGACGTTTTATTACGCTCAGGCCGGCGCTGAAGAGGACTTTTCTACAGAAACAGGAAGTAAAGAAGTTACAGGGACACAGAAATCATCCTCCGCTTCAGTCTGAGACTCTTGTTCTTCACAATCTGCGATAAAATAAAAGAGGGAACTGCTTCGGGAACTTTCCAAGGTTTGAAGAGCTTTTAGAGAAGAAGGTCTTCTAACCTTTTTATATAACGTTTAATCAAATCAGTGAAAAAAAAAACACAAGGATTGGCTCGGAAATTCATGCACAAGGACAAAAAACGCTGGAGTGTTTTTCCAGCGAGCGCCTGAGTCTTTTTTCCCCTTTTCTCTGATTTTTCTGTGAGATTGACGACCTTGTGAGCATCTCTATACATTCACACACAAACATACACCTGACCTCCACACGCACCATCTCCAGAGCCTGTGCTTCCTCCTCCTCCTCCTCCTCCTCCTCCTCCTCCACCCAAAGCCCAGAGGAAATTAGAGGCCTTGTGTCGTTGTTTTCAATGGACCTTGTTTCTTTTCTTTTCTCTTTCCTTCCCTCTCTTTCGCTCCCTCCGTCCGCCGTCCGCCTCTCTTGGTGAATTTGATCCAGGCCCGGGATGGCAAAGCGGGCCGAGTAAATGAAATATTGATCCGCTGCTCTGTGGCCTTGCCTTCACCTTGTCCTGTGCGCTGAGTTACCGACTCTTCCGTTCTGCTTGTAATAGGAATTATTACAGGAGGCCGGGGCGAGTAATTACTTGGCATGGCGGAGAGGGCGCAGAGGAGGGGCCGCTGTATATTTCCTCTAAAGAAGTTATTTACCGCACTTGCTACCTTGCCCCCACCCTCCCCTCTGACCGCCCCTCCATGTCTTTCTTAACCTTAATTCAATTCTGTTAACCGTCATTAATCATACGCGGCGTCAAGGGAAGTTTATCAAACGCTGCAGCAGCGAGGGGCTAACTGAGGGAACACAAGGACTGTGTTTGCAGAAATGTCAGAGATACTGCTGTTTACGGCCCCCTGTGTCTCTGTGTGTGTGTGTATTTGTCTTTATTTCTTTAACAGTACCTGCTTGTCATTAGCCGATTGCTCTCTCCAACCATGTTTTGGAGTGCTTGGTAAATGCATACTAGAAAAAATGTCTCCATGAAGCACTCTTTAAAATGCCAGCCTGCAAGGCCCTCTCCTCTCCTCAGGCGGTGAGTGTGGTGTTGATGGACACTTTTGTTTGGAGGGGTACTTCACCGGCAGAAAATAAAGTTGGAAAAAAAAAAGTGCACGCTGGGTTTGTAGACTCTGAAAAACCAAAAATACTCCAGGTTTTATTTTTGTGCTCTGTGTTTTCTCATTTTTAGACAATTCTTCACATTTTTTTCAGTAAAGGCAGCTCGGTTAATGCTCGCAACATCTTGTGCAACATTTGTCTAATACTATGACTAACACTGCACAACCAGCACTTAAGAGAATCTGCAATATTTCACCACAAGGGTCTGATATTTCTTGACAACAAGCAGGTACAATGAAGTGTTAGCAGGAAGGCTACACACTGCAAAAACTGAAATCTAATCAAGTGTTTTCGTCTTGTTTTCAGTAGAAAATGTCTTTTTAGACTTAATATGAGAACAATCAACTGAGTTAAGTGTGTGAAGACATTTTTCTAGTTTCAAGCAAATTTTGAAACAAGACATTTTTCTGGACTGGTCAGCTGAATGTGGCTCATATCAAGTATACAAAGACATTTTCTACTGAAAATAAGACAAAATCACTTAATAAGATTTCATTTTTTTTAATTTTTTGCAGTGCACAGATAGAAACATCCAAGTCCTTTGCAAAAGGAAAAAAATCCCAGGAGAGACAAAAACCTTGACAAACACACCAGCTTTGATATCATTCTCAATATGAGTAACCAGGATTTTGCTTTAGCCCCGTTTCCATCAAGCGGTTTGGTTCAGTTCGTCTCGGTACAGAACACATTTTGTGGTGTTTTCACTGACTAATCCTGAGACAGACCCCAAAATCACCGACCCATACCGTTCACTTTTTGGGACCCTTCTGTTGGAGTGCCAAAATAAACTGATCTGACCCCAGAAGGTGGAGCTACAACACTGCAGACTGTTTATTGGTTGAAAGAATGGTCACTTCCTGTACTATGTAGCGTTTTTCTTCTTCATTGAATTTATTAGCGTGGCACACTGTGTCATGCTGTTGTGGCGTCACGCTGTTACGTAATTGGCATTACAATCGGCATCCGGCTTACACACCGCCAACCAAGAAGGGACACAGTTGGCTGTGGAAACATAAACAAGATCAGACTTTACTGATCTAACCCGTACCAAAGCGTACTGATCTAAACCAGACCACTTGGTGGAAACGGGGCGTTAACTCAATATGTTTTTTCAGCTGCTGAAACAAGGGTCTAGATTTAGTTCTTGGGTAATAAATTTAGCTTGGGAGGTAGCAATAAAGCACAGTCTGTTCTATTCTATTATTTCCAGATGTCCAGGAACTTTAGGGGCGGGGCCAGCTAGATAAATGTTTCTGATTGGTGGAGCATTTTTATTATTTTCCCTTCGTCCACACCCAGCTGTGATGGACTTGGTTAAGTACCTCCTAAACATTGTCTTCTTTGAGCCTGATAGTGTGAATGTATCTCTGTCAGCTCCCACTGTTCCAGTTTAAGGAGTGACCCTGTAAAGTGGAGACCTTCAGCTGAATGTGTCAGTGGGGATCCAGGTTACAGCAGCTGTTCAAACACAGAAGAAGTCCTCAGGAACGCATCCTGGTTTAGTTTTATATGGGTGTCAAAATGTCTTTATTACAGAAGTGTTTAATGACAACCTGAAACTGTTTTGGAAAGCTGCATCCCGCTGAAAGTTGCCAACAAACTGGCTCGTTTTGTGAACCAGAAAACGGGTCAATCTTTGCTGTCAACTGCTTTAATTTTAGAGTTTGTTTCCTTTAAGTGTCAACAAATCCATCTGCAGTAAAATAAAACAGAATCAAAACCAGCACAGGCTAAAGATCCTCCATGCCAACATGCTAACATGTCAACAACATGGTGGATTAACTGTCTCCTTCTACTGTGTGATTTCTGCTGAATGGGCTTGGTCATTGTCTTACTGCCCTCTACTGGTCTGGCAGCGAGTTGCAACTAAGTTTATTTTTTCATTCTACATTGTCAAACAACGAGCCACAGGAATCTGGAACTGTTTTACCAGGCTCTAAAAGTTCCTGGAACTTATGGTTGTCAAACATCTTAAGTTACACGCTCGGTTAAAAGCTCATTTGTAGGATGGAAAATTGGAGATTTGTTCACTGCATTAAGCAACAAACTGAGTATTTTGGGAATGTTTCATGGGAAAATGTTAAAGATTTTTTTATTATATTTTCCATCCTTTACTGCCGACCCTGCTCTGTCTGCTTGTGATCTCTTCACTTCTCCAAATCTTAGCGTAGCACCCTGACATTTCCAAAGTTTCCCACGTCTTTAAATCACCCAGCCTTCCTTCCTGCGCGATAAGAGACTCGTTGGCTGGAACACCTGCAGCCGTGACCTGCTGTTGTGTTGGAGTTTGATGTATCCCCGCGTCGCTCTTGGAGGAAGCGGCCGTTTGTTTGGGTGATAGATCCTCAGCGGTGGCGTCCTTGCCTTAGCGGTGGCCCGTCTGGTGCTGCCAGGCTGGGTGATGTCCCACTGCATCAGAGCCCTGCTGAAGGTCACCGCTGATGGGACGGAGGAACCAGCAGCGATCCATCCTGAGAAGGGACACGAGCGTAACAAGGCTACAAGGCTGAGGAGGAAGAGGGAGGATGAGGAACCAGAGCTTTTCTTTCCATGAGACAGGCGGCGGTTAATCCGTTTTTCTCTCCTCAACAAGTTTGTTTCATCAAAAACAGCCTTGAGAACTTTTCCCTTTCTTTCTTTCCTTTCTGACCTTTTCTGACCTTCTTTCTGTTTCTTAAAGAAAACTTTAATTTGATTTTAAGGAATGTTCTGTGAAGAAAATAAAGCTGAGAATATATGTATACCATCAGTCATGTTTAGACTTTACATTTTTTTCTACAACATAAATAAAAGTTGTGTGAGATGCTTTGCTAAGGAGAATTCTTCAGTTTCTGTGACTGAGACATTCTCATGGTGCCATTGTGTCTGAAAAACATTCAGTTTGATGAATGAGAAGAAAGACAGGAGGTACAGAATCGACACAATGAGTCCAGGGTTAAATGTTCAAAAAAAAAAAAAAGAAAAGTAAATTGAAAGCCGTCATTGTATTCAGGAGGACTCACCTTAACTCTTCTCGAGGGTCAGAGAAATAAAGAGCCGACAGAAAGCTGCAGGAGGAGCCGGTGAGGTGAAAACAAAGTTTTTGTTCGGTATTGTTGGCAGCAGAGGAAGAGGAAGAGGAAGAGGATTGTGTCTGCGGCTCTGAGGTCTCTCTGTGTGACTGTGGTTGTTTTTAAAAACAGAGAAGTTGCATTCTTTGCATTTTGCAGCCATGCAGCCAATCACATGTGAGGATATAGGATCATACCATCATGTGACAGTAGAGACGGGGAAGGAGGAGTGTCGCCAAACAAAGCAACATCTGGACCAGTGTCTCTTGTTCATTTGTTTTGGATTTTTTTTTTTTTTTTTTTTTTTTTGTGCAAAAAAAAAAAAAAAAAAAAAAGAGAAAAATTTGATTGAATGACAATTAAATCCAATAACACAGGAAAAAAGTATTGAACACACCATGGAAAGGCTGTATACTTTGGCAAGGAAATGTACCATACCACCTGAAATCTGTCAGTAATTATTACTTGAACTTCCAATTAGTGCAAACCAACATCAGCTGGGCTAGAGCAAATTGATGGTTCTATAAAAAAGGTGTTTTTTTCACCAAGCAGTTAAATACGACACACCTCATGATGGGTAAAGGCAAAGAGCTCTCTGAAGACATTCACTACCTGATTGTTGCTCAGCATCAGAATGGAACTGGTTACAGACTAATATCAAAGCACCTGAATATTCCAGTCAGCACCGTTGGGGCCATTATTCACAAGTGGAAGAAGCACCACCTTACCATCAACAGGCCACGCACAGGAGCTCCTTGAAGATTTCTGACCAGGGAGTCAGAAAGATAGTCAGAAGAGTACTCAACCAGCCAAGGACCACCCTGAAAGTGCTCCAGAAAGACTTGGAGGCAGCAGGTACAATTGTTACAGAGAAAACAATAGGCAATGCACTCCACCGCCATGGCCTCTATGGACACTCAGCCTGCAAGACTCCATTCCTCAAGAAAAGACATGTTGAAGCTGGTTTAAAGTTTGATAAACAGCATCTTGACAAGCCTGTAGAATACTGGGAGAATGTTGTCTGGTCAGATGAGACCAAAACTGAACTTTTGGGCTGTCATACTACAGACCATGTTTGGAGGAGAAATGGCTCTGCACATCAGCCAAAAAACACTACACCAACAGTGAAGTTTGGAGGTGGAAGCATCATGGCATGGGGTTGTTTCTCATCTCATGGTGTTGGCAAACTTCATATAACTGACGGAGCAATGAATGGAGCCATGTATGGGGAAATTCTTGATCTGAATCTGCTGCCATCCACTAGGATGATGAAGATGAGACGTGGCTGGACCTTCCAGCAGGACAACCATCCAAAGCACACGGCAAAGTTGACTCTCAAATGGTTTCAAGAAAAGAAAATCAATCTGTTAGAATGGCCTAGTCAATCACCTGACTTCAATCCAACTGAACATTTGTGGAAAGAAGTAAAGAAAAGGGTTCACCAGAGGGCACCAAAGAATATTCCAGATTTAAAGACAATCTGTGCAGAGGAATGGGCCAAAATCACACCTGAGCAGTGTGGGCCATTAGTTCAAACATGAGAAAAAAGTTGAAGTGTTCAATATTTATTTTCCCCACGGTACTTTGTCCACATGATTCATTTTCAGCCAGAAGTTACAAAAAATAAAAACAGATTTTTAGACCTGAATATGTTTCTTTTTGCTCTCGGTGTAAAAGTTTTCCACCCAGCCTCTGTTCAGGCCGCTGATGCTTCAGGATCCCGATGGAGCCGCTCCAAGACCGCCCCCTCTAACAAGATCAGACCCAGCCCTCATAGATTCTATTACCCAACCACTCTATTACATTACATCTCCATTTACCAACCTTAAGCAGCTCGGAGCACGGCTGGGGCTTCGACCTTGTCAAAGAGGAGAAACTCTGACCAGATTCAGTAAGAGAGTGAAAGAGAGAAGAGACAGGATCAAAAAAAAAAACCTCAGAGAGAAGGAGAGACGGCTGAACTGCAGGAAGTGTGTTTGAGAAGATGGAGAGGAGTGGGGGAGAGGAGGGGAAAATAGAAAATCGATAAGCCGGGGGGAGCAGGGGATGAAGATTGAAGGGTGATGTGGATGGGATTTGGGGGCAGGGGGAGGAGGAGGAGGAGGAGGAGGAGGTGGCGTTTGGGAGATTGCGGAGTAGCTCAGGGCTCTGACGCTGATGGCCATCGTTGAAAATATATCGATGGAGGCGATGTGAGACTCTGGACTGGGCGGCAGCTCGTCTCCTGAGACATTTGAGGGTCACGGCTTCCAGACTTTACTCGGTCGTCTTCTGTTATTGAGAGCTGTCCATTTCCTCCCTGCTCTGATCAGAAAACACGTCCAGAGAAGCAGAGATCGTGACAATCCATCCGCCTCACTGTCCATGAAAAAGAAGGGGACAATCGCTCTGTCAGTGATTTATTTTTCCAAGGTGATGCTGGACTACAAAGAAAAACAGGCTGATCCGTGAGTCGTCACTCAGAGCCCGGCGTCCTTGGCTATTGTGCTGAAGTCACTGCTTTAAAAGCCATTTGTTCATCGGGGGGAAGAAGCATGATTGATTTGTTTTACCCGCCCGTTTGATTTCGTTTAGTCTGCAGCTGAAACGCCGTCACGCCAAGAAATGTCAAACAAGTAGAGAGAAACACAAACAATGATCTGCAAACATTTCAGCACTTACAATCAAAGCTGCTTCAGTGGAAGTTTAACTTTTTATCCGTCAGGTCTGACTCCACAAAAGAAGAAAGGAGTTTATAGGTTTTGACATTTGGACTGAAGTACTGTTTCATAACAGAACAATGAAGATTCAGTGTCTGTCAAAGTTTTGGTGTAAAAGGCACTTCAGAAGTTTTTCTGAGGATTTTTGATTCTAGGATGTTATGTTACTCAGAAGTTGGTGCTTAAAGTGGGTCTGTCTGTATCTCATAGCTCTCAACGCCACCATATGTTGAGCTAAGCTACTGCACAGGTGGTGCTAGGGCTACACATCTGCAGAGGAACCGCACATTGATGAATGCCAACATATTTAGCGAAATGATCAGAAATGAGTATGATACACTGTAAAAAAAGGAAAATGGATGTCATCTTGCTTGGCTCAAAGTGAGGTCGCCACAAAAAATGCTCCCCCTGGTGGCTGTCTGCAGTATAGGTCAAAAAATCCATCTCTCCAGTCATTCCAGATGGGCTGTGGTCAAACTTTAAAAAAATTAATAATAAATAAATTATGTCACTTTCATCAACTAATGAACTGAAACAAAATGTGCACTCAGAAAGTGCAGACCTCCACCAAGCATATTGTGATTGTCACCAACTCTATAGTCCGACTTTAATGTTATACTTCCTTTCAGCAGACTGTCTGCTACAATTTGGTGTTAGTTGCAGGTTTGTACGATAATTCGTTTCCTGACAGTGTTGAAAATTATGATGACCCAGTACATATTTCATATTCCAGATCTTAGTATCCAGAATATTTCCAGGATCTGGATCGTACTTTTACATCTGTCAGAAATTATGGTGACCTTGTCTTGTATTGTTTTGCAAAGCAATCCAACCATTTATGGTGGAATTACATATGGTGAAAATGGCCCTATCTCACAATGATAAAGAATCCTTTAAAAAAGTCCTGGATCCAGACGGTGATCTGGATCACCTCCAAAATTCAATCACTTCTTCCTTATCCCATTCTGAAAGTTTCCTGAAAATTTCATCAAGATACATTTGTAACTTTTTGAGTTATGTTGTTCACAGACAAACATAGACATAACCTCCCTGGTGGAGGTAACAAAAGTCCTGGAACACAACAAATTAATTGAAAAGTAAAATCCAGCAATCAAACAGTGCAATACCAAAACCTATGAAGGGTACAACCTCAAAATGTACAGAAAATACAAAAATAAATAAAAAATAAATTTATTAAAAAAACGTCAGGAGAAGAGAAACAAGGCAGAACAACAACTTACAACATAGTCTGAGACCATGAAGACCAGAGATTAAGACCAGAGAATCCTGCAAACTTCTCAGTAAGGAAAGTGGCTATTGGCTGTCCCTAGAAGTTGCCTAATTTTCATAACGATCCATTTGCATGTTATTTTCATGGACATTGTAGAAAAGAGGAACAACATCCTGGGAGAAACAAAAAGTGATTAAAAAACACAGTAAATGTGTTTATAGAACTATAAATGAACTATTTTATTGATTCTCATTTTTTTTCATGCCAAATTATCAACACTGCTCTTTTATCTCGGCTTTGTGAGCAAGAAGGACTCGTCTGCATGTGAGTGTTTTGGATTGCTTACGTCAGCACCCTCTGCTTCACTGTAAGAAAAAAACCCATAAAAAATAGGTAAATGACTGGCAGCTACATCTGACGAACAAAAACCTTTAAATTAAAGTAAAATATCCTAATTCAAATGAAGAGCAAATAAGTTACACTTACAGAAACTTTCATGAGGAGTTCCACAGAAAAACATCAATATTTAACAGATTTTTCCTAAATTATTACAATCAAACACCTTCAGTGTAGTGACAATGCAAAAAATTCTACAAAAAAATACTGTTATTTTACAGCAAAATACTTTTTGTTGCAATGATGTTTTGTGACCATGAGTGAGGAGGGAACACAGTGGATATAAGACCCTGCTGTACATTAAGGTATTGTATGGGGGAACAGGCTGTCTGTGCTTCACTGCATGGACCGGCTGTGTAATCTGTATAACACTGCATTTTCAAATGATGGCACATCCCATCAGCACATTTCATTTATTAATACAAAACACAGTAAAAATCACTGGATCCATGGACCATGCCATGTGGAGCGCAGACAGCCGGTCTGCGCCGTGGAGCACAGACATGTTGTGTCCCCTGTACAGTAAGGTCTCATCCTCTTCACTCACTGTTCATGCGCTGTCACAACAAAAATGACTTTGCAGTGAAATAACAGGAAAATAGAAAATTTAGGACACAAACTGATAGAGGACAAAGTGACCAGTGACGCATAAGAGGAAAGTGCTTCCAGGAGAGGAGCGGTGTGCTCTGTTTTCATTGCAAACTAATAAGATTTTTCTGCAAAATCCAGTTAAAAACATTAGATTATTAGGGAACTTAATAATCTAATGAACCCTTATAAAACAAGATACAAATATAGTAACAGATAATCGTTGTCATTTTACACCAATTTGACTGTGATTTAAGGGAGCAGAAGAGAAGCTTAAAACTTGATGATACTTCATGTAATTTTGCAGCTTTTTCTTAGTATTTTTGAAAAACAGAAAAACTACTTTTAAACCATAAAAATTAGGATTTTTCTTTTTACAGTGTAAGATCGACTGAAGCTGTCACGTCAAAGTCTACATCTCCAGAAAAAGTTGTTAGATTTTTTCATTACAGTTTTTGAAAAAGAGTCAGTTGAGTGTTCTGAAAAGTTGATGAAAATAGCAACAAATTTTTTAAAAGAGGAGATAATTTAAGCACAGATGGGAGCTAATTTTCATTCTTTTTTTTAAACTTAAAACTGGTTTAAAAATGTAGAATAATGCAGCTTTTAATAGGTCGTTTAACATTTGATGAATCAGGGCTCTAATTTCGTGGCGCAGTGCAGGGGGCGCAAGCCTGGCGCAACTTGGGCTGTGTTAATTTTGTGTTGCACACCGCCGTGCGCTGCCATTTTTACAATTTGGTAGACCGTCTGCGCAGAGATGGGTGTGGAGGCGCGCCAGGGGGAGGTGTCAGCAGATTCATGTTGCTGCAGTGACAATTTCGTGCCAAAAAAGTGCACTGAAAGCTCGCCAGCTCCAACCTGGTCTATTCTCGGCGCAAAGCAGAGCCCACCCTCCACAGCTGTAAATTGGTGACAGGCGCACATGTGCGCACATGTCAACAAAGCCTCAGAGGCAGGTTTCCAGAGTGTCAGGCACATTTTAATGCAGTAAACAATCACATTAATCACTATTTAATGTAACCGTCTGAACCAGCAAATACATTTATATCTATATTAACTGTCCCGTCACATCTGATGTCAGATTAAAGCCATTTGTCGTAATGGAAAGTTAACCTGACGGCAGCTGGAGGTTTGATGCACATCTTACAATTAAACAATAAACAGCCTTAACATCTGATACTGAGTATATATCTGGCTTCTCTCATTTCATTTAATTCAAAGAAAAGAGGGAGAGAAAAGACGAAGAAAAAAGAGACAAAATAAATGTTTGTCACTCAGGATTTACCCGTGATTTCCCATAATTCTCTGTTTTAGTCTTTATTTTTAACGTGATCTAAAAAGATGGAGTACATTATTGTAAGGAGGATGAGGCGGAGACACTGGGAGAGTATACAGTATATCACCAAAGGTTCTGCTATTTGGCGATGACAAACCAGGAGTGCAGGTGGATCAAAGTATTCTGAATGGATAAGCCAGCTGTGTAACTGTCTCTTCATTTTGTTCTCCTATTAATGACACAGGAACAGATTAAATCTGTCCCGGGAGCTGGCCCACACGGTGACGCGCTTCGTGTCCTCCGATGCATCCCGCTGTCCATTCTCAGCGGCTCTGACCGTCTCCGCTCCCGAGTCTTTTCAGCACACACTTTCCGCGGTGCTGGGGATCACTCAGACCAATCAGACGCAGCGCATTTAAAGGCGAGGAGAGGCGCTCATTTGATTGGTGAAAACAGCGCTCAGCACCTCTGCGCTCCTCTGCGCCTTGAGTGCACCTCTCTTGGCCCTATTCGCGCAGGGCAGGTGCGCCTGCGCTTGCGCCTGGTCTACGAAATTAGAGCCCTCAGGGTTAACTTGAAACTTGCCAATGATTTTTTTTTTTCATGACTCTTGAGTGAGGTAATAAGCAATAAACAGGGTAGTGGTCCAGGCCCAGAAAAACCCACTGGTCAGACTGGAACCTATGGGCTTAATGTGGCTTTAGATACTGGCAGTGACTGCGAGCAGCTAATTGAACACAGAGGCTACATGAGTGACTCTGAAAAGAAGAGACATCTCCCTCCACATCTGCAGGAATCAAACCGTCTGTTTCTGAATCACAAAGTCACCACCTAACCAGCTCCATCCAGACGTTTTTTTTTTCTGTGCCCTATAATCCACTCCTCCTCCTCCTCCTCCTTCTCCTCTAGGGAGAATAAGTCACACGGCCTCCTTTGGGTAGAGAACAGCGTGTGACTTATAAATTATTCTCCATTTGTCAGAGTGAGCGATCGTGAATGGGAGGCACCCATCGGTGATGGTGATGCATTTCCTCTCCCTGGGTCCGCGCAGTGATTATAACTCTCATTTGGTCTCATATTACATCACTGGAAAGCGAGCCAGAGCTCAGGCCGTGCATTACTTACAAACTAATGTACCCGGATACACTATCGCCAGGCCCTGATGTTGCCTGCTGCTTCATATTACGGGCTTTATTTGCCAGCATACTGATGCTCTCTCATTGTGTTTGGTACGAGGGGAATGTGCAGACAAACAAACAGAAACTGCATCCTCCTCTCCTCCTTCTCGTCTCTCTCAGCCGCTCCATTTCTGAGGAAGACCTAATGAATATTTCCCTTTGAGTGTGAGAGTGTAAAACAAACACGGGCCTGCTGGATCTCTGTTCCCTTTTTTTTGTGTGTGTAGTTCCTGAGAGGGGAAAATGTGAGATGCATGAAAAGGCAGAAGATCACATGCAGTATTTTGGCATTAGCGCTGCCTCCTCTCCTCTCCTCTCACCAAATCCTCTCCAGTCCTCTGATCATCTCCAGAAACATGCAGAGGCTGATGACGGCAGAGAGCGGGGACGGGACTGATGAGAGAGTCGCTGCTGCTGAATTCAGCGTCTGATGACTCTGACGGGAACTTTGCCATAGAATAAGAAAGTGAAGGAGGAGTTAATGGAAAAAGGAAGCAGCTGATGATGAGGAAAAAATGCAGCAGAGAGAAAAGGGAGGGAAATATTCCCCTTCAGCATCCTGAACATTTTAGGAATTTTAAACTTTGGTACAAAACCTGTAAATGACAGCCTGATTTAAAGTTAGCATTAATGCTTTGTAAAAGGCACCATAAGCTAACGTCCTTTGAAAGTCTTGTGCGCCATTTTTGTTTTGCTCAAAACACTGGGGTTGATTTTATCTTATCTTTTTAACAGGTGCTTAATGATGGATTTGCCCCTTTTAAGAAATAGAAAGTAACTGGCAGGAAAGACCCAAATGCACAGTTCTCGGGATATGAAACAAAAATAAAATCTTTATTTTTAAGAGTAATAAAAAGAGTTTTAACACAAATCACAGCTCAAACGCTATGAATTAAAAAAACAAAGTCTTAAAAACGACACATCTCCGTATCCAACTGGAAAAAAAAAAAAAACTAGCAATGATCGTGTGTTTCTTATGCTGTTGATAGTTGTGTTAAATTATAGGATGACTGATGTCGACTTCAAAATTTGTATTTACAACTTTTTTCAGGACTAAATACATGCCATTCTTTTCTTGTACTGTATCTTAAAAGGTAGGGTCTTCAGGTTTTTCCTTAAATAGAAAATAAAAAGTCAACTTCCACAGGAATAATCCTGCTCAATCTTCACTTCTGGGCCTCTATACATGTGTGTCAGTGTCTGTGTCTGCCTCAACCCCCTCCTCTGCCTGTATGTTGATGTTTTGGTTGTTTTCAGGATGTTTCTGGGTGTGGTTACATCAGCCAATCACAGACCGTGTTGTGCACTGACCATTGTGAGTGGAAGCTAATCAGAGTGGCTACGATAAAAGATGTAACATGGAGGAAGAAAAACAACCAAAGTGAAACAAAACTCTAAACAGATAAAGTTGTATCCTAACTGAGGGTGAAGCTTGGCTCGACTTTCAGGAACTTGGAGAGCAGCACAGGAGTTAGCTTCCTGCTAACCAGGTATGTGTCAAATACCTGTGATTAGCTTGCGCTAACATGCTAAGTCAGGTGCACGGCTCTTGAGTTTCTCCCATGTAGAAACACAATGCTGCAGGTGGTTGCTGGGCCAGTGAGTGTGTTCATGTAGTCACGGTTGGAGGCAGTGGGTGTGTGCTGCTGCTGGCACTGAGCCCAGAAGGAGGAGCCCAGTTTGAAAGTTGCATTTACTAACAAGTAATAAAAATTCCTGCAGACCCTACCTTTTAACACCACATGCAGATCAGACATTAGAAATGCAAGTTCCTTTATATATATATATATTTTTTTTCTGCCAGAGCTGTGACGCGTGACTTTACGAAAAGCAGCTCAAGAAGGACAGGGAGTTGTACACAGTAACCACCTAAAACCACCCAGGGACTTTCAAAAAAAAAAAAAACAGTGTCAAAACTAGATGGTGTTTTTCTCAACTACAACAACAAACCAACAAATGAGTGGAGCCAAGTTTACAGTTTTACAGCCCAACATGAATTGGAATCAAGGAAAGTCCCAGGTCGCTGAATCTGGTTGTCTGCCAAAAAAGCCAAGAAAGGTTTGTTTTGAAACCTTAAAGCAGACCTTTGAACTTTGAGTTTGCAACATTAGCAACGATTGCTAGGATTTTAAGGATTCATTGGATTATGTGAAAGTTACAGTTCTGAATTATAAATTGTCCTGAAAACACGGCCCTCTATTTTATGTCATCACCCTCTGTCTCAGGAAGAAGGATATGACTTCAAAATTGAAAATTACTCTCTTCCTCCTCAGCCTTCAACAGCTTTATTCATCCTGTTACGTGTCAGTCTTCTTGGTAAGCAATTAGTGGATGCCGTGTTCTCGCATTGGGGTACCCAAACCTCATACACAAACATCATTAGGAGACTGAAAAGCCAAGATCTATTTTATGTAGCCATTGTGGCTACATTCAAGACTCTTTCAAAGGTTTTGCATTGTCCAAGAGATCACTGAAAACCAGACTTAAGGAAAGTTGTAGCTCTGAGACCAGCTTCCAGCAGCTGATAAAAACTGCGATAAACACGAATTATCCACCGTCTGAATCTTCAGGGATCCTGTTCTTTCCTCTGAGAGAAATTGATGACCCATCTTTATTAAATACCTGCAGGTTATGAGTGATACAGATCAGGAACCTTAAAGACAAAGACCAGCAACAACAACTAACGGTCAATTGGTCAACAATCATCTTCAGGGGTGTAATTTAAGGGAGTAATATCCCCTCTCATATCCTCCTGACTGGGAGTGTTGTAGCAACAAAACGGTGTCAGAAAACTCATAAAATTGCAGGAAATGTGTGTCGGACGATAGGTCCACAGATAAGGTCGGAGTCGGTGATTGATTTCTTAAACGGGGATCACATGGTCGGCAGGAGGAGTGAGGAGTGAGGGGAAAAAAGCAGCAAATTCTGATGTAATTCTGCAGTTTTTATGTGCAGCGATTCAAAGATGGTGATCGTGTTTCAGACAGCGAGTCTAATATCACCTCCATGTTGGATATTTTCCTTGTTCATTTCTTGTAATTTTTCCATCACTTTTTCATCATCTTTGTATTTTGAGTGGGTTATTACTTTGTCCGGCTCATTTGTTGATCATGGACACCAAACTGGTTTTGTCTTCAGTGATATTTTTACTATTTTTTCCCCTGTGTTTGTCTGGCGATCCTACATGTAACCATTGATGCATTGTTTACATGTGAAATCAGCCGTTAGCAGCCTGTAGCATGTCAATGCTAACCGGTGCTAGGCCAGATGTCTCCCCACAAGATGAGCAGAAGGAGGTGAGGACGACATACTGGTTCTCAGGTGTGAGCTGAGAAGTGACGACATCGACCTGGGGTGACCGTCCTTCCATTCATCATTATTGGGAACGTAAGATCTATCTCCAACAGAAGGGATATCAGAGGGCAGAGTAGCATCATGCTATTCACAGACATGGCTAACAGAGCTAACACCAGACACCAACGCCACATGGGAAGAACTTCACCTGGTGTGTACCTTTGTTTTCTTGATTGCTGCTGTGACTCCTGAATTTGCCCTCTTGGATGAATAAAGTATTTTCTATTCTATTCTATTCTATTCTATTTTATTCTAAGTGAACTCAGCCTTTGGTACTCAGCTCCTAACCGTCTCGTTGGTTTTCCAGGGTGGCTGCACGGTGCCTCGCCTGGTGCACCGGCTCTGATCAAAGAGGCTCCAGCGGGAAGATTACCCAGAGACGGAGCGCTCCAGCTCGGGTTTCCGTCAGGCACAGATGGCACTCAGCGAGCCTGGAGGCCCGGGGCTGGAGCTGCTGAAGAAAATCAGAGAGATGTGGGCACGACGCTGGGTCCGTGGAGGGAGAAGAGCCCCCTGGCCGCTGACAGTCAATCCAAATGGAGGCAATCTTACTCTCCCTCAAGGGAATGGCTTGCAAATGTACCCATTCCCTGCATCCTAAGAGCGTGCCTCCATCTCTCCCATCTGATGTATGAATGAAGCCGAGCAGGAGGGGCAGGGGGGGTGATGTGGTGGAGGAGAGGCAGGCAATCTCTGTGTGTCCTTTGAAGCTTGTCTTATGGCTTTTCTCTGTCAGGTCTCTCTCCAGGGACACTCGGGGAATCTGGCTCTGGAAGGCATCTGCACTCTCAAAAATCCAGGGCTGAGTTCAAGCATCCAGCCTGGAAAGTGTCAGCACACAGTAAACAGCTCGCAACACAACCCGTGACATTCAGAGCTGCACTTCCAGAGAGACAGGAGCATGTAAATAAAGAGACGGGAACACGCAGAGCTGCTGTTTACGTCTGGGTTAAAAATGCAGGGTTGGGGTTTGATCATGACAGGAATAAAGAGACTGTGAAGCTTTAAGACCAACTCACCACGGGGTCAGGAAACGAAACAGGAGTGCAAAGAAAAGGATTGGCAGTCCTCTGTTTGAGACATTCAGGGCCCAAAAAATTAATTTAACACTTCAGGATAATCTATAAACAAAGTTTTGCTCATGACATGAAAACACACCAGGAAACATTCACAAAATACCATCACAATCAAGAAGGCAAAGTTTATAAAGGCCGTTGATTGTAAAGTTGTACACACTACGAACAACATTTCTCCACGTTTAGCTCTAAAACATCACTTTTAATGCAGATTCAGAAAAAAAATTGTAAATTGTATTTGTCAAATATCAAATATAAATGTTAACTGTTTAATCTAAATGTTAAAAGTTATACATAAATGTTGAATATTATTTATGTTCTGAATTAAAATATTTAGCAACGTTTCTAATCATTTAGTTTCATTCTAGGTATTAAGCTATGACTAAATATTTATCAAAGATTTATAAATCTTTTGCAAAGATTTCTATATTTGAATATTTATAATCGCTTCCTCTAACTTTTATTTTGGTACTATCCAGTGGGCTTCAGAGTGAATTTGCATATTGGTAAGGTATTTAGAAATCTTGACTTTATATTAAGAAATCTTTGCTCAAGATTTAGAAATCTTGACTGAATATTTTGAAACCTTGGTAAATGTTTAGAAGTCTTTGATAAATATTTCTTCTTAGCTAAATATTGAGAATGAAAACTGATTGTGTAGAAATTAAGCTAAATTAGGGGGGTAATCGTGCTTAAGCACGGCAAGGTTTGGATGGCCAGTGTTAACCACGCCCTAAGTGACAAAATGAAACAAATGGTGAATCATAACTAGCCTAAACAGCTCAAGCTAACGGTTTGTTTTAGCTGACAGCTGAAACAAAAAACTCTAACAACTGTCCCAATGCTGCAGTTAGTTAACATGAAAATGAGCCCAAAGAGCAGCAGCCAGATCCTGTATGTAGCCATTAAAGTTCAGTATAATAAAATCAATGCAGCATTAATGCAACACCCTGTCAGAAAACCGGCTCTGAAAGTTGTTTTTCTGACCTAGTTTAGTTTTACTTTCTAAGTTGCTTAAATTAGTTAATTATTGCTAGAGTTCATTGTGCTAGACACTTCAATATTATTAATCATCTAAAAATTGAACTGCTTCCTAAACATCCACTCAACCAATGTAAAGGTTTATGGCTCATGGTAGCACCACTTCTAAATGGCTTTCCTTCCTCAAGTATCATAAGTAAGCTGTCATGACCCTCTGTCATGTATTTATTTTTTTAGTAATTGTTTTGTTGTTAGTTGTATCTTTCCTGTGTGTGTGAGTGGGTGCAAAGAACTGCACAGGTGGAGATGGAGGATTGGCTCTACGGTTGTGTTTTGATTGGTGCTCGACTGGAGGACGGGATTTGAGGGAGAGCTGCGATTGGAGGGACCAGACATCTCCATCTTAAGAAGCCGGTGGAAGCCCCGCTCTCTCTCTCTGACTTGCCTCTCCAAACAGAGGCTGTTTCCCAAAGCCAAGGTACCTTGCCTTGCCTTGGTCTGATGTGGGCGTGGGGTGGGCGTGGGCAGGCATCCACATCATCAGTCGCTGCCCAAGTGCTGTTCCAATGTTCATGTCCTCCAGAGGCATATGTCCTCCGTTTGGTTAGCATGTGGCTAATTGACCAAGGATACACAGGTGTATCCTTCGCTGCCTTGCCATGGCTTTAAATACCCAACATGCAATGCGTGAATCAACAAAAAAGGGAAAAAAATGGAAGGAAAAGACGCACCAGCTGAGGCGCGTGGTAAATTCCAATTTAAATGTAAGTAACAAAATACACCTCTGAAAATAACAACTTATGCCATGTCCAACACTTGACTCTTTTGTGTGTCACTCACATAACTATAATTACTGAGAAGCTGCACCTGCAGAGTGTCAATGATGTGACAATAAAAAAGCAAAAAGTGTAGAAAAGTGGCAAGCTATGACAATATTTGTAGCCGTCTGAGCTCCTCCCAAAATATGCCTTTGTAGGCTGTTCCATTAGCATCTCCTTTAAGCAGAGGCAGGACACTTGCCTTGGATTGGAAGGAAGTGGCTTCGGAGGCACTGCCTTCAAAGGCAAGGCAAGGCAAGGTACCTTGGCTTTGGGAAACAGCCAAAGAGCCGTGGGCCGCCTGAATGTATCTCTGTGAAGCCGTAGAGCCAATGTAACTTGTGTGTAGCCGTGTAACTTTGCGTGAAGCCAAAGAGGCAGATTTGCAGAAGGGAGAAGCCCCTTTTCTTTTATTGACTCTTTTCTCTTGTTTTTCGTATTTATAGTTAGGTAAGAAACCTGTCATTTGTTTTTCATTGTTTTCTTTCCCACAGGTAAGATTAGATGTATAAGACCGCTTTGTTTGTTATTTTGGGCATTGCTCTCAGTCTGTTAATAAAACTGATGTTCTGAATTGAAAACTGTTTTTTTTTTTGGCCTTTGTTGGGATTGGGCAAGCAGAGAGGGCTCTGCATGTTGTGTTCTGGGCACCCCTAGACCAGGGACATAACAAAGCATTTAGGAAAACAGCAGTTTAACATAAGATGCAATAAAAAAAATGACCAGAAGTTAAGCAGCCATCAGTGCAGTCTGTGTGTAGCATTAGTTGAAGTGCTTTTCAACCCGGAAATTTCCAGCTGGACAATAGCCTCTTGACACTAGTAACAAGGGTCTCAGTTGAGTTCGCAGTAATAAATTTACCCCACAATATGTTTCTGGTTGGTGGAGCACCCACAGTGTTTGTATTTCGCCATTTGTCCACAAAAACATCACACCTAGCTGTGATGGACCGGGTTTAATAACTGCTGAACAACAGTCTTCCTTACTTGTTTTTGAAAATACGCGGCTATGTGTGGACATGGCCTAAGCCTGTCTCTGTCAGCTCCCGGTGTTCCAGTTCAAAGGGTGACTCTCTACTGCCCTCTACTGGTCTGGTGATGTGTTGTAATTACTTTTTTTTCTTTTTTCAATGGTATGATTTACATCATCCATCTTGGTCCTTGGTTCCTGGTGTAAACACAGGCAAACTATGAGAACCATGCAGTTCCTTGGAGTGCTTCACTGGGAACTAAAGTCTGGTTGAAAAACACTTTTTGTATGGGATATGGAGTTTTTAGCTTTGACCATGTGACTTTGTAAGATGGTTCAAGAAATATGTCAATAAATGGATTCTACAGCCTTTTGTTTTTCTGGATATTTTAGATAAAGTTTGATTGAATCCTGTGTTTTTTATAAAGAGAAATGGAAGCTAAGAGCTGGTCTTTAAAACCACGAGTTCCCCTCTAACCCGTCCTGTGTGTTGGTGTGTGAGCTGCAGTGTTTTCTGCAGAGGTCTCCAGTCAAAAGCCTATCTTTAGCCCGCTGCGTGATTGTGGCAGAGCTCTGTAGGCCTCGTTTAGTCCCCCAGTGCAGAACTAATGTGCTTCAGATCAATAGTAGCTCAGAGGCAGGGCTGAGATAAAGTCTGAACCGCAGCCACAGAAACACGGCCTCTGTGCTCTCACACCACGCCGTCCCCTCCTCCTCTCGCCATCAGACAAACGCAGCGAGTTTATCTGACGCTTTCCATACCTGAGGAGTGTGAAACAGGTTCTTCAAGCCTGAAATAAAAGTTTCTGCACAGAAAAACACATTTGTTGTGTTTTCATTTGATGGTTTTCAGGGAGCAATATTTTCTCTCACATGTCCACATTGATTGTCTTTTCTTCTTTTTCTTCTTTCAATTTCGGCGAGGCGATTCATGTACGGCATTCTTGGAGCGTGGTTGGACTAAATAGCCTTATCTGCGGCTTTGTGCGCGGCGTGTCAAAGACGATTGTTTTCGGAGGACATCACAGGCAGATGGACAGATACTGCCACGTGCCGACTCCTTGTCAATTCTGCGAGCTGTGGCGTGTGCGCTCGCTCTGCTTTATCAGGCGGGAGATTGATTTCTGTGTCCATCTTGTTTGCCCTTCCCTTTGTGTTTCAAAGCTCAATTTAGAGAGGCCTATGATGTATTGACGCGCGCGCCGTGAATTACCCTGCTAAAAGATGCAAGCGCACAAAACATCTCGCACAAACGGATAGGTTCTGTCCTTCCATTTGCGACGGCGGGTTTTTGCCGTTCAGGGCACGTCCTCGTTGTGAGGCGGCGTGTGATGTGTCGCACAGATGAGGCTAATGTTTGGCAGGCGAGCATCTCACTGCGGCAGCTCTAACTAGATCAAGCCGCTCTAAAATAGGATGTCAATGGTGACTAATATGAAGAAACTATTTGCCTCGTGGCGTCGCTTTTTTTTTCCTTCTCCTCCGTCTCTATTCGCCTTGCAAACGCATTCATCACTGAGAAACACAATAAGTGAACAAACACCATCACTCTCTGCAGCAGCAAGCCGCCAGCCCCCTTCTCCTTCACACACACACACACACACACACACACACACACACACACACACACACACACACACACACACACACACACACACACATACACACACTCTTTATCCACTCTCCCTCCATAAACCTGGGCCTTTACTTCATTACCTCGACGGGCCCTGAATGCAGCACATCTCATTAAGAAACTTGCTTAATTAAAAAAGGGGCAATAAGCCTTTAATGGAGACCAAAAATAATGACCGTGTCAGAGACAGACCCAGTAATGACCAAATGAAATACTCACTGTATGCTCGCTCAAACATACACCGAGCTTTACATCCACCTGGACCTGCTAACGCCGCATCCAGACGCTTTGTTGTTTGGTCAGGAGGACAAATGAGATAGTTAGAGGTTTTAATAGATGTGGCTGTAAAAGCCGCCGCAGAATCAGCCGCTGAAGGCCTTAAGGAGAGGAGGAGAGGAGGCACGTCCGCAGCATACAGAGGAGCAGACAGCCAAATGCCAGCGGGCCTCCCTCGTTTATCTCGCCATAATGTTTCATGACTATTATGATGCTCATTTATTCCCCGCGCCGGGCAGATTTTAGAGTTCAGCTGGGTCAGATGGCTGTAATATTGTCAAGTGTTGAGTTTTTGGTGCTAATCGTCAAACATTTAACCCGGTTCCCCCAAAAGACAGGAAGTAAATGGACGAAATCCCTGGAAAGAGTCACGAGTTAAAGACTGAGAATGAACGTTACAGCCTCCACGTGATGACACACGTTCCTTATGTACAGAGTCCTTAAAGCAACTGGTCAAGGTTGGAAATTCGACTCCAAGTCATCCAACGCTTTTTGTTGTTATCCATATCAGTTGTGTTAAAGTGTCATGATTAAGTTTTGGGTTTGTGTTTTGTGTATTTCTGGGTTTTGGATTTTCTTGTGTCTCTTTTGTGAATTCCAAAAGAATTTCAACAACTGGACACATCTGTAGTCCGTAACTTGTAATATTAAAAATGTCATAAATTTACAAAAATATGGAACTGAAATTATTAAATTTATCAAAAAATAAAATTTTGAAAATGTGTAAGAATTAAGAAAAATAAACAAAAAATAGTCAAAATTTCAAAAAATTGTTGAAGAAAATAAAAAAAGAAATTAATAATAAAAATGTGCATTTTTTAATCGTAGACATTTCAACGGTTTGCATAAAAAAAAGGAATTTATGATGCAAGAATTAACAGAAAGTTAGTCATTTTTTTTATTTCCCAAAAAGTAAACATTTGCGAAAATGTAAAAAAATATTTTCATTAAATTTGCAATTATTACAAAAAATTTAAAATTTGTAATGTTATAAATTTCATAAATTTGCAAAATTTTTCAAAAATATGGAACTGAAATAATTTGCAAAATTTCTTAAAAATAAATATATTTTAAAAATGTGCAAGAATTTAGAAAAAAGCCTGATAGCTTTTTTTTCCCTTTTTTTTAAATATGGAATTTAAATTGCAGGAATTTACAGAAAGTACGTTTTTTTTTAATTTGCAAAAAAATGTAAACATTTGTGAAATTGCAAAAATATTTTGATATTTTTTCCAAATTTGAAAAAAATGTCAAAACATTGAAATTGAAAACATTTGCAAAAAGTTAAAAGAATTGTAAAAAATCACAGGTTGCAGACCCTTGCTCATGATGAATATGATCACAAAGATTCTCTTAATGGTGTAACGTGATCCACAGCTGTTGAGATGTCACGTCAGTGTCAACTAACTTTTAGGAATTACTTAGGATACTGAAGCAGGTTTGTTTCTCTTCTGGAGTCAAAAACTGAAAAGTTGTGCAGTATTTTCTTGGCAAAGTTAAAGTTCTTCACTCAGGGAAAGCTTCATTAATAAGTCTTAATCCTTGGTCATACTGTTGGAGACTCTTTGGTGAACTGTCCCTTTAAGAAGCACCATCAGAACTTTAGAGAACGCCATAACTTTGCTGCGTGTGATGCTCGGTATAAATACCAGCAGCAGCGTGGCGTCTGAATGCATGTAAATACCTTCATGAATGCTAATGGCACATTTACAATACAAAGCAGCGTCTTCCAGAAGGTGAAGGAGCTCGAGCATCATGCGCTTGCTACATAACAGATGGTTACATCAGGCTGTAAATTTCCTTACACAAGGCCAGCGACTCCGCCATGATGTGACCCAGCCGGTGAGGAGGATGAGCGGGGAGGGAGGATGGAGGAGGATGGAAGAGAACAGAGTCAAGTGGGCTCTGGTTCAGCAGCTCTGTGTGTCGCTTCAGTGAAATGATAATCAGAGCTTTTCTATCAGCGAGAGGGCGACGGATTCAGAGGGCTGAATGTGCTGGAGGGGGCAGTGGTCAGGGTGGTGTTATTCAGGAAACAACGGCTGAGAAAAGGAAGCCGAGTTTCTGATGCCATGATTACAAACTGGGAACCAGAAAAAACAAAAGAGGCTGTGTGAGTGTGTGGAGTAAAATCAACAGAAAACAGCTCGAGTCAATAAATAACTAAAAAGTAAAAGGGGAGGGGCACGTTTTGGCAATGGAAAAGAGTTTTGCTGCTTCATACCTGCTGAAATTACACAGAAAAGGAGGGGGATTTTCTGAATTGTTGGGAAATTTACACGTCCTCAACCACAGGACCCAAGACCAGTAGTTCCCAATGGGGGTCAGGCCCCCAATGGGGTTTTTCTGAAAGATTAACTATTTATGGTTTCAGATTCCAACCATCATTGTAAAAATATAAACAAAAAAGGTGTTATGGTTAATATAATCCATTAAAACAGGAAATATTTTAACCGTTTGCACACTTTTTGATTCCAAAAGACCCCCAAGGGGACTACTCCAGGGTTTAATTTGGGAAACGGCAATATTTGCACAAAGGTTGTCATGTCATCAATCAGCTTAATTTAGTATCTCAGTCTACTTTCTTTGTTTGTTCTTGTTCTGGCCTATTAGTGTATTTACACAGCAGGAGGTCACTGGTCTCTGGTATGACAGTTTTTAATAAGTTTGGGACCCCTGCCCTAAACTACTGGTTAATATGTTACTTTAACAAGTGTGTGAAGAAAATTACCTGAAATGTCTCTTGTTTCAAGGCTCAGCTTAAAAAAGAATGAAAGAATAAAAACAGAATAAATGGCTGCATGGTGACGTAGTAGATGGCGCAAAGGTCTGCAACCTGCGGCTCTGAAGCCTCATCATCTTTTAACTGTCAACATGCTAGATTAATACACATGCTTGATATGTGGCAAGACATAAGCAAATATTACATATACTGAACATTTTAGAAAATATCAATATATGTTATCTAACTCAAGGTTTATTTAAGAAAAAAAAAAAGTTATTTTTTACATTTAGAACCAATAAAGTTTTTGGAATTTTTTAATTGTTTGAAAGTTTTGCTCACTATGAATACACTTTTTACACTCTCTTCCTTTCCTTTCTTTTTTTTATTTTTATTTTTTGCAAATCTAAAAAAGATAAAAAGAGGAAATTTCCACAGTTTTAATGAATTTCATTTTTTGGAACATTTCCAAAATTTTTAAAAATTTTGTCTTTTTGCAAATAAAAAAAAAAATAAAAAAGGAGAAATTTTTGTAGTTTTATTAAATTTCATTTTTTTGGATCATTTCCAAAATTTCATCTTTTTTTCAAATAAAAAAAAAATACTGAACTTTCTTGAAATTTCAAAAACTTGAATTTTTTAATTTTATTTTTTCAATTTTTTAAATTTCAAAAGTTTTTAAAATATTTGCAAAATTAAAAAAAAAAACAAAAAAAACTAAGACATCACAAACATAATATATAAATATATATAAATCAACTTCTTATATAGATAATTATTCAGCAGATTGCAAGGCAAGGCAAGTTTACTTCCAGAGCACAATTTATACAAAGGGCAACTTAAAGTGCTCTACAGCTAACATAAAATAAAATGAAATACCAATATGCAAAATAAATAAATGAAATGTAACTATGTATAGAATTTCCTACACTATTTTATCTTAATTGTAAAGATAAAGTAGATTTTGTGGCTCCTAAATGACTTTAATCTAAGTAAGCTGAGGTAAAATCCTTGGAAAGTGAAGGTTGCAAACATTTTGGTTGGTGTCGATGTGAAAGGGAGAAGAAAACATGAGAAATTTGAAGGTGAGTGCAGTGAAGAGGAGGGCTCCCAGCCAGATCTGGAGTTTTGGCAGGTCTGCGCAGCGAGCTTTCAGCACAGAAACAAAGGTGTTATCTGTCTCAGTACGTCTGTTTTTAATGCGGTTGGTTTAGGATCTTGATGGTAAATTTAGTATAAAGTTGATGTTGGCTTTGAAACATGATGAAAAACCACAAGGCAAACATTTCGTCAACAATTAACCGTTTTTTTACAACTTTAGTTTATGAGCAAGAAACGACTGGATGAACTTTTGAGGACACACGAGTATAACTAAAGTGTTTGATGGTTTTCTTCATCATTTGTATTTCACACGTCGCTGTTTACCGCGCCTTTCTTCTTCTGGACGACCAGAGTTTTCCACACGCCGCTCTCCTCGTTGGAGCGTCTGATGAGCCCACGGACAATGTAGCGTTAATGGGTTTGTGAGTGCTGTTTTAATTTCCCATGTGGAGGCCGCAGGAGCCCGTCCTCCTGACCCTGGCGTGTGTCGGAGAGCCCTTCCAGAGCTCAGCGGAGAAAAACGGCCTTATTAGCCCAGTTCATTAAAATCATTAATAGTCATGAAATGAGAGGCACCAGAGTCCAAAAGGCTTAATGCTCCATCCATATTAATTAGACACCCACAAATCTGAAGTGAGGGAAACCGGGGCTGCAGCCGCTCCTGGCACACACTCACACAAACACACACACACGTACACACACTTAAACAACCTGCCTGCTGTGGCGTAACCTCCTCACACCCCTCAGCCTCCCCTCCCCCATCTGTCACAGCCGCTACCCTCCTGTTACTACCACGATTAAATTCCGTTTTAATTAAAACTGATCACATTAAGAAACTGATGTGGTTAATTAACTGGACTCTGGTGAAAGCGCCTTCCTCTACATCTGACGGCTGCATTGTAAAACACTTCCTTCATGGGGAGGGGTGCTGCATGTAAAACCAGCAGCACCAGCACCCTGCTGTCGTCTGCCCGCACTGGTTTCCTCCTCTTCACACAAACTGGTTTCCCTTTAGATCCTCTGACACACTCCAACAAGTCCTTCAGACAAATCTTATTCAACTAAACTCGCTTTTTAAAGTTATGTTTTAACATTTTTTTTTTGTTGTTAGATAGGAACAGCCAAATATGTGCCCTTCTTGGTAGGTGGCGTTTAAGCCAGATGCAGGTAGCCACATCAGCTGCTTGATAGCATGACAGCATAGCAGTACGATGGTGTACCCGCTAATAAATCCAACAAAGAAGAAAAACACAACTCAGTAAACAAAGAGCAATGACGGAAGACATCCAGCAAGTCGTCTTCTTTGTGATTTTCATGTGTCTCTTTGTTACAAAGAAAAATCAAGCTTTGTTTCAGAGAAGACTGTGAGAAATACAGCAGCCGCTGTCACACAGGAAGTGAGGATTATTTCAACCAATCAACAGCCTGCAGTGTTTCTAGCTCCACCTAGCTCAACCTCAACATTTCATCTCTTAATTTTGATATTTTTTAAGAACGAAAATTCATATTTTAGCCAAGTTGGAAGTAAAATGTGACTTCTGAACTTCCACTGCAGTAGATGGCGCCGAAGAGCTACTTCACTGTATGTTACCAGTAGATTGTATAATAAATGATATTTCAAAGTATATCTAAATTTGTATTTAGTTTATCTTGCCCTGTATACCTCCTTATGTAAATACATATTCTGGTTTCTTACTGATATTTAAATGCTTATTTATTTTTTTATACCTACTACTTATTTCAACCAATTGTATTATGTAAAGAGCAATAGTACTACAAAAATTTCCCCCTGGGATGAATAAATTATTCCTGATTCCTGAAAATATTTAATTTCTAAACTTGATAATGTGGGTTTTTGTTGCATTAAGCAAGTCAGTCTGCCATAGATATCAATATATATATTTTTCCTTTCAATTTTGAGTAATATTTCGATTGGCATAAACATCACCTCTATTTTTTCATCTTAGTTATTTGTGTAGGACACTGCAATATATCACAATATTGAGATACACTGAAATACATCGTAATACTGTTGTGACATAACCTAAGTATCATGATGTGTAATGCACAGAGAGGCTCTTGCTGCCAAGGTTTGGTACCCAAAGGGTTAATCACATGACCAAGATCTGTTAATCCCACCGGTGGTTGGCTGTAACATTCCATGTGGTTGTGGCATACAGATTTTTCCCAACTTCATCGCTGTCTTTAGTGACATTTCAGACCCCTCTACCTTTCTTTTTATGTGGAAAAAAGCGTCAATTTATAGAGGGGTCATCTGAAATCCAGGGTGTACCCAGGGAGGAGTTTAAACACACGACTGTCACTCGACGCTCATGACTGCATTATCCGTGGACACTTACCAGACTGTGACAGACCAGGACGTAAACGTGTGTCAATAAATCAGAAACCCTCCCAGACCAAAAAGAGCACACAGACTGCTGAGTCTGAGACCCGGTTCATAATAAAAGAACCAGAAACTACGTCCAGAGTTAATTATTCACCCACAGATGTTGCTGGTGTTTCAGTGTAAAGTGTAACCCTGTTAACTGGTGACTCTCTGCTGTTAATCACTGATACTGTCAACTGAGAGTCACCAGTTAGCATGGTTGCTATTAACTCCAAAACACCGGTTGCTCTGTGACAGTCCAAACTTGATAAATGTTGTCTCTGTTGTATAGTATCGTTTCTAAAAACTGACCACAGAACAACTGTACATTTTGATGCTGCTAACAGGTTGAATTCAGTGTTTAAAAAACGCTTACTTGTCTGAATGAATGGAGCTAAACGCTGCTTCTGCAGTCAAGATGCATGTGCATATTTATGATGACCTGGGCTGACAATCCCTCGATAAAAACGGTGACTTTTCTGGAGTTTGGAGACAGATGTGAAAGCACGTATAGATTTCAACCCAAGTCCACTTCATTCTGCCAGTGTGAACACAAGTGTGCCGTGCTCTGGCACAATTCAGCTCTCTGCTTTGGCACACATCAGAGAGGTGAGGTTTAGTGCGGTACACTTCATGCACGAGCACATGAAGGCTGACAGCGCCTATGATTCATGACGTATGCTGCAGTCTGAGAAGGCGTCTGCATGCAAATGACTCGTGCGGACACTTATCTCTTTGTCTCTTTTGGTCATTTTTGACGATCCCAACCCTGTATAAAGTTTATTACTGTTATAAACACATTTAAGATGTGCTCAGTATTTTCTGACTTGTCAAGTATTTGCAGCTGCTCTTTTGCACAGTTGATCATTGTTGTTTATTTTTAATAAGAAAATTGCTCAGAATGGCAAAATACAACAGTTGAAAAATAAGGCTCAGGATTTGTACCGTAACGTATGATGTAGATTTTTTTTTGTCAAAGTTTACGTTATAAAATTGGTACCGAAAGAAGTATCATTCAGGAACCGGTACTGAACGAAACCCAGCCCAAGGTATGCCAGGCACCTGGCAACAGAAGGGTACGAAAAAATAGGACGGTACGGTTTGGTTATTTGGGGACAAGATGTGTGCCGTACCGAGACAAACCAAACTGAACCACTTGGTGGAAGCGGCGCTGTAGGAAGTCTTGAAACCAGGAGCTTGTGTTGGATGTGTGGATTATTTGGAGGAATAATGGAAATCTAAACAAGTCAAAAACCTTTCTTGTGGGTATTTAAAGACTTTATTTCAGTTTCTGTGGCCCGGAAAACATGGACAATATCCAAAAATCTCACAGACCTCCTGGTTGGTTTAATAGTTGTGAAAAGGTGACATTTTCCCAGCAAATGACTCAGATCTAGAGCGACCTAGACCTTACACATCAAATACACAGCTTGAGAGGAGCTGGGAAGACCGGTGGGTACAAATGTCTTTCCTCCTTTCCTTTCCTTTCTCCTTTGTTCCCTCCTTGTGTCTTCCCTCCTCGCCGGCTTCCTCTGACCACATGGAGCTCTTGCTAGCAGTCAGAAGTTATGGTTTGTGGCCGGTGAGCTGACAGCGCTACAGCAGAGGGCGAGATAAGGCTGTGACCTCTCTGGCCGGAGAGGATGAGATGAATACATTTACTCGCCGCGTGATGGAGGGCGAGGAGGAGGGGGAGGAGAGGGGGTCGTCCCTGGGCGCCCGGCCCCCCAACTAAATCTGCTGGATCTGTAACAAGGGTTTCAGACAGCGAGGGTGGAGAGGGGGGAGTGGGAAGTGGATGGGAGGAGGATGGAGGAAGGTGTGTGTGTGTGTGTGTGTGTTTATATATTTATATATATGAGTGAGTATCGTCTCTTCTTTTTCCCCAAGGCCTGATATTGGATGATGTCCTGAAATCAAGGCCTCCTGCCACACGGCCGTGATTCATCACCTTACAGAGACTCTGTGTGTGTGTGTGTGTGTGTGTGTGTGTATGAAGAGAGTGAGAGTATCTGTGCATACAGTTTACATCTCATCTTTTCTTCTGTTTTAACAGACGGAAACTTTCCCTTTATGATGAGAATTTAAGGTTCACGCACTTTACCTCTTTCCTCTCACAGACTTACTTCTCATTCCTAAAGGAAGTAAACTCTTGCTTTAACCAACAATTTCTGCTCCACGGGCAGCACTGAGGTTTAGCGACTGAGCTGAGATACAGCACGAAAACATGACCAAGAACTGGATTCCTGGAGTCGACGCTACTGTTCCTGATGCAGAGTCGTGAAGCTGATAATTGGCGGGTCTGTACTTGATACGGAGCGCACTTTGAGCTTCTTTATTTAACAAGAGCGTCTGATTGGACAAACTCATGATCCTGATATCTTCAAAACTGCCAAGTTAGTACTCTTCTGGCAACAAAAGAGTACTACAAAGTGGGACGATACCATAGACTGTATAAAACATGGACGTAGTCTCGCCGACATCACCCGTCTGTTTCTGAAACGGAAAATGAAGCAGATCTGCTATCGCGGCCATATTGGTAGTGGCAAGGGCTTCACCTACAGCTATAGGCGCCTGTTCGTCACGTGACCCTCAGCTGTGCCTCTGATTGGGGGAGCTTGTGATCTTCATATCCTCTTAACGGTCGAGAAAAAAATTCACCCCCCGTACAGTGTGTGCTGATAGTAAAACTAGCGACTCAGACAGGAGATGTTTTTTGAACCAGGCTGTAAAAAGGTTAATTTCTGCTTTAACAACAGCTTTTTTTGGCTTGGTGTGTTTGTGACTTCCGCTACTTCCGGAGCCAGCCTCAAGCGAACACTCCAGGAACAGCAGATCTTAGCACTTCAGCATTGTCTTATATTCCCAGACCGGAGGTTGCCACTTGGACGATACGGTTTGGGTATTTGGGGGATCTGTTCTGGTTTTAGTCAAAGAAAACACCACAAAATGCGTGCCGTATTGAGACGAACCAAAACGAACCGCTAGGGGAAAAAGGGCTGTAGAAATTCTGGAAACAAGGAGCTTTAACATGAGAATTGCCCAGTAAATTGTAAGTAGAACGATCTAGCTGACAAACCACAATTAAAGTGATACTCCGGGATGGAACAAGTTGGGTCCTGTCACAAGGTTTAGGGCCTTATTTGAGTGGTGTTTTTGTGTAAAAGTAACGTGCTGGAATTACTCTAAATAAAGCGTGAATGCAGACCGATATCAGATTTTTTCAGTGGGAGTCTGTTTATTTGTGTTTTTGGTCAAGTAAAATATGGCCCTGTCTGAGTGCAGAGGAAACCTGCAGAGGAGCAGGGAGGGGGTGTTTGGTGCCAGCGCTCTGGGCTTCTGCTGCACAAAAACACTGCTGTAGGGGTAATTTCTGCCCTAAACCTTGTGATAGGACCCAACTTGTTCCATCCGGTGTATCACTTAAATTGCTGAAACAATTTACCTCAAGGATTGTAGAGAGTTAGGTAATTCATTCCACAATTTGGCAACAACAGAGGAGAAGAGTCTGGCTAGAGATTTGGAGCCACACTGGGCTGGGAGCACCAGGCGTCTTTCACAAGCATGTTTTCAACTAGATGCTGCAGTATCCATTCCAAAACCGCAGGGGGTGATATATCACAAACACATCAACTCAACTCAACTTTACTTATAGAGCACTTTAAAACAACCTCAGCTGAAACAAAGTGCTGTACATAAAAGTAGTGCGGAGATAAATGAGTAAATAAAACAAATAAATCATTAAAACAAAGGTGCACATAGTAAAATAAATTGTGACATTGTTCTAAAAATAATTAAATCAATGAAACAATTAATAAAAAACTAAAACAAACTGTAAAAACACTAAAACATGAGCAGAGTCTCAAGCTGGGTTAAAAGCCAAAGAATAAAAATGGGTTTTAAAACTTGTTTTAAAAGCGGACATTGAGGGGGCTCATTATGTCTACTAAAGTATTAAACTAGAGTAGAAGAAGATGTTAACACTCTGACGAGTCTGGCCGCAATTTTATATCAGAAAATTCTTCATCGCACAGTTATCATGGTGTGATGAATCATAGAAATGCCAAGATTATTTGTTCTTGGGACGCTAGGAGCCCCAGTTCATCTGCACATCTCTGCAAGGATCTTAGAAATTTTTGGGGGTACTTGTTTGTGTTTGCCAGGAGGCCAAACGCCCAACTGAGCTCCACCCTTTGCTTTTCTCTGGGTTGAAGAAAGTCGAGTCGAGTCAGCGTTTGCAACATTGTATCTGAAAAACTCCGGCTTCAAAATGTTGCTCCAGAAACGCCGCTGAGCTCCCAGCGAGTTTCAAAGGTGTGCCGACTCGCGTCTCTTCAATATATGTGTGAATTTAAATAGACGGAGGCTCTGCAGCGAGGTCAGGGCGTGATTTGTAGCAGAACACGCAGGTCCTCAGGTACAGGATCCTCTCTTTGTCTTTTCAAGAGTGTGTGTTTCTTTTTTGTATGTGTGTGTGTCGACCAAGGGCATCATTTATCCAGCAGCCCAGAGGCAAAAACAACCTGCTGCCAGTATTGATGGTTGGTCCTGCAGCACCTGTGCGGATTGGGTTCAAAGGTCACCAGTCACAGGCAATCAGGAGTAAATGGAGCCTGTGTAACACTAGACAAACGGCTAAGAGCTTCAGAACAAAGCCAAGGCCGCCATCCACCGAGCGTGTGTGTGTGTGTGTGTGCTACGCTCCTTTATTTCACTCAACCTCAGCCTCTGTAACAGGATTAATTCTTGTTTATTTCTAAGCATCTGACCTTGCGTATCATCCTTTTATCCTGACTTCGCCTCATGACTCCAAACCTCACCGGGAAAAGTCACATCTCTCTTATTTTTAACGAAATAAAATGACTGCTGGGTGAGCCACTCAGCAGCCAAAACACATTCCCAATCCTTTTATCCCCTCGGTGAAGGTTTAACACTCTCAGCTCCTGCAGTCAGCACCGTCCCCGGCTCATCCGCAGACTAATCCAGCGCTGTGTTATTGTCTTATTGACTCCCGAAGCCCAAACGCCAAGAATCAGAGCTGCTCGTGGGAGGCTTCGCGGAGGCAAGCTGGCGAAAATTTCGGCTTCTTGTAGCGGGGACGAGCCGAGGAGGAGGAGGACGTATATCAAAGAGGTATTAAAGTCACTGATCCATCGTGCCTTAACTCACTCTTACATCATCATAAAACATCATCCAATTTAGCAGCTCTGTCAGAGAGAGGAACCATAACACATTTGCATAATGCAGCGTCTTCACTATGCTAATTCCCCCTCCAAGTCAGCCGTACACAAGGACTCTCTTTTGGACTTATTCGGTCTTTCTATTGTGTGCGTTTGAGTGCATTACACCATGCAAGCATGTCGACGACTGGAGAAGATTATGGAGGTAAATGAGGCTCTCCAAAGCCCTCCGAGCTCTCCGCACAGCCGCGCAGAGATACAGCGGGAGCGTCACAGGAGGAGCAATAGAAACACATTACCGCTGAAATCACATTGAGGGGTGTGAGTTACCCAGGAAATGGATGGAGCACACCAGGGGGAAAAGGTAGGTGGGGGTGATGTTCAGCGTCTCTACACTTTGCATTTCACAGATTTACATAGCAGACTTTTTTTCAGGTGAAGAAATAATGATGTGCCGTTGCATTTCAGGTGAAAAAAAAAAGATGAATCAAGTGTTTCACACCTAACCAGAAACTTATCCAAACGTTAAGAAAAGGTGGTTTCTATTCAGCTTTTGTGTTTTATGTCTGAAAACAACCTCTGATAAATTTCAGTCTGGTTTTAGAGTAGGTCACTGCACTGACACCATCTTTTAGCGGCAGAAAAGGGAAGCGCTCAGTTTTAATTCTTTTAGATCTCAGTGCAGCTTTTGACACAGTTGATCATGCTGTTTTAATTGAACATCTTAAAAACTGGGTGGGTATCAGGGACACTGCACTCAGAGCGAACCTTCATAGCTCCACTACTTCCACCATTGCCTGTGGTGTACCGCAGGGTTCAGCTTCGGGTCCAGTTTTATTTTCTATCAATTTGCTGCCTCTCGGCCAATTAATTAAGCACCATCAGGTCTTTTATTACTGCTACGCAGATGACACACAGATATACCTTCCTCTGGGACCTTAGGACCCACAAGGCCTAGCTACTGTCACCAGGGCCGGTCTGTCCTACAGGCGAAGAAGTTTCCTGCCTGGGGCGCCAGGTGTGCTTAGGGCGCCGCCAGTGGCCCTCACAAAAACAAAAAAAACAAAAAAAAAACAACAACAAAAAATGGTGGGCATCCAGGTGCCCCCCTCCTTTTCTACACGATGAACAAATAAGCAAGAATAAATACACTTTTTATTTACAATATTTCATCTGGCCTGGCTGATGCACTTGAACAGAGACATGATGCTGCTGCTTGCTTTAGTGAGGGGGATATGTCTCTGCACAACTGGCAACCGCAGCCTAATCAAGACGTGTGCGTTGATGTAATGTAAACACAACCACATTGTTGGCGCCGCCGCCGCGCATATCATATCAGGCAGACAGGTAGCCTTTTTTAAAAATGAAAATACACAAGCCCTCAGGTGCGCAGGGCAGAAAACAGAGAAAAGAGGAGGAAAGGAAAGCCCGATTAAGAGATAAGCTATGTCAACAAAGTGCTGTTTTGCGTTTCTGTGTTATTTTAGGCTGATTGGCGCTAACGCTAGCGTTAGCTAAGTAATAGAGCTCAAGGCAAAGCTAGCTAGATAATGCAATGTTATGATGAGCTATTGATAGATTCTACAGATTGAGATGAATGCTCAACCCTCACGTTTGGGCTTAGTAGTTTTATTACCAAAAACGAGGTTACTACCATACACCAGCATTGCAGAGTTACAAAACCCAAACCCTTGTCATCATGCTTACCTAATTTGCCTTGAGTCTCAAAATTAGTAGCAGGCTGCACCATTATATCATTGATAATGTGGCTACAGCTATCAATTAAAAGATTGATATAAATTGTTTGTCCTGTGTCCTGTAGAAGCCCCCAACTCCTGGAGGAGAGGAGACTTCTACACCACTCTCTGAAGCATGTAAGTAACTCGAGCCAATTATTTGTGGTCTCAGTGTAGTTGATAAGTTGATAAGTTTGATTTGGGGGGCACCTAAATGCCAATCTTGCTGGGGCACCAAAATGTGTAGTTCCGGCCCTGGCTGTCACGGACTGTCTCAGTGACGTCAACTGTTGGATGGCTGAAAATTTCCTTCAATTGAACAATTCAAAATCTGAAATAATTCTATTTAACATACCAACTTTCATTTGCTCTCCATTTCAAACATTAAATAAATACTCACTCGACCAGATCTTGAAAAAACATCCCATGCCTTCATATTCTCAAGACTGAATTACTGTAACTCTCCTCCCTGGTTTAAATTTCAAAAAAAAAAAATCCCTTTCTCGCCTACAACCAGTTCAAAATGCAGTAGCTCAACTTTTAACTGGTTTTAGGATAGCATCACATCACTCCCGTCATTTTCTGAGCCGCTTATCCTATTCAGGGTCACGGGTGGCTAGCCTATCCCAGCTGTCATTAGCCGAGAGGCGGGGTACACTCAGGACAGCCAATCACAGGGATGACAGAGACGGATAACTTTTTACTCACACCTACGGACAATTTAGAGTGTTAAATTAACCTGATAACCATGTTTTTGGACAGTGGGAGGAAGCTGGAGTACCTGGAGAGAACCCACACATGCACGGGGAGAACATGCAAACTCCACACACAATCAAACTGGTGCCCTTCTTGCTGCAGCGCTAACCGATGCGCCACTGTGCAGCCCTCTGTTGTATTATTTCTGAACATAAATGTTTATCATGACACTAAATTTAAACTTTGCCCAAATTCTGCCCTAGGTTTTCACAACATAATCAAAAACCTAAACGTAAAACCCGTGCCATCCTGTCAGAATAAGCCCCTGTCTTTTAGCTGTGATGTTTGAGAACCGAACTCTCAGTTTACTGGCGTCCACACAAAACCATGAAACCAGAGTTTTCTAAACTTGTCACTTTGGCTGGATTTTTCAGAAAACATTATTTTTAGTGACGTAAAACTGCAGTTTAGTGTGGACAATGGGCGAGATAGGATATATGCCGTTTCCCAGATATTGAGCTACGTGTGGACATGACCTGAGAGACACTGGTGGCACTGGACCTCTGTGAACCTGACGAGCAACCTCTCACTATCTCTGAAGGTGAGACAATGAGCCAGAGCCAGGAGCTGGAGCCACAGGACTTATAAAAACTTCCCACAGCTGCTCCAGATCAGGAGCAATCAGGCACACACACACACACACACACACACACACACACACACACACACACACACACACACACACACACACACACCTGACCCTGCTCTGACATGATTGTCTCAGGTCATGTCCACACGTAGCCGGGTTTTTGGGAAACCACATATATTTTTATACATTTACGATGTTTTCTGAAAACTCAGGCCAAAGTGAAGATTTCTGAAAACTCCTGCTTCTTGGTTTTCTGTGTACGCCAGTAAACAGAGTTTTCGGTTCTCAAACGTCACAGCTTAACGACATGGGGATCATTCCGATTGGCTGGCACAGGTTTTACACCTGGAAAACACTGCCCATGATGTCATTTTTTCAAGTTTTGGAGTAAACACAAAAAAACTTTACCAAATACAGAGCAGATGATATTTATTAATCATTTCCATCAAAAAGGCCTTCACAGTGGATGACTGTTGACATGCAGAGAACATTGTGTGCCAATCATGTAACATTGAAGAATAAAGTGACTTAGGTGACTTTAAACCTGGCTTAAACTGCAAACTCCAAACTGAAATTACTCTGAGTTAAATTAAACAAATGTCAGGTAAATCAGATTAATCAGGAGGCAATCCCTTTCCTCACTTCTCCGGGTCCTCTTTTCTGTTATTTTATTGAACTTATCCCATTTCCAACATCCAGTTTGGACAACTCTTTAAAATCTGGCCATTAACTGTATTTTAATTCCATAAAGCAAACTCAAAACGTAGATAACTCCAACCTAAATTGAACAAATGTCAGGTCAATCCTACGCTGAGTACTCATACATCTCCTACCAAAAAGCAAAAATATTTCTTTGATGTTAAAACTTTGAGGGGTGTTATTTCCTTGAGCTCATTTACGTTTGGTTACAGAAATAAGTGGGCTAGCCAGGAATAGGTAGCTAGCTAAAAGTAGCTAAATTTGTAGTTAAACTAAAACTTGTGAAATTTAGACAAAATTACTACACAACATTATACTTATACTTCAGCTTCTTCTGCACCTAAGTTTCATTTTCTTCCTGAAGCAGCCGCCATCATGAAAGCTTGTTAAACTCCCTAAGTCACACATTTTATCCTAAATAATCCACATTTTTGACTTAGGTTAGAAATAAAATGGCCAAAATAACCCTCTTGACTGGGACATAAAGAGCATGATCCTTTCAGCTAAAGCTTTAACTGATTTTACCAGAGATGGCCAGCACGATCAAAAGATGATTTAAGCCAAAAACTCACTCTCCTCAAAAAATGACTCAGGCTATTATATCTGAATAAAAGTATCAGGAGAACAGTAACATTCTTGAATTAAAATCAAACAAAAGTACAAATTTGCGTCACTCAGATTTATCTGAGAGGTTTTCTGTGTCTTTGAAATGAGCTGAGAAAGGCAGTGAGGTGAACGCTGATGTTCAGACAAGGAGAATAAGAAAAGCACAGTCCTCTGACAGAGAATAAATGACCGCTGTCACTTTCTGAAAACACTGTCTGTTAAACTTAAAAAAACAAATTCACTTTCATAAATGTGCATTTGAGGCCTCCTCACGATGACCATGTTCATTTAGTTTGTGATAGAAATCTAGAAAAATGAATAAAGCCGTATTAATGTTACAGATGGAGGTGTTTGTGACCTCCAGCTCTCCTAACGAGCTCTCACTCAGCTCACCTGTCCTCAGAGCTCCCAGCTGCTCCTCATCAGCCTGAGGAGTCTATAAGAGGAGGTGCGTTCCCTCAGTCAGGTGTGTGACACCAGCGAGCCAACACCTTCAGTTGGTTTCTCTTGGTTTGTGGGATGAGTGTTTGGGAGTGTGTGTATGAGGGTATTTATAAGAGATTTGAGAGGGTTGATCATGAAGATTTTGTTTAAGGCCTTCTTCTTTTGGTTTCTCTACTCTTTGAGTATATTTAGCGGGTGGCTGTGGAGCGTGAAACCTCTGCTCCACCTTTCAGACCCCCAAAGGCCTTGCTGCAGTTTTTCTTTTGTCCGTGACTCCTGTCCCTCACGTCACGAGACTTGTTGAGATGTAACAGTATCCACAGGAAGAGCGTTTGATTTCTGTCTGAGAGTATCATCATTTTGATCTATGGACCTTATTTGATGGACAGGGATAGCACAGCAGCATTGCATTATGGGAGAGTCGAGACTAAAAAACATCTGAGATATTACACCATCAAATACAGTGACGTTACAGAAATTAATGACTGAGGAGTTTTCATCAAATAAAGCCACGACCTCAAAGAACTAGAATGTGACTAAAACTAAAAGGTGTTTCTTTGTTCAACAAAATATGAGGGGGGAAAAAAAGCTAAAATAAACTGGTATTTTAGCAGCTCTTTACCCAGAGCAGGTATTCAGTCCTGCTGTGCCAGAAATGAAAATATGATCTGTTTTGTCTACTGTTTCTCACACAGGCCTTTTTGGTCATTAGGTAATTTACTTAAAACTAATCCACCCAGAGCTTGCACAGCTGTGGTCTTACAGGTCCCTTCCTCACCTTTAAGTGAATGATTGATCAAAGACTGTAAAAAAATGGACGTCATCTTGCTCGGCTCGAAGTGAGGTCGCCACAAAAACTGCTCTCCCTAGTATGGGTAAAGAAAATCAGTCTCCCCAGTCATTCCAGATGGGCTGTGTTTTTCACGTCAGATTGTTGTGGTGATTTGAAGATATCATTTGGCTGCCTTGTATTTAAGTCCTCTTTTTTTCTGAAAAGTTTTATTAGTTATTAGAGGTTGAAAACAAGGCTTCACGTCATGTTTAACGATGATTGTCAGCTGCCGTACTTGTGTATTTTTTGGGGGGATTGTAAAATATGTTGGAAGGTAGAGTCAAGTAGTTAGACTCGAAAGAAAAAAAAGTTTGTAACCTGGCTTCACTCAAATTTTCCCAGAATCCCTCACAGTCTCTACTGCACAGACTCTGGCTCAACAGCTGCTAACAATGGCTGCGCCTGTGATGGGGGAATTTTGGCTTCAAAACTGTACAATGGCAAATGGTGGAGTCACGCTGTCCACTCTATATTCAGCCTGGTTTTGACAAGTCAATTTACCTCTTCTCTCAAAAAGGGGTCTTCAACCAGATGGACTGCTGTTGAAAAAGCTTGAACAGTCAAATCAGGTCTGTCCTGGCAGATGTTAGAGTTTAAATTCAAATTAAAACTTGCTTCAGACAAGAAAGAGGTAGATTGGAAACATGTCTGTCTTTCACACCTGAAAAACTTGTCGTTGTATTTTTATCATTTTATTGCTGTGAATTCAGCAGCGCATACTCCTTCTACAAACTTCAACCGATTTTCACCGTTCAAACTTCAAAACATTCAGCTTATTTGGAAATAGGGGACTATGACTTTTCAGGTCTCTTTATCAAATATTTTCAGAGATATTTCCAATTTATCACAATTTAGGTCCCATAGTGATGAATGTAAAGTTTTCTCCCTTCAGGGCTTTTTTTAGCCTGCTTCAGACCCTTCTCATTCAGTTATACATTCAGCCAGAAACTTCATTCAAACTTCAAAACATTCAGCTATCTTTTGACTTTATTCAGTGGCTTTCAGATTCTTCCTAACATTCATAGTTTTTTCACAGTGAGGCTTTAAAGGTTGTGACTCATTTCAGCTCTTCCAGCTATTTAACATTGGTGTGTATTGGACAGAATGTTTCAGCTTAGAGTGGGAAACAAAACCTGGAAACTTTCTGGAAATACTGTCACTGCAACTACAATTTTCACCCCACTGACACATATAAGGTAACGAAATATAGATAATCATGTCCTGCTTCTGACAAAGTGGTTTTTTAAGCAAAAGAATTGAGCACTTAATCACAAATTAGCCAACTGTCAGGTAAAGTCAAAAAATCGCCCCATCTGCTCCAATGTTAATTCCTGAGGGTCTTCCTCAGATCAGTGAAGGATCACTCAATTGTATCTCGCTGCCACAACCACATTTGTAGGTCTACAGACATGGTACTAACATGGACAGCTTCCTATGGGCCTCGGGCTTCTCAAAAACTATTCATTTTTCTGATCCCAACTACCATTTTGTTATAAGTGCTGGCAGTTTAAGACCACTGAATTCAGTGGTACAGTCTTGAGAATCAACAGTCTCAACCTAGATTATACCCCCTGATGAATCTGGCCTGGGCCACTTCCTTCCCCCCATGCCAGACTGTTACCCCATGTTATAGCAGTAGTGTTGAGTGATCCACACAATAAATGTTTTCTTCATTTTATTGGAAAAAAAAATGTACAAAAAAACAAACGTATCAGCAGTGACCAAATTAAACACTGGTAACAAGACTGTAACGATCTTACACTTTGGAACTGTAAAATATCAAAAGGTGGTGATACAGTTGGTCCTCCATGGTTCAAAATAAAGAGAATATGTTTTTAAAGATTTCAATGCACCATTTTTATAGCAAGTGTTTAAAAACAAAAGAGAAAGTAAGAAAAGGATTTTTTTTTTTCAAATGTCCTTATTTATTATTTACTGTGGTAAACAAGTTATTCTGGATACTAGAGGGTAATTGTAAAGTTATTTCTGTTAGCTGCTCAAAGGAACAGTTCAAGTCAAAGGGATGTTTCATGTTAAGATAACTGGTAGTTGCAGTCCAAATAGAACTCAGATGCATTTGATAAAGTTTCTTGGATGAGGGGTGAAACGTTTTCCAGTCCAGTTGCCTGTTTTTGAGTCTTCAGATTAACCAGGACTTGGATGGATGAGAATCTCCATGGACATTTGTAGCAGTTTTCAATTTATGAAGAAAAAATAAGACCCGAACAGTTCTTAAACGGTTAAAGTATTTACTTTTTACCCGTTTTGTGCCACAAGTCTGGCTCTCTGTTAACTCAGATTCTGGAAAGATTATGCAGGTTTTTTTTTCTTTGATTGTTCTTTATTGACTCAAACACTTTGTAAACTCCTTGACCAAGAAGGGGTATAATGTGGCCTGGTCTGTTTTACACCCTGTGGTTTATTCTGGAGTGGGTCACATTATAACCCAGGGTGTAATCGAGCCTGGGCCAAAATGTACCTGAGTATAGTCTGGATGGGGGCTAATTAGTCCTGTTACACCGGCCAGACAGGAGCCTGGGATTGTTCTTCTTGGTGCTCCAACTTCCACCCACAGTCCATAAATGGTGCTTATATGACAAGTTTAGTTTGTCTAATTCTAAAAGTGAACCCTGTGATGGACTGGCGACCTGACCAGGATGCACCCTGCCACCCTGGATGGATGGATGGATGGAGGAGCAACACCAGAGGCAAACTGATCACACTCATCACATCAAATCCGTCTATTTAAAGGACCCCAGCTCATTTCACTCCTGCTGTTGACTCTGAATAAGCATCAGGTCCTGTCAGTATGTGTGCATTATGCAGGCTGGAGCAGTTCTGTCTAAACCACATGCACATACTGACCCCTGGTGGGTCACAGAGGCAGTACTCAAAGAGCCGAATGAATGGCACAGAAACAGTTAGAAGAGACTCCAGATTTGACAAAGACTGATCTGAAACAGATCCTCTTCAGTCTGCCTTTGTCTGCTCCTAACTTTAGATCATATGTGCGCTTTCCTGAAGCCAAACTCTACTTTACTGTAATGAGCCACTGATGTCTGCTGTAAGTGACAGAAAAACCTGTTTCCCATCCAAAAACACCGAAACTTCCCTTATTTATTTTAAATATCACTTTCAGAGACACAAAGAAAGTCTTTTGTTTAAAAGTGGCCTTATAAAAGTTCCTGTGACAAAAAGCTGTCATTGGACAAGTAAAACCTCTTTCATTTTCTGCAAGGTTTCTAGTGCCATCTCCTGGACTTTCAGCCTCACAACAGATGTGTTTCTGAAACTGGGGGAAAGACGAGTAACTGATTAATGTCAAGTGGTGTAACCAGTGTTTCTCTTTAAAAAAAAAAATCTGATATTGTGCAAAAAAGTTACTGTGAATATGATTTAATCAGTCAACTACACTGTAAAAAAAAAAAAAAAAGAAAAATGGCAGCCCCGAGATGATCAAAAACTTCACAAAACTTCACATATATGGATTATATTAATTTAAAATGGGTGTTTAGGGATTATTTGTAGTTTCAGGCCCTCCACTGATCCTCAACAGAGATTCTCATCTTGAAGTCTTTACTCCACACTTTTTTTTGTTTTGTTTTTTGAGGAAACTTGGGAGGAAACTAAAGATCATGCCCATCTTGGAGAAATGTACTATTATTTCTGTTAAAGAGGCCAGAGGGGGGCAGGGATGAGGATTTATGTGTCTAAGATTTGAGGAATTTGTGCTCATTTAAAATCAGAATCAGAAATATTTTATCAATCCTCAAGGGGAAATTTCTCTTGTTACTTCAACTTCTTCAAAAAGTTGAAAAAAAGAAAAAACAAAATATGACATAAGATTTGAGAAATTACAAGATATACAAATATAACAGGTTTTAAAACTAAAGATGCAAGAAATTACAAGTATAAGGAGTGGAAAAATTGGAAGCGTAACTGCACTTGAAATTTAATATTAAATGTAACTAGGACCATTTACTGAGAATATGATACTTAAAAAGGAGCACAAGTTAAAACTATTGTACATATACCTAAATCTGGAAATTGCACGGCAGGTAATGATTGCATCTATAAAAACAAAACAAAACAAAAAAAAAACAGATTCCAGGGTAGGTAAGTGTACTAAAGGAACACACTATCAACACCTAAGTTAGATATTCTGACTTCAATAACAAACAAAAAAAACATCTCATACATGATGATGACAAAACGTGACAGAAGCTACGTACCAATAAACCTTCTTCCTCATTTTGAAACAGTTTGACTTGTTGATTCTGTTATCAGGGTAATTCACTTTGGTTAACCAAGGACAGCTGAAGAAAGCAGCCTAGTGTTTCCTCTTTTAAAGTAAAACCAAAATAGCTGAGACTGCTTTGAGAAACATCACTTGACAATATTTCTTTTTGCTTTTGCCGTGGCTGCCCTTCCTCTCTGGAGCAGTCTGCCTCTATATATCAGGACAGCTCAGACCCTTGAGAGCTTTGAGTCCTTATTAAAAACACATCTCTCTGCACTGGCTTTTAAAACTAGTTGAGCAAGACATCCATGATTTTACCTTTTTTCTATTTATTATGGGGTTCTCTTTTGCTATTTGTCTTTTTGTTGTTTTTACTGTTTTAATTCTCTTTTAACACATTTTTTATTTCTATTTTTATTTTATTTATTTTTTTTAAAACTTGCTTTTATTTGATTGTGTTTTAAGACTGTGCAGCACTTGGTCAACCTTGGTTGTTTTTAAATGTGGTATATAAATAAACATGATTGATTTCTGCAACATTACATGTGAGGGCTCCGCCGTACTGTACAAGGTGATAATCTGAGTTTACTTAAAGAACTTGGGAAACTGCTTGCACTAAAAAAGGTGATTGAACATAACCAACGGTCTTAAGTTAAGTTTACTTGACATTGACTTGTCAAGTGAGGATCTATTCTGATTGGATCTGGATTGATTTGGCCCGGTGTCTCACGCACACTGTCGTAAATTACTTTTTGTGAGGTGTGTGTTTTGGAATTAAATGGAGATATCCAGTGCAGAATAACTGCTGACTGTGGGTTGGAATGAAGATTAGCACAAACCGTTTAGCCCTTTTAGCCTTTAGCTCGTGCTCTATCTCTCTCCTGTTTATCTTTCTTTGCTCTTCTGTCCTTTTTCTGTCTGACAGTTAGGCTCCAGTGTCCACCATCACTACAGAATTAATCACAGAAATCATTTTCAGTAGAGAAAAATAGACGCCTCTTGAGTTCAGTTAAACTGGTATAACCCTGAGAAGAAAAGTTATGCAATGGGAAATTTGAGTTCTCCTCTAGTTGATTGCATAAGCGCCTCAAACACACTTTGTTGGACCCTCACTCAAAACAAAAAGGCCTCAGTCACGTAAAAACAGAAACAAACAAACCAGCTACAGCTGTCAGCTATTATTCACTGTTTAGTTCAACAGAGTCTGGAGGCTTTACAGCTGTTTAGAGTTAAAAAATGGGGATTTTACTCCAATATAAAAGAGACGGTCAGGATGGCAAGTACTCACAGAGAGGAGAAACCTTTCAGAGGATGCGTTGAGTGCTGCTTTGACTGGAAACGTCAACTGATCTCTGCACATACATCAAGAAACAGACGCAGGTAAGCCTGTCTCTCAGTTTCAGGGTTTTAAAGGAGGTGAGGGATTACCAGGCCAACTTTACTATAATAAAACATCAGAATTAGAAATAATGTCACGCAGTAATTTAACAGTCCTCTTCGGCTTCAGCTTTTTCTTAAACTCTTCTATAATAACAGCTTTACCCCCAGAGAAATGGGATGAGTCCACTGACTGATACAGAGGCTGAAATGTTGTTTTACAGGAAGAGAAGATGGAGGTCACAGTCGTCTTGGTCATCTCTTTGTGGATCGCCACAGTCTTCACCCCAGGACTGAGCTGCCCTGAGGGTTGCAGATGCATGGATAGATTATCTTGCCCGTTCACTGTATGTTCGGACCAAAACTTTGCGAAAATACCAGACGGTATTCCTTCTAATAGTACAGGTTTGACTGTTGCTCTGAACAATATCAGTTTGGTGCCATCGGGGAGCTTCAGTAATGTCATCAGACTTCACACGCTGTTGATGGCCCATAATAGGATAGTCATTTTTGAAAAAGGAGCGCTCCTGCCGCTACGTCGCCTGAGACATTTTGATATCAGCTACAACGAAATCACAGCCTTTCCTTGGGAGGATTTGCAGAACCTCACGAGCCTTTGGCTGCTGAAGTTGAACAACAACAAGTTGTCCCACCTGCCCAAGGACGCCTTCACCGGCCTCAAAAAACTGAGGTCCATTCAGCTCGACAATAACAAGTTCACAACCATCGCTGAGGGGACGTTTAAGGGTTTGCCGTCCTTGACCAATGTGCATATATATAAAAACCCTTTCGATTGCAACTGCTCCCTGGACTGGTTCAGAGACTGGATTTCAGCGACAAACATCTCAAAATTTGAGCAAGATATAAGATGTTCCTCTCCAGAGAAACTCAAAGGGAAAGAATTAAGACAGTTAACCGAATCACTGTGTCCCAAAGTTGAGATAAGAACCACGTCAGACAACCGCCACAACCTCCAGGAGGGAAGTTTGTTGGTCTTGACTTGTAAATTCACAGGGAACCCAAAGCCACTGGTGGTACGGAGCATTCAGAGCAGAAGCCAGAGGCAACAGGCAGCTGGAGAGGAGGACGGACTCCCAGGGATTGACTCAGCAGACCCCGTACTGTCCCATAATCCTGTCCAAGTCATCATTTCACACTGCAGAGAGAACGACAGCGGCGAATTCAGCTGCTCGGCCACAAATGAGTTTGGTGGAGAGGAAGATTCAGTGTCAGTGGAAGTGTCGGCTTTAGAAACACCAGGACCTTTAAAAACAGCTGATCACGATGACAAAACCACTCCCATCCCTGCACCAGACGACCAGCAGGACCACTGTGTCTGATACCAACCCTTTCACCTCCGCAGCTTAGTTTGTATCTGCCTTGAAGCTCCTGACACGAGGGCAGTGAATGGATGGGTTATCCTACAACCATCCTCATTTATTCTAAGGATTGTGGCGCCATCTGCTGGGGTGTAAGGCTCCAAACAGAGGCGTGCTTCTGCAACTGCAGTCACTTGGATGAATCTGCAATGAAATGTGGATTTGCTCACATATATAAGAAGCGAAATGCTACTTTTATTTAGAAGTTAACGCTTTTATCCAACTGAAGTCGTTTTAAGTTTTCTAACCATTGTATCAAAAAACTTACTCTGGTTTTTATATTGTCTCTTGCTCATGTACAAATAAAGGCTGATTGAATGTTTTTATTAAAACGGTTCTGAACAAAACAAACATCCTTACTTTTTTCTGTTAAAGTGTTATTTTAGCAGAGGACAAAAATCAAAAGCTTATTTTTCTCAATCACAAACTCTAAATCATAGAACTGGAGAAACCAGAATGTGACGATGATGCTTTTTATGTCTTATTGGTGGAAATTGAACAAATAAACATTATGAAGTCTTTAGAAAATAAAGAGAAGTAAAAAATCGAATCATTTCCTTTTCAGGTAAGTGAAAGCCTCAGGATACAGACAGAGGAAGCTGCCACTTCTCTCTATTCCAAAGCACTCCCCCTCCTCACCTCTTCATCCTCCACAGCCCTCTTCTCCATCATTTCCTCCTCATCCTTTGCATCGTTCCCTTTTTCTCAACCCTCAGTTATTTCTGAGGAGGGGGGCCTGTCCTCTCACCGCCGTCACTGTCACAAGGGTCTTCAACCTGCGACCTGAAATAAAGAATTTGTTGTTTTCTCACAGAGTGTATTGATGATTAAAGACACTGACACTAAATAAAATCCTGCGTTAACATTTAGTTGAACTAAATCTTCATCCCATCTGTCAATAAAGCCTGCCACCGCTCTACTTCACCTCCTACAACATCAACAGCCCACCAACTTTCCATGCACCTGTGGCTAACCTCAAGTTTTACAGCCCTGGGAAGATAACTACATCTACAAAAAGACTCATCTGGAAAAAAAATACAGATTTTAATTCTGTGTGGATGGATGCATTTAACTGCCAATATGCCAGCTTAATATACTTGCTTTGTATGCGGCATGTGAGAACTAAGCAAACAACAAAAAAATGAGTTGAGCAGTATGATCAATACATGTTATCAAATACATTAATTCTTTCAAAGCTTTGACATTTTTGATTTTTTTTTTAAATTTTTGGAATTTTGAAAATGTAACAAATTTAACAAGTGTCTGACATTTTAAAATTTTTGTGAAATTTCAAAATCTTTTGTGAAATTTTTGCAATTTTTTATTCTAATTTTTGAACCATTTTTGCAAATATTTAAAATTTCTGCACATTTATTCAAAGTATTAAAGCAAGACATCACATGTACAGTTTCATAAACTCAAACGTCTTTATTAGATATTTATTAGCTTTTTTTTTCTTCTTCTTCTTCTTTTTTTTTTTTTTTTTTTACATCTGATTCAGAAAAATAAAACCTATATGGACCTGTTTCTAACTTGGTGGTTTAGAAGATACTAAGATTGTTCGATTGTCCAGCCAGACACAGCTCAGCTCACATGACTGATGGGCGCCCCCTAGCTGTTAGAAAGGAAGCTCACAGCCGGTGTCATAATCAATACGGCTTCATTTTAAGGTATCAGGAACAGATGGGCGACATCATGGGGACTACGTCTGTTTATACAACCTTTTTATCTGAACACTATTTCTGTGATTAATTTTGTAGTGATGGTGGACACTGGAGCCTAACTGTCAGAAAAAGGACAGAAGAGCAGAAGAAAGATAAGCAGGAGAGATAGAGCACAAGCTAAAGGCTAAAAGGGCTAAATTGTTTGTGCTAATGTTCATTCCAACCCACAGTCAGCAGTTATACAGTATGAGACTCCAGGCCAGAAGGTGTTGAGGCAGTCTGATTAAAACAGACCTTACAGCCTCTTCTGGTCCATGGTTATCACCTTTTTATGATTTCAATGACTTTTGAGTCATGTTCCAGTGTCATCACACCTTCATAATCTTTTCTTGACACAGTCCATCTCTTCAAACAAATCGAGCAAATAAAATCTCTTTATAGTGTCCACTGAGCTGTCCACTGCTCAGCTGTCAGACACTGTCAGTTCAGAGAAATACAGTTTGAGAACTAAAACCATCAAAGATAATTTCCCACTGCGTTTGTGTGATGCCTTTTTTTAGTGTCACGTAGGGACTGATGGTAAATGTTAAATGGAGCAATACACCTCACACCCAATCAACCCCGTCACATCTATATTTCCTTATATTATCTTTTAAAATGTTAAAAAAAAATCTAATATTTGTTGACTCCTTTCCGAAAAAGTTGAGAGCAATCATAAAATAAATTATCCTGATTACAATTCTTCAGTTTAACCAAATTTTTGATGAAGAAATCACAGAAACATAGAGTGATTTCTCACATAGGTAAATTTCAGGCTTTAGGATAGCAAAAATTTAAGATATATTTTTGTATTCAAGATGATTAAATTAGTGTGGGGGGCATCTGATTAATATAGAAATATTGCTTCTTCTTTTTTTTTTAGAAATACATTTTATGACTATATTCATAGAGCTTCTATAGTGTCCGTAAAGGGGTTGAAGAACACAATGTCTTGAAGTAAAGACCAATAATGAAAGAAAAATAATGCCTGAAATGGGAAACTGTGTCTTTCTGATAGTTAAATATGTCCAATGCTATAAAAATAATACATTTGCTGAAAAATATGAAAAAGTCAATTTACAGCTATTCCTGTGGAATGACTCTTAAAACTCAAATCAAATTTAAGAATAACTTTATCCTCTAGTGTTTAAGACGTATTATATGATGTAGCCTACTGTCATAGCTTTTTGTCACACACACACTGTGTGTAATGACAGGGGGAATGGTAGCCCTAAACATCAGGAAAAGCAGGTCACACGAGAACCACCTGTTCTGATGCCTGATGGGAGGGGCCGAGGATGAGCAGTTAAAAGAGAAGATACTTCCGCACTGACGTTTCTCCATGGTGGACTCATCAAACACACTGTAATCTGCAAGAACTTCAGGTATGATTCTTTTTTTATTTATATAATGCATCTGAAACACAATTCGAAAAAATAATGTAATGGCTAAAAGACGATTTTTCTTACGCTTCAGGAAAATTTGATTGCATGTCTCCATGCCATAAAAAGTGCAGCTCAAAATGCAACGTGATGAACTTTAACAACGTTTGATGAAGAGGAGATATGAAACTTTTAATTGAGTTTTTAAGACAGAATTCAACTCGGTAAAAGCGTTTGCTCAAGGGCGCTTTCTTTTTAAAATTAATTAAATAAATAAATCAGTGGTAAGGGGAAAAAAGGAGACGTCACATGAGGAAGTAGTCACCATCAGCGACTCCCGGTTGGTGTTATTGACTTCAAAATAAAAGCAGGGAGCAAAATTTGACAACATTTTGATTTTGAAAAAAACTCATTTCATTATCTTCTAAACTGCTTAGTTATTTGAAATGATACATTAGTAGTTATAATAGTAAAAAAAAATCTGGTCAAAAAAGCTTTATCAACAATATTTCATTTTTATTTCTATGCGACATTAAATAGGGCACTATTTCCAAATTGAGCATATTCATTGAAAAAGAAAATAATTAAAAACACTGTGAAACCATTTGAACCAAACAGGCTCTGTCTGTTAAGCTCAGCAAGCTAGCATGTGTATTTGCATGCTGACAATAGGGCAGCCAGAACAATTTCAATGGGCAGGTGGTTAAACAAGAAAAATCAGTTTAGGAAAATGAGGAGGGTGATGATGAAACTATCAATAGGAGAACAAATTAACTGCAAAAACATCCTCAGTACCTGGAGGAGTATTTTTCTTTTATGTATTTTATTTCCCTATATTAATTCCTCAGAATGATTTTTATTTATCTATTTATTTAATTATTTATCTATTTATTTATTTATTATTATTAGGGCTGTCATTTTAACACGTTAGTTAGATTAATTAATTACACCACAAATTTACGTGTTATAAAAATTAACGCAGTTTAATTAATTAGCCCTGCTTCTCCTGACCTCATAGAAATGTAGAACTTCATATTGCAGTGAAAATTTAGTCCACATTGAGTAAAAATGTGACAGAAGCAAAAACCGTCCTAAAAATTAATTCAGCATATCTTAGGTGAAGGAATGTGTAGATTTTGTGAAGATAGACTCATAACACTTTTTCATGTGTTCCTTATACCTCAGGGTACCTAAAATGTGTTGTATATTCCAACCTTATTTATAAATGTTTTTTTTATGTATTATAATGTAATTTTAATGTCCTGGAATTCAAATTCTTTATTTTGGGGCCTTAAGCAGATATGAGATTAAAATGCGATTAATTAGACTGATTTATTACAAATCCTGTAATTAGATTATGTTTGTAATCGCCTGACAGCATTAATTATTATTATTATTATTATTATTATTATTATTATTATATTTTTACTTATTCATGTATTTATTTCATTTTTTAACAATCTCAGTGAACACAGAACAGCAGCTGGTTCCACTCATGTTTGGCTCAACAAATACAGACATGCAAAAATATTCAGTTTGTTGCAATATTACAGATATGTACAAAAACAAAAACAAAAAAAAACAGAGTATTAAAAAATAAAATGAAATGGTTTTAAATAAATTACATGAACTTAAAAATTGACCTTATTTGACTTAATAAAGATTGAATTAATTAAACATACATTTAATCATTTAGGTTTACATACTAATATGAATAAGTTGAGCATATGGGTGCATGTTAGCATCACATTTGATTATTTTTTACAAGTGAAAAAATATACTGAAAAAAGCGCAATATTTAACGTTATGGTTTACATTACAAAAAAAAATACGTCAAACATTTTTTTTTGGAGCAAGTCAGCATTGAATGGATTAAATGCATGTTCATAACCTTTTATTTTGAAAATATGTGACCGGAAGTCGTGGTGATGTTGCCGAAGCGGAACTCCAGTGTCATGTTTGTATGGTAGAGTGTCAGTAGCTCTGCTGGCCTGTAGCTACATGTTAGCTCATGTAGCTGTTTTAGTTTCTCACGGTGTGTTTTTCTGTTCCTTTCACCATGAACAGGACTCAGCTGAAACGCTCCAATATCCTCAGGATGGCTCTTTCCGGTTCAGACCCGACAGACCAGGAGGAACATGGGGAGACGTTTATTTTCCGAGCCGTGAAAATAGCCTCTGTAGTGGCTCTGTATTGGTTTGTCTCTATCACTATGGTGTTTCTTAATAACTACCTGCTGGATAACAGAGACTTGGACGCTCCGTTGTTCGTCACGTTTTTCCAGTGTGTGGTGACGGTGGGACTGTGCATGGTGATGCAGCTGCTGGCCAAACTGTGCCCAGGATTCATCGACTTTCCCACGCTCAAATTCGACACCAAGACGAGCAGAGAGGTCCTGCCTCTGTCCTTGGTATTCATCTGCATGATCACCTTTAACAACCTGTGCCTGAAGTATGTCGGAGTGGCCTTTTACACAGTGGGACGATCACTCAGCACGGTTTTCAATGTGCTGTTATCGTATATCATCCTGAAACAGACCACATCGCTCCACGCTATGTTCTGCTGTGGAGTCATACTGGGTATGCAACTTTCTTTAAGTCACTATAATCCTTTTTTTTTTTTTTTTTTTGCAGTGATACCACCATTTAGTTGTAATAGTAAAAATGATATGCAAAAATCTCCATAGTAACCAGCATATGCATGACTAAATTCAGAGCAGCAGTTACAAACAGCCCTGCAGATGTAACAGCATGCATGTAGGAAGAAGAGTGTCTGCAAGGTCTCTGTAACCTGACTGCTAGGATTTATTTACTTTAGCTCTTCCAACTTGGCTGAGGTACCTTCCTTTTGACGGGAGGTAAGGCCAAGAAGTCTTGTTAATCCCATAAATGTTGGATGAGGTTGAGGTGGAGGTCAGGGTTTCCTGAACACAAGATGGTGTTTAACAGACCTGGTGTGGTGCAAAGAGCGCCCTTTCAAAGTACTGGTTGTAAAATCAGTTTACTCCAGCATTCAAGCTGATATATGAACAACAAAGCGCACACAGATGTTAAACAATCAGAGGAAAGAGGAGCATCTACAAGAAAAATGATTTATCAGTTATTTATCTATTTCTTTGAAAGTATTATTACAATATATTGTTTTTATAAAAGTAGAAAATACAAACCTCAAAAAAAAGCAAAACTACTTCCATCTCTAGTATTTTTTTAACCACCATTTCAAACAAAACATCTTTTTCCACCCATAATTATCAACCAGAGGTAAAGAGCTAGCAACTCCAAGGATATCCACCAGTGGGTCAGGTTTCCAACATTTTCCAAAAGCCTTAGACAGAAAACAAAAGATGTTTTGAAACCTAACCGCATGACCTAAATAAGTGTGTTAAACCGCGTATTGAAGCTTGGCTTCTGTTACAGAGAGGGGAAAAAACTAGAGGTCGACCGATATGGGATTTTTGGGGGCCAATGCCGATGCCGATGCTTTCCAAATTTGGACAGCCGATGCCGATATGCATAGCCGATTTTTCCAATTTGATATTCATGCCGATTGTTAAATAAATATATATTTATCACATTTTTGTGAAACGCAGCAATTTCTGAGCAACTAAAAGAAATAAATCTATTACAACAAGTCGTGTCCAGTCCTCTGAACATTTATTCAGCTTTCAAAACAATGAAATAGTTTGTCTGAGTAGACACACAATGTAACAAGCAGTAGTAAACATTCACACTCTTCTTAAAATGTCAAAAAAGAAATTTAAACTTATTAATATAATTTGAACAAAAGTATGTAATGTATCCAAGTGGTTCCACAAGTTTGAGGTGCTCATCTTTTTTGTGCCTGATCAAAAATTGCGTCATTTTATACAACAGATAAAAAATCGGCTTTTTAAAAGAAAATACCGCCGATGGCCGATAGAGACAAATGTCCAAATATCGGCCCGATATATCGGTCTACCTCTAGAAAAAACTGCACAGTTTTTGGATAGAGTAACCCCTAAATTCCACCGCATGCACGGCGCAGCGCAACGGAGCGCCGTGGTCATGCTCCGATTGTCAAACCTCACTGGAACCTCACTCCGCTGCGCTTGCGGTGGAATTTAGGGGTAATAAAGTCTGTGAAGTGTTTTAAACTGTATAAGATTGTGTCGTACATTAACAAATCTCATCTCTTATCTCTTCAGCCCGTGTCTGTTTAAGACCTAAAGTATTCACCTCATCTATGTTTTGTAAGATTAATTAAAAATGGGACTTGGCCCCATGTTTACCAGGATCCAATTTACTTATCTGCTCCATAGACTCGTTTGTTAAGGCTTTCAAAATTTGGCCAATGCTTCCTGGCATAATCCCTGATCTGTAAATCATTTGTCAGTTATTTTTGATTTCTGTTACTTAGGACACAGTCACACAGTCGCACGGCACGATTGGCACACCAATCGTGCCGTGCCTAGGCACGCTTCAGCGGTAAAGCACGTTTGGAAAGGCCAGTGTGCCGTGCTCAAGCACAATTCGCTTCCGTGCTTCGGCACGTTTCGTAGAGGTGGGCTTCGGCACGGTTTATTTCATGCACGAGCACGAGCACAAGCACGCGTACAGCGTGTGCGATTCATAACATATGATCACCGCGAGCGCATCTCTCGACGATCATTTTAAACAAAGCAGGGGTGTTGGAGGGCTGTGTCGAGCGAAAACAACTCACTATAAGTCCAAAAGTCTGTTAAGTTGTAGCAGTGCTCTCTGTGTCTCATTGTGCTGACTCTGATGAGATTGTGCTTCATGTAAACAGATGCTTCACGATGACGGAGGCGGGCCATACGCGTATGTGATACCCGCTGAAGTCTGGTTCATACAGGGGTAGTGTGACCGCTGGCCATACTCTCCAGCTGGGGAACAGTGCTGTGGGGGGGCAATCGTGCTTAAGCGCGGCACGGTTTGGATGGCCAGTGAGACCGCGTCCTTACAGTGTCACACAAGACAGTTTTTAGTGCCGTTTTTTCTTTGCTTTATTGCTACAGGTGCAGGACAACATCCACAAAAAGATTAGAGGCACTGCTTTTTTTTACAGGATTGCACAAAAAATTAGAATTTTATAATATAATATAATACTGATAGTGCCATATCGTCAACACTTCAGATATTGATTTATTAAATAAATTTATTATTTATTATACGAATATGATACTTTGGTAAATTTACTCGTATATAGCCAGAGTTCAGCAGCTAAACACTGCAAGCTGGTTTAAGAGTCTTATGTGTGATAGTTTCCCTTTTTAAGAGTCTTATTTAATAATCAATTAACATATTTATTTTTGCTTAAGACACAAAAAATGAGCTGCAAACTTTTTCTTTTTTTTGTTGTTGTTTTTTTTATATTCATTTATTTCTTCTGGCTTAAGCCCTTTGCACACCAGAAGCATATTTTTCGGGCTAATATTTTGCTCGTTATTTATTTTTATTTTGAACCTACTGTTTTTCAATGCAAGCTTTTCACACCAGCAAAATTGCGGCTTTTATTTTTCAGACCGAGGTTGATTTTCCCAAAGTTTTGCTTGCGACAAGTACACATCCGACCAATCAAAACGCTCGTTTTTGACAAGTTACATACCAAAACATTCAACATTTATTGTGTTTGTGTCCCAGCACCTGGTTCCTTACGACAAAAGACATAAAAACAACACGTCAAAATGCGCACCGTTCTGTGACGAACAGAGCTGAACCGCTTGGTGCAAACAGGGCTTTGGACATGACCTAAACTTGTTCAGCCAGAATGGTTGCTTCCAAATACAAACTTAAGGACAGAAAGTTTAGGAGTTTATTTTATAGCTAATTAATTAAAAAAAAAGATTTTTGCATCCCAAGTTCAAATCAGTCTTAAAATTATTTGTACAAAGTGTAAAATAAATCATTTTCTATCATGACTTCCTGTAAAGAAAGACGTTGAGATGTCTCTCTTAGGATTTCAGATGTTAGTGACTTGTCTCCTCTAGTGTTCAGTGTTAGTTTGATCTCACCACCTCCTTCGTGTCTTTGCCTCTTAAGGTGGATTCTGGCTCGGTGTGGATCAGGAGGGCGAAGCAGGCTCCCTCTCCTGGACAGGCGTCTTCTTCGGTGTGCTCGCCAGCGCATTCGTCTCACTGAACGCCATCTACACCAAGAAGGTGATGCCAGCGGTGGATGGAAACATCTGGAAGCTTTCCTTCTACAACAACGTCAACGCCTGCGTCCTCTTCATCCCGCTCATCCTGGTGTTCGGAGAGTTGGGCCGACTCGGCAGCTTCAGCAGAATCGCTGACGTGGGGTTTTGGGGCATGATGACACTGGGGGGCGTGTTTGGTTTCGCCATCGGCTACGTCACGGGCCTGCAGATCAAGTTCACCAGTCCGCTCACACATAATGTCTCAGGGACTGCGAAGGCCTGTGCACAGACTGTCATTGCAGTGATGTACAAGTCTTCCAGTAAAAGCATGCTGTGGTGGACCAGTAACATGATGGTTCTGGCCGGCTCGTCGGCCTACACCTGGGTTAAAAGTTTAGAAATGAAGAAGACTCCCGCTAAGGATCCTCAGGACTCAGCCAAAGAGAAACTGCTGCCAGAGAAAGGGGACCTGGGAGTGTAACCGTGATGACGGAGGCTGAGAAATCCTTGGCATGAGAATGTGAATCATGTCACAGTGGGACTTTGACAGATCCAGTTCTACTCGAGGAATCAGTGACCCTGGTTGCTTCGTCAGCCTTGTAGTTTTATAAAGTCTGACTCAAGTCTTCAAGGATTTTGTATATATTGTTATTTAAAGTTATTCAGATTGTTTGGGGCCTTTTTATGAGGATTTTTAAAATGAAGTATCTGGAAAAAGTCTTTTATGGTGCATTGTACAAGTGAAGGAACAATAATCTTTTTTTTTTTTCAGTGGGGGGACGGGAATATTTACTGAGTGTGTTGACAGAAACTTTTTTACAGCTAAGCCATTTTTATGAATGTATGTCAGCCTCTGGTAACGGGAACATGATCTAGACTAATGTGTTGTGAACAAAAGAAAGAACAGGAAGTGTAATCCACATGTCAGTGAACCTTTTGTTGGTATCACAGCTCAGACGTCTCTTGTTCTTCAGACACATCAGGTCTCTGTCCAGCCCGCAGATGTTTCAGGTCGAACGTTATCTGTGTTTAAAACCAGCTTTTTGTAATGTCTGAAAGTCATTGTAATGTTTTATTTAAAGACAAAGAAAATGAGCCCAAACAGAGGGAAATATTAAAAATGTGAACAATTCAACTGTTTTCATGTTTTTATGATAATTTGACACTTTCATTAAATAAAACATGCATTCTTACTTTATTAATTTAGATCTCATTAGGTAGCAGCTACTCTTCCTGTGGTTAAAATTCAAACATGTCACATAATTTAAAAATCCAAGGCACAATTTAAAACCACCATAATAATAACAATTACACACAACGGGCAAAACACATAAACAAGAAAATTACAAAGCTTCTACATAATAGCGAATAAAAGTAAAATAAATAAAATACGAAAAAAAGCCAATTATATTAACTGACAGCGGCGGATATTCACAAAAAAAAAATGTTAAGGTTATTTACATTATTACCATACCAAATTTATCTTCACAGTTATGGAAGCCTACTCAGAACAAAATTTTAATTAAAAACAAAAACAATAACAATAATAAATAATTATAATAGTATATATATATATATATATATATATATATATATATATATATATATATATATATATATATATATATATATATATATGTATATTAATGATACTTTATAAAATTGTTCAATACAAGTAACAAAGTGCTTTATAACAAACAGTTAAAATGAGTCATCAGCAGACAGTAAAAACCAAAAAAATAAGAATAATAAGACAAGCAGCCAAAGCTATTAAAATACTGACTGATCAGAGTGATATGTAGTGAGTTCTCTCTTGAAATGCTGTTAACAAACTAAATCATTCTAAATAAATCTGACTTATTTACGTTTTTTTCCTCTTTAAGACACATTTTTTGGACTGATGCAACTTATAATCCAGAGCCACTTATTGTCCACAAAAAAGGGACTTACATTATTACAGAAAAATCACTGTTGTAAATATACATAAGCAGACCGTGTCTCCTGCTAGGGTTTTTTTAATTTTAGTTTATATCTTTTTAATAAATCTTTTACACCCCTTCACCACTTTCTTTTAGAAAATAATAAACTCCTTCTTTTATGACTTTGTCTCAATAGACTGCATATTTTCACTTAAAAAGAGAACTGTTCACACAACCTGATAATGACCTGTGGAGTTTAACATTTATGACGTCTTGATTTGAGTGTGCATAGAGGTCATTTACATTTCAAAAGGTTTTAAATCTAGTTCAAGTAAACTTTAGCACATTGTGGTCAGCTTTAATCCTATTAAACATAATTTTCCAACAACAAATTGTGGCTGCCTGTTACAGCAGCCCTCTCTTACTTGTCCATTTCTTGTCATTTTTTCGTCATTTTTTCATCCTTTTTGCATTTGGAGGGGATCATCTCTTCGTATGGCTCATTTGTTGGTCACAGACACCAAACTGGTTTTGTCCTCAGTGATATTTTTGCTGTTTTTTCTCCTGTGTTTGTCTGGAGATCCTACATGTAACCATGGCTGCATTGTTTACATGTGAAATCAGCTGTTAGCAGTCTGTAGCATGTCAACGCTAACTGGTGCTAGGCCTGATGTTTCCTACAAGGTGAGGAGAAGGAGGTGAGGACGACGTGCTGGTTCTCAGGTGTGAGCTAAGCAGTGACGACATGGACCTGTCCTTCCATCCATCATTATTGGGAACGTAAGATCTATCTACGATAAGATGGACAAGCTAGCCATGCTAACCCAGCAACAGAGGGAATACCAGATGGCAGAGTAGCATCATGCTATTCACAGACATGGCTAACAGAGCTAACAGCAGACACCAACACCACATTGGAAGAGCTTCACCTGCTGTGAGCAGACAGGATCCAGGAGACAGAGACTGAACAGACTGCTGAAGAAGCTCAGTCCTGGACCCTGTGGAGGTGGAGGCTGGCTGACTGGACAATGATGGACAAGCTGTCAGCATCTATTTTCTTATGGAGCTTTTTACACTTTCTATACACTTTCTTACTTTGGTTTTCTTGATTGCTGCTGTGACTCCTGAATTTTTCCTTGGGAATAAAACAGATTAGGAAATTCCTGAATTTCCCCTTGACTCCTTTGCTTTGGGTCAAGGCCCTGTTCACCCTTTCAGGAAAATAATAACCATTCACATTCAGCTCATTGAAACATTTATGCTCTCCTCTTTTTCTTTCGACCCTTATTTCATGTGAAATGCTCTCGTGCGTAATTCTGCTCAAGAATCCAGATGTCTGCTGGCAAAGACTCACGCAGCTAAGTGCGTGTAATGACTGCCAAGCTCAATCTCCGTCTAGCATCATAGCTTTGTTACTTCAGGGGCTTCGTTTTAGGGGATGAAATGGGTTTACTGGGATGTTCCTTCAATATGTCATTAATACCAAATGTGGGTATCTTTGATGGAGTTTGGAAAAAGCAGCAGATGTTGGAGCAGGGTTTGGATCAGGGTCTGCGAGCTCCAAATGGAGTAGCTCCCTGAGCATCAAGAGGGCTAAAAATAGCTGACAGGCCACCATGGGTAATTACATGAACCAAAAAGCTCCAGTCTCTGATGTCAGGAACCCATTTCAACAATAAATCTGGCCTTGTGACACCAATGAAAGTTTTATAACTGTGTCGTAGTGTAAAAACCCATAATCCTTCACTCCTCGTCTTTTTCTCTCATGTGTGGTCGGGTCAAGTTCAACACGACAGACGAGGCCGAATTTCCCTGTGACTGACAGTTTAAAGGCTGCAAACATCACAAGCAGTCGCTCATGTTTCTTTATGTGTCAGCACAAGAAGTGGTCAGAATGTGGGTGTCACTGTGAGGCACAGTAAATTAGGTCGGGGACAGTTTCAGTTAAAAATCCAGGCAACGCTCGTGTTTCGGAGTCTTATTTAAGTTGTTCAAAGACTAAAACGAGGCATGAATCGTTCGTAACACGTAAAAAAAATCTGCCAATGGATAAAAAAAAAAACATTGCTGGAAAATTTTCTTGAAAATCTTGTTCTGGTGGCAGATTTTTTAAAAAAAAATGTATAAGCAACTCATCAATTCTACTGAATATTAGACAAAACACTTAATAAGATTTCAGTTTTTTGCAGTGCACTCTTAGTTTGACCAATCAGAAACAAGCTGTGTTTATGTCGTTGATACAATCCATACCCACTTACTAACTGAGCTCACCGGTGATGTCTCATGTCTCTGACTTGAAAACTGTTTTGGTGCCAAAAAAAAAAAAAATTTAGGCAAGAAAGTAAAAATTTTTGTCGCTAATATTTTTTTGCATTTCATCCATTGTGCTGCAGGTGCAATTGTTTCACCAACATAAGCTCAAGCAGTAGTTTCTCTAGTTTACTTTGACGTGTTACATCAGCTTTAGCTTTTGAAGCTAAATGCTAAAAACAGGTAGCTTCTATATAACAGCCTGGCATGGAGAGGCTTGTTTCCTAGCCCAATGACCCTAAAGATGCTGACTTCTCAGACAATGAAAATGTCTGCGTTGTGTGCCTAGAGCACTTTAATAACTGACGGCCAAAGGACGTGTGGATCAGATGTTAGCATTGTAGGTTCTGAGCCCATGAAGCCAGCTCCCCAGGTAAGGACAACTACATTTGCCACAGTTCCTCATCCAATTAAACCATAGACTGTATAAAACATGGGCAGAGTCTCCTCGACGTCACCCGTCTGTTTCTGAAGTTATTGATGCAGCTAAAGGCTAAAACACAAGCTAAAGGCTAAATAGAGGCTAAAGACTAAAACAAAGACTTCAGGCTTAAACAAAGGCTAATGGCTAAAATGTAAACTTGAGACTACAAAAAAGCTAAGGACTAAAACACAGGCTAAAGGCTGAAACAGAGGCTAAAGGATAAAACACGTGCCTGAGACTACAAATAAGGTTAAATTTTAAAGCAAAAGCTCAAGGTTAGAGTAGATGCTAAAGGCTGAAACAGAAGCCAAGGGCTAAAACAGAGGCTAAAGGATAAAACCTGAGCTTGAGACTACAAAGAAAGCTACATTTTAAATCAAAATCTAAAAGCTGAAACATAGACTGTATAAAACATGGACGTAGTAAAAAATGAAGCAGATCGGCTATAGCGGCCATAATGGTAGTGGCAAGGGCTTTGCGTGTAGCTATAGGGCGCCTGTTGGTCACGTGACCCTCAGCTGTGCCTCTTATTGGGGGAGCTCGTGATCTTAATATCCTCTGAACGGCCGAGTTAGAAAAAATTTCACCCCCCGTACAGTGGGTGCTGGTAGTAAAATTAGTGACTCAGTCAGGAGACGTTTTTTGAACCAGGCTGTAAACAGGTTAATTTCTGTTTTGAAAACAGCTTTTTTGGCTTGGTTTGTATGTGACTTCCAGTACTTCCAGAGCCAGCCTCAAGCGAACACTCGAGAAACAGCAGATTTTAGCACTTCAGCGCTGTCTCATGTTTTTAGACCAGAGGTTGCGGCTTGAATTAAATGTGTATGATGTCATAGGCAGTTTGCTTAGTCAATGGTTACTCACCAAGTACTTCTGCACCTTAAAACACACCTTTTAACAGAGAGTTTAACTGTTCATATGAGCTTGAGTATTTGCCAAGTACTTAGTGCAACTTTGTACCACACTATTCAAAAATGGTGTGTTTATTCTTCCACAGATCTCCAAGTGTACAAATGCTTCTTGATATTAACCTGTTTCAGGCTTAAAAAATACACACAAAAAAACACAGTTGATACTTAATTGTTTTTTTTTAAATTATATTTATTTGGCTTATACTTTTTTATCAATTTATCTATCATAATTTTGAAGTCTTACAAGTTTATGTTTCCTTCTTTATCATTCATTCAAGTTCTTCCATATATTTATTAGTGTTAATTTTTGTTGTTGTTTTTTTAAGTATAAGAGTTACATCCATCCTTAAGTCATGTTACCACTCACCTTGGGACTGGGGTAGGTTGAAACATCATACCTCTTTGTGTTTGACATTAATTTACATAATCTGTGATGGTTTATTAGAAGTTAATGTATACCATTTATGGCAGACAAATATGGGTACCACATGTCAAAATTTGAGATCTCCAGCTCAAAGAGCCACTTAGTGTTACTACCATCCCCAATCTCCCCTATTTGTATAAGTCTTAGCTGTATCGCTTTGAATTTGATGAATTGTTATGATAGCTTCAAGTCTTAAAAGCTTATTTGTGCCAAAGTTAAATCTGGATTTTCTTTCTGTTCACATGAGGGCAGCAAAATCAGCTGGAGACCTTTCTTTATTTTTGCACAAAAAGGATTATTAAAGCACCAATATTTTCCCGATCAAATAAAACATTTTGCCTTAAAGTGACTGAATTCATCATTTGTCAGTGTGTCTGGTAACATGGCTGCAGCAACGTCTGCTGTATTTGCTCTAAGCAGAAACATAATTAATGTTGATTTGCACGCTCAGTATGTGCATACATATTTAGAAAAACATGCTGTAAATGATAATGAGGACATAAAGGCCTAACTTGTTATTATTTCTAATTAGATTCCAGTTGAAATACAGCTATTAGTGAAAGGCTGTACTGTGTGTGAACCTCTGGCACTAATTATAGCTTTGATTTTCTTGACACATCAGTAGTTTTCACCAATGAGCTCACACTAGTTTAAATCTTTATGGTTTTGACTTTTTGTTTGTAAAAGGAGGAAAAGCAGGTTGTGTAATCTCAGTAATCAAAGAGGTAAACGGTGACTGTGAAGTGATCTACGGTCAGTCTCACCCTGCCTGTTTACAACCTGTTGTAATGGAGAAGCTGGGACCAATAAAGCAAACATGGAAACTCCTCAGCGAAGGCTTAGGTAATGGAAAAGCAACCTTGGACATGAAATGGGCTGTGACCATCTCTTCAGCCTCGTTGCTCCTGGCGAATCAGCGCCGACTGACATCATAAACATTTCCCCGACAGGACATCTGTTATCTGCCTTCCAGGAACTTTTAATAATGTCATGTCTGGTCTGACAGCTGGTGGAGGATGAAGCATCAGCACACACACACTCACACACTCACACACACGTCTGGCTTGATGCACCAGCAGATGTAAATATTTTAAACACTTTTTGCAGCTTTCGAGAGATTGATGGAATCCTCTCTCAGGATTTCCTCATCACTCGTTGCTGTTTTCCTCATTAGCATGACTTTATTCCCCTTAAACGCACTTTCCACTCTGTTAGCCAGAGAGGATTTTTCCCCTGTTACAGTTCAGCCCCGGCTCTCACTCTGGACTCACACTGAGAGGAGAAGAACAGGGACTGGTTGAAGACTTCTCAACTTGTGATGAATGGGTTAATGATCTCTGTTTGTTACTCTGGGATGGGAGAGTTCATCATGTTTCAGCTCAGACAGTGAGATCTGTGGATAACACTGAGCTGGTGCTGCTTTCCTGGAGCTTATTAGGAAGTTTCTCCAACCTTGGCAACCAACATGTCCACTTTTCTTCACCTCCTCTTCTTCTTCTTCCTCTCCTGTTTCTGTGTAACAGCTTGGCCACGTGGTAAGTCGATCAAATTTGCTGGTGCTCTTTTGTTGAACAGAGTTTTTAGTTTGAAATGTTTCTTTTGTAAAAAAGTGTCCACCTTTTATCATGAAGTCACCCTGCTGACTTACTCCATGACTAACATTGGAGCTATTTCATGAAGATGAGTCACCTCAGCTGCTGAAACGTGTCCTTCCTCTGTTACACACTCTCTGTGCTTGTGTTGCTTGGATAAAGGCAGTTTTCATGGTATTATTATATATTTTAGACAAACTTACAGCTGTATATTTCAGACTTTAACATGTGTGGGCAAGGTCTGCCCTGCATTTCCTCCTCTTCTTTGATATGTTGCTTTGGAAAAAGAGCAGTATGAAAATCATGTCTGCATGTTTCTAACTTTAGCTTCATTAGAGGAAAAACAAACCTTTGAACACATCTGCACAGACAATAAAATAAAAAAGCTGATATTTCACCACGTCCCAAAGGAGCCCTACTGGACTCGGGTCTGGGGACTGTGAAGACCAATGGAGTCCAGGAAACTCAGCACCATGTTCAAGAAACCAGTCTGAGATGATTTGTGCTAACTACGTTACTTTACTGATTACTTGATTTTAAAAGTAGCTTAGTTAGATTACAAGTTACTTTATTAGTTACATCCAGCAACTGCCGACAGCACCCCCTACTTGTCCATAGAGCTGCACGATTTGGCAAAATTGTGCAATTGCAGTTAAAATCCATAATACTATGAGCACGATGTGTTATAATCTTATAGTTGGATTACACTCAATGCAGATATTATTGGTAGGTTGGTAAAACATGTATTTAAAAATTACAATTAAACACAAAAATATAAATTTTATTTATTAAAATACAACTGAAGAAAGCTTGTACCGTATAATTTTTGGTGCAGAGTATTGTTAAGGTAAATTTTAGCTTTGAATTATTATTATTTTAACTTTTTTATTTAGTCTGTTTTGGTTTTTAATCAGTTTATTTATTTATTTATGTATTTATTTATCTATTATTATTAATATTATTATTATTATTATTATTATTATTATTATTATTATTATTATTATTATTATTATTATTATTATTATTATTATTCATTTATGTCAAAGCTTTTGTTTGTTGATCCTGTATCTGTATCTGTATTTCAAATAAGCAAAAATAAGTGGTACTGGAGTGTCCCAGTGCCCTGTTCGGGGCACCAAGGTCTAAATAGTCTGGACACGCCCCTGCTCGTCGGCGCGTGCCGTTGCTGGGGTAGCCTACGCAGTCTACGTCATGTTGCTCTGCGCATTAGCCCGTGGTTTCAAGCTAAACGGGTTTAGCTCGTGGAATAGAGGTAGTTACAGTGAAAGACGTGAATTAACTTTCCTTCAGGTAAAAGTCAAACAACTTCTTAATCATTCATGGCCAAATGTGTGACACGCGAGTTTGTCCTCGTGCTGAAAACGTGACTTGTCGTGACTTCCGTCAAAACGCAAAAAGAAAGGGAAGATATCTTTTTACTGAGGAAAAGGAACGCTTACTGTCGTGGATACGTAACTTTAATCTGATTACTGGTTTGGAAATATTAACGCGTTTAATTACTAGTTACTGAAAAAACGTGGTCATATTAGAGCCGCAGGTGACCGAGGAGTGTTATCCTGCTGGAAGTTTCCATCAGAAGAGGGGTATACTACTCACAGAAGGATGGCCGTGGTCAATATAAAACATGCGAAACAAGTGTTTTTTGAGTTACTGTTCCCTTTCAGCCATCTCCAACCAGTCTGTCCATCCCAGTAGCCACTTTAATATATATGCTTGATATATAGCGAGACAAAAGCAGTCATCAAAAAATAAGTTGAGCAACATTATAAATAAATGTTATCTAATACAAGTGTTATTTCAACAATACTGACATTTTTGAAAATTTATCACATTTCAATTTTTTAATTTCTGAAATATCAAAATATTTGGGAAATTTTAACAAATTTATCGAATTTCTTTTTTTTTTTTTTTTTTTTTTTTTTTTTTTTTATAAATTGTGCAACTTCTTTTAATTCCCTTTTTCTTAATCTCTAATTTTTGAAATATAAAAAAAATTTGGGTTTTTTTTTTGCATTTTTTTTATTTATTTATTTTTTAAAACGAGTTACTTCTATCAACTTTTTTAATTTTGATTTTTTGCTTTTTTTTCAATTTTTTTAATAACATTTATTTTTTATTTTTTGCATTTTTTATTTCAAATTTTTTCAGAATTTTGCAATTTTTTTAAATTTCAATTTTCTTCAATCTTATATATATACATATATATATATATGTATATATATATATATATATATATATATATATATATATATATATATATATATATATATATATATATATATATATATTTATATATATATATATATATATATATATATATATATATATATATATTTATATATATATATATTTAAATGACATCCATCACATTTAAAACTTTATAAATTAAAAAATATATATGTATCTAAACTTACTGATAAACTGATTAATATTCACTAGATTCTAACAATGTATAGAATTTCATACATTATATAGACTTTTATTGTTAAGATAAAGTAGATTTTGTTGCTCTAGAATGGCTTTAATGCAGGTGAGCTGAAGAAAAAGGCTTCCTGACTCAGATCGACAATGATACCACGCTCAAATTCCCTTTAATCACCTTTCTGTTGAAGCAGCTGAACAAGTGGACTTCAGAAAAGTGGCAGATGAATGTCTGTTTGATTTACTCGTCTTTATTTGGAAAAAAACAGCATGATTTGTTGGGATTACATTCACTTAAGTGATAAATCAGGGAGAAACGATGGCTAAGCTAACTATGGGATCATTTTTTAAAGCAAAGAAATATGCAGAAATGTGTTAATACATATTAGTTGTAGATGGAGTTGGCTCCAGTCCATGCATATTAATTTTTAATCACCACTGTCCTTGACTCGGGCTCTGTGCCGACAGGAGATAACTGCCCGAGCTCTCGCTGGAACGTCATGTGCCGCCCGTGCTGCGAGTACCACCTCATCCAGTGTCAGTGTCCCTCCAAAGGGTCAAAGGTGGGCTACACCGTTCCCTGCTGCCGCAACGCTCTGGATCAGTGTGACCCCTGCATCATCCACCCAGGTACATGAAAGGCTCCTCTTTCTTCCCCTCACAGTTTATTTCCTCAGACGTGAAACACTGAATTCAGCTGGAGTGACCTTAAAGACACAATCGGCAGCTATTCAGTGATCGCTGTTACAAACTGACTTTCAGATAACTTTTAAATTCTTTGCTTTGTTGTCATCGACAGGCTGCAGTCTCTTTGAAAACTGTAAAACCTGCAACAATGGAACATGGAGAGCCAACGACAACTTCTTTGTCAATGAAAAGTACTGTACAGAGTGCCGCCAAGGCTGGAGCGGAGGAGACTGTAGAAGTGAGTTACACAGCTATGGGTGAAACTTCTGTAGCATGCTGAATATGTTTTCAAGGTGAGTCAGCCACAGATCTCAGAGAAGAAAGAGCTGAAGTTAACACAGGTAAGAATCCATTAACTGTTCATAAATCCTGTTCATTAATCATTTAAACATCACACGTTTGGTCTTTCAACATCTTTCTGTGTAATCATCTGTAAAACTGCACATTTAATAACAGAGCTCTGAGGTTGAATGAATTATGGCAGCTCAAAACCTCTAAAGGTAAATCTTTTAAACTCTCTTACGGCCTTAAATACAAGTTTAACAACAGAATCAATGTTACACAAACAAACTTCCTTGTTTAATGAGGTGTAACTTTTAGAAAATGTACAATTAACTACTTAAACAAAAGACTTGGGGGCATTGTCGATACTTCTATTCAGATTGTTGCATCCATACCTGTAATACTCTATAGCAACACTTGGGGGCGACAATGCTTTTCTTGTTCCCTTATAACAAAGCTTCAGCTTCAGTGAAGTGTTTTTTTTTTTTTAGCTGAGGTACAAGTTCAGCTGAGTATTGCTCCATCGATGAGGATTCCTGTCCGTCTCTTTTTTTTTTCTTTTAAAAACAGGATTAACAACAACACACTGCAGCTGCTCTCCTCTTACGTTGGACCCCTGCTACAGCCCCAGGCTACATCATGCTATCAACAAAGCAAGCAAATGTTTTTAACTTGCATGTTACTCACTCTCCTGATAGCTCTCCATCCTTTATTTTTTTATGGCTCGGGGGAAATTGCTACATGGAGGCTATTCTGTCATGTACTGCCAGTTTGATAAACACGAGGGGAGGCAGGAAGCTGCTGTGCAGCTTGTGTTGTCCTGTAATATGTGGGTCCAATTGGACCAGGATTAAAAAAAAATGTGTGTATGTGCGTGTGTGTGTGTGGAGGGGGTGTTAATGATGCTGAGCTAATACAGCAGTGTGTAGGAAACTGGACTACTTCTTTTTAATTTGCACATTTTATGTTTAGTCCATGTTAATACTTCTTTTTTTACTTGCCCTTAAGATCACTTCTTTATCCTCTTCTTCTATAATGTTTTTCTTTAATATTGATCAATCTTAAAAACAGGACCTTGAGAGTGAAATTTCACACTATCCATGCGTAAACGTGCTTGAATCTTAAAAAGGAATCCTAAAATATGCTCAAGGACTGAAACTTTTAGAGCCTCATGTGGCTTATTGACTCTTTACAGGATTCTCATGGCTCCTTAAAAAGTCTTACAAGGCACTGAATTCATGAATCTAGAAGCAAGGCCTTAGACAGCCTTAAATTGTCTCAAGTTAATCTTTAAAAGTCTTAAAAAATGTCCTCACATGTTAGTATGATTGCGGGGCTCTCAGGTGTCACGCATTGAGCGTGACAGTCACTCTTTTGGGTCTTTTGTCACGCACTCCCATCACACATTGTATTTCTCATGCTGTAAAAATGTCCACAGGGAGACTTCAGACTTGACTTGGACTTGTGAATTATCATTATGATTTCTCTTTTCCTGGCGTATAAACATTAGGGGAACTCTGAAGTATGATGCATAAGAGGTGATTTGGTATCAACAAATTTAAAAATGAGAAAGCTATTGAAATTTTAACCGGAAAATTTATCTTTTTTTAAGGCAAAATGTTGTTGATGATGAAGATTTGCTGAGTTTCTTTTAATTATTATGTAGTATTAATTGTTGTGCTTGTTAAGGGTTAAGAAGGGGGGGGGGGGGTGTCACTCTAGTCTGCATTCAAAACTTGAGAGCCCTGTGATTGTAAATAGTCCCAAATCTCAAAATAACTGCTAACATTTATTTTTTTAAGTCATTTACTGAGTGATTATGGTGGTAGCATTATGCCATCACGATAGCGTAGCAGCTGGGACTCTATAGGCTCGATGCACAGATTGCTTCTGCATTGGCGTGCAGTGGCATGGGCATTTCAAGTTACTGAAAGAAGCAGTAGAAAGTGACAGTAGACGGTGTTATGATGGTAGAGATTAAATAAATACGGTGTTTGCTGGAGTTTCCTAAAGTTTCTGTCAATGGTAAACACAGAATCGTCCAGGTACAACACCATGTAGCAAGTCGTATAAAGGCTTTAAATTGAACATGTTTTTATTTGGAGCTTTGAAGGTAATTTGCTAACAGTAGCTAGCCTGAGCTAGAAGACTTACTTTGGTGTTTAAAGTTGAGAGCTTCAGGTCAATCATACTTTAAAGTGATCCTCCAGGATGGAACAAGTTGGGTCCTATCACAAGGTTTAGGGCAGAAATTACCCCTACAGCAGAGTTTTTGTGCAGCAGAAGCCCAGGGCGCACGCACCAAACACCCCCTCCCTGCTCCCCTACCGGTTTCCTCTGCACCCTGACGGGACCATATTTTACTTGACCAAAAACATAAATAAATGGACTCCCACTGAAAAAATCTGATATTGGTCTGCATTCACGCTTTATTTAGAGAATTTTCAGCGCGTTACTTTCACACAAAAACACCGCTAAATAAAGCCGCGTTTCCACCAAGCAGTCCGGGTCGGTTCGTCTCGGTACGGTGCGCTTTTAGCGGCGTTTCTACAGACTCATCCAGGGACGGATCCCTAAAAACCGAGACGAGCCGTCCCACTTTTTTGGGACCCTTTCGTATGGGTGCCAGACTGAACCGATCCGCTCTCGGGAGGTGGAGCAACAACACTGCAGACCGTTGATTGGTCAAAAGAATCGTCACTTACCCCGACAGTGGCTGCGTTTCTCCTGGCGGCTCACAGACTTCTCTGAAACGAAGCTTGATTGAACTTTGTAACAGAGAGTTACATGAAAATCACAGAGAGGATGAAATGCTGCATGTCTTCTATCCGTGCTCTTTGTTTACTGTGTCCCGTTTTCTTCTTTGTTGGATTTAATAGCGGGGTAAGCTGCTACAGCGTCGCACTATTGTTTACCAGCTGTGGCTTCCGGCATGCGGCTTACACGCCGCCCACCACGAGAGGGCACAGTTTGCTGTGGAAACACAAACGGGATCAGACTTAACTGTCCCAAACCGTCCCAAACCGTACTGAACCGACCCGTACTGCTTGGTGGAAACGCAGCTTAAGGCTCTAGTTCTCATCGTGTCTCTTCGTCCTGGCAGACTACCTGCGTTTGTTTATATCTGGCACGCCGTGCGCGCAGACTGATACACTACGCGGCGAGTGCCTCGTAGCCAGCTGTGGCTCTGCTGCGGAGGTAGCAACGTTTTACGACACGATGAGAACTAGAGTCTTATTTTGCGGTGTTTTTGTGTGAAAGTAACGCGCTGAAAATTCTCTAAATAAAGCGTGAATGCAGACCAATATCAGATTTTTCAGTGGGAGTCTGTTATTTGTGTTTTTGGTCAAGTAAAATATGGCCCCGTCTGAGTGCAGAGGAAACCTGCAGAGGAGCAGGGAGGGGGTGTTGGGTGCGAGCGTTCTGAGCTTCTGCTGCACAAAATCACTGCTGTAGGGGTAATTTCTGCCCTAAACCTTGTGATAGGACCCAACTTGTTCCAGTGAGTTTAATCATGTGTATAAACCTCTAACTTCACGCGTTTGTACTTTTATTAAAGCATAAGGTAAAAACAGGGTTACAAGAGATCTCCCTGAGAGCCACTGATACACAACTCTCTGACAAAATATATGCTAGCAGGTAGCATACATTGATAAAACTTAATTTTTCCAACAAAATATCAACTTTTATTAATGAGCACAAAAAATAAAAAGTGTAATAGTCTTTCACAAGAGAGTCATTTTTCATCCATTCAACATGTTATATAGCTCTTAATCTGCCAAAAACGATATAGAGCACTTGGTGCTAGCTTGATGCTAACGTGACTCTGGAATTCCATTTATTTGCTAGTGGTTAGCGTACATCTATAAGACTTTTTCCAGCAGAATATCAACTTTCATCACTGAACATACCAACAAATGTGCATAATTTCCTCACAAGAGATTCATTTTCCTATAGCACACAGCAGAGGTTTGGAGACGGCTGAAAGAGCCGTCGTCCCGTCTTGAAAAGGGCGCCTATGCACGATATCACACGTAATCTTTTTTGGCGTGTAAAAAAACAGGCCACAATTAAAAACATGAAAATAACTATTAATATTAACTATACAGTTACGTCGATAATGCACCATTTTGGATGATTCAACGATAAACATTTAATATTAGCATTCGGTAGCATGGGGCTTATTGGTTAACATTGTTGCTGTGTTTCATCATGGGTCATGTTTTTGACATTTTCTGCACGTTTTGGTTAGTCACAGATTTAACGAGACTGTGGATTTTCCAGCTCATGTTGTCACTTTTTTTATTTTTGTCCGAGCAGCGTGTGGGGGAGTCATTCAGCGCTCTCAGGGTCACATCGCCCTGGAGAGTTACCCGACAAATGCCAGATGTGAGTGGACAGTACAGGTGGAGCGGGGCAGCAGCATCGAGATGAGGTTGGCCTCTGTTTACCCACTTTCACACACAAACACACACACACTCTCACACATTGAAAGCCAGAGACAATGAACTCCAGTCGGTGTAGGAACAGGTGTGAGTTTTATTTTTATAATATTTCTGTCCTGACGTGAGATAATGTAAAGTGAGAAAGGCAATCTAAAGGATCTGTTGTCGGGAGATGAAATAGCTTTAGGCTCCAATCAGGAGCAGGCTGACCTGAGCTGACTCAGATGCTGTGTCTTTAAAACTGGACTGTGATCGAGTGTGATAAAGGAAAACTTCTCTGAGGCGTATTGACAAAAACACAGCAGCTCTGTAAAGGTAGATCGCAAACACATTTGGCTGCTCCAACCTGACAGAGAAGGAGCAGTGAGAGGTTATTTCCTGAGAGATTAACTCAGAGTCCTGCTGCTTGAAACAGACCTGAGGTGTATGCTCAGTTTGTGTGCGCTGTGATATGATGTGCACCTTAAAATCAAAGCTTCATAAGAAAGAGCAACATACCAAAGTTGCAGCTGTCACACGAGGTGCAGTGAGGTACAATCAGAAATTTATGGTTGTAATCGGACGTTTCAACACTTTACATTTTGCATGTTCAGGACAAATGGTTATTCAACATCGACACAGTGTAATTAAAATCTTGGCCAAACACAGAGGGGTGAAAAAAAGCCCACCTTTGATTTTGAACATTTATGTTACTGACTGTAAAAAAAGAGTCCAAACATTTTTGTCTCCATATTTCTGGGGTATTTTTGGGGTCTTTTTAACTCTTACACTGTCAGTTTGCTCATTCTGCCCTTTTCCCAGTCAAAGCTAATATTTTTCAGATCATACAAATTTAGTTGATGTGATTGATTTTAGAAAAATAACGAAGCAGGAAAAACTACCAAAACGACTTATTGTCTGAAATTCTGAAATTTAATATTGGTTATATTTTTCCAAAATGATTAGGCGACCCCCAGAAATCATCTTACAACCCCCATTGGCAGGGTTCTGCAACCTTTTCTTTCAAAGGAGCCATTTAGCCTCAGCCCACCTGGATTAAAGGAGCCACACAATTAACTTTATCTTTGCAATACAGACAATAAAGTGTAAAAAAATTTTAAAAAATTTAAAAGTTAAAATCCAGTAAATAATTATTTAAAAAGGATTTTTTTAGTTTATTAATGTGTTTTGTTTTGTTTTATACATTTGCCCCAAAAAATTGTAAAAAAACAAAAATTTACAAAAAAAATTGCTAAAATTTTAAAATTAAAATTCTTAAAAAATAATGATAATAATAATACATTTTTAAAAATGTGCCAAAAATTATTTTTTTGATTGTCAATAAATTCAAAAGATTTCCCCAAAAAATTAGGAATTTAAAAAAGTTCCAAAAATAAAAATAAATACATAAATAAATTTAATAAATTTAAATAAAAATAAAATTTCCAAAAATGTATCAAAATTTCAAAGATTTCAATAAAATTGGAAATGTAATTAAGTTTCAAATATGTCTGAATTGTTGAGCTAACGCTTGAATTTGGAACATACATTGATATTGTTGCTCAAGTCCTCATTTTTTGTGGTTTGCTAATGTCTTGCCTCGTATTAAGCATGTTTATTAAGCAGGCATGTTTTCAGTTAAATGAATCCATCCACACAGAATTAAAATCAGTATTTTCTTCCAGATTAGTCTTTTTGTAGATGTAGTTATCTTCCCAGGGCTGTAAAACTTGAGGTTAGCCACAGGTGCATGGAAAGTTGGTGGGCTGTTGATGTTGTAGGAGGTGAAGTAGAGCGGTGGCAGGCTTTATCGACAGATGGGATGAAGATTTAGTTCAACTAAATGTTAACGCAGGATTTTATTTAGAGTCAGTGTCTTTAATCTTTATTACCCTCTGTTAGAACAATAAAAATTTGCATGAGCCACAGGTTGCAGATCCTTGCCTGAGAATGGCTGCTCTAGATGTTTTGCAAACTCAGTCGAAAACTGATTATTTTTGCAAGAAGTTATGCAATTTCTTTTTCTTTATTTGAGTTCTGTCTGCTAAATAATTAAGTTTTAACTCAAGGGCAGAAAAATAGCAAAGTTGGTTGGTACTGAATGAAATCCTTTGTTTGAACGGGGCTTTGACCTTTTTTAAATCCTGTGTATTAAGTTTTAAAAAAGGACAATCAGTCATGTGAATAGTGCTCCACTCCCCAGGCAAAGATTTCTTGCTATTTTGTCCTGACAAGAAAAGTCATGTGCAGTGAAAGCTAAAGTCAAGTTTTAATGTTCCCATTTCACCACAAAAATCACCTGCACACTTAGAAAATGTGAAGAAAAGAGGGGACAAAATGTGCAAAAAGAAAAAAGAGTCAAAGCACCATCATCTCCTCAACAGGTGCTCCTCAGCCAACGCTGAGCTGAGAGCTGGGTGCGGAGACGGCCCAGCGTGAGCCCACATAATTGGACTTGGAGTTGTTATTTACTCAGTTCTGCACCTCGGAGTCTGGTGTTAAGCCTTTGGAATTGGATTGAAATATCAGTTAAACATAACCCCTCTCTGGCTGTGCTGCAGGTTCACGCAGATCAGTCTGGAGCCCGACCATAACTGTGGTTATGACTATGTGGAGGTGCGTGATGGAGACGATCTGAACTCTCCCGTTATTGGCCGCTTCTGTGGGGATCGGCTGCCTCCTCCCATCAAGAGCTCCGGGAGCCGTTTGCACATCCTGTTCTCTTCTGACGGCTACAACAACTTTGACGGCTTCGTTCTTACTTTTCAGGAGAGTTCAGGCAGGTACAGCCATGATGTGGATGCTACTAACAGACACATTTTACACATTAGACACAAGATAAAACAAATAACTCTGTAATTTTAAAGCAACATACAGTCTCAATGCGAAGAACAATCATTAAAAGCTTGAGATCTACTTGTTTACAGTGGAGGAATAAGTATTGAACACATCAACTTTTTTCTCATCACATTTCTTTCCAAAGCTGCAATTCAAACAAAATTTCTACCAGACATTGGTGTTAACTCAAATAATCCACATGTGAAAAGAAATCACAACGTTCAGGTCTATAAATAATGATTATGTGGAATTAAGTACGATAACACAGGAAAATAGTATTGAACACACCATGGAAAGGCTGTATACTTTGACAAGGCCGTTTTTTCACCAAGCAGTTAAATACCACACACCTCATGATGGGTAAAGGCAAAGAGCTCTCTGAAGACATTCACAACCTGATTGTTGCTCAGCATCAGAATGGAACTGACTTATATCAAAGCACCTGAATATTCCAGTCAGCACCGTTGGGGCCATTATTCACAAGTGGAAGAAGCACCACCTTACCATCAACAGGCCACGCACAGGAGCTCCTTGAAGATTTCTGACCAGGGAGTCAGAAAGATAGTCAGAAGAGTACTCAACCAGCCAAGGACCACCCTGAAAGTGCTCCAGAAAGACTTGGAGGCAGCAGGTACAATTGTTACAGAGAAAACAACAGGCAATGCACTCCACCGCCATGGCCTCTATGGACGCTCAGCCCGCAAGACTCCATTCCTCAAGAAAAGGCATGTTGAAGCTGGTTTAAAGTTTGCTAAACAGCATCTTGACAAGCCTGTAGAATACTGGGAGAATGTTGTCTGGTCAGATGAGACCAAAACTGGACTTCTGGGCTGTCATACTACAGACCATGTTTGGAGGAGAAATGGCTCTGCACATCAGCCAAAAAACACTACACCAACAGTGAAGTTTGGAGGTGAAGCATCATGGCATGGGGTTGTTTCTCATCTCATGGTGTTGGCAAACTTCATATAACTGACGGAGCAATGAATGGAGCCATGTATGGGGAAATTCTTGATCTGAATCTGCTGCCATCCACCAGGATGATGAAGATGAGACGTGGCTGGACCTTCCAGCAGGACAACCATCCAAAGCACACGGCAAAGTTGACTCTCAAATGGTTTCAGAAAAAGAAAATCAATCTGTTAGAATGGCCTAGTCAATCACCTGAATTAAATCCTACTTTTTTCCTGTGTTATCGTACTTAATTCACCATAATCATTATTTATGGACCTGAATATTGTGATTTCTTTTCATGTGTGGATTATTTGAGTTAATACCAATGTCTGGTAGAAATTTTGTTTGAATTGCATCTTTGTAAGTAAATGTGATGAGAAAAAAGTTGACGTAATATAATGCACCTGTTATTCATCATCACACTCAGATATTTTATCATTTCTCCTCCATGGGATCCACATAAAGAGATTAGGAATGTAAAGCTTTGATGTAATCTCATTCTTTGTGTGCTGCAGCCACATAATGATGAATACCTGCTCCAAACGAGGCCCTCCATGCATGCAGCACCTCTCTTTGTTGAGTGCACCGTATTTGCTCCTGGGCCTTTTGCTCTCATACCGCTGCGTGTGTGTGTGTGCAGCCTCCTGCACAGGCCAGCCGTGTGAGACGGACAGATTTATCATACTCATTCCTCTCCATTTGCCCTCTTTGAAGCAAATCATGCATCTAACTTGCATCCCATTTATCTCTCTTCTTTGCCTCCTGGACATTAACTCTTGCTGGCGTGTCTAAACATCACAGAGGCTTCGTGATAGTGCAGATACACCGAGTCTGGGAGCTCTTCTGAACAATATTTCAGCTACGGTTATGTAAATAAGTAAAAAACAGGTGTAATTGTTTTGATTATGAATTTTTCTGTTAAAGAAAACACTGCAACAAAGCATTAAAACAGACTTAACTGGAAGGTAATGGATTTGGAGAGCAACAGAAGGTGCACTGTTCTTTTTTTTCCCATTAATTATATTTCCAAATGGGTAATTCTGGGTCTGAGCGAGGTCCTCAGGCCATTATTATAACTTCTTTATATGCAAATGATGTAGAGGCTGCAGCCTTACAATGATCCCTTCTTTAAACAGGAGATATTGTAACACAAAGGTGTGTTTCAGTCAAAAAAATGAGTTTCCCATTGAGGTTGAAAATATGCACTAAGCTGAACTGGAGCCATTCTCTGTTGGAGGTAAACTTGAGTGGATGTCCAGGATTTTTTGGTGAAGACAGGCAGCCTCTAACTTCAGCCAAAACACTGATAATCAGTGAATGGGTTTAATGAGCTCCCATGTGTAGAGTTGGAATCCAGTAATACCATTTTTTTTTTTAACAGCACGGCAAATCTTAGAGCTGCAAGACAAAATCACAGTTTGCAGAATGGAGAACATTTCGAAACGTAATCTTCAGTTTGTTGTTTTGATTTTAAAGGCTCTGTGAGGAGTTTATACGTGATCTTGATACAGTCTCATTTTTATAAACTTGCCTGGTGCACAGCTTAAAAGGAGATCATAAAAGCCAAATGGGCTAAATGTTATCTCTCAGCATCAGTGGTCAGGTCAGACGAGAATAGATTTAAATTTACTTATTCGACGCTGCACCAGCAGGCAAAGCTTAGCTGAGAAAAACCAGATCTGATCTTTGTCCTGAAGAAAACGATTATTTGGATTTATTTTGTAGTGACAGTGGACACTGGAGCTGGGTGAAGGACATCAGAGCAACAGAAGAAGCTAAACAAGAGAGTGATCGAGCACAAGCGAAACCACTGGTTAATCTGTTTGTACTAATGTTCATTTCAACACACATGCAGCAGTTATTCATGCAGCTAAAGGCTGAAACACAAGCTGAAGGCTGAAACAGAGGCTAAAGACTAAAACGCCAACTTGAAACTACAGAGGCTAAAGGCTGAAACAAAAGCTAACACAAAGGCTAATGGCTAAACACAGGGAAAAGACTAAAACAGAGGTTATTGGCTACAACAAAGACTTAAAGCTAAAACAAAGGCTAAAGAGTTAAAACGCCAACTTGAAAATACAAAGAGGCTAAAGTCTTAAATAAATGCTCAAAGCTGAAACACAGGCTAAAGGCTACAACAAAGGCTAATGGCTAAACATAAGGTAAAGGCTGAAACAGAGGCTAAAGACTAAAACGTCAACTTGAAACTACAGAAGCTAAAGGCTGAAACAAAAGCTTAAACAAAGGCTAATGGCTAAACACCAGGAAAAAGCTGAAACACAGGCTAACAGCTAACACACAAGCTAAAGGCTGAAACAGAGGCTAAAGGCTAAAACACAAGCTTGAAACTACAAAGAAAGCTTTAGACTATAACATAAGCTAAAGGATGAAACAGGGGCTAAAGGCTGAAGGCTAAAACACAAGCTGAAGGCTAAAACAGAGGCTAATGGCTAAAACACTAGCTTGGCTAGTGTTTTAGTGTTTTAAACACAAGATAAAGGCTGAAAGAGAGGCTAAAGGCTAAAAAACAAGCTTAAAACTACTAACAGCTTAATTTTAAAAGAAATGCCAAAGGCTGAAGCAGAGGCTACAAGCTAAAGTAGAGGCTAAAGGCTAAAACAAAAGCTAAATGCTAAAACACAAGCTAAAGGCTGAAACAAAGGCTAAAGGCTTAAGAACAAGGTTAAGGCTGAAACAGCTTTAACACAAGCTACAAGGCTAAAATAGAGGCTAAAAGCTTAAAAAAACACAAGCTTTAAACTACAAAGAAAGCTAAATGCTTAAACACAAGCTAAAGGCTGAAACAGAGGCTTAAGGCTTAAACAATAGCCAAAGGCAAATACGAGGGCTAAAGGCTAACTTGAAATGCAAGCTTGAGACTACAAAGAAAGCTAAAGACTAAAACAATGGCTGAAGGCTAAAAAACAAGGTAAAGGCTAAAACAAAGACTTAAAGGCAAAAACACAAGCTTGAGGCTACAAAGAGAGCTAAAGACTTAAATATAAGCTAAAGGCTGAAACAGGGGCTAAAGGCTAAGGGCTAAAACACAAGCTGAAGGCTAAAACAGAGGCTGATGGCTAAAACACTCGCTTGTGACTACAAAGAAAGCAAACTTATATAACAAGCTAAAGGCTTAAGTAGAGGCACAAGGCTGAAACACAAGCTTAAGGCTGAAGCAGATGCTAACAGCTAAAACACAAGCTAAAGGCTGAACGTGAGGCTAAAGGCTAAAACACAAGCTTGAGACTACAAAGAAAGCTAAATATTAAAACAGAAGCTAAAGGCTGAAACAGAGGCTAAAACAGAAGCTAAAGACTTATACAGAGGCTAAAGGCTACAACCTGACCTTGGGACGTCGCTGGTGTTTCAGTTTAAAGTGTGACCCTGTTAATTGGTGACTCTTGGCCATTAATCACTGTTACCTTCGGCTGAGAGTCACCAGTTAGCATGGTTGCTATTAACTCCAAAACACCGGTTGCTCTGTAACCGTCCAAAATTGATAGTCGTTTCCTCTGTTGTATAGTATCATTTCTTACAGCTGACCACAGAACAACCGTACATTTTGATGCTGCTAAAGTCGTCTTGTACAAAAAAAGGAATAGTTCATAAATTTCTAAATCAAATGCACAGTTTAGCAAGAGTCAAGTCACTACGTCTTCCAGCTACAGGTGTAGCTACAATCTGCCAAACAGAGGTTGAATACTCCTGTTTATGGTTCAGTTACAGCTGCTGGGCAGTCGTCTGCAAAGCGTAACCATGACTTTCTTCAACAGCTTCAGCCGTCAAGAATCCATCCTGCCCACCTCCAGAGAGACCTCTGAATGGATATGTGCTGCCTGTGTACAGCCTAAAGGAGCAGCTGGTATCAGTAAACTACCGCTGTCATTCACCTTTCACTCTGACCGGCTCCCAGCAGAGGCTCTGTCTACCTGACGGCACATGGAGCGGCACAGCTCCCACATGTGTGAAAGGTTTCTATCACCGGGTCTATTTTCTCATGTTTGCTTTCTCTGAAAGTCGTGTAACACAGTGTTTGAAGGAGTTTGTGACTCATACAGGTCAAACAAGCAGAACCCCGTGTCCCCCGCCACCCAAGCTGCTAAATGGCTACTACAGTTCTGCCCCTGACCCAGCTGGAGGCGCAGAAACTGTTGAGTTTTTCTGCAAAAAGTCCTACATGCTCAGTGGAAACCACCAGAGCTTCTGCCACGTTAATGGATCCTGGAGTAGCAAGCCGCCCAAGTGTGTGAAAGGTATTATTTTCAAGCATTTTAAGGCTAGGAACAGGCTGATACACACAGGACGGAGCCATGTTTTTCTATTGCTGGGTTGATAAAAGTGTTTCCCACACAGTTAGTCATAGTTATATAAATAAATGATGCTGTGAGAAAATAATTAAATCCACTAACAGGAGGGCGAGCAGAGCACAAAGGGCTCTTTGTTCGGATGAATCAGAAATGGATTTGAATGGTTTTTAAAATGCTGTTTTGATGTTTCCTGATAATACAGATTCACCACACCTCGAAATGTAATCATCAGGCGTTTTTTTGTGTCTTCTTGTTTAGTTCCTACAGCGTGTCGAGAGCCCAAAGTCTCTGAACTTGTGCGCCAAACTGTCGTGAAGCCACGTCAGATATCACGGTAAGCATCCCCTCATGACGTCATCGTCTGTGAGGATCAGAAAAGAGAATCAGGAATGACTTTGTGTCTCTCACAGGTACAACATGGATGATTTGTTGTCGGCTGGTTTCATTCCTCTGACGTTTGATAAACGCACAAACGAAGATGACGACTCCTCAGTGGAGCTGCCTCGAGGATTTCACTCAGTCTACACCAGCATTGAATACAGGTGTGCCTCCCCGCTGTACCGTCACTCAGGAAGCTCCAGACGCACCTGTTTGAAGACTGGCAGGTGGAGTGGACGCCATGTTTCCTGTACGCCAGGTGAGAGCAGCAGACCTCATGGGATCAAAGCTGAATATCTTTGAAGAGACAACAACAGATACCTGCTCCCTACGTACATCTGGTTTATGTTTCTTTTTCTATGCTGATCTCTTCCTGTACATATGCATCACATCCTCCAGCAGTTAAAGCAACAGTAGCATGAAAATTTGTCCACTCATGAGTCAACCTCTACTTTCAAGGTAGAGTCTGCAGGAGTTTCCTGGAAAACAAAACGTCAACTTTCACAGAAAGAAAAAAAGCTTTTTCTGTCTGGTGTTACTTTTTACTTTGGTTGTGTCTTTCCTCCTTCCTGCTACGTCCCCACGTAGACTGTGTAAAGAGTGGACAGTGTGGCTTCACCTTTTACCATAGTATGGTTTTGAAGCCAAAATACCCCAGGGGTCTGCAACCTTTACTTTCAAGGGAGCAGCTTTACCTCAGCTCACCTGGATTCAAGTCTTTCCAGAGCCACAAAAACTACTTTATCTTTGCAATAAAGAATATATTGTGTTATTTTTTAAATAAGAAAATTGTGTATGTGATGTCTATGTGTTTTTATGTTCAATAAATAAATTTTAAAAATTAATATATACATTTAAAATAATGAATTAATTAAAAAAATAATTAAAAAAATAATGAATTAATTTAAGATAATAATTGAAAAAACAATGAATTGATTGAAAAAATTAATTTAAAAAAATGGAGATCGTTTTTTTAAATATACATATATATATATATATATATATATATATATTATATATATATATATATATATATATTATATATATATATATATATATATATATATATTATATATATATATATATATATATATTATATATATATATATATATATATATATATTATATATATATATATATATATAATAATAATAATAATAATAAATTTTATTTGTAGAGCACTTTTCATCAAAGCGATCTCAAAGTGCGATCGCTTCAGTATATATATATATATATATACTGAAGTTTCAAAGAATTGCATAGAAACTACAAAATATTTGAAATGGTAAAAAATATGCCAAAAATTCAAACAATTCTGAATTTTTTTAAAAATTTTACAAACATTTAAAAATAACAGAATTTCTGTTTGTTTCTTGTCTCACCACATTTCAAGCATTTTTATCAAGTTGGTACATTGTCGGTTGAATGAATCCATTCACACAGAATTAAAATCTGTATATATTTCCAGATTTGTCTTTTTGGGACCAATTTGGCTCAGCTCATCTGGATTAAAGTCATTCCAGAGCCACAAAATCTGCCTTATCTTTGCAATGAAGAGAATACAGTGTATAAAATTCAATTTTAAGTTAGAATCTAGTGAATTTTTATCTGAATAAGAAGGGTTTTTTTTTAATTCGTCCATGTTATGTCCTATTTTCTATTTTAATAAATTTGCAAATAAAAAGAAATTTTTTTAATTAAAAAAATGCAAAAAAAAGGCAAAAATTTCAAAATAAAAAAAAATGATTGAAGTATGTCATTTAGAAAATGCAAAAAAATTTTTTTTTATATTTAAAAAAAGAAGTTGCAAAATAAAAAAAAGACATTTGATAAATTTGTTCGAATTCCCCAAATTTCTTATTTGATATTTCAGAATTAAAAAAAGAATTAAAACGTGATATGTTATACATTAAAAGAAAATGTCAGCATTGTTGATATCACACTTGAATAACACTTGAATTTGGTAACACATATCGGAAATGTTTAACTCATTTTTTGATGCCTGCTTATGTCTCACTACATATCAAGAATATTTATTAAAATGGCACTTTGTCAGTTAAATGAATCCATCCACACAGAATTAAAATCTGTCTTTTCTTCCAGATTAGTCTTTTTGTAGATGTAGTTATCTTCCCAGGGCTGTAAAACTTGAGGTTAGCCACAGGTGCATGGAAAGTTGGTGGGCTGTTGATGTTGTAGGAGGTGAAGTAGAGCGGTGGCAGGCTTTATTGACAGATGGTATGAAGATTTAGTTCAACTAAATGTTAACACAGGATTTTATTTAGTGTGAGTGTCTTTAATCATCAAGAAAGAAAAATCAAGAAATCAAAATTGCAATCTTTCTCATCCACCTCTTGTATTTTGTTGGGTTTATTTAGTCCCATAATCCAAATGTGCATTGATTTCAGAGGAGTTGTGGTATTTCTGCATGTATAAAACCTTGTGTTAATGCCAAAAGTTTTCAATAACAGGCGGACGCTCACACTTTGACTCATGTCTCCTTTTTGACTGTTACCCTCCTACAGTTTGTGGCAAAGTCAACACTTCCAGCGCACACGACCTCTCAGACACTCAGTGGCCGTGGCACGCAGCCATCTATATCCGCTCACCTCCCGATCACACTCCCAACGCCCACAGGCCCCGTGGAGCCACCGTGTCCGTCCAGCAGGGGGCCTCAGAGGAGTCTGCATTCTGGTCTCTGGCCTGCAGCGGGGCTCTGCTCACACAGCGCAGCGTCCTGGTGGCAGCTCAGTGTGTGGCAGACAAGAAAAAGCTGCAGACCCTTCACCCTGCACATGTGAAGGTTGTCATGGGCCGCAAGCAGCAGGGGTCCTCCAGCCGTTTGAAGGGCCTCCACCACCTCCGGGTAAAAACGAGGAAAAAGATTTGGGAGAAAAACCCATCGGATGATTTATAGAGCTGCTTTCATGAGCTGAAACATGTTGACGTCATGTGTACTTTCACGCTGGAGACGTCATCTGCAGGTCAGGCTATGCAAAGATGAAGGTTTTTACTCGACTGTGTTTTCAGTTTGCAGAGAGTGTCACGGAAATATTCATTTCAGAGCAGAGAAAGTGTTTTTATAGAAGATCCAACCATATTTATCCCACTTTTAACCTAAAAACCTCAATAACTTTGACCTGCAAAAGTTTCCCCTGTCTGCAAAATCCACAAAACAGCAGATGCAGCGATGAAGTATTAAAGAGGAGTCTTCATGAAATAAATATAATCTTCTGGAAAGGTCTTTGTTTGTAAACGGTAGAGGATGAGATCTTTCTGGTATGAAGTTGTGCACTTAAAGATTTACTGGGATACAACTCGATTTGATTTGGATTTGAAATATTTGCGCATCTTGATGCATATCATCCCGTCCCCACAGATTTTCTAAAACAACAAAACTTGGCTCTTTCAAAGTGGATCCAGGCTTACGTAGGTATCCACGCTTCCAACTTTCATATTTCTTCTCTTTGTGTCCCAACAGGTTTCAGATATTTTGGTTCATCCAGATTTTGACTCGGCGTCACGCTCTGACGTGGCTCTGCTCAAGTTAAAAGACAAGGCCAGGATCAGCGAGCGCATGCTGCCAGTTTGTCTCCCAAAGGCTGGAGGAGAGGGCGCCACGGTGCGGGAGGCGTACACAGCGAGGTGGATTTTACCAAACGATCACACACACCTGACCCGCTTCACTCCCAAGAGCCAGACCCAACTTGTCGAGTTGGGCGATGTTGCTCAATGCGAGGTGGAGTTTGTTCAAGGAGGAGCACATACCGCAGCGATCAGAGACAACACGCTGTGTGTCATTAGGAAGACGTCCAGCTCTCCACTTCCTTGTCCCGCTGTTGTTCGAGGCATCACCGTGTACCCAGAGTTTTCCTCCTCGAGAGGTGACTCATCGGGATCCTCCAGCACAGACTGGCAGCTCCTTGGTTTGGAGAGCTTCAGCTCAGAGGAGGGAAACTGTCACCAACACACTCACTCCGCTCAGACAGGAATAGCAAACTTTCTGGACTGGATTGAGAAAAACATGAAGTAGATTTTTTTTTTTTTCTGAATTTCAACAACAGAGATCTTAAGTGATCATTTGTCTCCAGCTTTGTAAGCCCCGCAGTTGGTGGGAACGGAGACGGATCATTCAGTACCTGCCAGCTGTATCAATACCATGTGATGTGGGAACTGGCTCCTTCCCTGTATCTGTGTGTGTGTGTGTGTGTCTTTGTTTTTGGGCCACCTCCACTTCAAACAAACTCGATGTAGCAGCTTAAGAAACACACCCACTCTCTTATTATCCTTTGTAACTCCACATCTCTGAGTTTCTCCGTTTTTTGCAGCTTGTAAAATAAAAATCCTCTGGGAGAAATTTTGAGTCTTTGTTGGTGAACACGCTGCTGGACTCCGGGGGTTGATGAGATCGTTTCTGACAAGGAAGAAGACTTTGTTGATTTATTTTTTTTGACATTGGGCGAGATTTTTTTTTCCCAAACCAGTCGTAGCTGAGCGTCCGTCACTAGCTGTCAGATCTGAATTATGATTCTGTTATTTATCTGTAACTTTGCCGTAAGGCGGGTTTTAACTCTGCCACCACCGACTCTGCATCCTTTATCAGAGAGACCCCTCCCCCATCACCATCTCCATCCTTCCCCACTCAAAGCTGCTCTCCTCCAAAAACCAACAGGTCGTGTACCTATCCCTCCTTACAGTACGTGAATTTTTCTGTGTTTATTCCTGAATTAATCCCTGAACTTCAACACTTTCATTCCTGTAATATTTTAGATTTTCTTTTTCTTTTTGTATTTAAAGATGGGTCAAAATTCAAAATCTAAGGGGGGCTTAATACGGTGAAGACGGAGAAGTTCTCCATCCTTTGATCCTCTCTGTGATCTCCGTCGTCTTTTCTCACGATGGCGCCGCTCTTTCTCTCTGAACTACTGCGACACATCCTCAGTTGGAGCGTGAGCTGCCTGAACTTTTCTGACTTGCAGCGTCTCACTGTGTCTCTGTCATCTCACATCTTCTCCTCATATCCATGCTGAGCTCTCATCCAAAGAGCACACTGCTCTCACCCACAGTAGTTTACGAGCAGGATTTTATTGACAAGCTACAACAGACCCCGCCTCCCCCTGCTGAAAAATGAAATTTACTTCTATAGACGCAGTTAACAGTTGCAGTCAAATCGATGTCTATAAACCTCAATGGCAGAGAAAATAATATATTGGAACAAAGTGCATTTGATTTGATCCTTGGAATGTGTAGAATATATACCAATAGGCGTTGTTTGGATACAAAGGTAATCTCAGCTGACAGACAGTGGACAGGTGTCTTTTTTTACGGGTAACAGGTTAAAACAGGTGACATTTACACAGGAAACAAGTGGTTCTAGAAACAGTTCTAGAAAGCTGGTAATCTTGCTTGTTTGTGGGTGAACAAATACTTATTTTCCACCATAATTAATTGTAATGAATTATTTAATTACCCTACAATGTGATTTCCTGTTTTTTTTTTTTTTTTTTTAACTCAATTCATCTCTCATGAAGTTTACCTCTGATGAAAATCACAGGCCTCTCCAATCTTTTAAAGCAGAAAAACTTGCAAAATCAGTGGCTGACTAAATACTTTAGGTCCTATTGTTCTATAACATTACATGCTGCAATTGCACATACTAATAAGCAAATTAATGCTGGTTACTATGTTAATTTTTGCATTGTAACTCTTGGAATTGATCATGTAATATAAAAGTGGTGCAGGACAAGTTAGATTTTTTTTTCCAAAAGCCACAGAAACAAATACATGTATGGATGCATGTAGAATAATAATATAATATAATATAATATAATATAATATAATATAATATAATATTATGAAAGAGGATGAGGGCCACTAAAAAACGTTCAATATATATATATATATATATATATATATATATATATATATATATATATATATATATATATATATATATGTATGTATGTATGTATGTATGTATGTATGTATGTATGTATGTATGTATATATATATATATATATATATATATATATATATATATATATATATATATATATATTGTTACTATTTTTTAGAGAAAAAAGGCAGACTTCTGTAATTATAGTCAAAATTCTGACTCTAACCTCAGAATTCTGACATTTGTCTCAAATAAAAATAATAAGTATTTTGATGTTTTAATTTTTTTCCCAGTGGCCCTTATTGTCTTCCATATGAAAAATTTAAATCAAATGCAAAAAGAAAAAAAAAAGAAAATATGATATAAAAGAATAGAATAGAATATAACATATTTAATATAACAAAATAGGCTGTTGGCGGCTGAAAAAAAAAAAGTCAGTTTCTTTTTTTTTTTTTTTAAACCATTTTCAGAGAAAAAAAAGACAGAACTATGATCTTATAGTTAAATTCTGAGTTCTGTCTCAAAAAAAAAAAAAAAAGTGTTGGATGTTATTTTTTTTTCCCAGTGGCCCTAATCATCTTCTGTATGATGTAATAACATAAAATTGAAAAACATTAAATATAATATGATAAAATATAATACAAAATGTATAATATAATATAATATAATATAATATAATATAATATAATATAATATAATATAATACATTACAATACTATGGATGAGGATAAGGGCCACTTAAAAAAAAAGGTATGTTTTTTTTTTTTGTTTTGTTTTGTTTTGTTTTTCAGAGAAAAAGGCAGACTTCTGAGATTATAGTCAAAATTCTGACTTTAATCTCAGAATTCTGATTTTTGTCTCAGAAAAAATAATTTAAATTTTGAATGTTTTTTTTTCAGTGGCCCTTATCTTCCTACGTATAATATAATATAATATAATATAATATAATATAATATAATATAATATAATATAATATAATATAATTTAAAAGAACTCCACACTTAAAGTCAGTTATCAGCTAAGTTCTTCATTCCTTTATCCTCCTGATCGGAAGTGTGTCTGTTAGGTGCATTTGCTCATTTTCTGTTTCATTCAAACACACTTACACTTTCTTCTCTGTTAAACAAAACACAAATTAACAAATTATCACATCTTTAAAGTGCTGTGAGATTATTTCCAATAGAAGCATGCATCTCAAGGTGTGAAAGGTGTTCACGTGCCTGCCAGTACACCCTGTTCAGACTCCAGTGATCATCTGGCACAGTGAATCTTCACAGTACCTGCGTGTCTGCGGCTTGTTTGCATGTGAGGTTGTGCATTCGTGAGTTTCCTCGCAGACTGTCCAACATGTGCTGTCATTGAGAAACACACTGAGAGGATTTGCTAAACTTAGCTCTTACTCCTGAGACGCAGACACCCGCTGTGCTCTCTGCAGCTTTGCGCGGGACACCTTTTAAGCCCGACCAATTAAACAATGACAAGCCTGGTCGTCTCTCTCTGCAGGCTGCAAACTGAATTCAGGAGGAAAAAAACAGATAAAGTGATGCTTTTGTTTCTGCTTTCATCAAAATTTGAGAGGATATTTAGAATTCTGGATAATATGGTGTTGAAATTATCTTTAGAGTGCAGCAATAACAACATAACTCACTCCAGTGTGCAGCCTGAATGTAAGTGTGAGCGGTTTGTTTGAAAAGCATCCCAGGCTCTTGGAGATCCTCAGGTTTGCACTCAGAGAGGTCTCCATCTTACTGGATGATGTCATGATGCTAAAAATAGGATGAAAGTCTGTTAATCTATACTCTTTAACTGAGAGAACACCCCACCCACACCTGAGAACAGGTACTGACCTCTCATCTCAAATCCCTTCATCTCAGTACACACACTGTGCATGTGCAGGGTGTTTGTTGAGTTTGCGAGGGGCAGGTGTGAGGATTTCTACACCTCTGAGTAGGAGAGGAGGAGGATCTGCAGCAACAGCAACACCTGAACAATTTCTCTCCACAAACTCTGCAAATCTTGCTCTAAATCTTTGCACACTTGAAGGAAATTTACTCCAATCAAGAAATCCCTCGGCTTTAAAGACCTCCAGAGGTGAGTACCATTTCGTTTAGGGTGTAGAGGTAAAATTACACTTCTCCACTCATGAGGACAAAAAGTGATCTGGCAAACATGTAATTAGGAGTGATTTGAAATGTAAAGGGGAGGAGTAATTTCCCACAGCTGACCTGAGTTTGGTCTCCTTGGTGTCGCTCGGTGTGTTGATACTAAACGATAAGGATGATTGCTCGTTTGGACAAAGAAATGCAGCTTTTGGAGATAATTACACATGCAACTATCCTCTTCTGATGCTGGGAGTGTTCCAGCTCCTTCTCCAGAGTGAATGGCTCATTGAGTGAAAGGCATATTGTAGGTCAGCTCAGGTTACTGGCAAACTGCCTGCCTGTGGAAACCATCAGTGTGCACAGTCTCCGCAATAACTGATGGTTTGGTTTCGACACATGAACCGTTAGCGAGCTAATGGATTAATGACTTTGCAGGAAAGGAACAAGTCAGCGCATGCAAATTACCAAAGTGACAGTTTCTGAAAGCAATGCAAAACTGCTGGCCTTGGGCCGTGTGTGCATCATTAGAGATACGGCGCTCTGTGAGATTGACTCCCACCAACCTCCTCGAGTCGAGACAAGGCTGGGAGAGGATGGAGTTCAAAAGGATGGCCTCGAGGCTCACGCGTTAAATTCTTGGTGAAATGACTGGATGGGTTGCACATCAGACAGTTTTTCATTTTTTATGCTTCTTGTTAGGCGACGTGACGACAGACGTAATCACATCATCCTTCGACATGAATCAAACAATGAGTTTTGCATGTTTCAGTGTTTTTGTGCACTCTTAAAGAGGGGTTAAAGAGGGGGAAAGATGTGCAGGCGTCCATCCTACAAATTACTTTATTAGACTTGATTTGTTTTGATAACTCAGAAATTTGATGATACACCCTTGAAAAATCAGAAATGCCTCCGTAGGAAGCGGGTTTTTCTGACTTGTGCATCAAAGAAACTTTAGAGCATCACATCAGCCTGAAGCCCCGAGGGCTGGCTGCAGGCCCCGAGGAGAAATATCCACCATCTATCCCAAAAATGACATGTTTTCCCTGGCAGGCATGTTGTTCACCAGTAATCCCAAATATTCAAGTTATTTTAAGTTATTTTAAATATTCTGCAGACGCTGTGGAGAGTTTATCCTTTAGGTTTCCTTAAGTATCTATATGTTAATGCATTACCTTGAGATGATGCTCTGAAATTTAAAACTCTAGACATGAGATCTCATAAACAGTCAGTTCACTTTATAATTTATCAGACTTTTTAAGAAAAAAAAAAATCTAATTTGCTTCTGCAGTCTGTGAAAGCACAAAGCATCTCAAAACTTTCCAGATTCTTAGAAATGAGAGTTTAAGCTGACTGTAGCTCACAAGATTCAAGTCAGTTAAATTTTATTTTATGTATGTATTTATCTATTTATTTAATTTGAGCCAATAGCTTGCAATTCATGGAGGACCAAAACTGCCAAAAAATAAAATAAAGTAATTAATTTACTAAAGTGAAAATAATAAAAGAAATAAACCTAATACATAAATAAATTAAAAAAATAAATAAATAAAAAATAAATACAAAAACAAATGTGGAAATAGAATTAAATATCAATTAATAGGTGAATAAAAGTGCTCTGCTCTCATATTTATTTATGATTTGTTGCAGACACTGTCAACATTAATTACATAAGGAAATAATATCCAAATGAGGGGGCCAAAATCAATGAGGAATATCTGCCAAAAGCTACACATTTCCACATTTATTTTTCTATTTTATTTTATTTTTTAATCTTTTTTATCATTTTTGTATTCATTTTTAATTTTGTTTGTATTTGTTTGTTTTGTTTCCATTTATATTTATCTTTTTGTATTTAATTTTAAGTTTATTTTTTATTTTTATTTTCACTTTTATTTATTAATTTATTTTTAATGATGGAAGTTTTGGTCCTCCATAATCGACAAGGTATGCCTGCAAATGGCTACACATTTCCACATTAATTTTTGTATTTATTTTAAATTTTTGAATCTTTTTTTTTTCATTATTTGTGTATTTATTTTCACATTTTTATTTATTAATTTATTTGGTTTATTTCCAATAATATCTATCTTTTTGTATTCAATTTTTGAAGTCTTTTTTTTTTATTTTTGTTTTTTATTTTCACTTTTATTAATTCATTTTTAATGATGGCAGTTTTGCTCCTCCATAATTGACAAAGTTTACCTGCCACACATTTCCACATTTACTTTTCTATCTATTTTTTTTATTTTTTTATTATTATTATTATTGTATTTCTTATTTCTTATTTATTTATTTATTTGTTTGTTTGTTGGTTGGTTTTATTTCCAGTTATATTTATCTTTTTTTTGTGTTTGATTTTTGATTTTTTTGATTTTTTTTTTATTTTTGATTTTTTTTTTCACTTTTATTTATCCATTTTTAATGATGGCAGTTTTGGTCCTCCATAGCAATTATGCCCCCTTTTGTTCATTCCCCTGAGCCTGGTATCCATAGCCTGATCTCACCCTCAGATTGACTCACATGTCCTGCCCGCTGCACAGTTCATCCCTGATTTTCTGCACTCCCTGTACAGAGGGACGTGTGAATTGAAAGGGATCTGAGCAGAAACGACATTTCCTTCTCAGCTATGTTCTTGAGTGGAGGGCATGATGGCGAAGCAAGTCAAGAGGTGCTTATCCAATCTGAAATTTTTTAATTGTACGTCTCCTGCATAAGTAAGAGCGGTGAGTAAGAGCTTAATCAGGAGCTCTGGCTCACATCCAGCTGAAATGCTGCTCTTACAAGACAAGAAGATGTAATTAAAATCATCATTGAACCAGGATCATCAGGCATGCATCATGCCTAAGTGGAGCAAAACAGGGTTACCATTGGTGACAACAGTCGCTGCTCAGCCTGAGACGTGCACACAGCGTGCTCCACTCATGCTTGCAGGATCAAGACACTTTGATTCTAATTTCTTGTCTCAGATTTAAAATCTTCGACGGGAAGCTTCGGACACATTTATCCCTGATTGGTTTACTGCTGCAGTGCATGAGGTTTTGCATCATCAAGGTCTTTGCTCTGCCTGTGACCTCAGATAGACTCAGACTCAGGATTATTGCTACACGTTCATGTTACTCTAAGCCTTTAGTACATCCTAGTTCATCCCTAACTGGCACAAAGAGACACCACAGTGGCCCGTGCGTGGTGGCTTCTCCTGCTACTCCCTGCGTTAGCTTTATGTTAGCAAGAAATGTCAACAAACAGTTCAAATGGGACATTTACAGACACCTGAAGGGACTCAAACTACTTCTTGCCTCTATCTAAACCAGCTTTTCTCTTTATATACTTGTATTTTTTGCATGCAAACATACATTTATGTGCAATCGCAAGTATGCAACTTGCAAAAAAAGTTTGTCACAACCATAATCAGAGCTTTTCACTCAGTAAGAAAAAGGAAAATGAGGCTCACTGTCATTGTACGAGCTTTTTACCTTGTTAAGTCATGTTTCCTCATTTTGTGTAGCTTTATAAACTAAATGTTGTGACAGAAAAAGTTCATTTTTTTAGTTCATGACTGTAGGATGTTTGTAGGATGAGGCTTGAGCGCTTTTGACCTCCAGTGTTACTTCAGAGAGCTCCTCAGAAGAAAAGTCAGTGTTTTAAAACAGCTGAAAACTCATGTTTTCCTAAATACGTCCATAATGTCCTGACCCTCTAAACTGAACTTTCTGTGTGGGCTGTGCTCGCTGCACAATTATTTCTACACCTCACATCTGCTGATAGCATCGTCCCACTATCAGCCTTGAATCCTGATGGAAAACTGTAGAAATATTTTACAGTTTTATGAACTTGAAGGAAAGTTTAATGTGTTTTTTTTTGTCTGTTTTAAAAGCAGATGATTTATAAACCTGTCATGCAGCGTGGAGTTTTTAATCTGATCTGAAAGCATGAAATCCTTGAGTGCGTTGACGGCGTGACACTTTGGCACATTGAACCATCAGAGAAGGCCATTAATCCTCATTGTTTCAGGCCCATTGAAGCATCTCCATTTTACTGACTGACTGACTGACCCCAGCTCGGGGTGTCCTTACACTAAATCTTTGAGCAGTTAATGGACTTTCACAAGATCCACGTGTCTGTGTTATGTAACAGAGGGCTAAAGCATGCTGGGACTTGTAGTTCCTTTAAGCTGGAGGATGATGTACAGAAAGTGGACGGTGTGGTTCTTCAGGGAAAACGTGTTTTGAAAGCTGTGAAATCTTTGATATGTTCTCTTTCTGGTTGGGTTTTATTTAGAAACAGCTTCATGGATACATTAGATCCAAAGAGGGAGAGAAACTCTGGATACCTGACTTCTCCTGGAAGTGTGAATATTTTATCCTCACGCTGATGTTGTATTAAAATTGCAAACGTTAAGAGAATTGTGAATCTCTCCACCTTGAATTCCTGGAAAAGTTTTTACATTTAGATCAGCAGGTGATTCTTATTCCCACTGTCACAGACTCTGTTCCTTTCCTTTTCCTTTTTTGGTGTAGGTTTTTGTTTTGTATGTTTTATTTTATTGTATTGAAATCTTTTTGTCCAGTTTATTTTATTTTAATTTTTTAAAATTGTTTTATTTTAGTTTTTCTTTGTTTTAATATTTTTTATATATTTTTTTGTCTTTTTTATTTATTTATTTATTTTTGCTAAATTTTGTTTTTGTCTGTTTTATTTCATTGTATTTAAATCTTTTTGTTCAGTTTATTTTCTGTATTTTTTTTCTCTCTGTTTTGCTTTATTTTGGTTGAAGATTCTTTAAAAATATTTCATTTTAGTTTTTTTTTTTAGTTTTAATTTTTTAATTTATTTTTTGTCTGTTTTAATTATTTATTTTTTATTTTTTTGCTGATTTTTTTGTCTGTTTTATTTCATTATATTAAAATCTTTTTGTGTAGTTAATTTTATTTTTTTCTTTATTTTGTTTTATTTTAGTGCAAGTTTTTGTTTAGATATTTTATTTGAGTTTTTTGTTCGTTATATTTTTATTTTATTTTTTGTCTGTTTTATTTTATTTTATTTTACTTATTTTTTGCCTATTTTATTTTAGTTTTTTTATTTGTGCTATTTTGCTGTTATATTCTGTTTATTTCATTGTACAATTTTTTTCTTTAATTTCATTTCTTTTGTACATTATATTTTATTTTTATTTACATTTTTTGAAGTAGAATTAACAATATTATGAGATACTATTTTATCTATCATTGTACTGCATAGCTTTGCTTGTTTAAAGTTTGTCTTGAAGTGAATCCTCACACTCTTTCCTGTTATCAGTCAGATGGACTGTTTGTGTAAAGCTGAGTCATTTATCAAGGATTTACTGATTCACAGGCAGAGATCTGATTTCTTTACCCTTTGAGTCTTTTAAAACATTCCCCATATTTTTTCTTTTTATTTATTTTCACGTCTAATTTTGCATTTTCCAACTCTTTAATCACACAGAGCTGTGTGTTTCTTTTGCACCAGTAGCAAATGCAGATGATAAAACAGATACAGTCCAATCCCTTTATTTATTTATTTATTTATTTATTTATTTATTTGTATATTTATTCATGTATTTATTTATAATAAGATCCAAAGACTAAGACTTTTCTCAACAAAACTAAGAAAGATGTAAATTTACTCTTTCTCATGTCTGCAGGTTTTGTGATTTTCAGCTGAGTGTTATATTTCCTTATGTTTGTCCTGAGTCTTTTTATCATTATAGCAAGGTGCGTATTGTAACAGTAAAATAATGTACAAATAAAAGATGTCTGAACCGTGCACGTGGGAGCTGATTCCTGTCAGAATAAAAGAGGATTTCCTAATATATTATTTTTGCAGTCATTTTAAATCAGAAAACAGTGAAATTTCTGTTCTCTGTTTGTTTTTAAATCAGTGATTTTAATGAAATGTCTGCTTTTGTCGCTCAGCTGAACATTTTTCCTGCTTTTGTCGCTTGAGGCCGTTCTGTTTCCAATGCATGACTTTGTGTTTCATCTGCGTATGTTGTTTATTTGCCTGCTTGGTCTTTCACACTTTCCTTGCCAGCTGTAGACCCAGCTGTAGACTTGTTCTCAGAGTGTGTCTGATCCATCTCAGTGTGTATGTGTGCTGGATTAGCATGGCTCAGAACAGCTTAGTTAATTATAGACACCTGCTGTCTAAGCGTGGCGTGTGTTGTCAGGTGTTGCAGCATGAGGTCAGCTTGATGCCGCGGGATGAGGAGGCGGGGTGAGGTGTGGAGCTGCATGGACAAATGCTCTGCCATGTGCTCCTGGGTTGTGTCTCTTCTCTCACCGTTTGAGCCCGGTAATACGAATGTTCACGCACGCTTCGCAGAATGAGACTCGCACCTGCTCAACACGTTTTACACGTTAAAAAACTCAGTGAGCTGCAGGGATTACACACACCGACAGGAAGTACAGGAAGTTAATCGGCAAATAATGTGCAATCGGACACCTTGAAATCAATACTCTAAAGTGGTTCCTGGAGACTGTACAGTAATTTCCTGTAAAAGCATTTCCTGTGTCTTCATTTACAGAATCATAACTGTGTTTTCCCCCATAATCCTTTGCTGTTTAGAGTACTACAGAAAAAAGACCTTTTCTACTAAGTTACATGCTGCAAAAAACTGAAATCTAATCAAGTGTTTTCGTCTTGTTTCAAGTAGAAAATGTCTTTTTAGACTTGATATGAGCCACATTCAACTGGTCAGTCCGGAAAAATATTTTGTTCAAGTTATTTAATGAAACAAGAGAAAAGTTCCTTGTATCAAGACATTATTCTAGTTTCAAGCAAATTTTTGTAAAATTTTATCTTTTCACAAACAATTAAGACCTCAATAAAGTCTTTAAATAACTTGAAATAAGACATTTTTTCTGATCTGATAAGTTTAATGTGACTAATTTGACAAATGTTACTTAAAACAAGACAAAAACACTCGATACAATTTCATTTTTTGCAGCGTGGAGTCTCACAGGGCTCCATACTTGGACCCATCTTGTTTCTAATGTTCTTCTAATGTTGCAATCATTTCACATACACAACAATTTTTCTAGACTGATCAGTTGAATATGGCTCATATTAAGTCTGAAAAGACATTTTCTACTAAAAATGAGACAAAATCACTTGATAAGATTTTCCGTTTTTTGCAGTAATGTAAAATACTGTTAAAGTTTGGAAAAATCAGTCAAAGTGAAGCCATAAAAACACTGCATTTGAAAGAGAAAACACCGAAGTGTTGACGTCAAGCTTCTGTCGTCCCTTCACAAAGACTGAATCATACCGTGGGTTAGAGTTAACAAGGCTTGAAGCCATCATAAAAAAAACTGCACAGCATAATGAGTTTTCAATACTCAAACCAAATAGGACCATAACAGTGACGGCCAAACTAAAACACCTGCTAATCATCTTTCCAGCATCACAGCTAACTCACTTCCCCTTCATTCAGAAAAATGCTGCGGCTGCAGCAGCAGCAGCACAAAGGCAGCATCACAATGGCCCTGTCATTGAGTCAAAGGAACAGAAGCCATAGCTTCCAGGAAGAGAATTATCACACTTAGGCCTTTCAGTGACTAAGCAGCTAACAAACAGATGGATCCACACAAATACCTGTAGCCAGTGAGCTCAGTGATGCTGCACTGTCTTATTGTAAGAAGAAAATGTCTTTTCAGACTTAATATGAGCCACATTCACCCGAACAGTTGAGAAAAATGTCTTATTTTAAGCTATTTAAAGAGAAAAATTAGGTCAGAATTGGTTTAAATAAGCAAATCTAATGGCTAATTTTTCTTGTTCCATTGGCAGATTTTCTTTTACTTTTAACAGAAATTCAGACCTCATTTTTGTGTCTAAATAACTTGAAACAAGACATTTTTCTGGACTAACCTGTTAAGTGTGGCTCCTATCAAGTATACCAAGATGATTTTTAATTAAAGAAAAAAAAAACACTTGAATTGATTTCATTTTTTATAGCGTGGAGTCCCACAAGGCTCCATACTTGGACCCTTTTGTTTTCAATGTATTCTAATAACACACTAACTACGCTCTAACATGTTAAGTTCAAATGATGCTGTAATTTTAAGTATGCAACAAGCAATTCAAGCAATTCAGACATCAAATTTTGTCTTTAAATAACTTAAAACAAGACATTTTTCCTCGACTGACCAGTTGAATGTGGCTCCCATCAAGTATAACATGACCATTTTTATTTAAAACAAGACAAAAACACTTGATTTTATTTCTTTTTTTACAGTGTGGAGTCCCACAAGGCTCCATACTTGGACCCATCTTGTTTTAATTCTATACTAATGACATATTATCTTTGCTCTAAAATGTTACTTTTAAAGGAACCTGTTCATTTTACAATTTAGACCTCATTTTCTTGTCTTTAAATATCTTAAAACAAGACAATTTTTTGACTGACTGGCTAGATGTGGCTCATTTATAGTAACACATGAAAATGTTTTATTAAAATAAGTCAAAAATACTTGCTTTAATCATTTTTTACAGTGTGGAGTCCCACAAGGCTCCATACTTGGGCCCATCTTGTTTTCATTGTAAACCAGTGTCATACTAACTACGCCCTAAAATGTTACTTTCAAATGGTGCTGTAATTTTTACATATGCAACATGTAATCACAAAGTGTTTATTTATATGCATTGTCCCTTTAAATATATAAATTAGATTAAAAGTTCCTCACAGCATGATTATGGTTTTTATTAAAGTAGAACCTAATAAATATGGGTTAGCTTTTGGAGCATTATTATTGGAGCATTATACTTACAGGATATCGTTTTTTTTTTTGGAGTATGGAGTCCCACAAGGCTCCACACTTGGACCCATCTCGTTTTCATTCTACACTAAAGACATACTAACTGTACTCTAAAACGTTCATGTCAAATGATGCAATTCTTTTTCTTATTTTAGTATTATTATTGGAGCATTATGATGGCAAGATTTCAGATTTTTTGCAGCGTGCTGCTGCTGCTGTGTAAACTTTCCACAGGAACCAGTGAAAGGATCCAGGGAGCGTCTCAAAATCCATCTCATTATTGGATCAAACAAACACAAAATCGATAGACTCATAAAAAGTTAATTCTTGCTTTGATTTGCCTTCAGTCAGATTATCATCTGTCATCCGAATCAATCCAATACTGGTTTGAACTAAATGATTAAAGTCACTTTCATGCCAAGGTTTTCTTTAAAATCGATACAAATGTGAAAAATTATGCCAAAATGAAACTCAGGATGAATGGTTAATTAAAAGCTGAGATTGAATTTTCCTGTTTTTCTCTTGAATAAGTTCTGCTCACTGCTTCATGCCGCTTCATTTTAAAGCTCAGTTTGACCTCCATGCATGATATTAATGAAGATCTGAGGAAGTAAACCTCACTTTAACAGATTCAAACGGCTGGTTTTCCTTTGAGTGACTGTAGGAAAGTGTAGGATCAGCTTTAACAACATGTTTCCTGATCTGTACGTCCAGCATGTATCACACACTGTTGAGCCATCCTGTGTGAGAAATTAATCATGGAGCTGCAGCTTCCTCAGGGACCGTGTTTAGCCAAAACTTCTGGCAACCAAGAGCTAAACAGAATAAAAGCTCAGCAAACCGTGCACTTTCCAGGCCCCTGCACTCCAGCTCAGCAAGCTCCAGATCTGTGATAACGAAGATAATTCTGCTTTTCTTTTGTCTAATTTATGAGAGCTTGAATTTTTGAGCAAGCTGCTAGAGTCTCCCAACACGGTTTGTGTTTTTGGAGGAGTCAAACCCCAGCCAACGTACACCCCTCTTTAAAAGTCCCAACACCATTTTTCACTCTATCAGGTCCATCTGAGACTTTATTACGTTGTGTGTCCAGAGCGATTTAAATCACTGTCTTTGAGAAGGGGAGTAAACAAACACAACACGGCGAGGAAAAAAAAAAAGGGACAAGGATTTTCACTCCCTGGCTAATCTTAGCGGGCTGACTCCACCCTACCTGTCTGGGAGGCTCATGTCAGTCCTCCAGTTGAGTCAGATCACCTTTACACACCTCCCTGCAGCTGAATGAACACACACCTGCGAATGTGGATTTACAGCAAGTGCTTTTTCACATCCTGAAAACCTGAGGAGCTTTTTTTTTATTTCTCAGTGACAACTTTCCGGATCTTCTGATTGGATTTACGAATGCATGTGTCATGAGTCTGTTATTGGTTTCTCTGAAGCTGGTGGCTGCGTGGTAGCGCTCAAAAAGTACAAGTTCAATCCACAGCAACTTATAAACACAAGTGGTAAGCATTAATAGTAGAAAGTAGTGATGTGGTGGTAGTTTTTTTTAAAGGATGAGTCATCAAAACACTGGCGTGGAAGAGCTGCAGATTCCCCTTGAAAGCTGGAAGATGCATAAATGATGCACGATGGAGATGTTGTGTTTTACGCCCAGAGATAACTGCTTTTCGAAGCAAAAGGAGTGTTGATTAATGTTGGAAACGCATTGATGGAGCAGATTTTTGTTGTGAATACACTCCTCTCTGCCCTCTGACCCCCGTTGCATCAGCTTCTCCAGCAGAGATCTGAAGTTTAATTAATGTAATGAAAGTGATAGCGTTGAATAATCAGCTCGTACTGAAAAGAAATCCCTCCTCGCTTTTCTGAGATGTTTTTTCTTGGTGTTTTTGTTGGAGCTATTTGTAGAGTTTGTGATTCGAATGTGTAATCTCCTGCATAACAGTGGTCAGGTCGGGTGGTGGTGACACCTTGACTTTCCCCGGGAAGCCCCTTTTCTGTTACATAACTCAATCACTTGTGTGCTTCAGGTGCTAATTTTATCCTCTTTAAAAGGCTTAAGTCTCATTAATGCTGGAGCAGAGTGTATCAGACAGTCGTGATTGACTTGGCAGGTGTTTTGTCCTCACCTTATGTGTTTCCTGGTACCTGGAGTCTTTTTTATAATGAACTATTAAACATGTAACTGAAGGAAGGAAGAGGCTGCAGTGCGACTTTGTTCAGCTGAGATCTGATTTTTCCTCATGTGAAGAAGACAAACACATCACATGCAGGAAAATGCTAAAAAAAAAATCTGCAATCTGTGCAGAGATTTTTATTTATGTGTTTATTTTCCTCGACTCCTGCAGCCAGCATGCGTTTGTCAATCATCCAGGTGTTAAAGTCATGAAGGTCAAGTGTCCGAATAACACAAGCTCTCACTCTTACGTAACAGCGAAAGTCTGAGGAGGATTTACAGGCTGCACAGGGGAGAGCTGATCTTTAAGTCAAAGAGGCTTTACACCAAACCACAACAAACCTGAGACACTCGATGCATCAGTTACAGAAAGGACGGGATTACCTGAAATCTGCAACCACAAAAATCCTCGAAACTCAGAAACCAAGAGGTCAGAATCAGAAATCAACAAACCAGTTTCCCAACACAGAAAGCAAATTTTTCTGCCTTAAATATTACACTCAGCACCAGAATAGGAATTATCATAAATGACTATGCATGGATTCCAACAGAAGCTGCAGTCGGGGGGAGGAAATGAGTAACAGCTGCTCTTCTGTTCGCCCAAATTTGTGGAGTCAAACTGGAATTAAGTGTTTAAAATGCAGATTATAAACAGGCTCTTGATAGATTCTGTGCTAATTGTTTGGGAGTGTCAGTCACCGATTCTAAAGGAGCCATCTGCAAACTTTGACAAATTTGCATGCATTGTGAATGCAAAAGTATGCAAAACTAATTAAGTTAAACCATGTGTGCACGCGCCCCATTTATTAATTAATGAAGCTATTTTTTTCTCTTAACAATCATTTTTAATGCTGTGAAATAAACTGATCACATTTTTTTTCTTTGCTTAATAAATGACGATGAAAAAACAGAACAAAGTGTTCTGTTTGGCGGCCATTTTTCCCCAATATCTATTATTACACTGGAAAAAAATGAATCTTATCAAGTGTTTTTGTCTTGTTTTAAGTAGAAAATGTCTTTTTAGACTTAATATGAGCCACATTCACCTGACCAGTCCTGACAAATATCTTGTTTTAAGGTATAACAAGACATTTTTTCTGGACTTACCAGTTTAATGTGGCTCATATTGAGTAAAATAAGACATTTTTTAACTTAAAATAAGACAAAAACACTTGATTAGATTTCATTTTTTTTGCAGTGTACATAAATAAAAGTCTTAAGGATGACCTTGGAATGACGATATAAAGTGTATTCCAAGATTTTAGAGTGTAAATAAAAAGTTAAAGTATCGTCTGTTTTACAGGTATGGCTGCATTCTATTGGTGGCCAACAGGGGGCGACTCCACTACCTCCAAACAGAAGAACAGCTGTTTGAAAAAAAGATTAAATTCTGATCTAAAGTAGCTCTTAATATTACTACTTGAATGCCACATTAAGCATTTTGCAGGTTAGTTCATTAGCCTAATTTTGATTAGTAAACAGCCAGCAAAACGACTTACGGCTCATCCAAACAAAGGAAGCACTGCTTTGCAGGACATGTAGTTTGTTTTCTGAGCCCATTGCTCAAGTGAACGAGCAAAATACTGAAATCTTATCAAGTGTTTTTGTCTTACTTTAAGTAAAAAAATGTTGTTTTGTGCCATATTCAACTTATCGGCCCAGAAAAATGTCTTGTTCAAGTTGTATAAAGACAAAAATGAGGTCTAAATTGCTAAAAAGTAAAAAAAAAAAAAAAAAAAATCTGCCAATGGAACAAAAGAAATTTGCTAGAAAAATTGCGTGAAACTAGAATAATGTTTTAATACAAGTAACTTGTCTCTTGTTCCATTAGCAGATTTTTTAAACTTGTTACAGCAATTCAGACCTCATTTTTGTCTTTAAATAATTTGAAATAAGACGTTTTTCTGGACTGGTCAGGTAAATGTGGCTCATATTAAGTCTAAAAAGACATTTTCTACTGAAAATGAGACAAAAACACTTGATAAGATTTCAGTTTTTTGCCGTGAAATGCTTTTATAGAGAGGGTCAAATGTTTATTTGACAGAAATGCCATCGTTAGAGCTGAATATCTGGGTCTGAAAAGGGTATTAGATCTTGTTACCCGTCAAATACTTCTGCCCAAAGTAACAAACTTCAACTTTTCCAAACAAGCTGTCCAATGGGGGAAATCCGATTAGAGAGAAAAGAACGTTTCATGTCCTGGAAATGTTTTCAAAATGCTTCACCTCACTTTAATTGTCTGATTGCACTGCAAAAAAAAATGAAATCTTACCAAGTGGAAAATGTCTTTTTAGACTTAATCTGAGCCACATTCATTTGACCAGTCCAGAAAAATGTCTTGTTTCAAGTTACTTGAAAAAAATGAGGTCTGAATTGCTTGTAACAATTTTTTCTTGTTCCATCGGCAGATTTTTTGTAATTTTTTGTTACAGCAATTCAGACCTTATTTTAGTCTTCAAACAACTTTTAAAAAGCCTTTTCCTGGGCTGATAAGATGAAAGTGACTCATATAAAGTGTAATCAGACAAATTTTACCTAAAATTAGGCAAAAAACCCTGATACCCTGATACAATTTCATTTTTTTGCAGTGTGGAGTCCCACAAGGCTCCATACTTGGACCCATCTTGTTCTTATTAATGACATTGATGACTAAATGTACTCTAAAAAGTTAAAGTCCAATGATGCAGTAATTTTTTTACATATGCAACAAGTAATCATAAAATGTCTATTAATATGCACTATCCCTTTAAATAAATAAATTAAATTAAAATTTCTACACAAAATGATCATGGTTGTTATTGAGGTAAAATGTGATCAAAATGGGTTTGCTTCAGGAGCATTATTACTTCATCCTGTCATCCGCACATGGTCGATGCTGTTCTCAAAATCAAGACGGATATCATCCAACAAGCTGCAGAGGATGTGACATCACGGTGGCCCCCTCCATGTTATGTTATGTTAAACTTCCTGTTCTCAAAGCCCTGTGCCCACATGTGCAGATCCCTTCTCCAACGTGTGGAAGTGTTACTAACACAAACAAAAGCATGAGCCATCACCGCCCTGCCATGGATCTCCAGTTATGTATGCCACGATGCACAACTGAGCATGAAATGCTGCTTCTGGGAATCAAATCCCAGGACATTTAAGTGCTGAGAAAGAGTGTTACCGCTGTGATAAACCCTCAGCTGTGGATCCCACTTGTCGTTGTTTACTGTTTGTGATGTTCTTGGTGGTGAAAGAATTGTGTCTTCTTCTCTTTCAGTGCCAACAGTATGCAGAAGCAAGTGGAGGTCAGGATGGATGAGAGCCACCTGGAGCCCAGAGTGGACACCACCACGGAGAGCGTGTGCAGCTCTCTGTGCGACAAAATCATGAAGAACATGGTTCTCACGCTCACAATCCTCGGTGAGTGTTTGGCCCTGGTTTTGGTGACTCAAAGGAGGGGCAGAGACTCTGGACAAGCTGCATCAGGAACACGTTTGTTATGAGTTCACTCAGGCAGCCGAGTGCATCCACAGATACTGTGCACTGAGGACACCAGCATGTTTTTTGGGCTGTGATAGTAACCAGGAGGGATAAAATCAAGCCTCTATTGATGCTTTTTATGCATCATTTAAATGTGGAATCAGGAGTTGATACCAAATCCAAATTTTGTCAGGACTAGAGATGAACTCAGCAGGAAAAAGATTTCTGCCGTTTTTCTCTCTCTCACTATTTTTTCAGATCAAAGTCTTTTTTTTTTTGCTGTTTTTTTTTACTAGTTGATTTAGAGTAAAAGAAAAGTGTCCCTAAAGAAGCAGATTTCGTCAGGCTCACATTAACTCAGTCATCACAGTGATGACTGAAGCCCAGATGACAGGTTGGGATGTTAATGAAGCCTCTAACGAGTAAAAGATGACGGTTTATTTCTGCACAGATGTTGATGTGCTCTCCTTCAGACACCGACGGTGCTCACAGTAACCGTCTCGTTTGCTTTGTGATGTTTTTTTTTTGTTTGATTTGTGTTTTTCTCGCCCACTCAGGTGTGTTTTTGGGCTCCATTGCTGGAATGCTGCTGCGGCACATATCCCCTCTTCCTCCTGATGTTATTATGATCATCGCCTTCCCAGGGGAGATCCTAATGAGGATGCTGAAGATGCTTATTCTGCCTCTTGTTGTTTCCAGTCTGGTCACAGGTGGGTGGGGTACAGTAGCACACTGCAAATGTTCTGCTTAATTTGCAGGCTGAATGTCCTGAAATGAGGACGAGCGGTGCACCTTGTTGCTTTCAGGGAGTTAAGTTGCAACAGGAGAGACAGGAGAGTGGGCGGATTTTTTTGCCAGGCAAACTAAAAAAAAAAAGCTTCATAAAGTGTTTATTGTGTGCAGGGCTGAGATCTGTGTGTGTGTTTGTGGAGCCTCACACAGATTTGTGTTAGGTGTATCTAGAACAGGTACACAGATGTTCCTGTTTTTCAACACCCAAAAGTATTTTTTGGGGAAAATAAAACTTGATACTGGTTCAAAAACTGCAACCAGGACTACAAAATCCACTCAAGGTGTATAGATATTTGGTATAAGTCGATTAAAATCACAGAGCATGCGACCGTTCCTCTATTGCATCATATCCAAGCTGTGATATGCTGTTATGTGACGTATTTCTGGCAAATCAGCTTTTAATATTTTATCTACATCCTGCACAGCTTGGTTAATTGAAATGTTGATGTCAAAGATCCAAATACTGCCATTAAACACGCTCAATCAAACATTAGAGACTTTTTTTGTAACCTTAAAGGCCAATTTATCCGTCCTTTTAAGCCAGGGGTCTGCAACTTTTGCCTTCATAGGAGCCATTTAGCCTCAGCTCACCTGGATTCAAATCATTCAGGAGCCACAAAATCTACTTTAACTTCTCAGTCAAGACAAAAAAGTACACAAATTTGAAACATATTAGAAATCCAGCGAATAATCATCTAAATAAAAAGATTGTATGTTTATTGAATTGTAAATGCTTTGTCCCCTTTTTTTTAAATATTCGATATATTTGCAAATATTTTTTAAAAAAATAGTAAACTAAGTAATATCATAGTTCATTAATTTGCAAAATTTAAGATATTTCAGTAAGATTGCTATTTTTTAAAATCATAAAATACAAAAGAAAAAGAAAAATGGCTGAAATTGCAAAAAAAAAATGAAATTTCAAAACTGTACTGAAATTTCATAAGTTTCCAAAAAAAATAAATAAATAAATAAATAAATAAATAAATAAATAAAAAATAAAAAAACTGTCATTTAAAAAATTTGCTCCATTTTTAATTATTTAAAAAAAAATTGGGAATAAATGCAGATATTGGGGAAAAAATTTGAAATTTAAAAATTTTCAAAATCTAAAAAAAAATTGGAATATTGATCTCTAAATTTGTAAAAAAAAAAAAAAAAAAAAAAAAAAAAAAAAAAGTCTACAAAAATGAATTTCAAAAAATTTGCAAAAAGTTGAAAAAATAAAGAAATAACTAATAAGACAAATAATTGATAAATAATAAAATAATAATTTAAAATCTGTATTTCACTGATATTTTTTCAAATCTACAAGGAGCCACAGCAAAGGAGTGAGAGAGCCGCAGGTTGCAGACCCCTGTTTTAAGCATATCTCACTGCTCACATACCTGCATGCGTCCTTTCAGTTGGCATTGCTGTTACCCAATGTATCCACCAGGGGGGAAGCAGCCCAGAGTCAAAAGTGTATGACAACAACAAACTCAAAAGAAACATGGCGACTGTGGGGGAGGTATTGCAAATTTACCTCTGACATCAAAGACGAAAACGGGGGCAGCGTTGAAGGAGGAGGCGGGTGAGGCCTTTAAATACGTCCCAAAATACCCGCCATTGTTATTTGTTCTTCGTGTCTCGCTAAAGCTACGTATCAAATAGTAACGGCAACACTGCCTCTACGGTTTCCGGTGGTACTGCTCCGTTTGGCGCGTGTCCGTGACTATGGTCCGTGAGTACAATGCCCTCACTGACATACAAACAGTTCCCTGTGAATGACAAACCGTTGCTGTTGATTTCGTCGTGTATTTATTCACAAACGGCTCTGTAAAACTCCAAATACAAAGAATAAGCATTATAATTTAACGTTAACAATCAGACAGATATACACAATCGAGCATACCAAAGCAGAACCACTTCTGAACCAGCTAGCAAAAGTCCGCTAGCTTAATGCTAACGCTTATGGTAAATCTCATTCGCTGGCTAACGCGCTTAGCGTCGAGACTGTTAAATATGCTGAGAACATATTTGGGCCTACACAGACGCACATAACACACTTCACTCATTAATACTCACATGTCTATGTACTCAAATGTGTTTTTCTTGCTCTCAAAATTTCTAAAAAAAAGTGACTCAAACTAGTTTAAATAGAAAGTATCTGTGAGCTGCTTCTTGATTCTCACTAACTGGTCTACAGAGGTCCTGAAAAGCTACAACATAATAACTCTAGAGTCACTTCGAAACTAAATGGACAAGAGGCTCTGTCCATATCCAGATCAGTATCTAATGTGCAAAAATGGGCCTTAAATGATATATTACTCTAAACAGCAAATGATTGTGGGAACAAATGAAATAACAACACTGTAAAGGACAGTTATAATACTTTTGCAGCTGCCTTTTCACCGTGTATAATCTAAACTCTGTATGTATAAGTGTGTATTTTTCATAAACGAGAGTGCAAACACATTTTCAACAGTTTTTTCAGCACAAATTTGAAACTTATACAACTTCCCTTATGTCCTCCTAACCAAATCAGCTTTGAGCGTGTGACTTACTATATAGATAAACACTGCTTTTATTCACCATGTGTTTTGGAGGACATTTATTAAGACCGGATGTCTGGTCTCTCCTAAAGGCAACAGTTATAAGGAGTTACAACCACTTACTGTCGTTCTGGATGACTGAAAAGTTGCATTTAACGCGATTTCAAGGGTCGTGCTGAGTATAAATTTGAATTATGTCGAGTTTTTGGAGTGAGTCATCTCACTCTGGGAGCAATTTATGTAAAATGTTTGGTCTAAGAGTTGTTCAGAACGTAAAAACAGAATGTGTTTATAGAGAGGGAAAAAAGCAGCAGTTACAACACCAGCATCTCCTGTGCTTTAAAGGTGAAAGCAGAGTGGAACTACATTTGTTAAAACAAGCGAAACAACTTAGTTGGGATTTTGTTTCATTCTTGCAAATGAAAATGAAATTATTCAAAATCTTTTGACTCAAACAAATCCACCCTGTCACCTGTCAGAGACTGAAAACTTGGACAGTACATAACTATTCACCAGTAAACTTTTGTACAGATGTTTCCACTCACTGTAACTCTCTATTGACTCTGTTACGCCTGCAGGACTTGCTGGTTTGGATGCCAAATCTAGCGGCCGTCTGGGCACCCGCGCCATGGTGTACTACATGTCCACGACAGTGATCGCAGCTGTCCTCGGGGTGATCCTGGTGCTGCTCATCCATCCCGGAAACCCGAAGCTGAGGGCAAACATGGGACAGGGAAAGAAGAACGATGAGGTGTCAAGCATGGATGCATTCTTCGATCTCATCCGAAATCTTTTCCCAGAAAACCTGGTGCAGGCGTGCTTTCAGCAGGTACAGTGGGAGTCTCACAGAAACCCTTTCACCCCCACGATAACTCTGATTCATGCCCGAGGAGCTCCAACTCTTTGTTCTTCTCCTCTGATTTGTGTCCAGATCCAGACGGTAACCACCAAAGTACCTGTGCCCACTAACAGAACCAAAGCACCTCCACAGTTCACAATAAAGAGGTCGCTTCAGTTCAAGGGAGGGATGAACGTCCTGGGTAGGTGAAAAGTTTGAAAACACTCCCACTGCATAAGTGAGGGGGAAAAGTTCTTGAAGAAAAAGGAAGTTATTTTTCTCTCTCAGTTACATAAGAGAAAAAAGCAGAGAAGTTACACCAACACCAGTGCTGCACTAGTGTTAACATCCAAAAACAGCCGGAAAATTGACTTAAAGGCCCTGCGAGGACTTTATAAGAGACTCTGAAATAGCCTTACTTTTATTTATTTGCCTGTTTATGATTCACGGCACCAGGCGCCAAACTGTGGCACAAAATAAGTTTGCATGTTGGCAAAAAGTTGTCCTGAGCAAAGAAAAGTAGAGTTAAAGAGGCTGTGAGGAGTTTCTAAGTGATCTCAAAAAAGTCTTCGGACTAGATATTTGCCTGATCATAATCCACTCTTTAAGATGAGATTATCAGCATCAACAAAGGTTATATCAAAATGCTACTTCTTGGCTTCCCAATTGGATCAAGCAGGAAAGGATTGATGTTCGACATGTCAAAGTCTCTATGACGACACCGCGCCAGCGGATGAAGTTCAGTAGTGAGAAGAGAGATCTGTGTTTTTCTCTGCTGAAAATGATTTCTGTGATTAATTTTGTAGTGATGGTGGACACTGGAGCCTAACTGTCAGACAGAAAAAGGACAGAAGAAAGAGAAACAGGAGAGAGATAGAGCACAAGCTAAAGGCTAAAAAGGCTAAACTGTTTGTGCTAATGTTGACTCCAACCCACAGTCAGCAGTTATTCTGCAGTGGTCTGTTCAAACTTGAGAGTCTATCAATAAAATGAAGAGTGTGGTTACTTAATTACATACACATTGACAGTGTTTACTTGTTGTTACGTTAGCCTGCATATATGTCGGAGCACCGGGCTGCCGATAGCACTACATAAAGTTGGCTACTACAACATTTTCTTGATGTCACGTTTGAAACCATAGCGCTACGTAATTGTACTGATGAATACCTTACCTAGGCACGTTGTAGTGTGTATAAAGTTGACTTGAACAAAGAAAATTTCTTTCAGTCTGATCTCCATTTAATTCGACAGTGCATGTGAGACTCCAGACCACAAGGTGGCGAGGGAGTGCAATCAAAACAGATCCTCCACATGGCATCTTTACATGGGAGATCTGCTGTTATCTGCCGTTACTTTGTTTCAAAACAACCTTAGTAAGAGTCATTTATTTATGACAGTGGATAATGGTGCTCATGGGAAATGGAGTCTTAATCCCAGGAAAAACAGTCATAAGTGCCATAGGGAACACCTTCGAAGGAAACAGACAAATGCTGCCTGGTGTTTTGAAGTTGCAGTAACAAAAGAACTTCAGATGGATGCATTTTAAGCCCTGTTTCCACCAAGCGGTTCAGTAAAGCACACATTTTATGGCTGGTACCGACCCATACGGTCCCACTTTTTAGTACCCTACTTCTGGGCTGCAAGACGTACCGATCTAACACCAGAAGGTGGAGCTAGAAACACCGCAGTTTGTTGATTACACACCACCTACCAAGTAGGGCACGGTTGGCTGTGGAAATTAAGATGCAGTCCCACAATTATCTCGTCAGATCTTGCAGATACAAAGATTTAGAGACTTATTGTCACTTTTTGCTTGTAAATAAAAATCCTTGACACCTCAAAATGTACACTTTCATAAACAGGTTTAAGGAAGAGTAACCTTGTATTGCTTCATTTTGCATCCTGCAGGTCTGATCGGATTCTTCGTTGCTTTCGGTGTCATCATGGGCAAAATGGGAGAGAAGGCCAAACTGATGTTGGAGTTTTTCAACGTCCTGAATGAGATTGTCATGAGGCTCGTTGGTGCAATCATGTGGTAAATACCATCAACTAGACTCCACAGATTATTATAAATATAGAGTCACCTTTACAACCTAGAAAACTCACCCTGCACCTGTCTCCAGGTACTCTCCCGTTGGTATCGCCTGCCTCATCTGTGGAAAGATCATCTCCATCGCCGACTTGGAGGTGGTGGCCCGACAGCTGGGAATGTACATGGTCACTGTGATCGTGGGCCTCATCATCCACGGAGGAATCTTCCTCCCGCTGATATATTTTATAATAGTGAAGGAAAACCCTTTCAAGTTCTTCATGGGAATATTCCAAGCTTGGGTCACAGCGCTCGGCACAGCGTCCAGGTACGACAGATTTCTTATTCTTCCATTATTCTGCTCTGAAAGCCAGACAGGCGCTGACCCCGATGAGATCAGACCCAGTTTAATTCAGGCTTCCTCTCTTCCTGTGAATAACACACTGCACATTTTCATCCAGAAGTAGCCTTGATTTCCAAATGTTGAAGCATGGAGTAGTCTCGCCAGCCATGGCTTCTCACTGTGCCTCCGTGTGGAATATCTCTCCTTTACTCTATGTTTTATTAATGATGTGGAGGAACTGTCTCCCCCTCCTGAGGTGGGCTTAGTTCTCTCAAGTTCACCACTCCTCTGCCAACCAGAAAGCCCTCTTAATTATCAGACAAAGCATACAAAACAACCGCTGAGTCACAACCGCTGTTCCCTCTGTGAGATTCACCCTGAAAGTGAATCCAGTTCGTTTAACTTTGGAGGAGTTAAAGTCGCGGCAGCCTCAGTCTACTGTAACTGTATCAGTGGGCTCAAGAAGCAGATTAACTGATCAAATCGAGTTCGACCAACTTGTTTTGTCTTGTTTTCGTCTGCAGTGCCGGTACCTTGCCCGTTACCTTCCGGTGCCTCGAAGAAAACCTCGGCATTGACAAGAGAGTGACGCGCTTCGTCCTCCCAGTGGGCGCCACCATCAACATGGACGGCACGGCGCTTTACGAGGCAGTGGCTGCCATCTTCATCGCTCAGATGAATGGGATCGCGCTCGACTGGGGCCAGATTGTTACTGTCAGGTGAGACGGTGGAGACGGGGAGACATCATCATCATCATCTGTTTGAGGGGTAACATCGTGGCACATTCTGCTCACAGATGGTTTAAATCTGCCCGAACAGAAGAATAACGATCCTTATATCAAATGATATTATCCCACATAAAAACTGATTAAAGCTGCAGGCTGTAAAGAGATTGTGAGTACAGTAAACCTTGTGGAAAGTGTGATTTTATTCCACATTGCTGAAATAAAATAATAGTTTAAGGGTTATGATACCACTCTGAATGTGACTCCAAAGGTTTTAATATAACTTTCCAACTAAAACATTATGGGCTCGTATTTCCTCCTTTGATCATTTTAAACCTTTAATTCATTCTCCCTCCATTTTTATTGAAACTGTACTCATAATCCTGAAAATGTCGAGTGTGTGTGTATTCTGTGTTCCCTCCCCGTGCTGACTCTTACACCTGTCTCCTCTGTAGTATGACAGCCACTCTGGCCAGTGTGGGAGCTGCCAGTATCCCCAGTGCTGGACTGGTGACCATGCTTCTGATCCTCACAGCAGTGGGTCTGCCCACTCAGGACATCAGCCTGCTGGTGGCTGTGGACTGGCTGCTGTAAGTTCAACATCAAAACATCTGACACAGAGAAATGAACACGACGAAATATTCTGCTTCCCACATTCATGTTGGTTAAATTTCTCCACTGAGGAGGTATTTTAAAATAATTGTTTTACTTGTGTCTTGAAACAAATAAATGCCAGAAAATATCCACTTCCACCAAAATGTAAAAAAAAAAGAGTAAATGTTTGATTTGGTCAGAGTGAAACTTTAAGGCAGTTTTCGGTTATAAGTCGCCAGAAATTGACAAATGGAGAAAAAAATAAATAAATAAAATTTTAAGGTGTATTTTTATTGCATTTAACAATAATACATAAATAAAATATGTAAAAAAATTTTTTTTTTTTTTTTGGCAATAATTTTTTTTGCTGCCAGGGGCGTATCCAAGAGTTGGACAGGGGTGCCCACGACCCACCTCACTCAAATTGGCCACCCCAAAATCTTAAACCATTTTTGACTATTTAGATTTTAAAACTTAGTAGTTTATTTAAAATAATCATAATTGGCTGTGGTTTAACAGTCTGGAGAGCTGATATTATTTTTTTAAGTTACTTAGCAGAAATTTTAAGTCTGACTAGCTAACTAGCTAATTTTATTTTAGCCAATTTAAAATAAAAAATTAGAAAAAAAAAAAAAAAAAAGCAAAGTTATTGAGAGCAAGACATGATCGCAGAGTGTACAGGAAAGACAGCCTTATTAGCAAGGCATGTTTATTTATATAGCACATTTAGGCAGCAGGGAAATTCAAAGTGCACATTGAAAGGTCAGCAAAACATAAAAAAAAATAAAATGTCCAAAAAGAACATTATAATAGATTTTAAGATAAAAGCACAAGTTAGTCAAGTGCGGCTAAAGTTAGCAGAGCATAAGCTATCTGTGCTTCATACAGGTTTTTATCCTCAATCCTGTCCTGGTTACACATCACTTTAGTCACATACTTCCTTAGCAGAATGCTACCAAACTATATCCAAAATGCCATCTGCCATCTGTGCTTATTTACATCTGGGTAGTTAAGCATTAAAGAGTTATGGTATTACACCGCTTACAGCTTATGTACAACATGACACCAGCATTACAGGTGTCATTAAACAAAAACATTCATAACCTGTTTAACTGATGACTCATTTTGTTGTGGGCTAGCGAGGATGACAAGATTAATCTTTTTGTGTTTATTGTTTTTAATCCTGAAAGAATTATGCAGAGGGATTTTGGGCGTTGCCTTTTTATTCTGTTATTTTTAACGTGCAAACTTTGAAAATCATATTTCAGCATTTACAGCGTGATAAAGAGTTAGAGAAAAGATGAACACATGCTTTTCATTCTGGGTGTGCAATCCACTGCCCAAGCTTGGCCTCCTCAGTCCAAAAAAGTTAGGCTCCGCCCCCGATGATAGCCAACAGTAACACAGGACTCAGATCATGTAGAGTCAGGTGTTGGGAGTGGTTTTAACATCTATTTTCCCTGCCTGTCAACACAAAGTGATTATTATTGTGTTATAAAACACATTTTCTGGAGGCGTAAACAGATGTGACTTTGATAACTCTTCTGCAGCTTTCTCCAGTTTTGTTCTCTCTGAGCCCACCTACTCACTCATTCACTCATTCACTCCTTCACTCCTTCACTCACTCACTGACATCTCTGTGGTGATCCAGAGTCAAAACCATGGCACATAATCCATTAACAGAAATAAAAAGAAAACCATCTGGCAATTTCTTTCACTGCTGGCAGCAGATCTGGGATTACTCATGTGGGAATAAGCTGCCCCACCTACAACCTTTCACGATCACAGGGTTTTGGTTCAACCCTAGGCAAAATGATTCATACCAAGGATAGAAACTCTGTTTATAATTCAATTAACCTTGAAAACTGATGTATTGTTGCTAATGAATACAGAAAAATAATCCTTTCTGACCTACTTTATATTGTTGCTTTTATTGGCAGATCTGTGGTGGCTGACAAGTGCAGTCCTGCTGCATCTGCCGAAACCGAATCCACTGACAGTGAACAGATGCAAATTTAGAAAAACATGCAGGAGTCCAAAACAAATTCAGCAGAAGGGTCATGCAAATGAGAAAAAACACATAAAAACATAAAAAAATAAAGAAATAAAACATGCATTAACAGAAATAACAAACTACAATAGAAGAAAGCTGCAAAATCAGGCCTAACAGAGGCCTGTGGTGGCTCTTAAAGGGACAGTTTCTTTTCCTCAGCTGCACATTTCTGAGTTTGCATAGTTTGTTGAATTTGCAGCTCATTTTTGCTTTTGTACTTGTTTTAACTTTTGCATGTGCATTTTTTTTAATTTTTTTTTAATATGCATTGTTTCTAATTTTGCAGCCTTTTCCAGTTTTTTTTGAGGTTTTGTTTTTGGGATGCTGTGGACCAATTAGACTCAGGGGTCCAAATCCACAGTTTTTTTTATCAGAAATCAGAAATAATTTATTGATCCCTGAGGGGAAATGGCTTTTTAATTACAGCTACTCCCTTCAAACAGAATATAAGATATAAGAAATACAAATAAAAGAAAGATTTTAAACAAATTTTGGTAGCCGACAGGGTTAGCTTTGAGTCTGCGATTGTTAAAGTAAATACACTTTACATCGGTAGGAGCTTGATTATACACAAACCGTCATCATATTCAATCTCTGCAGCTATTCTACTCCAAGCTTTATAATCTTTTTCTTTGAAGTTTTTTGTCTTTTGGCAGAAAATCAACTTCGGTCTGAAAAAAATAAAAGCCACTGTTTTTGTGAAAGAACGTTGTTGGTGTGAAAGCTTGCATTGAAAATCAGTTGGTTCGGAAAAAATAAAGTGGAAAATATTCGCATGAAAAATATGCATCTGGTGTGCAAAGGGCTTAAGTGTAACATGAAATTTAATAAAATATAAGTATGAGCATTTTCTAGGAATACGGTGTAAAAATAGTGACATAAATTACGGACTATTGTGGAAAAACTGGCATTAAATTACACATTTTTAACCCCTGATATTCTTAGTAGTGTATTAAATTCACCTGAAAACATTTAAAAAAATCCTCCTTGTTTATGAGAAAATACCTCATAAAAACAGGATTTTTTATTTATCATAGAATGTCCTGTTTTATTTATTTTTTATATTTTTGTTTTTACAAGATACTATTTTGTAGAAACAGGAATCTAAAAAGTAAAGAAATTCCTGAAAATCTTTAATCGTCATCTTGATGAAGAAACATGTTTCGCTTTTTAAACCTTATTCAGTTTTATTTCTCTCTTGGTTAAAAACATTGGGAGACACTTGTGTCTTTAAGAAGTAAAGATGGTATTGTTATTATTTTTCCCTTTTTGCGACCTGATGAACTTGCGTTGTTTTGCTGCTGAAAGTACTGGAAAAGTTCTGGTTTTGTTTACATAAGATGATTTCCATGGGGATCCAGTATTTTGGGGGTTGCCTGATTGTTTCTTGACTAACCACATAGCCAGCTTGAATACACTTCAGATCATCTTATATCCACGCAGTCTGCCATATTGGTCCTGCTGGTCCTGGAAAAGAGCAGATCTGAGTGAGCTTTATGCCTGAACAACTGATGGAGATGACGGTTAAAGATTTTCAGTATTTTTTTAACTTTACTTTTCCTCTACTAGGAAGTTTAAAAACAAAAACAAAAATCTTTTTTTTTTCTCAATATAACAGGAGGATTTCTTTAAAATTTTTACTGTAACCTGTAGCCTCTTTGCCCCTGACTTCTCCTTTGTCCTTCTTCTCGCAGGGACCGTTTCCGTACCTCTGTGAACGTGGTCGGGGACTCCTACGGCGCAGGCATCGTGTACCACCTCTCCAAACACGAGCTGGACTCCTACGACTCCCAGCAGACCCGGATGGAGGACTTTGAGATGTCAAAATCACAATCATTTTATGAAAATAACACCAACCAGAATGTTTATGCTCACCACAACTCAATCTTAATAGACGACTGCAAGGTACATTTCACGTTAACAGACATAGAGACCTGTATGTAGAGACCCCGCCCCCCTCCCTCCCTGCTCTGTGCTCGTGTCCGTGCTCGTGTCTCTTTTCTGTGTTCATGTGTGTAGCAACAGTCATATTTCTATGACGGGAAACTTTTTCTGTACAGAAAAAGAGGTGAAGAAGCAGAACTTGATTTATCTTGATTTATGAATTCACATTTTTATCATATGAAAAAGCAGTTTTTGTGATACCAGGTCAAACAAAAGCTTTTCTTTTTTTCTTACTTTGGTCTCACTCTGATGATTTCCATCTTTTTTCAGTCTAAGGCATCAACTAAATATGTTGTCTTGTGCACAATTCTACCTGACTTGTTGTTGTGGAAGATGTTTTTCTTTTTGTCCACTACGCTGGACATGTATTTGTGGCAGCCCAGATCAAATTACAGTTCCCTAAAAATTGCCAACCCAGTGGTACACATAAAGACTGCTGTTTCACCTTGTTGCATGCAAAGTTATGCATACATTCCTAAAATGTATGCAGCTGTATTTTACCTACTTCTTCAACAACCCAGAGCAAATTCGTAGTCATTTTATTTAGAGGAGCTAATCTTTATATCACTGTATGTATGATGCAACTTTTCGTCTCATGCAAAAGTTGCATTATTGTTTCATTTTGCAATTCAGTTGGGCAGAGAAGCCATAAAATACATGGCCAACTCCTTTTTTTATATTTGTACACCTGTCACTGACGAACAGGCATGTAAACAGCATCAGTGTTTTTTTTTATTGTAATGTTATTTTCTATGTCAAGTGGAATTCACCTGCTCCGGCCCGACCTCGAAGGCCTGATTGTAGTGAAGCTATGGCTTCTCTTCCCAACCATTCCTGTTTTTCTAACAAAAAAAAAAAAGATGGTGCCTTGGCCCAAATGGTTAGATGTTCCTCATAACTGCTTTCAGGTGACCATGGGCAAAAATGGCAAGACTGCAGAGTTCTCTCTTGTTGAGGAGGGACCGTGGAAATGCGAGTAAAGCAAGTCCAGATGCTGCCGCGCCTTACCCTGAGTTCCAACTGCTTTGACTCTCTGCCGACCCGAGTAGAAAACCGCAAAATCACACAGAGAGGAGAAAATGTGTTAGTAAATCCAACAGCCTCTCTCAGCTGCCGTGCAGGTAGCTAACGGACCAAATTACAAATGACTCAACAGCTTGTATAAATCCTTCATTTGCACTAACTAAACGCAGACTGATCCATTCGACGCCCTCCGTAAAGAAGAATTCAGTTGACAAGACTCCTTACGTGGTGCTGCTGTGAGCTTCCTGATTGTCAACAAATGAATTCTTCATGTGCAACATTTATTTTCTCTTCTTTTTTTGTATAAAAGTTTGTTTGTAGCTTGAAGGGCAGAGATGATCTGTGGATGATGGCCTTTTGCAAGGTTGTTAGTTTAATTCAAAATGATCCAGAAGTTAACGGACCACAGATTAGAGCGTTGTGTTTGTGTCATTTCTAAAAAAAAAACTCTGTCTTCTTCTGAAATGTCCAGGAACACTGGACCAAATGTACAAAATACTGCAAACGCTGACTGAATGAAACAGTGCGTACAGGAGGGTTAAACACTGAGCCACCTTTGACTTTCTGACTTAAAGGATTACACCTGGATGGCGAACACATGGTCAAGCCTGAGATAAGCTGAGGACTTAGACCATAAGAGGAGGGGCGTGGCCTCTAAATGTGGCAACAAACAGTACATGATGTGTTGCAGGGAACAGAGCACGTGAAAAATGTCCTTCCTGATTTTATTTATGATGTTTTGTATGTTTGTTCTTTCTAAGCAAAGCACTGAGTTTCTGTTTGTAGTCAGCAATCGTTGTGTCTGTGTGTTTCTGAGAGCATCAGAGGAGGATGAGGAGGAGGAAGAGGAGGGGATGTCTCTTAAACTCTCAGCTTTGCTCTGTTTTATTTCAAACTGTTTTATTTCTTTGCTTTATGACAACCTTGCCTTGACAACGTCAACTGCAGAGTGCAGTCAGTAGAATGACTTTCACATTTCTGGATTCAAGTTGCCAATTCAACATTGGCTCTCACATTTTTTACGATTAAAAAGTCGACCCCCCCCTCCGTCCTGCGTCACCTTCTTAGAGTGAGGATGGCTGGGCCGTCCTCACGGGGAGTTTCCTCCAGTTTGCAGCAGATTTAAAGATAAATAAGGCTGTAATTACACGTAGAGTTAATTAGCTTTGCTCACGTCTGTTTAGCGAGAGCACACTAAATTCTGCCTGCAGCGCTCCCATTAATCTAAAGCTCTAACAACAAGGTCAATGGAAATTATTTAAAGTTTTACTTTGTGTAGTTGGCAAAATTGGGATTCTTTCTTTTTTTTTTTCTTTTCTTTTTTTAAATAAGCGTCAGCTTATATGTTTCATTTTTAAAGTGCCTCCTTGCACTTTGTGTATATACTCTCTTTAGGTTAAAAAATGCATTATTATTCATATGAATAGACATTTTGTGTCATCTATCAGTTTTTGATTTGTATAAGGTTTCTATTAATACTTTAAGCTACAAATAAACAGTGTATCGTCACCCTGTTAAAATAATGGCCGCAGTCATTTTTTGATTAAAATAAGTTTTTGGCTTAAATTTGCTCCAAAATTGCTGAAATCTTTAGCTAAAAGGGTTGAAACACCACATTATTTAATTATATAATACATTTTCACTTCATCATGTAATATCGTCGCATTTTGTATTAAAATTCTTGAACGCAATATGTAATAAACTTTGCCGCATCACGCAAAAAGTTCTTATTACAGTCTGGAGCCCACATTTTGTAATAAGTAATGCAAACTGTACACTGTAAAATACATTGACTTTTATAAACAAAACAAGTGAACCCAACACATTTATTTATCAAAATGTTATCAGCACTCATTTTAACCAAGTTATGGTAACTAGAAGTTGAAAAAGTTGGGAAACTAAGTTTTTCTAAGTTAGGTCAACATACAAAAAAAAAAAAAAAAAAGTTATCAGCAAAACGTTTTATTCAATCAGTCCACACATGTACGAATAAGCCCTGATCAAGCAAGTGAGCAAATCCACGTACACTAAAAAAACATGGCTGTTGGTTGAACTTAAAAAAAAATAATTCAAATTTTTTTCAAATAACTTTTTAAGCTTGACTAATAAAAAATAAGAAAAAATGTCCTTTCATTTCAAATTATCACATTAATGCTAAGTGTAAAATGTTACACAGATTTAATTTTTGGAGTGCAAAACAAGAAAATTGAGTTATCATGAAGCATGACCTAAATTGTGTTAACTTAAAAAAAAAAAAAAGATAATAAAAAATGTAAATTGTGAAATGTTGGGTTATAGAATTTTATTACAAAATGCAGCGTTATTGCATCACAAAATGAAAGGTTATTAAATTGTTACAAATTGGGGCGTTACCAAGAGGATGACTGAGGCAATTTTATTCTAGCCTAAGTCAAAAATTTGGTTTATTTAGGATAAAATGTGTGACTTGGGCAATTTAACAAGCTTTCATGATGATGGCTGCTTCAAAAAGAAACCGAAACTTAAGTACAGAAGAAGCTGTAAACATGATTCTTGAATCAGACAACTGAGTGATGAGGTTCACTATCATAAAGGTTCTGATATGATGATGACAAGTTATAGTTAAACTACAACTTTAGCTACTTCTAGCTAGCTAGCTATTCCTGGCTAACCCACTTATTTCTGTAACCAAACATGTAACATGTTAGAAATGTCAACAATCATCTACTGTGAAGGCCTTTTTGATTGAAACGATTCATAAATATCACATACTCCGTATCTGGTCAAGTTTGTTGTGTTTTTCCAAAAAACTCTAAAAAATGACTCACACTATTATTTTAACAGGGTGACGATATGAGCGACAATGTTAGTGAAATATTTATACATACTTAATGGGTCGCTAGTTTTGTTACATTGTGTACATAGGATTACGTATTAAAGATTGCACTCAATTGACCTGCTTTTCAGAGCCTGGATGATAATCAAAGAAAAAATATTGTTGGTGTTTTTCACCTCTTCAACGAATCAGGTGAAAATGATTCATAAAAAATGTTTTTTTAAGGGTTATGAGCACAGCTTCCTGTGTCCGAGTACCACAATCATAAACGATTCGTAACAAATTCAGGATATCACTTTCTGAACCTGTGTAAATGTTTCTGAGCCTTGATCCAAACAAGAATAAGAATTTAGTCAAAGTAGGAAGTTTTCTATGAAATGTGAACTTGTATATTCTTTAGAAAATGAAATATTTTGTATATTTCTTTGTTTTTATGCACACATCAGTCGTTGTTATTCAATATTTCTTATGACTTTGGCAATAATTCAAGGATTTCTGAATGCACACATGCAAAGTAAACTTCAACAGCCCATAAATCAATCAAGCAAACGGACTGAAAGTGTGTAAATGTTTTAATACTTGTGTGTAAATACGGATGAAAAAAAACAAAATAAATGTTTATTGAAGAGCCTGCGTTTTGTTTATTTCTCAAACGAGGGCGGAGGTGAAATGAACGCTGGGTAAGAGCGACAGCTGGAGTGCTGCGTAGGTTGCAGGGAGACGCTAATGAGTTCGTGGGCTGAGCTTCTACAACGAATATCCAGAAAACACAGCAGCTTAATATAAGTTACAATCCAAGCTCGGCTTCCAGTGATTTAATTACAAGGAGATTTATTTTTATCTGACTGGAAGCGAAATCATCACACTGCGTCCATTAACAGCAAATCCTTTATTTACATGAAACTCTAACATTTAATATAAAACACTGTAGAGATGTTTGAAATCAATGGCGTCTGTGGATATCATGAAAATAAATACATAAACGAAAATCAAGCTGCAGCCTCAGGGTGAAGATAAAGAGAGTTTTTTTAAAGTCGGCTGAAGAAGCAGACTGTCGTTCCCGCTCAGTCTGAGCTCAGAAGCTGAAGCTTTACAGCTCGCTGACTGTTTTGTCCCTCCGACCAAACTCCACTGCTCCACAAACAGCCGTGCGGCTCCGCGACGAGCCTGAAAAATCCCCAAGGGGCCCGTTTCTGCAGCTCAGTCTGACGAGTATTTCTCTGGAAGCTCATCCAGGGGGATGACGGTGTACTCTGAGGACTTCCCGTTCTCCTTTGGCAGAAACGTCTCCATCTCCTGCTCTTTCTGCTGGTTTGTGGAGTTGGTGTTGGTGTTGTTCTCGAGTGGAGGTGCCTGATTTGGTCGGTTCCACCTGCACGAAAAGAAGAAACCATTAAAATCAATTTTTCACTCACTATCATCAGAAAAGTGACTCCAGTTGTTTTCTTCAGGTCTTACTTGTCTCTCGTGGCGATGGCAACGCAGATCATAATCAGTGCTGCAAGACCGACAATAAAAGCAACGATGATGATCCAACCTGAGATATGAGAGAGCAAAGGTTAATGGGACGGACTGTCTTGCACCAGAGTTTAATCGTGCAGTAATATGTCAGTCTGTGAGGGCTCTGGCGTCTGTGTGGGAGGTTTAAACATTTCCATTTGTGGTGAGCACATTAGCTGCTGGAGTGGTTAGTGTGAAAAAGAGTCCAAGTTAAAGGCCAATGACGCACACTGGGGCTTCAACAGCGTGATGCAAACACTGTTGAGTCTAGCTTCAGCTGCAGCTGGAGCTTTGATAAACTGACCAGAACTGATCATCTCTGAGATCGATCATGCAGAAATCTGTTAGCATAGACGGTTTTTATGTGAAAAAAAAAGTATCTGAAGCAGAGAGTAGTTTTTCAAAGCTAAAGCTTATTAAAACACACTTGAAGTCCAATATGTCATAGGAGCGTCTCTCTGGACCTGCCGTCATCAGCATTAATCGCACAGTTGCACAAAAATTTTCAAATGATGATGTAATTGATGGTTTTGCATAAAAGGAAGTTTGAAAAGTCAGGTTTTGGATTGAATTTACACCTGTCCTTTCATGTGGCCAAGCACGACCTCAGAGCACCCTTCACTTTCTTCTCTTTTTGAAGCATAGGTATGACCTGGGATTAAATTATTAAAAATATCCAAGCTAATTAATGTGTAAAATAGTAATTTTATTCATCTTGTATTATTCATTTGGTTTTATTCATTTGTGCAATTGTGATAAAGGATTTCTGCGATTTAAATTAGTGTTGACATAGTTTATATATATATATATATATATATATATATATATATATATATATATATATATATATATATATATATATATATATATATACTGAGTACCGATACTACTGGTACTTTTGATACATATGATTTTAATTAACAGTGACAGATTAAATTGATCAAAGACAGCACAGTCACTCTGCCATTGAGTCCAAATAAAACACAAACGACTCTCTCTGACTTTTTTTTTTTTTTTTTTGATAAATATTAAAAAAAATAATATTGAGAGAGCACAATAAGACTAATAAGTGTCGGAGTTTAAATATTTTTTAAAGTATACGAGTGCAAAATAAAACAGTATAACTGTTCTCTCTCTGGTTCATTTATGTTGTCTGAACAGGACCTGGTGCAAATTTGCCGTGGTGTTAAACCACAGCACTTAGCAGCATCTAGTGGCGGGGAGGACTTGCTCCACGTAAGATTTTCTTGCATAGAGAATCTGCTGCTGGTATTGGCAGCCTTCACAAGTACCGATACCTTGAGAAAAGGCTGGTATTGGCCCGATAACAATATGGCTGCTATAGCTGATCTGCTTCAATTTCCATTTCAGAAACAGACAGGTGAAGTCGGCGAGACTTCGTCCATGTTTTATACAGTTATGTTTGTCACCCAGGGCTTAAAAGTAGCCATGACAGCCCATAGACTGTAAAAAAATTGACGTCTCGCTCTGCTCAAAGTGAGTTCCTTACAAAAACTGCTCCCCCTGGTGGCTGGCTGCAGTATAGGTAAAAAAATCTGTCACCCAGTCATTCCAGATGGGCTGTGGTCAAACTTTAAAAAATTAATACACCTGGTAGAAATGTTTCTCACGGCCGATTGTTGTGGTGATTCGAAGATATCATTTGGCTGTCTTGTATTCAGGTCCACTTTTTCTGAAAAGTTTTGTTTTCATTAGTTATACGAGGTTAAGAAAAGGTTTTACCTTACATTTAACGATTGACAGCTGCCGTTTTTAAGCAGTTTTTTCGGGGATTGTAAAATATCTTGGGTCATGAAGAGATTAGACTCTTTTTGTCACCCAGCTCCACTTAGATTCCCTCACAGTCTTTATTGCGCAGGCTCTGGCTGCACAACTGCTACCAATGGTGGCGCCTGCACTCTATATACAGTCTATGTAACCGCCCCTGACTCCTCAACATACCTGGTGTGGTGTGTCCTTTGTGCATCTCTGTATTTCCTTTCTGAGGTTCTGCAACAAAAGAAACAGACAAAGGGTCATTTCTGTTTTTTTTAAGCAGTTAACAAAGACAACCTGAGAGGAAGAGGTAAAGGTAGAGGATAGTTACCATTGTTGATGAAGATACTTCGACTGTCCTTGTCAGTGTTGACTGGTGCAGGACTTTCCCCAGTCTTGGTATCTGTATTCGTTAAGTCCTCTTCTGATCCTGATTCCTTGTTTATGCCGAACATACGTGAACCCCTGGGTCCAACAGGAGCCGCCAAGGTGGGTGTTGGTGTAGAGCGCACTGTAAAAAAAGAGAAGTTTTTTAACATCGTGGCGGTATCCCTGTGTTTTTTTTTAAGCGTGATTCTGGGTTTTGAGCTGTGCGTTGGCCTAGATATGTCATCACAACATATTCCCTGAAATGTAAAGACGCCCAACGGGATTCCCTCCATACTTGCGGTTGCACAATGCATACAACGCAAGGCATTCTGGGTATAGCTAGGTTAAACAGCTCTATGGTAAGAGTAAAGAAGCAACTAAACGTCTTCTTCCAGGTGGTGAAGAAGATGATTGGCTACTGATTTCAAAATGAAGTACTTCCTGGGTCAAGACGCTGACACAGGAAGTGTCTTTTACTTAAAGTCTACGTGATGACACCTCAATGGGTGCAGTGAATATTATTCATATTTGAATGGAACAATCAGCAGATTGTTTTCAAACGACTTTTGATTGATTTGTTCTTCGTAATCAGCCACAAAATCAAGAAAATAATCAAACTGAATATATAGATAACCATATTGACAAGTATTCACCTTCATCGAGGGGGTCCATGTCACCGGACTCCACTGAAGCTTTCCCTTCTGGGGCCTTCTCTCCGGACTCAGGGGGAGCATCCTTGGGAGCTGCGGTTGTGATCGTGGTCGTGGTGGTTGGTGTCGCTGAAGAGTGTCCAACCTCCCGAAAGGGGAACAGGGGAATGGACTCCCCTGAAGCACTCCCCTCAAAGTCTGGCACTGATACTAGAGCAGTGGATGTTTCCTGGGCAGCTTTGGGTTTGGTGGTGGTTGTGGTGTTGGTCGTGGCTGTTGATGTGACGTGATCACCTACATGCAGCGGGAACAGGTCACCGGACTCCCCTGAAGCACTCCCCTCAAAGTCCTTCTCATAAGGAACAGTAGGCGTTGGCTGGGGAGGTGGATCTGTTGTGTTTCTTTCTGGAGTTTCAGACGTGAATCCGTGGAAATCAACCAGGAACCCATCGGTCACCGCCTGGAGGATGTCATCCTCAGCTTTTGTGGGCACCTGGGTCACATCTAGGACACGGAGATGGAAAAACCCACAGGTCAGCTACAGTGTTTACCCAGCGGTCTCGACACGAGCAGGAAGGAAAGTTACCACGCCGTGTGTCGATGTGTGTTAAAATTGCAACAAAAGGATTACTTGCTCCACTCTAAACTCTTGTATAAACTTGTGATTGTCTTTGATGCGGCGCAGGGAGGGGCGGTAATGATTAACCTGGTGACTAATGGTCTTAGAGCAGGTTCACAAAGGAGAGGCAGCTCTGCCGGGGTTTTAGAGTTTACACGAACATACCACAACTTTGGACACACCCAGAACGACAGGGTTACCTGGCTCTGGAACAAAGACATTATGGGGGTTGAAACTATTCTCCATTAATCTAAACATGACAGCTTAGCTCCATCTCTAAATTCTTTACATGAGCCAAAACCAATAAGAACTACTGACCTAGTTCGAAAAAGTCGAAACTATTCTAGCTGTTTTTGTCTTATACGCTGCAAAACATCTTATTAGAATTAGAATAAACCAAACTCAGCTGAAAATCTAGAAAGAAAACTTTTCTTTTTTTTAGATAAAACAATAAAACAAGCCAAAATATGGCCTGACGTGCTTGAAATGAGTAAAAAATACACTTATGTCAAACATATATTCTGCATGAATGGGAATAATATCTAATTAAAAAAAAAAAATGACGGGCAAGTGGTGTAGTTAAAGCAATACTGAGCTAATTGTTAGAGCTAGCGTAGCATCTATAAGCTACACTGCAAAAACCTGAACTCTTTTCAAGTGTTTTTGTCTTATTTTTAGTAAAAAATTGTCTTACTAGACTTGAGATGAGCCACATTCAACTGATCAGTCCAGAAAAATGTCTTGTTTAAGTTATTTAAAGACAAAAATGAGGTCTGAATTGCTTGTATGTAACATGTAAAAGAAAAATCTACAAATGGGATATGAAAAGTTGCTCGAAAATTTGCTTGAAACTAGAGTAATGTCTAAATACAAGTAACTTTTCTTTTTCTTTTTAACTTGTTTCAAGCAATTCAGACCTAAAAAAAAACTTAATAAGATTTCAATTTTTGTTCAGTGTAGCAAAAATGTAAACACATGCACATAAATGGTGACAATGGCTGAACTACTCAAAACCAAAGACTGCAACAAATTAGACTGAACTGAACGTAAACAAATCTGAAAAAGCCTAAAACTGTCATAGGGACATTGGAAAAAAATGAAATCTCATCAAGTGTTTTTGTGTTATTTTCAGTCAAAAGTGTCTTTTTAGACTTAATCTGAGCCACAGTCACCTGAGCAGTCCAGAAAAGTGTCTTATTTCAGATTATTTAAAGATAAAAAATGAGGTCTGAATTGCTGTAACAAGTAAAAAAAAAATAAAAAAGTCAAAATTTTATCTGTGGTACCAACTCAGATAAAATTAAATGCTTCCATGTTTAGGTACCTAAACACATCCTTGTGACTGTGAGGGAGTGGAAGGGAGTAGGTAATTTTCCATACTGGACATGAACACAGCATTGCAAGTTTCTATATTGAGAAATAAACATGTTAAATTGAAAAACTTTAAGATTTTATTATTAAACAAATGTATTTCTATTAGCATATAAACACACACAAAAGTAAAGACACAGGTAGAGAACACCAAGGAGAAATTTTCCATTGCTACTTTGAAGCTTTGAGGCAGCATTTTGAGCCAGCACTGCTTCATAGAGCCCCTAAGAAACACTTTTTAGGTTGTTGTAAAATGGACTAAATTTTAACACTAATTCATCTGTATAAGAGAGAAAATAAAATCAATCAATTCAATTGAAAAGTACTTTATGTATGAAATTAATTATTAAAATTTTAATGAAAAGTGCTTTATTTATTAAATGTATTATTGAATTTTTTTAATGAAAAGTGCTTTATTTATTAAATGTATTATTGATTTTTTTTTAATGAAAAGTGCTTTACAAAAAAGAAATATGATTAAAATTTCGAAATCAGTGCTTTGCAAAATAAAACCATTATTGATATTTTGATAAAAAAGCCTTTACAAATAAAATTTATTATCAAAATTTTAATGAAAAGTGCTTTACAAATAAAATTAATAATTAAATCATAATGAAAAGTCCTTTAGAAATAAAATTTATTATCAAAATTTTAATAAAAGCTGTAGGCTGTTACCCTCTAGAAATAAAATTTATTTATATTTAAAGTTGTGATAAAAAGTGCATTACAAATATAAAGTGTATTAAAAATTTTAATGAAAAGTGCTCTACAAATAAAATTTATATTTAAAATTTGGATAAAAATTGCTCTAAAAATAAAATGTATAATTAAAATTTTAATGAAAAAGTGCCTTACAAAAAATCCTTTTCATAATTTAAATGAAAAGTGCTTTTCAAGAAAAACCCTTTTATAATCTTAATGAAAAGTGCTTTACAAAAAAACATTATTCCAATTTTAATGAAAAGTGCTTTACAGATTAAATTGATTATTAATATTTTTATTACCCATGCAAAGCGGGACAATGTCCAATAAGTTAATTTATCGTGACTGAAGCCGCTGATGGTGGTAGGTGTCAGTCAGCTGTTACCCTCAAAAAGACTGTTGATGAGTAAAAAAAAAGCAGTAGGAGACATTTTTGTTCAAGGAAAATTACCAGGATAGCTTATTGGGGCTCTGGGTTGTTCATGAGGCTAGATGTCGAACTGGTGACCCTGATTCCTGTCCTTTCTAAACAGAGACATAAGAAGCCTCAAAATAATTTAAAAGAAAATATACTTAAACTTTTATCGGACAAACTTACAATAAGTATCATTTTGTCCACAGGGGGCGCCAGATACAACACAAACTTGAAGTTTGTTTAAAGTAATGATCATAAGTTTCGATCACGTCATTAACAATAGCACATAATAACATCATAATCACCTGTGCATGTGAGGTTTTACTGTAAGTCTTTCAGTTTGGGCTGAGAAAGGAAACTATTAAACTCTTTACAGAAAATCAGTGCAGCCCAAATTAGTCGTTTTACCTCAGAAACTGATTGATTCACTTTCTACACCGTTGACCTCTCTGAGCAATTAATTTGTTACCTTGTAAAAACTTAATTAAAAACAGGCCGAGGAGTCGAGTACCTGATCCTAGCTCTCTATTTCTGCTCAGTCACGCTCAGCATCAGAGTTTCCTCAAACCTCTGTACCAGCTCCCTGCTGCTCTCTGGTTTCACCTTTCTCTAGACACGAGCTTTAATGCAGCTCCTGGAACAGCTCGGGAGATTTCACAAAGATCTCTGTGTGTAATCTGGAGGTGCCAGGGAAACCTGCGCAGCGACAATGAAACACGACTCCTGCATTCTTACGAGGAGAGCTGGACTTTATGCATAGAGTGCATCTGAGGTGGTGGAGAGGGGAGCGCTGACTCACAGGTTGAGAGGAAGGACACGGTGGGAATAATGGAAAGTTCAGAGCTCTGGATGAAGAATTCATGTCGTTTTTAGACTCAGAAGTGTTAGTATGAGGCTTTCTCAGAGAGAAGAGGGAATGTGTTACTCTGCCAAAGAATATCATGACCACCAGTGACTATTTTTTCACCATGTTAGCCGAAAAATAAATAAACTAGAGAAGAGAATTACATGTCTGATGAAATCTCAGGAACACTCCTTTAAAACTTATTTTCTGAGAGACCCACACTGAAAACTGTTAGAAAAGGACTTTCACTTACTGGTGATAGGGGATGAGTGGCCAACAGCAAGAAGTCCAAAAATAAGCCCAAAAAGAAGAGTCCTCATTTTGCCACCAGGATCTGCTGATGAGGATGTGGACTGAAGGAACCTGTCAGACAGCAGGAACGATTTGGCACTTGACTGATAATTTGAAGAGGATGAATCATGCCTCTACCTTTTATACACACCTGCAGCTCGTAGGTGTTACCTCAGTGAAACAATGTCTGCTGACACACAAACGCACACAGGAGGGCTGGCACACCTGCGGACACACCCTCCCTCCTGCTCCTCACACACTTTCTCACGCTCGTCCTCGCAGCTCTTCAGACAAAGTGCAAGAATCTAGTTAACGACGTGTTTATTTATGTGTGTTTCCACCTTATCAGACGAGGAGCATCAGTTTCTAACGAAATACGACAGATTGACCTGATCTATCCCTCCGGCTCTGTTTGACTCGGTGGAAACATCAACAAACAGCACAGACGAAGCTGGAGATTGATTAAAACACAGATGTGATGTAACACAGACGTCCTGTAACTTCCTTGTGTGTTTTCCCTGGAAGTGTTACAACTCAAATCTGAAAAACAGGGGCTTTTTTTCCTAATTCTTTAATTTCTGTTTTAATGAACAGCACTTTGGGATCTTCTGATGAAAAAAGCTTTTTAAAATGAAATGTGTTATGCATTATTTTATGTAGAAAATTTCTAGAAAGCCAAGATTTGGAGTTGTTTTTGGATTTATGTCCAATAAAGAAGTTTAAATTCAACATAAAAATAGGAATTCACAGACAGAAACAGTAGCTGTGTCCTCACTGCTTTTACCTTTCATGATCATGGGGGCTGGAGCCCATCCCAGCCCAGGTAGGACACACACATGAGCAGGGAGAACATGCAAAGTCCTGATGCAAATGAGTTACAGTAGGGAAATCAAACCTGGACAAACTACTGCATCACCACGTCAGTTAGTTAGTGAATTAGTTAGTTGGACTTCATTTCATTCTGTCAAAATGAAAATAAAGAATCATTCAGTGAAATAATAATTAAATCTTATCGGCCACCATCACTTCACTGTCATTTTATCCAGAGTATGATCTCTAGACATTGGTAAAAAGTCCTTTTTTAACACTGTAGAATAAAAAATACACTGCAGGATTTAAAACTTTTCATAAATGGAAATAAGACCATTATGGTTTCAACCAGATCCAAGACCAAGTCTGTTTTCCAAACCGCCTACTACACTAGCAGTGCCTACTATTTTGGCTGAAATTCAGTCTGTAGTAGCCAGTATGCAAAACCTTGCAAAATCTGCAGTAAGCCAAAAACCCCCAGGATGTCCTACTGATCCTGGAAAATGTCTCAGTATGCAACAGACCAGTCTACCTGGCTTACTGTTTCCCACAATGCAGGTGGCAGGTTTCGGTGAATTACCGCCATCTACTGGAATGAGTCAGCATTACAACTACAATACAACAACACTAACGTTATATGGCCCGTGAGATAGAATTGAAGTGATGAGAAAGAAACACTGGTAAATCTTGTCACTTTAGTTGTAAAACAGGTGTTTACTTATACAAATTCATTAAAGCCTATAAAAAAGACTAATTGCCCTTTTTTTTTTACCAAACTTGAATTGTATTGAAGTGTTTTTTCATCAGCTCCAAAAATAAGAATCCCAAATTATTTTCAGTCAATGATGTAACTTTTGGTGTAAGATTATAAATCAAGAATGATGATTCTGCTATGATATGATTAACAAAATATCTAAATGCTAAGATCTGCCCATAGCTTGTTTTGTATATTTATATTAAAGGCAAAAAAGAACATCATCTGTAGCTCCGCCTTCTGAAACTGGAAACCAGAGTAGTACACTACAAAACAGACCCAACAGAACAGTCATACCACATACTACATGCAAAAGCAGTAGGTAGTATGTAGTGCCTACTACATACTACATTCACATGTAGTATGTAGTAGACGGTTTGGAAAACAGCCCAGGTATAAAATGTTCCTGTGCTGTCGACTGTTCATGGAAAGCAGATCGAGATTGTTCACTGTTATAAATACCTCTGCATATTGATTGATGATGACTGGTTGAATTTTGAATCACATGTGATCTGTGTGTCATGAAAAAGCTGAGGCTTTTATTCCAGAAACAAGTTATATTTTTCTTCTCATGTTAAAAAAGCGTCTCATTGCTGCAACCTTTTACCTGTTTCAGATTATGGAGACCTTTTGTACACACACGCCTCTGCTCAGTGTCTCTATATGCTGGATCCTGCCTACCATGTCTCCTTGAGGCTCATAACAAAGTGTAAACCTCTGACTCATCACTGTGAGCTGTACTCTGAGGTTGGACGATCTGCTTTGGCAACTTGAAGGCTCATACACTGGTACACCTTCATCTATAGGTCAATTCTTGGCCTGCTTCCCCTCTATTTATGTGTTTTCATTTACCTCAAGTGCTCGGACAGAAACTGGGGAAAAGACCTTTGGTTACTCTACTACTCTGGTTCCTTAAATGTTTTTAAATCTAAAATGAAAGCCATGGAGGCTGCTTTTATAAGATGTCATTGTTTTACAGTTTCATTTAGCAGACACTTTTGTCCAAAGCAACGTACAACAATTAATTAATTACATTTTTTCAGCTTGGTTGTTTGTACGACCGATTCTTAGAACATGATTTTTAATCCATAATCCTGTGTTTTGATGACTTTGTTTCAGCTCTTTTTGTGTTTTTTTGTAACTTTCTGTTTTTGCTGCTGCCTGTTTTGGCCAAGTCTTCCTTGAAAAAAGTTTTTTAATCTCAATGGAACCAACCTGGTTAAATAAAGTACCAAGAGAATGTCATGTGATTGTGTTATGGGATGCTGTCACATGACTTCAGACATTAAGAACAGACACTCAGGCTGTGTCCGAAATGGCATACTAACGTACTACTCATACTAAGTATGACGTCAAAAAAAGTATGTAGTGCGTTCACATTAAATAGTATGAAAAGATTGTGTGCGCGAGAAATACCCGGATGTATACTATATCGGTAAAAATTGTAAGTATGGGAGGTGGGCATACTAGTCGCACCGACACGCCCCATAATGCATTGCGAGCCCCGTATTTATAAACGTAAATACAGAATGAGATGACAAGATGAGAAGCAACTAAAATGGACTTAGCTCTACAGGGAAACCAAAACGTAAGTACGTAGAAATAAAGTGCCTGAGGCGACGGACAGATCGTCTTCGGTATCTGCGAGCAGTAAACATTTTTTAATTTTTTGAAGAGAGATGAATTCGTCTTGAGACCGGTCTTAGCTAAAAATCATCCACTAGCGAACTTCCCGTTTTCAAAATAAAAGCACCCGTTTATCTCTTTTAAGTTCTTTAACGCTTTTGTAAATTGGGCTCTTGTTTTGGAGCGGACCGGAAGTTTCTTCGATAGCATATTGGCGCTCTTAACAGAATGTCCGAAATGTTGAAATTAAATTTGTATCCGTGCGTTTTGTGGCCCAAATGACCACATTTTGGTTTTCTACGTGATGACTTTCTCGCCTCAAATGTTCTTAAAACTTTCCAATGTGGCGAATCAACTGAGATTTGATAGCCTGGTGTGCTTCCATAGACTTATGTGTGCTTCCAATTTTTGTCGTCAGAGGTTTTGAAATGCATCGTGGGAAATCGAGTAGTATACTACGGTGTAAACGGTTGGCACTCTAATCATACTTTTAGTATGTAGTATACAGTATATACACAACGACCATGTAGTATGTAGTACGTTAGTATGCCATTTCGGACACAGCCTCAATGTATAAGACCTGGGAAGGAGGTGGCTTTTAGAGTGTAGATCCAAAATGTTTAATGTTGTAAGAGATGTTTGAGTCTGTCCCATCCCCTCAAAGATCTAGGAATTGCTTTAAGAGTTTTTGGCACTTTTGACGGGCAGAACACAAGTATGCCATAAAACTCTTAACCCAAACTACCCAATGGCACAACATTACAGATCTGCAGGACATACCAATCCAAATTCTCTCAAAATCATGGCTATTGAAGTAATTCCTAGATCTTTGAGGGGATGGGACAGACTCAAACGTCTCTTACAACGTGAAACATTTTGGCTCTACACTCAAAAAGCCACCTCCTTCCCAGGTCTAAATGAAGAAATAGACTTTTCCCATTTTTTATAACGATTTTGCCAATCAGAGTTTGGTGCAGGCTGTTTTTTACTGTGCAGCCAGACCTCTTGTGCTTTTTCCTTGCGTGTGTTTTCTTAATATGTCTTTTCTTCATGTCTAATGTCATGTGACAGCGTCCCGTGACACAATCACATGACATTTCCAAGGTATTTTAAACACCTGTTTGACATGTCCCTGACATAATAAAGGGTTTTAACTTCATCTGAGTGCCTCGGATTGTTTGTTGTTTTCTAAAGTACTGCCGTCCTTGGATCCTTGAAGAGCACCTGATCTTACCTTTGTTTCAGTGCAGCACTCACCCCTATCTTTTCTTCTGGTTAAATAAAGGTTTAAGAAAAAAAAAAATACTGGTTACCAATGTAAAGAGGACTTTAAGCCTTTGCACACCAAAGGCGATGAGAATAAATGACGTGAAATTGCAAAAAATTTGGAGGCATCGTATTTGATCTCCACAGCTATTCTCCTCTAAACAATGTCTTTATAATCGTTGGCTTTGTAGTTTTTATGTCTTTTGTCAGAAAGAATCGGGTGCTGGAACACGAGCACAATAATCATTGAATGTTTTGGTATGTGACTTGTCAACAACAAGCGTTTTGATTGGTCAGATGGTTTTTTGTTACTTCAAAATGTCCGGTGAAATAATTCATTATAAACCTGCTCATCTAAATAACAGCGAACACCTTGCACACCTGACACAATATCTGAGCTGGAGTTCGGTCAGATTTGATTAAAAAAGGGTGAATTGAAGAGTTTAATTACCTCGTCTGACATCCAATTAAAAGCTGATAATAAAAACACTGCAGGGCTTGTTATTGCCGTCTTTGTTGAACAGAGATTACAGATCTCATTGTTAGGAAAGAAAAGGTTTGAAGAAATCAAAATAATTAGAGAAAGGTATGAAATTATTAGTAATAATAATAAAGGTTGATCAGAGATTTAATTATGGGAGAGCGGTGAAACATTTGCACACAGCTCTACATCTCAGTGAGACACATGATGAATTATGGAGACACATGACACCCGTAATGTTCACACACTTCAGACCCAACCAGGAGGATTTCACCGCACACTCAGCTCAGTTTCACCTCCCTACAGGAAGTGTGTGTACTGTTTCTAATGACTGTCGTGATTCGCCGGTATCTGACGGAAATGGATGCGTCACAGCAGAGCTTTCGCCGCGGGCTATCTGGAGCGTTCCTGGATTGAAGACAGTCATCATGAATTACTCAGCATGTGAGTGGGAGAGCACTTGTCCAGACTTGCACTCCACACCCAGAAAAAGGTTCATTTATGACACTATTAAGAGTGGAATTTTACAGAAGACCAGGCAGGATGCAAAACAGGAATAACCCTAAGGCTCAACACATGACGAACATTCACAAGAGAGCAACAGTCAGCTTTCAGCGGCGAGACAGCGCCAGTGATTCACTTCATGAATTATTCCCACTGTGTGGTGACCCAGTGAGTAAGTGGGTCAGAAAAAAACTCACTAAATTGTATATAACGAGGGGAGTTAAATCCTCAGAGGCTACGTACGAGGAGGCGGATTACATCTTTGATGAAAGATTTAATATTTTAGTTAAATGATCTAAGCGAAGCTCCAAATATTAACATTAGTTTCCCTATAGATTAACACACTCTCAATGTATGCGATACACTTTATTAAAGCTGTAGAAACAGGGGAAATAACTTACAGTAGGGTGAAAAGTATTAATTCAGCCACTGATTTTGCAAGTTCGCCTACTTAGAAAGATGAGGTCTGTAATTTTCATCAGAGGTAAACTTCAGCTTTAAGAGACAAAATAAGAAACAAATCCAGGAAATCACATCGTAGGATTTCAATCAATCCATCAAACTTTATTTGCACTTTTCATACAGGACTTTGTGATACAAAGTGCTTTACAAATAAATAAATAAATAAAATTAAATATCAAGAAGTGGAATAAAAAGCAGAAAAATGCACAATTGAATAAAATACAACAACATAAGACCCCTGCAATCCCCCCTCCACCAAAACGTTCAATATACACACACACACACACAAAGACATAAAAAGGAAATTCTGACAGAAAACAGAGTTAGAATTAGAGGACTGAGGAAACGCCATCTTGAATTAAAATGAGGAAACACAGGGAAAAAAACTAAAATAGTAATTAATAATAAAAAAAATAAAATACTTGAAAATACAAGAGGGTAAAATAAGTAGGCCTAAATGTGTAAATACATAAATAAATAAAAAAATAATTATTTTGATAAAAAAAAAACTAAAATTATAAATACATTTGAAAATTAATTATATAAATTAATAAATTAATAAAATCTAAAATCTAATAAAATCTAATAATTTTTTTAAATATATATATATATATATATATGTATATATATATTAAAAAAAAAAATCATTATAAAGAAATAAATTGATTGATAAAAACTACTCGAAAATAATAGAGGGTAAGAAAAGTAAATTTGTAAATACATAAATAAATACAATATAACAATATGAAAAATATTGGATAAATAATATGGTAAAATGTAGACCACAGAAGCTAAATACTAAAAAAATAATAAATAAATTCAAAATACATAAATAAATAAAAATAGAAAAACACTTGAAAATACTAGAGGGTAAGATAAGTAAATGTGTAAATACATAAATAAATAAAATAATATAATAATTTAAAATAAAAGTTGGATAAATAATGTGGTAAAATGAGAAACATAAGGTGCATAGTAAAATCAGCTTAAATAGGATAATAAAAGGAAAAGCATTAAACAAAAAATTAAATTCCAATTAAAAAATCTGACCTGAAATGTAGAAATAAAATTGAAATAAAAGTAAAAATGGTAAATGGTAAATGGACTTGAGCTTATATAGCGCTTTTCTAGTCATGGACCACTCAAAGCTGCTGTACACCACAGGTCACACTTACCCATCCACACCCATTTGCTCTCACATTCACTCACTGATGGATCCAATCTTTACTATGACAGCTATCCATCAGTATATCTAACACAATCACACCCTTTCATACCCATTCACACACCACTGACACAGCAGTGGGAGCAACTAGGGGTTAAGTGTCTTGCCCAAGGACACATCGCCATGTGTCGCCCAGAGCTGGGCTTGAACCTGCAACCTTCCGATTACCAACCAAGCGCATTCTCCAACTGCACCACCGACGCCCCCCAGTGTGTTAAAATAAGTAAAAATATAACATGAAATGATTATGAATACAATCAGCTAAAAGCCCAATTAAAAAGGTAGGTCTTGAGTTTTCCTTTAGAAAATATGAACAGTAGGTGGCGCTCTCAGGTCTTCAGGCGTGCCCCCAACGTGCTTTGGGGCTGTTTTTCAGCAAAGAGGACAGGACTGATCCATGTAAATGTAAGAATGAATGGGGCCATGTACGGCGAGATTTGAAGCATAAACTTGCTTCCATGAGTGAGAGCATTGAAGATGGAGCGTGGCTGGTGATGATCCCAAACACACCGCTCGGCCAACGAAGGAGTGTCTCTGTAAAAAGCATTTCTAGCCAGTCTCCAGACCTTAACCCCAGAGAAAACTTGTGGAGGGAGTTGAAAGTCTGCCAACTTCAACTTTCAACTTCAACTTTATTTTATTTGTATGGCACTTTTCATGCTTCTGCAACACAAAGTGCCTCACAGAGGATAAAAACAAAAGGGAAGACCAAAAAAACAAAACAAACAAAGACAAAGGAATACCATTAAAACCCCAAACCTCCCACCCCCACAAATATACCCACTGAACACGGTAACACCCACGCACATACATAGACATACATACCGGCACACACAAACATACACGCACACACACACACACGCGCACACACACACACACGCACACACACACACACACACATAGACAGGCTGTTGATGAGGAGACATGGCTGGGCACCAAGATCTGAGGTGAGGAAAAAGCTACCTTTGGGGGCTGCGCACACCGGGAGGAGCCATGGCCCGTGGCTGAAAGGGGCGCCACCCCAGGGACCACCCCAGCCCAGGCAGACAGGTGGCTCCACACCAAGGTGTAGAGCTCACTAGCCACCAGGGCCGGAGCCATCCATGGGACAGCGCCCCAATCAGTGGGCCAAAAACAGCTCCCGGTGTGGCAGACCCCCAGGAGGAAACACTGGAAAACCGAGGGACTAAAATAGTAGAATGAGATAAAAGGTCTAGAAGCTAAAACTGAAGGAATAAAACAGTAGAGATTAAATAAATCTTTATCCTAACATAAACATCAAACAACATTGAAATGAAACAACATAATAGAACAGGATAAACTAATCTAATAAATAGATAAATAAATAAATAAATAAATAAATAAACAAAACAGAATTAATAATAATAGTAAAAAGTAGAGTAATAATAAAAAAGTGTAAAGATAGGGGTAAGCATAAAAAGAGGTTAATCTAGTCAGTTAAAAGCCTGATTAAAAAGATGGGTCTTGAGCCTTTTTTAAAAATATCAACATTCTCTGCGCCCCTGAGGCTCTCCGGGAGGCTATTCCACAATCGGGGACCATAATAATAGAATGCCGCCTCCCCGTGAGTTTTAGTTCTTACTTGTGGTATTGTTAAAAGGCCAGCACCGGAGGACCTCAGGGTCCGCGAGGGTTGATAGGGTAAAAGTATTTCAGATAGATAAGATGGGCCAAGACCGTTAAGACACTTAAAAACTAATAAGAGAACCTTAAAATCGATCCTGAAACGCACGGGGAGCCAATGCAGCGATTTTAAAACAGGCGTAATGTGCTCCCGCCCTCTGGTCCTCGTCAGCACTCGTGCGGCTGAGTTTTGCAATAATTGTAAATTGTGTATGTTCTTTTTGGGAAGACCAGAGAGCAGGGCATTACAATAGTCTAAACGACAGGAGATAAAAGCATGCATTAGCACCTCCGTGCTGGCCTGAGAGAGAAACGGGCGGACTCTGGCTATATTCTTAAGATGGTAGAAACCTATCTTCGTTATGTTTTTAATGTGTGGAATAAAAGTGAGCTCAGAGTCCAAAATCACGCCCAAGTTTTTTACAGATTTTGAGGATTTAAAATCCTGTAACTTAGGTAAGAGTTTCTCTCTCTGGCCTTCAGGACCAATAACTAAAACCTCTGTTTTGTCCTGGTTGAGCTGTAGGAAATTAGCTGCCATCCATGACTTGATGTCTAAAATGCAGTTAAAAAGGGCATCAATTGGCCCTGTATCATCAGGAGACACGGCAATGTACAGTTGCGTATCATCAGCATAGCTATGGAAGCTGATGCCGTGCCTCCTGATGATGTCCCCAAGGGGTAGCATGTATAGATTAAAAAGAGTTGGACCTAAAATTGACCCTTGGGGAACCCCACACTCTATCTTATGGGTTCCTGAGGAACATGTATCCATACTTACAAAGAAACTTCGATCAGTCAGGTAGGACGTGAACCAGTTAAGAACAGTACCAGAGAGGCCGACCACATTCCTCAGTCTATTTAATAAAATGTGATGGTCTACTGTATCGAAGGCGGCGGTTAGATCCAGTAGAACCAACACTGTGAGTTTGTGGTTATCTAAATTACATCTGGTGTCATTTAAAATCTTTAAAAGTGCTGTCTCTGTACTGTGGTTCATCCTAAAACCAGACTGATGAGTCTCCAGAATATGTTTTAAGTTAAGAAATTCATTTACTTGGTTAAAAACAAGTTTTTCTAAAATTTTACTTAAAAATGGTAAGTTGGATACAGGCCGGTAATTATTTAAAACATTTGGATCTAAATCATTCTTCTTCAGAAGGGGCTTCACCACCGCCGTTTTAAAGGAGGTGGGGAAGACACCAGTCTGAAGAGAGCAGTTCACCAAATATAACAGCTGTTCCTCAAAGAATCCATAGAGTGTTTTAAAAAACGGTGTGGGAATTGAATCTAAAAGGCAGGTTGTGGGCTTTACCTGGGAGAAAACTCGACCAAGTGTCCTCGCATCAACCAGGGCAAAACTCTCCAGTGTTTCCTCAGGTAAATTTGATGATCCAGGTGTTGGAAGCTGTTGGAATAAAAGACTGGATCGAATGTCGTTGATTTTTCTTCTGAAGTGGTCTGCAAAGTCCTCACAAAGGGCATAACTCGGAGTCATAGAGGATCCTTTAAAATTTTTGTTAGTTAAACGGTCAATGGTGGAGAATAAAAATTTTGAGTTATTTTTATTGTCTTGGATTAAGTTTTGGAAGTGTAAGATTCTTGCTTGTTTCAGTGCGTTATTGTAAATTTTGAGATGCTGGCGTAATATGTCATAATGGACTGTTAATTTAGATTTCCTCCATCTCCTTTCAGCACTCCTGCAATCCCTTTTGAGTTTTTTAATTTCTTCAGTTCTCCACGGGGATGTGGGTTTTGATTTAACTGTTTTAATAAAAAGTGGAGCCACTGAATCCAGTGCTGACTTCATATTTTTATTCAAGTTGTCAGTGATAAAATCGCAGGGTGCTGGTAAAATTTCTGCAGGAGTGCTCTGTAAAATCTGGATAAAATTTGCAGCCACTTCAGAAGTTAGGTAGCGTTTCCTCACTGTTCTCACAGGGGCCTCCCTCTGATTAAAACTGGTGATTGTAAAAAACACACAAAAGTGGTCAGACACAGCCAGGTCCACAACAGAGGGCGCTCCAATGGACAGACCATAAGATATAACCAGATCTAAGGTGCGCCCCCTGCTGTGGGTCGGCTGCGTGACGTGTTGCTTAAAATCAAGACAGTGTAAGAGGTTTAAAAATTCTCTTGAGATTAAGTCCGAGGAGATGTCCACGTGCAGATTAAAATCACCAGTTATTAAAATTCTGTTAAAAGTGGTATGAATGATTGATAAAAACTCTGAAAATTCACTAATAAAAGAGGTGGAGTACTGGGGTGGTCGGTAGACTGTTATACAGAGGATAGGTGGGCTGCTAAAAACGAAAGCATGGTACTCAAATGATGAGTACCTATTAAAAATGATTTCTTTCGCCTGCATATCGGTCTTTGTTATTGAGGCCGTACCACCCCCTTTTCTGCACCCTCTAGTTGAAAATAAAAAGTTAAAATTTGGTGGGGAAGCCTCGGTGAGAACAACAGGTACATCAGTGCCGAGCCATGTCTCAGTAAGGAGAATACTGTCCAGGTTGTTGTCCACAATAATATCATTAACAATAAAAGATTTGTTTAAAAGGGAGCGCACGTTCAGCACAGCCATTTTAACATCTAAGCTGAAGGTGCGCTCAACGCATTTTTCCAGCTGAACATTAAAAGCACATTGTGGTCTAAAAACAGTCCTCCTCTGTCTCTTTTGTCTATGTGAGATAATTGTTTTTATTGTGCTTATACTGTCCTGTGCCACTGAGGTCACTGAGGGAGGGGCGTGTATGGTGTACCTATGGGGTGGTGAAGGTGAGTGTGAGTGAGGTGGAGAGCGCCTGTGTGTAGTGAGTCAGGAGGTGGTGGTGCAGGACCGGACAGTCAGGTCAATGTTGACTGCTAAAAGCCTCGACCCCTCCTGGTTTGGGTGCAGGCCGTCTGATTTAAAAAGGTGGGGTCTGTTTAAAAAAGCGATAAAATTATCCACAAAAGGAATACTTTTACTCAGGCAGTATCCCTTAAGCCACAAGTGCAGCTGGCGAAGGCGACTGGTGGTGACGTCACCATAGCGCGGCGGGGGAAGCAGGCCAGAGATGACCAGTTGCTTCCCCGTGTCCAGCAGGCAGTCGACCATGGACGTGAAATCCCGCTTGAGGGTCTCGGATTGCTGGTCTCTGAGGTCGTTAATCCCAGCCTCCAGAACCAGCGTAGAGGCCGCGCTGTGCTGAGCACACAGCTGGAGGGCGGAGGACTCGACCTCCTTGACGCGGGCTCCAGGGTGGCAGAAGGTCCGGCCGCTGTGCACCCTCACGTGCCGGACCATCGAGGTCCCGACAACCAGCACGGAGGGGGCTGCCTGGAGGTGCGTCGCTGGCGGGATGGGACCCGGGGTTGGCAACGTCGGCCCGCGGTTGAACCCGGCCGAGATGGAGTGTCAGACCTCTTTGGTGAAGGACGATCGGTCCTGTCGTCCAGGGGAGGGAAATCCTTGATGCCAAGAGTCTCATATTTATTATTGACTTGAATGTTAAAGTGCGTGGATGCAGGTACAGTGGAGGAGGGGCTCCGCCTACTGGCGCCTACTCGAACCCAGCGCTCTGGAAGAGTTGTTGAGGAGCGGGCGACAGCTTTGGGCTTCGCTCCGAGCCGTGCCCAGGAGTCATTCACCGGCAGAGAAGCGCCAGCCTCGGGAAGTCGAACGACAGGCTGCGGGAAATCCTTTCCACTTGACCGCCTATTGACCGCCTCCCGTAGCAGCCTTCGGCGGTAAGAGGGAGATGATCCTCCCCGCCGTCTGCCCTGCCTCCCAGCAACGGGGACCTCAGTCGCCCCGCCGACAGCAACGGAGCCTAGAGTGGAGGACACGGCAGCAGCACGGCAGCCCTCGGTGGATGGATGAGTCGCTGATGCAGCAGGAGAGGGGGCGGCCACATCGGGAGGAGAAAAAGCCGCAGGTGATTCATTTGATGGAGCGGGGACAGTCACAGAGAAGTCGGACTGGGCACCACATGCAGGCTTCGGAGGGCAGTGAGCGGATCTGTTGAAGGAACGAGGAGAGACCGAACCGGCCACCTGGTTACCCTCACCCGGCTCCGCCGGTGCCTCCTCAAGCCGCGGTGCGTCAGCAAGGTGTAGTGGTGGAGGAGAGACCGACAGTCTCATCGTGCTGCCCCTGACCATCACCTCTGTCCAGGGCTCGCGGGGATTTGGGGTCGAGCAGGAGGAAGGACGAGGACGCGAAGAATCCCACAGCAAGGTATCCGAAATTTCGGAATGCATGGACAGGATTCTCTTTGACTGTGCGGCAGCCATGTCGATGAAGCTGGATAACATTGCGTCCTTCTGCTTCAAATCCTTGGAAAGCCTGCGGATGTCTTCTTTAAGGTTAGTTACCTCAGCTTGGGTGTGTGTCAGAACCAGGCAGCTTTTACAGGGAGCGCCCGGCATGTTGACGGCGGAGAGAGTAGCCATAGCGGCTAAAAATGCTAACAGTACACAGGTACCAACTATAGTAGTGTTTTTGCAATATCACGATGGCAAAAAGCAACGCCGAACAGTCCAATACAGTAGCGGCAGTCCACAGGAGAACAGGATTAGAAATCAGATCAGGTAAAAACGCATAAAAACAGATATAAAACGTCGACAGCAGCGGAGCCTAGTGACACGTCCGCAGCATTCCAACCCCAAAACATCACTGCTCTAGAGGAGATCTGATGGAGGAATGGGCCAAAACACCAGCTACAGTGTGCAAACCTGGAGAAGACTCAGAGGAAACGTTTGTCCTCTGTCATTGCCAACAAAGGTTATGTAGCAAAGTACGAGTTGAACTTTTCTAATTTACAAATTAACCCTTTAGAAATCCTACAATGTGATTTCCTGGATTGTTTTTCTCTCATAGCTGAACTTACAATCAGTGGCTGACTAAAGACTGTAAGAAGCTAACCAGCTTCGTGTTTCATCATCCTGAACTCTTCAGTGCTTTTCCAACCAACATGGGGTGAATCAATAATAAGCAAGCGCTCGTTTTAAAAGCTACTTTCTCACACGTTTCTGTGGACTCACAGCAGTTTTTCTCTTGGATGAGCATATTTCATTTTCATAAAGAGAGAGTCTGGATATACAACTGTGAATATTTCGCCTCTGGTGTAGGGAGAATTTTCTCCAAAAACTTGAAATGCATATTTAAACTTGAAAAGAGTAAAAGCTTGAATTTCAACCACTGAATGTAGAAATCCAGGAGGATATGTTTTGGTGCTCGTATTTCTCTCCAATGACAACAAAAACACAAACTCTGTTTTGTCAAAGCCTAAAACATGAGTCAAGATTCTCCCCGCGCTGATGTATAATCAAACGGGTGGATGAGTAAACACTTGCCGAGCAGAGCGTAGGGTCTTTTGAGTGCAGGTCCACTGGGCATGCTCGGGCCAATTTGCAGCTATTGTAGCAGACTCCCTCCTTCCAACCTTATCTCTGTCAGCTCCTGTTTGGTGGCTGCCGCCATTGTTCCCAGCTGCAAAATCCCAAGACGGCTGAGCGTGGCAACCTACAGCTCCCACATCTATTACTGCTCTGAATAATCAAGAGGGACTGACAAAATTCAAACAAAATTTACACCAGACATTGGTATTAACTCAAATAATCCACACATGAAAAGAAATCACAACGTTCAGGTCCATAAATAATGATTATGGTGAATTAAGTACGATAACACAGGAAAAAAGTATTGAACACGCTGACTGAGACTCATCTAATACTTACTGAGAAGCCTTTGTTTGCAATGACAGCTTCCAGAAGCTTCTTGTATGTTTGAACTAATGGCCCACACTGCTCAGGTGTGATTTTGGCCCATTCCTCTGCACAGATTGTCTTTAAATCTGGAATATTCTTTGGTGCCCTCTGGTGAACCCTTTTCTTTTGTTCTTTCCACAAATGTTCAGTTGGATTGAAGTCAGGTGATTGACTAGGCCGTTCTAACAGATTGATTTTCTTTTTTTCAAACCATTTGAGAGTCAACTTTGCCGTGTGCTTTGGATGGTTGTCCTGCTGGAAGGTCCAGCCACGTCTCATCTTCATCATCCTGGTGGATGGCAGCAGATTCAGATCAAGAATTTCCCCATACATGGCTCCATTCATTGCTCCGTCAGTTATATGAAGTTTGCCAACACCATGAGATGAGAAACAACCCCATGCCATGATGCTTCCACCTCCAAACTTCACTGTTGGTGTAGTGTTTTTTGGCTGATGTGCAGAGCCATTTCTCCTCCAAACATGGTCTGTAGTATGACAGCCCAAAAGTTCAGTTTTTGTCTCATCTGACCAGACAACATTCTCCCAGTATTCTACAGGCTTGTCAAGATGCTGTTTAGCAAACTTTAAACCAGCTTCAACATGCCTTTTCTTGAGGAATGGAGTCTTGTGGGCTGAGCGTCCATAGAGGCCATGGCGGTGGAGTGCATTGTCTGTTGTTTTCTCTGTAACAACTGTACCTGCTGCCTCCAAGTCTTTCTGGAGCACTTTCAGGGTGGTCCTTGGCTGGTTGAGTACTCTTCTGACTATCTTTCTGACTCCCTGGTCAGAAATCTTCAAGGAGCTCCTGTGCGTGGCCTGTTGATGGTAAGGTGGTGCTTCTTCCACTTGTGAATAATGGCCCCAACGGTGCTGACTGGAATATTCAGGTGCTTTGATATAAGTCTGTAACCAGTTCCATTCTGATGCTGAGCAACAATCAGGTTGTGAATGTCTTCAGAGAGCTCTTTGCCTTTACCCATCATGAGGTGTGTGGTATTTAACTGCCTGATGAAAAAACGGCCTTGCAAAAGTATACAGCCTTTCCAAGGTGTGTTCAATACTTTTTTCCTGTGTTATCGTACTTAATTCACCATAATCATTATTTATGGACCTGAACGTTGTGATTTCTTTTTATGTGTGGATTATTTGAGTTAATACTAATGTCTGGCAGAAATTTAGTTTGAATTGCATCTTTGGAAATAAATATGATGAGGAAAAAGTTGACGCGTTCAATACTTATTTTCCCCACTGTATCGTATCAGACTCACTAGCGGTGCTCATTTCTGCCTCTAACCAATCAAACGACGACCAACCAGTCTTGACCGTATAAACAGTAAGGATGTTTTCAGTTCAAAGTGAAATAACATTAAAAGAAAATTGGTGAGTTAATGCATCATTATTCACCCAATCACTGAGAGTGTTTATTATATATGCTGAGATGATTTCCAAATTTAATCAAATTTAAAACCACATTTAATCTTTGAACTCAAATGACTGAAGTGATAACCTTGTTTTCTGCTCAGTTAATTTGTGCCGAAAACTTAAGCACAGCTCAATAACCACTTTCCTCCTCCTGTGAATGTGTGAGGAAGAAAGTAACTTTTTAATACAGAAGAGGAGGAAAACCACTGGTAATAACAGACGATATGAATCAAGATTTTAAATCACATCAAAAGCCCTTTAGCATGAGTCTTCATCTGTCATATCAGCCACACAAATAAAAAAGTAATCAGCTTTTCCTCTCCCCTGCCACCTTTCCTCTGTAACCAAATCAATGCTATAGTCTGAAATCAGTTTGTGGTTTAAAGTGCTGCAGACGGGTGAGTCACCTGAAAATACAAAGGATGGTGACGTCACTGTGGCGTAAAAATGAGGAAAAAGATCTGTAGCTGTAAAGATGTACATTTTCCTTTATGAGCTTGAGATGAAAGTAGATGTTATAAAGAGCAAACTGTGAAGAAAAGGAGCAGAAATATGAGCTGATGGAGGTCAGGTGGTGCTATGTTCAAGGTCTGCAGTTAGCACAAGAGACAAAACATGGAGGAAATGTCGACTGTGTTGGCATCACATTTCTAAGGAGCGTAGTCTGACAGAGAAATGTTGAATAACTCTAAATATGATTGACATGCAATCAGTTGAAAATGGCTCAACTTTTGTAACAATGCCACACCTGTCAGTGTCACGTCTTTTAAAGTGGCCAGTCACAATTAAGAAGGGCAGGATTTGACATATCAACATGCCAAAAACAAAAACAGCAGCAGAGGATTCTTACCTGACTTCTTTTTTCATGTGTAGTATCTGCATGTCGTCTCCGGACGCCTTAAAGAGAATAAAAACAGTAAATCGTTAATGGACTTGTACTTGTGTTTCTCTTTTATTCTTTCTGGATGCTAAACGTGCTTTACACTGCTCGTCACATTCACCCAGCCATGGCAAAGAAAGCTACAATAATAGACCGTCAGTATAAGCAAATCTCATTCATACGAGGCTGATTCATACATAGCAGGAGCTCCATGGGGTTATGGCCGAAGATCAAATCTCAACCTTTCCATTAAGAGACAACGACTCCCTCACTGAATAAAAGCTTCACCCTTTGACTTGCAGCTCAACTGTTTGGTGTCGCCTTGTTCACATGTAGCCGGGTACTTTCAAAAAGAAAATATCTCCCCTCATTCAGTTTTAAAAATACTTTTGTCCACAAATACCCAGACAAATCGGACAATAAGTCCAGCTTAAAGCATCCCAAACTTACACATAGTGGTGATTTTCAGATGAGATACCTGTGCCAGCCAATCAGAGTGAACTACAGTCAATCAGCTGTGGCATCTGAGAACCAAAAACTCTGTTTCCAGGCTTAAACATGGACCATGAAACCAAAGTTTTCCAAATTTTCACTTTGACCAAGTTTTCAGGAAACATTGTTTTTAGTGATGTAAAACTTTTTTTCCAATAAAAATGTATTGATTTATCATTTATTTATTTGTTTGTGTATTTTTGGCTCTTAAAGCTCAAACAATTTAAAAAATAATAATAAAAAAATAATAAAAAAAAACAGAACAACAACAAAAAAAACTTTTCTTCTTGGATGAAAGGTTAAAGGGATTAAGGCACCAGAGAACCAAAAACTCTTAAACATGAAACCAGAGTTTTCCAAAATTTTAACTTTGACCAGGTTTTCCGAAAACATTGTTTTTAGTGAGGTAAAACTTTTATAAATTTAAATGTTTTTATTTATTATAAATTAAATTAAATTAAATTAAATAAAATAAAATAATTTTGGGGGCTTTAGAGCTCCAACAATTTATACAATAATTTAAAAAATCTCAAAAAAAAAAAAAAAAAAAAAAAAAAAACTTTTTGGATGGAAGGTTAAACGGGTTAAGGCATCTGAGAACCAAAAACTCTTTAACATGAACTCATGAAACCAGAGTTTTGCAGAATTAAAAAAAAAAATCTTCTTGGATGGAAGGTTTAAGGGGTTTTAACTTAAATAGATTTCATGTCTCTTTCATTAAAAAGTGAAATTTATAGGGTTAAGTCTAATTTTGCAGGAGTCACACAAAGTACAGATGGGAACCATTAAATAAATGTTGAAGTCTCTGCACTGGCCTGTTTGCAAACAGCCTGAAAGTCCTTCACTGTCGTAAATCTGAAAAGCCCTGAAGGATACAAAAACAGGTTTGAGGCATGAAACCAGTAAAAAATGTAGTATCTTGCAGTTTTATATTTTAATCATGCAAAATCAAACAAAAGGGAAAAAGTGACATGATGAGGTCTATTAATTTGATCCTCTTTCAATTCTCATTAAGTTTTTTAATTGGGCTTTATTTATTTACCAGTTTCATTATTTACTGTATATTAGCCTGAAATATTTTAGTCTGCTTATTAGAGCTGTTTTTATCAATTTCCTCATCCAGCTTTCATTTATTTTTTTCCAAACTTATCACTTTAAATATATGTATGTACTTTATCTGCTGTTTTTTTATAAGTATACGCAGGTTTATTTAAAGTTTAGTTCTTTAGCAGGGAAGAAAGGTTAGGCAGATTGTGTAGCATTGTCTCAGCTCCTATTTTTATTTGCTTCACTGTATGGCTCTATTATTAAATCACAAGGTCATTTATGAATGCAGCGAGCTGTGTCCACGCCTGTCTGTTCCTTTCCAGCGCAGTGCAGCGAGTGCTTGTTAAATCACTTTGTTGGTAATCACGTTCTAGTGTGAAGTGTGGCTGAAAGAGAAATGTACTCAGTGTTCTGGAGACAGAAACATACATGTAACATGACTGATGGAGAATCTTTCAGGGTGTAACAAAAGAAAAACAAGTTTTTCAGCTGAATGTCCCCAAATCAAACAGGAAGCAGAATTCACTGACACATGAAAGTAGGAGGGCTGACTTCCGAGCATCTTTCACCTGTTGAGCTGTAAACATGTTTGTGACACACCCGGTGTTTACGTCTCCATGGTGCGACCTGTTCCTGAGAGGAAGGAGCAGAAAGCGAGGCACAGACGTCTCCTCCTCCCCTCATCCGACTCGACAGGATTCACTTCCACCAGGTTATGACAAGCCGACAAAACATGACACACCAAAAACACAACTTGACAGGCAACAACCACTTCAAAAGACGCCACTCCTTTCAAGTCCTATGATTGCTATGCCCCACAGGTTTGAGGAAGCGATGATACCAGAGACAGGCCTCTTTAAGGTGCTGTTACATGTCAGATTTGTTGAAATAGACACGCTGTTAGAAGCTCATAAATGTACAAGGTGGGCTGAGTTTATTGTTAACACAAACTGTTTTATGAAGCAATAAAAATCATGCACTTTACGTTCAGTAAACCCACAATATCTGGTCTTGATTGTGTCCCATTGTATCTACAAGTGTTTAGTTTTTCAATTGCCATGATTATATCTGTGTAGCATGAATGTAACAGGACACTGATTCAGCCTCTGCAGAAGAACTATGCAGTTTAATTTGAGTGATTGGTTCAGCGCCTGTGTTTGAATCAACAGTGCCGTGGAAGAAATGGGCATCACTCGACTGCCACTCTGACAGAAGTAGACTCTCACTGTAATCAACCAGAACGGTGATGGGTCAAAACACTGTCTCCCTGTGAATTCACTCAGCATTCACTCTTTCACAATAGGACTTTGAGTCTCCTCAACAAAGGCAAACTGAGAAGAGGAGAAACAGCTAATCGATCGCAGATAAGAGTCCTTCACAAGGATGGGAGGCAAGTTCAGACGAGATGCATCAGCTCACATAAAAAGATCTCTTTGATACACAGGCGTATCCTTATGCAACCACTGATACATGATGTAGGCTACCCATGAAACCGAATTACATAACACATCTGACAAACCGGCCAAAAACAGATAAGATAAGATGACATAAGATAAGTCAATAAGATAAAGTGGAAGGTTATCTGAAAGTTAGAAGGGAGAATAGTTTTAGGGAAACTGTACAAAGTTCACCGACTGAGAAACTGCATATTTGGAAAGAGTTTAAAGTTTAAATGTTGTTTTTAATTTGACACAATAAAGCAGTGTGGGCTCTCACTTATTAAAAAAAAACAAAATTATTGAAACCAAATTGTAAATTAATTTAGTCAACTGACTCGCGAGTCACAGCCTTATCCAGAATCCCTGTGCACCAGACAGTTACAGAGGTTAGATACCTTCCTGCTGCTATCACTGAGCTGAAGAAGAGTGATATTTTTTTTAATTTATTTTATTTTTTGTTTTATTCATTTATTAATACTTTTTATTGTCATCATGTCTTAACATTCAGAAAAAAAAATATTTCAAATTCAATGCAAGGATGACAATATTCTACATTTTTTGTGAGTTATGTAGTGTCAGAAAAAAGTGCCCCCCAACTATGTGACAATAAATAAAATAATATATATAAATAGAAAAAAAAAAAAATATATATATATATATAGGTGTGACATGTGACAGTCAGAGATAGGTTTTTAATCTCAATGGAACCAACCAGGTTAAAGAAAGGTGAAATAATTAATTAATAACTAAATTAATAAAAATTGGAATTAATGAAATAAAATATTTTAAGGTAATAGTATAAACTAAAATAAAATGGAATGAATTTATAGAATTAATATAAAACAAATTAACAAACTTAAGCAGGACTTTCACAACTAAAACGCTAAGGTTGAGCAAAAATTGACAAGACAAAAACTCACATTGTTACTAAAAAGAGAGGGAAAAACAGTGTATACAGGGGAAAAGTTTATTGGAGGTCTGATATTTGTTTTAATAACACATCATTATTTTATTTTTTTTTACAAAACATTATGCATTTAAAATTTATGCCCTTGAATAAAAATCAAGTTAAAGCATATGTCATTTGTCTTACCTTGTATTTTTTAAGATCAACTTCCAGTTTGATGTTTGCCACATCCTCCAGTGTGCCAAAGTATTATATAATTGTGGTCACCTTCTTCCAAAACAAGGTTTCTGCATTCACCGCTTTTAATTTTGCCTTTATATGCTGAAACACTGCTCTTTCCTCTGGTAAAGGTGTCCCTTTTACCTGAATCCACTATATTTGGGCCTATTTTTAATTCTCCTTTGTGCAGTTTTTACATTATTTAGCTTTGATGCTTTATTTTCCTTCCCTTTCTTTTGTTTGCTTTTGTTCTCATTAAAATAATCATTGTTTACTGATCAAATAAACCGTTAAAACACTTTTTTCCCATGAAACTGGTGAGCTAACAGAAAACATCCGTTAGAGCATCCTGTTTGCTCGTCGCGCGCTGATGACGTAAGCGCAGCAGCAAGGGCTGCAGATTTTAACATCGTGTGAGTTTTATTCAGACTAAAGACCGACTTTACAGCACACGAAGGTGAGTACACGTCCTTTTTTAACATTTTTCTCAAATGCAGGTTTGAATATATTTATTTTTTCTTTTTTTATAATTTCGCCGTCACACAACGACTTATTCAGGATTGTTTACCTTTTTGACAAGTTGCTCCAACCTGCACAACACAGCTGTTACAGGGAAAAACTAAACCTGGACGAAACGTGTATTTTTTTAACAAGCAGTGCACATAAATATCGTGTCAAAATACGCGAAAATGTGTGGGTTTTAGTGGCACAGACTGTTTATCCGTCTCGTCAGATAAAACACACTTTGTAAGTGGTTCACTACGGGATACTCCAGTGATTTATTTCATGCATTCAAACTAGGAGTCATCACATGTTAAAATCGGTAATGTCTGTTTTTGAATGTCAGTTATGCACATAATTCCAAAATGCTTTAGCCATGAGCTATACGTCACTTATCACTCCAGAAATATACAACTAAATCATAACAATGCAATTCAAAGTGCAGGTTTATTGAACTAAATTAAGTCTCATGTGATCACAGAGGGCATGTTTTTGCTTTGCATTACTGTGAGCACAACTGATTTCTTATTACATTGAAATAGAGAGCTTCTTCATAAAAATTATCAACTTCATTCAAACCTTTGTCACAATATGAGATGTCATACTTACAAAGGTAGCAAAAGTTGTTGGAACACCTAACAGAAATGTAAATATTGCACTTTTTGCCTTCAGAGGTGATTTTCTTTCATAATGTATGGACATGCACATGGTAAGCCTGTGCATAACGTATATCAGATACAGTGACACTGTTTTTTGTTCCAACTTTTAACTTTAATATCTAGTTTCTCCACCTTTAGCAGCAAATACAGCAGCACATGTCACTGGCATAGTGTCAAAATAATTCCTGAGAACTTGTTATCCCATGTCTTCCTCAACTCAGGTCAAAGGCTTTTCCTTAAATATGCAATGAATAAGTCAAGATTGATTTTTAACTTGCCTAAATTTTCTAGATGGGGTTGAGGTCTGGGCCTTTTCTTTACAAAATGACCTAAATCTCCTTTTATTTTAGACATTTCATTTGTTTCAGGAGTATATTGAAGGCCAATTCCACAAAAGCAACCAAAACATCTCAAAAATGTGATCTAAGAATTGTGGCCTCCGCTGTACGTAATGCTTAAATGCTTATCATAGTTTGGAGCACCAGTCATGTCAGGTGTAATTACAGCTGTGGTTTTGGTCCTATAAAACAAGATGTCATCCTGTTACACCATCAACAGCAAGCTTGTGTAAGCGCAGTGTTACTGTAACCTATCATTCTGATCCTTAGACAGTACAGGTGATAGTATTAACATTGAATGGAAAGTTTTTCCTTACATTTTTTTTTTTAAGTTCTTTATCTAACTCATTATTTTGTGTGGGAGATAGAATAAAGTTGTGATGAATGCTGTCAAAGCTTTGTGGGGCTTTAACAGGATGTCCGCGGGGTCTTAAAAAGTATTAAAAGTTGATAAATCAATTTGGGGAAAATTAAGGCCCTTAAAAAGTATTAAAAAGTCTTCATTGTGGTTTTATGAGGTATTAAATTTTATTGGTATTCAAGCTTTGACTCCAAAAATATCCATGAATATCTATTTTCCTCCTTGCGACAGTCCCCTGATGAGGACGTTAAACATTCGGCCAGTAAAGTTGTAAAAAAGAATAGAATAGAATTATTTTACTTACTTAGAGTCAGAAAAATACAAAAATTGAAAAGAATAAAATAAAATAAATACATAAAGATTTTAGTTACAGTAAGATACAACAATAAAGATTGTGAGAGGTATATACACCAGCTATAAATTACTACTGGTTTTGAAAAGAGAAATTAAATACAACATTAAAGCAAATCACACAAGGCCCATGTCCTAAATTTTGATAATGATTAAATAATTTCGCGTTTTTTTTTTGTTTTTTTTGCAAGTTTTGCAAGCGATTAAGTCTTTAAACTGTTTGAAAGTTTTTTTAAAAAGTCTTATAAAGGTATTGAAATTAACCTCAGGATTTTAGCATGTACCCTGTTTATTAAGTGACGTCCTGAGGTTGCTTCTGTCACACTAACCGCTCAAAACCTTTTTTTTCTTTTTCTTTACAAAACTTTTATTTATAAAACTTAACAAGTCAATGTCAAACTAACCATAAGTTTTCTTTAAAAAAAGTGTATATACCATTTATTTTTGAAACCGTTTGACCCACACATCTAAGGAAAACTGAAAAACTATTACTCAGCTGATTCCCCTGAGTTAACTTCCTGTTTACCGAAGTGCTGCCTGTATGTATTACTGTATACAACCTTAAACCGCAAAAGAATAAAACAGTCTGTAGAAGAATTCACTGAACAAATGCAATAAGTCATCTGTGTGTTTTGCGTCTAATTACAGATGACATTTTCATAAGGCCGCTGTTACGTAACGTCTTGTTTCATCATTCCTATAACAGATGGTTTGACTGACAGGCCTCCAACTTGAGTCTAAAAGTAGGAGGGGGTAAAAAAAAGTGCAGCGCATCCTGGCCGCATATATTCTCCTTCTAGTAGCTGACATTTCAGCCCTCAGGCTCTCTGCAGCATCAACAAACATTACAGGCACACGACTTGAAACACAGGGCAGCATGATGAAATGAAATGACCCTGTGTAGTCTTTTGTTAAAACCAAAAATAGCATCAGTCTTCAGTCACAGAGGAAATCTTATCGAGTGTTAAACCGGCTGGCATTTCAAGTATTTTCCTGAGCAGCTTATACGCACAAGGAAAGGAAAAGGAGCCTAATTACACACCCTATTCTTATTGCATTTTTCTATTATTCATGGAAACTGAAGCAAGATGTAAGAATTAAAGTGATGCTAAAGATTAAGGCCTTACTAATGGGATAAACCATGGAGCATGACAGTTAGCTTAGTATAAACTTAAGTGCAATTTAATTTACCAACTGTCGTCTTTAGTTTCAGTTCAAATGTTTATTCTCTGATTACAGGTTTCTCCTTCAGGTCTGTGTGCCAACATGTTCTGCATCTCCAGGGTATCAGGTTGTTGCAGGAACAGGTTCGATGTTGGAAGGAGACACAGGGAAATTTTCTCAGTTAGTCATAAATTAAAAGTGAAAGTGCCAGAGGTGCCGGTGCAGCCTTGTTGTGTAGGATGCACTCCCCATGAGGGTAGCTCCCAAGTGGGTTCGGATCCTACCTGAGGCCTTCTCACTGTCCCCTGCTCCGTCCATTGTCCTCTTTGGTTAAAGTGCCCTTATTTCAGGGTTGAGTTCAATTACTCATCATCCATGCTTAATACTGTATTTCTCCCATTTTACTCACATCAGATGTGAAAAAAACACACTCTGCTGTTCTAAAGATGCTATGAGGAGGATCTGTTTTTGTTGGACTGCCTTGCCACCTTCTGGCCCGGTGTCTCAGCATACTGTCATAAATTACTTTTAGCAAGGCGTGTGTTTGTTTTGAAATTAAATGGAGATCAGATCGAAACAAATTTTCTTTGTTCAAGACAACTTTTTACTGGATACAACGTGCAGATGTAAGGGACTTACCAGCACAGTTACGTAGCTCTATAGTTTGAAACGTGACAACAAGCAAACGTTGTGGTAGTCAGCTTTATGTAGTGCTATCGGCAGCCTGGTATCTGTAGGCTTGTCACTGCATTACATCAAAAAAAAAAGGGGGGGACTCGTTATTGCGGCAAGATAGTGTTTATATACCCTCAGATTTGTTTTGACAAACTTTGAAAATAACCATGTAACCTCTCCCGGTTTTTAAACAACTAATACCACAACCATAAATTGTTATAAACAAAAAACAAAACACTTTCTCTCAAGGACGAGCTCTTTAATGTCAGTGACATCGGACGTCTCATTGATAAAATAATAATAATAATGAAAAAAAAACACAAAATACCGTTCAAAACTTAGACGCCATGAAACTGAAATTATCCCCAAAAGAACCTCTAATGAAAACCACACTTTACCCAAAAACTGTCCAGGTTAAAGAGTCTTTTTTTATTTTTGACAAAAGAGAAGTCCTCCTTCGCCTCCCCGCACTTCCTGCCCCGAAGGTTTGGGCTCTCAGAAATCCACAAAATACAGGAAAAATAGGCCACAAAAAATGATGGATCAAAATTAAAACACTGGTATACCAGGAAAAAACTTTAGGTGGGAGCAAAAAAAAAAAAAAAACGATCTCACCCAGGTCCAGGAAGTAATATCCACAGCCTCTGCGCTGTTCCCTCGGCACCCCATTTCTCCCGGTCCTCCACACACCTCTTCCCCCACGCCACATCCTCCCTTTTCTCACCTTTGTTTTCCAATATTATTTTTATTGCACCCCCCACATACTTTGAGTTCAGGGACTTACATCAATATCAATGAGAACCAAGCCTAACCATATTATTCGTTACTCAGTTCTTTTATTTCTTTTTCATTTTCCCTCATTTTTTTAGCAAGGTGACCCTGTCACAGGCTAACGTGACAACAAGCAAACTGTCAGTTTGTAAGTAGTTCAGAAGCTGTCAGCTGCAGCCGACAGGTGGTTATGTCCAGCCAGTCATCTACCAATCAGAGCTAACGTAACCTCACTCTTCATTTTATTGATAGACTCTCAAGTTTGAACAGACCACTGCAGAATAACTGCTGACTGTGGGTTGGAATCAACATTAGTACTAACAGTTTAGCCCTTTTAGCCTTTAGCTCGTGCTCTATCTCTCTCCTGTTTCTCTTTTTTCTGTCCTTTTTCTGTCTGACAGTTAGGCTCCAGTGTCCACCATCACCACAAAATTAATCACAGAAATCGTTTTCACAGATCTCTCTTCTCTCTACTAAACTTTATCAGCTGGTGTGGTGTTGTCATAGAGACCTAGACCAATCTGGTCTGACCCCATGGGGAAGCTAAGAAGTGGGATATTAAAATAAACTCTAACCTGTAATATTGGTGCTGATAACCTCGTTTTAAAGTGTGGATTATGATCAGGCATATATCTAGATGAGAGACTTTTCAGGATCACTTTCAAACTCCTCACAGCCTCTTTAAAGTTAATTGTAACATTTATTAAATCTGAACGATCCTGTCTTTTAAAAAGGGAAAAAATAAAGCACCAAAAAAAAGGGTTTGAGTGACTTTAACAATATATTGTAGAAATTTTTATCAAAACAATGATAAAGTTAATAATAACCTTAACAATAAAATAAAGCCTCTGATACAATTATTCGAACAGTAACTCTTGATTGAAACGTTTGGCACTGCCTCATTGAAAACACAAAACAACAGATCTCAGCTGAAAGTCTTCAACTTTAAGTTTTATTTCATTTTTTTCAACACTTCCTTGTGCCCAAAGAGAACAAAAAGTTGAAAATGAATGTTTGAGTGTGAGTTGTATTTAATTTTATACCATTAAAAGTAAATTGACAGTTAGCTTCAGTTGACAAAGTTCATAAACCTGTCGTCTTGTATAAGCCCTTCCAGCAACTCCAGCTACGCTCATATTAAAACGAGCTCATCCACCTCCATTAAAGCAGCCAGTGTTTACTGTAAGCTAACATAAGCTAACGCAAATTCATTACGTGTCAACATTTACTAAGTTTTGAGCCAAGAGGATGCCTTTGAGTGTGTGTTTAGCTCAGCTTCCTGTAGCACAGTCTTTCCCCTCAAACTGCTGACTGGGATCCTCAAATTCAACCAAGCGTACCGTCAATGCTAATGTCAGCTTAAGTCAACGATGGGCTCATAAGAGCTCAGTGCTCGGTATGTTCTTTGTCACATTAAGAAATAAAAATGTGGAACTGGGGACTTAAAGAAGATAATTAAGCTTTAAGGCAAATTCACAAAAACAAAGCTGTTGTATTACTTTTTTAATGAAGTCATGAGAGTATGGCAGGTTAATTAGCATCTCTAAATTTGCCATTAGCATGGAATAGAATAGAACTTTATTGTCATTGTAACAAGTACAACAAAATTGAAGTCACAGCAGCAACCAAGAAAACAAAAGTAAGAAAGTGTATAGAAAGTGCGAAAAGCTCCATAAGAAAATAGCTGCTGACAGCTTGTCCATCATTGTCCAGTCAGCCAGCCTCCACCTCCACAGGGTCCAGGACTGAGCTTCTTCAGCAGTCTGTTCAGTCTCTGTCTCCTGGATCCTGTCTGCTCACAGCAGGTGAAGCTCTTCACATGTGGTGTTGGTGTCTGATGTTAGCTCTGTTAGCCATGTCTGTGAATAGCATGATGCTACTCTGCCCTCTGGTATTCCGTCTGTTGCTGGGTTAGCACGGCTAGCTCGTCCATCTTATAGGAGATAGATCTTACGTTCCCAATAACGATGGATGGAAGGACAGGTCCATGTCGTCACTGAGAACCAGCACGTCGTCCTCACCTCCTTCTTCTCACCTTGTGAGGAAACATTTGGCCTAGCACCAGTTCGCATTGCGATGCTACAGGCTGCTAACAGCTAATTTCACATGTAAACAATGCAGCCATGATTACATGTTGGATCTCCAGACAAACACAGGAGAAAAAGTAGCAAAAATATCGCTAAAGCCACAAAAAGTTTGGTGTCCATGACAGGGTTCCTGCGGATCCTTGAAAAGTCTTAAAAGGCATTGAATTCATAATTCTAAAAATAAGGCCTGAATTGGCATTAAAAAGTCTTAAATCCTAATTTCAAAAGTCCTAAAAATTTGAACACATTGGTAAGATTTATGTTTGTTTGAAGTAAAAAAAATATTTTTATTTATCTATTTCTCTAAATAATTTCCTGATTTGCTCTCGTGGCAACATCGCATAATCACAACAGCGGCTTAAAAAACAGTGATGTGGTTGCACCAGGAACTTTTAAAGCAGACGCATGTCTTGGTTCTACCTCAGGTGCCTGGAGAGAGAAAAAAATGAGAAAAAAATGGCAAAAAAAAAATCCAAAAATGGCTTAGGAAAACTGATTATGGCAGCAAAATTAAGAATTAAATTTGAAATTAAATTTCAAAAACTATGTAAAAATTCCAAAAATGGTTTTGACAGTGGCCAAAAAAGATGAATGGGGGCAAAATAGGCATAAAGTTGTAAAAATGGGGTTAAAAAAAGGAAAAAAGTGATGTTTTATGTAGAAGAAACATTGGGTTAAAATTGCCTCTAACCCAGGTAATTCATCTGGTGTATTTGTTTGTTAGTTTTGTTTATTTCAATTGTGGTTTGTTGTTGACTTGTTTTTAAATTTTAGTTCCAACATAATTAATAAAGTCTTAAAAAGTCTTAAATTTAACTTGCCTTGAGCTGTAGGAACCCTGCATGACCAACAAATGAGCCATACAAAGTAATGATCCACTCCAAATACAAAGATGACGAAAAAGAGACGAAAAAATTACAAGAAACGGACAAAGAAGAGAGAGGCAGCCATAGCCAACAGGCGCCTAGCAACAAAGGCATATACAACTCAATACCTATATTAATACTAATACCAATATTAGTACAAACATGAGAGTTTCGCTGCTCTGTCAGAGATCCAACAACCGCCTCTGTGCTCCAGCATCAGGAACTTTTTGTGTGTAAGTGTAAGATAAAATGCTATAGTATGAGTAGTTTAAGATCCGCTCTTTCATCTGCATAAAATGTTGGTTTTATCCAGACATTTTGTCCCTCTCCTCTTTTCAAACTAAACGTCTTATCACTACCAGATAAAAAACGGTGCGTTTTCTCAAACATTACTATCTGTTCCACACAGGTAAACCTTTTCATTTACCTGATGTAAAAAATGTGAAGCTTGAACTTCCTTTTAGGGAACACATCTTCAAGGTTTTCCATTGTGTAACTGTTGGTATAAATAGAAACTCAAATCAATAGCAGTACCTGAGAATTCAGCAGCTTGTCTATCTGATCCTCAATCTAAGAAAGCGTAGCTCTGCTGTAAGTGACGTGTAGGAGGAGGATAATTAAAGGGAACTGTAAATCACTTCTCTTTCATTCTTCCCCCTTTTATCTCAACTGTATCTGATTCCAGCGAGGTGTAAATCATAAAGAAAGAAGTAGGATGCTGTCAAAGTGCTCTTTCATTGTGACTAAAGAGCACTAAGCCTGTCTCCACCGACACTGAAATCAATGTTACTGCACCCAAATGCCAGACGTCCTCTCTTTGCATTTTGATCTGTCTCTAAACGTGGCTGATGTCTTCCTCACAGGAGATGTCATCTCTGTGTGGCACCAGCAACGGCTGCCAGCACGCAGGTCAAGAGGCCGCGGAGAAGCAGGTGAGCTGAGCGTGACGGTGAATCACTGGAAAGTGCATTTATATGAAAGGATCCTACGAACACAGCTGAGTGTGAGGGTTGCTGCAAAAGTGAGAAGCTAAAATATCCCCAATGAATAATTTAAGGTGTTTTAAAAAAGGGTTGAACTGGGAATAATTACAGCCAGGGATCAACGCACGTGTTCCTCTGGATGAGTCAGACCTATGAGCTGTGTATTCATGTTAAAAAAAAGATGTCACCCTGTAACGAGGTAGTGTAAGAGTTCAAGGAGCTGCTTTGCATAGAGGATAATCAGGCTCTGTCTGAACTTGCAGCAGTGGTTTCGATCTTTTTTTAAGGATTGGTTAACATTAAGGAATGGATGATCTCAAAATCAGAGGTTTTTAAAGTGTGACACAGTGAGCCTCACTTCAGAGAACGTGAAAAACACCAGGGCCGCCCCTGTTTTAATGCATATGTCTTAGCTTAGCAGATGCTAACAGTTTCCCAAGAAAACTTTGATTCAGGATTTTCCAATTAAAGTTTTACTGAAGATCTGTACACACAAAGAAATGTACATTATTCTCTCATCAATACATTCAACAAGTCATACATCACCTAATATACCAAAAGCAATATGGAAAAGAGCAGTGCTAGCTTGATGCTAAGGTATATAAGAAATTGCATTAAATGCTAGTGGTTAACATATAGAGGGATTATTTGTTTATCAACAACGCCGGAACCACGCGCAACTTGGGTGCAGAAGCTGTGTAGTATAATGGTTTGTCAACTGACGTGGAGGACTTAACCTGCAAAAAACACATTTTTAACTAAATATCATCACTTATACAGAGGGTAAACAGCTCCCAGGTTTGTGAAATAGCAGTGAGTGGACAGAAGAGATCAGCAAGTGGACAGATATTAGATGGACAGATGCATTTAGCAGAGAAATCCAGTGTGTACCCAGAGAGGAAATTAAACACACAACTGTCACTTGGTGCTCATGGCTGCATTATCCGTGGACATTTACCAGACTGTGACAGACCAGGACGCAACTGTGTCAATAAATCAGAAACCCTCCCAGACCAAAAAGAGCACACAGACTGCTGAGTCCAGAAACCAGGAACCAGAAACTGTGGCCAGAGAACTGCACCAAAGCAGATAAAGCACGTGTAATTTTTCACCCGCAGAGGTCGCTGGTGTTTCAGTGTAAAGTTTAGGGATGGGTACCGAATTGGGTTCTTTTATAGGTACTGACTAGTGCTGCACGATTTGGGTAAAAGGTGCGATTTGCGATTAGGTGGACAATATTGCGATTGCGATTGTGCTTGCGATTTAATAAAAAAAGTTGTGTCATGATGAGTCTACAGACTTGCTTGGTTATCATGGAGAAAAATCTGAATTGCATGTGCTGACATTGTGATTGCGATTGCAATTGCGATTGCGATTGGGATAATCGTGCAGCCCTAGTACTGACCGAATGCTGTCAAAAGTAACAGGTACCGATTCATGTAAAATCAAAAGGTACCATGTTTAGGTACCTAACTGATCCTTGTGACTGTGAGGGAGTGGAAGAGTAGACTGGACATGAACACAGCATTGCAAGGTTATATATTAAAGAATAAATAAGTTAAATTGAAAAAAAAAAATTAATTGTTACACAAATTGATATTTTTTACCACAAAAACACAAAAAAGTACAGAAAATTGGTACCGTTGAGTACCGGTACTGATTGCCAGGTACTGGGCATCTGTACCATATTGTTTCAAAAGTGTGACCCTGTTAAGTGGTGACTCTCGGCCGTTAATCACTGATACCTTCAGCTGAGAGTCACCAGTTAGCATGGTTGCTATTAACTCCAAAACACTGGTTGCTCTGTGACGGTCAAAACTTGATAGACGTTGCCTCTGTTGTATAGTATCGTTTCCAAAAACTGACCTCAGAACAACCGTACATTTTGATGCAACTAACAGGTTGAATTTAGTGTTTAAAAAACGCTAACTCATCTGAATGAATGGAGCTAGACACTGTTTCTATGGTCAAGTTACGTGCGCATCTTTATGATGACGCAGACTGATAATCCCTCTATATTGACATAACATACCACCGTTAATCTCAATACTCAAAACTCTAAATGTCAAAATCATAATAGACAAGTTTCGATGGCTCAAATTATTGCTGTTACCACTCAAAGACACTAGATGGCCTACTTCTGTCAATAAGCTATAACAATACAATAAATCGGCACCAGCTGTTGTGTGATTTTTTCTACATATTTTTATTTAGTAATGTCCAGGGATATCCAGATCCAATGACCAATTTTATATCTCTATTTAATTGTAAACTCTTTGTCAGCTCAATAAAATACTGTTTAATTATCTCCGCCAATGAGGTTATGTTTTTGGGAGAGTTTGACTCTCTGTGAACAACATAACTCAAAAAGTAACAAACAGGTCTTGATGACATTATCAGGAAATGTTCAAAATGGGATAAGGAAGAAGTGATTACATTTTGGAGGTGATCCTGATCACCGTCTAGATCCAGGACTTTTTGTAAGGGATTCTTTATCAGTGTGAGATAGGGCTGTTTTCACCATATGTGTATATAACTCCACCATAAATGGTCGGATTGTTTTGCAAAACAATACAAGACAAGGTCACCATGATTACAAAGATCCAGAATATGAAATATGTACTGGGTCATCATAATTTTCAACACTGTCAGGAAACAAATTATCGTACAAACCTGCAGCTAACACCAAATTGTAGCAGACAATCTGCTGAAAGGAAGTATAACATTAAAGTCGGACTTAAGTGTTGGAGACAATCACAATATGCTTGGTGGAGGTCTGCGCTCTCTGAGTGATTTTCTAATTTCACATCCTGATGTCACTTCCTTCTGACAGTGGAGGGGGTCTCAGAGCGGAGGTCTGCATCTCTTAGGTTGCACTCTTGAGTGAGATGCTGTCAGTTTTGAGGGATGTCCCAGGAGGAAAAGTGTTGGAGCTGTCTTCATATGTGACAGCTTCGGTTGCTTTCAACAAACTCTTCATGGTGCAGTTACTGTGCAAATATAAAACTCTTTATCGTCTCTACTGTTCTGTTTGCTGCTGTGTGATGGTTGAGGCAGTTTTAGCACACTGTGTGTGCATTAGCTTCAGCTGAACTGGGATCAATTCCCCAGGACTCACGACACTTCCCCCTGCTGGTCATCTGCTCCTCCTCAGGGATCCTTTAAATCAAACCAGCACCGATCTTTTGCTGATGACTTCTGTTCCTTTATTTTTAAAAATGCTAAAATCAACTTCTGATCAGTTGTTTTGTTTTTGTCACAGGAGAAGGAGCATCCTCGTGTGCTCATCCCTGAGTTATGCCGTCTCTTCTACCACCTGGGATGGGTGACGGGGACGGGTGGAGGGATCAGCCTCAAACAAGGGTTTGTATGTAGAATAATTTCTGTAGGATTTAAAAAAAAATAAAACACATCTGTCTGAACTTTTTCCTAAGCTGATATCTGACAGTGCTGCCAAAGCCTGAAAGCTGCTGTGGAGCTTTTGTTTCAGCCAGAGCTGTGCAGAGAGGCTGACGTGAGGTCACTTCTATCAGTTTTGACAATGTGTGCAAATCGAGGGTGATGACAAAGGCCGCGGTTTGTCGGTAATGAAACAGAATTCAAAGTGAAGGCTTTGACAGGCTATTACAAACATCTCTGAACTTTGTTGTTGTAGATGGCAGCCTGAGAGAAAGTACCACCCATTAGCAGATCTCTGTACGGAGCAGCGAGCGGCAGACGTTTATTTAAGTCAGAGACTAAATCAGATGCACTGAATAACAGAGTGAGGGGAAAAAAGATTAAAAAACTCTTGTTTTAAATTGATTTAGGGCAGATTGAGTCGCAGTTATTTTACTTTTTGAGTTGGATGATAGTTGCTTCAAAGCTATGGTCTACGATCTGAAGTTTGGCTGATGAGACACATTTGAAAAACGCAGCCTCACTCACCCCTCCCCTCCGTGTTCAAAGATCCCGCCCCCCCAGCTCGTATCGCCCTCTTCGCCTCCGAACAACACGCCCCCTACGACAGAGCAAGCCGGCCGGCAGAAAATGTAACAAACAAGACAGTCACCCTCCTTGTAACACACAGTGGTAGCTTTTACAATTGGACCGGCGCGATCAAAACCATGAATTAGCCGGTGAAGCAGGTCTGGCGTTGCCACTGCCAGCTGATCAGAGCAGAGCCGACTGTGGGCGAGGCTTTACCTTTCTCGGCGCGTCTTCACCTGCTCAGTTTACAATGCTAAAGATGTGTGGCTAACTTATGCTAACACCTATTGACAGAGCCGACCCGTTCCGACCAGCAGCGTTCAGTCATTAGCCAGTACAGGCTCAGACTAACCAGAGTTATTCAGCTGACATCTCCCACTGTGGGAAACAAAGTCATTACCTGTTGTGGCGAACAGCTGTTTGCCAGCTGATGCGTGAAGCGCAGCCTCGGTTTCCCCGTGACGCGCACAAGGAAGCACTCACCAGAGCAGGTAGGCACCTGTCTCCACCCTGGAGCGGACCCGGTGGGTTTTTAAGTAATTCAGCATGAGTTCGGCTACACTGGGAGTAGTAGTATCCACTGTTAAAGCTAATTAGTTTGTGTTTAGCCCTATGTGAAACTGTTGAAGCGAGCGCGCCCATCCCGTCAGCTGGTTCGTGTGCAGATCAGTTCGGGTTTCTCATCAAGCTATCTACTGGGCTGTGTGTGTACCAAAATCCAAGAGCTGAACGGACAGCCGGTAAGATCACACTTATTTCTTTTGTTGATACAGCAAGGCACTTGTTGTGGTGGTGAGGCACTGTGCAGGGTTCCCGCGGATCCTTGAAAAGTCTTAAAAGGCCTGAATTGGCATTAAAAAGTCTTAAATCCTAATTTCAAAAGTCTTAAGAATTTGAACACATTGGTAAGATTTATGTTAGTTTGAAGTAAACAAAAATATTTTTATTTATCTATTTCTCTAAATAATTTCCTGATTTACACTCGTGGCAACATCGCGTAATCACAATAGCAGAACTTAAAAAACAGTGATGTGGTTGCACCAGGAACTTTTAAAGCAGGCGCATGTTTTGGTTCTACCTCAGGTGCCTGGAGAGAGAAAAAAATGAGAAAAAATTGGCAAAAAAAAAAAAATCCAAAAATGGCTTCGGAAAATTGATTATGGCAGCAAAATTAAGAATTAAATTTGAAATTAAATTTCAAAAACTTGTAAAAATTCCAAAAATGGTTGTAACAGTGGCCAAAAAAGATGAATGGTTGCAAGATAGGCATAAAGTTTTAAAAATGGGAAAGGAAAAAAGTGATGTTTTATGTAGAAGAAACATTGGGTTAAAATTGCCTCTAACCCAGGTAATTCATCTGGTGTTTTTGTTTGTTAGTTTTGTTTGTTTCAATTGTGGTTTGTTGTTGGCTTGTTTTTAAATTTGAGTTCCAACGTAATTAATAAAGTCTTAAAAAGTCTTAAACTTAACTTGCCTTGAGCTGTAGGAACCCTGACTGTGGCGTGGGGGAGAAATGTTTGTGATTGTGTTGGATCCATGGCCGCTAGTGAGGAAATTAGAGAAAGTGATCATTTTTCCACCTGAAAGGTCAAACTGAGTGTTTCACTGTTCAACAGAAACTCAGCTGTGTCGGCTCAGTTGGTCTTCTCTGGCTCCATGACGCTTCGGTAGCTGAGCAGCTAGCTGACGTGAGAGGGGTAGTGGGGAAGGACGAGGTGGGGCCATGGGCATGAAGGTGCGAAGCGAGGGAGATGGATTGGATGGACTCGCATACCTATCCGAACCGCGCATACCAGCTTTGTACATCTTAATAATACCGGTTATAGGGCTGTAATGGTCAGTACAGCCCTATAACCGGTATCATTAAGATGTACAAAGCTTCCAAATCGTAGACCATAGCTTTAAAGTCTATTTTCTAATTTTGGACTAAGTCTGGATGTACCAGCTCTGTGGCTGTTGTTACACTCCTTTTTTTAATAAAATCTTGGATCAAACGTTAACTCATCAACTTCAACATTGGTTTTATTTTATACAAAGCATCTTAATAAGTCTTCCTCTACACCAGAAAAGTGAAAAGCGTGAAACCATTAGGGTAAATCGACAGCTGCTTCAGATACTTCACACCAAAATTCCAACAAGTGTATTTTTACTTTCTGTGAGTGCAGGTCTGAGTTTTCACTTTTGAAGCCTTTTTTTTCCTCCTTGCTTTCGCTCGACGCTGAAATGACTCAGAGCCCGAGGCGGCCTCGCCAAACCTTGCACACACAAAAAAAAGAAAAATCAATAGGCTACTCCTTTATACTCCTTGATATGCTGTTTCTGTTGCGAGATAAAGAAGAATACAACGGCTTTATTCTCCACTTTTTATTGGAGAACGTTAAGGCTCTGAACATTTTCGGAAAAATATGATTGCTGTTGAGTTTGGAGTGCATCATCGAGGGCTGTTTTGTTAAAACTGAGAATCAGTCCATCAGGCTTTCTTTTCATCAGGGGTTTCGGTCAAGGCTGTGTGTTGTAAAAAATTGCCTCTTATTTCTGTCTCTCTCAGATGAGTGGGTTGTCTTTACTCATCAGGTGGTTTTTCAAAGACTTCTTTTGTTTTACAGAGCAGTCCAGCACCTGGACAACCAGGGGGATTAAAACAAGAAAGACTCCTGCAATAACTGCAAGAAGTCCATGTTTTAATCCTGCCCTTGGGGATTTAGCTCTTTGTAGATGGCTGTAAAAGCTACGCTGAGAGTTTCTTTAAGTTTCACTGAAAAACATTTGAGGCAAAGAAAAGAATCTGAGCTTTTGTGGAGTAATGTCTTTGTCCTCCTTATTAACACCATATTGTAACTCACAGAGATCAGATCTACATCGCCCCGTCAGGCGTCCAGAAAGAGAGGATCCAGGTGAGCCAGATCAAGCCACAGCGTGAAAAATCGCTCTCTTCAAATCAGTCAGATCATGTGTTTTTCTGTGAGGTTAAATCACCTTTTTCACGTCTGTGCTTCGCAGCCAGACGACATGTTTGTGTGTGACGTGGAGGAGAAAGACATCAGCTGCCCTCCCGCCTGGAAGAAGCTGAAGAAGAGTCAGTGCACGCCTCTTTTCATGAACGCTTACACCATGAGAGGTGGGTCATCATCTGATCAGCTTTAAAAATTAAAATAAAAAATAACAGATGTGTTTGTAATGTTTCAGTCAAATCCTTGGTGCATTAAATCACCAAGAAACAAACAGAAAACAGATTGTTTCTCTGTTTTTTAAATCTATTTCTGCACGTTAATGACATAAACATGTGCTTAGTGTTTCTGATCATTATCCCAAATCATCAGATGAAGTCTGATCTTTTTCTTTCCACCAGTTTTTATTTTTCTGTAGACTTGAAAGTGTAAATTAAAGACCCATCTGTGCAGTCTGGCTTCTCCTGATGAGCTTTTATAAATTAATGTAAATTTAATAATTTTAGATTTATTTTGATATCATAGTGATTTACTTGATTTTTTGATAATTTAAGGACTCTTTTTTTTATTTTCAAGATTCATAACAGCAACAATAACTATAACTAAATGAAAAAAAAAAATACAAAAAATAAATAAATAAAGGGACAACATAATAGAAAAATAAAATCAAACTATAAAAAAAATAAAAAAAATAAAATAAATTATAAAATAATTTATAGATACAATCAACAACTCAACACAATCAACTCTGTTTTTATTGCCGTTGTATCCGTAGTTGATAGAGAATAAATTGGAAGTTAAATAAGAAAGATTTAGTTTATAGGTGGCGTGAAACATGAAACAAATATGATTTGTTTCATGTTTCGTTATCGACAATAGGAGTAAGAGCATGATTTTACTGACAAACTTTAAGTTGGTTAAAAGGACTCCATTTCCCAGAATACACCCTGATGAAAGCAGGAAGTTAGCGGCAGAGTTTTTTTGGCCTCAAGAGATACTGGTTGTTTTCCAAACTGCCTACTACTCTAGTAGTGCTTACTATTTTGGCCTAAATTGAGTATGTAGTAGTCAGTATGTGAAAACTTGCAAAATCTGCAGTTTACTAAAAAAAATAAAAATCTCAGTATGCAACAGACCAGTCTATCTTGCATACTGTTTCCCACAATGCACGGTGCTAACGCTGTTTGTCAATGCAGGTGGCAGGTTTTGGTGAATTACCGCCATCTAGTGGAATGAGTTGGCATTACAACTACAATACAACAACACTAACGTTAGACGGTCCGTGAGATAGAAGTGAAGTGATGAGAAAGAAACAACCGTAAATCTTGTCACTTGTGATTGTAAAAGAGGTGTTTACTTCTACAAATTCATTACAGCCCATATAAAAGACTAGTTACCCCTTTTTAACCATACATGGATTATATGGAAGTGTTTTTTCATCAGCTGTAGAAATAAAAATCTAGATTTATTTTCAATCAAGGATATAAATTTTGGTGTAAGAGTAGAAATCAAATATGATGATTCTGCTGTGATATGATTAACAAAATAACTAAATGCTGAGATCTGCCCATAGCTTGTTTTGTATATTTGGCAAAAAACCCAACATCATCTGTAGCTCCACCTTCCCAGACTGGAAACCAGAGTAGTACACTACAAAACAGACCCAACAGAACAGTCATACCACATACTACAAGCAAAAGCAGAAGGAAGTATGTAGTGCCTACTACATACCACATTCACATGTAGTCTGTAAAGATCTGAATGAATTAACAAATGTGTTTTCATTCAGCAAAACAAGTGTTGTATCTTTAAGTCTAGAGTCAAGCTTTGTTATTTTAAACATAGATAAGGATTCATCAACTGCTTCATTGGTGTTTTTATTCATCTTAAACTTTTATCCCTTATTTCTTTTTTTAATTAGCTGCTGTCTGCTTTATCTTTTAATTTTGTTAATTATTTCCTGACTGTCTCGTCTTGCATGATTATGAAGGTCCTCGTTTTTGTTTAGTCATGATCGACTTTTTAAGTCTTCATTTTTGGTTGCTGTAAAGCACTTTGAAGAGACTATTTTATTTGATTATTCAAATAAATCCAAACTAATCCTTATTACAATATAGCAGTTTTCTTACGGTCAAAAATACAGCGAGCAGTGTTAAAAGAAGGAAGAGACAGAAAATGACAGGCATGGTTATAATACTAAAAGACTTAAACCAGAAAGATGATGGCAGTAATAAAGAAATAAATAAAAATAATAATAAAATTAAGTCCAAAGGTCTAAGCAGTGGAAACAAATAAGGGTTGAAGGTAACATAAAATGAAAATAAATTAATTAATTAACATTAAATAAAATAATAGAAAATAATAGAATAATGAATTACAATAAAGAACAAATAATAATAAAAAAAATAATTAATAATAAATAAAATAAAAATAAAAACAGTAATAAAAACAAATAATAATAAAAACTAAATTTATAGTAAATAAAATAATAATAAATTATATGGTAATAAATAACATTAAAAAAAATAATAAAAAATAAATTAATAGTAAATAAAAAATAATAAACAATATGATAAATAATAATAATAAAACAAATATTAATTAAACAAGCAAATAAAAAATGAAAGGATCACACAAATACTAGATATCAAAAAGATAAATTAATTATTTAATAAAACTTGATTGGTTGATTGACATTTATTACACAATTTACAAGCTATAAACAAGCATCAGACATGAAATTTAACAGATTCCACATAAAGGTAAATCATTTCCAAGTTGGCGCAACAGCAGCTCTAACTTGTTAAAATGTCTGGCTTGAATTTTGTAAATGAAGAAAACAGCAGTTTTAGAAAGAAGCAGGTGAGATTACACCAAACAGCAGTTGTTTATGCTGATGTTAAAGTCCCCCCATCGTCACACACATGTTGGAGAAAGAAAGTTTGTTCAGTTGGTTGCTGACCTGCTCCTTTTTTAAAGACGATACCACGTTCAAAAACAAAAGCATCTTTTTCTCCACTCAAACACAGGAGCACAGGCAGTCATACACACCCACTCCAAGGCTGCTGTCATGGCAACACTGCTGTATCCTGGCAAAGAGTTCAGGATAACACACCAGGAGATGATCAAGGGGATCCGTAAAGGCACCTCCGGCACCAACTATCGGTATGTAACAAGGCAGCGAGGATTAGTCAAGTCCAAATAGTTGAGAAGCGTGTTCATCGCGCAGACAAGTGGAGGTTTGTTCGTTTGTGGTTGTGAAAGTGTCTCCACCGTCAAAAAAAAGACACCTGTAAAGTCGCTCAGAGGGAAAATATGGATCTCCTGTGATTTGTGACTGAGAGTGTCAGTGCTTCACCTCTGCTGGAACTTTGCAGGTGGGGCAAGACCCTGGAGAAGCTGTTTTTCTTTACGTTCTGCACAGAAAAGGATCACAGGGAGTGATGAGAATGACTGTTAAAGAAAGCAGGACAAGGTTTCTGTCTGCCCACAGCAGAGGGACAAGTTAGTGATTAATCCACACTCAGTGAATTAAAGCAAAGTAAAAGTTTCTCACTTCAGCTTTAACTTTAACTTTCTCTGAGTTTCATTAACGTGACTCAAAGATCCAGACCCTCAAATACGTCCTCTTGAAAATGTGTTTGAAAATGAAAGTGCACCCAAAGTTGAATCTCTTCTCTGTGACTTTAGGGGGTATCACAGAATCAAAGACCTGTACTGTTCATTTAATGATACTATTTGTCCCCATGTTGTATGAGGTGCATTGTTTAGTTCTGAATCCTTTAAGGTCAAAGGTTATCACCCCCACTTTACAGTAAAACAATTTTAATAGCAGAAAAAAAGCAATGGAAAAAATGTGTTTAAATAAATTTCAAAAAGATCATTTGAAACAGGTTTTCATGGAGGTGGGGTGAAGAAAAAATAACGATGAAAAATAAATCAATAAAAAAATAAGCCCTGTCAGAGCCTGAAATGTAACAACTACTCATAATCTAACAATGATCCAAAAATTGTAACAACTTACATTTTGGGTTTTAGTTCCTTTTTTTTAATTACATAAAGAAAAGGACTGGAAGATTGAGTCACTGTGGTGTAGCAGCTATTAATAATGGAAAATATCTTGTTTCTGTATTTCTTTTAGAAACAAAAGGAGATAACATAAAGATAATTCTGATTCAAAGCCCAAATGTTCATACTCAAATAATTTTTTCTAGATGTTTATGAAGGTTAAGGAAAATTTTCTTGGGGTTATATGAAAAGAATTAAGAAACATGTAAACATGCACCACTCTGTGTTGTTTAAACATTTTTTTTTTAATCGAAACATATAAATACTATATACTATAAACCAGTCATTCCCAAAGTCTGGGTCCTAACCCAAAGTTGGGATGCCAGAGATTTTTTATGGGTCAAAATGTTTACACAAAATTCATGCTTTCCTTAACTAGAAGAAGTCTCCCCTCGCCAGTCTGTTAACTGATGATTGGCTCCTCACACTGTCATAGCTGGTTATGTTTTCATTTTGAAGGGTTATTGCCACATTGTTTGCTATAACTGGAAACATGTAACTGTTTTTTAAAAGTCTGAAGCCATGAGCTTGGGCTACTCAAACAACCAAAGCCAAACCACCATATGTTTCCTGTTTCACAGCACTCAGAGGAAAACGCTGTCACTGTGTCACCATCACATTTATGAAAGAGTTAACCCACTGACACTTTGATCGTTAGTTTCCAAAAGAAAGATTTAAAGTCAGATTCAAAACCCCTTTGAGTTTGAAAGTCCAGAGTCTCTTACGGATCTTTGACAGGCACCAGCTGCAAAAACGAGGCCGTTACAGCTTGTTACAGCTGTGCAGTGACGTCACGCTGAAAAAGAGGCATGGATGGATGCTGTTACCTTTATTCTGGATGAACATTGCATCTTTATATCTTGTCCTGAACATCACATGACTGGGATACAATTCTGAAAAGCAAGCAGGCGAAAATGCAAGTTTTTTCACAGTGTAAGCCGGACAAAGCAGGAATAGGATGATGCAGAAACATAATTAAAGAACCTTTTTTTGTCGTTGCACAGTTATTCTGTCAATTAGTTTGCAAATTGGACATATTTAAAAGTGGATCACCTGTAAAAAAGTTTGGGAAACGCTGGTATAAACTATACATGAAGCTCATCTCACAGCTGAAGAAGAGTGAACTCCCCACCAATATATTCTGACTTGTGTACCTTTTGCCTTTTACACTCATAGTTAGGTATTTTCTCTTTTTTGCTCTTTATTTTAATTGTTTTATAAAAATTATACAACAGACAAACTAAAACAGAGTCATCATGAGTAGGATTTTTTATTTTTATTTTGACACTATATAACATACCTTAAAAGAAGGAAAAAAAATAGATAAATAAATATATTAGTGCTGTCAGGTGATTAAAAAATTAATCTAATTAATTAAAGGTATTTGTAATCAATCGAAATTAATCGCATTTTAATCTCATACCTGCATTGATGCTGTGCAACAGTTGACCGTGTCTATAGAAGTAAATAATGTTTTTCGAGAGGGGTCTGGAGGAGTACAATGGCATATTAGGGCCACTTGAATAAAAAAAATAAATTTTCAAAAAATTAAACTTGAAATTTTCGAGATAAAAACCAGAAATTTTCGAGCTTACGACTTATTGAACTCAAAAACTTGCTGGTCTATAAAGTCTCACTTTTACAACTTTTTAGACCAGTAAATTCAGATTTCTTCAAGATTTATATGTAGCTTCGATTGTTCGATTCTTTATGTTCGATTGATTTTCAGCCTATCACATCTGCATCTCTCAAGGGTGGCATCCCCTGTACATCAACTAACATCTGAGACTTGTGACTTCATAAACCAGTAAATTTATGACTTCACAAGGTTGTAAATTTGTGACTTCATTAACTCGCAAATTTACTAGTGTATCAAGTCGTAAATTTTCCACTTTATGAACTTGCAAATTTTTTGAGTATCTAAAGTCGGAAATTTGTGACTTTAGAAATTCGAAAATTTTGAGTTTTAATCCTCGAAAATTTATTTATTTATTTATTTAATTTCTTTAGTGGCTCTAATACGCTGTTGTAGGATGAGCTTGTCAATTAAAATCCTGCTCGTTAACTACTGTGGGTGAGAGCGGTGTGCTCTTTGGATGAGAGCTCAGCATGGATATGAGGAGAAGATGTGAGATGACAGAGACATAGTGTGACGCGGCATGTTAGATACTTGTGCACAATGTTAAAAAAACATTGTGGTGTTTGTGTTTCTGTAAATTTTGCTCATGAGGGTTCAAAAGTACTGGTCAGCTTATCAACCAAAGATCATAAAAACAAGTGAAAGGTCCCTGCAAAGGAAATTAAGTGAAGGCGGAGTTTCTGTTGTTCACAAACTAGTCTGTCAGAAGAAGAAGTTACTCACTGGAACATAACTTTGTTTTTAAAGCCAACATTTTCCACTCATTGCTTTCATCAAGGTTTATAAATGCAAAATATCAAATCAGCCTCACAAAGAGAACAATACCACCATCAGCTGCCGACGAAGACGTATGAAAAACAAGCTTTAAATGTTTTCTTGGCTGTGGCTTCTTTGTACTCTAATGTGCCCTGTCTTGCCTCCAGTTTCTCAATAACCCTGATGCAAATCGCAGGCTGAAACATGCGAGTCCCTTTCACTGAGCTGTTAGTAAAACAAAGGCTCAGCGCCCAGTTTTTGTTTCATGAAATCACACTAATAACATCAGAGGTGCCGTCCATTTTTCTATGTTCTGCACTTAAACGAGGCACGTTGTGAAGCAATGCTTTTAGTGATGTTAAATTGCCTCATTTTTATTTAAGTGTTCCACTTGACAGCTCGGCATTGATTGAAACGCTTGTTAGGAATAACATTAACAGTTCAAAGATTCAACAATGTGCGAGTTTCACATTAAAGCAGCAGGAGAAAAAAAAACACTGCAAGAGCTTTAGATTGATCCGGTGGTGAACGCTGTGAGGAAGACAGATTACAGCTGTGACGTGACTGTTTGTGTTATTTCTGAGGTCAATAATTCAGTTTGTACATTTATGAAAATGGTGAATGAAAATGTCAGGTCACATCTTCAAATCAGAGAGGATTCGTTCCAGAGGCTTCAGACAGAAATAAAGTGGATCCTCATTTTTAAGATGCTAAATTAGTAAAAGGAGAAGTGGATTTTTTTTCTTGAGAAGTGACTCATTTTTCTTTTTGTAACTCGTCTGATTTATTCCTGTTGTATTTCTTTGCTGAGATGAAGCAGGCTGTGAGAGCAGGCGTGTAAAGCCTCAGTCTGACAGACGAGTGACGGGGAAAGTTCATGCCTCCAAACATAATAAGCCTGGGCTTGATTTTAGGTTTCTCTCCTGGATTTACGCAGGTATGACGACACTCTGGTGGTGCCGATTATTGAAAACACGCCAGAGGAGAAGGACCTGAAAGGCCGCATGGCTTTGGCGATGGAGGAATACCCAAACACGTGCGCTGTCCTCGTACGCCGACATGGCGTCTACGTCTGGGGGGAGTCATGGGAAAAGGCTAAGACTATGTAAGCATTTACATCTCAACACTCTTAACGGTTATGAACAATATGAAGCGAATAAGAGACATAAGTATTTGAGTTTTAACAGCCACTGAATGTTATATACTGAAAAAAACACTGAATTTATGGCGTTGAATTATTTTGTCATGAAAACCATGGATCTGAATTTGTTCCTCCAGAATTCACCTATTGAAAATTGGTAATGTGCACGCCTTTGTTAAATTTCTTAATAAACTCACTCACCCTCCTGTCAGTCTCTTGAAAATGGCCGCTTTAAAGTCTCTGTGAGGAGTTTGAAAGTGATCTTGAAAAAGTCTCCCTTCTAGATATGCCTGCCTGATTGTAATCCACACTTCAAAACAAGATTATCAGCGCTAATATTGCTGGTTACAGGTTATTTCAAAATGCTACTTCTTAGCTTCCAGGTTGGGTCGACCAGGACCAGATTGATTTACGGCACATCTAGGTTTCTATGACAACACCACACCAGCTGATAAAGTTTAGTAGTGAGAAGAGAGATCTCTGTTTTCCTCTGGTGGAAATGATTTCTGTGAAAAAGGACAGAAGAGCAGAAGAAAGATAAACAGGAGAGAGATAGAGCATGAGCTAAAGGCTCAAAGGCTAAAAGGGCTTATCTTTTTGTGCTAATGTTGCCTCCAACCCACAGTCAGCAGTTATTCTGCAGTGGTCTGTTCAAACTTGAGAGTCTATCAATAAAATGAAGAGTGAGGTTACGTTAGCTCTGATTGGTCGATGACTGGCAGGAGATAACCAGGATTCACTAACGTTACACATTACTGACACGTCTCAGAGCACCGGGCTGTCATTAGCGCTTCATATAAACAGCTACTAAACTACGGTACAAACTGACAGTGTTTACTTATTGTCATGTTAGTCTAAAGATATGTCGGACCACCAGGCTGCCGATAGCACTACCTATAGCCGGCTACTACGTTTGCTTGATGTCACGTTTCAAACCGTCGCGCTATGTAACTGTACTGATAAATACCTTATCTCAGCGCGTTGTCTTGAACAAAGAAAATTTGTTTTGATCTGATCTCCATTTAATACCAAAACAAACACACGCCTGGCTAAAAGTAATTTATGACAGTGAGCGGAGACTCCAGGCCAGAAGGTGGCGAGGGAGTGCATCTAAAACAGATCCTCCTCACAGCATCTTTAAGGACCACCATAAACTTTCCTCTTACAGTTCACATTTTTCACACGCTGATTTTAAACGTATGATCTTCAGACATTAGACCACATAACTCCATATTTTTTGGCTTCCTAAGGGTTGTTTAATATCTCTAATGCTTTGACCATCATCATCCTAAAATTAGCATCAAAACTTCGCCTGCTCTGGACAATAAGCGTGCATCACCATTTCTCATCTCCTGTCTTAAGCTCTGTTAGCTCCTGTCACTGAGTCTCTGCTGTGATTGAAAGATCACTGCAGCAACAGTGAGGTCATTGGCTTTACAAAAAGCTGGCGCCCTCTGCTGTTGCAGCCGTGTAGCGACCCTACACAACTGTCAGCATGTGTCAACGGTTAGACCTTGATTATAACAACCCTGTTTTTCTACATCATCTTTAACGGACAAAAAAATGTTTCTTACATTTGTGTCGAATCTTTTTGTTGTTGAGTTTTGAAACTTGAATTTTTGGAATCTGAATTTTCAACAGGTGAAAACAGGAAAAATAAATTAAGATCCATGGTTTTCATAGCAAAATAATCCAATGCCATCAATTCTGTGGTGTTTTTTCAGTAATTAACATTCAGTGGCTGTTAAAACTCAAACAGTTATGTCTCCTAAAAACCGAACTGTCCCGTTCTTTAGGTGCGAATGCTACGACTACCTGTTCGACATCGCCGTGCAGATGAAGCAGTGTGGACTGGACCCCTCGGCCCTCCCCATGGAAGAAAAGGGAATAGTCTGACATTCTCTGTTGCTTTTTGAAAGAGACATTTGTAGCAGAAAGGTCAGTGGAGTTCAATCAGGGGAGCTGATTGTAATCATTTTCCCTTTCACGCCAGCCTGCTTCAAATACGATGAAATTTGATGGTGAGGGCAGATTTGGGGTTGGAGGAGATTGAATGCCTGTGATCCGGAAGCACCTGGAGGTACGCTGTGAAGCACTGTGGGACAACTCATGAGTGAGCAGCCGTCAAATAAAAGGTCTCTGTGTTCAAATGCTTTCCTTTTCAGGCCTGGCTGCACTGGAATCAGGCTTTTGGTGCATGTCAGCCACGAGTACGTTTAGCATTCATTTGACCTTTGATGATGATTTTCTGTCTCTATTTAAATTTAATAAAACGGATGAAATAAAGATTTGGAGTCACAGAAATTATTCAAACCTTCTTTTGTTGATTTTGGAAACACTCATTATTCTTATCGTTTGGATTCAAAGCCACAGTTTGATCTCAGATGTTTTTTGATAATTTCTTCAACTGACTTTTGAATAAGACTCGCACTGTGGCGGTATTATACGGTGGAGGTATTATTATTGAGACAGTAAACAAGAAAGGGCAATGAAATGTTAAATTCTCATGCGAATGTTGAGTTTCTTTTATAGTTTTTAGCAAAATATAAAGGTAAGTTGGTATGAGGGAACTAGTAAAATCAAATAACATACATGAGGGGTTCAACAGCGGTTACCTTCTTTTTTTGTCTTTGAGGAGAATTTAACATTTCACTGCCCTTTCTTGTCAAACTCAAGGCCTGGGAGTCAAATGTGGCCCACCGCGCCATTTTAATGTGGTCCACAAGAACTCAAAAGGTCTGATTGTCTTATAATAGATGGGATGCACTGGACGTTTCCCATAATACCTACTGATTACGTTACCCACGAAGTGACGGCATCCTGCCACTCGATCGCTGTGTTTTCACATCAGTGCCGTTTTCTGAACAAAAGTGAAATTGAGAAATAAAACGATCCAAAAATGTCCAGGAAGAGAAGCTTTGATGCAGATGAAGCTGTTTCAAGAAAGATGGGAAGGCGAATATGTGTGAGCTTCAAGGAGAAAAACCTGTGTGTCTTTTGTGGCGGTTGTTAAAGAGTTGGCATTGGACGCCAAACACAGAGCTGAGTACACCAAAGTGAGCCTTCAAGGAAAACAACAAATATTGCAAGACTTAAAATGCAAACTGCAATCGCAGCAGGATGTGTTCAAGAAAGCCACGACCAAAACAAGGTTATAATAGTTAACTAAAACGAAACTAAAAACAAAAACTAAAATTTAAAATATATTGCAGTTAACTCAAACTAATAAAAACTAGAAAAGAAAACAAAAACGATAAGTAAACTAAAACTGTATCTTGTGTTCACAAAAGTAACTGAAACTAACTAAAATTATAGACAAAATGTCCTTAGTTATAGTTTTTGACAATATTAACAGCCTTTAGGATTTAAATTAATCCGACACATTTTCCCAACCAATTTTACGACAGTTTTAGGCTTTTTCAGGTTGTCAGTACCGTACTGCACCATCATAGTGACGTACTGGGACGTGCTTGTTTACTGCACTGACTGGCTGTGCGCTGTGCTGCGATGAAACATAGAGGAGCGATGAATCAGAGCATCTGTAATAGTTTAATTGTATTTGAGTCTGCTTTTATTGTTCCAGAGTCCAAGTTTCTAAGTATTAAGGCTCATTTTATATTGTTTTATATAATTTATGTTAACATTATTTTTATATAATTTGTGTTTGTATTTTTATGTTAAGTTTATATTATTTTCATGTGTTTAAGGCAGCAGCCAACAGTTCAGTATCAGCATTGACTGAGCAGTGAGCTCTATGTTGGGCTAGAAAATAAACAGTATTACAAAATATTTACTCTGACCTTTTCGAATCCTGCACCTGGTTTATGAGGTATGAAAAACTAAAACTAAACTAAAACTAAGCCTTGTTGCAAAAATCAAAACTAAATAAAAACTAGAATGCCCGCTCTGAAACTAATTAAAACTAAACTGTAATGAAAGAAAAATGTGAAAACTAACTAAAACTAAACTATAATGACAAATCCAAAACTGTTATAACCTTGGACCAAAATACCGCAGTGGGCAGAAAAAGCTAGTTTTATTGTGGCTTAAGAAATTGCCTGTGCTGCAGAGTCTTTTTCACAGGGAGCATTTTTGAAGCAGTAGTTGCATTTATTTGACATTACATTTAGCTACATTCAGCTACATTTAAGCTGCGTTTCCACCAAGCAGTCCGGTTTGGTTCAGTACGGTTTGGTACAGTTAAGCCTGATCCCGTTTGTGTTTCCACAGCAAACTGTGCCCTCTTGTGGTAGGTGGTGTGTAAGCCGGATGCCGAAAGCCGCAGCTGTTAAACAATAGCGTGACGCCGTAGCAGCGTGACACAGTTTACCCCGCTAATAAATCCAACAAATAAGCAAAACACGACACAGTAAACAAAGAGCACAGATGAAGACATGCAGCATTTCGTCCTCTCTGTGATTGGCATGTAGCTCTTTGATACAAAGAACAATCAAGCTTTGTTTCAGAGAAGACTGTGTGCCACCAGGAGAAATGCAGCCACAGTAAGTGATGATTCTTTTGACCAATCAGCAGTCTGCAGTGTTGTTGCTTCACCTTTCGAGAGCAGATCAGTTCAGTCTGGCACCCATACGGAAGGGTCCCAAAAAGTGGGACGGCTCGTCTCAGTTATGTGGGGATCTGTCCCGGGATCAGTCAGTGGAAACGCAACAAAATGTGCGCCGAACCGGTCTGCTTGGTGGAAACGCGGCTTTATATTGTCTTAGAGTTACATCTGCCCCTTTGAGGGAAACCATGATGCTGATGTGGCCCTCTGTGAAAATGAGTTAGACACCCTGCCGTACAAAATCACATCGGGGAACATGATAACGCACTGGTGGCTCCTCAGCAGACATGCACGCAAATCTTAAATGCGCTCATTGGAATCTCATATATACTCTCGAGTAGAGCTTGGACAATGTGCTATTCTTGTGATTCAATTCTATTACGATTTTTGGGGTGCCGATTCAATTTACATTGCGATTCTTCAGTATTAACGATTTTTGCGATTTTAAGTTTGCTTTTTTAAAACCAGACCACGTGAAAAAGTGAAATGATGATGATAATGTCGACTATATCAGGAGTTATGATACCGAATTATGTACTTTTGCAGGTACCAGCTGAATTCTGTCAAAAGCACCGGGTACCGATCCACGTAAAATCAAAAGGTACCTTGTTTAGGTACCTAAATGCATCCTAATGACTTTGAGGGAGTGGAAGAGTAGGAGATTTTCCACGCTGGACATGAACACAGCATTGCAATTGAAAAAAAATCTATATTTCATTTTTAAACATTTTATTTTTTTACAACTTAACACAAAAAATTACCGGAAATTGGTACAGTTGAGTACCAGTAGCCAGGTACCGGGCATTGGTACCGTATCGTCTCAAATGTGAAGGTACCCATTCCAAATCAGGAGCCTAATTTTCCCATAAAATGCACATTGCGTGAGTCAGTGAAAAAAAAAAAAAATCGCCCTCCGCTGGAGAAAAGAGGCTACTTTTTTCCAATCTAGTTCGACAAAGACTCACAATTTTAATAATGCCAAACAAAATATCCCAATATATCATATGAAAATTTTTCCTCCCCCTACTCACGAATGTCATATTTCAATCTCATATGTGCTCTTGAATTTTGGCAGTATAATGCCACCATACAGCACACACATGATTATCATCCTAACAGTGAAAACAACCCGAGTTTCCTGTAAAGAAAGACCCTTTCCACCACCGTACAGCCTCCTTACAGCCAGTGCATCCATCCAACAATGCCTGTAGATCTCTGCACAGCTTGCCTCCAGTCGTTTGCATACTCATCCCTCATGAAAGTCAGACTTGGTCTTTTAACAAGCTCCCTCTGCTGCCAACATCCCACTGCATCCACCACTGTACTGCTGCAACCAGAGCACTGTCAAACACGCTGCAGGCTTATTTGAAAATGAAAACAGAAGAAATACATTTTAAAAAAAACAGCAACAAAATATTCCTTCCCTTCCCCGCTCTGCTGTAACACTGCTGAGGTTTCCTGACTTCTGGTTTATGAGGAGAAACACACACAAAGACTCTCACAATGTGACGCTCATTGCCCACTTCAGAACAAAGAGAAACTCTGTTTTGTAAAGTTTTACCTTGACACTAAAGTTCTCTACGTTTTCAAAGTCAGTCTTTGTCCCAACACCTCAAACCAAACATTACTTTTTATTATAGATCCCAATATTCACGCCATTATGCATCTTTATTAATATTTATCACCTGTCAGCCAGTAAAGTTCAGCAACAGACACATTATGAATGCAATATGAAGACAAAGAAGACGCACAGGCTCAGGTGAGTCTGGGTGAAGAGGGGGAGGCTGCAATTACCCGTCCTGCAGAATGGGTCCAGCTGGGCGAGGACATTTTTCTCCTAAATACGTCTGAGTGAAAGGAAAAGCTAAACGTCACAGACATGTATTTAGTCAACCTGAAAGGACACATTTTTCACTGATCAGTCTTCTGTTTTTATCCCTCGGTGTGAAAGGTAATACATTTTCTGGAGTTTAATATCACAACCTTTGGCAAGGGCGCAGCACCAAAACTCCTCCACACACAGAAATTCATTATCCTATTTTTATCCCTGTCCCCTGCTTACCTCAGTCTGACACCCCTGACCTTTGGGAGGCTACTTTTGGGAACAAGTGTCACATTGTGGCTGGTGTTTTCACACCTTTTCACACTTTACACCTCAGTCGATTTTCTCTGGCTGGCTGGCAAAGTTAAGGAGTTGGACACTAGATCTGTCCTTTTTCCCATAGAAAGGAACAGGTCTTGGATTTATTATTAGTAGTATTTTCAATTATTATTTATTTATCCATTTTTGAAATTATTTTTATTTATTTAATTATTTTTATTTATTTATTTATTTATTTTTTTATTTATTCATTTGTTTATTTATTTTATTTTATTTTACAGGAAAAACTGCAAAACTGAAATTTTATCAAGTTTTTTTTTTTTTTTTTTTTTAATCTTATTTTAGGTAAAATTGATTTATTATGCTCAATATGAGCCACATCCAACTTATCAGTCCAGAAAAATGTCTTGTTTTAAGTTATTCAAAGAAAAAAAGTAGGTCTGAATTGCTTGTAACAAGTAAAAAAAAAATTCTGCTAATGGAACAAGAAAAATTTGCTTGAAAATTTGCTTCAAACTAGAATACAAGATATTTTTCTGGACAGGTCAGGAAAATGTGGCTCATATTAAGTCTAAAAAGACATTTTCTACTCAAAATAAGAGAAAAACACTTGATAAGATTCCAGCTTTTTGCAGTGCAGCCAAGAAAACAAAATCAAAAGAAAAATAAAGGTTAATATATTAATAAACCATGGTCACAGTAGATTTTTTCTTTTATACTCAGAGTCTGAGCATGGCCGCCCACGCTAGATAAATGTCAGAGGTCCATCAGTAGTTACCATATTCTTAGAAAATCATCTCCTTTGTTTTTCAGGATTCATGAGCAGACGTAAAGTTTCATTTAAAGTTTGTTTGAAGGGTTCAGTATAGGGGGTCTGTGCTGGTTCCAGTTAGGCTCATATGAAGGATATCAAAGCAATCCTCTTTGTATGTGTGGGATCCAGGGTCGTGTTCAGTTCAGTACCAAAAAGATTATAACATAAGCTACCAGACTGCAAAAGTGCAGAAAGAAAAAGAATACAGTCCCATTAATAGACTGTAAAAAAAAATGGACGTCAACTGGCTCTGCTCGAAGTGAAGTCGCCACAAAAACTGCTCCCCCTGGTGGCTGGCTGCAGTATAGGTAAAAAAAAATCCATCTCTCCAGTCATTCCAGATGGGCTGTGGTCAGACTTTAAAACATTAATACACCTGGTAGAAATGTTTCTCACGTCCGATTGTTGTGGTTATTTGAAGATATTATTTGCCTGCTTTGTATTCAAGTTCTCTTTTTTCTGAAAAGTTTTGTTTTCATTAGTTACAAGAGGTTAAAAACAAGGTTTCACGTCACGTTTAACGATGATTAACAGCTGACTTTCTTTTGTATTTTTTTCGGGGATTGCAAAATATGTCCGGAGGTAGAGTCAAGAAGAAATTAGACTCTCGAAAGAAAAAACTTATAATTATTTCTGTTACCCAGCTCCACTCAGATTCTCCCAGAATCCCTCACAGTCTCTACTGCACAGACTCTGGCTGCACAACAGCTACCAATGGCTGTGCCTGCGACGGCGATATTTTGGCTTCAAAACCATACGATGATAAATGACGGAGCCACGCTGTCCACTCTATATACAGTCTTCGGTTCGCCCTTGAGTGGGTGGCCCGGGTTCAAAACCAACCAGAGGCCTGTTGTTTCCCACCCCGCCCCTTTCTTACTCTATCCACTGTCCTGTCCTGTCACATTAAAGGCAAGAAAAGCCCAAAAAGAACAAAAAAAAAAACAAAACAAAAAACAGGCTCCGTGTATAGCCATATCAGCTGAGGGGTGAACCCTGTGATACTTAAGAAATAAAGTTTGTGACAAAGTTGTAAAAATTGGTACAGAAATGAATGAGAAATCAATAAAGAGGGCAAGATTTGTCTGTGTGATCATATTCTGTAAAACATTGATGAGTTGAGAGTATTAAAGCAACACTTTTATCATGTTTGTGGCTGCTCTGTGTTTATGAGAAATCAGAGATTCCCAACCTGTGGGCTGCTGCAGGCTGTATTCCACGTGGGCCACCTAATCATTCCCAAGCTAGTGTGATTTTTGTGGGGGGTGTAATCTTATTAAAGCAAAAAAACAGGATAATATTTTTAATGTTAGAATTCAGTTATGTTTAAAAATACATTGGAAATAATCAAATATTCTTTTTTTGTTTTTCCTTTAAGTCTTGGACATGTGACAAGCAAATGAGAAACAGGAACTTTTGTTTTATCAGTCAGACCACTTTGCAGTGGGACCACGTTGCAGTATTTAGTTCAGTCCTTTATAAGGCCTCCGTATTTAAGGGTCGGGGTGGGCTGCGGACATTTCTGAGACCTAAAGTGGATCTTGAGTTGAGAAAGGTTGGGGACTACTGTTGTAAACTGCTGTGTTGTCAGTGACAGGCCTGAAATGTTCAGTTTTGACACACAAAGTGGTCTGACTGTCTTCTCTCTCTGACATTGGGGAAATTTATCTTTTATTCTTATCAATTTTCTAATATTCTGTTTTCATTAAGTTGTTGCACTTGGATCATAAATGAAATGTATTATTATTATTATTATTATTATTACTATTATTATTATTATTATTGATACTATTATTATTATTCATATTATCATTATTATTATTATGTGACACTGATATTTTTTTATTTATTTATCTTTTTATTTTATTTTTTTATTTTTCTATTTTTTTTTTCTTATGTTAAACTGGGTAAAACACCAACACAGAATACAGTTTTGATTTTTCACGGGACTCAAAAACTGGTCTGCCTTTCCCCATCCAGAAAAAAAACTTGAACTAAATGGTATGAAAAGTGATTTTTCCTAAACAGGTTTATTTTGGTAATGAGCTCTCTACAGTCTGTTTTTAAAGGGCAGGTGACAGCTTTACCTACAGCACAGGTGACGGCTTTGTGCTAAGTCAGTTGTGACTGATGTTGTCTCATGATGAGTTTTAATCATTAACTTTCCACTGCAGAGCTAAAACTGTCTTTACCAGCCTTAGATATCTCCTCTGGCTCAGAAAGAAAAACAGATTCCCACACTCAGGTGACTAAACCTGAATATGATCGACCATTTTTCTACTTTGTCTGTTTTTCTAAATTCCAGATATCTCTGCTCTCTGAACCAGTGAAAGCAGGAAAACTCAGCGTATTATCTCTGGTGCAGCAGATCATCACAGCACTCCTACAGGCATTTTATGTGATATCATATTCTGCTCCATAAGCAGAGCACACAGTCAGGAGGTGCTTGAAACCAGCACTGCTCTGCTTGGACTGAACTTTTCCAGGTTTCTGACAAGTCAATGGTGCAGACTACTACACAAACAAACGAACAAACGTCCAGGATTTTCAGGAGCACCAACAGAACAGACGTCAACAAACCAACACACACGCTGCACATTAATCTGATCTAACCTCTAACCAAGTTTATCTCATCAATACTTATGACTCTGTTAGAACAACCTCATTTTCTTTCATTTCTAACCAGATATAATAAAGGTCAGGAGACATTAAAGTACTCAGTCCCTCATCCGGTGGAGTCGACAAGAGTCGGCTGAATAATTCATAACTCTGTCTTTAACTGTGCTACGCAACAGAAAGTGTATTTACTGTGCATGCTGATGAGTCGCCTACATCAGTGGTGGGATGGGATGGTCTATCTGCAGTCAGGCTCCCATGTGGTTTTCAATGTGAATGTAGCCGAGAATACAAATAAGAGCTTAAATTTTTAAGCTACTGTAGGAAATCCACGGACATCTTATGTTCCAGATCTCAAAGGGACGGATGGGTTTCCTGTCTCAGTGACACGTTATTTAAAATATACATGAATAACATTGACATAGAAGCTTTATTTTATGTAGACTGATAAATATGTATGTCTACTTTAAGTTATTGTGATGATGTAAACCCATACGTTCAGTTTATTCAGCGAGGAGCGTCACAGAGTATCTTCATCAGACTGTCAAACACTCTGTCTGACCCTGGACTTATCTCACCCCTATGGGCTGTTAACTCTTTAACTTTAGCGTATAGCTTTAATGCTAACTGGGAGATCTGATTTAAACTGTTTCCACACTTTTTTTTCCATAACTTTTTGTTAAAAAATAAAAAGTTTGCTCACTTTCTTTCACAGACTGAGTTTGGTCTAATTGTTCATTTCTTGCACATTTCATTTATTTGATTTGTATTCATTATATTCTTATTTTCTGTCTTGAGTCTTTGAGCTAGTCAAAGTTTCCTCCAGGATAAATCAAGTTTTTATGATTCTGATTCATATTTTTTCATAGTTAAATATTTCACCTCAGCATAATATTAATAATAATATTAAGTATCCATATTTTATCTATTAACACTGACCTTCTATGTCCGCTCTTTAACCCTTTAAGCACTGGCCTCTTTTTGGGGTCTCTTCTGGAAAACTGAAAAGTTTATATCTCTGCATCTATAAGATCTATTTCAGCAACCTGCAACCTTTACTATCAAAAGAGCCATTTACCAACCTCCTCCAGCAAAGAAAAGTAGTCTGGAGCCGCAAAAAATAACACAGCTTGTAAAGTTTTAAAAGTCTTATTCTTTGTCTATTTTTTTATGTTATAACAAAAGAAAACCCAACACAGAAGTGTAGTGTGTACACCTATTTGAGTCCTTTCCATATTTGTGTAAATAAAAGCTCTCCCACTTTAGTTTATAAATTATTAAAAAAAAATAAAGAGGCTGCTTAGAAGCTCAGTAAGAAAGTAAACATACATATAAATAAAAAAATTGAATATCTGTGACTGAAGTCAGGGCTGTGGGATGCCACTTTGATCTTAATGTTCTGTAACAGTTTTGAAAACAGTCACTTTCACTTTGTGTTTGTTCTAAAAATGTCTTTCAACTTTACATCTTTTGTTTATGCTAATTTCATGCGACATATCATATGCATATTTTTTTTTTTGATGCCAAAAAGGTATCAACCTAAAGTCCAAGGTAACTGTGCAACAAAAAAAAACCCAACAAAACAAGATAAAAAAAAAAACCAACAAACCCCCCCCCCCCCCCCCCCCCAAAAAAAAAGACAAAATAAAAAAAAACAAAATAAAATAAAAACCAAACAAAAAATGATAATAAAAAATAAAACCAACAAAACAAAATAAAAAACAAAAACAAAACAAAAAAGACAAAATAAAAAAACAAAATAAGATAGAACCAGTCAAAAAAAAATTAAAAATAAATTAAAAATAAAAAACAAAACAAAATAAAAAAATAAATCAAAAAAGAAACAAAATTAAAAAATAAAAACAAAATTAAAAAAGATGAAAATAAAAAAATAAATAAACATATAATAATTAAAAAAGATTAGATTAAGTAATAAGAATTTTTAATCTTAATGATTCTTTTTTGTTGGCTAGAGGGCGCCACCACAAGGAGACCAAAGAGCTGCAGGTTGCAGGCTCCTGCTCTATTTGAATCATTCTTGTGCCATAATAAAGGGAACACTCGTGAAATTTATTTTGTCAGTATTCGTACATATTAGGGATGTTTGATACCACTTTTTATTTTAGCCCAGAACCAGTATGAGTACTCCTTCTTGGGTACTCACTGATACCAGGTACTTATACCGCCAGTATCATGAATGTCTCAACAGGACTTGATGCACATTTGCCATGGTGTCAAACCTCAGCATTGTAGCGCCAACTACTGGCGAGGAGGACTTACTCCATGTCATTTTTTTTGCTTTGAGAATCAGCTGCTGGTATGGACAGCCTTTGTGAGTATGATACCTTAAAATAAGGCTGATATCGGCCCGATATCAGTACTTACCAATTCCTACTATTTATATCACCCGCTCAGAGAAATTACTCAAGCATTGCTCAAAAGTTTAATTGAAGTATGACTTGACGCCGATTGAGTTTGAGTTGATAGAAATGATAAGCACTTTGTTTGGTGCCTTTTGTTGCAGAGCGACACCAAAAGGAGAACCTTAGGGTTTAAAGGGATAACCTAAAGTATTTAAAGTATCTTGTTATATCTTATAGAGCTTATACAGTTTTACAGTGCAATAACTCAGCATACATAAGTGACAACTACACATAAAGTATAACTTTATTCTTATTTATGACTTTATTTATTGACATTATTATTTTCTGTTCAGCCACAGTCAGTTTCTGTCCATACCCGGTGCATTTGTACCTCTTTTTAATCACTCTTCCTTCTTCCTGGGAGCTGTAAGAACAAGTAATTTCCCACAGCGGGGATCACTGAAGTTTATCTCATCTCATCTTAATTGTCATCAGGCGACTAATGAGTGGGTTTTCTGGTGCTTAATACTTTTATTTTGCTTCATGACGCATTTTCCCAGTAGGTGTTAGAAAATACTCAAGTTTTGACAAGAATTAAAAAGTTATGATTCTGTTTATTTGCTGATTTTTTTTTTTTAAGTTGAAGATTAATTAAGCTTTCCTAAAGCCACCCTTCAGAAATAATCCAAATCAGGTTTGCAGTCACAGCAATTAAAATCTACTTTTTGACTCTACAAAGTGGAAGATTTATTTTTCCTGCAAACTGAACCGTGTAGAGATCCACACGTGAGCGTGTTTGTGTGACCATAGTCTCTACGTCTGAACGAGAAGGATGTAATAGGATGCATTACATGAATTTACGATCTCCATCCATTTAAACGTTGTCATGTTGGGCACATTTCGCCCCGTGCTTTAATGCTTTCCAGGACAATTCAGCGTCATAACTTTGCCATAGAAACAAAGCCTGTGCTGTATATTGGCCTGTCAGATTCATATTAACTGCAGCTAATGTAATCCAGGCTTTTACCTCCCATCAACATGTTTCTTCACAGACGTAGAGCTGGAGAACAGGGTCGGGTTATTTAGTGGCATTTCTCTGCAGGAATGAGCACTGCAGACTCCACGCTCAGTCTGGAGATTGGAGATTCAGAGCAAAATTCATTTCCTGTTCTGAAGTCTGCAGGATCAACATAATTTATGACTTTTGGTTGTCTGGGGCTTGGCTGTCACTTGGAAATTAGGATTTCGAGGAATTACTCTCAATCAATGATAAGTCTGGCTCCTAATCTGTCACATATCCTCTCTATCCTGTACATCCAGACTCTCCTGACTGGCTTTGAAACGAAGATAACTTACATGTAATTAAAATCAAAGGCAGATATAGGCACACATTTGCACATAAAAGATCTTTTTAATTCAGATTTTTTATTGATGATTTTACTTGTCCAATCCGGGCGTTTGAGGATCTGCTGAGAGCCCCGGGGGAAAACGGCTCGGGCTGAAGAGAAAAACCAAAGCTTCAGCCTGAGCTGTGTTCTTTCTTTAAAGCCAAAGTTATAATGAACTCCTCATGTTTGAAGTCAGACTCACACACGTCTTCTCCAGACTGCTAAACTCTGAAATGAAATGATTTCATCTAAATGCAGCAAGCTGTTACAGTATTTATACGAGGGTAGTTCTTGTTAATTTGATCATCACAACGATTCTGGTCGAGGTTAAGTTTTGAAATTCTCTTGAAGTACGTTTTATAAAAGTTTAATGATTGTCCATTGATGCTGGATTCATGACCAGACTGTTCCTGGTTGATAATTTGTAGGATTCCCTCTGAAAGCAGCGCCGTCTCTCCTCGCATCCACGTACAATGGGGGGAAATAAGTAATAAGCGCATCAACTTTTTTCTCATTACATTTATTTCCAAAGCTGCAATTCAAACTAAATTTCTCCCAGACATTGGTATTAACTCAAATAATCCACACATGAAAAGAAATCACAACGTTCAGGTCCATAAATAATGATTATGGTGAATTAAGTACGATAACACAGGAAAAAAGTATTGAACACACCATGGAAAGGCTGTATACTTTGGCAAGGTTGTTTTTTCACCAAGCAGTTAAATACCACACGCCTCATGATGGGTAAAGGCAAAGAGCTCTCTGAAGACATTCACAACCTGATTGTTGCTCAGCATCAGAATGGAGCTGGTTACAGACTTATATCAAAGCACCTGAATATTCCAGTCAGCACCGTTGGGGCCATTATTCACAAGTGGAAGAAGCACCACCTTACCATCAACAGGCCACGCACAGGAGCTCCTTGAAGATTTCTGACCAGGGAGTCAGAAAGATAGTCAGAAGAGTACTCAACCAGCCAAGGACCACCCTGAAAGTGCTCCAGAAAGACTTGGAGGCAGCAGGTACAATTGTTACAGAGAAAACAATAGGCAATGCACTCCACCGCCATGGCCTCTATGGACACTCAGCCCACAAGAAAAGGCATGTTGAAGCTGGTTTAAAGTTTGCTAAGCAGCATCTTGACAAGCCTGTAGAATACTGGGAGAATGTTGTCTGGTCAGATGAGACCAAAACTGAACTTTTGGGCTGTCATACTACAGACCATGTTTGGAGGAGAAATGGCTCTGCACATCAGCCAATAAACACTACACCAACAGTGAAGTTTGGAGGTGAAGCATCATGGCATGGGGTTGTTTCTCATCTCATGGTGTTGGCAAACTTCATATAACTGACGGAGCAATGAATGGAGCCATGTATGGGGAAATTCTTGATCTGAATCTGCTGCCATCCACCAGGATGATGAAGATGAGACGTGGCTGGACCTTCCAGCAGGACAACCATCCAAAGCACACGGCAAAGTTGACTCTCAAATGGTTTCAGAAAAAGAAAATCAATCTGTTAGAACGGCCTCGTCAATCACCTGACTTCAATCCAACTGAACATTTGTGGAAAGAAGTAAAGAAAAGGGTTCACCAGAGGGCACCAAAGAATATTCCAGATTTAAAGACAATCTGTGCAGAGGAATGGGCCAAAATCACACCTGAGCAGTGTGGGCCATTAGTTCAAACATACAAGAAGCTTCTGGAAGCTGTCATTGCAAACAAAGGCTTCTCCACTAAGTATTAGATGAGTCTCAGTTAGCGTGTTCAATACTTTTTTCCTGTGTTATCGTACTTAATTCACCATAATCATTATTTATGGACCTGAACGTTGTGATTTCTTTTCATGTGTAGATTATTGGAGTTAATACCAATGTCTGGGAGAAATTTTGTTTGAACTGCAGCTTTGAAAATAAATGTGATGAGAAAAAAGTTGACACCTTCAATACTTATTTTCCCCACTGTGTTTACACACATTAACATGTATGCAGTGCTCAGTTTCCTGCTTCTTTGAAAACATTATTTCATCTCATTAAGCTCCCCCCGGAACAACATCCTTCCCATTTTATTTGTTTTGGATAATGATGACCCCGAGAGGAATGTTTGGTGTTTCCCGGGTTTGTTTTCTGCTCGCTCAGTTTCTCATATCCTGATGGTAGATTGCTCACCGTAGACTGGAAATTGTGAACCCAAGAGGATAAACTGTTTTGATTCAATATTTCCAATTTTCTCCAAATGAAACTGAATCAATCGTTGGCAGAGTCTTTGCAATTTTGTAGAAAAATAATACAAAAATTGTCATTTGAAAGTTGGGGTTGAAGATGTGAGCAGAGTAAGAGGAATGCACAGATTTTTATCTCTTCATTCTGGTCTTAAAGAAAGATGAAAAATGTCCTCCATTGATTTTTTTTTAGTGGTCTTAGTCACTGGTTTAAGCTTCCATATTAATCCTTCAAAGCATAAACTGCTAATGCTGTGTGTGTCAGACAGAAACAAAAAGTGATGCAGAAAAACTTTCAAAGATGCTATGAGGACGATCTGTTTTAAATGGACTGCAGCGCCACCTTCTGGCCTGGAGTCTCATGCACACTGTCGTAAAGATGTGACATGACGAGGTAAGGTATTTATCAGTACAGTTACGTAGCGCTGCTGTTTGAAACGTAACAATAAGCTATCGTTGTAGGTTTGTACTGTACGTTAGTAGCTGGCTAAATGTTGCGCTAGTAGCCCAGTGCTACAACAAATCCATAGGCTAAAGTGACAACAAGCTAACTGTCAGTTCGTACAGTTGTTTAGTAGCCATCCATACGTAGCACCACTGACAGCCTGATGCTGTGAGACATGTCCGTAATGTGTAACGTTTAGCAAACACTGCTATATTTCTGCGATAGTTTGACTCGGCGCCTTCTCAAACTGCCAGACTAGATCGCTGAGTTCAAAAATTTGCAGCCCACAAATCATGTTCTCACATTATACGACCACGCGTCAGACTCTGCATCCTTCTTCTTCTATGGTGTTTGGGAGCTGGACTCTTGTATCCAGCTCTGCAATGTCAAAAGGAGGAGTAGAAAAAACCCAGAGGTGGGGGGATACTTGGCAATTTGTGCCATTCTGTGTGAAGAGACAACAGCGACAAAAGAAGAAGAAAAAAGAAGAAGGAGAAGACGACGTGTGTAGACAAGGAATTGCCTAGGCATATGTGGGAAATATGGTCTCTCAATTCTTCAGTGAGAGCAGGAGGTACGCGGCAACAGCTAAATTCAACTTTAGACCAACTTCATCCAATATTAGACCAACTTCATGGATCGGGCATGCTCTGTGCGAGAGGTTAAGGCAAGTCGGCTTGTGGCGCTGTTTCCACTGTGCGATACCTTCACGAGGAGTGACCAAGATTTCAAACATGTTTGATTTTGTTGCGATCAACAGATTTGTGATCTGGAGCATGTCGTCATGTGTCAATCTCTCCTCAAGTTTGAACAGACCACTGCAGAATAACTGCTGACTGTGGGTTGGAGTCAACATTAGCACAAACAGGTTAGCTCTTTTAGCCTTTATCTCGTGCTCTATCTCTCTCCTGTTCATCTTTCTTCTGCTCTTCTGTCCTTTTTCACAGAAATTGTTTCCAGCAGAGAAAAACACAGATCTCTCTTCTTAACTTCGTCAGCCTGCGTGGTGTTGCCATAGAGACTTCGGGCCTATTAAGCTCAACGATAAACACAGACCCACATACAGATACGTAGCTTTAGTGAGACACTGAGAAGAAACAATGGTGGGACTATAGCGATATGTACCTCCATTTTTGTCTTTTATGTTAGAGATACATTAGCACTACCTCCTCCACAGTTGCCATGTTTGTTTTTGAGTTTATTGTTGTCATAAACTTTGACTCTGGGCTGCTCCCCCTGGTGGATGTATTGGTTAACAGCAATACCAACGTAATGGACACACGGAAGTATGAGAGCAATGACGGTAACCTTGTTTGAAATAGACAGATACATTTTGTACGAAAAGGGAGGAGAAATGGGCCTTCAGAAGTGCCGTAAATTGCTGATAATCTCATTTTAAAGAGTGGATTATGATCAGGCATATGTCTAGAAAGAAGACTTTTTCAAGATCACAGAGAAAGTCCTCACAGCTCTTCTAGATACATAAAAAATGTCTTTATTCCTCGACCACATCATGCCTATCAAACTATTATTTCTAGTTCATTCTGCAGGAATATGCACCAGATAGTATCAAAATTAATTTTGCTTTTGCATGTGTTGCTCTTTGCATTCCCTAAATCTGTTTCACGTTCATGGATAAACTCATAAGAGTGAAAGTTTATCTGTGTTAAGAAGCTTGCTGAAAGTTATTCTAATAAACACAGTCTGCACTTTCAAAGCTTTGACCACTGACCTGAAACCATAAATCTAAAGCTGATACATAAATCACTTTATTTTTGGGTGCAAACAGGAGTTTTTCAAGGGAAGTGGATCGATGTACTTTATATTTCCATCAGCAAAGTCGATGCAGGCGAGAAAACAAAGCAAGGTCTGGGTGAAAGGATTAGTGTGAGAGGAGAGCCCTGAGCAAAAAGCTGCTGCTGGTCTGATAATTATACCGAGACGTGTGATGCACAAAGACGCAGAAAACATCAAATCTTCCAGAGGACAGGAGCTGGAGAGAACTGTTAAGGTGGATTTTTATCAGGAAGGATCCGGAAACATGACGCAGCACAAGCTATGACAACAAGGCTTTTGTTTGTTGGCTACAGATCACATTAGCCACAGCCAGTTGGCTTGATTTATATGTCTTACCAAAGCTAATTTAACCAGCGATCTAGGTTAGATCATTTGGCATGTAGCTCGGTTAATTAAACCCTAATGGAGAGGCTGAAGTCTCAATGTTAACCCGACCCAGCTGCTGCTCTTTGCATAAGGTCTGTTCTAATTTGGCTCTGTCAGTAAACCTGATGCTGGAAAAGCTTTGGATAAACATGTCTCAGTCAGATGATCAGCTGTTTTATTTAAAGACATGTATTTAAAGGCTCTACAGTCCCCTTCCCATGAGACAATTGGTTTATTTTTCATGGAAACAAGAAGTTAATATTCAGTCCGTCATAGTTTCTATTTCACGTCAGTGCTTGTTTATCCACTAAGCCACACGGTTTATGCAATCCTTCATTTTTCCCAGCTCCAGTTCCAAGCAGGAAGTGTTGAGAATTTGCTCGCACTTCCTTGACAACTGATCAGGAACTTTACTCACTCCTAAACAAACAGCCTTTACCTCAGATTGCTTTCAAAACAAAGTCCTACAAGGAAATGTTTGAAAAACGTCTTTATTACCTTGATTTCTTACTAATCCCACTGCTTTGTTAGAGACTTGATTCTGATTGGTCAGAAGAAAACGGCAACAGGAAATATGACTGTTTATAGTTGTTGCTGTTATTTTATGCATCTGTTGGGAAATCCTTTGAAAAAATCATGTCAAGACTTGGACGAAATGTGAAGTTCAGTGTGAGTTCTTCCTTTTGGTTTTATTTTATTTTTATTGTGCAACAAGAAAAGACAGTGACATTGACAATCAAGTGGTGAACAAAGTGTTGACTGCATAGATAGTAATGGTTATAATAATAACAATGGCTATATTATTTATATATTTTAAATAAACATGAAAAGATTAAAAAAATATTAATAATAATAGTGACAAAGATAATGTGATTTTTTTCTGTTTGGGGTTTCTTGTGGGGGGTGGGGTGTAATATCTATATGTATCAATACATATCTTTTACATTTATTTTCATGTTTAAGAGTTTTTACCTTAAAGCACCATTGTTTTAAAACTTTAAAGTGACCGTTTTAGTTAGTGTCAGTGGTTATTTGACAGGTACTGTAATCTGATCACAACACCTTTACTTTGAAAGCACCTCAGACCATTAAATCTGAAAGATTATTTTTCAGCAGTATAGTGTGGTATAAATTAGGGAAAAGGATGAGGAACACTGAAGGTTAAATATAAAATAAAACATATAAAAAATAAAATATATAATAATAATAATAATACAAATAAATAAACAAATAAATAAAATAATAATAATAATATGTCAAATTTTTATTAAATTACTATTTTTTTCTGAGAAAAAAGTCAAAACTGAATTCCTCGGAAAAAGTCAGAATTCTTAGAAAAAAGTCAGAATTCTGACTATTTCTCTGATTTTTGAGATTAAAGGCGTAATTCCGACTTTTTTCTCAGAAAAAATAATGATAATAAAAATTGTGTACTTCTTCTTATTATTATTTAAAATTTTCTAGTGTCCCTAATCCTCTTCTGTAATTTTTTTCCCATAACTTTTATTTCTCAGAAAAAAATAGGATTAAAAAAATTGATTTTTTTTAATAATGTTTTTTAATTTCAGTGTCCCTTATCCTCTCCTGAATTTTTTCCCATAACATTTTTTTTTCTCAGAAAAAACAGTAATTTAAAAAAAAAAAAAAAAAAAAAAAAAAAAAAAGAGTTTTTTTCAGTGGCCCTAATCCTCTTTTGTATTAATTACATCATTTTTAAATCAATAAAATTATCTATGAATCAATGCTGAGCATAAATAATCCTGACCTGTCAAGATTCTAGTCAGTATACCAACCTGATCTTCATACAAGACCCCTAACGAGCAGCTGTTGGTAACTTTTGTTGGGAATCTAAAAAGTGGACATCGTCATCTTTGGGTTTTCCAATTCTGGGTGTTCATTTCTTTATTTCGCGGTCCTCATCTTTGGTTCCACGGAACCAGAAGTGACCAAATTTGGATGTTGGGGTGGATACGGGATGTGATGCTTGTTTTCTGACAGGTTGCCTTGTAGTGACTTGTTACACTGAAGGTAGCTACAGCCTGAAATATTTCCTCCAGTGATCAACTCGTAATGTTAAAATCAGTGATTCAGAGCAGAAACTAATGCGGGAAGTGTTGACTGGGGTACAAAACCAAAGAAGAAGAATGCATTTTTTTACTTTTGACCCATGTTATCCAATTCAATTACTTATTTCTATTTACTTTATGTCTGTTTTTAATTGCTCTTATCTCTTTACCGTTATCATTAATTTCACTTCAATCTAATTTTACTGTTTAACCATTGCTCATTTTGTTCCTGGATGAATATGTTGCCTGGGTTTAAATTATCAGGGTGACTCTTCATTTTGCTGTTTCCTGTTTTAGATTTCAGTGATGAAGTTGTTTTTCTGTACATTTGTTCTTTTTGTCACAGCACTTTGTAAACCCATGTTTTTAAAGATGTCATACAAGTTGATTTTCATTATTACTGTTATAGGAAACAGTTCATATGTTATGAATGGATGTTGTGTCTCTTGTAAAGCAGGATGTTTCCTCCATATCTGAGATTCACTCCACTATCATAGCTTTTAACAAGTCGGGAGTAGACAGACTTTGAAATATACTCAGGTAGACCATCAGCTTAGTGTCACAGCTAAAACGCTGGTGAATAATTTATCTTTACTGAAACAACGGCAGCACTTCACTGAAGTCCAGTACGCCGTGTCCTTGCAGTTTAAAGTGAGCTTCCCCCCAAAGGAGTCTATCAGGATCTTTGGTTAGACGTAAACCTCTCTGAGTGCAGCTGAAAGTTGTCCGTCTGATGTTCTCCATCTAAGAAAGTGGCCAACACTTGGCATGTCTGAGCGTGTTTACTGGAAACTGTCTGTTAATGGCTTTATAGAGAGGATTATAAAGATTAAAATGGTTAGGCCAAAGGTAATGGGATACAAAAAGAAGCAGTGTGTCTGTGTAGGGCTGAAGTTCTGAAACAGAATTTGTGATTCTTAGTAAATAAGTGTTGGCATGAAAGTAACAGGATGTATACACTTTAAAAAAGTCGTAAGGACTTGAAAATATTAATCACTGACATTTGATATAATATTGTGAGTCAGCCCAGCAAACTGATCCAGTTGTCTGCTTTAAAAGACTTTACTGAGTTACTAAAACTTAACTTTTTAAGTTAGCATTTGTCAAACTGTCAGTTCAAACTCACAGCCCTGCCTAAGTGTTACCCTCGAGCTTGAGCCCTCACAGGTGAGTTTAATCCTGCATTTTTATTGTATGACTTCCACATGATAACGTGTTTTGTGTGTGTGACTGTGTTATAAGTAGAAGGATACAGGGATTGACGCATGTTCAGCTTTTGAAAAACAGCTAAAGCTAGTAGACTGGTGAAAGCTAGCAGCTGGTATGTGGATCACATCAGTCCAGATATGAGGTCTTTACACTGGCTTCCTGTTTGTAAGAGGATAGAGTTTAAAACACTCCTGTTGGTTTACAAAGCTCTGAATGGACTAGGGCCAAAATACATCAATGATCTTTTGATCCTGTAATAACCATCAAGACCACTTAGGTCTTCTGGATCAGGTCTGCTTTTAGTCCCCAGAGTCAAAACTAAACCTGGAGAAGCAGCATTCAGCTTCTATTCTCCAAATATCTGGAACAAGCTGCCAGAAAATATCAGGTCTGCTGAAACTCTGAGCTCCTTTAAATCCAGGTTGAAGACCTTTTTACAGCTGCCGTTTATTAGAGCGTTATAACAAATCATTTTAATATCTTCTCTTTAACTCTTCACTGCCACTCTTATCTTAAAATCTGTTTTAAAAGTCTGTTTTGAAATCTATTTTATTTTTTCCCCTTTTAATCGTATTGTTTTATTGCATCTTTTTTTATTTAAAGCTGCTTTTTAATTGAATTTTAATTGTTTTCTTTTAATTTGTTCTGTCTGTAAACACTTTGAATTGCCTTGCTGAAATGTGCTATATAAATAAACTTGCCTTGCCTAATATTAGCTGCAGCAGCTGTATTAGATGCATGTTTGAATAAACACATGTTTTGGATGGATATGTTGCAACTGTTCATTTATGCATTTTTTTAAGGAATTTATTTTTCCTAGTTTACATTTTTTTAGACCCATTATATATAACATTCAGATTATAATTTATGTATTCTACTAATTAAACTAAATTTAGGCTTTATATATCTTAGCGTTTGTGGACAGTGTAATTAAAGTTACAGCAATTGACAATAAGGAAATCCAGTCAATGGTTCTAAGTTTTTATAATGTGAATTCGTAAGTTATTTAGAGTTGCAGTTGGTTAATAGATGAAAAAAATTCAATTTAGTACAGTGTGTTGCATTAACGCCCAATGAATTTTTTATTGCACAGCTCCTGTTGCACCTTGTTTTCATTTGGTTTTTCTCTTTATTATAATTATTATTTTGTTTTTCTGTAAATATTCCTATTTCTTATTTTTATTTTATTTTATTACAAATTTTCTTTATATATATATATATATATATATATATATATATATATATATATATATATATATATATATATATATATATATATATATATATATATATATATCCATTTTTTTTCTTGTTAATTGTTGCCCCATACCAAGTCAATGTCTTGTATTTGCAAATGTACTTGGCAATAAAACTTGATTCTGATTTTGAAGTGAAATTACAAATAACTGAAACTTTATGTTAGATACTGGAAGTTAAGATTTTAAGTTAAAACAACATGAAAATGTGAGCTGGTGCAACTTTGAGTTAAGTAAAAACAAATTAAAATTGTATGTGAAGCAAACTGAAAAGCAAAACTCAAAAATGAAAGTTTGAGTGCTTAACTCAAAATTTTATGGAAGTTTGGTTTAGTTTTCTCAACTTTTCTTTTTTGCAGTGTAAAAAAACTCCCCTGCAGTTTGTTTATGTGATCCAAAAGGTCACTCTGCTTTGTAAAAATAAACATTGGCCTAAAAATGCTTCAAAGCCTGATTGACGTTCATTTCCAGTAAATCACACTGAGCTGCTCTTTGCTCCTCGTGCTTTTTTGCTTTGATGAGCTGTCTGTTATTAACTACAAGGTTGGCACATTCAATAAAATAAGTAATGACTGCTTGGTGATGATCCAAGAGCAAAAATATCCTTTATTCCTTCAGAGCAGCCTCTGCCATTATTACCATATAATGTCTCCTGGTGACTGAGTGGGCTGGAGAACACGCGGTACCATCTGAACTACCATGTTCTGGTTTTAAACACACCTCTGAGCTCATGCTGACGTCTCTCTGTTCGTGATTCCTATCACAGTCTGCAGTGGAAAGAATAAGCACATAATGGAGGAAAAAATGCCCAAAAAAGAACAGATTGTCATCCAGGAGCGCTGTAAGAATGTCAAAATGCAGAAGTGGTCTTTCAAATGTCGACCCTGAGGACACGTTCATAAGCTTCAGGTGTTTTTTGTTCCAGGATGTGTGTCTACGCTCAGCACCCGACACACACTCACACACAAAACTTGGTCTGAGTGTCAATAATATGAACATATATCACCATTTGGCCTGTCACAAGGCTTTTACTGAGGCTAAAAATCATAAACACATTCACACTTTAATCAATATCATAAAAAATATGGTGCAGCAATGAGTGTTCCTTCCCTCCTGAGACATGGGTGCCAAACACGTTAATACAACTTGAATGTAATTTATGGGTTGAGGGGCGCCACTACAGCTCTCGAACTGTTAAACATCCTTCAAGTGATTGAAAAAGCTGGGGAAAATAACGTTTTCAGCTCTGCTTATAATGAGATGCCCTGTGCAGACGCTGATAATGCGCTCCAGAAGAGACGGCTAATGGCTGCGGTGATGAAGCAGAAGATCAAAAACAGGGATGTGGGTCTGCGCCTTTTTCTTGGGCAGCATGCTGTGTATTTAAAGTTTTCAGAACAAACAGATGGGAACAAGCTTTTTGTAGGAGTTCAAACACAAATACAGAGCGCAGGGTATAAAGACAGGCGACTGTCGCACAGGAAGTCAGGGTTTACATTAACAAAGGATAACAGCAGGGGCTTTGTTCATGTACTATGTCACTGCAAAGAGCGATTTAGAGAGAATGCTGGAGCAAAGAGACGACTGGTTTTCATTTTTCTTCGAGAACAGGGGTCTGCAACCTTTACTTTCATAGGAGCCTGTGCCTCAGCTCAGCTGGATAAGAGTCATTCAGGAGCCATGAAATCTGCTTTATCTTCACAATAAAGACAAAAAAGTGTATAGTAGTGGTAGTAGTCTATACATAGTAACATGTCAAAATGTAGTGATTAATTATCTAATTAAGATGTTAAGTAAAATTTTAAACATGATGTTTTGGTATTTTTATTTAAAATACATTTGGAATATATATATATATATATATATATATATATATATATATATATATATATATATATATATATATATATATATATATATATATATATTTTTTTTTTTTTTTTTTTTCCAGAAATTTCAGAAATTGCAAAAAAAAAAGAATCAAAAAGGTGCAAGTTAATTTTTTTTTTTACAAAATTGACAAATACATTAAAATTTCAAACATTTGCAAAAATTATAAAAAATGAATTAAATAAATTTGTAAAAAATAAAAAATAAAAAAAATGATTAAATTAAAAAGAAAATAAATATAAAAAAATTGCAAATAGAAAATTAGATTTAAAAAATTTGCAAAAACTTGCAATATTTTTGAAAGAATACTTGAATCTGATAACATATACTAATTACTTTGCTTAACTCATCCTTTTTTGTTCTTTGCTAACTTTTTGCCAGATATCAAGCATGTTCATAAAGTCATCAGTTTCATGAATCCATCCACACAGAATTAAAATCAGTATTTTCTTCCAGATTAGTCTTTTTGTAGATGTAGTTATCTTCCCAGGGCTGTAAAACTTGAGGTTAGCCACAGGTGCATGGAAAGTTGGTGGGCTGTTGATGTTGTAGGAGGTGAAGTAGAGCGGTGGCAGGCTTTATTGACAGATGGGATGAAGATTTAGTTCAACTAAATGTTAACACAGGATTTTATTTAGTGTCAGTGTCTTTAATCATCAATACCCTCTGTAAGAAAAATAACAATTCTTTATTTCAGTGATTTTTTTAAAGCTACAAGGAGCCACTGCAAAGGAGTCAAAGAGATGCAGGTTGCAGACCCCTAATCTAGAAAAAAGTGGTCGTATCAGTATGGTTTAAGGAGATCATGATTCATTAGGTATCATCTTGTGCTTATTAGTGGTTTTGTAGTGATTAAAAGCTGCGTGAGATGCTTACTAAGATCACTATCCCCTCGGTATAAATTGCAGTGACACCTTTGGCTGGAACTGACCTATGACTAAGTCCTGCCCACAAACTGGATGAGCCAATTACAGTGCGTATAGCCTTTCAATACACTCAAACAGTCTCTGCCCATACATCAACTGAATTATATTTCAGGTGGTTGGTTTTCATTCGGTTTTATGATTTTTTTTTTCTGCGATTTGGAGAAATGGTCAAACTGTGTCAATGATATAAATGTTACTCCGACACAAAGTATCCTGAGAGGCTGTGCAACTGGGTGTATTTAACCCTTTCCTAAGACGCATCTGAACAGAGCAAAGTGTCTTCTGCGAAAAAACTGAAATCTTCCCAAGTGTTTTTATCTTATTTTAAGTAAAATTGTCTTATAATACGTGATATGAGCCACATTCAACTTATCAGCAGGAAAAATGTTAATTTTAAGTTGTTTAAGGACTAAATGAGGTCTAAATTGTTTGTAACCAGAATAATGTCTTAATACATGAAACTTTTCTCTTGTTCCATTGACAATTATTTTTACTTGTTAGAGCAATTCAGACCTCATTTTGTCTTTAAATAACTTTAAACAAGACATTTTTTGGACTTGTCAGATGATTGTGGCTCATATAAAGTCTAAAAAGCCATTTCTAACTGAAAATGAGACAAAAACACTTGATGAGATTTCCGTTTTTTTTCAGTGCATCAGCTCTGTGTGAAACACATGTGTCTCCATCTGCTCTGAAGTATACTAACGTGGTATCTGAGGCAGTAGATTGTGACTTTGCTGTAAAGAAATATAAAGTCTGATGGACGCTTTAGGGTTTTTCTCTAACGTTAGCTAAAGTTAGCCTAACGTTAGCTCCTGGCTGTGTTGCTCATCATGTCTCTTTGTTTGTTGGCCTGTTTTGTTCTAGTTTTTGTTCTTTCGTGATTGTACATCATTGTTGTCCAAAGTCTAGTTAAGCTAATGTTAGCTTCTGGAGCTTAGCTTCATTAGCTTGTCTGTAAAAGCTGAGATAATGACATACTGTAGCTCAACACTAACAGACACACTCTTGGTAACGATGGTAAGGAGTAGGTTATATTTTTGTCCTGACCAGTGCTGATCCTCTATCTTGTTGTCCAAGATGCTAATGCTAACCAGATGCTGTTTATCAGGTTTGCACTTGCTTTTGTCCAGAGCACATACAACACAAGCAAGAATTTAGACAGAGGAAAAACCTAGTTGGTGCAACAACAGTGCTACAAGTTATTCGGCTGCAGGTGCTGCCATTGAGTGCAGGATTTTTTAATGTAATTTTATTTTATTTAACTTTATTTTATTTATTTATTTATTTATTTATTTATTTATTTATTTATTTATTTATTTATTTATTTATTTATATTCTTCTTTATTTATTCATTTATTTTTATTATTTTATTATTTTATTATTAATTATTTATTAATTTGTCTATATATATCTAATTATTTATTTATTATTATTTTTTATTCTTTTATTTTTTATTTATTTTTATTTATTTATTTATTTATTTATTTATTTATTTATTTATTTATTTATTTATATTTAATTTAGTCTGTAACTAAAGATTTTTATTAACCTTTCTGACAATAAAATGATTCACACATCATCCAAAATGGACTTTAGAGCCTATTGGTGACTTCTAGATCATAGGTGTCAAACTCGTGCCATGGAGGGCCAAGAGGCTGCAGGTTTTCTATCCAACCAGAAACTCCACCAGCTGATTCCACTGATTAGTCCCTGCTCTCTGCTTGAAGGTGAGGTAATCAGTGGAATCAGCTGGTGGAGTTTCTGGTTGGATAGAAAACCTGCAGCCTCTTGGCCCTCCATGGCACGAGTTTGACATCCCTGTTCTAGATGATATGTGATCCAAAAATCAGCGAAGAAAAAAAATGCTCGTAAATTTGCTTAAAACTAAAATAATGTCTTAATACACGTAACTTTTTTCTTGTGTCGTTGGCAGATGTTTTTACTTGTTACAAGCAATTCAGATCCTATTCTTTCCTTAAATAACTTAAAATAAGACATTTTCTGGACAAATCAGTTGAATGTGGCTTATATTAAATCTAAAAAGACATTTTCTACTGAAAATAAACAAAAACATTTGATAAAATTTAATTCAAGTTAAAGGCACACTGTTTCTCTTTATCTCTGGTTCAGGCCTCTGCCAACACCACAGAGAAATCCTTCCCTCTGTCTCTCTTCTGCTCCCCACATGTTGCTCTATATTCATCCGGTTGATCACACACAATCTACCCGTCCTTGATCCATTGTTTAGGGTTAACGTTAGGGTTAAGCAGCTTTAGGTTACCAGAATGTGATTACTTGATTAGTTAATAGGAATAAAACCTAACTATTTAAAGACCTCACCTGGACAGGAAATTTGTGAAAACAATCTCTTAACCTCTGATAACTCTGCAAACAGCTTTCTGAAGAATAACACCAGGATGAAGACAGAGAGAAAAGAGGAGCAGCGCTCAGAAAGGCTCCACGCTGTTTGGGTTTGGCCTTCCCGCTGTGAGGCACCACCCACCACGGAGCACCTACTGTACACTGTGGAGTGATCTATCTGCTTATAACCCCCGCTACGTGAACTGCCAGTCCAAGATGAAGTATTAGATTCACTAACCAACTATATTGTATGAGCCCTGGGAATCCTCCTCCTTACTCATTTAGCTTCCAGGGCGCGTGCGTCATTCACCTCCCCCTCACCACCTCGCCCAATTGCAGCTCAGGGTTCTGTCATGCAAACTACTTTTTGCCAAATCAAATTTGAATGGATTGGAGGGATGACAACCATTCCCAGTGAATGGATTTGCAAGGGACTTAGTTCCTTCTTGGCACACGTCCCTGCCTCCAGAAGCAGCCACAAGACAGAGTGCCTATACAGCTGCTGCAGCACATCTCTGCCTTTACAGCCCAAAGAATTAATATCCCTGCAGTATATTTCATACTTAATGTGATTGGATACATCCAGGAGAGATCTGGCAGACCTGCCTCTAATCTAGTTACTTCCACATCTGGATTAAATGAACTGCGAGCCAGGAAGAGAGGACGCTGCATTGTTTTACACATATGTTATTATCAAGGCGCGCTGTCCTGACATCTGAGGAATGAAGGTTGTTTTCTCTGCTGATATGATTGGATGACTGCAATACAGCATTACTGTGAGCCTCCCAGGTAAAATGGTTTATCCCAGATGCAATCAGGGAAAAGAGCTGCAGTCTGAGTGATTTTACTCCTCATCTCAAACAGTTTATGAACGCAGAGTGTGATTGCTTCTGAAGTCAAAGCTTTGGAGACAGCCAGTCCTGTCCGGTCGTTCACAACTGGTACGTTTAGGTTTGAGCGAGCTGACAGCTTCACCACAGCTCTGCAGCCCGGCATGACAGCAATATGTTTGGCCAGCTTAGCTGTCACATTCCCAGATCCCATAAGCATGCGGCCGCCCCACAGCTTCCTCCGTCTTTCAGGACGTCCCTGCTGCTTCCTCCAGATCCTTGTTAAGTGCAGCTGGAGGAGGTGCCCTGCAGATGGTTGGCTGGGAGCTTGATGATTTTTTGATGCCCTCTGCTGGTGCCTTGTTGTTGCTAATTGATGCTTGTGGAGTGGTATAAGTAATGCTGTAATGGAGTTTCCCATCAGAGTTTAACCAAGAGGAACACAAGAGGAAGTTTTAATATAACAGATTTCCTCATCTGTCAGTCATTCAAGGTTGAACAATCTCCTACTTTCATACACAAGGGAAGGAAATATTTTAGAAATAAACGTGTTACACATAAAATTAAAAGTTGTATTAAGACTTTATCCTAGTTTCAAGCAAATTTCTTTTGTTCCATTGGCAGATTTTTTATTTGTTTCAAGCAATTCAGACCTCTATTTTGTCTTAATATGACTTCAAACAAGACATTTTCAAGGACTGAAAAGTTGAATGTGGTTTAAATTAAATAACAGTATAATAAAACTTTTTTCTTTTACTTAAATAAGATAAAAACACTTGATGAGATTTCATTTTTTTGCTGTGTAAAATGCATCTTGAGAGACAAATTGCAAAACATTAGTAAAACCTGTGTCCTAAACAATATTAATGGATCCAGACTTTGTTGCAATCCACTTGGCAGTTGTGTGAATTTTTCCAGGGTAGACCATCGACTGGAAAATAAAATGGACATCCACTTACTCGGCTCGAAGTGAGGTCTCCTCAAAAACTGCTCCCCCTGGTGGCTGGCTGAAGTATAGGTTTAAAAATACGGCTTTCCAGTCATTCCAGATGGGCTGTGGTCAAACTTTAAAAAATTAATACACCTGGTAGAAATGTTTCTCACGTGTTGTGGTGATTTGAAGATATTATTTGGCTGTCTTGTGAAAAGTTTAGCTTTCGTTAGTTATACAAGGTTAAAAACGAGACTTTACGTAACGTTTAACAGTGATTAACAGCTGCTGTTCTCGCATATTTTTTTCGGGGATTGTAAAATATGTCGGAAGGTAGAGTCAGGAAGTGATTAGACTCTCGAAAGAAAAAAAATAAATATTATTTTTGTCACCCAGCTCCACTCAGATTCTCCCAGAATCCCTCACAGTCTCTACTGCGCAGACTCTGGCTCCAAACTGCTACAATGGCAGCACCTGAGACGGCGATATTTTGGCTTTAAAACTGTAAAATGATAAATGGCGGAGCCACGTTGTCCACTCTATATACAGTCTATGGGGTAGACCAACTGAGACCCTGACCTGCCATGAGGGGGGTTTATTGCAAGCCGGGCACACATTATTTAAAGAGAAAGAAAGAAAGAAAGAAGTAAACTTCTTCCTGGAGAGTCTGCATCATACTGCATGTTGGTTGACTATGCTGCCTTTTTTGTTCAGTTTTTTTGTTTTGTTTTGCTTTCTTGTACTCACATCTACTGAACAAACTGCCGAAAATGCATTTTCAATTTTATATACACTCACCAGCCACTTTATCAGGTAGACCTTGCTAGTACCAGGTTGGACCCCTTTTTCCTTCAGAACTGCCTTAATCCTTGGTGTCATAGATTCAACAAGGTCCTGGAAACATTCCTCAGAGAGTTTGGTCCATATTGACATGATAGCATCACACAGTTGCTGCAGATTTGTCGTCTGAACATCCATGATGAGAATCTCCAGTTCCACCACATCCCAAAGGTGCTCTATTGGATTGAGATCTGGGGACTGTGGAGGACATTTGAGTACAGGGAACTCATTGTCATGTTGAAGAAACCAGTCTGAGATGATTCCAGCTTTATGACATGGAGCGTTATCCTGCTGGAAGTAGCCATCAGAAGATGGGTACACTGTGCTCATAAAGGGATGGACATGGTCAGCAACAATACTCAGGTAGGCTGTGGACTTTAAACCATGCTCAGCTGGTACTAAGGGGCCCAAAGTGAGCCAAGAAAATATCCCCCACACCATTACACCAGCAGCAGCAGCCTGAACCGTTGATACAAGGCAGGATGGATCCATGCTTTCATGTTGTTGAGGCCAAATTCTGACCCTACCATCTGAATGTGGAGCAGAAATCCAGACTCATCAGACCAGGCAACGTTTTTCCAATCTTCTATTGTCCAGTTTTGGTGTTGCTGTGTGAATTGTAGCCTCAGTTTCCTGTTCTTAGCTGACAGGAGGGTCACCCGGTGTGGTCTTCTGCTGCTGTAGCCCATCTGCCTCAAGGTTGGACGTGTTGTGTGTTCAGAGATGCTCTTCTGCAGACCTCGGTTGTAACCAGTGGTTATTTGAGTTACTGTTGCCTTTCTATCAGCTCCAACCAGTCTGTCCATTCTCCTCTGACCTCTGGCATCAACAAGACATTTTGGCCCACAGAACTGCTGCTCACTGGATACTTTCTCTTTTTGGGACCATTCTCTGTAAACCCTAGAGATGGTTGTGGGTTAAAATCCCAGTAGATCAGCAGTTTCTGAAATACTCAGACCAACAACCATGTCACATTCAAAGTCCCTTAAATCTCCTTTCTTCCCCATTCTGATGCTCGCTTTGAGCTACAGCAGATTGTCTTCACCATGGCTGTTTCCCAAAGCCAAGGTACCTTGCCTTGCCTTGCCTTTGAAGGCAGTGCCTCCGAAGCCACTTCCTTCCAATCCAAGGCAAGTGTCCTGCCTCTGCTCAAAAGGAGATGCTAATGGAACAGCCTACAAAGGCATATTTTGGGAGGAGCTCAGACGGCTACAAATATTGTCATAGCTTGCCACTTTTCTACACTTTTTGCTTTTTTATTGTCACATCATTGACACTCTGCAGGTGCAGATTCTCAGTAATTATAGTTACGTGAGTGACACACAAAAGAGTTAAGTGGTGGACATGGTGTAAGTTGTTATTTTCAGAGGTGTATTTTGTTACTTACATTTAAATTGGAATTTACCACGCCCCTCCGCTGGTGCGTCTTTTCCTTCCATTTTTTTCCCTTTTTTTGTTGATTCACGCATTGCATGTTGGGTATTTAAAGCCATGGCAAGGCAATGAAGGATACACCTGTGTATCCTTGGTCAATTAGCCACATGCTAACCAAACGGAGGACATGTGCCTCTGGAGGACATGAACATTGGAACAGCACTTGGGCAGCGACTGATGATGTGGATGCCTGCCCACGCCCACCCCACGCCCACATCAGACCAAGGCAAGGCAAGGTACCTTGGCTTTGGGAAACAGCCCATGTCTACATACCTAGATGCACTGAGTTGCTGCCATGTGATTGGCTGATTAGTAATCTGTGTAAATTGTTGAAGGTCTTACCTCAAACAGCACATAGCTCTACCAACAAATGATTTTTCATTGTAGTGGTGAAGGTTTTGATCCTGTTTGCAACATTTCATCAACTCTCAGCTCTCTGCTTTTTTCTGTCTATTTATGGCTGTTTCAACACAACAAAAACATTTTTTAAAAAGAAGCTTTTTGTCCTCCTCTATCAAACACTACTGTAATCAAAACAATGCTCCAAATCTGTTTAATCTGACGTGCGTCAAAGTATTCACTCTAAAATGATGATTTGGGAGTTTTACCTGAAGTGACCGCTTGTTAACGTCACTCCGGTTTAATTTCATCTCCCTGGCCTTTGTTTTGCACGGGGATTTGTCATTTCGGTAAGTGGGGACTGAAACAGAAAGTTAAACCCTATTATGTTTGCGTTTTTATGCATTCACACAGAAACACTTGAAGAAGTAACAACCAGCTGGATAAGCTGTTGTCTCTCAGTATTCACAGCGATGACTGCAAACTGTCAAGAGCATCTCAAGGCTGACCTTTTCAGTCAAGGCACAACCTTTGATAAAGAGTAATGCTGGAATAAATAACTGATCAGTCATGAAGTTGGACCTGAGAAAGATAGGAGGCTTTAAACCTGGTCTTACGTCGTGTTAAAGCTGCGCTGATGCCACGCTGTGTTGAAAGTTTAAAACAAATCACAACCTTAAATGAAAAGGAGTTCCTGGCAGGGCTGAACCCGTGACATTATCACTAAATCCCTCCTTTCTTCACCTCGCTGTTATGATTTTAAGACCCAAAAACATTACCGCTGTAGTTCACAGTCACCACTCTCTCATAAAATCCCATTTTAGAGGCAGCAGCAGGCAGCTGTTTTCAGTGACAGGCTGCTGATAAACTCACTGTAAGCTTCCTGCACCAAACAAAGAGCAGACAAAGCTGCTCGCAGGTGAACACGGTGCAAAACAAAGCTGCTCCAGAGATTGATATTCGTCACTGAATTTCTCTCCTGCTGCATGTGTAACTAAGCAACTGACAGAAAATAAAAAATCCATCAAATTAGCTGATAAAATTTCACTTTAGTGAGACTAAAGTTCAGTCACTGCTCACTAACGCTGCTTTAAAGGAGGCTGTCACATTCACAGGAATCCTCCTTCAGGTTTGTTCACTGAAAATTCTACACTTAGTAAAAAAATCAAACATAATTTTACATGAATGAATCTGAAGACTGAAGGCATAAATTAGCATGAGCACATTCTGAATGCTCCACATCACAGAGGCTCTGCATAGTGTTGGATATAACCAGGCTTGGGGAGAAACGGATGACATTATTAGGATACAAAAAAAAGTAACTGTCTTCTGTTAGAGTACAAAAAATGTAATCAGATTACTGATATATTTGATAAAAACAGGGATTATTTAGCAGGATTACATCTGAGAATCAAATGAGCACAGTGAGCACTAGGGTTTAATATTTTCCCTGAAAATTAAAGTGATCAGATCTCAGGAAAATGCAATTAATTTTCTTGGGAATCCCTGTAAACTGCATTTTTTGTGTTATGTTTTTTTTGTAGCTTAGCCAATTGGTCTTTGTGTTCCTCCATCCAAAGGTGAAACTTGTTGTATTTAATATTTATCATTATTAGGAGTCACATCTGCTGCAGTGGTGGCTGCTGGTCAGTCAAGGAAGGGAAGCTCATTTTTTTCCAGCCTACATCATAAATTTGTTTATTTATTTAAATGTAAATTCTACTCTCTGTTCCTTTTCAAGAAAATGATCCGTGACCCTGTCGTACCAAGCAGGTGTTTTTCTCCAGTGTCCTCTCATTGGCCAGCAGAGCTAGACTGATTCAAAGGCCTTGGCCCATTGTGTTGCTGGTGTAAGACTTGAGCCACTTGGAACAGGAGAAGCTCCTCTCTACAGAAGATGCTCCGTTGGAGGGTTATACTTCAAGATCGCTGATTGGCTCATTTCATGGTCAATCAAAAAGGGATTCGGCCTCAGACAGATCATCCAATCATCATGCAGAAGCCCAGCGTCCAGGCCAGCCCACTGCCTCATAGACCCCCAGAGACGCTGAGCGTCCAATGAATGAGAAGGAAGGGGAGCCAGTTACCTGTGATATGTAGCTGATTCTGAACAAAAGATGAAGGAATTCTAGCGCGTACTTTGTCAATGAAATGTTCACACAGCAGTACATATTACCACTTTTTTGGGGACATTTTAGGAGGAGCTGAGTTTCCCTTGACCCAAAAGACGCATTTAGTTGCCGATTCACCCCTGACTGAGCGTTTGGGGCGTTTGGCGTGGCGCGTTTGGAGTGTTCCCGCGTTTGGGCGGCAGACGCGATTTCGCTCGAGTTGAAAATATTGAACTTTTGACGTGAATTTGCGTGAAGGCTTGCCGCGGCAGCCAATCAGCAATGACATTCCCCCACAACGTCATTTATTTGATGACGTTGTGGGGGGGAAACCACCTCCTGCTCCGGCTCCAACTCAGCCGAAAGATGGAGGAGAAAATAATCTGTGCGGCGTGTCATCATCCAGAGTTATACCATACGACGTGTGTACTCTACAGAGAGCAGAAAAAAAGGATCAGGCTTGGGTGAAAGTCTCTGAGGAGACAGGTTTTTAAGGTAAGTTCTGTAAATATTCGTTTCCAGCTGGATTTGCCTGCACGGGTCATCACTGAGTCCGACTGTGATTTCCTCAGTGGAGTTTTGAGCCTGATAGAGAGGAGGGAGGAGCGGGGCAGGGGCAGAGCCAGGGAAAAGATGGAAGTTCTCTGTGCTCCTCTCTTCCTCCACCCCTTCATTATCCACAGGGAGACCTCCGGGAACATGGGTCAGGAGTTCGGGTGGTCGGAGGTTTGGGTGGTTGAGGATGAGGTCGCAGGGAACAGCCAGGCAGGGCCAGTGGAGGTGGATTACCAGGGAGAGGCAGCAGACCTTGATTGTGATCTCCAAAGCTTTCACACACTCTCCTGTCATGCTTTTGAAACCACAGCTCATTGTTTTTCAGCTGCTCTTTTGGGCTTTCAGTCTTTAAATGAACGGGCTCTCTACTCCGCATGCGCAGTGACGCGCTATCGTGCGTTCACCCCTCAGCTTGTCAAAATAGTCCAGCGCCCAGACTCAGGCGTTCACGCAGCACGTTACAGGCGTTTCGTGCGATTAAATTTGTGAATTCGCATTTGGTGCGGCCGTGGCATTAGATCAATCGTCACTGGTCTTCTGTAACGTAAAGTCTGAAAAGCCAAACAGATTGTCTGTGACTGATCTTCTGAAAAGCTTTATTGCTGCAACCCTGATAAACCAGTATTTAACAGAACTCCTTAACGAAACATGATGATTTTTTAAGATTCAGTATATGGACACCTGATTGGTTAAAGTGTAAGATGAGATATTATTTTTTATGTCTCTCTGCAAAAATTCACTGAGCCAATGACACATCTTTTATACTCTGTTATCTTATCTGTGTGAATATTTGGTGTTGAAGTAATCCAAAAGTAATCAAAAGTAATCAGGAACATTACTTTAATGCTGCAAAACTTATAGTTGGCTCTAACCCTACTCCACCAGCCTCTATCCTCTTATTCAACCTGCTTCAAGTGAACTTAACATCTCAGAGTTTGGCAGATTGGTGACAGGAAAAGAGAAATGGGAGGCGCTTAAAAATTAACAATCAATAAGTTTAGTTTTGAAGAAACACAAAAACTTCTTACTTTGGGTTTAGAGCTATCCTGACTTTCAGCTCAGGTAGTTGCAAACATCAGGAGTCCTGATCTCTGATACCAAACTAAAGGGGTCCCTCTCAAGACCAGCAGCCCATATTTCCAGCAGGTCTTCATGCATTTTACATCCTGTCTCTTGTTCTGTCCCAAAATGACAGAAGTCACTTCACAGGAGGTTTTGAGCCTCTCAGTCAAACCGAGGAGGCTGAAACGTGATGTCAGCTTTTCCTCGTTTTAAGCATCAATGTTATAAAAAGATGGATGACATCACTGCTCCAAACCTTGAAACAGCTGTCGCCTCCTCCTGTCGCACAGCAGTAAAAGCCTACTTGATAAGATTTCATTTTTTGCAGTGTAAGTGTAAAAAAACACAAAGTTTAAAATCTAAACATACCCGTGAAAATTAAATTTAAATTCATTTTCAAATGGGAGCTTCAACACACACACACATATATAAACTTGGGTATCCAGAGCCAGGGGTCTGCCCCTCCCTTCCCACCGCCCTAAACACACATCGTTAACACACATTTAATCCACCAATAAAGCGGCACAGATCCCTCAGGTTGGTACGGACCGCTGCATAACGGCTCCTTGTGTTGATTTAAAGCAGGAACTGGTGGTTGTGATAATGATGAAGGGGGCGAACCATCCTTGAGGGCAAATTACATTTTCTGCACTCTGTCACTGAACATTATGGGACACAAAACACACACTAAAGCACGAGTAGAGCCCCCTGGACCTGCACCGATGAAGAGGGGCTGCACACAAATAAGGGCCTTCCTCGCCTTCCTCGAGGGGACCTGGCAGTGCCTAGGAAGTGGAGTGGCACCGCTCCAGAAACCAGACCTAGCTGTGGCTGGTGCCAAGTTTTTCTGTTTATCCGTTTTTTTCTTAACCTCTTACTTCAGCCTCTTCTTTGCCTTTTAAATTGATCATCTTGAGAGGAGTTATATGACATGCACCAAATGGGACTGAGACCAAATCCACGAACCGGTGAGGAGGACTCTATTGTCGATGGTTGCCACCAGCTGAGCCCTTCTCCACCATGTTTTTATTGACAGCGCTGCTGGTTCCCCACGGTCTTTATTAGTATTAAAGTGTTTGTGATGGGCAGTAACACAGGAGCTGCAATTGTCAACAGATCTGATTTATGGACTCATCCCCTGGTGGTAACCTCCAGCTGTTAGAGATGAAGCTCATGCAGAAGTGTTGAAAAAAGCAGTTGATGGAAATTTCACTTTAAACTGGTTGAAAGAACACAGGAAACCACACACACCAATCAGAAAAGTCAATTTTTACAGCACAGTAATCACGCCCTGCTAGAAAAATGAAATCTTATCAAGTTGTCTTATTATACTTAGAGCTACATTCAACTGGTTGGTCCAGAAAAACGTCTTGTTTCAAGTTATTTTAAGACAAAATAAGGTCTGAATTGCTTGTCAAAAGTAAAAAATAAAAGATAAAAAAAGATACACATTAAAAGATTTTTATGTGTTAAAAGCCATTCAGACTAAGGGTGGGCAATATGGCCCAAAATTTATATCAGGGTATCTTTCCTTCAAAGTGTGATAATGGTATTATATCATGATTTTCCGATATGTAAAACATGAAGTCTTTCCAAAACCTGATTCTGACTCTGCTCTGTGTTATAAGTGTAAACATCCTACCTAGCAGGTAAAAATGTCTAATACTGGGTTAGAAAAAGGCCTTTGCCCACAATGTACTTTTAGAAGAGAAACTTATTCCATTTCAAGCTTAAAAATCACTTTATTAAGTCTTTTAGTGAAATCTGTGGGTCTTTGTCTTTCCTCCCAGCCAACAAAATGTGATATTTAATGACAAAACCTGCACTTAGTAGTGCTTTTGAATGTAAAATCCTGACCTAAAACGAGCTGTTTGGATTTTGGGGATTTCCCGACGTCAGCAATTCCTTTTTTTTTTACCAATCAGGAGCAAGTCTGACCTGATTGGTCCACCGGAGCAAATACCCCTGAACCTCCTCCCTGCCCACTCCTCTCCCAACAGTGGGGAGGAGAATGCCAAAGTTGAAGAGCCATCACTGCTCTGTTTTTGGCTGTAAACAGCCACATAGTTCCATGCACAAGCTTCTTATCTCAGAAGAAGACAAAGTGTCTAGAGTTCATTTATCAAGGAAATGTTCGAGCTACACTCAGTAAAACTGTGCATGTGTGTGCTAGTCACTTCACGGCCGACTGCTTTTCCAACTTTGGACAGTCCAACAGAGGGCTAGCCAATAGACTGGTCCTGGATCCAGGCGCATTACCAACCATGCTCCAACAAACCTTGGACCCTGGAAATGTGAGTATTTTAAATGCTGTGTGCTGTGGAGCTTTTCCTCAGTGTCCCCCCTGTCTCTGTGTTAGCTTCAGGATGCTAACTTTAGCTGCAGTTAGCCTGTTGTTTTAGCCTGTAATGTTACGGTAAATGAGCTTCTCTGTTTTCTAAACATTGTGCACTCGGAGCTCGTGGCGCCGCTCTCAGTGACGTGTAAGAGCGGGGCCGTATCAGCGGTGGCTCATTTACATATGAAGGCCACGCCCACTAAATCAGAGCGTTCTGAACAGAGGGGCTATGAGAGCCTGGAAACAATGCTGCTGTGCTTGATTTATTGGCTTTTTGGACCAAAACATGTTACTACCATTTCATGAAATTTACTACCAAAATAAGGTCTGATTTGCTTGTAACAAGTAAAAAAAAATCTGCCAATGGAAAACAAAAAAATGCTCTAAAAATGCTCTAAAACTGTATTAACACAGGTAACTTTTCTCTTGTTCCTTTGACTAATTTTTATATGTATTTAAAGCAATTCAGACCTCATTTTTGTATTTAAATAACTTGAAATAGGACATTTTTCTGGACTTCTAAAAATGCATTTTTACTAAAAATAAGACAAAAACACTTGATAAGATTTCAGTTTTTTTGCAGCGATTCACCCTGATCTTCACAACTCGTTTCTACAAAATCCAACACTAGGTGACCCTGGTGAGTTTTGATCCAAACCAACTGTAGATTTCACTATTTCTTCTTTGTAATACTTTGTAAAAGTGTGTAAACAAAGAGGGATCTGATCTTTGAACTGTTGGTAAGGACAACACAAACACTTTAGCGATGTTACTCCGGGCACATCGAAGTGTGATGGGCATTTATCTCAATTTACCAACATGACAAACTACAGAAACACAAAGTAGATTCATCAGTGATAAATGGTGTTCATTACAGCCTCATAATTAATTTTCCTTCAGTGATCAAGCTTAACAGCAGCTCCCATGCAGAGCTATCAAAGACGGAGTCGTTTGTGAAAGAGTTATCAAAGTGTGTTTATGTAGCGTCTGGAGTCCAGGGTTTGGAGACGCTCGACAAACTGGAACATGAAACCAAGGAGTTTTCCCCTGATTATTCCCAGAGAAAGGCCTGCTGGCTGCCAAAGTGAGGCCCCCCAAATTCCTCAAACAAGAACGTGATGTGAAAAAAATAAGGTGTTTCTTCATGAGTCTGTGTGGACCTCAGTGTGGGGTAATTAACGAAAATACTGAAGCTGTGTTTTCACATGATGACTACATGAGGCAGAGGAGAAATCCTGAACAAAGGATTGTGTCGAGGACGAAATATCTGTGTCTCAACAAGACGTGGCCGATAAAATGTCTAACATTTGTTGATCATGTGCTGTAAGCATAGGGTGGGCAGGGCTATCACCATGCACTAGTAATCTTTAAGTTTCACTTTCGTTGGATTTATCAAAAGAACTGGGAGGATGTGTCAGTGAGTTTTTTTAGTGTTTAATTAGGGTGACCAAGCGTCCTCTTTTGCCCGGACATGTCCACTTTTTACGTCCTGTCCGGGGTGTCCGGGCGGGTTTAATAAATTCACGAAAATGTCCGGTGTTCACTGATTTTCATAGGACCATTACGCGCGTCCGTAAATTGACCGCCGCTTGCAAACAATACTATCATGCGCATCACTTACCGAGAGGCTGCCTTGTGGGCAGGTCTGCTCTGCGCGTGCACACACACGCATAGAGAGTGAGAAGATCAGAGAGAAGGCGAGAGAGAGAGACATAGACGGAGAGCGGAGAAGACGGGGCTGTTAAGTCAGTGGAGCTGTATTGCACGGAAGATGCCTAGGCGTAAGTGCAGCTTCACAGATGAACTGCAAAAAAAAATTTCCGACATACCGTCCTGAACGGGACAAGTGGGAGGCGGAGTGAACCGTGTGCAAAGCTGGCACATATGTCTCAGTGTCCAATAAAGGTGCTGGAGATCTCAAAGCTCACATGGACACCGAAAAACAAGACATGACAATGGCATTTCATACTGTAAAACACCACAACAGCTACAGGTCCATGGATTGTACCAGTGCCTTGCTAAAAAAAGACATTTCCTGACTCTGACGTTGCTAAAAAGTTTAGGAGTGCTGGCACCAATGCCCGGTACCTGGCAATCGGTACCAGTGCTCAAAGGTACAAATTTTCGGTACTCTATTGTAGTTATGTGGTAAAAAAATATCAATTTCTTTAACAATATTATATATATATATATATATATATATATATATATATATATATATATATATATATATATATATATATATTTTTTTTTTTTTTCAATTCAACATATATATCCTTCAGTATATACCCTTGCAATGCTGTGTTCATGTCCATCATGGAAAATCGACTATTCTTTCACTTCCTCACAGTCACAAGGATGTGTTCAGGTACCCAAACGTGGTACCTTTTGATTTTACATGAATCGGTAATCGGTACTTTTGACAGAATTCGGTTGGTACCTTTTGAAGTACCTGATTCGGTACCCATCTCTAGGTGTAATAGCCCCCCATTCTGTTGAAGTCACTCATGAAGCACTCAAAAAAATCCAGTACTGTGGTGTTTCCACAGACGGGAGTAACCACGGGGCAGTGAAAATATTAAGAATATAAGAAGCCTGTCTGAATTTGTGCCTCGAGGCCGGTGCCGTTGTCCTCATTTTTGGAAATCAAAATATGGTCACCCTAGTTTAATAAAGGATTTATGTTTCACAGATGAAGGTGTATTTATTTAAGTTAATTTTAAGTTAATTTGAAAGTTAATTTTGAGTTTTGTGTGTTTATGTTTCAGGTTTACAACCAATTTCTCAAACTTTTTATCCGACTACGTTTATTGTGTGTGCGTAGCCAATAAATGTGGAAAGAAAAGAGGCGAAGTGTGTCCTGTCTGTACCTGTTCTGAACCCTTTTAGAGGGTGTTTATTGAATTATAAGACGTATAGTTCAGTAAAATCTGGACAGATATATTAAAGAATTACTTTTTCTTGATGAGATAGATGTCAACAGAATTTCAATAGAATTATTATTATTATTTTTTTTGATGGACATACAATTAACCAATCATAGCTGGGAGGAGGCAGCACAAATATAATCATTCAGTGTTTGCGGAGTGATTTATTAAACCTGAAACTGTTAGTGGTCACTGTTTTTGCATCTTTATTTAGCACGTTTAAAAGGCAGGCGCAAACTGGCACAGTGTTATCACAAACAGCTGAGATCGTTATGGTGTGGAGGTGCAATGAAAGATGAGGGAGAGAAAATCTTCCTTGTGCGTTGAACTGTCAGAAATAAAAATAGTGGAGATATATCGTCTTTCCAACAACGCCATTTGAGCTTTGACTTCTTTAAGTGCTGCTTTGTGTTTTTGCTAAATGCACTGGTCTCCACTCGTGCGTAATGAATGTTCATCTCGGTGATCCCAAGAGAGCACAGGAGATGAACCACCTTCTTCATCTGCCCCGGCTCAGTTGAAGGACCACTGCACTGAACGACCTCCGGACTCTTGCTGGGGCATTTCAGCCCAGACACTGCAGCTACAGCAACTTCATGTGCACAACCATGGTCTGAGTGTCACGGTGGAGGGCGCACGCCACAGTGGAGACAGCTCTCACCTCCTGTACGGCAGACTGTGATCACCTGCGTGAAGCTGACAATTTCAGGAAAATAGTCTATTTCATTTGTGCTGGTTCGTGCCTCAAAAATTGTCGTTTGAGTTGCTACGGTTTTATAGATGCTACACACTTTACTTTTTGGAGATGACGTCACCGCTGGAAATGCTCTCCTGCTGGAGCTCTTCATTTGTTTCAGCTGCTGTCCAACAAAGTTAATCTCCTGCTACTACACCGAGTGAAATGTTACTTTTGTTTTTAACTGAATGTATCTTTAATAGCAATAACTCTTCCATTCCCTCACAGTCTCAAGGATGCGTTTAGGTATCTAAACATGGTACCTTATGATTTTACATGAATCGTTACCCGGTACTTTTGACAGAATTTGGTCAGTACCTGTAAAAGTTCCTAATTTGGTACCCATTCCTAGTAAATATATAACACTGTTGTCGTTTTTCTTGCTTGGAGGAGACAAACTTTGTTTCAAATGAAGAGCACCAGCACAAGACTATTTCAGGCGCTGACGTTATCTCCATAAAATAAAGCATGTAATATTTATAAAACCATAGTGGTACATTTGAATGTTTTTATGGCACAAACTAACGGTACCGTTTTGGGTCCATCTGGAGCAAATGTGGGGCTGGATGACATGACTACCAGAAATTAAAGTGTCAATAATTTAAAAATCGTAGCAGTACAAACAAAAGTTTTTACAGCACAAAGCAGCACAAATGAAACAGACTATTTTCCCAAAATTTTGCATGGGGTTAGAGGCCAGCTTCATGCAAGTCCTGTGACCCACACTGTAAAAACAGAAATCTTATCAAGTGTTTTTGTCTTATTTTCAGTAGAAAATGTCTTTTTAGACTAAATATGAGCCACATCCACCTGACTAGTCCAGAAAAATGTCTTATTTCAGGTTATTTAAAGACAAAAATGAGGTCTGAATTGCTTGTTTTAAGTTTAAAAAAATCTGCCAATGGAACAAGAGAAAAGTTACTTCTATTAAGACAATTTTCTAGTTCAAACAAGTTTTCGAGGAAATTCTTCTTGTTCCGTAGCTGATTTTTTTTTTCTTGTTAAAGAAATTTAGACCTCATTTTTGTCTTTAAATAACTTGAACTAAGACATTTTTCTGGACTGATCTGTTGAATGTGGCTCAAATTAAGATTAATTACACAATTTTTATTTAAAACAAGACAAAAACACTTGATTAGATTCTAGTTTTTTTGCAGTGAGGTAGCACACGGTAATTCCTCATGTTCTTCAGTACATCTGTCTTGTTCCTCCTCTGACAAAAAATAAACCAAATCAAAAATAACCTTTTGATGTCTTCACATTTTACCAATGAATAACAAAGCAATTAAGCTTGACAAAATAGTGATTTAATTTTTATCCTTATAAATAACAACTGATATGAAAAAAAATTATCTTGATGTGATTTTTTCTCACATCGCCCAGCCCTAGTCAGAGGTAGTTACAGAAACAAGGTCGTCACTTTTTCCTCAGTAAGGCTTTGTATGCACAACCCTCTGCAAATTTTTTTATCGTTCAGTTATTAAATGTCAACATTTTGAGGCTTTTGTGTAAAAACTGTTGTACATTGATGTTGTGAAGGTTTGCATTCGAAGCAGTGGCTTCATTTTTGTGCAGATTGTTCGCAGCTTGAAGAGCCACAAATGTGCCGTGGGACTGCAGAGAAGCTGCTCCTGCTGTAACAATGACTCCTTGCTGCTGCTTCACTTGCAAATATATGCAAATCCTGTAGACACATTATATTTGTGTAATTTCAGCTCAAAAGAAAATGTCCACTTTGTTGTGTTTTGGAATGCATTGTTTGCCCTACTTTCCTCCACACCAACTTGGCGTGCCCGAGCTCCCACTCAGCATTAGCCCACGGTGTCTGGCAGAGGCATGTGTCTACTTTACGTTTTCTGTCAGCCTCGCTGCCAGTTATGCTTTCCAGGGCCGCCGTCAAACGCAGAGACACGAGGCCTTCGCTGTACCGGCTCACAGCGAGATCTGGAGTGTGATCTGCGCCGGGTCCGCAGGGAGCAGATCACACTCCACGCATGTTTTTTAAACTCTTGAATTAATGAGTCTGCAGCAGGATTCATCATAGAGCTTGTTTGTGTCAAGTAGCTTATAATAGCAGAGATCGCCCCAGACCAGCTGTTCAATGAGCATGTAAACACTCCAGAAAAGTAATTTAGTTTTGCATATTAATTATTCACATACGACGTCCATGTGTCATTTATTTGAACTTAATTACTGCAAACACAGAAGAAGCCTGTAACAAAAGGCAGGAGAGGTATTATACTCCAGGCTCTCCAGAGAAGTAAGAGTGGCTTCGGTATTAAAAGAGTGGTTGTTGAATCATGAAACACACATGCTTACATATTCCACAGCAGTCTGAGTGGGAGTAAAAAATACATGGCTCCCAGATCTGAGATTATACTGCAGCTCCACTGTGGAAAAAAGGAGCTGTGCAGAGATTGTGAACCTGTTCTGCTTTGAGGTGAAGGTGTTTGACTCGTGATGTTTGATCCAGGGTCCAGCCTCTGAAATCCTCTGGAGTTAGATTTCAAAAATGCACAAACAAAAAACCTTGGTGTTTTTCATTAAAGTGTATAAAAAAATCATCTATTAACATCCACAGACCTCTAATTTATTTTCTTAACTAACTCCATAAATAGCTGTAACCTTTGCTCTAATACAAACTTTACTCCAGGTCTCTGTGCTACAGGCTCTTTGAATTAAAGCATTTTACAAGCTTAACAGATTGTAAAGCTAGAGTTAAAGATCATTTGGCCACTTTATTAGGCACACCTGTCCAACTGCTCGTTAAGGCAAATTTCTAATCAGCCAATCACATGGCAGCAACTCAATGCATTTGAGTATTTCAGAAACTGCTGATCTACTGGGATTTTAACCCACAACCATCTCCAGGGTTTACAGAGAATGGTCCCAAAAAGAGAAAATATCCAGTGAGCAGCAGTTCTGTGGGACAAAATGCCTTGTTGATGCCAGAGGTCAGAGGAGAATGGACAGACTGGTTGGAGCTGATAGAAAGGCAACAGTAACTCAAATAACCACTGGTTACAACCGAGGTCTGCAGAAGAGCATCTCTGAACACACAACACGTCCAACCTTGAGGCAGATGGGCTACAGCAGCAGAAGACCACACCGGGTGACCCTCCTGTCAGCTAAGAACAGGAAACTGAGGCTACAATTCACACAGCAACACCAAAACTGGACAATAGAAGATTGGAGAAACGTTGCCTGGTCTGATGAGTCTGGATTTCTGCTCCACATTCAGATGGTAGGGTCAGAATTTGGCCTCAACAACATGAAAGCATGGATCCATCCTGCCTCGTATCAACGGTTCAGGCTGCTGCTGCTGGTGTAATGGTGTGGGGGATAAAGAAAAACAAGGGGGGACAAAAGAAAAAAAAGAAAGAAAAAAGGAAAAAAGACAGAAAAAAGGGAAAAATGAAAAAAAGAGAAAAAAGAGAAAAAAGAGAAAAAAAAGAAAAAAAAGGAAAAAAGAGAAAAAAGAAAAACAAGGGGGACAAGAGAAAAAAGGAAAAGAAAGGAAAAAAGAAAAAAGAAAGAAAAAAGAATGAAAAAAGGGGAAAAGGAAGAAAAAGGAAAAAAGGGAAAAAAGAAAAAAGTAAAAAGAAAAACAGAGAAAAAAGAAAAAAGTGAAAAAAAAAGAAAAAAGAAAAAAAAAGGAAAAAGAAAAAAAAGAAAAAAAAAGTCCACAGCCTACCTGAGTATTGTTGCTGACCATGTCCATCCCTTTATGAGCACAGTGTACCCATCTTCTGATGGCTACTTCCAGCAGGATAATGCTCCATGTCATAAAGCTGGAATCATCTCAGACTGCTTTCTTCAACATGACAATGAGTTCCCTGTACTCAAATGTCCTCCACAGTCCCCAGATCTCAATCCAATAGAGCACCTTTGGGATGTGGTGGAACGGGAGATTCTCATCATGGATGTTCAGACCACAAATCTGCAGCAACTGTGTGATGCTATCATGTCAATATGGAGCAAACTCTCTGAGGAATGTTTCCAGGACCTTGTTGAATCTATGCCACCAAGGATTAAGGCAGTTCTGAAGGCAAAAGGGGGTCCAACCTGGGACTAGTAAGGTCTAACTTTCGTCACAATGAAAATATTCTTTTATACTAAAATTATCCTTGAAAACTGCAGCAGGTGTTTCTTAGGCAGTCAGACCAATGAGCCATTCATGGTCCAAGGTCCATTTTCAACCCCCAGTCTCTATCTTACAATTTATGAATCATAGGAGTGAAATTAAACATGCTCTAAATCACGTGTTCATTTTCATTTTCTGTCAAACAAAAGCAAAGTATATCTCCTAAAGTCTTGTTAAACGTGTTTAAATAAATGTTTTTATCATGATGTCAAAAAACACATCAGAGGACACAAGGCTAGATAAAGAGAAAGTATGTTGGGCTAAAAACTTTGTTTGCAGCTTAAGACAAATGAAAAGTCACCATGACAAAATCCAGATCCTGATCCTGCCATAAAACACCCTGTCATATTTTCCCTACATCGCCCCCTAATGGAGAACATTTTCCTTGATTTCACTAAATCAAATGTGGCCCTTTAGGTAAAAGTTTGAAAACCATGCTACTATTTTGTGTCTTGCATTTCATATAAAAGAACGAATACTAATATTATTTGAATAATGAGGTCTTATAGTTGCATGTTTTTGCCCTCCCAGACTTAGTACTTGTCAAGATTTACCAGCACTGAGAGCAGGAGGTCTGCAGCTGATTATCTCACTTCCTACAGATGGTAAATGATGCTAAATAAAACCATGAGCTCACAAAAGTCTGTATCCTCCCTGGAATAACACAAGACTGAGCTGAGCGCTACAAACCCTTCACAAAGCTGAGGTAATAATTTAGACGTGCCGCCACAAGACAGGTCTTACTGAGCTCTTAGGAAACCATGACGGCACCTCATCCGTCATCTGTCAGCCTGCCTTCAGCCCATCTCCTGGGCCCCGGCTGGAGAGCATCCTCCGTCTCTGCCCGGCCACATAGACAGACACACACAGCCTGGAGTATGATGGATGAGAGGAGCACACACACACACGCCCCACTCTTTCCACAGAGCACGACTCCATTTACACCTACAACATCTCCTCCGAGCTCGGGCTGCCTGCTGGACCACACCGTGTCCTCATCCGGACCACGTTTATGAACAAATGCAGACAGATGTAGGGCACGCTGGGCTCTATTTTCACTCTCTGTGTCTGTGACTCCTCGCTGCTGCTGCTGCTGCTGCTGCTGCATTGGAGGGAAGATCTGGTGCCATTAAGAAAGAAAAACACGTATTAGCATATTAAAATGTTCCTTCCGGCGTGAGAATAGAAAAGTTAAAAATAGAGTCACAATGAGATCAGCATCACTTATTTGACTGTAATCTGTTATGAATGTGTCTGGTCTAGACTGAGTTTAATACTGCTTGATTTAGACCAGTTGAGGCCAGTGACTGTCAAAAACATTTAGGATCTTTTTTTTCTTGGACTGAAAGAAGTGGAGTAGCCTGTTTTCTGTTCTTTAAAGTCTTTAAAGCTTTCGTATCTTGAAGTCCTCAGAGCTGTCAAACTGTCCCCAAATCTGCTTTAGTTCCTTCCTTTCAAGTAGCCGTGATGTTCGCAGTGTTTTAATCTGAACTCAAATTACTGTCTGGATTAGCTCTTTGTTGGATAACACACCTGTTGGACTCAATACGTTTGATAATTCCAGAAAGTAACAGACCTCACAGGTATTTCTTTAAGCTTATGAGGAAACTGTACTGATGCTAATTTGCTGTATAGTTATATTTTACGCTGATGAGTCTCTCCTTAGATGGACTTTGAGGGACTACTTTCTCAATTTGTACCGTAGTTTAGCTGCCGGCTATATTTAGCTCTACTCACAGCCCGGTGCTCTGAGACGAGTCTGTAACGTGTAACGTTAGTGAATCCTGGTTCTGTCCTACCAGAGCTCATCTACCAACTCCAACCACACCAATCAGAGCTAACGTAACCTCACTCTTCATTTTGTTGATAGATTCTCAAGTTTGAACAGACCACTGCAGAATGACCGCTGACTTTTTAGCTTGTGTTTTTGCCTTTAAGCCTTTGTTTTAGCCCTCACCTTGTGCTTTAGCCTGTGCTTAAGCCTTCAGTCCGTGTTTAAGGTTTTAGCCCAATTTTTAACCCTTAGTTAATGTTTTAGCCTTTAGCCTGCGTTTGAGCCTTTAGCCTATGTTGAAGCCCTTAGCCTGTGTTTTAGCATTTAGCCTTTTCTTTTAACCCATGTTCTAGCATTTAGGCCATGTTTTAGGCTTTAGCATATGTTTAAGCTTTTGCCTGTGTTTTAGCCTTTTGCCAGGGTTTTTGCTTTACAGCCTGTGTTTAAGCCTTTAGCTTGCGTGTTTTAGCCTTCAGGATATGTTTTAGCCCTTACCCCATGTTTTAGCCTTTTAGCGTATGTTTTAGCTTTTAGCCTGTTTTTTAGCCTTTAGCCTGTGTTTTAGCCTTCAGCCCATGTGAAGCCCTTATCCTGTGTTTAGCCTTTAAATCGTATTTAAGCTTCTAGCCCATATTCTGGACTTTAGCTTATGTTTTACCCTTTATCTCATGTTTTTACCTTTAGCTCGTGTTTTAGCCATTTGTATTTTTATGATTTTTTTTAAGCTTTATGCATATGCTTTTGGCCTTCAGCTTGTATTCAAGTCTTTAGCCCATATTTTAGCCTTTAGCCTGTGTTTTAGCCTGCAGCTGATGTTTTAGCCATAATTATTTTTATTATTGTTTTCATTTTTGGCTTAAAGCGAGTATTTGAGCCTTTAGCTCGTGTTTGAGCCATTATTATTTTTATCATTTTCACTTAGCTTTAAGTATATTTTTTAGCCTTTGGCTCGTATTTAACCTTTAGCTGATGTTTGAGGCATTATTATTTCTATTTATTTATTTTTTTTAGCCTTTAGCTTGTGTTTTAGCCTTTAGCTTGTGTTTTAGCCTTTTGCTCATGTTTTAGCCATTATTATTTTTATTTTTAGCTTTAGCTTCTACTTTAAGTATATATTTTTAGCCTTTAGCTTGTGCTCTATCTCTCTCCTGTTTCTCTTTCTTCTGCTCTTCTGTCCTTTCTCTGTCTGACAGTTAGGCTCCAGTGTCCACCATCACTACAAAATTGATCACAGAAATCGTATTCAGCAGTGAAAAACACAGATCTCTCTTCTCTCTACTAAACTTTGTCAGCTGACGTGGTGTTGTCATAGAGACTGTGCTGTAAATCAGTCTGGTCCTGCGCAACCCAATTGGGGAGCTAAGACGTAGCTTCTAAAATTAACCTTTATTGGTGTTGATAATCTCATTTTAAAGTGTGGATTAGGATCAGGAAAATATCTAGAAAGGAGACTTTTTCAAGATCACTGAGAAACCCCTCACAGGGACTTTAAACAGATTTTACCATCTTTAAGAAATGAAAAATACTTAATATCTTAGGTTGATAGAGTGCAGTTATGACATACTTTCCTCATTTTCCAGCCACTTGAACAGACTTTGTGCTACATGTCCCATCCAAGCTTTCACACACACACTCACTCACATGCATGCATGCACTGATGGCAGAGGATTACAAGCGCTCGTCACTAATCACATTCACACACATTGATGCTGTGCCTTTGGGAGAAACTTTGGGTTCAGTGTGTGAAGCCAACAGAGTTGAGAGGGTGCACACTCTACCATCGAGCCACAGCCAGCCTTTTCCAAACAGAGACACCGTGTAGACCTTTACGATTTAATGTCCTCATGGTAAACTGACCTTACAAAGCATGGAGATTGGGTGAATTTTGTGTCTGTAGAGATCAGTTAGATGCAGCCAAAGTGGCATTTATATCAGAAAAGGAAAACACCTGCTTACAGGAGATCAGCGTATTTTCATGGCTGCATGTTTCCCGGTTCCTCTCCCCGCCACTCGTTTCCAGGAGAGGCCACTAATTAGACAATGAGCTCCACCTGGTCCTCAGCCTGTAAAAGCTCACTGCTGTATCTTCCTGATTTTTTTATTTATTTATTTTTTTGCTGTGCTCTAGTGTTGTCTGTACCTCAGCATTGCAAAAATGTCTCTCCTTCAATGATATGAATAAAACTGATGATGATGATGATGATGATGATGATGATGATGATGATGATGATGATAATGATGACAATGATGAATAAACCCCAATCTATTTAGCTCATTACGTCTGGGTCGGTTATTACATTTTGGGTTGTTGTAACATTTGAGTCTCTAACAAGGATGTAAACATGTAAACAAAAGTTTGGAATTTTCCACTTAGACCAGAGGTCTGCAACCTTTACTTTCATAGGATCCATTTTACCTCAGCTCACCTGGATGGAAGTCATCCCAGAGCCACAAAATCTACTTTATCTTCACAATAAAAACTATATATGGTGTATAAAATTCTTGAAATGTATTGAATGGTTAGCCAAACACAAAGTTTTTTGAATTTATGAAACTGCACATGTGATGTCTAAGTTTTTCATTTTAAATAAATCTGCAAATAATAAAAAAAAAGAAGAGAACAATCTCAAAAATATTTAAGATTTCAAAATTCTTCAAACAAAAAAAGTATCTTAAAAAATTGTCAAAAATTTACAATTTTTTTTTTTTATTTCAAAATTAAAAATAAAATAAAATATAATAAAATCCTTGAATTTGCAAATATATCAAAAACATTTGAATTAAAAAAAATAATATGCAAATAATTCAAAAAAATTGACTTAAAATGTTAACTGGACATTCCCAAAATATTGAATTTTTGAAAATATTTGCTAAATTATTAAAAATTTGCAAATGTAAGAAATACCCCCCAAAAAACTAAAAATCTGGAAAAATTTGGAATATATAATTTATTTATTTTTTAATTTTTTAGTTGAAATTACAAAAAGAAAAGTCAGCATTTTGGCAGTTAAATTACCTCTATCAATTAAAAATAAAAATACATTTCAATAATATTCTTTAAAGCTACAAGAAAACACTGCAAGTCAAAGAGCCTCATGAGGCTCCAGAGCTGCAGGTTTAAGACCCTTGACTTCTAGGGACGACAGCTCCAAGTGGTTACTTGAGGTACTGCACATCTTTTTTTTCCCACTTTCTAAATTTCTTCTTTTTGAATACTAAGGTTGTTGCTATGGTGAAATTCAAAGTTAGTCTGTATATTGTTAAAGCAAAATGAAAAGCTAAATTGAAAGGAGCAGACTGAGACTGCACTTGCAGATTTTTCTCAAAAGACATAAGTTAGAGCTCATTCTTTATCAAGACACCTACAGGCTCCAGGGTTACAAAAGAAATCTCTTCTTCTCAAAAACTGTTCAGAGAACGATCACTGAAACACTCATGGACAATACAACTTGGATCTGAAAACAACTAAGACCAAAATCCATCCTCACGCCTCCAGATTCAGAAATTTAAATCAGAATCTGCAAACCGCGATGAATCACAATGGAGCGTTTCATGTGATGAGATAGAAACAATGAATCCCACATAACAAAGGATGCTCCTTCAGGACTATCAATGGATCCGTCAGCCGGAAGAGGTTCCTGTCAGGTGAGTGTAAAGACAGGTTGTTTCTGGAATCATGACAAAGCAAAGGTGTCATTTTTCTGCTGGAGAGGGTCTGAAGAGCTGCAGAGCTCCTCTCCACAGCCTGACTGTTGGTCCATAAAGCTGGAATTATCACTTGATAATAAGAGAAACAGAGTGGCCAGCGTCCAGATTTTACATTAGAGGCACCGCGTCCCATCCGGAGATGATGAAATATTTAATCTGTGGGTTTATTCATCAAAAGGAATGTTTGTCCTCTCCAGCATGCGGTGTGGAAACAAAAGGAGAGCAGAGTGAAGACAATAAAACACACAAACCTCATCACGGCTTGGCACATGGTGCGAGACAAGTCGACTTCATCATCACGATGGTGCAATGCAGACTTTTATTTCGGAAAGGGTTGCATTTTTGCGTGGATTAGAGCTGCAGTGATTACTTTCATCATTGGTTAACTTCCTCAAAATTGTGTCAGTTACAGAGTTAATTGCTTTGTGCAAAAAGTGCATCACAACCTGTTCATGTTCCAGCACAAACTTCTCCTCCTGTTAATCATGGTGATACAAAGAAATTACTTATTTTTGTGAGCCCATTACCAACTTTTTTTTCTTGTTTTTTTCTGATGAATTACTCAGCTCTAGATAAAACTGTTTTATTGTGCGACACTGAACTGGGATGGGAAGTGGAAAAGCCGATCTTAGAGAGAAATGTTAAACAGTTTCCAGCCTGCATCACTGATCCTTATCTGCATCATTTAATCATCATGGAGCAGAAAGTGGAAAACTACAGGATTAATGTAATAAATATGAATGTGCGTGGAGTAGTAAGACATCTCTGTCGCCAAATGAAAACATCAGTGTCGTGAAATTAGAATCTGTATGTAAATAAATTACTGACACACAGCCGTGACTGAGACTGAGTCAGAACTCGGCTGGCTCCCTTCCAAGACAACATTTGATTAAACATTAGATGGAGATCATGACTGAGAGGAGAGGTGTTAATACACTAGAGGTTCTGTGTGTGACTCAGGAGCTGATGTTATTCTGACCATCATGAGGTATTTTCACTTTGATGCTCAGCTGAACTAATTTTTATTATTCTTACAGAGGGTATTGATGATTACAGACACTGACACTAAATAAAATCCTGCATTAACATTTAGTTGAACTAAATCTTTATCCCATCTGTCAATAAAGCCTGCCACCGCTCTACTTCACCTCCTACAACATCAACAGCCCACCAACTTTCCATGCACCTGTGGCTAACCTCAAGTTTTACAGCCCTGGGAAGATAACTACATCTACAAAAAGACTAATCTGGAAGAAAACACAGATTTTAATTCTGTGTGGATTGATTCTTTTCACAGACAGCGTGTTGGCTTAATATACATGACTGATATGTGGCAAAACATTTCGAATTAACAACAAAAAAAAGGAGTCGAGCGATATTATCAATAAATGTCACCAAATTCAAGTATAACTTGAAAAATTTCACATTCTAAATAATTTATCAAATTTTCTTTTTTTTAAGAAAGCAATTCTTTTAAAATACAAAACTGATTGTAATTTTTGCATGATTTTACATTTCTTTTTTATATAAATATTTGCAAATTTTGGATATTTAAAAAAGAAATTTGAAATTTTTGCAATTTTTAAAAAATTTCAAAAATTATTGACATTTTTGCAAATTTATTAAATTTATTCCTATGATTTTTTGAAATCTTTTTAATGTAAATATCTTTTTTGTTTTATTTTGCAAATTTTCAAAAATGATTGACATTTTTGCAAATTTTCAAAAATTAGTTACATTTTTGCAAATTGATTTAATTTATTTCTATGGATTTTTGCAATTCTTAAATATCAGAATCTTTTTTTGTCTGTTTGATTTTTCAATTTCATTTTTTTTTTAATTTTTGAGAATTTTGAAAATTTTATTTTTTTGAAATATTTGGAAATTTATTAAAAATAAAACACTATGACATCACATGTCAAAAATCAAAAATTAAAAAAAAAAGTTTTTATTATTATTCACTAGATTTTATAAAATCTTACACACTGTTTTGTCTTAATTATGAACAATTTACTTTAATTTATTTATTTTTCTTCTGAAAACGGACAATATACATTAATTGACATTTAAACAAATGTAAATGTACCCAAGTTAGCCAAAACGGCTAATCTTCATTGTGTGAATTATCAAGATAAAGTAGATTTAGTAGCTCTTGAATGACTTTAATACAGCTGAGCTGAGGCTAAATGGCTCCTTTGAAGGTAAAGGTTGCAGACTCCTGCTCTGACCAATCACAAACAAGGAGAAACCCTGCAGAGCAGCCTACTTTACCCTGGAGGGGCGGATGGTTATCCTTTAGGAATACAGAGAATTCAAACACATCATCCTGGACAAAAAACAACACTTCAGGGAGGAGTGCAGGCAGAAAATTACAGACTTTTGTGAGATTATACAAAATTAATCCATCGGACATCGCTCTCAGTTTCACCTCACCACGATGAATAATTGCACTGATTTGCTGCGATGTGATTGGCTGATTTGATATCAGTGTTAACGAGCAGTTGAACAGGTGTTTTTAATAATGCTAACAGACTCCTGGTTTAATTCACCTGAGTGAGTTTAGCTGCTCCTCCCTTCCTCCTCCTTCATCACTCTGCAGACAGAGCCGTGGTGATTTAATCTGATGATCCCACAGCTGGATCCTCTCATGTCAGGAACCAACACCTGGACTCTAACCATTTCCTCTCACACACACCAGACTCGGCTGGTTACAGAAACTAATATAATCCTGGATCGATCTTTGAGAGATCAGTTAAAATTTACTTAACAGTATTTTCCTCACGTCCTTTCCTCTCTGAGGCTGAGAATTGATGTTTTTTCTTCATCTGTCTGCTTCAGATTTGATGTAATTCTTGCAGAAGTAATCATTTTTTCTCCCTGCTTCCCTGTTTATTCAGATATTTATTCCTGCCTGTTTTTTTATTCTTTATTTTTTTGCTGATCCTGCTCTTATCGATTGGTTGCACTCTGTTGCAGCTGAGAGAGATGGGTAGGTGGTGCGTGGGCGTTTTATGATCCGTCCTCATCCTCTTTCCATCCTGTAAAGTGCTTAACGACAATCAATCTTAACTCCCCTCCTTAGGAGATAACGTCGACCATGAGGTTGGTATTGATTTGTGAAGAGGCCTCCAGGTGGTCTTTAGTCATTCCACAAACCTCACCTACCGGCCAACGGAGAGAAATACTGATCAAGACGGACCAGAGTAACCCAGGAGACATCACCTCTATTAATCAAATTAGTTGGCTGCTGAATGGAGCATTTAGATTAGTTGGTTACATAATGAATTGTGCTGCCCATCTGATTGTCACGCAGATTTATGCTGCGGGCGCCATTTGTAGGAGGGTATATCCTTCTCCTGCTCCTGGATTATGGCACAAAAGACTGTAACATCCGATCCGGTGTATTGATTAATACAACCACCTGATCATATCTGTCATCCATCAGCCGTTTTATTGGATTTCTAAGGAGTGAAAACGCTCTTGTAAAGGAGACAATTTTATCGTCAAATCACACTCTCAAGCATTAGAGCTATTCCTTTTTTCTACAAACATTGATTTTACAAATGTGTCTGGCATCCAGGCTGATTTTCTTCTTTTTTTTTTTTTTTCAGAAAGAAATAATTCAAAATTCTTAGATGAGTGATCAATGTTGCAGGAGACTAGCTTGGGGTTGTTAAAGGCAATCCAACAAATGGAAGGTCACTGCTGAGGGTGCTTTATGACACCCACTGTCCGTTCTGATTAAGAAAGACATTGAACTGCCAGGACGGGAGCAGCGGCAGTATCTTAACCTGCTGCTCTGTCTTTGCTGTGATAAATACACATGTTCCTCTGACTCTAATGACTGTGGAAGGGAGCGATTTCCTCCCCCTGCATAGAGTCCTCTCACTCAAAAATATAAATAACAAGACCAAAATAAATCAAACATACCCATCCCATGTACAACAGTTCATTGACAGCATTAATAGACCACTATTCATTACACAGGAACACAGTTTTTGTTGAGTTAGGTCTGAAGGCTGTTTTTAACTAATTTTTGGGTGTGAAATCCAAAACTGAGCTCAGTTTTTCTCTATCAGGTCAAGTTTTTGAACTATAGGATCCCCTTTTCTTAATAAATGTGAAAAAATGCTGTATTTAGAATAGTATTCCCTCTGTTGCTGGGTTAGCACAGCTAGCTCGTCCATCTTACTGGAGACAGATCTCACGGTGGATGGAAGGACAGGTCCATGTCGTCACTTCTTAGCTCACACCTGAGAACCAGCACGTTGTCCTCACCTCCCTCTCCTCACCTTGTGGGAAACATCTGGTCTAGCACCAGTTAGCATTGACATGCTACAGGCTGCAAACAGCTGTGTTCCCATGTAAACAATGCAGCTATGGTTACATGTAGGATCTCCAGACAAACACAGGAGAAAAAGTAGTAAAAATATCACTGAAGGCACAAAAAGTTTGGTGTCCATGACCAACAAAGGAGAAGGTTCACTTCTATCAGCAAGGCCAAATCAAACTGATACCTTCCACTGTGGCCATCAGTTTTAGGTTGTAGGCGAGCCAGATTGAACTGATGGGATACTTGATTTTTTTAATGCTTTTTCACTTTGTTTGAGTTGCATGAAGGTATGTTTTTAAATCCTGTTCCATCTCCCCAGTCATTCCAGATGAGCTGTGGTCAAACTTTAAAAAATTAATACACCTCATAAAAATGTTTATCACGTTTGATTGTTGTGGTGATTTGAAGATTTCATTTGGCTGCTGTATTCAAGTCCTCTTTTTTTCTGAAAAGTTTTGATTTCATCAGTTATACGAGGTTAAAAATAAGATTTCATGTCACGTTTAATGATGATTGACAGCTGACATTCTCGTGTCTTTTTTTCTGGGATTGTGAAATATGTCGGGAGGTAGAGTCAAGAAGTGATTAGACTCTCGAAAGAAAAAATTATTATTATTTTTGTCACTCGGCTTTACTCAGATTCTCCCAGAATCCCCCACAGTCTCTACTGCGCAAACTATGGCTGCACAACTGCTGCCAATGGCTGCACCTGTGGACATGGTCTTAAAAGCAGAGTCAAGACCTGATCTGGAACAAAGAAACAAAAGAAATATATACCTATGTAAATAAAACAGTGAGATGGAATGGTTACAAGCTTTGAAAACTAAAAAAAAGCTTAAATAGCTGTAGATGAGTCCAGTTGTAATCAGCTGAAAAGTCTATCTACAGCGAATCAGATTTGGAATCAGCATAAAAATCTAGCTCAAAATTTTTTTTTCAAATTATTCCCCAGTGTTATCATTTCTCATAACTCTGACCACTGATAGCATTTCCTAGAATAAAATGTTTAATGCACCCAGCCAGAGAGTGCACTCCATAGATTAAATATGACAGTGTGCATGTAATGAGCTGATTTTGTCGTTTTCTCGCTGCCGTAAGAGCCGAGAACACAAGGAAGACTCCTAACTCAGAGAGTCCTGGTTTGCTTTACTGACACGCCGCAGCGTTTATGTCAAAATAACAGGACACACTAAATTTACCTTAACTGCCGTCCCTGTGCAGTCATCAGCGGCTGAATGTCTGCATTAATCACCCCCTGCATGTATTTATGCCGTCCCCGTCCACTGCAGGTTGGTGTGAAGCGGTAAAACTGTCGAGGAAGTTACACGATAAGAGCTCTAACACCCCAGACCGTTTTCAGAAAGCCTCTCTCCGTCTTCATGTTTATGCTAATGAGGCTCATTACGATGCTTCATAGGAATCCAGGCCCCGCACAGGAAGTCACATGACCAGGACTGGGTTCAGTCTTTTTGGAGGTCATTCAAATTGAGCGGGGACCCGGTGTAATTAATCAAAATAATGTATTCTGGAGAAACAAGGCCCGTTGGACAGCGGTGTTCAACAACAAGAGGAGAGTATTTGACTGTGTGCCAGTGTTTAGACGACTCCTCAGACTGTCTCCACACAAAGAAGAGTCCAAGAGGGAGGTGGCACTATCATCCCAACAATCATCACTTTTTTATTCTTTATATCAACTTTATTTTTAATTAGGTTTCAAAAAATCACCAGAGTTCCCCTGTGACCCTCAGTTTCTTGTAAGAAATGCAAAAAAAGGGACATGAAAGTTACAAACTGGAGCATTAGTTGTACTAAAAAGTATTAATTGTATAAACTGAATCACTTTTTGTTAATTCTCTGCATGTTAAATAATGTGGCTCAGAAAATATGACCAGGATTCACAGTTTTCCTTTTTTAAAGGTCCCATATCCTGCTCCTTTTCTGCAGATTAATCTGGATCATTGATGTCTTCATGAAATGGTAGTGACATGTTTTGGTCCAAAAAGCCAATAAATCAAGCACAGCAGCATTGTTTCCAGGCTCTCATAGCCCCTCTGTTCAGAATGCTCTGATTTAGTGGGCGTGGCCTTCATATGTAAATGAGCCACCACTGATACCGCCCCGCTCTTCCACTTCACTGAGAGCGGCGCCACGAGCTCTGAGTGCACAATTTTAAGAAAAACAGCGAAGCTTGTTTACCGTAACATTACAGGCTAAAACAACAGGCTAACAGCAGCTAAAGTTAGCATCCTGAAGCTAACACAGAGACAGGGGGGACACTGAGGAAAAGCTCTTCCATCTGCTCCACAGCACACAGCATTTAAAATACTCACATTTCCAGGGTCCCAGGTTTGTTGGAGGATGGTTGGTAATGCGCCTGGATTCAGGACCAGTCTATTGGCTAGCCCTCTGTTGGACTGTCCAAAGTTGGAAAAACAGTCGGCCGTGAAGTGACTCGCACACACATGCACAGTTTTACTGAGTGTAGCTGGAACATTTGCCTCATAAATGAACTCTAGACACTTAGTCTGTCTTCTTCTGAGATGGGAAGCTTGTGCATGGAACTATGTGGCTGTTTACAGCCAAAAACAGAGCAGTGATGGCTCTTCAACTTTGGCATTCTCCTCCCCACTGTTGGGAGGGGAGTGGGCGTGGAGGGGGTTTGGGGGTACCTGCTCTGGTGGACCAATCAGGTCAGATTTGCTCCCGATTGGTCAAAGAAGGGAATCGCTGACGTTGGGAAATCCCCAAAATCCAAACAGCTCGTTTTAGGTCAGGATTTTACATTCACAAGCTCTACTAAGAACAGGTTTGGTCATTAAATATCACATTTTGTGGGCTGGGAAGAAAGACAAAGACTCACAAATTTCACTAAAAGACTTAATAAAGTGATTTTTGCATAATATGGGACCTTTAAAAAAAAAAATGTCTGGGCCACATCTGTTGAGATTTTTAACTCATTTTTTACTCCATTCAGGAGAATTTAAACGCGTCATATTTTCATATTTTTTCTACGAATGTAAAAATCAGTGATGCAAAACAAACTTTCATTTATCCGTCAAACACGAAAACAAGTCATAAGCAAACAAACGAGCTACAAATGCAAACTTTCACCTGAGGTTGTGTCTGTAACTATGCATTACATCAATGTGAGCTGTAAGCCCTGTGATTGGTCAGTTGGGTTGTATTCTACTTCCTGATTTGGACTAAACTGATTCAGCGGTCGCACATTCTCTCTTCTTTGACGTCTCCCCACTTTTCCTTTTTGCAATCATTGGCCATGTTTACGTGCAGTTGATATCAAGGTTAAGGTCAATTTTCCCGTTTCTGAAACATTCGGAATGACCCTTTAACATGTGTGAGTAAACAGGGTTATTCCTGTTTACATGGTATCCGGATTAAAACAGCGACGCACAAAGAACATCATGACGCAATGGGTGTCATTTCAGCTTCATCTTCCTGTATCCATAGCAACAGCAGCAACAACAACAGGTGGACTTCCTGTACTCAAAAGACCAAGATTCCTAGTGAAACATTGCTTTGTGTTACATTGACTGGTTTTCAATATTTATCAGCTACAACTTCAACAAAATCCATGTAGATTCAGTCACCAGGACTTTCTCTGCTCAAGCAAGCAAAGGAATTATACAGTGCCTATTAGGAGTATTCACCCTTTTGGAGGTTTTACCCTCATAAATCAATCCTGGTCAATAAAAATCTGTCTTTTTTCCCCCATACAAAAAATGTATTGGAAAAAACTATTTAAATGTCAAAGCAATAAGGTTTCCATAAAGTAATGTCAATGAAATAAAAATATGTATAAAAAGTAAAGTAATATATAAAAAGTTGAAGCAGATGAAGCTTGTAACTCCTTCAGAGTAGTTGTCGGGGGCTCGGTGGCTTCTCACACTACTCTCCCACTCCCACGGTCACTCAGTTTATGAGGACGGCCTGATCTAAGCAGATTCACACCTGCCCCATGTTCCTTTCATTTCTTCATGATTGATTTCACAGAACTGCAGACGATGTTTGATGCCCTGGGTTATTTTTTTCTGTCCATCTCCTGATTTTTACTTTTCAGAAACCTTCTCCCTGAGTTGCTTGGAGTGGTTTTCTGTCTTCATGGTGTAAGGGTAGCCAGGAATACTGATCAACCAGTCTGTAGACCCTACAGACACAGGTGTTTGATACCTCAATCATTTCACCCACACCCACACCGCTCAGATTATCTTCATTTCACTAATTTCACTGTATCCTGTCACTGTAAGTTGGTCTGTCTACCCTTCATAACACAAGAATGTAAAATAAGGCTGCACTGAGCGATGCACCGTCTTATTTCTGCTCTACACTGACCCCTCAGGTCATCACCGGCTGTAACCTTTGGTCAAACGGTCAGATTCTGTTTGTGGCTACTTGAACTCGCTCTGTCTTTGGTCAAAGAGCTTTTAGTGTTTTTGCTCCTTCAACTTAGTCTGAGCTGCAAGGCCAAGTCTGAAACTTGGCAATCATGTTAGCTTGGACTGTTTAAAACCAGCATCAAGGATCAGCTGATGAGCCTGTGCACTTGTTTTACTGCGCTACTAATTTATGAGCTTGTTGTATTGTTGTTTTATTTCTGTCCATTATCTCTGATTTGCAAACTGTGTGAAACTTTCTTGTGCTGCTGTCTTCACCAGGACTCCCTTGTAAGAAATATCTCAATAGGAGTATTCCTTCTGAAATAAAGGTTAAACAAATAAATGGTGAGACTACTGGCAAGATATTTTTGTTATGTTTGTTTCACTGACATTACTTTGTAGAAATCTGTTTTTACTTTGATATTTAAGTGTTTTTTTTCTCGTATAAATTTTTCTGTGAAAAAAAAGCCAAATTGGATTGACAATGGATGATTTATGGAAGCAATGAAAGGCTAAAATATCCAAGGGTGTGAATAGAGATGGATACCTTCCACCACAATATGGTACTGATGCTTGGTACCTGTGGGTTTTGTGTGTTTATGTGGCAATAAATATCAATTTGTTAAATAATAAAATCTCAAAGTTTTTCAATTCAACATGTTCATTTTCAATATGTGAACTTGCAATGCTATGTTTATGTCCAGTAGGAAAATCGCCAACTCTTTCACTCCCTCACAGTCACAAGGATGCGTTTAGGTACCTAAACATGGTACCATTTGGTTTTACATGAATTGGTACTCAGTACTACCGAGGGAATTCGGTTAGTGCCATAGACTGTAAAAAAAATGGACGTCATCTTTCTCTGCTCGAAGTGAGGTTGCCATAAAAACTGCTCCCCCTGGTGGCTGGCTGCAGTATAGGTCAAAAAATCCATCTCCCCAGTCATTCCAGATGGGCTGTGGTCAAACTTTAAAAAATTATTACACCTCGTACGAATGTTTCTCACGTCTGATTGTTGTGGTGATTTGAAGATATTATTTGGCTGCCTCGTATTCAACTCCTCTTTTTTCTGAAGAGTTTCTCTTTCATGAGTTATAGGATGTTGAAAATGAGACTTTACATCACGTTTAACGATGACTGACAGCTGCCGTTCTCGTGTATTATTTCGGGGATTGTAAAATATGTCGGGAAGGAACACCAAGAAGAGATAAGACTCTTCAAAGGAAGAAATTATTGTTGTTATTAAATTATTATTTTCATCACAGGAGGGTATTTAGTCTTTAAAACTGGACAATGGTAAATGGAGAAGCCATAGTGTCCTCTCTATATACATTCAATTGTGGGTACCAATAAAAGTACCTGATGCTGAACCCATCCTAGAGGTGAAAACTTGTTATAGCATTGGAATTGCACTGCCAACTAGTGTTTAGTTGGAGCACTGCAGGAATATAGTGCTCAGGATGAGAAATGTGGTCCAGTTATTATGTTAACCATTTGTTTGTTTTTTTATTTTTTAAATTGATCAGTAGTAGTAGTATTTTTTTTCAGTGAGTACAAAATATAAATGTGCTGCCGTTTGGCCAAAAGTGTGTGATATTTCCATATTCATGACATATTCAAACATCAGTGGTGAAATATTTGCCTGTGAACCACGTCTTGCGGGTCTTATAATTTATTCAAAGTACATTGGTGCTGTGAAAAGAATAAGAAAACAGTCCTTAGCTGTCAAACCCTGATATGAAGATTTATTCCCACTCAGGTTTCCCCCTTATCTTCGCTTCAAATTAATTCACTGCATAAAAGAAATGATCAGCTGGAATGAGGACTTTAAAGCTGAGCACAGAAAGGTCAGGAGGTCAAAACCGGAGCCATGCCCCGCTTTGAACGGCGCAGAATGTAAAGAGATAATTCCCCCTGACCTACATTCAGATAACTTTGGAGCCTTTGTGAGAAAGGAAGAGATACAAGATAACCTTATCATGCTCTGGTGGACGGCACACCAGCTCCTGATGCTCTGATTCTGGCAGCAGTCAAAGACTAATCAGAGCTGCTCGCTGAGCTGCCAGGATGTGGTGGAGTAGCCCCTGCAGGAAGCATCTCCAACAGGCACCTTTCCATTTACTTCAATGTGAAAACATTTACAGCCTTCACAGTCATTACGCCAGCTGAGTTATTTTTCTTTAATCCACAAAGGGGCTTTAGTGTAATATGCATACATAGAAATGTCACTTCAATTATGTGGAACTGCTGTAATGGGAGGAAACATGGTCCATTAAAGTTCATCCGCCCACGCTGCTTACTGTGATCACCGAGTACTATCAGAATGAAGTGAATTCAAAGACACAAAGTGAAATCAAAGGAAAGGCTTTGGCGTTTCTCTTGGGGAGATAGCAGATGATTCATATGTACAAACAAATTAGACATCATTGGCATTAGTGCACATGTTCCCGCTCCCTGTGGACGCCAGCATCCCAATAAGGACAGGTGACAAATGTGTGCACTGACATCAAAATTGCAAACGCATCTGGGGAGCGTGGGACACTAAGTGGTCTGGTGAGCGTCACAGTTGCCTGATTTCAACCCATGGGTGTCCTCTGGGAAATACTCACAGCTGTGTGTAACACTCACAGACGCTGGGCGTCATTTCAACGAACGCTACGTCAGCTTCTTCCAATCACAGATCTGAAACAGTTTATCCAACAGGAATACTTTTATCTGCAGCGTTGACAGAAGAAGACGCAGACTGAGAGGATAAAACATGAAGCTGCTTATTCACGCCAATTCAGTGTGTTCGGGAGGATATCTAAGCAGAAAACTTTGAAATGAGTTTGACCTGTTTGACAGCAGCCCTGAAGGAAACTCTGTCCATTAAATCCTCAAACTACACCTCACGTCAAATTTCCAACTCTTGAACTTGTCCAGCTCAGGGTAATTCATTTACTGTTGTTTTGCACAGACTCACTGGTGTTGGTTTACATGTCTAAATTCTTGCTAGTGTTGTACGTCGCTTTGGTACGGTGGCTGGTGGGTGTCAGACAATTTGCAAAAGCCACAAAACAACGGAAGTTAAAGGAGGCAACTCGTCCAAAAGGACACAGAAAATTTGTAAATAAAGCTTTGTTGGGGTGTTTCCTTGTGATATCCTTCATAGTAAATATATTTCTTTGTTTACATTAGCATTAGAGCTATATTTATCATAGCTTAGGTTATAAAAGAAAACAATCATTAACTTACTTTCACAACTTTTTTGTGTCTGTTAGGAAAACTGTCCTCTTAACTTCTGTTGTGGTGTGGCTTTTGCAAATCGGGTGATACCTATCTGCCACCGTATTTTGGACAAAGGCATCTGCTGAATGATATTGTAGAATTATAGCATATAGAGCTGCCTCACTGGTCAGGTTTCTTTTGGTTTATAGTGGTGTTTTGTTTTCAGTCCCGCTGTTTGAATGCTTGTTTTTTCAACCAGTGTTGGGCCAGTTACTGAAAAAAAAGTAATAAATTACTCATTATTTGTCGCCCTTTTTAAAATTAATATTACTTTACTAATTAATCCCAAGCAAAATTTAAACTGGTGCGTTCCATTTGTACTCAGAAGTTGGGATTAACAAGTTCCAAGTTAGAAATTTCGCCTGGGAAGTCGGGGGATCTAGACCACCCCGAAGTTAACAATCAGAGATGGCTGCCCCAGGTGTAAACAGTAATTAAGCTCCTGTAATATTCCATTCATTTTAGACTTTCTGACAAGTGTTTGTTGCAACGAATCAGCTGCATATATAGGGATGTGTGTATAGAAATACTGCTGTTATGGCAAGTTTTTCCAACTTGGCAACTGGAACGCTTTAAACCCCCCAATCCCCAGTTCCTACGTAGCCTAAATAGGACACACCATATATCACGCTCCTGATTATATAACTTTTTTTTACACTCTATGAAGTTGGTAACTGTGTCTTTTTTCCTCATGACTCTGAGTTTGCCGTGTGAATGTCATGAGGGAAATTGTCAGCAGGTCGGTTTTTTCGGCAGCCTATGACACATCTGGTTCAACCAAGGATGATCAAGGGGTCAAATATTTTTACCAATATTTGCTCTGGAAAATATTTGTTTTTTTCTTGTAGCCTTCACTGAACAAGGCTCACATATCCAAGGAATGGATGAACCAAAGAAAGAGTTCCCACTTCCTGATTCTTCACACATTTTAGAGCCTTACTTTTTGGTCTGTTGATGATACTTTTTTTTTTCATTTTATGAGAGTTGTTTATGGAAAAGTATAAGAAGAGCACTTCACTTTACCATGTATTGTTCTACTGCAATATATTTTGATGCAATTGTTTGGGTATTTTATGTCAGGCAAAACATACCACACTGCAAAAAAAATGGAAATCTTTTCAAGTGTTTTTATCTTACTATAAGTAAGACTATCTTTTATTACGCTCGGTCCAGAAAAATGTCTTGTTTCAAGTTGTTTAAAGACAAAACATGATGTCTTTATTCTTTTAAGACGTTAAAAAAATCTGCCAATGGAAGAAGAAAAGTTTTCCAGGAAATTTGCTTGACAAGAATAATGTCTTTATACAAGTAATTTTTTTCTTGTTCCAATGGCAGAATTTTTTTCCCCTTGGTACAAGCAATTCAGACCTCATTTTTGTCTTTAAATAACTTAAAACAAGACATTTTTTGGACTGGTCAAGTGAATGTGGCTCATATAAAGTCTAAAAAGACATTTTCTACGAAAAATAAGAAAAAAACACTTATTAAGATTTCAGATTTTTGGCAGTTCAGATGTTAGTAATGGTGTTTCTATTTGTAGCAGTAGTGTTATAGGTTACTGAGGGGAGAACAGCTAGCTTACTGTAAAAAAGCGGGGTTAGCCTGTAGTATGAATGCAACTGACCCGCAAATAAAAGAAACTATATAAGTGGGAGAATATGGTCCTTTCCAAATCAGTGAAATCACTTTTAAATCTATCCTTTCTGATAAATTATTGGTTTAATAAGTGAGTAGGGATAACAGGCATGGAACTGGATATATGAGCTGTTTGGTAAAACCACAAGCTTCTTTAGGATGACAAATTCTTGCTTTAGCGACCTGCCCACTTTATATTATCTCTTTAATACTCTGCCTCTGCCAGTTTTTAGTAGAAACCTCTTGTAACTGTTAATTTTATTTAAACCAAAAAATCAGCATCGTGCAAACAATCAACACTCAATATGCCATCACAAATATTAAAACCATTCCCACTGCACTGCCTACAATCTCTGCCCACACAATGATTCATGGGTAATTATAATCCAATCATATCAAATACAATAGTCATCTCTGAGAAAGGCCTGATGCTGCTGAGGGTTGAGAATCACTTTAATGCTTCTCTATTTTTATTACTTTATGGACGTTTTATTGTAGTGAAGGACGTCAGCAGCGTCATTTTCTAACATTTACAACCAAACTGCTCCACCCCTGTGCTTCAGGGGTCACTATCTGACAGGGATGAATGGAAATTTGGCACTCGATTTAAAAACGTTCAAGCAACAAAGACTTATTAATCATACAACAGAAGTTGCCAAAATCAAGCATTTTTTCAAGATATGTGAGGGGGATTCAAATCTTAAGGTCAGAAGAATCTCTTTTTTTGAAGACCTTCTCGCAAGGACCAACTCGGCCAATTCTCTCCTCAAAACTGTCCTTTAACTTTTTTACCGAGCCTTTCTCGGTCTAGAACAAAAAATGTTCATATTAATAGACAAGTAAAGCTTAATCTCTAACATTTTAATTTATTTGCTAATTAATTTAAGGAAACATGTAAAAATAGAAATGTTACCCTGAGCAAACACTGTACCCTTACAGATTCACCATGACAACACTTTGGTTACTGTCTTTGGGTTTACAAACTCTTCAAAAACAAACTGGTCATTAGTTTTTTGTTTGTTGTGCCTCTGCAGTTTTCACCTAGATAAATTTGATGTTAGTTTTAGTAAAGTTTAGTTTCAGGCTCTGGTCTACTGGAGTGAACTTTGTGAGCCGTCTTTACAGAGCACAGGCTCATATCCTCCACACATTTTTCCCACAATGAAAAGTCAGTCTCCTGAAAGCCACAGAAGTGAAGTATTTCGTTAAAGATTCTATGAAGAGGATCTGTTTTAATAGGACTCCCTCGCCACCTTGTTGCTCTGAGTCTCACGCACACTATCGTAAATTACTTTTAGTGAAGCGTGTTTGTTTTGGAACTAAATGGAGATCAGATTGAAACAAATTTTATTGTTGAAGACAAATTTTTACTGGATACGACGTGTGGAGGTAAGGTATTGATCAATACATTTACGTAGTGCTACGGTTTGAATTGAGACATCAGGCAAAAGTAGTAGCAGCCAGCAATATGTAGTGCTATCAGCAGCCCGGTGCTCCGACGTAGGCTAACATGACAACAAAAAACACTGTCAAATTATATGTTGTTTAGTAGCTGTTTATATTTAGGGCAGCTGGCAGTCCAATGCTCTAATATCGCGGCCACACTGGACATGAATTGGCAAATGCACGCGCATGTAACGCCTGTGACGCGCTGCGAGAACGCCCGAGGCTGGATGCTGGAGAAGCAGCTGAGGGGCTGACGCGCATTACTGTGCAGCCGGAGAAGAGAGCCACTCATTTAAAGACGGAAAGCCCAAAAGAGCAGCTGAAAAACAATGAGCTGTAGTTTCAAAAGTATGACAGGAGAGTGTGTGAAAGCTTTGGAGATCACAATCAAGGCCTGCTGCCTCTTCCTGGTAATCCACCTCCACTGGCCCTGCCTGGCTGCTCCCTGGGACCTCATCCTCCACCCCCGAACCCCCGACCCATGTTCCCGGAGGTCTCTCTGGGGACCAATGAAGGGGTCGAGGAAAGAGAGGACCACAGAGAACTTCTGTCTTTTCCCGGGTTCTGCCCCTGCCCGACTTATTTTTCCTGCTCCTTCCTCTTCTCTTTCTGGTTGGTGTCCCTGACGCTCTTCCAGCTTTTACGACAAAACTCCACTGAGGAAAACACAGTCGGACTCAGTGATGACCCGTGCAGGCAAATCCAGCTGGAAACAAATGTTTACAGAACTTACCTTCAAAACCTTTCTCCTCAGAGACTTTCACCCAAGCCTGCGCTAAAGCCTGAAATGTGTCGACGCTCAAAACGCATCTCCTCCAATGTGACGTCCGGGGTGAAGCGGCGTCCAAACACGTCTTTGCATTGACTTTGTATGAAATCTCGTCGCAAATTTGCGTCCGGTGTGGACGTGTCTGTAATGTGTAAGATTAGTGAATCCTGGTTCTGTCCTGCCAGTCATCTACCAATCAGAGCTAACGTAACCTCACTCTTCATTTTATTGATAGACTCTCAAGTTTGAACAAACCACTGCAGAATAACTGCTGACTGTGGGTTGGAGTCAACATTAGCACAAACAGTTTAGTCCTTTTAGCCTTTAGCTCATGCTCTATCTCTCTCCTGTTTCTCTTTCTTCTGCTCTTCTTCTGGTACAGTGTGGCCTTCAGGCAATGTTCAGACATGAAATCTCATGAAAAGATTGAAAAAATGTGCTGAAATATGAATAAATAACTCTTTTTTTCCATTACTGACCATTATGGTACAGTGTTGCGTCAAGGCAACAAAACCCCAAAAGTATCTATAATTTTTTTTTAAAATGTCTTTAGGATATGAATAATTGATTTACTTTAAGACAGAAACAAAACACTGAAAACCTTTTTTTTCTAACTGGCCTCACTATGCATGCCACAGAGGGTTAATGTTACATTTGAAAATCTCTGACTGTTGAGACCAAACTGACATGTTCTGGAGGGAAGCGGGCCTCTCCTGCCTGTCGAGATACAGGTATCAGGCTCCTCTTGATGCTCATAACGCAGTCCCTCAGCCCGTCTTTAATGGTATTTAGGCCAAACGTGACAGGAATACTTCCCCCTTCAAAGTCAAGCAGTCAGTTGCACTGATAGTCTCCCGTTCATCGACTGCTGTGGCGGGGAGGCAAAGGAGTCAAGCGCACTCAGCCTTTGCTCTCTGCGTGGGCTTCATCTTCTGGATATCTGTCTCTTTGGGGGCGGCCATTTTAATATTCAAACGAAGCAGAGAGAACAAGTGCAGAGGGACAGCGGCCATTTGAATAATTGAAGAGGCTCCGTAGTGCTAGAGGATCCTCTCTCTCCTCTCTCCTCACCATATTTTCTCTTCCATCTTTTTTTTTTTTCTTCCTTCTCTACCCCAGCCCGGCTTCTTGAAGTTTGTCCCAGAAAGCAGTCTGGGACATGTGCTACCACAGCAGCAGATCCGGCGCTCCCAATAGGCTGATGGAAGAAGATAGAAAAGACTGAAGAGGGAAAAGAGACGTCTCGCAGAGAGCGGGGCTGAGAAAAATAGAGGGCAAAACCGTGACAGAAACGTGGCGACGGACCAAAATGAGAGACAAAACGAATCAGTCGACGCCATCTCTGCCCGTAATTTGTTCAACACTTCTGCATGGCTCCCCCATGTGTGGCCTGCAATTTGTTTCACGGGCTTTAAAGCCAAGATGTCTGAGTAAGTCAGCAATGGAGAATCTCTTCTTCTGAGCATCTGAATGAAGCACAAAGCAGCTCCACAGTCTCCATGTTCCTCAGCTTTATCACATCTTGTGTTGTTCAGTGGAGGAAATACAAAGTGAGAGCTGTTGTACTTTCTGTTCACGATGGAAAAAGAAGACTTTCCCTCAGTTCCTTGCTGAGATGTTCACAAGACTTTTTTTGCAAGTCCAAGTCAAGTCCCAGGTCTTTGGTCACGAGTCTAAGTCAAGTCTCAAGTCTCTAAAAAAAAAGTCTTATGAGCTTTTGTCATCTGCTGCTGTCCGGCCTATTAAGAATACTGCACAGATATATCAACAGAAAGCATTCAAAGCATTTACTGTATTATTATCTCTCTTATCTATTAACATACAGCATCAGTACCAGGGGTGAGTATTAGAAAGAGCCTAACAATATGATATGCATCACGATACTTGGGTAACGATACAACTATTTGATTAAAAACAACTTTTCTATTCTGTTGTGTTTGAAATAATGAAAGTCAGATGCAGTGTTTCATACAAACACTTAAACTACAGTGACATTAAACTAAACTATTGGGTGAAAGACGTGGTCTGTTGGTGAAACTGATAAATGTCACTTGGTGTAACCAATGTTACTCATAAAAAATCAAATATTGCTCAAAACATTACTATGATTATTAGTTTTTGAGTCTACTACATTGTAAAAATTGAACTTGAAATGATTTTAAACTATCTGACCCAAGATTAGACAGGAAACATTGATGATTACAGAATCAAAACCCACATCAACTTAAGGAACAAAATATTTTGAATATACTTTGAGATTCTTTTTATTATAAGGTTAATGGGCAACATACAGCAGAGTAGCTCTTCAGCGCCATCTACTGCAGTGGTGGTGCGGAAAACATACCTTATTTCCAACTCCCCTAATATATGAATTTTTATTTTAACAAAAACATCACTAAGACTGAAAATATCAATATTTTATCACAGGTCAAAGTATTGCAATATATTGACGTATCAGTATGGCCGTGGCGGCTGCTGGTTAGTCGAGGGAGGAAAGCTCTTTTTTTTTCCAGCCTACATCATAAATTTATTTCTTTAAACGTAAATTCTTCCCCCGTTCCTTTACAAGAAAAGACAAGGTTGTACTTCAAGATCGCTGACTGGCTCATTTCACTGTCAGTCAAAAAGGGATTCAGCCTCAGACAGATCATCCAATCATCATGCAGAAGCCCAGCGTCCAGGCCAGCCCACTGCCTCATAGACCCCCAGAGACGCTGAGCGTCCAATGGGCGGGACAAAGCCCAGTGTTAATCCAATGACCGTCCAGTTTCCACAGTGGAACAACCCACTCTACGCTTCCCCACTGAAGTCAGAAGACGCTCAGCGTCTGACTGTGTTAAAGCGCTGAGACGCTGCAGGGATGAATGAGAAGGAGGTGGAGCCAGTTACCTGTGATAGGAGCTGATTCTGAACAAAAGATGAAGGAATTCTAGCTCAGATTTTATCAATGAAATGTTCACACAGCAGAACATATCAACACTTTTTAGGGACATTTTAGGGAAAGCTGAGCTTCCCTTGCAGTCTTAGAGCAGTTGCCACAGCAGTACTGATTCACTGTTTGCTATATGATCACTTTAAACAGGCCATTGCACTATAAAGGAAACACACAATGAATGCTTTCCTCTAAAGGAAACTGTATGCTTCCAACATGAACATAGTTACAGTACATGTTGCCCCCTGTTGTGCAGGCTCAGTGGGACCATAATAAGAACAAATATAGAAAATGTTACACCTCACTGAAGGACATTAAGTGGTCAGCAGTTAAGTTTAACCTGCCTGTAAGCCGACGTTGTAACTGTGTATTTTGGTGACAGCAGAACATAGATGATTAGCACTTTCTATGACAAGCAAACGTTTACTCATCTGTTCAAATATTCATTTACAAAGCTAGTAGAAAGCTAAGTGAACGTTACATAGCTAACACTTGGCTAACCGTCCCTATGCGCTAATGTGACTGACCTATCCGGGTGAGTTTACAGGTGCCTGATAAAATCTGATGTAGTGGATCCAGCATCTTTGATCTGGATCCTGCAGACTTTGCAGCCAGCACTCCTTTTGTTGGTACTATCCTGTTTGAAGTGTTTATAACCAAATGTAATAGTGGCTGACTAGTCAGAGGCCAAGAGCCACAAAAATTACCGTGCTACTACAAAGAGGCACATCACACAGGTGGTCTTACAACCCCACTTCCTGTAACACATAAACGAAATGACAAAAATGAAAATCTATCTATCTATCTATCTATCTATCTATCTATCTATCTATCTATCTATCTATCTATCTATCTATCTATCTAGACAAACAGCTATAAGCACATGAGCGATTGAGAGGAGCACATGGAGAAGAGAAACTGAAACTTAAGTATCAATCTCATCACCCAAGTATTGATCAATACTGATCCCAATGTTGGCGTCAACATTTTAATGTTTTAGATCGATCACTATTCATAACAATGTATACATATTTTTTTATGAATGGATCAAAGAGCCCCATACCCAAAGGCAAAGATCCACGTGTGGCACCCGAGCCACAGGTTGACCACCCCTAAACAAATGTTATCACTAATGGTCCGGTCGCCATTGTTGTAATGCGATGTACAGATGCGTTAAGTGGTTACCATGGGGGAAATAAAAGGAAGGAATTGGATTAAGCTCGCCAGATTTTCCTCAATCTTAAAAGAAAACATGATTGTCCTTGAGTCCCAAACCACGAGTCAGAGTCTAGTCTAAAGTCTCTGGGTGCGGGACTGAAGTGCCACACGAGATAGAGTCAAACTGAAGTCCCCATCTCTGGTTCCTTGTGAGTTAAAATTCATACGCCTGCATTTTCATCTGGGTGACTAAATTAAAAAAAAAAAGAAGAAATAATCGTTCAAGGCTCCTCCAGAATAAAGGTTGAGGGTTGACATTTTCCATCCGTCTGCATTCAAATGAATCAAATGAATCCTGTCAGAAATGCTAGATTAATACATCAAGATTCAGTTAATCATACTGCTGGCATATTTGATGGACTTCTTTTTTAAAGAGCATAAAAATAAAAGCCCGGTCCAAACCATTTCCAACTTTGCCTCTTGCATTGAAAAAGACGTAATGGAAGCTGTCAAGCTGTCAGAAATGTTTCAAGCTCCATGTGTTGATTTCGCCGCCCAGAAGTCATTTGTGGGCTGAAAATCGTTGGCAGTGACACAGAGTATTGCTGCTGTATGGCTTCAAATGTGGCTAAATAAGACCCACAGTATATTTATATTGTCCTTGTATGACAAACATTGTAATGAGGGAGTGCTTTGTTGAAGCAGCATGTGGCTGACGTTGATTTGATGGTGCAGATCTGCTGAGGCTTTCATTTACAGCAACACAAGCTGTGCATCCCCTCCCCTTGTTCGGCGCACTTTTATTTTTAATTTCCCTGCTCAGGAGATCTCCAGGAATTAAAATTCATATTTCATCAAAGCGTGAAGAAAATGCTGATTACAGGAAATACATCAAATGCATCTGTAGTGTTTGCAGGAGAGACTGTGAAAGTCTTGTTCTGTTATGTAAGAGTTATCTCATTAATATAAGTGCAGCGTATGAGAAATATTATTGAAGTGAAGCCCAATTAGGCCTCAGCGTATATAACACATAAAACCCACAGGGGTCCAGTTCTGCGCACCTCAATCAGACTCCATCTGAAGCAATTCACTCCCTTTCAGACTAGCCTTCCACTGATTTAGCCTCTGAAAGCAGGATTATATTTAATCTATGTGAAATTGGCTTGTGTTTTGACAAGCTAGCCTTTTAGTTATGCATGAAAGGAGAAAAGTTCTGACTCTCACAGATGTGGGGGAAAAGCACTAAAATGTTTTATGAGAGTGTGGGGACTTTTTTCAGTTCAAGGCACTAAAGCTGGATAACTGCTTCCTGATAAAATAAGAGGATTAAGATCTGGAATAACAGGTGTGGAATTAGCATTGTCCACTAAATTAAGATGTTATGACTCACTTAGCCATGTCAAGGCAAATCTGCTCAGGTATTGTGTCTGAATCTGCACTGAGGTGTGTTTGCTGTTTAAAGAGAGTCTTGGAGGAAAAGCTCGGACAATGACAAACTGAATCACAAGGACGCTGAAAACTTTCGGACAGAAAAACACATTTCTGAGGTGTTTACAGTAAACCTCACACATTTCTCATCACAACTGCACAAAAACCTCTTAAATTCAAACAAAAACCGTTGAATGATGAAGGCCACTGAGTTCTTCAAGGATAGTTTCCTGAGCTGCCAGTTTAGCTCAGCTGGTGCAGGTGCCTCATGTACTGAGGCCCGTCCTCACCACACTGATCGACTAGATTAGTTACAATTACTCATTACGTTCCCAGACAAGTAATTAAATCATTAACCAAAGTACTTCCTCATACATGTAATAAGTTACCAGGGAAAGCAACAATTGAATTTCTTTTTTTAAACAACCTTTGATTTTGCCAAAGAATGCAGTTATTGCCTTTTTCATCTGTGACGTTGAAGTCGTGTCTGTTTACTTCCATCCTGAAAACGCCAGCTTTCCAGGGATAAACCGATTATCGGGGCAGATATTTGGCATTTTGAAGCATATCAGCATCTGCCTTTTTTTTTTTTAATCTGATGGCTGATAAGAAACAAATCTAAAACTGCGTTGTTGCAGCACTCTGATGCAGCCGCTCTGCTGTCTGCAGTCACTGCCCAGCACTGTCCCACCCACAGTATCATCTGATTGGTTACAAGCAGAGCCATGGCTTGGTAAACAGCCAATCAGCAGTGCAGTTATTACAGTTATTGCAGTTACATTGAAATTTTGGAAAACTTTATTAACTGTAGAAAACTTTAGCTTTTTATTTTTTTAAGTTTTCATTTCACCTGTATAAAACATGCTGCTGAGCCTGGAGGCTGTTTCATAAACTCATGCTTGAAGGGATTTGTGCTTTGACTGCAAATTAATATCAGCTTCAAATATCGGATATCTGCCTCCTTTACTACAAATAATTGGTATTGGTCTATCTCTACTTGAAACATGCCATTCAGACCTCATTTTTGTCTTGTCTTGTGTTCTGTGTCTGGCTGAGTGATCCAGGTCAGATAGACCTGCCAACTCTCCTGATTTAGGAGGGATTCTCCCGCTTTTAAACCCTGTCTCTTCCTCTACTCCCGACTTGTAATTTCTCCAGATTAACTCCTTATTTTTAAGTCTGGTCCTGTCATCTCTGATTTTTTTTCAAATCAGCTATGTGTGCCTTACATTTGAACCTGGAAAAGCATCCACCCCTCTCCCTGGAGTTGGTTTGATCCAAAGACGCTGCATGAGATCCTCTCTGACTGCAGGTTACACAGACACACAGGTAGCTGTGGGATATTTGTTGCTGAAAAGTTGACTTTAGCATCAGCTCTTTGTTAAAGACGTGTCAACATGATTGTTCTCATCATTACTTGTGTGTCTGATGCTTTTTCCACGTTTTATAAACAGCTCCTCTCTGTGTCTGGCTAAACAAGCCAGGTCAGACATAGTAACGCGCCTTATTTCACTGTCGGTAACAATGTTATAACGCTTGAAATGTAATGGTGTTAGTTTCAACGTCATGATTTCCAACACTACTAATGCATTTCCTGTCTCTCTCTTGAGCTGTTTGATTTTGTGAAGACTAAAAGTCTCATAAAATACCTTTGAGGTGGCATCATGTGTGCTGTTAAAGGTAGGGTCTGTGGGTCTTTCCTAAAAAATAAAACGTCAACTTTCACAGGAATAATCCTGCTCACTCGTCTCCTCTGGGCCTGTATACATGTGTGTCAGTGTCTGTGTCTGCCTCAACCCCCTCCTCTGCCTGGATGTTGATGTTTTGGTTGTATTGGGATGTTTTTCTGGGTAGACGTAGCAGGGAGGAAGAAAAACGCAACCAAAGTGAAACGAAACACCAATCAGGTATAGCTTTTCGCAAGGTTAGCTTTCTGCTAACTAGGTATGTATCAAATACCCATGATTAGCTTGTGCTAACATGCCAAGTCAGGTGAACAGCTCTCGAGTCTCTCCCACATAAAAAACGTGACACTACTGGTAGTTGCTGGGCTAGTCGGTGTAGTCACTAGTCAGGGTTGGAGATTGTGGGTGTGTGCTGCTGCTGGCACTGAGCCCAGTTTGAATGTTGTGTTTACTAACAAGTAATGAAAATTCCTGCAGACGCTACCTTTAAGACGGATCATAGATAATTAATTGGAGGGGAAAACAAGTGTCTGAGTAAAGTATGGAGCCTCTGGAGTGATGGGACAGCATTCTTCCAAATAACTCTCCCTCTAGAGCTGAAACAGTTGCTTGATTAATTGATGAGTCGATCAAAAGAAGATTAATCTTCTGATTAATTTTGAAAACTCATTAATCATTTTGGTCAGTTTAGTGATGCTAGCTGTGCAGGTATTCAGATGGCGACATCAGTCTCTTGGTCCATCATTAAAGCGGGATACTCAGCAGATTAAAGAGAAATGTTGCTACAGATGTCACAGAGAGTTTTTGCTTTGTTTGTGCAGTGACGGCGTGTGCAGTCAAATGAAGCAATTAACTTTTCCAATTGCCTGAGAGCAAAGCTAAACCATCCCACAGGTAGCAGGAAAGAACGTGTACCAGCAGGAACAGCCTCGGCCTCACTCCTCTGTGTCTCTGTGGGGGTTTGGACACCTGGTGGAAGAGTTTTGAGTTTATATTTGAGCTCATTGTTCAGCTGACATGTCTTTTAGTGAGGGAACAGGACAAGAAAAAGAGAGCTGGGGAAGTCATGCATCAAACAGCCCGGGCTGGAATATAACTCAAGCCGCCAAGCCAAACTGAATCAAAATGTCACAGAGACACCTCTTCCTCATATTTTAACAAATACTTCAACTCTGTTTTTATCTGTTTCATCTTTTCCTCTTCACAAAACTTCACATCCATTTTGCAATACAAGCGTAGGCAGAGACGCCTGTTTGAAGCAGATTCCAATTGTTCCAGGCCACGAGTGATGGCGCCGATGCCAGAGGAAGAAATGATTTTGCAGCTGCGCCAAACTGCTTTCCAGGAACACATTGACAGGAACTGTCACCTTTCTTACAACAGCTCGGATGGTAAGGGCTGAAAATCTGCCAGAGATCCCAGTAACACCCAGACATGAGGAGTTTTGACTGAAATGTCACGGCAACTGGTGTTCGATGCCATCTGTCAAAGGTCTTCTGGAAATTTCTTGGTCTCATCCTCATCTCACCCCATCAGTGGTCCAAATTCACATCACTATGGGTGATGAATTCACTATTATGGGTTGTTCAAACAATGAGGTTGGTTGTCAATGACCATTAAGGCCTTCGACTGTGGCTTCAGTGTTAGTCGACTTGAGAGCAGAGTGAAGTGGCAAGAATATTACTTCTCTTTAATTGAAGCCTTAGATGCAACATAGGTGGATGGTAATAAAACATTTGTACTCAGATACTGTACTTGGGCATGCATCAGACTCTTGTTGGGAGTGGAAACGAGCAAAGTCGAGCAGGACCCGTTCCACATCTCAATTCATCCAAAAATAAAAATCCTGCTTTGCGCTGCCGAGTACCCAACAATGTTTTACCTCAGAACGCAAAAAAATGCAGTGGAAAAAAATCAGCGTTTACATGGAAACACTGAGGGACAGAAAACACTGTAGTGACATGCTCAGCCTGTAGCAGGCGCTACAGGATTTCTTGAACCTTCAATTTGCCTCAAGGAAAAATAAAGTATCTATCTATCTATCTATCTATCTATCTATCTATCTATCTATCTATCTATCTATCTATCTATCTATCTATCTATCTATCTATCTATCTATCTACCTAGCTAGCGTATATTGAATGCTAGTTGCAAAGTACACCATTAGATGCATATTTTGTTGAAAGGCAGTTACAGTCAGCAGATTCTGCAGACTCAGCAGCATAAGCCCAAAACAGTAATCTGTGGTGGTTGTAACAGCAGTACTGTTGCACAAGGCCTGGCATCAACTTGCTGTTTACACGGCAACAGTGGTGGAAAGAGTAGTACAAATTTGTACTGAAGTACAAGTTCTGTTACATTGCTTAAATTGTGGCGTTGGTGTCTGGTGTTTGCTCTGTTAGCCATGTCTGTGATTAGCATGATGCTACTCTGCCTTTTGGTATACCCTCTGTTGCTGGGTTAGCACGGCTAGCTCGTCCATCTTATTGGAGATAGATCTTACGTTCCAAATAACAATGGATGGAAGGACAGGTCGATGTCGTCACTTCTTAGCTCACACCTGAGAACCAGCACGTCGTCCTCACCTCCTTCTTCACAGCTTGTAGGAAACATCTGGCCTAGCACCGTTGGCATTAAATTGCTACAGGCTGCTAACAGCTGATTTCACATGTAAACAATCCAGCCATGGTTACTTATAGGATAAAAAGTAGTAAAAATATTGCTGAAGCCACAAAAATTTTGGTGTCCATGACCAACAAATGAGCCATATAAAGTAGTGATCCACTCCAAATTCAGAGATTACAAAAAAGAGATGAAAAAATCACAAGAAACACACAAAGAAGAGAGAGCTGCTACAAAAGGCAGCCATAGCCAACAGGGCGGCACCTAGCAACACACACTAGCAACACACACACAAAATTACACACTTGAAAAAAAAATACTCATAAAATAACAAGTACCAAAAAAATGTACTTAATTACAGTAACTTGTGTAGTTCTGCGCTAGGTTGTTTTTAGAAAAAAATCCACTCTGAAGGCTGTTTTCAAAGGTTTCCGTTTTAGGTCGGTGAAAACGCTGTTTCCTTGTAAATGAGAGGCCGAAATGCAACAATATCTCTGCGTTTCATCCTAAAATGGTTGTTGTGTTAACGGCCCCTAAGAAGGGCGAGAAAATCTTGCTTGAAAAATACCAATATGTAAACATCTGTTGGTTTTTTTGTATGTTTATTATCGTTTTTGTATACTACAGATTTTTGTGTAATGTCACTGAGTTCACACAGTTCAGTTTGCTTTACAAAGTATTTTATCCACATACTTTGTTTCACAAGTTGGAGAGTAAATGTGCATAGGCAAGGTCATTCTACTAATAAAGAAAACAACAGCCTGGTTCACTTCCTCTTTTTTTCTCTTTCTCCTTTCTAGATACACGTCTGAGAAAATCACACACATACACACATTAGATAACATGTTTTCTGAAGAGAAATCAGCTCAGTGCTGATTTTTGCATGTGACTAAAAAACGGTAAAACTGAGACCAACAGATTCTCCAGTTTTCATTCAGGGGTTACTCCTGTTGCATGGCCCCTGCCCCCAGGTGTTGTGAGAAGTTTATATCCAGAGCCAACAGCAGAACAGGGGCGTATTTAGTCGTTTGGGGGCCCAAGGCAAACTCAGTCCATGGGGCCCTCCATGTCCTTGTAACTCCTCTTCCTCAGAGCTAGACTGGCCTTCCCTGGGTCCACTGTCTCTTTCCCAGAATCAAGGCATGAGACAGTGCTAATCTTGTACATGCTAACTTAACGCAACTAAATGCATTTCCTCAAGTTCTGTACTTTAGTTTGATTTAGAAAAAAGTGAATAAATAATTTAGTCCACTTTGTCTTGGATTTGAAATCTTTTATGGTCAATTGACAGCTTATTTGTCCCACAGTGGGGAATTTACAGAGTAACAGTAACAAATAAGAAAGTATGTAGTGAAAAACATTACAATAGGTAAATACTGAAATAAATAATTTAGTAAAGGAAAAATATGTAAATATCAAGCACAACATCAAACTGGAAAAAAAAAATCTACTGAAAGAGGTGATATTTACAGTTACCATACTTTTTGGTACTATTATTTTAAAGTTAGTGTTTTTTTTATTTGACCCCCTGTCCAGTGAGTTATGTATCCAAAAAAGAGATTTTGTACAATAATGTTTACCACCAACTCAAAAAGTTTGATTTAGAGAAAATGATCCTGTTTCCTGGGCTAGATAAAGTCCTTAAAGTCCTAAAAGTCTTATATGTTTATCTCAGATCTCAGAGCAACATTGTTTTTATTTCTGACTTGGTTGAAAATAAGAAAAAAATGGGGGGGAAAGTGATTTTACCACTTTCTTCCTGAATCAAATGTTCAGATGTGTTGTAACATGGAATAGCCCATTGAATAAGAAGGGAGGGGGAGTACCCAAAACCATCATTGAAGATTAAGCCTTTTGATGTATTTTGAAGCATTTAGAAAAAAGAAATGCTTTCAATTGCAGAGAACTTCATAAATCAGTTTTTAAGAGATGCTTTGGGGGCCCCTGGGAATCTTGGGGCCCCAGGCAACTGCCTGTGTTTGCCTAATTGTAGCTACGCCCCTGCAGCAGAATAAGCTGTTTGGCATTGGCAGAGAAGATTTGGCACATTTTTCATGGGTACAACCCACACTCTGCTCAGATTAAATAAAATCATAAGATTAATAATCTACCAAATGCAAGTTACCTCTCTTTTTGTGCCACGTTGACATCGCAGACATTTGTTGTTGCAGCCTCTCTGTGATCACTGGACGCTAATGCAGGAATAAAACTTTTAACACCCCTCACATGTGATGAAGAGCGTTGTCATCTGATACTTGTCATCCCCGTGGAGTGTTTCCATTCTCATCATACAACCCGTGCCCTCCTGCTCACTACAGTCACACCTGTGCTCATTGTTTCATGTCCCTGATAACACATCCAGGTGTGTCCCATCACCCTGCGGCAGATTAGCTGTCATCACTCACTCTGGGTCCTTCACAGGCTCTCACGCTCTCCCTCTCATTAGATTCTTCATATGATCAAAACATCATGTCACGCAGCTCCATTATGACTGATTTGTATTCATCTTTGTTCTCCGTCCTTCTCCCTCTCTCATAAAGCAGCGTGGCCCCGGTGACCGGGAGCCACTCCGTCACGAAGCCGACTTTGCTCCATTATGTCATCTAATGAGACCTGCTGTTCGTCTCAGATTAAATGAATGCACACTCACTTGTCTGTCCGCGGGTCTCAAAGTCACCACATTTCCTTTCCTGGAAATCACTCGTCAAAACATTCTCATGGAGCGTCTTTCATTTTTGATTCTCATCTTTTTTTTTGTTGTTCTGTTTCTTTTTTTGTTTTATTTATTTACAAAAAGCACCTTGTAACCCTGGGCCTTAAAAAAGTGCAATGCTAATGAGTTCATTCTTCACCTGTTGGCTCATTAATGAGTGAGCACACCTTTTCTTTCACCAGTAAGCAGGTTTCTGCCACAAACACACGTTGCCTTGGTTACTTTTGAGTGCGTTTGACAGCGTTTATAAAAGGAGTTAGTTAATACAGGTAAACAAGCTCATTGCAAATAGCAGGTTGGGAAATAATAGTGTTTCATAATCGTAATTAATCCCAGCTGATTACAGACTTCTTTTGTCTGAGCTGGGAGAGCAGCAAGACCTCGACATGTTGCATGTGGATTTATTTGTGGATGCAGAGAGTGGAAATGGTCTGTTTTGGATGACTGGAGAGAGACTAACGCCTGTAGGTGGCAACCATACCTCATCAACAATTGAGTCATGCATGCACGCGCGCGCATGCACGCACAATCACACACTCAGAGACGTCAGATCTGGGCTTTATGCGTTAATGCTATTGATCTCTGATAATTAACGACCGCTGGGTGATTAAAATGGGCAGATGGACGCGCGGGCAAAGTGGTCAAAGTTAAAGTGGTCCCTGGGCGATACGGGAACACGCTCGAGCCGCCTACGCACGCGCGCGCCTACAGTACCTAGACGTGGACACACGCGCAGGAGCAGCGCGCGCTTGCAGATCTGTGCCTGAAGACCGTGATTTCAGCGTGCTCGCTATTCAAGTCATGGACTGCAGCGAGCGGGGGAACCATTAGGAGCCGGTGGCGAAAAGCCGCTTTATTTGCAACACACGGACGATGCCGCTGCTGCCGCTGCTGCCACCACGCCACCCGGGTCGGACACGCGCTCCCTGACAGGCGGAATAATCACTAATAGCAGCGTTTATGTAATCAATACAGACGGATTGCTTTCGGGGGGAAATAGCATCCCAGGGATTCTTCCCTCTCTACTTGGTCGGTGATACTGTAGGTGCCATATGCTCTGCGATTTTTAGAGCAGCCTATGGCAACCCGCTTGTCCTGATGCGACGCGTGTGATGGTTGCAGTGGGACGGATATCCTTAATTTTTATCCAATAGGCGTTCTCAGGGTTTTTGTAGGACGCTTCTGCACTGACCTTAACAATGCTTTAAAAAGGTAATTGTTAAATGTCACGTCTGTGTTCTGATCCCATTCATTTGTTTCTTAGAGGAGAAAAAAAACGCCAAAAATCCCTGAAACACTCCTCTTTGGTTTCTTCTTTTTCTCGATTTTGATTTTTTCTAAGAAGAGGACCACCAGTGGGAGTCAAAAATCTGGACTGTGACTGGTTTGGGGGCCTGAGACAGACTTGATCCCCCCCACCACCATCAAAAACTCTGCAGGATTTCCTCCTCCTCACTCCAGAGGAATATCTTCCAAGTCCTGGGGGGTGATTCTGCTGGTTCCTCTGAGGGGGTTTTTTCATCGTTGCTCATTACATCCAAGGGAATGGTGGCCGCACCGCACATCCCCGCAACTCTTTCTGAATGTTTGGCGTTTTTTCGCAGGCGAGCATCTTGACTTGTGATCGAGAGAGACGCGGACTGCAGCAGCCTCCTTTTTCACATGGAGATTTGTGCCTCGGTTGTACTGCAAATCTTCAAAACGGGGACCGGGGCCCTGCTGGTTTTTCCTTCACTGCTCTCAACCCCGATACCATTTATTCGAGAAAATGCGTAAGTATCCCTCTGAATCCTGCTCATTTCAGCCCACTGGGCGCGATTCTCTGCTGTGTATTGCCATGCAGACTTATTTTTCATCGCTGTTTGACCGGATGTGATACGCGCTTTGCTCACAGACTTCCATATGAAGAAATAGACTTTTCTTTTCAGTCATCTGTCCTCATCTCCTCTTCATAGGTAGGTTATAGTATCTGTCGCATCCTCTTCTGGTGTGTGAGCGCATGTGTGTGTGTGTGTATGTGTGTGAGATATATAGGAGCAGATATGGAGATAAAGGCAGGGGGTTGAGGGGATGGAGAGGGGTGACTGGTGCAACAAATTGTGCGTTTGAGCGCTTGCTGGAGGACTGTACGGTCCGTGGTGGTCCCTGTTGCCAGCAGGACGTTACAGCGAGAAAAGGGCCTACGTCATATGGTAATTCAAATTCAGTTCAGGTATTCTCAGCATACACGTTTGCAGCAAAAAGAGCGCCGGATTGGCCAGGTGGGCACGCTGGCACAGAGGAAGGGCGCTTTGAGTTCGAAATGTGGCGAAGCCAAATCTTCAGGTCAAGCTTTCACACACACTAACACACACCTTCTGCACATTTCCCCTCTCCTCTCCTCTCCTCTCTGTCTATGTGCTTCTCCCTGCGTGTTGACCCAGTATGTCTGCAAACCCCCTCAGCAAAGCCACCCAAGGGTGATGCACAGAAATGAGGCTGTCATCCCCCCTCCTTCCACAGCTTCAGCACCTTTTTTTGAAAACCTCGTCCTCAAATTGTTGCTTTAGCCTTTTAACCAGAACGTGAAAAGGAGCTGTCCATCAGTGGGAGGTGCTGAAATGCCCTGATGCTGAAAATACTTGTGTGTTGGCTGAAGTGGGTAGAGGGAGCTGCGTTTTGGAGCAGACATCAAATCTGAAATTGCTCGTTTCTGCTGCAGCCAAAAAGCATTACACTTAAACCTGAACCAGTTCTGTCCTCAAGTGAACACTTCCACGTTCACATCTGGCCGTTTTACAACCCGCCCGTGAAGTGAAGTGAAGGACACGGGCTGTGTGTTGGAGAACGGCTCTGACATTCAGGGTTCGGTTTTTCACATCAATAAGATTATGGTCTACCTGTTATAGTTCACCTTTGCTCCGTCTGATTGGGCTGGGAATTAAATTCTGCACAGACATTTCAGCTGAAAGCAGCGAGGTCGGCGTCTGAAACACAGTCCTTCTCTTTGTGCCAGTAAAATGTCTGATTACCCAGAGTAAATGCTGGTTTTACACTTGAAACTATCTTGGATTGAGTTGTTACTGGTGCTTTAACTAACATATGGTGTAATCAGTGAAATCAGATTTTAATCATCTTAGTGTTTTACACTTAGCTTTAAAACTGGATGTTCAAACTGGCCTCAGTTTCTGTGTTATAGGACTAGAGCTGAAATTAAGGCCACACACACCAATAAGTGTCTCAATAGGGCAATGGGTCGACATGAGACACCTGAGCATCTACACTGAGTTATGTGGAAAAAACTGAGATCTTATCAAGTGTTTTTGTCTTGTTTTCAGCAGAAAATGTCTTTTTAGACTTAATATGAGCCACATCCACCTGACCAGTCCAGAAAAATGTCTGATTTCAAGTTATTTTTACTTGTTACAAGCAATTCAGACCACATTGTCCTCTTTAAATAACTTGAAATCAGACATTTTTCTGGACTGGTCAGCTGAGTGTGGCTCATATTAAATCTTAAAAGATATTTTCTAATGAAAATAAGACAAAAACACTTGATAAGATTTAATTTTTGTCCTTTGAGGGATAGCTTAATGAGGCGTGCAGCCTAGACCACCATGCCATACCAAAAAAAATAAAAAAATCTTATCAAGTGTTTTTGCCTTATTGTCATTAGAAAAATGCCTTTTAGACTTAATATAAGCCACATTCACCTGACCAGTCCAGAAAAAGTCTAATTTAAGTTTTTTTTACTTGCTACAGCAATTAAGACCTCATTTTCCTCTGTAAATAACTTGAAATAATACATTTTCCTGGACTGATCAGTTGATTGTGGCTCATATTGAGTCTAAAAAGACATTTTCTACTGACATTAAGACAAAAAACCTTCATAAGATTTCAGTTTTTTACAACATGTGGGAAAACTTGAACTTAACACTATCAACGAGTTAAGAGCAACAATGACTAATCAATAGATGATCAAAAGGAAATGACTCAGATAATATGTGAGCTGTTTGTGATATTTCAAGGAGAAATGTCAAACAGTTTTTGCACTGCAAAAACTGAAATCTTATCAAAGGTTTTTGTCTTATTTTCAGCAAAAAATGCCTTTTTAGGCTTAACATGAGCCACATTCAACTTACCAATCCAGAAAAACCTCTTGTTGCTTAAAGACAAAAATGAGGTCTGAAAACAATCTGCCAATGGAACAAGACCTCATTTTTGTCTTTAAATAACTTAAAAAAAGAAAAAAAAAATGGACTGGCCAGTTGAATGTGGCTTATGTGAAGTCTAAAAAGACATTTTCTGCTGACAATAAGACAAAAACCCTTCATAAGATTTCAGTTCGTCATGTAGTATGTGAAAGTCCTGGGTGATCTGAGTCCACTGATTTGAAATCTTGAAGATCATAATGAGCAGTTTAGTTTTTCACATTGAGATGAGAAAATGTGAAAATAATCAGAAAATGAATCAGCTGGAAGAACAATAATATGATATTCTCACATTCACCAGCTCTGGTGGTTCACTCTGTGCCAGGGGCGGCGTTACGGGGGGTCCCAAAGGTGCCAGGCCCACCTTAAACTTTTCTTAAAATTCTTATATTTTTAATTCAGTTTTAAAAAAGCTTGGCATTTTTTTTTGACTTCATGTTGTTAGCGTTCGATAACCTGTCTTTGTGAAATGAGCCATGTTTTTTAGCTCGCTGGACAAACATTTTTAAAAGTTATTCAGCTTCATGTGAGCGGGATCAGAACATTATTTTGGGAAAGACTGGAGGTTTTTATTTATTTTATCTAACTGTTGCTCTTTAGGGATGGGTACCGAATTAGGTACTTTTATAGGTACCAACCGATTTCTGTCAAAAGTACCAGGTACCGGTTCATGTAAAATCAAAAGGTACCATGTTTAGGTACATAAATGCATACTTGTGACTGTGAGGGAGTGGAAGGGTAGCCAATTTTCCATGCTGGACATGAACACAGCATTGCAAGGTTATTAAATGAAGAATAAATATGTGTAGTCAAAAAAAATATGTATTTTATTACTAAACAAATTGGTATTGGTACCGATTGCCAGGTACCGGGGATCAGTACCGTATCGTTTCAAATGTGAAAGGTACCCACCCCTATTGCTCTTACAGCTTATAATGCAAAAATGCAAATTAAAGGTAAAAAAAAAATCTGCTTTTAAACCACTCATAGCGTAAATTGTCAGTCATTTTTACTGATTAAATTAATCATCTACAAACTTTTTTAACTTAAGGCTTAATCAAAATCTGTCTTGGGCACCCAGAGCTGAAATCCTGGCTCCGCCCCTGCTCTGTGCTCTGCTTTTTGGGGAGGATGTGGTGACCATTACTGCCAGACATGATTTCCATGCAGCTCTAGGAGCCGTCGTAGCTTTTTTGAGTTTGTCACTTTGTAATAATCCCGGGTCAGCAGGACAGAAACACAGACGCAGAAGGAATGCGATCACCCTGACAGGCGTGGCAGGTTTTGGCTCTCACCTGCCTGATCGGGGCCTGAATGGACGTGAAGCGTGCCAGGATGGCTCACCAGAACAGCTCCGACAGAAGCCGTCACTGTGGGAAATACGCACTTGGGCGAGTGCATTTCTTTTCAAGCGTGACGCCCGTGCAGTCAACCACTGGTTCAGGACGGGGTGGATGGTGACTCATCTAACTATCCAGGATTTTTCCACTTCAGCAAACAACTGCTTTTGTTCTGCCATGAAAAAGAGGTAATTTACCTATAAATAAGGGCTTTACGAGATGCAATCCCGTCATAATATTGCCTCCTAAATTGACCTGATAAGCTGCCTCCTACACCTCAAACAGACATGTGCAGCGAGTTAAAATAGAGCACCCAGACAGCCTCCTTTTTATGTTTGAAAATAATGCACAAACGTCCCTGAAGAGGACTGCACGCACCTGTTCTTCTTCACAGCCACATTTCACTAAAACCGAGCAGCTCCAGGAGAATTAACTCCCTCTTTAAAACTCACTGATGGCTTCCTTCAGCCGCTGGAGCCGACTTTAATCCTGAACTTTTGTTTTTAAGCTGTGTCATTGCACACAGAGCAGGGAGAGAACAACAGCATGGCTGTAAACTTCACAAAACAAGCCTCTAAATGGATCTGCAGTTTCCAATGTTCACAAGCTTTTTACCAGGCGCCAAATTTTTCCCAGAGCTGCCCCTCTTTCCAAAACAAACAGGCCCAGTGATTAAAATTGGTGAATTTAGCAGGTTTTATGTTAAAATCAGGGTTTGCTCAAAAGCCACTGATTGGCAAAGGAGTCAGGGGGGCTGCAGCTCGCTGGTTTGTCTTCTTTGGCACCTGGGAGTCACAAGGTTATAAACAGGAGCTTCATTATGCACAGACGTCTCCAAGAAAATGAAAACTAGAATTCACTCAGAAAAAAAACACTAAATGAAGCAGCTTTGTTTTAAAATCATTGTTTTTGTTGTGCTTCAGGAAGGTTTTCACACCCTGCAAAAAAATGAAATCTTATCAAGTGTTTTTGTCGTATTTTTAGTAGAAAATGTCATTTTAGACTTAATATGAGCCACATCCACCTGACCAGTCCCAAAAAATGTCTTATTTCAAGTTATTTAAAGACAAAATGAGGTCTGAATTGCTTCTAACAAAAAAAAATCTACCAATGGAACAAGAGAAAAGTTGCTTGTATTGAGACATTATTGTGGTTTCAAGCAAATTTTCTAGCACATTTTTTCATTTTTCTGGACTGATAAATGTTGCTCTTATTAAGGATAACTAGAAAAGCAGTCAGAGAGCGCAGACCTCCACCAAGCATATTGTGATTGTCACCAACACTTTAGTCCGACTTTAATGTTATACTCCCTTTCAGCAGACTGTCTGCTACAATTTGTTGTTAGTTACAGGTTTGTACGAAGATTTGTTTCCTGACAGTGTTGAAAATGATGATGACCCAGTACATATTTCTTATTCCAGATTTTAGTATCCAGAATATTGGCAGGATCTGGATCGTACTTTTACATCTGTCAGAAATTATGGTGACCTTGTCTTGTATTGTTTTGCAAAGCAATCCGACCATTTATGGTGGAGTTATAAACACATATGGTGAAAACAGCCCTATCTCACAATGATAAAGAATCCTTTAAAATAAGTCCTGGATCCAGACGGTGATCCAGATCACCTCCAAAATTTAATCACTTTTTCCTTATCCCATTTCCTGAAAATTTCATCAAGATCCGTTTGTAACTTTTTGAGTTATGCCAAACAAACTCTCCCAAAAACATGACCTTTATGGCGGAGGTAACAAGACAATGTCTACTTAAAATAAGACAAAAACACTTGATAAGATTTCATTATTTGCAGTAAAAGCCTATCTTAACACATGGAAGGTTTGTCTTGAAGTTTAGGCAGAAAAACAGTGAACTCAAAAGTTTTATGAAGAAATACATTTCCAAATTAAAAGTCATTTAACAGCCAAACGATAGGTTGAATCTCACAGCGTGGTGTAGTTTGGAAAGAGTTCGATCTGGAAAACTGAGATAAAGTTGTACGAAAGCTGTGTTTAGTTAAAATGGAAAACTCAACCAAGGTTATGTGAAACCTGTAGGGATAGACCCATTAACGGCATTGGTAGTTAGCATTTTGAAGCATATCAGCATCAGCCTTTTCTTTTTTTTAATTCAGCGGCTAAAAAAGAAATTAAATTTCAGACCGTGTTATTTTGGCTCCTCTCTGTCTGCGGTCGTTACTCGGTCTCTAGCATCGTCCCACCCACAGTACCATCTGGTTAATGACACGCAGAGACATTTTTAAAAAACTTGACTTACTGTAGAAAACTTTAGAGAGCTATTCATATTTTTAAGTTTTCATTTAACTTTATAAGACAACTGCTGAGCCTGGGAGCTGTTTACACTGCAACAACTGAAATCTTATCAAGTCATTTAGTCTAATCTTGAGTAAAAAAATGTCTTTTTAGACTCAATATGCGCCACATTTACTTGACTAGTCGAGAAAAATGTCTAAATTAAAGTTACTTTAAGACAAAATGAGGTCTGAAAAACTTGCTAAAAAATTTGCTTGAAACTAGAATAATGTTTTAATACAAGTAACTCTTCTCTTGATCAATTGACTTTTTTTTTTTTAACTTGATACTAAGGATAGACTGATTATTGGCCAATTATTGGGGCCGATATTTGGCATTTTGAAGCATATCGGCATCCGCCTTTTTCCTAATCTGACAGTCCATAAGACACAAATATAAAACTGCGCTTTTGTGGCTCTGATGCAGCTGCTCCTCTGTCTGCAGTCACTACTCAGTCCCCAGCACTGTCCCACCCACAGCACCATCTGATTGGTTACAAGCAGAGCCATGGCTTGGGAAACAGCCAATCAGCAGTGCAGTTATTACAGTTATTGCAGTTACGCTGAAATTTTGGAAAACTTTATTTATTGTAGAAAACTTTAGCTGTTTATTTTTCTAAGTTTTGCTTTAAGGTATTTGCACTTTGACTGCAAATTAATATTGGCTTCAAATATTGATTATCGGTCTCCTTAACTACAAATAATTGGTTTCAGTATCGGCCTGGAAAAATCCATATCGGTCTATCTCTCTACAAGCAATTCAGACCTCATTTTTCTCTTGAAATAAGACATTTTTCTGGACTGATGAGTTGAATGCGGCTCATTTCAAATGTAATTAGACAAATTTGACCTAAAATAAGACAAAAACACTTGATAAGAGTTCAGTTTTTTCAGTGTAATCAACATATGCTTGGAGTTTGTATCATCCCAAATTTTGTCACCAATATTTTCACTTTTTCTGCAAATGAATATTGTCCCCAAATATCGGTTATCGGCTTCCTTGACAACTGATAATCGGTTTTGATATCGGCCCTAAAGAAAACATCAGTGTATCTCTAGAAACCAGCATGTGGACGTTACGCTGTAAAGAGACAGGTGGAGCAGCTCTGCTAATGTTAGCCACACTTGTAAACTGAAATGCACCAAACTTTTAGACTTGTCTGTTGCTCAGGTTTAGATTAAAAACCTTACTGCACCACCAGACCGCGTATATGTGTGTGAGAGTGTTTTTCCTTGGTGCAGAAGGAGCCAGATGATGATGATGATAGCAGATTTCCTGAGTGTATGAATCTACAAAGAGCTGTTTGTAATGAAACAGGCCGTTCCTGAGCTGCATGTTTGCTAATGTAGCACAAAAGTCTGATTTAGGATCCCAACATTAGTGTGACGTTAAGTGTCCCTGGGGCTCCATAAGAGTCTTTAAATTATAAAACACAAAATAATGTGTCTCTGGATGCTAAGAAAGAAGTTGGCCACTATAGCTGTGTGTCCGGGAAACAGCTTGCACTTTTCAAAGTGTGTCTAAGAGCCAAAGATGTTAGTTGGCGTAGGACTCAGTGGATTCATGTTGTTTTTTTTCTTTCTTAAAGATGTCAACTGACCCTCGAAGTCGAACCAGCATTCATTATTTATCTCCTAAACTCCTCGGGTTATCGGTCAGCCAGAGTTCAACGGCGCTGCAGCCGAGTGTCAGCCTGAAATCAGACGAAATCTGCTCCAACTGTGTTTAAAACTCAAGCATGTCGAGTGTCACACTGCGGAGCTGCTGAAACAAGCTAAATTACTGAACAGGTTATTAAGAGTGTTAGCGATTAGTCCAATAAAGATGATCTAATAACTACCCACCGTCATTATCCCAGTATTAGATTTTACCCGGCGCCTTCGTCTCAGATGTGGGAATCAGGAAATTTTACTCCCAGCTGTTTAGTGAAGACTGAGTAACCTCCGACAACTCTACAGCCCACTTTCTGTAATGATGGTGTTCGTTAAACCACAGCAGATCTTTCTTTGCTGAAAATATGCACTCGTATAGATAAATGTCCGTCTTTGAAAGCTTTGGGTTTCGACCTGTCATCTGCAAAAAATGCTGATTCATTTCCAAATCACTATCTTCTCTTCTGCACTTACGCTTTCGGAGATTGATGGGAGCAGTCAGTGTTTTTGAGGGATCCGCTTCCCCATACGGGGGCACCGTTTTGTTGTTTCATCAATTTATACTGTCGCCCCGGCCTTCTGCATACTTCTCAGTGTGATATGAGGATTGGTGTTGGGAGCGGCGATAAATTACAGCTGAGGTTGTGTCAGGATAAAGTGAAAAACAGCGCAGTCCTTCCAGGCGTGTGCTTTTTTATCTTAACTAAAACAGAAAGTGTTGACTGCGTATGACTGTATGCGTCTGTGTGACAAAAAGAGGTGAGTGGGGAGCAGCTTGAGATTAGAGCGACTTCCAGCCGGCTCCATTTTGATAGATAGCGCGCCGTATCTTTCCAGTAGTACCTCGGCGAAACATGTGTTTGTGTCGAGTCGAGAGACAGGCCCATCTGAACGAGTTGAACCGCTCGGGTGTGAAAGAGACCAATGCATGCCAGGCTGGAGAGACTTAGCATTCACTGTGGCAGCTTAAGTTATGCCTTTGTGCACCAGAAAGAGGATTATTCAGTGAATCCTGCTCTGTGTCATTCACCAGTCTGCATTTCTAAATCAACAAATATTAACGTAGTGATGTATGAAGAGGCTGAGTCTGTCCCTGTGCGCCTACCACTGCTCATTACCCCTCTGTGTCTGATCTGGAGTGACAGCAGAGATGCCGGCAAAAAATCATAACTTATGGCACAAATGTCATCATGACACATTCACTGTTTTGACTGTAGCCGTTGGTGCCTTATTTCACCATCTGTGCTGTGTACTATGTGTCTGCTGTGGCCTGCAGCTACAACCAGCCATCGACTCCAGTGAGAGGCCGTGATGGGAAGAGTATGCTCGGGCTACGGGTGCTGCTGTGTTTCTGCTTCTTCAGCAAACGGCTCCTTTCTGCAAATGCCATAATGCCCTTTATAGATTCCTCCACAGATTTCCAACAACCTACACGTCCACAGTTTAGCAATAATGCCCCCGTCAACATTATTTTCTGTGATTATAGGTACGGCGTTGCTGTGATGTGAGGCACAGCTGAGAACCGCCCACCGCTCTGAAGAATGCATAATCACAGTAAACAATGTCCTAAAGGCAATTACGCCTTTTATACAACACTTTCTCTGCTTTTTGGTTCCATTTCAGAAGTTTTATTCACAGGCTGAAGCAATGAGGACAAAATCAAGGCATGCATAACATGCTGGAAAATGCTTTGCATCATGGGAATTGTTCCTGAGAAGGTAGCTGCTTTGATTTTCCATATGCTTCGAAGATGATACACGCTCTTTAAGTTCTGAGCAGTGACCTTTTGTTCCCTCTGTTTTATAAGATGAAACACGAATTCGTTCATTAAAGATTTGCTCATCTGTCCGAGTCTTTAACTATCAACGTAGAAAACTGATCCAGAGTTGAACCGTTGGTATTAAGGTCAAAGACGTCTTCACATCAGAAAGCTTAGTGACTCATTATAAACATGTCTTAACCAGGGATGGTATAAAGGAGCTACACTGCAAAAAAACTGAATCTTATCCAGTGATTTTGTCTTATTTTAAGTAAAAAATTGTCGTATTACACTCAATATGAGCCACACTCAACTTATCAGTCTAGAAAAATGTCTTGATTTAAGTTATTTAAAGACAAAATGAGGTCTGAATTGTTTGTAACAAGTAAAAAAAAATCTGCAAAAGGAACAAGAAAAATTTGCTTGAAACCAGAAAAATGTTTTAATACAAGTAGGTTTTCTCTCGTTCCACTGGAATATTTTTTAAACTTGTTACAAGTTGATAAATAAAGTATATTCTTTTCTTTTCTATTCTATCCCATGTTTGCCGTACGTGGAGCTGTGACCCATAAATTTAGCGTAGGGAGCGGGACAGGAAGTCATGACAAGAAGCTACCGAAAAACACCCAGTGACTTTCAAAATAAAACAAACAGTGTCAAAATCAGTTTGTATTTATCTTGACTCCAATGATAAACGGACTTAATGAGGTTTTACAGCCCAACCAAGTGGCAACCTCCGGTCTGAGAATGTGAGACAATGTTGAAGTGCTGAAATCTGCTGTTTCTCGAGTGTTCGCTTGAGGCTGGCTCTGGAAGTAGCGGAAGTCACAAACACACCAAGCCAAAAAAGCTGTTTTCAAAGCAGAAATTAACCTTTTTACAGCCTGGTTCAAAAAATGTCTCCTGTCTCAGTCACTAATTTTACTAACAGCACCCACTGTAGGGGGGTGAATTTTTTCTAACTCAGCCGTTCAGAGGAAATTAAGATCGTGAGCTCCCCCAATAAGAGGCACAGCTGAGGGTCACGTGACGGCTGGCGCCCTATAGCTGTAGGCGAAGCCCTTGCCACCACCAATATGGCCGCTATAGCCGATCTGCTTCATTTTCTGTTTCAGAAACAGACGGGTGACGTCGGTGAGACTACGTCCATGTTTTATACAGTCTATGAGCCCAACATGAATGAAGAGAGGATCATCAATGAGGCGTGAGGGTGCCAGGAAGCCAAAGGCCCTTTTCCTAATTTCTGTCCAAGCTTTTAGGACAGAGAGCACGAAGAGGTCCTGAGAACGCAGAGTACTGTCTGGTACTTTTCTGCATGACAGTACCTGAAGTGGCCCCCTTATTACAAGACTAGATGCTCAGCGGTCCCTTTGGTAGTTTGACTTTAAGACCCCAGGTTGAACACAACACATGACCCACATTTTGGGCCTTTGATTGAAAAAGTATTTGAAAGAAAAACAAAAAAATCCTTAGTCTATACCATAGACTGTAAAAAAATATGGACGTCATCTTGCTTGGTTCGAAGTGAGGTCTCCACAAAAACTGCTCCCCCTGGTGGCTGGCTACAGTATAGGCCAAAAAATCTATCTCCCCAGTCATTCCAGATGGGCTGTGGTCAAACTTTAAAAAATTAATACACCTGGTAGAAATGTGTCTCACGTCTGATTGTTGTGGTGATTTGAAGATATCATTTGGCTGCCTTGTATTCAGGTCCTCTTTGTTCTGAAAAGTTTCGATTTCATTTCTCATAAGAGGTTAAAAACAAGGTTTCACATCATGTTTAACGATGATTGACAGCTGATGTTCTTGAGTATTTTTTGGGGGGATTGTAAAATATGTCGTGAGGTAGAGTCAAGAAGAAATTAGACTTATAATTATCATATTTGTCACCTGGCTCTTCTTAGATTCTCCCAGAGTTCCTCATAGCCTCCAATGGCGTCGCCTCCAACTGGGGTATTTTGGCGTCAAAACTACGTAAATGGCGAATGACTGCAATCCTTATTTAATTTTTTTTTTGTATCAAATAAATTCTCTATGTAATCTGGATGCCTCTTACATTGAAAGTTGGCTCAATATTAGCATTTAAAATAAAAATAAATAAATAAATAAATGGATAAAACAAACAAATAAACGTCTGTTTACTAAAAATTCTGAGGTTTAAGTCATCTAAATCTTAAATAATTCTCCTTTTTTCATTCTTATTTCTTTCTTCACAACTTTTGTCATGAAATTGAATGATCTCCAGGGTTTTAAATGTCTTTGTGATTTCACATTTGGATTTAATCCTGGAAAAAAAAATGCATTGGCTCCTGAATGCAAGGAATGCACAACAAACTGCGCCTGATGATACCAACTGGAGTGCAGTTTGCTGATCAAAATGGGCCGATTGTGAGATTCCCAATTTCTAATCCCAAAGCCATCATCTGAATGTTAATCCATCATTAAACACATCATTGACGTCAAAGAACTATGTTTGGCTCCAGAAGCTTCCGGACAGTTTCTAATTCAAACAACTCGTCCCTGAACAGCTTGATCAAAGGTGTCTGACAGACAGGAAAGGTCATGTGAGTTTAAATCTGAATGACATACCAGGAAGTGGTGAAATACGGTAAAATGTGTCATCACAGCAGAGCTCCTCATGCCCTCATCTCATAATTGAATGACTCACCCTTTGGTTGACAATCAGACGGTCTCCCAGTGTCGGATGAAAGGCGGCGGCTCTTCTTCGTGGAAGACGGCAGCTTGGATTCACAGCTGGTGGAATGGATTTGAAAAGACAGATCATGGGGAAAAAAAGTATCAAAATGTCTGCCGAGACTTCAAAACTCATGCAGCATAATCTGTTTTTCCGCTGTCCATCTGTATGGTCAGTATGTTCCAAACAGTCAAACGTTTGCCAGAACACAAAGCTAGCAGCAGTTTGGAGCTCAGCGAGAGGATGAATGGACGGCTGAGAAGTATGACACGCCACAGAAGAGACTTGGAAAGTTTCAGCAGACGAGAGGCTTCACATGGTTTAATGATCCAACACAAACAGATAAAAATAGATTATGTAGAGATACTACCTCAGGATTACACCTGGGTTTAAAGACTAACGGAGGAATGTTCCTGAAACATTTGTCATTTTCCCCTCTCCTCAGAAAAAGGAACCAGAATCCATAAGATTGGATTTGTTCTGAGCTAAAGTCAAGGTGTGCACAGGGTTATTGTTATCACCTAAAGGATAGAGACACAGGAGAAAGTCTGAGGTTAGCTTAAAATGTGAGCTTGAAGGTCTTTAGAAAGGCTGTAATTAGAGTTTCATGAAAAGCTGTGAGTCTGTCAGAGCCCAAACACAGCGCAGCACGAATGAAAGAATTTTGGACCCTTCTTATTCCTTATATCTGACTCCACTTCTTCTATAATTAACATTAAATCAGTGATTTTCCATCGCTGTTGCTCAAAAAATAGCTCTTTTATTTGAACAGTACAGGATGAACAGCTCACACGACTCCATTCACTTTCATTTAATACAGAAAGTTACAGGTTCCATCATTTATTTAGCAAAAAAATGATTAAAGATTAAATCATAACAATTAAAACATGACAGGTGTTTTAAAAAACTACACCTTGAAGAAAGTAAGTCATGTTTCAGCTCCTCCTCATCAATATTTCATCAGAATGATTGTCTGTACATGGGGCACATTAACTGTTCATCAACTGTGTTACCAACATTTTCTGCTCTTCTTACTATAGATGTTATAAAGAGCAAACTGTGAAGAAAAGGAGCAGAAATATGAGCTGATGGAGGTCAGGTGGTGGCATGTTCAAGGTCTGCAGTTAGCACAAGGGACAAAACATGGAGGAAATGTTGACTGTGTTAGCGTCACTAAATGTAGAGTTGGAGAGACAGGTTTCTCTCTTCTTGTCCTGTCAGCTGGTTACTGAGATTTTTGAGACATAATTCTTCAAATTTTGTCTAAACTGTGATATAAATGATGAGGGACATTTCTAGGGAGCGTAGTCTGACAGAGAAATGTTGTATAACTCTAAATTCAGGAAAATGTGGATTTATGTTGAAAAGAAAGCTAAAACTTTTGTCCATAACACAGTTGACAAAATAATGCTCCATTTAAAAAAAAAATAACTTAAATATTGAAGAATTCATTAGAGCTTAACCTTAACAAAAAATTTCTTAACTTGACAAAAAAATATATATATTTTTTTTGTTTACCAGAAATGTTCCCCTAATTATAGAAAATAATAAATAAATAAATAAATAAAACTGAAAAGAAAAAAATAAAAAGTAAGTAAATAAATAGATAAAAGTAAAAATAAATGCAGAATAAAATAAAATAAATAATGTGGATATAGAATTAAATAATAAATATCAAAAAATTAGAATATAAAAATGCTCTGCTCTTATATTTCATCACATCTAGTCCATTTCGGCCCCCTCATATGCACAACATTTCCTTCTGTATTTTATGCTGGCGGTGACAGCCTAAAAATAAATATATTAATATCAAAATAAATAAATATGAAAGCAGAGCACTTTGATTTTATTATTTGTTGATATTTTTCTCTTTTTCCACAGTAATTATTTCTGTATTTATTTTTCTTTTTTTTCTTAATTTATGTACTCATATATATATATATCTATATCTATATATCTATATATCTATATATCTATATATATATATATATATATATATATATATATATATATATATATATATATATATATATATATATATACTTTATTTTTTTTTTTTTCACTTTTTTAAATTTTTAATTTCAGTATTCTTGGTCCTCCATAAGCGGAGTGATAGGTCTTACGTTTTTACCATTACACGGTTCAAATCTACTTGTCTAAATTGAACGTATGTCTTTTATAATTTGCAAAAGTTGGGTTAAAATTCACTTTATCTAAACATTTTTGCCCTGGACATAAGATTTAAAATCTAAGAGAGATTTATAACACCAATACTGACATAACTCATCTCAGTGATTGTCAGAGTATAACACTGAGAATTGCATCTGTTAACTGTGAGTGTTAGAGAAAAAAAAAAGTACAATCTGAAAGTGCAGATGTAAAAATAATTCACTTGGCTGTTTCTCGTTGAAGGATTTCTGAGTGTTAAAAATAGAGTATGCAGAGTTACTCCTGTAGGGATCATGATCCATGTTTAAAGACTGGACTCAGACCTTTTCCTGGCTCTCCTGAAGGAAATCCTGCCAGCACAGCTAAAAACTACACATCTAAAACTTCAATTCACTGTTTTTCTCCTTTCTTTGTGAATCAAAACAGCTTTACACCGTGAGGAATCTCCTGGAGGATATCCCGATGTGAGGCATCGCGGTTCTCCCTTAAACTTTTTTTGTGTTTTGACTCTAAGCACTAATTAGAGTCTCACAGATGGTGAAGAAAAGAGAAACACATCTTTCCCCTGCAAAGACCACAGGCTGCTTATACATGCAGCATGATGCGTATACATCGTCAGCCTCCCACCAACAACGTTTGCACAGCACCGCCGTACGCCGCTTCAGAACTCAGCAGAATCCGGTCCACGCTAAAGGAACCACGTGCTGCCGTTTGATGGAGTGTCAAGTTCAGACCTAGTGTAGGTGAAAGGAAGCCCTTGGAAAGGCTTTGCCTTAAAGCCCGGGCAAATCTCATTGTCTGCTTATCAGCCTCAAATTTACTCCGCCTTACTGCGATATTCCCTGAGAGAATTAGGGATAATAGCAGAAGTGATGACTGCCATGATGAGTCTCTATCTCTCTCATGTTCGATGCCCCCCCCCCATCTCTCCAGCTTCCTTCTATTTATCAAATTCCCCACATATTAATATACATTTTATCTCCTTCCAGTTCGTTTAGCTCTGATGTCTTTGATGCCATTTTCCCAACGTTGCTAAGAGGCACGAATGCACGCACGGACTTTCATGTTGCAGCTTACAAAGAAAAGTGACTCATGCTACAATGAAGGAAGCCACCAGATCAGCACAGGCATTACATTAATATCCACTTCATTAATGCTTTGGCAAACAGTGCAGCTTCCTGTTGCTGGAATACACTAGATTGGCTTAATTGGCAAAGATGAAACCCCAGAAACTGGCGCCAAGTCAAACACCACTAAACCGAGAAGGGGATCTTGTAATGCTGACAAGATTGCCTCTTTAGTGTGTGTGGCTCAGAGTCGCCTTTGCTACAGATTTCCCCTTTATGACAACAATTTTCTTTAACCACAGTGTTTTCTGAGCTCCAGCAGGACTGCTCGAACATCTTGTTCCCTTGTTGCGACGCTCTGTTACTACGTGATTGGTGAACGTCATTGTTTTGCCACAGGAGCATTTTGTCCTTGGGATTCAAAGGGAAAGAAAGAGAAAAGCTCTTATGATGTTTTGCTTTGTGCCTAGTATCCTTGGTAATAAAAAAAAGCCTCTTTCGTTTGTTGTGAAGTTTATTTAGTGTGAGCTAAGTGGAATGCAGCCGCGGGGTCTGAAGGACAGTGGCAGTTCAGGTTGATCTTTCACTGGTTTCCTGCACGCTGTCATGGTTTTCCAGCTTCATTGGACGTAATTTTTGAAACTCATCTCTCTGAGCAAGAACATGTGCTATGAAGACACTGATTCCAAAGGTCAGACCAAACCTCATAAATACATAAAGTCTGTTTATATGAGCCCTGGTTAAGATGGTTAGAGATCATGTGCAGTTGGCTGTAGAGCATGTCAGAGTCTTCTCAGTAGAGAATCAGTGTGGAGCCCAAAGGCTAACATCCAGTTTAGAAAAATTAGGTCTATGCAGAAGCTAAAAGTTGCTGTTCATTGAAGATCCACTTAAGGCTGAAGAAAGACCAGAAACTACAAACACACACAAAAAACCCCAGACTTTTACAGCTTTGAACTGTATATTTACAGCCTGGTTCAAAAAACAGCGTGGGTTAGAAACCCTGGTTTCTCTATCTGTTCACACTGTACAGGGGGTATTTGAATCGTCTGATTGTCCAATCAAAGACAGAGCTCAGCCCATGTGACTGACAGGCGCCCTATAGCTGTTAGAAAGGAAGCTCAAAGCCTGCGTCATATCCAATATGGCCGCGCCCACCCATTGGTCACAGATGGGTGATGGCATGGAGACATGTTCAATACAGTTAGTTATGAAGCTGGGTGACAATTTATGATTATTATTTTTAATTATTTATTATTATTATTATTATTATTATTATTATTATTATTATTTTTAATTATTTATTATTATTATTATTATTATTATTATTATTATTATTATTATTATTATTAATAATAATAATAATAATAATAATAATAATAATAATAATAATAATAATAATAATTTTGTTATTCATATAATTTATATAATTATTGTTTTTTTCCACACTCTTTTTATTTAATTCTTGGCTTCAATTTCAGTGGTATACAGATAAAATAAAAAAAGAAAAATAATAATAATAATTAAAAATGATTTATATATATATATATATATATATATATATATATATACATATATATATATATATATATATATATATATATATATATATATATATATATATATATATATATATATATATATATATATATACATATATGTATATATAATAGATTAAAAAAATAATAAATGTGTAAATTAATAATAAGCTAACATAATAAAATGGAGAGGAACTATAATTTTTCATCAATAAGAAATGAATAAAATGATAATAATAACAATTATAATAAATAATAAAAAAAAAATACTATGTTTCTTTCTCAAGTCAAATTTCTTCTTGGACCTCCTGCTTTACATATATTTCTACTCCTGTAAAATGTATGTAAGAACAGTAGCTGTCTATCATCATAAAGAGTAACTTTAAATCCTGTTTTTAACCTGCAATAAAAAAAAATAAAAAAAAAGAAGAAACTTGGGTTAAAAAGAGGGCTTGAACAAAATTGGGCTCAGTAAAAACGTCATATCACCGCAGCATGTGAGAAACATTTCTACGAGGTGTATTATTTGACCACAGGAGACCTACACTGGTCTCTGACCATTTGTTGTGGCCTCACTTTGAGCGGAGTGGGATGATGTCCATAATTTTACAGTCTGTGTTTATACACATGCACTTTCTGACCACAATCTTCAGACCAAGGGGAAAATTACAATAATTTACATTTTGCACTGGTGGATCGTAAACAGATAGAAGCAAGAGACAGAAAACCCATCGCCTAAAATCCATCCCATAGCCCTCAGGATCTTTGAGGGAAAATCAAAACGACTCGAACCTTAGCACGGTGTGAGAGGCTTTGCGTGTGCAGCTCAAAGAATCCAGACACATTCAAAGACAGAAATGTCATTTTGATCTACTAATGAACATCCAGCAATTTTCAATAAATGAGCTCCTCTGTATTTCTTGTCTCTTGCTCTTCTTCATTTTCTTCTTCTTTTTGCAATTTACAATCCACCAGTGCGAAATGATGATTCTTGTAATTCCTTTCCCTGGTCTTCAGATTATTTTTAGGAGCGTTTGAGCTCAAAAAATGAAAAACTGTTATCAGGAATGACACATTTAAACTGAATATTTGTAACAATGAGTACTTCACAACAATTCCTTAATTTCTGAGCAGCAAGATGAGAAATGTTACATCCTTCAGCTCTACAGGGAGAAGAAGTCAGCCATGTTCAGGAAACGCCATCGCTAAACGTTACAAATGATATTCAATTCATCTCAATTTCACTGGCCGACAACAAAATCTCACATTATTCATTTCACAATTTATGTGCATAGTTTAATAACACTTGAGTAAATCATGGAGAAATTGAAGAAAGTGTTTTGTCACTCTCATTAACACATTTTGAGAATTTGTCAGCGTTGAGTTCTTTCTGTCAGAACAACCAAAATAATCCAGAGACAGCTTCTCCACGTGTCTTCATCACTGTAAATAAATACATAAGTGGTGGTTTAGAGTATGTCTCAGCTCTGCTCACTTTCTACCTCTCTGAAACAGATTATGATGAAAATAATCTGCAGATTAATCAGCCGTGAAAAGACTCATCAGAAGAAAATCTAAGGAGGGAGAAGAAGAGCTGCTCTGTTTTATTATTTGTTTCACTTTGTGGCTCAGTTCACATTCTGCATGTCTTTGGAAAGACACACACAGCTGAGGCTGAAATTTGCAAGCTTGCCTAACCAGCACCTGCTGCTCGGACTTTAATTATCCAGGCAGGGAACAGAGACACAAACTGGGAGGGAGTCCCATGTCTTTATCTCATTCACACCTTGCTAATGAAAAAGACTAACAGTTAGGGCCAGTTAATAATGTTAGAGACTGCCTCGCCGCTTGCCGTACCTTCCTACCACTTGTTGTGCGGCGCTGGTAATTAGAAGCTCCTGCCGTCTGATTGGATAAGCGTGAGAGACGCACACAATGCACCGCACGACGTCCGTTTCCCACTTCTCTTCTCTCAGTGACGGCGCACGAACGACAGGGACAGGCAGGTCAGACGAAATTTAGTGCCATTATACCCCGAGTCTAAGAATAGAATCCGACCGCGGATTGTAGAGAAAACATTGCTTCTCCTAAATGTCAACTTTCAGGCTCTGAGAAGAAGAAAAGAAAAAAAAAAGCCTTGTTTTTAACTCAGCTGCCACATATTGTTTTGTCAGTGTAATGGGTTTGGAAATGCTTTTAAGGGAAAAAGTTCAGCACAACTTAAAGAGAAGCACGAATGAGGGAACACAGCGAGGGGAGGATGTTTTCTAAACGCACTCTCAAAGTGTGTCCTGTTATCATCATCGCTTCATTATGTAAGTTTTATAGTTTTACAGTTTAAGGATTTCATTTATCAAAACCAGTTAAAGCCTGAGGTGACATTTTTAAATTGATAAGCATCAACCAGGAGGAAGAAAGTCAAACATCTACATTAACCACCTCACAGCTGATGATGTCTAGAAGGAGAGTTTGACCAATACTCAGGATTGACAACATCACAGCGGCAGAAATACCTCGACGTAAAGAAAAAAAGGTCACATATAGACAATGTCACTTTATTTTCTCCTCACTGTGAGATCTGAAGCTGAAAGGCAGCCTCCATGGACACTGACATGCCGCTCTGCTGCAGCCGAGACATGTGCAGAAGTGACCCAGCTGCCACTGTCACGAGACTGACGGCTCACCAGTGACGCTCACAAAGACATGCATTAATTAAAACAATGAGACATAAGGATTCTTGTGTTGATTTAAAGTGATTGTGATTGATACTTTTTTTCCCATCATCCCTCTCTTACCTTGAAATCTGAACTCCAGAGGAGCTTGCATTCTTCAGCAGAGCTAATCATGGTTTCAAATCTGCTCTTTTTAAAATTACATGACAAGTTGAAACAACACCACACTTTAAAATGAGATCATCAGCCCCAATATTACAGATTATTTGAAATGCTATCATTTCTGTGATTAATTTTGTATTGATGGTGGACACTGGAGCCTAACTGTCAGACAGAAAAAGGACAGAAGAGCAGAAGAAAGAGAAACAGGAGAGAGATAGAGCACGAGCTAAAGGCTAAAAGGGCTAAACTGTTCGTGCTAATGTTCATTCCAACCCACAGTCAGCAGTTATTCTGCAGTGGTCTGTTCAAACTTGAGAGTCTATCTATAAAAATTACAAGGTTTACTAATGTTACACATTACAGACATGTCTCAGAGCAACGGGCTGCCGATAGCACTACATATAGACAGCTACTACAATGTTAGCTTGTTGACACATTTTAAATGGTAGATGCTACGCTGTAAAAACTTAACACAATCTTATCCAGTGTTTTTGTCTTGTTTTAAGTAAAATTTTTATTGTTATACTTGATATGAGCCACATTCACCTGACCAGTCCAGAAAAATGTCGAATTTCAAGTAATTTAAAGACAAAAATGAGGTCTGAAATGCTTGTAACAGTTAAAATAATCTGCCAATGGAACAAAAAATGACTTAAACATTTTCTTGAAAATAGAATAATGTCTTAATACAAATAACTTTTCCATTGTACCATTGGCAGATTTTCTTTTCTTACTTGTTACAGCAATTCAGACCTCATTTTTCTCTGAATAACTTAATACAAGACATTTTTCTAGACTTGTCAGATGACCGTGGCTCATATTAAGTCTAAAAAGACATTTTTTTACTAAAAATAAGACAAAAACACTTGATAAGATTTTAATTTTCTCCAGTGTACATAAATGTATTGATAAATACCTTACCTCAGTGTAGGGATGGGTACCTTTCACATTTGAAATGATACGGTACCAATTTCAAGTACCTAGCAATCGGTATTGGTACTCGTCGGTACCAATTTTCAGTACTTTTGTGTGTTTATGTGGTAATAAATATCATTTTTGTCTAATAACAAAATGTAAATTGTTTTCAATCTAACATATTCATTCTTCATTATGTAAGCCTGTGATGCTGTGTTCATGTCCAGCATGGAAAATTGCCAACTCTTCCACTTCCTCATAGTTACAAGAATGCATTTAGGTACCTAAACATGATACCTTTTGATTGTATGTGAGTCGGTACCCGGTACTTTTGACTGAATTTGGTCGGTACCTATAACAGTTACTAATTCGGTACCCATCCCTACCTCAGTGTGTTGTATCCAGTAAAAAGTTGTCATGAACAAAGAAAATTTGTTTTCATCTGATTTCCATTTAATTCCAAAACAAACACACACCTCACTGAAAGTCATTACGACAGTATGCATGAGACTCCGGGCCAGAAGGTGGCGCTGCAGTCCAACTAAAACAGATCCTCCTCACAGCATCTTTGAAACTCAACCTGAAATGTCACGTTCAGCCACCTACACCACATTAGCTCCACATTAGCTCACTGATATCAGAGGATCTGTGCTAAGAGACCATTAGTACTACCACCACCCACTCTACCACTGAGCCACAGCTGCTCAAACAGCTGCAAAGCTTCTACTCTAGGTGTATGTTCATGATACAGTTAACAGCCGCAGTCAAAGGACGTGGTCATGTGACTTCCTGGCCTTTTGAACCGTTTGAATGTGACCAGAAGAAAGGGAGAGTCAGACAGGTGGACAGGCAACCTGGATGCCACAGGGCATGGCTGTGGATGGCAGGGAGGTGCAGTCAGACAAAGGGAGCTATTGATTCTTCTCATCTCAGTGCTGACACCAACAGATGCCAAATCATCGAGCGCTTTTTGCTCTGCCTCAAATCTGGGTGATTAATGTTGGGTTGGGGAAAATAAACTACCCGACTGCTACTGAAAGGACGACTCCTTTTAGACAAAACACAAAGCAAAACAAACCACTTTGTCAGAAAAAAGTGCATAAGATCTGTTATATTTGCTCTAAAAATGGCTGCTGTGCCAGCTCCTGTCATAAAAATGATGAGCCGACCCAGGCAAGCATCAATATTTCTGCTCATTAGATCATCCACCAGTGTTTCCCTTGTTGTGTTTTGTCATTTTCGGGTGATGACATCTAGACTATGTACTATGAGTCATTTAATATTGCGTGGAGCAGCAGGGCTGAGGGGCATATGGCCGTGTTGGAGCCGAGCCACGCGGCTCAAGGCGGGGTAAACGGATGGGCAGACATTGCTGGTGCATTAGCTGTTCGACTCTGCGTCATGTTTCACTGTTGTCTTTGCAGCGAGCGCTCTGTTTACCAAACTGCAGTAAATAAAACATTACAATCCCATTTTTTTTTTTGCTCCACGTTTGAGAAAGTTGGTGGGGAATTAGGGCGGGTGCACTGTAAATACTGTTTGTCAGTGCATGAAGATGAGACAGAAGGAGAGGCAGAGCGCTTGTGTGATCCCCTAAAATATCCTTGGCGACACAAGACGCTGTATTCACACATTACTCACGGACAGTTTGTACCAACACTAACATTCTGCTAAGGCTATGATCGGCCATGATTGGCTAAATGCACCAGAGGAAATGCTGCTGCAGAGCTCGGGAGCTGACGACGGACTGTGTGTGTCGACTGTTGATTACGGGGAGAGCCTGTGGTTCCATCTATTTCATATTCATGAGCCAAATGGTTCACGTTGTATTATTCATGAACAAATTAGACGTTCAAAAACACCAGTGTGAGCAAGGCCGTGTGCAGGATGACTGAAATATCCAACTCTAACCTGAAACTCATCCACCGTTTCCTCATCCGGTGTGAAAAATCTGTTTTTTTATCCCCTCCATCGCTGATCCTGATGCGGCTCCCTGCTGCGATGAGCTCAGTATTTCTCCCAGATCTTTATTTTTAGAGTACATAACTCTATGTCACTGTCCTCGCAGCATTTTCAGGAGCGTACAAGCAGCAAGAAACTGTTTTTTTTTTAAAGATATATCCTGTTTACAGTACGAGAAGGTTGGGAGTCAACCCGCTTGTAAGAGAGCGGCTTTGTTCTGCCTCTCTGATCAGCTGGCTCGCTCGCAGTCGGGACAGAGCAACAGAAGTGTGTCCAATCAAGCTGAGCCCCTGTTTTAAAAGGCCCTGCAGTCCTTGGGCAGAGGCCGTGTTTATGACCCAAAATCGAGGCAACGAGCCTGGCCCGCGTCCAAGCCCTGGAGCTCGTATATTCTGTTTGAGCATATCCACTGGAAAGAGCAAGGAGGTCCCAGGAGACACCTGTACATGTGTAACCCACCGAGTGTGTGTGTGTGTGTGTGTGTGTGTTAGTGAGTGTAAACAGTGAGTAGGATGAGAGGAAACCTTGTTAACCTTCAAACCTTTAATGATTTTTTGGAGGTAGAGACACAGGAACAACTGAATTCCTATCAAGTGTTTTTCTCTTGTTTTAAATAAAAATTGTCTTTTTTTTACTCGACATAAGCCACATTCACCTGACCAGTCCAGAAAAACATCTTGTTTCAATGTATTTACAGACAAAAATGAGCTCTGAATTGCTGTAACAAGTAAAAAAAAATATCTGCCAATGAATTAAGACAATTTTGCTCAAAAATTTGCTTAAAACTAGAATAATGACTTTATAAAAAATGACTTTTCCCTTTTTTTACCAGGCTGCCGATAGCACTACATACAGCCAGCTACTACAACGTTTGCTTGTCGACACGTTTCAAACAGTAAATGCTACACAATGTGTTAATACAATAGACTTTTATCTTACCCCATTGTCAGATTTTTGTTTATTTGCTACAACAATTAGGACCTCATATTTTTCCCTAAATATCTTGAAATAAGACAGTTTTCTGGACTGGTCAGTGGAACGTGGCTTATGTCAAGCATAAGACAGTTTTTACTATAATAAGATAATAAAAAAATTAAATTGAAAAAAAAATCCTTTTTGCAGTGAAACCCTTTATGCGTATAAATAGGATTGCACTGCAAAAACTGAAATCTTATCAGGTTTTTTTGTCTTATTTTAAATAAAAATAGTCTTATTATTCATGATCTGAGCCACATTCACCTGACCAGTCCAGAAAAACGTCTTGTTTCAAGTTATTTACAGACAAAAATGAGGTCTGAATTGCTTGTAACAAGTTGAAAAAAAATCTGCCAATGGATTAAGAAAAATTTGCTCAAAAATTTGTTTTAAACTAGAGTAATGACTTCATACAAATGACTTTTCCCTTTATTCACTGGGTTGCCAATAGCACTACATACAGCCTTCTACTACAACGTTTGCTTGTCAACACGTTACAAACCGTACATGCTACATAATACTTTCATCTTACCCCATTGGCACATTTTTTTAATTGTTACAGCAATTCAAACCTCATTTTTGTCTCTAAATATCTTGAAATAAGACATTTTTCTGGACTGGTGAACAGTGGAACCTGGCTCATGTCAAGCATAAGACAATTTTTACAACAATAAGTTAAAAAAAACTGAAATCTTATCAAGTGTCTAATTATACTTACAATGATCCATATTCAACTGATCAGTCCGGAAAAATGTCTTGTTTCAAGTTATTTACAGACAAAAATGAGGTCTAGATTGCTAATAGCAAGTCAATTAAACATTTCTGCCAATGGATTAAGAAAACTTTGCTCAAAAATTTGCTTAAAACTAGAATAATGACTTAATAAAATTGACTTTTCCTTTTTTGGAGACATTTTTCTGGATTGCTCAAGTGAAGGTGGATTCACAAACGTTACACATTACAGACAAGTCTCAGAGCACCGGGCTGACGATAGCACTACATACAGCCAGCTACTACAACGTTCACTTAGTTGACATGTTTCAAACCATGAATGCTACATAATACTTTTATCTTACCCCATTGGTTGATTTTTGTTTAGTTGTTACAACAATTCAGACCTCATTTTCAAGAATTCAAGGATTCAAGGTTTTTTATTTGCCATTTGTAGATGGACCGACAGTCCAGACACATTGGGAATCTTGTGCGGGGCTCTCTCAGAGTCAAAGACAAAAGATATAAAGTATATAAAAATACGTATAAACGATTTAATGAGGGAATAAAAAGAGTTTAAACTACAGAATATAAACACTTTAAATAAAGAATATGAAACAATTTTAATAAAGAATATACCAAAAAATGTCTCTTAATATACTGAAAAAAAAAACCTTTTTCTGGACTTGTCTGTTGGACCTGGCTCATATCAAGCGTAACACAATTTCTACTAAAATAAGATCAAAATAACTTTACTTTTTTCAGTAAAACCCCTCATGTGTATAAATTGGTCTCCAGTGCAAAAACAGAAATCTTATCAAGTGTTTTTGTCTTATTTTAAGTAAAATTGTCTTGTTATACTCGATATGAGCCACATTCAACTTATCAGTCCAGAAAAATGTTTTGTTTCAAGTTGTTTAAAGACAAAAATGAGGTCTGAATTGCTGTAACAAGTTAAAAAAAAAATCTGCCAAAATTGCTTGAAACTAGAATAATATCCTGATACAAGTAACTTTTCTCTTTTTCCATTGGCAGATTTTCTTTTTTTTTAACTCGTTACGGCAATTCCGACCTCATTTTGTCTTCAAATATCTTGAAACAAGATATTTGTTTGGTGGCTTGTCGGATGAATGTGGCTCATATTAAGTCTAAAAAGACATTTTCTACTGAAAATAAGACAAAAACACTTGATAAGATTTCAGTTTTTTGCAGTACATGGAGGAAAACAGGGATAAGGATGAAACCATAGATTAACTGAAACAGACGGATTGTTAATTTGCTGCTCTCTGAACATGAAATAATCTATCAAAGGAGACACATTAACCCAAAAATCACCCGCCATCATAGCACCATCACTCTCAGCTGTGATAAATACAATCCGCTCTGTAGCGATGGAAATTACCTTTGACTCCATTTAACATTTAAATTAAAAGCCCCTCATTTACATTAGCCAAATGGCAATCTAAAGTCATTTTTCTGATTACGATGCAGTGGTTAATTACTGTAATGGTCTGGATTTATTGCATATTTTCCCCATTTGGTGATCAGAGTTTAACACTGAACTGGGTCTCATCTATCCCAGAGATGATCCCTCACCTGAAGGTCACGGCCTCAACTCTCTGAATATGTAGTGGAAACTATTCTGCAAATACACATTCAATACACATAGTTTATAATGAAACTGATCAAAAGGCTTATTTTAATGATTTAACATGCTATTATCTCACAGAGGGTGTGCATTACATCGCACCAAAAACAAAAAAACACATATTTTTTCCCATATCAAGCTCCATGATGACCATCAGTAAGGGGTCATGTATACTGAGCAGGTGACTATGTGAATTAAAACAGGGCTACCAACTAAAAGCATAAATAAGTTGACAGAAAATGTTAATTCAAAGATAATTCAGTTGATTTAAACAGGATTTTGTTTAAACAGCTAAAGAAGAATTTATTTATTTATGTATTTTGTTGCTTATATTAGAAATGAAACAACTAACTCTGAAAACTTGGACTATTTTCCTTTTTTTAAAGATGTTCTGATTTATTTTCCTGGGATTTTTTCCCCTTAAAATCATTCTGAATGCATTTGTAGGCTGTAAACTGTATTTCTGCTTCTGTTTGTCACATTTTCTCTTTTAGCCAGGTAACTTAATTCTTATTATCTGTTTCGATCGACTGATTTTTTGACGTCATGATGAGAAATTATCTGCAAGTGTGAGGCCACCACCTCCTATTTAACATGCTACATCCCTTGATCCAATTATTTGCCCGATGAAGGTCTAGTACTGAAAGTTGGACGGTGTGGGGATGCTTACTTTAGACTTGTTTTACGGGATACCTGACCCTCCAACGCACCTGTCCTGAAAAATAGATGTGCGAAGGAGTTTTCCCTTTGAGAACAACGAAACAAAACTGAACAAAGCAACTTACAATAACATTAGGAGATGTGCAGGAGGGGCCAATAAAACCTAACGGGGCTTGTCGAGTGGCCCTCCTAGAGACAAAAACAAAATTTACACATACGTACACACAAACACACAAATATATTCCTGATATAAAATAAAGTTAAACAGAAAAAAAACAGTATAATGTAAGCAAAAGAGGGTAAGAAGGAAAATGGGAAAATGGTGGTGAATTAATTTATTGATCCAACCCACACACCTCATGTTACCTCAGCTCATGTCTCTCCCTGTTTCCACTCCGGTCCCTCCTTCCTTTGCCTGCTGCACACCTGAGTGTCATCGTCGCTCAGGTAGGAGGAGGTGATTTAAGTTGTGTTTACATGACGCCAAAAACTGTCAAATCCGACAACATTTTGTTGTGTTTTGGCTTCGCGTTTAGATGAGACCGCTTTACGTTTTGTCCGAAAACGGAAACTTTTAAAAACGCTCTCCAGAGTGGAGAGTTTTCAAAACCACATCTTCCAGTTAAGCCATTCTGGTCCAGTTGGTGGTGGTAATGTACCTCAAGGTTGGATTGCCAACCGTCTCACACAATAAAATGCAGAAAAAGAAAACACAACTACAACAATGATGGCTGATTTCCGAGTGGCATATATCCACACATATTTCCATATCGCCACCTACTGGCCTGGCATGGCCGCTACATCGTTGTGCCTTGTCTTCTTGGAGTCGCAGATCGTTTTTACACCGTCCTCATGTAAACACGGGTGGCTTTTGGAAATGCAAAGGAAGAATCTTTGCGGAAGTCTCTGTCTAAAAGTGGCCAGTTTTCTCTGTTTTTTTTTCTCAGTTGTTCGCTTTCTCCTAGATTTTGGTTTTCCCCTCTCGACAAGTTTACTTGCTGGGTTTTTTGTTATTTTAGTTTAGGCTGGAGAGCTCTGGTAGTTCAGTTATCGGTTTTTCTTTCAATCTTAGGATTTGAGCGTTGAGTGGTCCAAAGCATGGCTGGCCCAGTACCTTCCCACCTTCTGATTATTTCAGCCGGGGTCTCCACCTCATTTTGTTTTCACACAATATTTATTCAATAAAATTCTTTTCATTCTCCCTAAAATTTATATTTCTGAATATGCAATGATCTTCAGGGTTTGAGCTTTGTTAAATTAGGAGAGTATAGGAGACTGTAACACCTCCCAACAGCCTCCTTGTCCCTTTATTTTTATAACTCACATTAAGATGAACGTTTCCATTAGAGGTTTTTAAGATCAGGTGACAAGGACTTCCACTTAGAATAGAATAGAATAGAATAGAAAAGAATAGAATAGAATAGAATTGAATTGAATTACTTAATTAATCCCAAACTGGTAACTTGTTGTGTTGACAGCAACAATTGACGAAATCAGTGGAAAAATACAAAAAATAATAAAAATAATAATAATAATTATATATATATATATATATATATATATATATATATATATATATATATATATATATATATATATATATATATATATATATATATATACACAGTGGTGACATAGGGAAATATGTAATAATAATAATAAGAAGAAGAAGTATAAAAATAATTATAATAATGATAATAATAATTACAACAGAGAGGCAGAGCAGTCTGTTGTTGTTTTAAACTTAAATATAATGTATATACAACAGAAATGTAAAATCCTCTTTCCTCTCAGGGTCCCCTCACAGCTGATGCACCTTTAATCATATCTTAGGCAAACGTTGCAGCTCTTTGTTATGATCACCACCCCTGCTTACAGTCTAAGCAGCTTTAAAAACACCACCAGCTCAGAAACGCTGGCTCCTGATGCCTGGTCTGCAGGAGCAGCCTCCACTTTCCTCCCTGCACCTCTGCCCAGCAGCTGCCATTGTTAGGGGCCCTGCAGAGCAGCCTGAGACAGGGGCTAATGTTTGCCTGGGAGTCATCTGGTGGAGGGTGAAATGTGCCTTCCCTAAATGATTTGGTATGACTTATGTGGTGGGGTTGTCCCGGGCATCACTTTTGCTGTTGAGAACAATGACTATTGTTCAGGTTTTTCTATGTTACTTCTATCCTTTCTTTTTTTAAAGTGTGGCTCAGCGTACTAAGAAAAACACCACACTGAGCTTCTGCTGAAGAAATGCAGATTTTTAACATAAACATCCTTTTGTGATTTGTGAGCCTTAAAAACCATAAAAACTGCAGTCTAAAAACACCAGTGATTTACATTCTGCTGGCTTTGTGTTAAATTACTCTCTCTTTAAGCAACACGCTGCTGAGACAATTTACCCTGAACAAGTGCTTATTTTCTCCTCTTTGACAGCAGCTGCTAGCAGCCGCTGGAGTCAAGGTTAAACTGGTTTTCATTTCTTTATTAGTTTTCATTTTTACCCTGTTCTAGCTTTTTTTCTTTAATTTGAATTCTGTTTTTATTCATTTTTAATGCTGTTCTGTCTGTTTATCTTAGTTTAGTTTCGAAACATTGCAAGTTATTTATGACCTTCACTGGTTTGTAGAGGAAACTTTAAAACTAACTTTACAGTATGAAAGTTACTTTTTTACCTATTTTGCCATAAGAAGATTTACTTTCTTGATTTCAGTATCACGTTACCATAAAGTATCTTTTACGAGTCAAATCCAGCTAAAAAGGGTCAAATCTACTTATCAGACTTTTTAAAGAGGGGCTAATATGCTCATGCATATTGTAAACAAACATATACATTGACTGTCTTTACTGAATGTATGCAGATTTATAAACAGCTAGATACTAGTGTCTGTAAATATCCCTGAATCTGTCTTTAAACTGCTCAAAATGATCTGTTCTGAGAATAGCACGAGATCTTGATGAGATTTGAACGAGACTTGGTGGAATGATGTCATCACCAAAGGATCTCCCATAAACTGTGCATAGAGTGGACAGCGTGGCTCCATTGCGCGGTTTTGAAGCCAAAATACCAAAATACGCCATTGTAGAGTATAAATAATATTATATTTATTTTTCTTTCAAGTCTAATCACTTCATGACTCTACCTCCCAACACATTTTACAATCCTCTGAAAAAATACACAAGAACGTCAGCTGTCAATCATCGTTAAACGTGACGTAAAGTCTTATTTTTAACCTCTTATAACTAATAAAAATGAAACTTTTCAGAAAAAAAGGACCTGAACACAAGACAGCCAAATGATATCTTCAAATCACCATAACAATCAGACGTGAGAACTCTTTCTAGGTGTCTTTATTTTTTAAATTTGACTGAAGAGATGGATTTTTTGACCTATACTGCAGCCAGCCACCAGGGGGAGCAGTTTTTGCTAAGTTTCTTAAGTGGTTAATGACATATCAGAGGAGCTTGCTTCAAACACCAAGGTCTGACAAATCAGAGAGAAGGGGGCTTGTGGATCGGGGAGCCTTAAAGAGACAGCAGCCAAAACAAAATATCTCAGACAGAGGCTGAAATAAGCATTTGTGAAATGCTAGTGCTAGAAAAATACTTTTTTTTTTAGCTGTAGATCATGTAAAGCTACTATAAGGTTCCTTTAGCCTACGGCAAGCTAAATTCAAGACTTTTTAATGACATTTGAAATTAAGTTTAAGACCAACTTCACAACAAACAGGAAGAGGGAAAAAAACCACAAGTCACTTATTTTGAGATTTGGGATTATTTACAATCATACTAGTATGTGTTGACATTTTTAAGACTTTTAAAGAGTAATGTAAGACATTTAAAGGCCACATTTTTAGATTCACGAGTTCAAAGCCTTTTAAGACTTTATAAGGATCAGCAGGAACCCTGCACTACAGGAGTACCAGGGGCACCAGGGAGCTTAAGACTGTATTCACATCCACGTGTGTGTGACTATCGGTGCTCTCATTGGACAGCACTGACAAAGGGCGGCACACAGAATACAGACCCAGAAATGGGGGTAAACGTGTGTTTGTGCTCTTATTAAAGCTGCAAAATCATTTTCAGTTTCAAGAGCAGCTCCTTCAAAGCAGCTTAACAACACCGTTTACAATTTAGGAACAGGAAGACGAATGATCGCAGCAAGGAGACGTTACGCTCTGCGTGTCCTGACCCACGACATGCTAGCTACAGCGTGGCTAAACAGAAGACGGAGGATCAGGTATGAACCAAAGATGGTTAGGTTACGGTGGCTTTATAGGCCTAAAAGGCGCATGTATCCTGTAGTTAGTTTGGATGGACCTTGGTTTGTATTCAGACCTGCACCGGAGAACCACAAACCGCACCAGAGTTCGTTTGGAAGCGGACCGAGACCACCTCAAAAAGTGGGTCTCGGTCCGGTTGTTTGGGTTCGTTTGTGTCTATTCACACCTGCATGGAAAGTCCACACCAGCGTGGGAAACGGTCCGTTTGAAGTGGACCACACAGTCCAGGTCTGAATACGCCCTAAAAGTGTACACTCCCCCTTCTTTAAGCCCAGAATTGAATTATTTCACATAAACTCAGAGTTCAGACTCTTCTGCTCTGGAAAATTTCCTCCATCTTTATGAATCCTCTGCTTCATGTTGTGCTCAGACACGTGAATGCAGCAGTTTTATGACAGAGGAGTCAGTGAGTGCAGCTCTGCAGTCAGCCCCCTCAGTGTTTGTGTTGTCGTCGTCCTGTAATGGTTTGTTTTCCTCACAGTGGATCTATGCCAGCATGGCCCACAATTTTGCCTGGCTCATGGTGATCAATAGGCGTTAGATTGAGACAAGTGTTTTGTCAAGTGGGTTGTTCAGAGAGTGACTGGCAGTTTTCTGCTTCACTCAGACATCAACATGAACCTCTGCTTCACCTGACTGAGCCAACACGCTCCTCAGTCTGAGTGAATGAGCGCGCCACTCACCGGGCTGTCACTGCTTACAGATTTTAAGTTTTCACGCTGTGCTGGGGCGCTCGTATTTTCCATCCCAACTGCTTCTGGATCAGCGTGCAGTGAGGAACAGGCTCCAGAAAGGCACAGCCAAGGAGCACTCAACTTTACTCCATTTCCACAAAGACCTGCTGAAAACATCTCCTCTACTCTGAGACGCTCTCGCTCCATCAGCTCCACCTCCATCAACAACTTACAGACATCGCTGTAATTGTGAGGAAGTTGGTGAAGTCATCTGAGGTATAGGCTGCCCCAGATGTTGTCTAGACGCGGGGGGTAGTGGGGGGTGGTGGCACATGTTCGATGCCCTGAGGGCTGTACTTCTGAGAGCTCAACCTAGATTCCCGTTGTGATGAACTGGAGGTGAATTGGGTGAATGAGGGTTGTAACGTTCCTAACTGAAATGAAAGCTGACAGCGGCAGAGAGGAGAGCAGATTGAAAGTTTGACAGCAGCGAGGTGATTGGCTGACGGAAAATGTGCCAAAATCTGGTTGGATGTACTCAAAAGGGTAAATGCCCATCAGCATCAGCTGGTTAACGGAGCAGGAAGAGACAGACAGGCAGACAGACAGACAGAAAGATGTGAAGGAATGAGTCACAGGGACAAGCTTCCTACTTGAACTTGCACCGAGCTTAAAGGCTGTAAATGAAGTAAATGTGGTCACCATGACATCTGCTCAGTCACTGGTTAGTAACCCCATTAGTACCAAGCCCTGAGCTTGGCTCCTGGTTTTCTCGAGCCAGAAATGGACACGTTCACGTGGTTACAGCTTCACCCTGACTGTAAGGACACCAAGCTGTCAGTCCCTCTGGAGTACAACACGCTTCATCAAAAGGTTTAATCCAATCGAGCAAGATGCACAGTGAAAAGTAATGTCAGCCACTTCAGATACTCAGTCTCATCCTTTTATTCAGGATATGTCTGATAAATGCATCCCTGTTAGCTGATATGCTAGCATGCAGATTGCTAATGTGAGAGCTCTCCAGAGTTTTCTTTTCTCTGCCCACTGTACCACTGAAAAGTTTAATAAGACAAACTCTAGATGGTATTTTTGGTCACATCTTAGGTCAAATCTTTTCTTCTGAGACTAAACTGCCTTTCCCATGAGAACCATCACCCACCACTCTGATTTATCTCAGTTAGTGAGCCGACAAAGGTAACCGCTTTAACGTTAGCTGTCTAAACCCAGCTGTTGTGCTCTGAGCTCATTGGTACCAAAAAATGTCAGTATAGTGTGATTTTTTTTTGTTTCACAAATCATTTCCGTTCTAGCTGATGTGTGTTTCTAACTGCATTGCTTCAATAAATAACCCTTTTGTTGTGTTACACTTTATTCCAGACTCTTAGGTCCATATAAATGTGTTAGTAGCAGAACAACAGATAATTAGTAAAAAGAAATTAAAAAAGGAAAAACACAGTTCATATGTTGACAGCAACTTAAAGCACAAAGAGACATTTGTTCTTATTTTTCCAGTAGCAGGATGTGAACCTTGTGTCGCTCACTGTGAGCTGAGTAAGTCACATTATCATTACATTGTCTGAATCAACCAAACGACCTATGAATTTGTGCATGTAGTTTCTAAGAACAGGGTAAAATGTGGGCACATTGTTATAAACAAACATGTGATTTGCACTCGACCATCGAGGTAATTTGAGAAATATCCTGAAAGCATCATTACAAGCTACCTGTAGCTTTTTTAATTTTAGCTTCACTTGTAGTTGCCTTAATTCTTCATCAGTGCAAGTTCATGTAATGTCTTGTTTCTAAATTACAGAATAAACTGAGGTGAGAGTGGGATTATCAGGAATTAACCAAAACCAAGGCTGAAGGTTCAGTTAATGATGTGATTCTGATTTTTGCCGTTGACGCTGGGTACTGACTTAGCTACTTTTATAGGTACTGTACAAATTCTGTCTGTAGTACCAAGTACTGATTCACGTAAAGTCAAAATTACCATGTTTAGGTACCTAAACGCATCCTTATGACTGTGAGGGAGTGGAAGAGTAGGTGATTTTCCTACTGCACATGAGGGGCTGATAAACCAGGTTGAAAGAGTGCCCGGCCGTATGCGACGCTCCGTGAAGAACAGCAGGGAAACAGGGATAATCTGATTGGTCAATATTAATCGGCCTACTATTGGTTGATCCACAAAAAATTTGAGAGCAGACAGAGATCTGTGAGCAGAAATTCCCTCAGCGCAAGAGGAACAACCCGAGTGTAAGCTCAGGAAATCTGCGCGGGCAGCATTACAACCGAGCGCGAGGAGACAGTTTGAGCACGCGCAGAGCAAATTTGAACACAAGAGCAGAGTTTCTGCTTCCACTGCTCTCAAATTAATTAAAAATGCTCTTGATTTAAGATAGGAAATTCATTCCATATGCAACCCATCCTTAGACTTCTGTTCCCTTAAATAAATACTGTTACCACAGGTGTTGCCAAAGAGAACATTAAGGGGACATTTTAGATTGCTAGTTTAAAGGTTTGAGGCAGCATTTTGAGCTAACGCTGCTTCATAAAGCTCCTGGGAGCAGCTTTTTAGCTTGTTGTGAAATGAACTAAATTCAACACTAATGCATCTACATGAGAGAGGACATCAAATCAGTCTTTTCACACAAAGAAGGACTATTTCTAAAAAGATATAAAAACTAAACAAATTCAAATATATTGCCACATAAACACACAAAAAAGGACACACGCACACAAAAGTAGTAAAAGTAGTAAAAATTGGTACTGTTGAGAGTTAATACCGGTTGCTAGGTACCAGGCAAAGGTACCAGGGCGGGGATGATACGCTTTTCTTCAATTCTTTAACAATTTTTGGAGTGCTGATTAAATTTAAATTGGAATTTTTCAGTATTTGCAATTTTAAGTTTACTTTTTTGAAACCAGACCATGTGAAAAAGTTGAATGGTGATGATTTCTACAGACTATATCATGAGCCTTATTTTCCCCCTCAAAAATGCAAATCATTATGTGATCTGGGATCTGGTGGCTCAACTTTTTTCCAACCCAACTCATAAAAAAAAGACAAAAATGATGGATTTGAATTGAAAAAAAAAACCCAAAAACAAATATATATATATATATTTATATATATATATATATATATATATATATATATATATATATATATATATATATATATATATATATATATATATATATATATATATATATTTAAAATTGTTTAATAAAAAAACCTTGATACAAGATTTTTTTCTCCAACCCCTAATCGGTATTGTATCTTTTCAAAGGTGAAAGGTGCCCATCCCTACACACCCTAACGTCACCACAGACATCAAATCCTGTTTGTAGCTGTTTTACCAAAACCCCAGATATCAGAGTTCACCCCTGCAAAATTAAACGTCATCACCAATCTGTTTGCAAATCCTGCTCTCGTGTCAGCCATGAGTACGAAACATCACGCAGAAAGAAAAGTAAAGACTTGAAAAGCTGTCCCTCTTAATGGTTTGGTACAAAGTCGTTCCTCTACCAAAAAACAGGTCAAAGGTCCCCCTTCGTTAGTGTCACCCTGAAAACCCCAGACTACTTCAGCTTTTATAGACATGTTAAAGCCGTGTTTCATCAGTCTTTACTTGTAGATATAAGATGATGTAATCCCTTTAACTGGGGACTCTGGGTCCCAGATGAAGAAGCACTCACTCAGTGTTGCTTTCTGCTGGTAAAAAGGGAAAGAGAAGAAGAAAACAGCCTGTTCTGAAATAAAAAGCAGATTTACTTCCAGCGGAGAAACTGATCCAAAGAGGACCAACTAACTGGAGTCAGACCCTGCCCAGTCTGAGAGGGAGAGAACTCTGGATCACTATGTTAAAGCTGCGTTTCTAACCAGTCTGAACTTTATCCTGACGAACATGAAGACTCCATTTCCTCCGCTGCCGTCTCTTCTAATTATCTCTCCTTTTACTTATCGCCTCTTTCCATTTTGACACATTTGGCCACAGTTTGATAGAAAGACGCTAACATTAGTCTTTTTGCACTGCAGTCTTTTTTCTCCTCTGAAGTGTTGTGTTCGGTCAGCTTGAGTTATGTCTCAGTAGGTGTTGATTTTCTTTCACACATCTATTGCGACTGTTGCACCATTCAGACTGCGACGCCATTAGTGGTGTTGAGAAACGTTCACTTTAATTACTTCACAGGAAAGGAAATTAGCAAAACATACAAGCTGTCAGTGCAGCAGCACCATGGATACGTTTCAGTGACAGACCGCGGGCTCGGGCTAATCGCTGCAACAGGGCAACAGGTGTTTTATGGAGTGTTGGAGCTGTGCCTTAGATAGCTTAAAGAACAAAATGTTCCAGTTTAAAATAAGAAAATGCTTGTATTGACAAGTTTCCCTTAGTTTGGGATGTATATGTACAGCTTGCTCTGCTGCTTTTGCTTTATTCTGTAGTCAGAGTATCTGCTCAAATCCTGAGGTTGATTTTAAAAACCTTTTAAGACTTTTTTCAAATCGCAACTTTAAGCTGCTGTTAGTTACTCATCTTTAACAGCTTTAGCTTGCATTTTAACAGAAATGAGGTGAGCTGAGAAGGAATAAAGCTTGAAAGTATAGGCAGGTTGATTGGCATTCCCATTCCCACAACAAGTAACAACAGAAATTCAAAATTCAAGGCCAACCTGCAGGAAAAAACAAGAACTTATTTCATGATTTTCAAAATTTAGGACATGTGGCTAAGCGGGCGGCCCCGAGGCGCTTTAGCTCAGAGTTGGCCACCAAAACATTGTCCATTTTTTTCTTTTTGTTCCCCCCACTTCCTTGTAATTTACTTTATAGAGAAGATGGTTTTGCACGATTCATTGTCTGAAATCCTGCATATCCATTTTGCCAAGCTGCAGTAGCTCCAAATGCTTAAAGTCTCTGTGAGGAGTTTGAAAGTGGTCTTGAAAATGTATTTCTTCTAGATATATGCCTGATTGTAATCCACACTTTAAAATGAGATTATCAGCACTTAAATAGGTTATTTCGAAATGCTACATCTTAGCTTCCCAATTGGATCTAGCAAGACCAAGCTGATTTACACTACCCTGGCTGACGAAGCTTAATACTAACAAGAGAGATCTGTGTTTTTCTTCGCTGAGATTAATTTTGTAGTGATGGTAGCAAGGGCGCAGAATTCGGTATGGACTGTATGGACATGTCTCCACCAATATAAAGGTTAAACAGGAGAAAAGATGTGCCTTGTGCGGCACACAAAGGGTTAAATCCTTAACAAACGCAAACCACGGTATCCAACTGTTTTCTGGCTCTTAATGACAATCGATTTGTTACTTTCACTCTAGTCCAGTGACAGGAGAAGCAAATTTGGACAAATTTGGATAAATGCTGGTTAGTTTAAAAATGGTGCTGGTGCTGGACATGTCCCCACTAATGTCGAAAAATCAAACCTACGCCACTGAATGGTTGACGCTGGGGCCTAACTGTCAGACAGAAAAAGGACAGAAGTGCAGAAGAAAGATAAACAGGAGAGAGATAGAGCACGAGCTAAAGGCTAAAAGGGCTAAACTGTTTGTGCTATTGTTGCCTCAAACCCACAGTCAGTAGTTATTCTGCAGTGGTCTGATCAAACTTGAGAGTCTATCAATAAAATGAAGAGTGAGGTTACGTTAGCTCTGATTGGTAGATGACTGGCAGGACATAACCAGGATTCACTAATGTTACAAATTACAGACATGTCTCACAGCACCGGGCTGCCGATAGCACTACATACGGACATCTACTAAACTACGGAACAAACTGGGTTTGTTGTCGTATTAGTCTACTTATATGTCGTAGCACCAGGTTGCTAGCGCTACATATAGCTGGCTACTGACGTATGGTTCAAACTTACAATGTTTGCTACATAACTGTACTGATGTACTGTACTGAACGTTGTATCCGTTAAAAAATTGACTTGGACAAAGAAAATTTGTTCCAAAACAAATACATGCTGGTTTATAACAAGTGTGACGAGCAGAATGATCGTCCAATCACCAGAATCAGTTAGGTTCAGCTCCTGAAAACATTTTCGAAGCAGATTGGCTATTTCAGTGGCGGCTACAAATAGAAATGTCTTTCTGGTGTGTCAGGTTAGTTTGTAACAGTCACAAGGAGGAAAACACAGAGCTGGGATGATGTGCTATTCTCACAATTCGATTCTATTATGATTTTTGGGGTGCCGATTCGATTTAAATTGTGATTCTTTTGCATTTTTTAGTTTATCTTTTTAACACCAGACCATGTTATAAAGTTGTTATATTTTTCCATAAAATGCACATCATGTGAGTCAGTTAGAAACATTTTGCCCTCTGCTGGAGGAAAGTGGTAGCTTTTTTCTGATCCAGTTTATAGACAAAGACTGAAACGAAGAATTTAGATTAAAAAAATAAATAAATACATTTCACAAAGAGTTCTGATTTTGATTTTGCAAAACAAAAAATCTTGATAATAAGGATTTTTCCTCCCAACCCCAGAAGATAAAAATTCATGGATTCTTCTGGAGTCAAGCTTGGGTACCACTAAAATTTAATACCTCATATAATCAAGATCAAAACTTTTGATGCTTTTTGAGGGCCATAATTTTCCAACAGTTAATTTATCAACTTTTAATACTTTTTAAGACCCCAGACACCCTGGTAGTTGAACAAAGGATAACAACTCACTCAGTACGCCAGATTTATTCAATTATTAACTCCTTGCATATTCATGTGCCGCTCTCTGTACAGCCTGAATTGTAAGGTAAGATACAATGAAAAGCAATTTGCACAACAAAGAGCTGATCCGTCCCCGACTGTGGGAGCAGGGAGTGTGGCAGTGGACTCGGAGATGTGCAACAGGAAAGATAATTTAATTATTGAAAACCTTGTGGGCTCCTTCCTTGCTCTTCCCCTTGCGGTGTTCAAGGTTAATTGTCATAAGTTCAGGCTGATCTTCAAGCGCGGCACGAGGGAGGAGACCAGAGCAGGGACGCCGCACGATGGATTCAATTTTATTAAGAATATTGTGCATTCAAGCAATATTTTCCATTACGCATTGATTCTGCCGCGGAGGCCGGCTTCAAAGACTCGCTCCAGCTTTCTGCACAAGTTGCTGCTTGTCCCCTCCTTTCACCAACATCACAGGAAACAGAAGAAGCAATGAGACACATTTAGTGAGGAGTCAAAGGTAACATGAAATGTCCTGTGAACCGTGCTGTAATCGGAGGCGCTTTGGCGTGAGATTAACGAAGGTGTTTGGCATTGCAGAGGCGCTGCGGATAGACGCAGGCCATTCCAGACACCAGCATGTTAGCGTGTCTCAGCCGTTTAGAGGATTGCTTGTGTAATGCCATCTGTATTCAGGGGATGAACACCCACTTTTACACCAGGGCAGAGAGAGAGGAGCAACAGCGACTTCAGCCAACATCTGTCGCTTTCCCTCTACTTTCTATTCACTCATCCGCTGCTTGCTTTCATCCACTTACGAATCGTGACACAAGACCGGATGTGTTAATTGAAGAAACAGCTCACTCTTCAGGATGAATATGGAGGATAAAAGCGTTTGTGAACATGGGACATGAGCTGCGACAAAACGGAAGAATGATTGGCTGTTGATACAAAACCCTGAGTAAATAATTTGTTCCTCCTCCGTTTATGGAGTGAGCTCAGTCAAACACTGTGAGAAGTCCTGAGTGAGAGCTGCAACCAGAGCTGCAATAATTAATCCAACAACAGACAAACGGTCTGCTCTCATTCACTCACTCCAACAACCATTTTGTGAGAGCGTTTCATTATTCGAGCAGCTTGAATTTTGGACGTTTGTTGCTTTTTTTCAAGTGAACCAGACATCTGTGCATTCTAGACAAAGAAGTGAGAAGCCTTCGACCAGTTTCAGTTATTTTCTGAGTCTCCAAAGCAACAGAAGAAAGGAAATAAATGAATGATGAATAAAAGATTCCTAATTTGAGGTCAAGCACTGGGTTAAAGTGATGCAAAGAATTGATGCCATGGATAAAAATGTCATTTAAATAAGAAAAAATTTGAAGGAATCTGGCAAAAATAGAGTAAACAAAAACAACTAAGTTGCATTTTATTACAAATAGGTTAGTTTCATCCCCTTGAATCATGCTGCCGAGTTCAAATGTGAGTGTTAATCATAAACAAACATATATGGGTCAACATGTATATAGTTCTCTCATTTATGATTATTAAATTATTTAATTTAATAATACTTATATTATTTTTATCAAATTTATTATTATTATTATTATTATTACTATTATTATTATTATTATTATTATTATTATTATTATTATTATTATTATTATCATTATCATTATTATTCGTAGTAGTTGTAGTAGAATTAGTGTTTATAATTGATTAATAATAAAAAAATTATTGCAATAAGACATAAAGTTATATTCTAATTTAATAGTTATTTTTTTATTTTTAGTTTTCAAATAGTTACTTATATTTAAATACTTTTATTATAATTATTTCTTCACCTATTCACTTTTATGTATCTATTATATTTTCCCCTTTGCCCTCTTTTCATTTTCTTTTAGGTGTTTTAATAAATATTCATTATCTAATAATAATAATAATAATAATAATAATAATAATAATTATTATTATTATTATTATTATTATTATTATTATTATAAAATAATAATTTACAAAAGAATTATAATTTTCATTTACAAAATAATAAAAAAAGATAATAATTAATATTCTATTATTATTTTATAAAATAATACATTTTTTGAAAAATCGAAAACATTATTTAATATTATTCTACTTTTTATTTTCACTATTTATTTATTTATTTATATTTTTTCCTTGTTTTGTATCTTATTCAAGTTATGTCTGTTAAAAATGAAAAGATAGAGAGGAAATAGAAAAAAATTGTAACCAGATGCTTTGAATAAGTGATATAATGGTACAGTACATCAATTAAAAGAGAATAATAAAAAAAGAGAGATATCTTAGTTGCAGCCTTTTTGCAGCCCATTTCTTTAATTCTGAACCTTTTGCTCTGAAAATACATTTATGCGCCCAGAAAAAGCAGAACCTCAGTGCTTTCTTTGCAGAGCGTAGTCTGCATCATATTTGGACCGACTTCCCAGCTGATTATTAAAATGTGCAGCGTTTTCCTCCAGAGAAGGATGTTGAGGAGAATAACAACGAACAGGAAGCAGAGAAAATGTGGTTGAGTTTTTGTGGGAAATTTTTTTTAGAAATGCTGCATTATGTACCTTCAAGGTTTTTAGATTTGTATCAAGCTTTCTGCAGAGATTCAACCACGGCTGCAGAGATCCAACCGGTGACTTTGATTTCGTCCTGACCTTTTACTATCACGCCATCAGACACAAGATGAAAAGGCTCGGTCCGACAGTCAAATCTTGAACAATTTGAAAAGAACAGAATTGCCTATTTTGAAGAGAAAGAAGGTGTGTAAAATCACTCTCACACACACTCACACACACACGTCTGTCTCTGCGCTGCTCTTCAGGTGGAGTGGTGGCGCTGACATTAATAACAGGGGCGAAGGTTGGGAACTGCTCAGGAGTCGGAAAAGGTGTGACGCCTGTCATGGCTGAAATAGTAAATGATCCATTATGCAGATCTGGATGATGCTGCCGTTCACAAACTGCTGTCACTCCTTCCTGTATCAAGGATTTGTTTGTGCTGCGTGTCTGTTATATTGATGCTAAATGAGCTTAGGAGGCAGAAGGTGTAATGCTGTGAAATACAGCTTTCTGTTGACACATCAGCCATTCACCGCGCTTTAGGAGATACTTTGTGTGTCTAAATGTGATGAGCTTTTTTCACTTCGTTCTGGCGGCAGCTCAGAAGATAAATTATCGGCGCTTTGTCCAAAAATTGGACCAGACTGTTTTGTTGCTTATTGTCCCCCTTCATCTTTAAGTGCTTTTCATCTTTGGAAGGCAACACCAGACTTCACTCTGCCTTTGGCATGCACACAGTTATTTTCATCTTTAGTAATTTATGTTTTGATGTCTGAACATTTTGTGTTGGTTTAATTCATCTGTGGGAGTTTGTTCAGTGGCGTAGCTGTTGATGCTCACGCTTCACTGCCCAGGTTTCTCCTGAACCTGCTTCTGTTCCTGCTCCAAGAAAAGCACGAGCATCGGTTTCTGCGCTGAACAGGAGTTTCTAGCAGACCTTTGAGACGTGAGGTGCTTAGAGCAGCAGATATGAAAGTTTCCATGACCTGGATATTCATCGAGTCAGTGTGGGATACATTTTCAAAACAGGAAACAGACTTTGCTAATGGTTTGTTTGGGTTTAAATAAAGTCTGAGTTGGTTTTCAGAAGCTGTTTCTGATTCACTGGTTTCATTTTTTAGGAGTATGAGAAGGATAATGATGAGTTAGCTGGTTGCTAAGCTAAATAGAATCCAGACATCAAACCTGAGAAAGGTTTAATTTAGCAATACCAGCAGGGATGCACTATATATATCTGTATCAACATCGGTATTAGCCAATGTGTAAAAGTGGGCCGATATTTTCAGGGCATCTTGAACGATCTTTCAAGACTCAAATAATCTTGTTTCCTCCTACTATGTAAAAACCAAAACTACCTTAGAAGAGTGGACTCTCTTCTTTTTTGTCTCTCTTCCTGTTTTAGATCCAAAAACACAAAAAACATACTTTTTTGATCACGTTCATCTCAGGCGCTACGACCTTTGATCCTCTCCATGGTTGTTTTTGTCACAATTGCGCCTCTCTTTCTCTAAAAACTACCTGGACACATCATCTCTGATTTTTTTTTTTTTCAGTAATATTAATATCGCTATCGGCCAAAATTTTCATCAGTGCATCCCGATTTACCAGCTGTCTATCAGTGATGCTGATACGTGTTACTCTAATTTGAGCCCTTTTTTCAGATTAGTAAAGTCACTTATCCAATTCATTGTGCGTTACATTTTTTTCATTTTTCTAAGTTGAGATATCTATGGCTATTTTGAGTTTGTGTGAGCTAAAGATGACAGGAATCAGGCTCCTTCTACACCCTGTGCTGCCAATTCAGTGACGTAAAACTGCAGTATCGTGTGTATGACAGGTCTAAACAGTAAAGATATGTGTGGTTTCCCAGATACCGGGCTATGTGTGGACATGGTCTCAGGGACATGTGCACATGAGTAGTTTTATTTAATACTGAACAGCTAAATGAATCATCTTGGGTCTTTTTATTGTCTCTGTTTTTGGATTGGATGTAGTTATTGTGTTGTGTATTCCCACAGCAGGGAGTCACCGGTCTCTGGTACTAGCTGTCTTTGGGGGTCACAGGCGAAGGGGCCGTTTACACTACAACGGTTTTGGGGTGAAATACAAAAGTTTTGTTACGTTTTAGCCGACCTAAAATGCAAACTTTTGAAAACGGCCTCCAGAGTGGGATTTTTCTGAAACGCTGCAACACTGTTGCTGTGTAAACAGTAAGCTGGCATTTTCAGTAGAAACGCTGACGTCACAATCCGCTTTGCCGCAGCGCGAACAACAGTCCAACAAGTACGATTGTTACGATTGTCACAAACTACCATGTTGTGCTGCTGAATCTGCTGAATCTGTGACTGTCTTTAACAAAATGAGCATCTGTTGCTCCACATCTGCTCTTAGTATTCACCAATACACCAGATGATCGACCCAACTCTACTTCAGTGGAGATCTACCAAAAGCTGCTTCTAGACAAGACAGTTATAGCGTAACCTACAGACCGGGCAGACTTACTACAGCGTTTTCCGTCCTTCAGCGATTCTATGTAACAAGGATTTATTTTTTCACTGCGTTTTAGCAATTTTGAGTGAAACGTTGTATTTTAAATGGGGCCTAAGGCGTTTGGAAACCCTTATTTACAGTTTTGCAGTTTGTGTCGGTATTCTTCAATTTGGTAGACCTCCATTTGACCCAGCCACTTACACTTTTTTTAAAAATTCCAAGTAGGGCTGCAACTACAGATTATTTTAGCAATTGATTACTTTGACGACTGAATTTGCGATTAATTGATTAATCAAGAAAAAAAAGAGCACGAATGACATGAATGTATTGTCACTTAAAGAATCAACAGTTAATCATCAGATTAAGAACTTAGTAGGCCAAAAAGGCAAATTAAATAAAAATGCTTCCTCAATCTTTTCACCTGCAGGTCAAACAGTTCACCCTCTCTGCCCTACCACTCTCTGTAGCAGCTAACGCTAATGCTAACATTGGTTTGATGAACTCCTCCAGGTTTTCAAACGGGGTGACGATTTAATAAAAAGACAAAACGAGTCCTTAAAGACAAACCATGTATTTCACAACATATAAAGGAGTGTATGAGGGATTTTGTAGCTCCTCACCTTTGCTGTTGAGCTCCTGGCTTGTCATCGATGAGCCCAACATGTTTGTCAATTGGCACGCTGTGTGCTTTCACTCATTGTAAAATACTCCCAAACTCTGGAGTTTTTTTGACCAACAGCTTCTCCAGCTCTGCCGTTATTCACGTGTTTACTTGTTTCCCTGCATACAGCCCCACAGCCCAGGTAATTTACACTCCAGTCCAGTAGGTGGCGGTAATGCACCTTCAGCCAGGTGCAAACTGCTAAATAACCGATTTACTAATTGCTTTTACTAACCGATTCTTATCCTTGTCATTGATCCGTCGTTGCAACTCTCATGCCTAGTTAACTCTGTCTTTTTTTCTCTGCTTGTCCAACCTTAAATTGTGAGTCCTCTATGTTGCCTACAGGTGCTAACAAGACAGGAGCGTCTTTGTCATTTCCTTGACGGGAAAAGGTGAAACCACGAACATTTCACGCGGTGTTGCCTTAATTACTTCCCACTGTTTAATTTGAGATGTGTGACATGTTGGATCCAGTCGTCTCTTGAAAAGCACTTGACATTCAGAATAAATAAATCATGGCCAAAGGGCTTAAACCAATCAGGATCAGGTATTTGAGACAGCAGGGTGATTAGTCAGAGAGCTGGGTTATAATTATGTATAAACATGTTGAGTACACATGTCATGTGTGTGCAGATGGTTGGAATGATTAAAGTCTTTCACTGCTGTTTGTATCACATCTGTATTCTGCTCAGGTTAAGGACTTACTCTCATACACCATCCGTCTTGTTTTATAAATAAGGAGCCTGGATAATTTCTCCCTCACTCACACACACACTCACACACACATCCTACCCAGAGAATGATTTTTAACTGTGGTAAACAGATATAATGGGCAAAGAAAGAAGCTGGAGGTTACAGCCATTGATCTGAACCACCTGCCAGCGAGACAATTAGTCTATTGGTTGGAATGAACAGAAACATCACAGGCTCATCATAGACGCACACTAACTCCAGAATTATTCTGACTCCAACCTTTCCCACTGCTGTCAGAACAAGGCCACAACAAGCAACTTTGTTGTTCAAATATAGCTCAGACGAGCGCGTCTTTTTCCTGTGCTGGAGACGATCAGCACGGCCTATTTTAGTTTGTGTAATTAACTGACGTGACATTATTTTTGTTCCCGTGGTGCTTTCAGGATCAAATAAAGATGCTGCTGTTTGTTTCAGAGCAGGAAGTGATGTATTCGCGCTCTGCTGTGCTCAAGGTATCTGCAGGTTTCACCCAGTCAAATTTAAGACTTTTTAAGACTTTTCAATGCCACCTTGAATGAAATTTAAGGCTGAAAATGCTGAATTGCAACCCAAACGGACATCAACGAGCCAACTCTCAATATATGTGCAATCACCCATAATCCCAGACTGGCTAGCTAGCATGTAGATACTTTGTATCACAGGGTTAAAAGAAAAAAAGACTGAGAATTTTGTTCCTAAAGAAAGAAAACAACAGAAGATTTTTTTTTCCATTTAAGGAATAAAACTGACATGTTTTTCATTTTTGAAGCTGAAAGTTTGGGCTGACAGATATGAGCTTAGCTTTGTTTCAACAAATCTGACAGTCTAATTCATTTTATTGCTATATAGAGAACACAAGCTACAGCTGTTCTATATAAAAGTCTCGATAAGTTAGTATAAAAAAGACAGTAGGAAATCTAGTTATTTCAACGTCAAAATGAAGCCTTTTTGATCATTTGACCTTAAGCAGCCTAAAGCAGTAACAACACAGACAGACCCTCAAACAAGTTACTAAACTTAGAGTAGAAACACATCAAACTTTAGTCCGGAGGAACAAATAAAAAGTAGCTACTTTGCAAAAATTGACCTTTTCCAGAAAATTAACTTAATGTATATTAAAGTTTTCCCTATTTTACTGTGATTGCTACAGTTAAAGCTAATCCTTTTTTGCTGAGTTTTAGATAGAAACCTTGCAAATTCCAAGGACAAATTTTAAAGATATTTTGGCAAAGACTGTATTCATTCTATTAAATATTATAAATCTGAATCTGAGACATAAACCAGCAAACAAACTGAAAGTTTTCTATTAACTCTGTGGACAAAAAGTTATATTTTGTTAAGTACAAGACGGCGTCTTTCTACATCTGGACATAACTTGTGCAGTACTGTGTTTTATAACTGACCCACTGAGTTGTTAACACTAAAAAAGTAAACTAGCACTAGCTTGTAAAGCGGTGTTGAGCGGTGCTCTGTGTGGATAATGTGTTGTTTCACCTGTTGTCTCAACTCAAGTCAACTCAAACTTTATTTATAGAGCACACTAAAAACAACCGAAGTTGACCAAAGTGCTGTACAAACACATATGGCTTAAAATATCTAAAACATAAGCAAAAGTCTGTATTCATTAAAATATATTAAAACACATAAAAAAACAACAACAAAAAAAAGTGGAAGTGTGTCTGGCTTGATGTGGAAAAACACTCCTGAAACGCTTCGTCACATTACAGATTGTTATTCTCTGGTACTTCCTTCATAGGTCGGGTATATGGAAAGCAGTTTGAGCATAAAATTGGTATCAGTTATATCAACCATAGATCAGCTCTACTACTACTCCATTTCAGAGCACATGTACTTCATTTTGGTTTAGTAGTGCACGTGTAGACTTTACTAGTAAACTGAAATGTGTTCACTAGTAGTACCAGTAGACTGTTTTAAGTCCACTAGTACTACGAGTAGACTTAAAAATGATCACTTGTAATACTAGTAAGCCTTAAATGCTAATAAGTGGGTGGAAAAAGAACAAATTAAGGTTTCTCATTGGGTTTTGAAAACGTAACAACCAATCAGGGAGTGGTTTTTGTTAGAAATCCTTCCTACTTTGTTTGCATCAGGTCTACTAGTTAGGGATGCACGATATTGGATTTTTGCCGATATCCGATATGCCGATATATAGAAACCCCTTTTGGCCGATACCGATACTGATAATCACAAGTTTGTTTTTTTCACTGTAAAGAAAGCTAAGTCTATCCTGTACTGGAATTTATATGTTACTCTTATTGTGACAGTCTTATTTGTTAAAGAAACACACATAAAACAAGACAAAAAACATTTGATTTTACCATAAATAAGAAATGTATTATTTTTTCAAACTCAACACATTCAGTATTGAAATACAGAAAAATAATTTCTTTAGATCACATGAACTTTAAATGTACAATGCATTTGTAAAGATAACCAAGTTGCATTTGATTATTTTAGAGCTACTGTAACAACCTGGTGACAGACACAGAGCTCTGCAGTGCAAATAAATGAAGTGCTACATTTTATTTAAGGAGCTTATTTTTCAGATGGAAAATAATAATAATCCTAACTGAATAGCACATTATCGGCTGTGCATATCGGCAGAAATTTTCATATCTACCGATACCGATAAACATGTTTTTAAGCTTTTATCAGCCGATACCGATATTGTGCCGATAATATGGTACATCCCTACTACCAGTGACTCTTTGGCTTTACTAGCAGTACCAGTAGACTACAAACAGTCTACTGGTACCACTAGGGAGATTGAGTTGACTTGTACCAAAATTGTGTTCAGTAGTTAAGGTTTTTGGCACACTCATGCAAGAGTAGATCTTACTAGTACAGCAAAGTTGTCTACAAGTAGACAGTTTTGTGAGCCACTAGTAGTACTAATGGACCTGATACAAATGACGTAGGAGGGATCATTAACAAATACAGCACCCTGATTGGTTGTTATATTTTCAAAAGCCAATAAGAAGCCGGAATTCGTTTTTTACCACCCACTTATTAGCATATAAGGCTATAGCCACGTTTCCACCAAGCAGTCCGGGTCGGTTCGTCTCGGTACGGTGCACTTTTAGCGGCGTTTCCACTGACTCATCCCGGGACGGATCCCTAAAAACCGAGACGGGTTGTCCCACTTTTTTGGGACCCTTTCGTATGGGTGCCAGACTGAACCGATCCGCTCTCGGGAGGTGGAGCAACACACTGCAGACCGTTGATTGGTCAAAAGAATCGTCACTCACCCCGACAGCGGCTGCATTTCTCCTGGTGGCACACAGACTTCTCTGAAACAAAGCTTGATTGTTCTTTGTAACAGAGAGTTTCATGAAAATCACAGAGAGGACGAAATGCTGCATGTCTTCCATCCGTGCTCTTTGTTCTCTGTGTCGCGTTTTCTTCTTTGTTGGATTTAATAGCGGGGTAAGCTGCTACGGCGTCGCGCTATTGTTTAACAGCTGCGGCTTCCGGCATCCGGTTTACACGCCGCCCACCACGAGAGGGCACAGTTTGCTCTGGAAACGCAAACGGGATGAGACTTAACTGTCCCAAACCGTCCCAAACCGTAGTGAACCGACCCGTACTGCTTGGTGGAAACGCAGCTTAACTAGTAGTAGTGGTGATCGTTTTTAGGTCTTCTAGTGGTACAAGGAGACTTAAAACAGTCTACTAGTACTACTTGAAGACCTAAAACTAGAGCATATTTTGGTTTAATAGTAGTACTAGTGACACATTTTGCTTCATGAGTAAAGTCTACCTGTGCACTATTAAACCAAAATGAAGTACATGTGCTTTGAAATTGAGTACTTGTAAAGCTAAACTATGGTTGATATCACTGAAACCAATTTTATGCTCAAACGTTTTTCCATACAGGTAAATAAATTTCACACCAGAGCCCAAAGTAAAAGTCAAGACTTGACAGGAAATGCTGATGCTTGCTAAACACAATAAAAGCCCTGAACACAGAGCGGTCTTCACATAGCAGATAAAACCTCAGTAAATGTAAGACCCCTGAGTAATATATTTAATACCAGAATATGACATTTTTCAATGAATTTAAGACATTTTAAGGCTTTAATTTTAGATCCATGAATAAAACTTTTCAAGGATGCGCAGACACCCTGATGTTTCTACACAAGTTCAGTCTGAATTTATCAACCTGAAATCCTTCAAATGAGCCACGACGCTCCCCATGCTTTGAGTATTTAATGCACATCTCACTTATTAGTAACAGTCTCACATCCTCACATTAATACGCAGAGGTTTGTTGGTTATTTATAGGTGGGGTTGCACATTTGCATATTCACATTTTAGATTCACGGTGTCAGAAAGATCTCACCCTGAGTGCAACCGGCACCAGGAGAGTCCTGACAGCAAGCTGCACACTTTTAATATATAAACACGATTTATAAAAGCCTGAAGCGTGAGTGGTGAAAAACAAGTCTCCTAAATATTCGACATAGAAAAGCAGTCTATCATAGCTCTTTCCATTTTGGAGCAGGCCCTGATTTTAATTACTATACATGGTGAATTAGCTAATGAATAATGAATGGATTCCTCACACTAAGTGCTCTGACTGCTAATGCACTTGCAATTCTGTCTCACACACACACACGCACACACACACGGACCCATAGTGCCAGTGTTGCCTTCTGATTCTGTCTTTTTTTAGCCCCCCTCCCTCTTCACCAAGTCTGATTCACACACACGATTTCTTTCCCCCACATCTGCTTTTTCTCACCATCCCTGAGATTTGATTAGATTTTCCTCTGTAAGGAATTATTTAGTGATGAGAGTCGCGAATGAGACGGGGACAGAGAAAGGCTCCGGGATAGAGGGGAGACAGATAGCGGTTCTCAGGGGAGCGGAGGAGAGGAGGAGGAGGAGGAGGTGGAGGAGGAGAAAGGTGCTTCGAGGAAAAGAAAAAAAGCTGAAGGATTAAGGTGCAGTGGAGCTGCAGACATGCAGAGTGAGATGGAGAGACACAATGTACTCTGGGTGCATAACTTCAAATTCCACGGTGTAGGGGGAAAATCTGCAAATATACATCTACAAATACTGGAGAATATAAGTGATACTGGATTATACAAGCAGATGGTTGTGTATTTTATTCTCCTTGCCAGCTTGGGAGAGCATGTTCAGGCTCTGTGGGATTTTTTTTTATGCTATCCTTATGTCTGCATTTTTTCCCTCCATTTGCTCCAGCTCCCCTCCTCAGCGCTGGCGTGTACAGGTTAGATGAAGTGAAAGCGCCTGTAGGTGTGAATGTGTTGGTCTGTCTATACGTGTTAGTGCTGTGACATACTGGTGACCTGTCTGGGTTGGTTCTCACCCAGTGCATAACGGCACAGGCAAGAGCCCCCCGAGGCCCTGAATGCAACAAGTGAAGGATGAAAAATGGATGAATGGGTTTTCTGACACCAGCTCTGTACATTGTGTCACGTGGATTCAATTATTTAGAGCAGCTGTGAGAGAGAGTCTATAATGAGGGGAACATTTCAGGTAAACAAGTTAAAGCCTCCTAAATCATCATTTCTATCACAGTTTAGACAAAATTAAAAGAATTATTGCCTCAAAAATCCCAGTAACCAGCTGACAGGATAAGAAGAGAGAAACCTGTCTCTACAACTCTACATTTAGTGATGCTAACACAGTCGACATTTCCTCCATTTTTTGGCCCTTGTGCTAACTGCAAACTTTTTTATTTTTTGTTTAATTTTAAGATCAAAAATGTTTAAAAAATGTCAATTTATTTAAATGATAAAAATTCTCATATTTTTTGTGAATTCTTGAATTTTTTTCTTGTAAAATTTTGCAAAATTTTGAAACTTTTATTCAATTTTTGCAAATATTTTTTGTTGTGTTTTTGCACGTTTTGGACTTAAAATATGCTTTTTTTTACATTTTGGATTTTTTTATTTTTTATTTTTTGCAAATTTCTGTGAAATAAAAAGACATTACATGTATATTTTTATAAATTAATAGAAACTTTTTGTTTTGATAATTATTCACTAGATTTTAACTTTGAAGAAGAACTTTATAGACTATAAAGTCTTTATTGTGAAGATAAAGTAGATCTTGTGGCTCCTGAATGACTTTAATCCAGGTGAGCTGAGGCAAAATGGCTCCGATGAAAGGAAAGGTTGCAGACCACTCTTCCAGAAAAAGAACATGGCACCACCTGACCTCCATCAGCTCATATTTCTGCTCCTTTTCTTCACAGTTTGGTCTTTATAACATCTATAGTAAGAAGAGCAGAACATGTTGGTAACACAGTTGATGAACAGTTAATGCGCCCCATGTACAGACAATCATTCTGATGAAGTATTGATGAGGAGGAGCTGAAACATGACACACTTTCTTCAAGGTTCACACCAAAAAGGATGGGACCTCAGCTGATCTGGGTCATGTGACTTTGGAGCAAACCATTGCTGATTTATAGGGTTTGACACAGATTTCTCCGACACACACAAAGTGAATTATTTTATCCAAATTAATTATTCAAATAGATTTTAAAACACCTTGGCCATGGTTTAATAATATTTGAAGAAATAATGCTGAAAATAATAAACACAAACATGTATTCTAGTGTTATTTTGAAGCGCAAACTTGACATTTGAGAAATCAAACAGCACAAAAACTGCAAATTTCAACACATGATTAGCATTTTTTGCTAAATAAATAATAAACCTGTTAACTTTCTGTATTAAATTAAAGTAAAACTTCAGGCAAATGACCCACTGTAAAAATTAGTCATTACTTAAAAATAATAAACTCAAACATGTATTCTAGTGTTAATTTTGAAGAGCAAACGACATTTGAGAAATCGGATAGCACAAGTACAACACAACACATGATTTGCATTTTTTTGCTAAATAAATGATGGAAGCTGTAACTTTCTGTATGAAATGAAAGTGAAACTTCAGCCAAATGACCTTCTGTACAATTGGCCATTACTTGTAATTTTTTTTTTAGTAAAATTGATAACTATACCCCATGGACCTGAAATGTACCCTTAATTATAGGATCACTCAAACTGGGGTTCAATTTTCAAAGAAAACCATTTAAATCTAAAATTTCTGAGCAATTTTCAATATTTCCTTGTTGCCAAAAGACCCCTGGGATGATGAAGCAAGAAATACACACATCATTGGTGGCAGATAAATTTAGGAGACACAAAAATCTGAGCACATAGGCAGTCAAATTTAGTACAGATCAGCAAAATGAAGCATCTGAGGGTTTTAACAAAAACAAAAGAAAAGTTCAGGAGTCTCTGCTTTGTATCGTATCAGAGTGTTTCAATTCACTGCTCTGACACAAAGTGAATTATTTTATCTAAATTGATTGTTAAAATAGTTTTTAAAACACCTTTGTCATGTTTTGACCTCTTAAGACCCAGCGTTCACAAATGTGGACTTCACATTTCTGCCTCTTAGACCAATGATCCTTCATTTTTTTAACCTTTGACCTATTATCCACATTTAGTGACACTGCCAACATCATCTTTTGGCAAAAACATGACAATACACCCATTTTAGTGAAAAAAAAACAATGTATTCAAGTACATTAACACTCCTAACAAACAACTAACAAAGAAATCATAACACAAATAATCAAACTTCCCATTCAAAGACCAAGTTTAGTTATTATACTTATTAGCTCTTACTTATCCCAAAAGGTGAATTAGAAAATGCACACAAGACAAAAGCTCGAATCTTAAGAAGTTAATGATTAAAAACTTGACATCTGAAAAATCAGACAGCACAAAAACTGCAAATTGCAACACATGATTTCCATTTTTTGCTAAATAAATGATAGAAGCTGTAACTTTCTGTATGAAATGAAAGTGAAACTTCAGCCAAATGACCCACTGTCAAACTGGTCATTGCTTGAATTGATGTTTTGTAAAATTGATAAGTTTATCCCATGGACTTGAAATGTCCCCCTAATTATAGAACCACTCATGATTTATTTCCATCTCACTTCAAAATCCCACCGTGCAACTCCTGATGAAACATCTGTTTTTTGCATTTAATGTGAGTATTTTTCTCAGCTGTTTGTGAAAAACAGTGTAAGGTTGAGCGTTCCTTTGAGCCCTGACTGATCACGTGACCTCAAACACGACTCCAAACAGAAGTCAAGGTTGCTGCTCCACATCGTCTGTATTTATGAATAAATCACAGTTTTCTCACAAATTCCTGATGCAACAAAGTGCAGAGTGTGTCAGAGCTGTTTTCATCACTTCTTTCTAAGGTCACCGAGCTGCTGCAGATGTCTGGTGTTTTAAAACAATCTAAATAAACAGAAACGCGGGGATCATAAGATAAGAAGAAAGGCTCCTCTGGGGTGAGGAAAAAAAAAAAAACATGTGTTTGAAGAAATTTAAATTTTCCAATGAATAAGCAAATGATAAGATAAGATAATCCTTTATTGGTCCCACAACGGGGAAATTTACCATATTACAGCAGCAAATTGGAAAGTGAAAACATTACAATAAGATCATATAAAACAAAGTCTATCCTAAGGAAAATATGCACAGAATTATTAATTACAAGTTATATTTACAGAAGCAGTAAAACACATCCCAATCTTTTCTTATCTTCCCTGTTTTTAAACCTAAACACTTTTATAACTGCTCTGCCGACCATGGACACCAAACTGGCTTCATATGCTGTGGTGTTTGGACTCCTTCAATTCATCATAACAGTATAAAGAGATTTTATGGCAGTGCAGACTGAAAAAAGTGACATTTAGAGATGGAGATGTTCAAAGTTGCAAGTTTCTTAGTGATTTATGTCGATAGAAATTTGATTTCTACTAAATTAATGAGTCAAAGGTCATGAAACACTCCAGGAACAAAGGTTACAATCAAGCACAACTTACTCTCAAAGTCTGCTTGTGAACAGAGTCAAATATCTTCACTGTGTGTGGCTAGCACTAGCAGAGCTAGCACCACCAGCCTCAGTCGTCCCTGCAAGTGAAAGATGCTGTGAGGAGGGTCTGTTTTAATGTGACTGCAGCGCCACCTTCTGGTCTCACACACACTGTCATAAAGGTGTGACTTTTAACTCTTAATGTAAGGTATTTATCAGTACAGTTATGTAGCGCAACAGTTTGAAACATGACAACAAGCTAACATTGCAAGTCTGTACCGTATGTAGTAGCTGGCTATATGTAGCGCTAATAGCAGCCCGGTGCTATGAATTATCCGTAGGCTAACATGACAACAAGCAAACTGTCATTTCGAAGAGTAGTTTAATAGCCGTCCATACGTAGTGCTATCGGCAGCTCGGTGCTCTGAGACGTGTCTGTAATGAGTAACGTTAGCGAATCCTGGTTATGTCCTACCAGTCATCTACCAATCAGAGCTAACGTAACCTCACTCTTCATTTTATTGATAGACTCAAGTTTGAACAGACCACTGCAGAATAACTGCTGACTGTGGGTTGGAATCAACATTAGCACAAACAGTTTAGCCCTTTTGGCCTTTAGCTCGTGCTCTATCTCTCTCCTGTTTCTCTTTCTTCTGCTCTTCTGTCCTTTTTCTGTCTGACAGTTAAGCTCCAGTGTCCTAACCTGACACGCCATACAGACAGTTTGATATATCCGCCATGGAAATATTTCACTGGTCCATCTGGGTAGCAGCTCTTCAGATTTGTTTTCAGAGGAGGGACCTTCAAAAAAAATCAGCAACTGGTGATTGGATGACCGTTCTGATTGACACAATCACCACAGACCAATCCGCATCAAGCCACGGTATGATGTTGCTTATGTTTGCCGCTGCTTAGAAAAAATAGACGAACAACTCCAGGAACACGGGAAACAGTTGTGATAACATTGTAGACGACTGCTGACGTTTTTGTAAATTTAACTTAAGAATCAAAGGAACACTGACAAGTACAAAAGTCTGCTAACGTCTCGTCTTCTTGTCACCTAGCTGCTCCCACAGCTCCCGCCTCTCTTCCCTGATTGGGCCGGTCAAAATTTAGCCGAGTGAAATTGTTGGTCATTGGAGCCTGACAAGATGGATCTGCAGGAGTTCAGAAACTGAATCAGGCAGGTCCGTCTGCTCTGCAAGGTTACCAGTGTCCCCCATCACTAAAAAATTAATCACAGAAACCATTTTCAGCAGAGAAAAACACAGAGCTCTCTTCTCTCTACTGAACTTTGTCAGTTGGTGTGGTTTTGTCAAAGAGACTTCAACGTGCGGTTAAAAAAATACAGTTTTGCTTGACCCAATCAGGAAGCTAGGAAGTAGTATTTTTGAAATAACCTATACCAGTGCTGATAATCTCATTTCAAAGTGTGGATTACGATCAGGCGTAAATCTAGACGGGAGACTTTTTCAAAATCACTCACAGCCCCTTTACCACCCACATGCCTTGCTTTAGCTGAGTGGTTGTATGCAAGCTTATCCAGACACCTAAAACATACAATACTGACAAGCCACACCCTGTTAAAAGATGCCATTAGTCATCTGTGCTTATTTACATCCAAGTTGTAGTGTGTCACAATGTTGTTTGTCATTGTAAACCACAGTTTGAGCACTTTATAGTGACATAGTATTAATCTAAGCTTCTCATTTTCAGATTTGGATTATTTTGTTTTGTATCGACTCTGTGCTTCCCTTCAGGTTTCAGACTCACTCTCTTTAGACTCTGAAGCCCTACAGAGGCCTCCTGCAAAGTGGAGTAAAACAAACGTGGGTCACAACATTATACAAAACCTAAAAAGATTAACTAAATACTGGTATTAAACATCAAAAGGCTGCAGCATTGGGAGCTATCGCCTTCCCGTTCAGCACATTTAGCATTAAACAACCATAAACTTAATGCTTTCATGTTCACAAATGTGTTTCAGCTAGCGTTAGCTTGAAAAAGACATAATCGATTCATAAAACCTAACAGGACATTTACATAATGTCTCACACGTTGCTCATATATGGGGCAACGCGAAGACGAAGGCTGGCCGCTCTTAGCTCAAGGCCAAAAAGTAAACGTGTAATTTGTATGAAAATTCACTAATAACTGCCCACATAAAGCAACACAAACACATGGCTGTGTGTCAGACACGCTCATCGTCTGGAAGAAAACACAAGAAACCTCAGATGAACGGCAACCAGCAGCACGGTGGCTGGACAGCTCCGCCTCAGGCCAACCTCCTCTAAATATAAACAGTGTCAAACTTGTAAAGATAACCCGGGGTAATGTTAACTCAGGATTAAAGCCTGAGGTTAACAGGTTCAAGTGTGAAAACCAACATGCACTGAAGTATGTTTGAGCATGGAGCGTCAGAGTTAATGCCCGTTAGCTGCCGCAGCGTGAATCAGAAAGGTAAAATTAACGCTGAGGATGAAATAAGCAGCTTTATCTTATGGGGTTATATAACAACCTTGCATTAGGACCTTACATTGAGTTGAGGCAAAAGTGTGCAGGATTAGGTTAGGGAGGAAATGTCACATCTGTGATAGTCTCAAAGATTTTACAGGAGTTGTGACAACTGACTTCTAGGGATGTCACGGTACCTGACAAGACGGATAAAAGTCAATACACAAAAGAAGAGACTCAAGCTAGTGAGATGAAAAAATGATATCCACAGCAGAGGGCGCTTTCTGACTCTGACTCCACCAGAAACGTGTGTCTAGACATCCAAACCATCCACTCAAGTCAGAACCAGAGCTACCAGCTGCTTGTTGTGTTGTTGATATCTTTATGCACACTAAAAAAGCCGACCATGTGCCACTAGTTAGAGCTATTCACAACGGTTAAAGGTGACTGCCATGATGCTAAAGTGCTGTACTCGCCATGAGTAGACATGAATGATAGATGGCATCTTTGAGCAAAATGCAAGGCATCAATGAACCAATGTAACACTGTGGTGACCTGGAAACTCTAGGATTTTATGTTTGGAAAAATAGATTGTTCTAAATCTCAACCAGATGGTCAGAAAGTAGGGATCCAATCCTGGTATCAGTCCCATACGGTCTAAAAAGTTTGATCCAGTATGGATGACAAGATTAAGGAATAGAGAGCATTGGATGGGATCAGTAATGAATTCCAGGTATTCAGACTTAAAAAGTTGGGTTGAGTAAACCCTGCCAGGAAGGATTGTAGTTTGGATTTCAACGAGAATCAATGTGGTTGCTAATGACATTGTTTTCTGTAGCTTCACCCTTTAAACACTTAGGTCCATATAAAAAGTACTTGAGTTATTACTGTGTGCCATAGATGGTATTTGGGAAATCACATATATTTTTATACGTTTAGGCTTGTCATCCACACAAAACCACAGCTTTACATCACTAAAAATGCTGTTTTCTTAAAACTCTGGCCAAAGTGAAGATTTGCAAAACTCTGGTTTCATGGTTTCATGTAAATGCCGGGAAACAGAGTCTTTGGTCCTCAAATGTCAAAATACCTTGAGCCGCACTTATTGGCGGATGTGCCCACTGTGTGTGGACGAATGAATTCTTAAAAACAATGAGCGGTTGATATTTGTGCTTGAAAATACCTGGCTACGTGTGTACAAGGCCACAAACACCAAAACTGACACCTCTGAACAAATTTCTAAAGCGTTCAATTTTTTATGACACCAGATTGATTCAAACAGAACTTGTAGATGCAAAGATATCTTCTTTTCAGTTTGGGTATACCATTTTTCTAGCAAAGATCCAAAAAAGAGGCCAGGGCTTAAAGGGTTGGGATGGACATGGTTTAGAAGTTGAAAACACTTAGCCACATGATAATATTTTAGTAGTTTCTGTTTTTATCCTCTTGAGATTTCCATCTACAGTAGATAAAGTATTAGACAGTCTACCAATCTATCTATCTATCTATCTATCTATCTATCTATCTATCTATCTATCTATCTATCTATCTATCTATCTATCAATCAATCAATCAATCAATCAATCAATCAATCAATCAATCAATCAATCAATCAATCTATCTATCTATCTATCTATCTATCTATCTATCTATCTATCTATCAATCAATCAATCAATCAATCAATCAATCAATCAATCAATCAATCAATCTATCTATCTATCTATCTATCTATCTATCTATCTATCTATCAATCAATCAATCAATTTATCTATCTATCTATCCATCTATCTATCTATAAGTATCTATCTATAAGTATCTATCTAGGGATGGGTACCTTTCACATTTTAAAAGATACTTTACAGATTCCTGGCACCTGGCAATCAGTATCGGTACTCATTGGTACCCATTTTCAGTACTTTTGTGTGTGTTTATGTGGTAATAAATATCTTTTTTTTTTTGATAATAAAATATAAATTATTTTCAATTGATCATATTTATTCTTCAATATGTAATCTTGCAATGCTGTGTTCATGACCAGCATGGAAAATCATCAACTCTTCCACTCCCTCACAGTCACAAGGATGCATTCAGGTACCTAAACATGGTACCTTTTGATTTTAAGTGAATCGGTACCTGGTACTTCTGACAGAATTCAGTTGGAACCAATAAAAGTACCTAATTCGGAACCCATCCCAATATCTATCTCTCTATCTATCTATCTATCTATCTATCTATCTATCTATCTATCTATACATTTATACATTTATCTATCTATCTATCTATCTATCTATCTATCTATCTATCTATCTATCTATCTATCTATCTATCTATCTATCTATCTATCTATCTATCTGACAGCTGAAATATACCCGATGAATCTCCGTCCGGCTCTGTCTTGGTTTCTCAGTTAAGTCAATGAACTGGATCCACACCGCTATGGTCTGGCTCTGGCAGGTTGCAGTACTGACCCAACCGTCCTATCAATTCACCATAGGGCAGATTGAGTGGGACAGGAAGTTGTGCATTGACACTACCCCAAAACACCCAATGACTTTCAAAATAAAACAAGAGGTGTGATAACCAGATCGTAATTTGCTTGACAACAACAACAAACTGACATAATGAGTGGAGCCGGACCAGAAGTCAACATGTTTGAGGTTTTACATCCCAACATGAATGAAGAGAGTCTTATTAATGGATGGGGAGCTTGTTGGTCTGTGGACTAAATCTCAGCTGGCGTGAGATGATGTTAGCAGTCAACATACACCAAAGCGGAGCCGGATCGGAGACGCATCCAGTGTATTTGAGCTGTCACAGACTTTAGGACAACATGTGAACTTTCGCCTCTTCTAGCTGTTTGCATTTACCTTCATCACTGTATGATTTGGGAAAAGCTTGTGTGATACTGAAACAGGATATAAAATAACCTGCGCGTAAGGCAGTGAAAAGTAAAAAGAAGTGTCACAGGTTAAAGAAATCTCTGAGTTAGCTACACCCTCACATAGAGGTGGGAAACTGTATCATAAAGCCATAAATATCAGTCATCTTAAATCCTAATTAATTTCAGCTAAAAGCGTCTCTCTGACACTTTCTTCCTGGATCATGTTCATTCATATATTTTACAGTGGTGGAAAAGCTTCTTGAACATTTATCAGGAAGCTGCTTTTTCAATGTCACAGACTGTTTTGTGCAGAGGTCACACTAGTTTGTGATTCATTGTTGTATAACAACATATTTCTGCTGTTGTCATGTATAATAATTTGCTTTTAAAGCATTGAGGCCCAAAAAAAACAAAGCAGGAAATGAAATGGAAAAGGAAAAACAGCTCAAAACCAAGGACAGACAAGGACGAAGCAACTGGGAAACACATTTTTTGAGGGGGAAACAACTTTTGGCACAACACCAATCCTTAACAGCTTATTAGCATGCCAGCTGAGACTTCTCACCATGAACAAAGAATGGAAGAAAAGCAAGATGGACTACCTACTGTAAGCTGTCAACGCTGGAAGGAAGCAATCAATCAGGCATCAGCGGTGAGGAAACAAAACCGACCCTGAACCTCGCACAGCAACAGCTCGTCAGATAATAAACATCCTCCAACACGTCACGCTAAGGGGTAATGATCATTATCGTCGACGCACAATGCGAAAGTTCGAAAGGATCATCATGTTTGTGCTGCAACAGTGCAACAAATCCCGGGCCTGCTAAATGACCTTGCAGAAGCGGAGCGACAATATGGCTCGCAGAGATGTGATCCGTGTGATTTGTGATCCTCTTGGTAGATCTGAGCCTTTATGAGAGGCCGTGTTTACAGTGTACATCCATCTTTTTACTAAATTGTTGACTGCCACTTGAATAATTGCATTTCCTCTGCTTTGATTTCTGACTTTAAGACTGTCTCCCACTGAGCGTCATGCATTGGCTGCCGGAGTATCAAAGCAGATTAAGAGAGAGAAAAGACGAGAGGAGGGAGAGGAGAGGAGAGGAGAAAAAAATCAAAATCACACCGCTGAGAAAATGTCTCCTCTACGGCTTTCATTTATCGAGTCCAAATATATTTGATGGCGGTTATTTTTACACAGACCTTAATCCTCTGCTCACCCTTCATCGTGAGGTAGATAATTATAGTAATCTGGTCGAAAGGAATTTAATTTCCTTGCTGTGAATCGGTGCAGAGGGATGGACTAGGTGCATTATGAAAGGAATGTATAATGTCCTACATTATCAACAGTTTGACGACAGCACAAACGCAACACGGTGCATCGCTCAGGATCCGAATTTGCAATTTCAGGATTAGCTCCAGGTTTCATTGTTGGGGTCCCAAAGTTTGCTGAGCAGCCTGAAGCTGCAGTTTTCAGAGCCACAGAGGGCTTTTTACTACCTGGCTGGAACATCACAGTGACCTTTGCTGCTGCCCCAGAGGAGCTAACATACCACAGCGTGTGTAAATAATAGTCACGGCTGCTGTGACCCACATATTAGTTTGTGGAGGGATGTGTGTTTGGCACTTTGGCCGCCACCCTCATGGTTTCTCTTGGAAGCTGGAGGTACGACTTTTGGATGAGAGGAAGGAGCTGGAAAGGAGTGAAGGGTTGGCGGTCCATGTGTTAGCAAAGATACGCCATGGCTAATTCATTAGCAGCTAAAAAGAAGGGGAGAGTGATCCTGTCTCACAAGAAGGCGATTGTATGTGCAAAGATACTCCTGAACGGATGTTACTCCAAAATGTTGGATGTCTTTCTCTAAGAAATAAAAACTCAAACTACTTGTAAATAAATCTCAAGATGTAGAATTTTGCAGTGAGGATATATGGCTGTTCATTTAGATAAAAACAACTCTTATGCTACAGGTTTCCAAATCTGCAGCTTGAAAACAAAACGATCAAAAAAACAAACAACAAAAGTTAGCTGAACGCCTCAACACGCTTTCTCAAGTCCCATGGAGACGTATCTCTCTATGCCGCCATGATGAAATTTATCACAGTAAATGGAGCAAATATTTTAAACTGAACCAATCAAACCTGAGGCATTGGCTCAAGACGCAGCTCAGGTTGAGGGACTTGATTATTCTCTGCGGTCGCCGTCATTACCCCCACGAAACGAACTTCCTGATCTGAGAGACGTATGCTCTGTATTAAACCACGGAGACACATAACGACCTACGCGCAACACCACTGAGACCACACAAAGACCTTCACAGACAGAGTTTACTGTCTCTCAGATCTCATTTCAGAAAAGAAATTACATCAGCTGAGTTCAGAGGAGAAAAAACAGCATTAAAAACAGAAACAGAAATGTAGCAGTGTGGAAATATGTCAGAGACTTCCCACATCATAAATAATACTTAAGTAAAATACAGATACTCAAAAAAATATACTCAAGTACTCCAATGGATTAACTTTGTTGCTCAAGGTAAAAGAGAAAGTTCATCCTTATGGATTCTAGGGATGGGCAATGTTTATCAAATATTCCAATACTCATTAGCATGAAATGAAAAAAAAATGAATAGTTCATGTGACGATCGCTTTGTTCTGTTTGCGGCAGATCAAATTTTAATGCAGGATGCCAGAGCTGTTACGCGTCAATTTCACAAAAAAAGCAGGTTGAGCGGGACAGGAAGTTGTGCACGGAAACCATCTTTCTCATGACTTTCAAAATAAAACAAACTGTGTCCAAACTAGGGGTGCACCGATCACAATGTTTTGGCCAATCACCGCTCACAGATCTTTAAAAAGTCTGACCAATTTGGGCCGATACCAATTTGATTCTTTATATTTTTTAAAACTGATAGCATATACCTTCAATGTTCCAATCTTATTTTATTGAAAGTCATTGAATAACACCTGTGAGACAAAAAAAAAAACTTATTGTTTTAACTTAAATATTTAGTAAAGTGTCCTGAGTTTTAGGTCTCAGAGCAAAAAGCAACAATGGCTGCCTGTCAGACCTTCCTGGAGCAATACATATGCAAGGATGGGCCGAAAATTAAGGAAATCAGCACAGATCAATCTTGTCTAGTCCAAACCAGATCGTATCTATTTGACTATGGCAACAAACTGATGTAAAGAACAGAGCCGGACCAAGAGTGAACAGGTTGGAGGATTTACAGCCAAGAAAGGAAAAAGTAAACATTCAAAAATGGATTGGGGAGTGCGGGAACTCCTTCAAAAAAATAGTTGAAATTAAACCTTACCTTAACCCTAACTCTTCAAGGTTAGTCTATCATTTTACAAGTCGTCAACAACTTCACAGCCATGTGAGAGCAAGGCATGCAACGGAAAGAGCGTTTCCTGCTCATTCAGATCATAATGAACCACACGGTAATGTTATAACAACATAGAGCCGTGGTTGTAAACATCTTAACTGAAGCTCAGGTCGCTCTCAGCTGCTCTATTTATGTAGATGGAGAGGTTGGTGACGTTCCTTCTGCTGTGTTGTGCACAGACTCTAACAGAGGAATCATGGGTCATGGAAAGTTGACAACGATGGCACCATAACTTGAGTTGAGTTCGGCAAAGAAAGTCTGACTATGCCAAACCTCCTCCATGATGTGCTGCTCAGATCCCTTAATATAACTTGGCAGGGCTGTACTTAAAGAAGAATAGTTGAGAAGTACCCATTGTTCTTTCTGCTTTAAATGGAGGGCTAGGTGAATAGATTGCCTTACAAGTAGGACACCCTAATGGCACTCTCCTTATATCTCCTTCAAATAAAAATCTACTCCTACTTCTGGAGGCTTTATGTCTAATGCTGAGCCTTTCTTTTGAAGATGCTCTGAATAGGAGACATTTGAGAACCTCCCATCATAGGCACACAGGAAACGTGTGCTTGTAATGTGCGCGCTGCTCTTGTCCTGCCCTTGAGCAAGTCAGTGATTCCCCACTGACTCAGTGCAGCGCTCAGGGGACGCTCTGTGTGAAGATGACCCCTCGCTCTGACCTCCCTGGAGGGAGCAAAGTGAAAAGAGAGTTTCACTGCAGGGATCAATAGGAGTATCATGGCGTTATCACTTTATTCGAGTCACTTAAGCAAGTTGGGAAAGGCGGGTTAAGGCTGCATTTAATCCTTTGGCGAGATATGGAGGCTTTGACTGTATGTAATTCTTAATGTGTGTGTAGCCATTTCAGGATTAGACATAATCCGAATGGGAATATGTGTGTGTTCATTTCACAGTTCAAGTCGTAATTAACAGTTTCACCTCAGACCTTTCCTTTCCTCACTGCAAAGTGTTTGTTTTATAAGTTGCACAATATTAAAGAGTCTGTCTCCTTATGCTCCATTTACAAAGCATAATGGCCTTTTAATTCATCTTAGTGCATTATATTTCTTGAGTGCAATATTTAATGCTTTCTGTTGGTGTTTGCATAGAGGCAATTATGCATAAAACAGCCTCCTTATATACTCACAGGTGCACACTTATGGAAGCAAAATGAGATGATGGGATGCTGTGTGCTTTTTAGACTGTACAGAGCAATTCATATGGTGAGGACCATTAACTATACTGAGCCTCTTGTCTTGCAGCTTTAATCTTTTTTTTTCTTCAGGTAGCATTTTTAGGAATCCAAACAAGATTATAAGAGCTGCAGCCTGGCCTCTGAGTCGATACACATCTGAACTCAAGCTGGCGTCTCAGGGTTTGTAATCCATCACTGGTGCATCCAGACAGTCGCGCCCACTTCTGAATTAAAGATGCTCGCTGTAACGTACAGTAGTGATGCAAACAGTCAGGAGGAGTACGTGGGTTTGCTTTCCTTAATAGACTTTTGCAATGTAGAGTTATTGATTCAGTTTTTATATAGGTATACACAGTTTACGAACTGAAAGCCAAGCCTGGGACAGGAGTAAAAAACAGCCCTGGTTTCATCTGCTACAGCTGTTTTTTTTTTTGTTTTTTTTTATGTTTGTTCGTTTTTTTTAATTTGATTATTTTATTTTATTTTTTTTATTACTGTGCCACAATAAAAGATGGTGACAAAGACTGACAAAGAGTTTTTTAAAGTGGTGATGCCAGTGATAGTTGTGGCAATAATGTAAACACAATGGCGATTAATTTACTTTTTATTTATTTATTCATTTTTATTTTCTATTTGTTTATTTTAAATATATTTATTTTTTATTTATCATAATGACAACAGCCTTCTTATTTGTTAGTGACAGTTGTAGCAATAATGTCAACACAATGGCAATTAATTAACTTTTTTGATTATTTATTTATTACTTTTTTTCTATTTATTTTCTACATAAATGTATTCATTATTTATTATTATTATCATAACAGCCTTATTTTTTATTACTTGTTTAAATATTTATTTATTATCTATTTATTTATTTATTACTAAAGAAAAAGAAACAAAGAAGAATAAATCAATAAACAATAAAAAAGAACAACAAAGATAAAAACAGTAATGGCATAATGTATGTAATGCTATTGGTAATCATAATATTGATAGTGATATTAATAATTGTGATATTATTGTTGATAACAATACAAAAATCAGAAACAATAGCAAAAACAATAATGATGGCTAATCGTCAAATTGTCTAATAATACTAACTTATATACTTGTGCCACTACTACTACTACTGCTACTAATAATAATAAAATAATGATAATAAAATAATAATAATAAAAAAAACAATTATAATTTCAGCACAAATAAGAAAAACTACTTACAAAATTTGAAATAGTACTTAAAAATAAAATAAAAAAAATAAAGTATAACTGTTAATAATCACTTTATTGAAGGAAAATGGAGAAGGGGGGGATGATGTGTACATTATGTTTTATAATAAAATAGTATATAATAGTATATAATACAATATTATATTAAAATAAATTGAGTTGATAGACTTTTTGGCCCATGCAAGTTAAAGCCTGAATGGCCAACTGCAAACCAATCAATGACAGTAAGCCAGATATTAAAGATTCCAACTGGAACATATCAGTCCCTTCAAAGCACAAAAACAAGCACTGCCTCACTTATGGAGCACAAAAAGTCCAGCACAGAGAAACGTGGTTTTATCCGTCATTGTTAAACGCATTAAATAACCTTTCTTGACCCTTTTTGTCCTCCTTCTACTGTGATTAGCGTGCTAGCTTTAGCCCGTAAGCAAAAGCCTCTAAATAAGCAGGTTGGCAGGTGAGCCATCAAATCAATCCATTCACTCCAGATCAAATGATTGGCAGAGTTATTTCAGAGCTTCAACAGCTACTGAGACCAGCTTCCTTTCTTTTTTTGTCCAAAAATTTGATAAATTAGCTGCTGCCAGGAGTGAATTTCCCTAAATCTTCACAGAAAAATAGTTGTCATAAATCGCCTAACACTTTCAGTGTGACAAATGGTCATCAGCACAGTAAGGTCTCCTACCAGCTGCAGTCTACTTTCATTATTATTTGAAGATTGAGGAGAAAGGTAGGAATAATCTTTATCGGCTTCAGCCTACATCTCCTCCGTCTTGCTGTACCTTTTTGTTTGGATGTATTGATTAGTCATGTTTGTGGGTGTGTAGGAGCTGTTTTTTCTTATGCTGCAACTTCTGCAACAGTAAAAATATACTTTTCAGGCCAAAGAAGAGGGACTTTACAAAGTTTTTGAGATCTCCAAAGGCGCCGCAGTCACTCACAGTAACAAAAGCTTTAAGATCACAATTCACAAAGGCATTCTGGGTAATAACTGTAGCTTTACTAAACAGCTTGTAGGGGCTACAGTGTGTGGGAAACAAGGAAGAAAAGTGCAGCTGCAGACCCCTGACATTGATCCCCAGCTGTAGTATTTGACTGTTTGGACCATAAGCAAGTGTTACTAAGAAAACTTTATTTTAAAAAAAGAGTAAAATACTGATGAAAACTCTGCTTCAAGCGCACTTGTTACCACAATGCACCTTAGTAACAGTTACAGATGTATAACACATAATTGTTTTTCAATCCTTCATTGTCAAGTCAAGTTTTGAAATTGTTTGAAATTCTGGCACATTTTTACTATTTAAGAATTTTTTTAAACTTTTGTAAATTTTTGAAATCTCCAAATTTTGCCAACATTCCTGCTTGAATAACATGCTTGATATGTTGCAAGCCAAAAAACAACCAAACAAACAGAATTTTTTTTTTTTTCAAAAATTTTTTGCAAAAGTTTAACATTTAATTTCTTGTAAATACTAGCATTTTTTTTTTTTTTACCATTTAAACATTATTCGAATTTTTTTATGTTTACATAACTTTTGATATTTCGACTTTTTGGCATGTTTTTTTTTTTACCATTTTAATTTTTGTGGAAACTTTGCACATTTTTGAAATTTCAATTTAAAAAAAAAATCCAATATTTCTAAATTTCCAAAATGTTTCAAAATATTTTCAAATTTCCTAAAAATAGTCATGTTTGCAAAGTTTAAAATTTCATTTAAAAAAAAAAAATACTGGCATATTTTTTTTTTACCAATTAAACATTTTTTGAAAATTTTCATTTATTATGCAAGTTTAAGAATTTGGACTTTTTGACAATTTTTTTTTACCACTTGGACATTTTTTAATGTTACAAATTTTTGAGATTTCAATGTTAAAAAAGGTCTTTTTTAATTTCAAAAATGTTTTAAAATACTTCAAATCTATTGAAAATGTATTTAAATAGTCATATTCCCAATGTTTTCAATATTTCTATTTTTTAATACTGGCTTTTTTTTACCATTTGGTCATTTTTTGATTTTTTTCATTTTTTATACAACTTTTGGAATTTTGACTTTTAGGCATATTTTGTACCATTTGGACTTTTTATGTATTTTGCAAATTTTTGAGATTTCAATTTTAAGAATGATCCTTTTTTTTATTTTGAAAATGTTTTGAAATATTTGCAAATTTATTAAAACTAAAAACAGACACATCACATGTACAATTTTATAAATTAAAAAAAATTCTATACTTGTATAGATAATATTCACTAGATAATAACTGTGTATAGAATTGCATGCACTGTATTGTCTTTAACTGCAAAGATAAAGTAGATTTTGTGGTTCCTGAATGACTTTAATCCAGGTGAGCTGAGGAAAAATGGCTCCTTTGATAATAAAAGTTGCAGACCCTGTGCTAGAACAACAAATGTGCAAAGTCACATTCATTAGTGTGTATTATCTATGTTTACACCTGTGTTGACACTAATCTGGAGTACATTGTCACTGCGTGTCAGCATGAACATGTACATATAGCCTGTCAGGATTACACATACTGTATGTGTGAACGACTCCTCACACAGTGACAGTCTTAGGGCTGAACTGAGTGGAAGGATTTCCAGTGAGACAGAAACACACTGGTGGGCAGCAATCTTAAACAAAAGAACAAAAGACTGCACCACGTATGGTGCCATCTGTTGTCAGTATCCCGTCACCCCAATGTGAACACAAAAGCTCCAGAGAGAACCGCCTCCAACTTCCTCTATTCAGTCAATTTGCAAACTAGAATGGCCAGAATTCATTGGCAAATAGCTGTGACTGAACAGGGGACACTCCAGTGAACTAATCCCTTCGAGCACTCTGCATTTTGCAGGGAGGGCAACCTGCCAACACTGGCCATTGAAGCTACATAGCTATTGTGTTGTTTTAATGCAGCACTGTTGTCTTCCTTATGAACAATGAATGACAGTATTTCAGCTTTTTGGAGGCGGTACCAACACGCCATTAAGAGGCCATCGGAGGGCGGGAGTCTCAATGGGTCCTGCAAATTGCAAACTCAAGTAGTTTCATCCCTGGTCATGAAAATTTGAAATTTCCTTGTTATATCATTAAAACACGACTCCTTGGCCCACTTCCTGCCTGAAAGGAATCGCTTTTAATATGTTAACACTTTAGAAAAGAGCCAAGTCCCACTGATGAGGAATGAAACGTAACAGGGGCATCACTGGGATGTGGAACCTATTTTTTAAATTTAATATTTAATTATTCATCTTTCAAACAAGATGAGTGTCACAAGTTCATTCAGAATCTTTGGCTGGCAACGCAACGTTGGAGCACAGCAGCTTGTTTCCCTACAAATCCTGGGCTAAAGCAGTGATCTGTTAAACTAGTGTAGGAAGACAGCTTAGGGGGCCTGTGTAGCTCATTATTTTGCCACTGCTGCTGGCTGTGTGTGTACTCACCTACATAAGCCCCGGCTGCCACCTGATTTTTCTTTCTTTTTTTTTTTTTTTTGCAATGAATTTGTTTCACAGTTTTTAGATCAGCGACACAAAAAGGTTTTGCGGTGAGAGTATTAGTCACTATCTGTGTAACCAATTACTAAGATTGTCCCAAAATGCAAACAGACCTCGCTGCTGTTCAGTCCGACCAGCTTCCTGCAACACAGGATTGGCCAATCCTGCAGATCTCTTTTTAGGAAACGCAGTCATAGGAGGAGATTGGAGAGCAACACAAGTGACACGAATACTAAGAGCGCCCTCGCATTCAGTTAGTCTGCCACCCAGGGCATCCTGTCTTAATCCCTTTGCAGAGAGCAGACAGAGCCTTGGCAGAGCAGAGTGCATTTGAACATGGAGGTCCCTGCAGATTATTTAGCCCATGCAATTATCATAATGGAGGCAGCATAAGGTAATACGTGAACAGGAATCGAATTATCACTTGAAAGGTGTCTCCTTACCCTCTCGCTCTGCCTCTCTCAGGTATTGGCAGAAGATAGCAACCTTCCTCTGCTTACCTTGAAATTAAAGCACATGAAATAGCGCGCAGGAACTCTGCACTTCTATAATACGATAATGTTTAACACCGTAACACAAGAGGTGGTACAAGTGCAGTTCCTTGAGAAGTGCTTGTACCTGGGTATCCTTCTTTGGCTCCGGCTAAAGCTGCTCAACACGCTAAAACAACATCCTCAAAGGCGTTAAAAATAAATGTATTTAGAGTTATTCAACATTTCTCTGTCAGACTGCGCTCCCTAGAAACATCCTGCATCACTTATATCAAAGTTTAGACAAAATTTAAAAGAATTATCCCAGTAACACGGTCGACATTTCCTCCATGTTTTGTCCCTTGTGCTAACTGCAGACCTTAAACATGCCACCACCTGACCTCCATCAGCTCATATTTCTGCTCCTTTTCTTCACAGTTTGCTCTTTATAACGTCTATAGTAAGAAGAGCAGAAAATGTTGGTAACACAGCTGATGAACAGTTAATGCGCCCCATGTACAGACAATCACTCTGATGAAATATTGATGAGGAGGAGCTGAAACATGACACACTTTCTTCAAGGTTCACACCAAAAAGGATGGGACCTCAGCTGATTTGGGTCATGTGACTTTGGAGCAAACCATTGCTGATTTATAGGGTTTGACACAGATTTCTCAGACGCACACAAAGTGAATTATTGTATATAAATTAATTATTCGAATAGTTTTTAAAACACCTCAGTCTTGTTTTGATGATTTTTTGAAGAAATAATGCGGAAAATAAACATAAACATGTATTCTAGTGTTAATTTTGAAGAGCAAACTTGACATTTCAGAAATCAGAAAAACTGCAAATTCCAACACATGATTTGCATTTTTTGCCAAATAAATGATGGAGCCTGTTAACTTTCTGTATGAAATGAAAGTGCAACTTCAGCCAAATGACCCACGGTAAAATTGGTCATTACTTGAAATTATTTTTGAGTACAACTAATACGTTTACCCCATGGACTTGAAATGGACCCCTAATTATAGAATCACTCAAACTGGGGTTAAATTTTCAAAGAAAACCATTTAAGTCGAAAATTTCTGAGCAACTTTCAATACTTCTTTGTTGCCACAAGACCCCTGAGGTGATGAAGCAAGAAAAAAAAAACACATTATTGGTGGCTAATAAATTTAAGAGACACAACAATCTGAGCGCATAAGCAGTTAAACTCATTACAGATCAGCAAAATGAAGCATCTTAGGGTTTTAACAAAAACTGAAGAAAAGTTCAGGAGTCTCTGCTCTGTATCGTATAAGAGGAGGGTTTTAATTCACTGCTCAGACACAGACAAAGTAAATTATTTTATCTAAATTAAATATTTGTACAGTTTTTTAAACACCTTTGTCATGTTTTGACCTCTTAAGATCCAGCATCCACATATGTGGACATTACATTTCTGCCCCTCAGACCCATGATCCTACATTTTTTTAAACTTTGACCAATTAAGCCACATCATTTTTTGGTGAAATCACAATAATGCACCCATTTAAGTGAAAATAACAATCTATTTAAGTACAATAACACTACTAACAAACACCTGACAAGGAACTCACAACAAAAAAAAAACTTCCCATTCAAAGGCCAAGTTTAGTTATTATACTTATTAGGCCTTGTAACACCACATTATTTAATAACATCTCAATATATGATAATGTAATAAATTTTCACCACATTTTGTAATGAAATTTTTGGACGCCATTTGGAATAAACTTTGCCGCATTATGTGATAAGTTCTTTCACATTTGAAACGATATGGTACAGATGCCTGGTACCTGGCAATCTGTTCCAGTACTCAACGGTACTAATTTTCAGTACTTCTTTGTGTTTATGTGCTAAAAAATATCAATTCAAAAAAATAAAATATAAAGATTTTTCAGTTGAACATATTTATTCTTTAATATTTAACCTTGCAATGCTGTGTTCATGTCCAGCATGGAAAATCACCGACTCTTCCAGTCCCTCACAGTCACAAGGATGTGTTTAGGTACCTAAACATGGTACCTTTTTATTTTATGTGAATCAGTACCTGGTACTTTAGACAGAATTTGGTTGGTACCTACAAAAGTACCTAATTTGGTACCCATCCCTTATTGCACCACTTATTACAAAATGCGGGTCCCCAAATGTAATAAGTAAGACCTTTATACATAATGTGGCAAAGTTTATTTAATGTTGCGTCCAAAAATTGTATTACAAAATGCAACGTTGTTACATAATAAAGTGAAAATTTATTACATTATTCCAATGTGGCGTTACTTTTCCCAAATAGCAAGGTGACTTAAAAATGCACACCAGCTCGGGTCTTAAGGGGTTAAAGATAATTTTGACGAAATAATACTGAAAATAATAAACAAACATGTATTCTAGCGTTAATTTTAATGAGCAAACTTCACATTTGAGAAATTAGTCAGCACAAAAGCTGCAAATTCAAACACATGATTTGCATTTTTAGCAAAATAACTTCCTGTATTAAATGAAAGTGAAACTTCAGCCAAATGACCCACTGTAAAATTGGTCATTGCTTTAAACTAATATTTAGTTAGATTGATAAGTCAACCCTTTAGACTTGAAATGTTCACCTTAAACACACAGGATGAAGTCACTGAGCTGCTCTGGTTGTCGTTTAGAAACCTCTTGGATTAAATTCTGTGTTTTGGAAGTTTTACAGCCCAGTTTGGAACGTTAAACCTCTCCAAAGGCAGACAAAATGTGCTGGCCGTTTTAAAGAGATTTAATAAACAAAAGCAAATAAAACAGAGTCGTTACACTTCAGCAGGCCAGACTGGAATCATACTATGGGTTTAATGGCTGATAATATCATTACATCTCACATTAGAAACAAGAGATTGATTAAAGGTAATGTCTTTCTGTAGCGCCGTCAGACGTCATCCCACAGCTCAGCGCCTGATCACAGATGAAAATGTGTCTATAGGTTTTTGTCCCTGCAGTGATTGTCTGTCTGAACATAACTCCAGATGGCAGTTTGATTGCTCTCAATTTTGCCTCTCTTTTTAATTCAATCTCGTTTCCATCACAGGCTGGAGAAAATGAGCCTGGTCATCTAAAATTGTGATGATTTTCAATAATATGATCGTACCATCTGGGAGCGCGGCTGCCCTGAGGGGACGGTGGAGGTTAAGCTCGGGTCAGAAGGTCAACTGTACCTCTTTTAGTCTCATGGCTCGTAATGAAGAGAGCTGGATTGCTGTCCGCTCCCTTGTGTTTGTCGGAGAATTGAAGTTTTTTTTGGCTCATGATGGTTTTTACCCTCGAGTTCGGCCACACATCTCTGATAAATCAGTGTAAATTAGGATTGTTTGAGCACAGTTTGGAGGGAGCTGATTGATGAAGGGGTGTTGTATTTCTGATCCATATATCTTTATTAGCCTTTAAACCTTTTGCCTATAAAACCATGATGCCAACCTAAAACCCAATCAATACTTTGTAAAATTATAATTAAATGAAATGACTGTGTGTAAAATGAAAATGGTCATTTATCCAGGGCTCAGATCGTGGAGTATTTATGACCAACACTGCAGTTCAATACAGCATTTCAGCCTCTTTAAGCTCATTGTTGAATCTTTTATAGCACATGTACAGTATCTGCTGCACGGTGAGGTCAATACTATCAGTCAGCTTGTTTTTGTGCCCCCTAGTGTCCAAAAATCGATGAATGCAGCTTTAAAATCCAAAGGACCCCATGGAGCTATTATATGAAGCATTCAGAAAAATCCAATTACATTGTTCTGGTACAATGTTCTATTGAACCAGACGAAATGACTGAGAATTGCATAAAACGGAGTGTATCTTAACACCCTCTGCTCATATGAATAAGTGTCCCTGCACTCCTCGTGGCATCATGTACCCTATAGCTGAGATCCCCTCGACCTCGACGCCGGTGCCCTTGGCAGCCGCTCGTTCATGAAGCACTTTATCTCCAGCGAGATGAAGAGAAAACACTCCAGCGTAGCGTGACCTCGCTTGTTCGTTTGTTTTGGTCCCCCCATCTGCAGCCGTCTTTCAATATGTTGTGATGGAGCGTCTCATGGTTCCCATACAATCAGGGTGATGTGACCACGCACCCACTGGAGATGAAACATTGAGGCTCCACGCTGTTAGATTTGAGGAATTTAGCCAGGATGCTCCCATCGTGTTACCTTGAAGATGAAGCATCTGTTGTTAATAGGCCTGTCATGATAATCAATAAATTAATTAACCGAACGATAAATAAAAACGTCCTGGGTAAGTTTGCCAGCCTCGATAAACGGACACGTGCATGTTTGTTTGTTTTCCTCCTCTCTTTCCAAAGAGGCTGAATGAGAAGATGGCTCACTACGTCTATCTTTCCTAACATCGGGGTGCATAGGTTCTATAGCGGATTTATAGCGGAGTGAGCATCTGTCAAAAATGCTATCTTTGGGGTGAAGACGGAGCTGCTCGCGCGTACACGCGGAGAGAGCTGAAGCGAGCGTCCTGAGGGGTAAGGAGGAAACACACGCTAATATGAGTGATGGCACCAAAGATACGGTCCTTAAGCCGCCTGTCACAGTCCCAGTGTGGGAATATTTTGTTTTTTATCAGAATGAACAAAGTGTGAGCTCATGAACACCAACGAGCTGATATGTCGCATTTGTTTGAAAATAGTGGCGACGAAGAAGAAGAAGGGGAGGTGCAGCGGAGCCTTGTTCTTTGACAATCCGCTCTTACTGAGGCTTTTGGTCTGCAAAGTAAACAGAAATAAAAGCACCAAACGGTGGGCGCTCAAATACAGCTACATTACCAAAGAAATGCAGCCCTTCAATATGGTTGAAAGCCAGAAATGTTAAAAATGTTTGACATACAGTACGGATTGACTGGGAAAAAGTACATGTTACAAACAATTCAGGAACTGTATAAACTCCCTTTGATTTAGGCTATAGTTTTTATTGTTGTTGAATAGTATTAATTATTTTCATTGACATGTATTTTTTTCTAAAAGAGAGTCCATTTCATTTTCATTGTATTTTTTCTCTTTCTTGTTTGTTAAATTTGTTATATTTTTTGTTTAATTTATTTTATTTAAAAGATCCTGACCTTTTAATTACAGTTAAATACTCTTAAGAAATTAAAGTTTCTTGCTTTTGATATGGTGTACTCACTTTATTCTCCCATTTATCATAATTACATCAATGAAAAAATGAAAAAAAAAAAAAATCAAAATAATCTTGACAATAATATCGTTTATCGGCAATAATATTTTGGAAAATTATCGTCTAGCAAAATTTGTTGTCATGACAGGCCTAGTTGAGAAATTACTGAAGCTGGTTTGTTCAGAGATGGAGTCAGATTTCCTCCACAATGTAAAAGAGTATTCCAAAAAAAGTGCAGCTGAAGAAGTAAACACAAAGAAGACGGCGTGCATCATCCTTCCTGTTTGTGTGACCTACGCCGCGGAGCTCTGCAGCAGCGGCCCGTCATTCTTCCCTCAGAGGAGAGCCGAGCTAAGAGAGGCCGAGCTGCCAGCACACCTTGTTTAAAACGCTCACTAAATGTGACTACTGCCAGAAGCCTTTTGTTTCAAAGCATCTTTTCTACAGCGGCGCTCCCAACCAGACCCCATGATACAGTCAAGGCGAATCAGGGAACATCTCAGAGCTTGACAACAAGAGGAAACGACGTATGAGATCAGCTCAACATTGACAAAACACCAAGTCAGAGTGCGGCTGAAGATTTTTGCTCCATCATCACTCCATCAGCCAATTACCGCAGCTGTTTTCTGATTTAACTTAGAGTCTTTGATAACAAAAAAAATCTTCAAAAAGAAGCTCTCCTCAGTTGCAAACTACCTCTGAAATGTCTTTTAAGTCTGGGGATGTGACGATGCATCATGAGACGTTTTAAAATCAATACAAATGTGTGACAATTCAAATCAGCTGTGATAAAAAAATAAATCAGGTTGACCTATTTAAACAGGAGAGAGCTGTTTTTCCTTAAAAAATGTTGATCCTAAGGTAGAAACACAGGCAAACCTGAGATTGTTTTACAAAGAGATTTTTTCTTTATCAACAACAGAGGTTGCACATGCAACTTGAGTGCAGGAGGAGGAGTTAGCCACCAAAAAACACATTTTTTAACTTAATATCATCACTTTGAGGGATGGTTAACGGCTCCCAGGTTTATGAAATATTCGTGGTCACTTACCAGACTGTGACAGACCAGGACGTAACTATCCAAATACATGTATTATACTTTGTATTCATGGGAACTGATGCAAAAAAGGTGAGGATACAGAGAAAAGTATGGAGCACAAACACAGACAATCTACACTATGACATAGGGATGGGTACCTTTCACATTTGAAATGGTATGGTACGATGCCCAGTACCTGACAATCGGTACTGGTACTAAATGGTACCAATTTTTGACATTTTTTTGTTTATGTAGTAAAAAAAAATATCAATTCAAATTTAACATATTTGTTCTTCAATATATAACCTTGCAATGCTGCGTTCATGTCCATCATGGAAAATCCCTTACGTCTTAACTCCCTCACAGTCACAAGGATGTGTTTCGGTACCTAAACATGGTACCTTTTGGTTTTACATGAATCAATACTCGGTACTTTTGAAAGAATTCAGTTGCTACCTGTAAAAGTGCCTAATTCAGTACTCATTCCTACATGAGGAATGAGACAAAGTGGACGATGATGATGACCACCTAGCACTGCACAGCTGTGTATTCATACCATAGACTGTAAAAAAAAATGGACGTCCACTTGCTCAGCTCAAAGTGAGGTCTCCACAAAAACTGCTCCCCCTGGTGGCTGGCTGCAGTATAGGTTTAAAAATCGGTCTCTCCAGTCATTCCAGATGGGCTGTGGTCAAACTTTAAAAAGTTAATACACCTGGTAGAAATGTTTCTCACGTCTGATTGTTGTGGTGATTTGAAGATATTATTTGGCTGCCTTGTATTCAAGTCCTCTTTTTTCTGAAAAGTTTCGTTTTCAATAGTTATAAGAGGTTAAAAACAAGGCTTTACGTTACGTTTAATAATGATTGACAGCTGCCGTTCTCGAGTATTTTTTTTCGGGGATTGTAAAACATGTCGGGAGGTAGAGTCAGGAAGTGATTAAACTCTCGAAAGAAAAAATATATATATTTCTGTCACCCAGCTCCACTCATATTCTCCCAGAATCCCTCATCGTCTCTACTGCGCTGAGTCTGGCTGCAATTGCTACCAATGGCTGCGCCTGAGACGGCGGTATTTTGGCTTCAAAACCGTACAATGATAAATGGGGAAGCCACGCTGTCCACTCTATATACAGTCTATGGTTCCTACGTGTCAAAAACTGAGTTGAAGAACCACGAAAGTTGAGAACCTCCTGTACCTTGTTTTGCACAGTTTACCCTACCTCAGAGAATTAAAAAGGGAATTGTCCCTAAGTTGTTAAAAATAAAAGAAAACATCTTGTACTTTTTTTACATTGTAATATATATGTGTGTGAGTGTGTTTTAAATTTTGCATTCATTGCATGGTTTGTGTTTTGCAGCTGCAGAAATAATTAAAAGAAACATTTTCAGCCTGCAAGCTCATTTTGTTAAAAAAAATGAGAAAACCGCATCATTAACCCAGTATGGGAAATCATATTGAATCTTGAGTTGAGTGCAATGTTCCATCCCTATTAATTTCAATCTGAACATGAGTGTTTTTTTGTATTTAGTGCTAAAAAATGACAAAAAGCTGCAAACTCTAACATGTCTGACTGTCTCAGAATAGGAGCCAGTGTTTATCTTTCTCAGCTCTTAGCTTCCAGTGATCCAGCAGCCTGGACTTACCCCAGATCCAGGTACAGACGGTTTAAAATGTGCCGCAGCAACCCAGCCTGTGACAACACTAAAAAAAAATATCTTCTAGATAACACCATCCCAAAGAGAATAGAAAATGTTTAAAGCAAATGCAGTTTATTTTTGCTGTTCTGAGGCCCGTCGGCTGAGCGAAAAGGCTATCATTCCTGTCCCCGTTAAAAGAATAGACTTGGATGATAAGTCAGCAGTACCCAACAGCCACGGAGATTTATTTCTCTCACACCAGCTCTGTGCGCAGTCAGGCCAAGATGGGGGGAAGGGAATTGCCTTTTTGTTTTTTTGTTCAGGTGGAGCCGAGCTGGAGAGTGAAGCACTCACAGTCTGCACGTCAGAGCGAGACAGCAGCAGCAGCAGCAGCAGCGGTGGCCTCTGGTTATGATGTGCCCGAGTTCAAGATTTTAACACTGCCACCCCCGATACCCCCCGAGACACACGCTAACAAGCATGCAAACACGCTCACTCAGTGGAACAAAGAGGCTGCATTTTTTTAAGTGTAGTATTTAAAGTCTTGTTCTTAAAAGGAGGTCACAGTCATAAAACCAAATAACCGACTTTACAAAGGAGCCGTTTTAGCTCATACCTGTTCGCACTCATGTAGAAATGTAATGAGACAACCACTGAGCAGCGCAGCACCACTCACTGCAGGTTTTTCATCAAAGCACATATTGTATTGTGCACTCACTGTATAGCAGCAGTGTTGTTTAATTGATTGGATTATTTTCTTCATCTCAGTAATTATACTGCAGCAGGAAAGTTCATTCGTCCTCACGTAATTTCCTCAGAGCAGGACTGTTTATTAACATGACAAACAAAGCACTGGGTGGTTTTTGAATCTGCTGCACATGATGTGAAAAGATCTTTCATTCCTTTTGAGGTCTGTTAATAACATTTTGTCCTTTTTGCCCACTGCGTTTTTTTAATACATAATTTTATCACTGGTTTTTAACATGTAATGAAAAATGTCCAAGAACTCAAGATGATGTGTTAGAAATGTCCTCTTTTACGTGGTGAACAGTCTATAACTCACACTGCACAGGTTTTAACAGTACAATGCATAAAATTGAGGATAATTAACGATATCTAAGTGAAGGATCTTACATTTAATGCTCCTTTAATCAAGTTTTAGCATTAAAACAAAATCTTTTACAATCAAAAGCCACACCCTGCTTCGTCTTTCAAACAGTGTCCTTTCTAACTGTTCCTGCTGTGGAAACACTTTAAGCTAACTGGAACAAATAGAATTTTATATTTGACAGTAACCAGAAATTTTAAAGGTGGGATCTGCAGGGAATTTGGTTACTTGTTGTATCAGTGTCAGCAGCAGCCCACACCCCTAGCCTCCAACTAAAGCTACATGAACACACTCACTAGCCAAACGCCCACCTAGCATCACATTCCTACCTGGGAGAGACTTGAGAGCCGTGCACCTGACATAGCATGTTAGCACAAGCTACTCAAAGGTATTTGACACATATCTGGTTAGCAGAAAGCTAGCTCACGTCGCTCTTTGTCCTGTGCTACTCGCCAAGTTCCTGAAAGCGAGTGACCCAAGCTTCACCCTCGTTTAGGAAAAAGATTTATCTGTTTGGGGTTTTGTTCCACTTTGGTTGTCTTTTACTTCCTCCGTGCTGCGCCCACTATCATAGCTGCTCAGGATAGCTTCTTCCACTCTCACGCTTACCTTTCACCAAGAAGGTAAGCAGTAGAGTGGAGAAATACATAAAACCAAAAAAATTAACATCCAGGCAGAGGAGGGGGTTGAGACAGACACAGACACTGACACACATGTATAGAGGCTCAAAGGAGACAATCAAGCTGTGTAAAAGTTGACATTCCCTTCTTTTTTTTTTTTTTTTGAAAATCCTGCAGACTCTGCCTTTTAAGTGTTTTGTTTTTCATCTTTTGTTTTGTTTATCCATACTGCTTCGTTCATGTGAGTTAATCCAGCTACCTCAAATGTCAAAACAATAACTAATAGTCAAAGGCTCTGTGAGGACTGTCTGTTTTGTAGTGATAGCATCGGCAGTTTTTTTCAGGGATAAAGACTACATTTCCCATGAGCATCATCACCTGCTGTCATAAGAATGTGACTTTTGGGAAGGTGTGCATTTGACTTTCTGTCTGTGTGCTGTAAATTGTCCTGAGTTCTCCTGATAACGTTCAAACCAACCACAGAAACTGAAACAAAGCCTTTAGAAATTACTAATTTTTCATTTTCAAATCATGGATTATGAACAAGCAGCAACCTCCGGCCTGAGAATATGAGACAATGCTGAAGTGCTAAAATCTGCTGTTTCTGGAGTGTCCACTTGAGGATGGCTCCAGAAGTAGCGGAAGTCACAAACACACCAAGCCAAAAAAGCTGTTTTCAAAGCAGAAATTAACCGATTCACAGCCTGGTTCAAAAAACGTCTCCTGTCTGAGTCGCTAATTTTACTAACGGCACCCACTGTACGGGGGGTGAATTTTTTTCTAACGCAGCCGTTCAGAGGATATTAAGATCACGAGCTCGCCCAATAAGACGCACAGCTGAGGGTCACGTGACAGCCGGCGCCCTATGGCTGTAGGCGAAGCTCTTGCCACTACCAATATGGCCGCTATAGCTGATGTGCTTAATTTTCCATTTCAGAAACAGACAGGTGACGTCAGCGAGACTACGTCCATGTTTTATACAGTCTATGATTATGAACAGGCAAAGAACGACTATTTCAAGATTGCTTCTAAAGTCCTCACAGGGCCTTTAAGTTGTTTTCAGTCAGCTCTCTTGCATGCCAACAACACACAGTTATTACAGTATTCGAACAGTCTATGCCTTTATGAATTACTGCCAGATTAAGCAAACTGAAAGTATCTTATTTCCTCACTTTGTGGTAAAATTAAGAAGTGCTGTCCTGGCATGATTATAATCCAAATATTATTATAACACCTACTGTCATAAGGATGTGACTCTTGGGAAGGCAAGCATTTGACTTTCTGTCTAGGTGTTGTAAATTGATTTGTGTTCTCCTGAAAACATTCAAATGGACCACAGAAACTGAGACAAAGCTATTAGAAATGACTAATTTTGGTGCTGATGGTCTCATTTTAGATCATGGATCATGAACAGGCAAAGAAAGACTATTTCAAGATTGCTTCCAAAGTCCTCACAGGGCCTTTAAGTTGTTTTCAATCGGCTCTCTTGCATGCCAGCAACAAGCAGCTATTACAGTAATCAAGTAAAACCAGATTATGCAAACTGAGAGTATCTTGTTTCCTCACTTTGTGGTAAAATCAAGAATTGCTGTCCTGGCAGGATTATGATCCACTCCTACCAAGTCTGCTCTGCTAAATACTCCTGAACTCTCTACGCTGCACCACATCTAACAATAAACTACTGACGCCTTTGAGTAGCCAGATAGATTTAGTTTTACTCGGGGAAAATGTTGTTTTTGGTTGTTATGATTTTATGAAGAAAGAAGGAAAATGTTACTTTTAATGAATCTGTTTTTATTCCTAGCAAGATTTCATTTTTTCATAGAAGTAAATTTGCTTTTATGTTTTTGCAAAAAGAAATGGAACTTTAAGCTTATCCCCAAATCTACAAATGAAAACACTATGAAAACTATTGGCATCTGTATTATTCATAAACTTGATCTGTATCTGTATTTTTCTTGTATACTGTTTCCTGTATGCTATTTGTTTCCATAAGCCCCTTTAAATAAAGCTGTTGATAAAGAAAAAGACAAACAAAACAAAATCTTTTGGTAGCTAGAACCAGTAACTTCCTTTCCTGGATGTAAAAATCCGAGTATAAGGCAAAAAAAACGACTCGATCCAACCAGTAAGTTATATCTGTGTGGTGTCCGCAGCATTTTTGATGGTAGAAACATAAATGGGTCAAAGCATTTCAGAATCCTGCTCTTGGAAATGTGACGCCTGTTTGACTCAGTTTAAGGTACCGATCCGTAGACCAAGCTTAAGAGGAAAACAGCACCAGACAAATGCAGTATTTACTCCTCTTTAAGTTAACTACAGTCCCCAGATGTTGTCTGACAAAGCTGAATCCTTTTAACCAAACTCAACGGTGCATTTGTGACCTGTTCTTAAAGAGTTATGTGTTCTCTACCAGCCAAAGGCCCTGGGCTGAGCGCCACAGAAACACTGATAAAATCAACTTAATTATCCTCTGACATACTTCCGTACGTAGCTTTGTCAGTTGGGTCACACAGCTTCCCATTCACGGCACATACTGCGGATGATTCTGCATTAATATGTCAGAATGTCGAACACTGACACAACAAACCTGTTATCCATCTGTGTCTCTGAGGCATTCTGTCTGCGCCTTCCACTTACAAGACCCAGATGGCCCGTGAGGTTACAACATCATCACAAACGAGGTTAAAAAACAAGACATCCAACAAACGTATGCAAATGAAATGAATCAGTAATGCCTTTTAACGAGTCGGGGACATGACGTTCAGTTCAGCAGACAGCCCTTTTAGTCGCCACAGGCGTCTTTGTGGGTGGGCATGACAAGCTTGCCAGATTTCATATCGCCCAATCTATCAATTTAACACTCACAGGATGAACAGCAAATGACTATGATCAGTCTTCCTAATAAATGTGTGACTCTGTCAGGAGGTCTGTTTAAAACTGTGAATATTTTTTTTCAGTGATGTAGCTGGTATTTTTTAGTCTGTGCATTAATCTGATACAGGATTGATGGGGGGAAGAAATCCCACATGTTCTTACTGACATACGGAGAAAAATAACAGTATCAAATATTGGCAGAAAATCTGGAGAACATGTCACACTGAATTATAAGACGCAGTCTGTGTGTCAGGTGGTGTCCAAGAAGAAGGTTTAACCTGCTTTCCTGCTTGATTCCCATTGACTTCAGCAACATCAACAACTTGCAGTTGTTTACCTTCCATTTTTTCTGTGCGAAGTTTGCAACCCTGATAGATACTATTGTTAAGCTAATCCTTTAGCATGGATCGTTAACCCATGTCCAAGAGCTAATTTTTTTATTTTCGTGAGGGCCTGATGCTCTTGTGAAATAAATAGTGCTGTCAGGCGATTAAGAAAATTAATCTAATTAATTACAGGATTTGTAATTAATTAATCAAATTAATCGCATTTTAATCTCATATCTGCTTAAGGTCCCAAAATAAAGAATTTGAATTCCAGGATTTTTCCAATTTTAATTATATTAAAAGACATTAAAAAAAAATAAAAAAATAAGGTGGGAATATATACAACACATTTTTGGGTACCCTGAGGTATAAGGAACACACACACAGTCCTGCACCTAAGATAAGCTGATTTGATTTTAAGGACGATCTTTGCTTCTGTCACATTTTTAATCAATGTGGACTCAATTTTCACTGCAATATGAACTTCTATACTTCTATGAGGTTAGGAGAACCAGGGCTAAAGGCTAAAAACTGTGAGGAACTATGTACAAAACACTAAATTCAAGTCTTGGATCAAAGAAAAGTGAAGTATTCTCAGTTTTACATGCTCTAAACACACAAACTGTTGCTCATTGGTGCAGAGCAGCCCCAAGAACATGACACCAGGAAGATGGAAGCTAATTTTCTAAGAATTCTTTAGATTTAACTACAGGACAAACATAGATCATTCAGGGCTTGCAACTGGTTAGCGTGTTCTGACAATGTTCACATTACAAGTTTTAATTCTCATCAAACTATTTCTCTGAACTTAAGTAATTCCTTTAAAAATAGCTGCTTAAAACTTAGACTAAAATTTGTTCAGATCCACTTCCATCACGTCCCAATAAAAAGAGGAGTCTTCCCAGTCAAACCAGCACTCCACTGGGTTAACTTAATGGAAAGCATACCACCATTTTCTTTAAATGCACGATTAAGACCTGATGAGGGGGAAAAACTGTTGGCTGGCTGCCTGGCCCATGTGGCTTTGCACCCCAGCATGCTTAATGCAGTGAAGTAGCTGCTTGCACTACACCCTAAATGGGGTTGAATTTGTCTCATTATATCGCACGCTGTGGGTGACGGTGGCAGCGAGGCTCGAGCTCTGGATGCAGCAGTTTAGGTGGCCTACTTTACATGGAGATGTCTAAAGTGTGTGTTGTGGTATTAAAATATGGTGCATCATGAGAGGTTGTTTGAAATAAAGGAGTTGAAGTTGTAGTGTTTGATTTCCTTTAGTCATTAGATTGTGATATTGTCAATAAAACAGTTCAGCTTCGTTGTGAGAATCCTGGGGGAAATACTGAATATGCTAAGAGGCAAAGAAAATATCAAAATGAATTGTTGATTAATGCATAATTTGTTATTTTCTTTCATCCTCATTGATGTATAATCTTTGTCAGTTCGACTTGTTTGGAGCTGTGTTAACACATTTCTCATAATTATACCATGAGATTATCAAACAGAGATGCTTTGTGCTACTGGAGGTGATTCATAGCATCTTAATTGATAAACACTCAGTTCCCTGGTGTGTGGGACCATCTAAGCTAGCTGCAGTAGGACGTCTTTGTACAACGTTGACAAGACTCTAATCATCTGACTTTGTAAGTTAAGTGCTCTCAAACACTCCGCTTTATTCTACAGCCTCCTGATTGAGACATATGTTACCCCAGCACTTTCTCAACAAACTCATTAAAACAAATGAATTTGGCAAATCACAGTGGTGTCAGTCGTAACGCCGGTGGCTGCTGGTGCAGAAGTACTGGAAAAATAAATAATGGTGGGTGTGTTTTTATGTTGCTGGCAGGATTTGAGATGTAAGCAGCTACCGCTCGCAGCAGCTATGATTACATGTGGAGTGTGCCTGGATGGAATTAATCCACACAGTGTTGCACCAACAAAGCAGCAGAGGATGTTTGATGCTATTTTTTGTGGAAAAATGTGTGCCATCTCTCGTGTATAATGAGCTAAAATGTATTCAGATTTTTCTCTTAATGAAAAATACATGTGCCCAAGCTAATTACTCAGCGTGGAAGACCTACATGCCTGTTGCAGGAGTCTTTCTTTAAGGTTGCTAACAGCAATGTTTTATTGACAGGTGGTAATCTCTATTTGTGTGTTTCCATGTCTCTGAATTGATTCTTTTAGGTTGCAGCACAGGGTTGTTGTAATTCTAGCCAAACAAAATCAGCTCCTGCCGGTGAAGAGCCTCATTCGATCCGATCCCCCAGCGGAAGCTTGTCTCTCAGCTGTGTTTTTCCATCACGGCTGGTGTGGCAGCCCGGCTGGTGAAAACCCAACACCACATGTAGAATCATTCCTTTTGATTAAGTCAGCTACTCGTCCTCAACGCTGAACATTTCTGCTTCAGTTAACAATTTTCACAGTTAAGAAAAGACCTGTCATAATGCGCCTGCTTCCTCTGGCTCAGGGGTTGATGGAGAGGGATGATTAACAGATGACTTGAGTTGGAAAAGTTAAGAGGCAAAGATGATACCATGGCAAAGTTGGAGCTTCTTGAACAAAGCAGGAGTCCTTTGTTCTTGGAGTTGGGCGTCTGTAACACAGCGCGACACAATGCCAGATTTTCCGTCATGTTGCAGCTTTAGTGATGTCTTTGGTTTATAGTGTGTATTGATTTATTCCTAGGTTACCATCTTTGTGGGCAGAATATAATGACGGTTGACAGAAACACATAAACACTGCTGTGTGGATGTGGGAGGTACAGGCTGGACTGCATGTGTATGAATGTCTTGGTCTATTTTTATCTCGGGCACACAGGCGTATTCCTCGATACTTTGGCTGCATGATCTAATCTAATCTCATCTGAGATAACTGCGTAACGAGTTTCTTGTTAGCCACTTGACTTGGGAGATAATGAATTCTGCTAAAGTAAGCCAAAGACAATACCAGACCTCTTCTCACCACAGATTCACGCTGGTTGTCAGGGATTTTGATGGGGTGATGGATTGGGTTTTAATGAAAAGTAAGGAGGGCTGCAGCCGTGCTGCAAATGAAACGGGTATTAATCATGAATCGATGAAAAGCAACAGGAAATGAATCGCAGATAAAATATATCAAAAGGTAATAAATACTTCATTAAAGAGTTGAGATAGTGATGTGCAGTTCTCGTGTTATCACATGATACATCTATCAATGACTGCTGATTAACTCGTCCAATGGTTGTTGATCCTTTTCTTTCCACCGTGCGAGAATTTTAAAGAATAAATATTCCATACAGCAAGACGGGCATCAAATTACGTACATGAGGTCCTTGAGTTACGGATGAGTTCTGTTCCTATGACGTGTCTTGACCCAAAATTCTGCACAAGTCAGAATTTTATCCTAAATACCCCCTAAATCTCTTAAAAACTATCCAAACACATGGATTATACTTCATATTCATGGGAAAACAGAAAATCCTGCTTTCCTTTTTGTGTCCATGATGCGGGAAAGGTGAGGATACCGAGAAAATTACTGAGCACAAACAATCTAAAGTATGACGCGACTCGAGACAAAGTGGACGATGCTGATGACCGCGTAGCACTGCTTAGCTGTGTATGCACATGCACTACCCGTCAAAAACTAGTACACGTCGCAGGAGCTTAGAACAGAGGAACAGGGGCATAACTTTGAAACCTTCTCTATTTTCTTACGTACATTTATTTATTGGCATCGTCCTGTTATAGGTACCAACCAAATTCTGTCTGTAGTACTGAGTACCGATTCACGTAAAATCGAATAGCTCCATGTCTAGGTACCTAAACACATCACTGTGACTGTGGGAGAGTGTAAGAGTAGGTGGTTGTCCATGCTGGACATAAACACAGCAGTGCAAGGTTATATGTTGAAGAATAAATATGTTAAATTGAAAAATCTGAGATTTTATTGTTAAACAATTTAAATTTATTACCACATAGACCAGGGGTCTGCAACCTTCACCATCGTAAGAGCCAGTTTGCTTCAGCTCACCTGGATTAAAGTCATTGAGGAGCCACAAAAACTCCTCAAATTTCACAATAAAGAAATAATGTTCTACACAAAATAAAAATCTACTTAATAATTATCCAAACAAATATTTTTTGTATTTGTAAAATTGAACATGTGATGTTTTGTTTTCTATTTCTAATACATTTGCAGATATTACAAAATTTTAAAGAACTGCTTAGTCAAATATTTATGTAGTTTTAAAAATTGTGAAATTTTAAAAATTTGCAAAATGAATCAACCTTTTTCAGAAAACCTAAAAAATGTGCAAACTTTAAAAACATTGAAATTTGCAAAACCTTTAAAAAAAGTTGGACTTTTTTCTTTATTTGAAAAAAAGTCAAAAAATTGAAACTCAAAAACTTTTCAAAAATTCTGAAATACGAGCAAAAATCAAAAAACCATTTTAAATGTAAAAACTGCAAAAATTTGATTAAAATTTGCAAAATAAATAAATAAATATAGGTTGAAATTTAATACATTTTTAACAATCATTTTCAAAACTTTTTTTTTTTTTTTTTTTACAATTAAAAAAAGATTTAGCTACAAGGAGCCACTACAAAGGAGTCAAAGAGCCTTATTAGGCTCTAGAGCCGCAGGTTGCAGACCTTTGACATAGACACACAAAAGTACTGAAAATTGGTACCATTGAGTACCTATTGTTCCGGGGTTGGATAAAGTTTTAGGAAAACCCATAAATCTGTGAAGCTAACCCGAACATGTACAGTTTGGGAAGGACTAGGGATGGGTACCTTTTAAATTTAAAACGATACAGTACCAGGTAATCAGTATTGGTACTTAACAGTACCAATTTTGGTACTTTTGTGTGTTTAAATTAGAGCTGGGACAATATGCTTTTCTCGCGATTCATTTCTATCAGGATTTTTGGGGTGCCATTTTTATTTCTTAGATATTTAATTCTTAGCTATTTACAGTTTTTGTGATTTTCAGTTTGGTTTTCTTAACACCAGACCGTGTGAAAAAGTTAACTGACGATGATAATGTCTACAGACTATATAAGGAGACATATTTTCCCACAAAATTCACACCACATGAGTCAGAGAGAAACATTTCACCCTCTGCTGGAGAAAAGTGAAAAGACTGAAAGAAGAATTTGAATTTGACAAAAAAAAAAAGAAGAAGATTTTTGACTAAGAATCCCAATTTTGATATTGCCAAACAAAAAATCCCTATATGTCAATATATAAACCCCTAGTTTATATGGAAAGTTTTTCAATTTAACGTATTTATTTCTCAATAGATAAACTTGCAATGTTGTGTTCATGTCCAGCCTTGAAAATAACCTACTATATAACCTTACTAATAACCTTATCATGGTACCTTTTGATTTTATGTGAATTGATACTCGATGCTACAGACAGAATTTGGTTGGTACCTAAAAAAGTACCTAATTTGGTACCCATCCTTAAGAAGGACAGACCAATTTTAGGGACTGGTTTTATAAAGGAAAAATACACAGCAAGGAGAAGCTCACCTGGGCTCTGGAGTCTGGTGACAGACCGGCTGGTGGTGTTGAGGGAAGCCACCAGCCCCGTTTTTGTCACAGTTCAGATTTTATTTGAACAGTCGAGTCTTAACGAAAAAGCAATCCAAGGTGTTGTCTCTCGAGTCTGCCGAGTCTAGCATGTCCAGTGCATCAATTTCTCCCTTTCTTCACAGCTGAAGCCACTTCTCTAGATTACAATGACGTCTTAGAGAGAACCTAGCTCCTGATCTAGGAATAATGCATTCAAAGACTCAAGGCAACATCACTTATCCAAACTCGTTATCTCTGTTATGAAACCAGTCTGTGAGGTATTTATTATATAGAAGAAGAAATAGAAATATGAATAAGGAGAAACACGAGGAGAAATTCTTGTGTCTTCTATCATCCCTAACACTATACTGATTGCCAGCCCAACCGGTCATCGGTATCGTTTCAGATGTGAATGGTACCCCTTCCTAGGTTACAGTGACATCCACATTAATTCCTATAAAGCTTTGTGAGTCCAATAATTCAACCATCAGGATTCCAACGAGCAAGTGGCTTATGAGAAAATCACAGGTCCTGTGCAAACGAGTGGCAGATGCTCAGCTCTCATTTTTCATTTCCAGTCTCTAGAGTAGACGCATCAGCTTCTGTGAAGTCTGAAAATCTGGGACGATCCAGGGTTAGGGAGTTAACAGAAAGCTTGTTATATTCCACAGATGGGCATTACTGACAATTAATTGAAGCTGTTAATTTATCTTGCTCTTGTTTCTTTGTCATTCTTGTGTATACTGTACCAAAAAGGGTCATTTTTTATTATCAATTTATCGTTTGATGACTTTAGATGAATGGCTCTGTCTCTTCTGCCTGTGAAGCTGAGGAGAAACTGCTATTTGTAATTTCTCAGTGATCTCAAATAGATCAAGTGCCAAAAATATCCCATTTACAATCATATCAAATGTACAACAGCTGCAATTATGCAGTTGAGAAGCTCAATTCTGTCCAAGAGCGATCAATCCAGCACAGAAAGGAGCAATTCCACCTTAAAAATTACAAGAGCAATATCAGCCGTCGTCTTTTGATGCTTAATATTTTTTCTTCTTTCTGTTTTTGTTGCAGAGAACACAAACAGCAGATGAACTATGAATGCTGAACACGATGATCTCCTCCCTCCAGCGCCAGACAATGAGAGGTCGTAGGCTGAAGGGGGCGCTGTCCAACCCCCTCTTTGTGCTGCTCTTGGCCCTCCAGATCCTGGTGGTGGCTGGGCTGGTTCGCGCTCAGACCTGTCCTTCTGTGTGTTCATGCAGTAACCAGTTCAGCAAAGTCATATGCACCCGCCGCAGCCTACGGGACGTCCCAGATGGCATTTCCACCAACACTCGCTACCTGAACCTCCAGGACAACCTCATCCAGGTTATCAAGGTGGACAGTTTCAAACACCTGCGCCATCTGGAGATACTGCAGCTGAGCAAGAACCACATCCGCAGCATTGAGATCGGAGCCTTCAATGGGCTGGCCAGTCTCAACACCTTGGAGCTCTTTGACAACCGACTTACGACAATCCCCAATGGAGCATTCGAGTACCTGTCCAAGCTGAAGGAGCTGTGGCTAAGGAACAACCCCATCGAAAGCATACCGTCCTATGCCTTCAACCGGGTCCCCTCGCTCCGAAGGCTGGATCTAGGCGAGCTGAAACGTCTCTCCTACATTTCTGATGGGGCCTTCAAGGACTTGAGCAACCTGCGCTACCTGAACCTGGGAATGTGCAACCTCAAAGAGATTCCAAACATTTTACCCTTGGTCAGGCTTGAGGAGCTGGAAATGTCAGGTAACCAGATCACTGTTATCAAGCCCAGCTCGTTCACAGGATTGGCTAACCTCCAGAAGCTGTGGATGATGCACGCCCAGATCCAAACCATCGAGAGGAACTCCTTCGACGACCTCCAATCAATGGTGGAGCTCAACCTGGCTCACAACAACCTGACCTTTCTACCACATGACCTCTTCACCCCGCTGCACCACCTGGAGCGGGTCCACCTCCACCACAACCCCTGGAACTGCAACTGTGATATCTTGTGGCTCAGCTGGTGGCTGAAGGAGGCGGTGCCTGCCAATACCAGCTGCTGCGCACGTTGCCATACTCCTACAGCTCTTAAAGGTCGCTACATCGGGGAACTGGATCACAGCTATTTCCAGTGCGACGTTCCTGTTATTGTCGAGCCTCCGAGTGACTTGAATGTGACCGAAGGCATGGGGGCAGAGCTTAAATGCCGTACGAGCTCGGTGACATCCATCAGCTGGCTCACGCCAAACGGTTCGTTGGTGACACATGGAGCGTACAAGGTGCGATTGTCCGTACTCAACGATGGGACGCTGAACTTTACAAGTGTCACGATGCAGGACACTGGGACTTACACCTGCATGGTAAGCAACACAGCGGGCAACATTTCTGCCTCTGCTGTGCTCAATGTCACTTCTGTGGAAAACAGTGGGGTGACCTATTTTACCACGGTCACTGTGGAGACCATTGAGACCCCGGGGGATGATAGCCAAACACCGCTGCCCCCATTTGGCTGGGTGTCATCATCGACAACAAAAGGTACTCCTGTTTCTACAAGGACCACAGAGCGGACTTACACCATTCCAGTTCTTGATCTGGATGGCGAGGGAGCCATCAACGGCCTGGATGAGGTGATGAAAACCACTAAGATCATCATCGGCTGCTTCGTGGCCATCACACTTATGGCTGCTGTATTACTGGTGATTTTCTACAAGATGAGGAAGCAGCATAACCAGCAGGATCCTGATGGGCCTGCGTCCTCCATGGAGGTTATCACGGTCGAAGAAGAGCTCGCAGGTGTCGCTGCCATGGAGAGACACCTTTCTCTGCCCCCTCTAGAGCACTACAACCACTACAACACCTACAAGAGCACTTACCACCACCCGCCCATGCTCAGTACCATACACAGCTCAGCTACACAGGAACCTTTATTGATTCAAGCCTGCTCAAAAGACAATGTACAAGAGACCCAAATCTGATCTTGAATATGACTGAATAGACAGAATCAGCGCTTTCATACTTGGAGTACAATGGACCAAAACATGGAGATAAAATAAATCAAAGTGACATTGACTTGACAGAGTTGATGTCGATAATACAGCATTTGGCAAAGGGACGACACATGATACTTTAACAAGTGTCTTTACAAAAACAAAGATTATTTATTAAAAGTATGTCTAGTGGCTAAATGAAGAAAAACAATTTGTGATAGCTTTTTAGCTCATTTTATTTCTCTCTATCTGTGTAATACTGCACAAGGGAAAGAATGGTTCACCTGATATTTTACCTGATAACATGTTTGATTGAGGACACTGTGACGCTACTTAAAGGTATTTATTTTACAGTTGTCAAACATCCCCTGTCCTGGATGGAAAATACTTTAGACTTGTTTTCGTTGCCGTCATTTTCCAACTGTCATTCAACCCAAAATGAGATCTTTTAATGACACGGCTCTGGAAGATATCGCAGCGAAGCCAGCATGCCTGAGGAGCAAAGCAGCCAAATGAGTGAATGTGCATTTTCCCCCGTGGCTCCTAAACAGCCATACATAGCTCACTTTAATTAAGATTAAGTCCTGGCTCCCACTCCTCCTACCTACGCTTTACACTTCTACCTTTACTACCTCTCTGGAATCCTCCATCACTCCTGTCCTCTGCGTTCGTCCCACTACTCTTTCTTATGCGTTCTCTTGTGTCTTTGATTGCCTCTCCGTCACTTCACCCGGCCGCGTTCCTCACCCCCTCGCCGTGTCTCATTTGTCTGGCTTTATCCGCCGGCATGTGCCACACGACGGCAGAATATTGCTTGAGAAAATGAAGGGCAGCATACGGCGGCGGTCTGCAGCCTCCCTGTTAACCCAGTAATGATCTACGTCCACTCAGTGTCGCGTTACCTTGCCATCACCCCAGGGTCACACGAGCTTGGGCGCTGATAGTCCATCTGTTATACAGATAAAGAGGCAAATGAGGCTGCTTTGTAATGTAGTGTGACCCTGTCAGGCTAAAGCAGATGGGGCTAACATAGCCAGTCAAGCAGTTAGGATCCTGCAACAAAATAAGGGGAGATGGGTTATAGCTCATTAATCTGTATCAGCAGTTCATTTGCAGACTAACAGAGGAAGGCTGATAACAAAACAGCAGGAGACTTTTCCACTCTCCGTGTGCCTAACATCTAACAGGGGATAGAGGCCTTTGATATTGAAGCGACCCCTGCTCGGTCTCATCTTTGTCAGAGGAAAACACACACACTTTGATGTTGCATCATTTATAGGCCATCGAAAAATTGTCTCTCCTGTAGTCTGTTGACGCTCGGCGTTTTCATTTAGTCCTTTCAAAGGGGGAGGCTTAAGGAAGGGGGAGGCAGGGATGAAAAGTGAAGAACAGTGGGAGGGAAGGAGGAGGGAGCCGGACCCACAACGGTCATGAGGGGTCTTCAAACAGAGATATTGCAGATATGAAAGCAGAGGAGTGAAAAAAAAAGGAAAAAAGATAAGGAATAAGGAGGCAAAAGTAGCCATCAGACTGTCGCCATGGAAACAGTGACCTTGTGCAGAAAGTAAGTCGAGGTAGATATGCCTTTGGTCTCTGTGCAACAGGCATTTCCCACAGGCAATTTCGCAAACGTGGATGATTATCAATAAAGTGGTATACAGAGCGTTCGGTAAGAGGAGGTTTTGATGAGATTAGAGCCGCGCGTGACGTCACCTTTGCAGAGAGACGCAGCGTGTCAGTCGCTTAAATGAAATAAATCATCACATGAAGGGAGAAATTTAGCAATTTTACTGTCCAGCGGCTCTATTCGCCTTATTGATTTCCATCCCTCTGAACACAGCCGCCGCTGCTTTTAGTACCAACATATTAGAGCACCATCACTCAAGAAATTCGCTCCTTCTGATGTAATCTCTCATTTTTCTCTGAAAAATGGGGGCAAAGATGTTCCAGCAAAACATAGAAACCAGGAGGTGTGAGGTGTGACAGAGCTACACATGGAAACTCAGCGTGAGCCCTTCGTTGACAGACGTGAACCATTCTTTCCCTTTCCACTGTTTCTTTCTCAATGCTCAGTTCCTTTTCAATGCTTTTGGTGGCTTAATGATTCAATGTCGATGCTGGCTACAGTGAAAAAATAAGGATGAGATTTTATATATATCTATATATATTTCAGGATGAGGCTTGTGAGTTTCTTCAGGATGAATGGAATATCTCTGTATTGGTATTTACTTGCGCAGGATGGCTTTGTTTGAGGAGATATCTGAAGGCCAGGACGAAATGAAGGAGCTGCAGGAGGTTGGACTCGAAATACCAGCAGAGTGAGCTTGATTTTTGTGCAAAAACATGAGGCCAAGGTGATCAAATTCTTGTGTGTTATTCTGCCAACTGTCTATGTATGGGGGAGGGTTACTGTATGTGGGAGTGTTCTCTCTCATTTTTGGAGAGAATAATCATCAAATGGTTAAATTTCTACAAAAACAAACAAAAAAAAATATTTTCAAAAACACAATGCAAAAAAAAAAATCTTCAGATCATAATTTTACATGTGCTTCAATTGTTAAAAAAAAATAAAAAGCAAAACAAAAAGAAGAAGAAAAAAAAAAAAACAAGAGACTGTGCTTGTCAGGAGTCCAACTAATTTCTCTGAGGATGATGTTCAAATATTGATACCTGAGATTGTAGTTCATACTGTACATGAATACAAATAAAAATTGCAATTCTTTTTTTTTCCATTAGATTTAACAGAATGGTTTATTCACACAGACGTCGTCACCGTGTCCCGTTCACACATGCATAGAAACAAACAGAAAAGGATTCGGCGCCGCAGTGAGGGGAACGGGCTGTGAAGAAACGCTTTGTAGCTTTTTCTACGAGGTCAGAGGAGGGAAGAGGATCTCTATACGAGGAAAAGGAAGTGATCTTTCTGTATTATACATAGGAAGCTGGATTCTTTTATCTGGTTTGAATCACTCCATCTGTCTGACAGAATCATTCAATTCATCCAGGGCAATTCTGAGACTTTCATAACCAACGGCACAAAAGCTTTCGACTCGGCATAATGAACCAGGAGCCTCGCAGAACTTTGAAGAACATTGTTAAAGTCGGGGATTTAACAGCAGCCTCTATAGACTTTTCAGAACGTGTTAAATATTGAATCATTCAATATGATTTCTGCTGGATGCGGTCGTGATTTGTGCAAAATTTACAACAAAACGTACTTTTCATTATAACATCCTGCTGCCTAAAATGGCTCACAGTCACAATTGCCTTTGGAAATGCTCCATTTCCCTCCTAAAGTACTCGATAGCTGCCCAGCAAAATGTTTTCAGGCAATTGGTGCAGGCTTTATTCAAGCATTCATCGGTTACTATGGTCAATCCAGAGTCCTGAAATGTCTCTTCCAACAAAGGGATCATTAATTCATTTGCTAACCGATCAATTTATTCCGGAGGTGATGTCCTTACGAGGCTGGATGCAATTGCAAAAACGGTGCAGTAATCTCTATTCCCCTGCCAGTTATAGTATTTTTATGCCGTATGTGGGAGATGGAAGTATTCTCACAAGCGGTGAATCAGATGATTTGTGGGACAAGATGTACGTTTAGTATTGAATGTGAACGCAATTTCAAATTCCTTTATTTTCTCAGTGCACTCGTCTTGCGTCAGTGTTAGTACGTCATTCTCAGATCCAGCTCCGTGTCCAGAAAGAGACCAGTTTTTTTTTTGAGAGTATAATCTGACAATGTGGGAAGAAAGGAGAGGAATAAAGCTCACAGACTCCTTTTCTCTGGCAAGCGATGCATTCGTGGGCTCGGTTGAAGCGCTGGTCATCAAGAACTTAAGAATCAGCAGCAGAATGAGTCGAGTTTTTCGGTTGCTGGGACAGTTTCAGGTCTGTTGTGTTGGATATTTGACATTCCATTAAAATGAATGGACTCACCAAGAGAAAACGATTGTGAACATACCACCACACAGCAAAATGAAAAGCTGCATTAGCCTGAGTATGTCGATACAAGAAAATAACTTTTTAGACATTCTTCAACTTTTAAACAAAGCTTGGCGTCAGCTGCAGAAGTTTTCTTTGAGTCTTTCACTGCTTCTTAGAAAATCTGACAGGTTTCAAGGTGAAAATCCACAAAGAGATTTACTGTTAGACAAATTAGTCTCATCAAAAAGAGGAACTGGAAAGAAATGCTTCACAAGGCCGACAATACACATTAGGGATGGAACGGTTTATGACAAAAATCTGACTCATTCAGTTTTCTTCGCTCGGTTCAGTGTGTGCTTCGAAGAATTCGTGTTTTTCTCTTTTCTTCATTTTACTCAGTTGGAAGCGAGTATGTAGCTCTGATCGAAGGCATGTGCAACTCAAGGCGAAGGAGACCACCAGGAAACTATGTGGGAAGCAGGGTGACCAGGTGCTTACTCGCAACAAGGACAAGGAGAGTGTTTGAGCTGGACGATGAGGGACACGTTACCACAATGCTGAAACAAAGGCTTCATTTTAAAACAATGTCCATCTAACCCTGAGATATTAATGTTTCTAATGAGACTGAGAATTTCTCCAATTTAAAAGACAAGGAAATGTTTTTGTCACATGAAAATAATACTCATAAATACCATTAAAAAAATTTACTTGTAAGAATTAAAAAAAGAAACCAGAAGTTTCTCAGAGCTTGTGAAAGATTTAGACGTTCAGTGTATGTTTTCAACTCTTAAAGGTCGACTTATCTGTTAGCACTAAAACAAAAAGGCACCAGTCACTATTTTTCAACATTTCTGTAGGTTTGACATCATAACGTGTGTTGCTTCACATCATACTAACTTCCATGCGCAGTGGAGAAATATTTGATCAAGTTGCCAAAACACTCTGTGAATCACCCTGCACTGATTTAGATCTTAAATAAAAATGTCCCAGCTTCTTTTCCTCTGAGGAATTTCATATTTTTCCACCAAAATCTGCGTTTTGGCATCTGAGACTTTTACGTTTCTTTTTCCAGGTCAGCGCGGGCGGAGGTAAGGCTGCAAGATATGGCCAAAATCCAATATCTCGATATTTGTAGGCTGTATCTCGATACATGATATATATCTCTATATTTAGTTTTTTTCCTCTAAATCACTATATTAATGTCAAATCCAACCCTTTGATGCATAAAATGACTTCAGGATAATGATTCAAGCAGACCTTTCAGTTGGATTTTTAAAATTTTAATGCAAAACCGGGAAAATCTCTGTCAGGTAAAGTTAAGCAAAGCTTTTATTTTAAACCAAACTTATGTAGATACATAATTTTAGCTCCAGCAAAATAATTCAGTCAAATTAATTCTACCGGCTGATTATATTATATTGTATCAAATTATACTATATTACATTATTAAAAATTATATTATTCTATATTATTTCATATTATATTATATTATATTATATCATATCAAATTATATTATATTACATTATATTAAATTATATTATTTCATATTATATTATATTATTTTATATTATTTCATATTATATTATATCATATTACATTATATTAAATTATATTATTTTATATTTTTCATATTATTTTTATTATATTATAATATGTTATATTATATTAAATTATGTCATATTATTTTATATTATTTCACATTATATTGTATTATATTAAATATTTTCATTTTATATCTTATTATATTATAGTTTGAAACTAAACTAAAGTGTGCAGTAAAGCGAAAGTAAACTTAAAAACATGTTGAGTTTGTTTCTCTTTATGGAGAGTTAGACGAAAATCAGGGATCAAACAGGCAGCAAAGCAAACCCAAATAAGCAAGTACACTATAGAAAACAAGCCCCACAACCTGCGACTGCTACAACGTGCAAGCTTTCCTACATCTGAAAACATTTAACTTACTGTTTATACTCGATGGTTGCGATATAGCCATTTTATACATCTCACGTGCAAAAACCTGCAATACATTGAGTATATTCGATATATCCCCCAGCCTTAGGCAGAGGTGAGGAGGATGCAGGTGACAGGTTGATGAACTCCTAACGCCATATGTACGTTGTGATAGCACTCTTTCAGCTAGTGAATGAAAATCTGCCAAACTTTGGAGAGCAGGAGCCGATCAAACGCTGGACATTGTCTCAATTTGCGGGACGTGAGCAAAGTGATTAAAATGCTGTGGAGTCCCACACAAAGCGGGACAGCTGGTCACCCTTGTGGGGAGGCGTGTTTGATGTTTACATGACGAGCGGAGAAGACAGAGTCAGAGGGTGTACCTGTGGCGTTCTGCTGTCTGGGAGCTCTTAAGATTCAGTGTGAGCTCTGATGACGGCAGGAAGAAAGAAGAGGATAAAACCACGACTTAGAGACTTTGTTGCTACATTTAACGACTTTTCAGACCTCTCTGGTGACTTTTTTAAAAGACGACAATTCTTCATTCAATTCATTCAGTAGCTTTAAGTGACTTCAGGGACAGCCAATAGTGACTTTCCTTACTGAGGAGTTAGCATGTTGAAACTAGTAATGTTTTATTCAGCTTTAATGATGTTTGAAATGTAAAACAGCCTCATTCTTTCAGCTTTTTCATGACTATACATGACAGAATTGATCAAAAATAATCTGTTAATAGTGGATTATTAGGGTATATGGTAATCTGGGGTGTAAGAAACACTAACAATGTACACCGAACTGAACCGTTCGATCCCTAATACACATCAATAATTAGTTTGTAAATATGAAATAGTGGTAATAGTAGTTTTATATCTGAATATTTACGTTGTTTTCAATCATATCAGTAAATGTGTACACAAATAAGTAAGTTTAATGTAACTCGTGCACAGTTAAAGTCTGTGTTGTCTGTGAGAAATCTCTTAATGATAACAGACAATAAGATTTCTGACACAGCCTATATTTATGTCAAACGAAGGATTACGCGACTGCTGAGCTTATATTTGATGGGTGTATTGAAATGATCACCTTAATTTGTATTCTTTTGAAGAAAGAATGAAAAATGGCCTTTACAAGCCGACTTGACGGAACAATGAAAAATGGCCCGAGAGAAACAAATGTGTCAGCACCTCTCTCCATTTGTCTCAGGTGGACAGGTTTGAAGGCAGAGGCGACTTGTTTGTTTTTCAGCACGCAAACTTCGCCTCTCTTCTTTGATCGACTTCTCCTAATGAAACGAAACCTTTGAAGGCTTATTCTAGGTGTTTTACATCTTTATTCACAGACAGGTGAGTGGATGGAGCGGAGGAGCTGAGGTAAGAGGATGGGCAGTGACTCACAGGTGTCTGACTCCATAAACTGAGAGATTCAACCACTGCGCCTTTAAATGAAGCTGCCAGTGGACGGAAACAGGTTTATCTCATTCATTTTTAGTCTGTTTTCAATTATTCTCTTCAATTGGTTTGACAAAATAAAAGCATGTTTATGATGGACTACATGCACACATCTAATAAATCCATTCAGGCTGGACGTCTCTCAAACTAACAACCATACAATACAGAGAGATGAGGCCTGGTAGAGCCTGAACTGTAACAACAACACAAAATGTAATTTAAAAAAAAAAGATTAAATCCAAAATTTGATAGCTGACTCAAAATGTAACAAAATGCTGCTCCTAAAATGTCATAAAAATTTGTGATAAACCCCAAAATCAACCAACTTCTTATATTTTGGGTTGTTGTTACATATTAGGCTCTAACTAGGCCACCAGATTTGATTCATTTAGCTTTAACTGGACGATGATCAATTAAAATACAGAGCAATACACTTTATTTTTTATCTATTTAACCTTTAACTAACGAGGAGATAAGTCATTAAGGTTAAAAATAACTTTTTTTAAGAGTGACCTGGCCAATTTAGTGACATATTGCAAGTTGCGGTTAACTTTTTGATTGCAAACAACTTTTCTATTTTATTGTGTTTGAAATAATGAAAGTCGGATGCAGTGTTTCATCAACACACTTAACTTGAAAACATAAACTGCATCAAGTTTGTCACTTAAACTACTGCGACATTAAACTAAAGTTGGAAAATATTGATTGGGTGAAAGAAGTGGTCAGTTGGTGAAACTGATAAATGTCATTTGGTGTAACCAAAGTTACCCATAAAAAAATCTGATATTGCGCAAAACATGAAGTACTATGATTATTAGTTTATCAGTCTACAATAGGGATGTCCCAATCCCGATCCCAAGTATCAGATCGGGACGATTTTTGCTTTTTTTGAAGTATCTGCGATCAGGAATGCTAGCCGAGCCTCTCAACCAATCAATCAAGTTGGCCGTCTTAGAGCCAAATTTGCTGCAGCACACCAACTTGTCAGTTCAGTTCAGTTTGACCAAAACATCCCAAAACAACATGCAATGTCATTCACTTACAGAGGAAAGGCTGCTCTGCTGTTTTCTGGGCTTTAAAGAAAGAATAAATATCAACGGAGAGGATGGTAGTGCCCAGAAGCCCGGAGAAGAAGGTGCGGCCCAGATTGAAGCCATCTCAGTTATCCACGGTAAGTCCTTCCGTTCAAACACTTGGTTTAACAGCCTGATTCACTGAAGCTGTCCAGCACAGTCAGTAGTATCGAGATTGATTCCTTGCCATAGATGGTTGAGGTCAGTTAAAGTTATAATCCAGTTTGTAGCAAAATAAATGTTTCCATGAAAGAGGAAAAACATGAGACAGTCCGGTTGGTGTCTAATATGTACTTTCGAGGTCTTTCACTGTCTTCAGAGAGTTGCGCTCAGGGCAGCCTCTAATTTAAGCGCACTGTATTACATGCATACAAGTTGCCCACCATTCGGGGTTTGCTGAAAGCCATAAGAAGCTTAGAAATTTTTTTTTAGCTAAAATTAATGAGCAAAATTTCTGCAAATGTTCTGAGAAGACATGAAATTCAAAGCGATGTTGATATAATTCTGCGTCATGTTAGGACATGGGTCCAGCTTCGTATTTGATACATTCAGGTACCCCTGGAAACTTAAAAAGTTGGCAATTACCCCAGTGTTTTCAGTTTTTAGATTGGACAAATGGCTTGTAAATGCCAGTCATTTAAAAAAAAAGTGGTATTTTGATCCCGCCGACGGGTTTGGGATTCAGAGGATTTAAACTTCAAAACTAGCTGGACTAAGTTAAATAGACTTAATGAGCTTTAACTATTATTTTTTTTACTTTTCAGTATTGTTAACACACAAAACAAAAGAAAAACATTGCTGCTTTACTTTCTCACTTCTATGTGCTGCATACAGCCCTGCAGCCCAGGTAATCTACAGTCCAGTAGGGGGCAGTAATGCACCTTCAGACAGTTGGAAAATGCTAAATAATCCAAGAAAAAGGAAGAAGACAAACTGAAGAGAAACTAATACAGTAATGGTGCAGCAGAGTGCATTGGTTATGGGAAAACCCTCTTGACGCTTTTACTAATTGATTTTTATCGATTTGTTGTTGCAGCCCTAAAGTTAACCAATAAGATACGATCTTACTTTGGTTGATCGTCACATACAGTGAGGCTTTCTGCAGGAAAGATTCGACAGTAATCAGGTGTTTCTTCATAACAACAAAGTTTAGCTTACACCTCCCTAACAGACACATCATTGGCAATGACTGAGCTTTTTCGATGCTCCTTTGAAGCACGATGCCGGTGGAGGAAAGAGAAGACAACCGCATCATTTTTGTGGACACAGCAAACACAGTTCAGGTGGAGAAAGAAGCAAAGTGGAGAGTCCAGTTTGAGGGCTTATCAAACTTTAAGACGCTGCACAGCAACTTGTTTTCCTTTAAGGCAGAATCACAACTCTGGTAAGTAAACCCAGGCAGGCGTTTGCTTTGTGTACTCGTACAGAGAGTACCATGTCAGGCTGTCAGTGAAATCCCCTTAAAGGGACAGTTGTGTTTGGAGAATGTTGCTCCAACAAATCCACTAAAAACAAAAGGAGGACTCATAAAAGTTTGACTCCAAACCAGCTTAAACATGTTGAGTTTGTCATGCCAGTGGTAAGTCTGCTGCAAACTTTTTAGTAAACATGTTTTCAGTGATGGTGTAAAGAAAAAGGCGGAAGAGGATGTTTGATTTTTTTTACTATAGGAAGAAAGCAAACAGAGGTACATTTGAATGCAGGTGTGTTCGTCGGCAACATTAGAACTGTAAATGGGAATGCATGTGTAGTGTAAAGTAGAGACGAGAGATAAAGAAAAAGAGCAAATCAAAGAGAAAGAGGGTCTTAGGTGGAGAAGTGGAGCGAGGACGGCTCTCCAAGCTTGGACTTTTATGTGCCATACTTCCCAGGTGCTCCAGATGCTGCAGACACTGCAACAGGCTCCTCTGGGACTTTTTAAGACAACACACTGAATACAGAAACCATCTCTGTATAAAACAGCCCTAAAGTCTACACCACTATATGGAAAAGGAACAAAGTAGCAGAACCAGATGTTTGATTTTCAGGCCTGTTTAGCCCTAAGTGCAAACCTGGCCTTTAAAGACAGCTCAGCTCAGAGAGCCCGGCTCTAAAGAGAGGACATCCAGGTTAAAGGGACCACGAGCAGGCTGTAAAACAGATGCTGTTGTCCGTGAAAACACCTGTTACTGTGTGGAGGCAGACAAACAGGAGGAGGAGGAGAGGTTGCAGGGCCGTAACATGCACAGGCCAAAAGGTTTGAGGAAGAGATTTCATCAGAAAGGGAAAATCCTGCTCCGTGCAGGTGGCCTACTTTCCCAAGGCACAAGGCACACAGCAGCATCTTCCAGATAATCAGGCATGGTAGCTTTTCTTTTTCACAGTGAACAAGGGGCTATGTTAGGCCGAGCTGTTTGAGCAGCACATCCTGAGTATAACAGTGCAGTGGTTGCTGGTTCAACTCCCAGCCTCGGCTATTTACATTATATCTCTCCATTCTCAGTCACAACAAAATTACAATTTTAAATATCCATCCATCCATCCATCTAACATCCATCCAACCATCCATCCACCCAACATCCAGCCATCCATCATACCATCTAACATCCATCCATCTATCCATCCATCGATCCATCCATCTAAAATTCATCCATCCATGCATCCATCTAAATTTTATCCATCCACCCATCTAATATCCATCCTTCCTTTCATCCAGCCATCATCCATCCACTATTCCATTCTTCCGTCCATTCATCCATACATCCATTTATTTATCTTTTCATCCATACATTCATCTATCCATCCATCCATCTAAAATCCATCCGTCAATCCATTCAACCAACTAACCATTCATTTATTCATCTATCCATCCGTCGATCTGTCAATCTACTTATCCATCATCAATCCATCCAACCATTCATCCATCCAGCCATCCAGCATTCCATCCATCCATCTAAAATTCATCCATCCATGCATCCATCTAAATTTTATCCATCCACCCATCTAATATCCATCCTTCCTTTCATCCAGCCACCATCCATCCACTATTCCATTCTTCCGTCCATTCATCCATCCATCAATCTACTTGTCAATCCATCCAACCATCCATCTATCCATCCATCCATCCATCCATCTACTCGTCAATCCACCCATCCATGTAACCATTCATCTATCTATCCATCCATCCAACATCCATCCATCTAACATTCATCCATCCTACATCCATCCATCCATCCATCCATCCATCCATCCATCCATCCATCCATCCATCTAACATCCATTCATCCAACATCCATCATCCATCCAACATCCTTTATTCCATCTAACCATTCATCCATCCCTCCATCAAACATTCATCCATCCACTCATCTAAAACCTATCCATGCATTCATCCATCCATCCATCCATCCATCCGTCATCCATCCAACATCCATCCACCCACCCATCCATCCAACATCTATCCATCCATCCACCCATCCATCCGTCATCCATCCAACATCCATCCATCCATCTCATCCAACACCCACCCATCCATCTAACATCCACCCATGCACCCATCTAAAATCTATCCATGCATCCATCCATCCATCCATCCATCTATTTATCTATCCATTGAACATCCATCTATCCATCCATCTATCCAACATCCATCAATCCACCCATTTAAAATCTATCCATTCTTTGAACTATCCCTTCATCCACCCATCCATCCATCTAATATCTATTCATACACCTATACATACACATTTACATCCATCCATTAATTGAACCATCCATTTTTCTATCCATCCAACCATCATCAACTTTCCAACATCTATCCACCCATCTATACACCAACTTTCCATGATCCTCCCATCTAACCATCCATTATCTTTCTACCAATCCAACTGTTTATCCATCCATCCATTCACCCATCAAACCGTCCATCAAACCATCCATCCAACCTTTCACCTATCCATACATCTGATCGTCTTTCCATCTGCCTTTCTAACATCCATCCATCAAACCATCCATCCAACCATTCATTCATCCACACATCTAACATCAACCCATCTATTAATCTATCCAACGTCTATTCATCCACCCATCTAACCATCCACCTATTTAGCCATCCATCCATCCATCCATCCATCCATCCATCCATCCATCCATCCATCCATCCATCCATCCAACCATTCATTCATCCACACATCTAACATCAACCCATCTATTAATCTATCCAACATCTATTCATCCACCCATCTAACCATCCACCTATTTAGCCATCCACTTATCCATCCATCCATCCATCCATCCATCCATCCATCCATCCATCCATCCATCCATCGTCTTTACTGCATTTCCTTTCCAGGGTCATGGAACATAAGAGTAAATCTCATCCATCACTGGGCAGGAAGTTCATCCTCTGACATGTCACTCAGCCTGTTACAGGGCTAACATGTAGAGACAGACGACCGTTCACACACGCTCACACCTACGGGCAAGTCAGAGTGACCAATCAACTTGATGAGCCTGTTTTGGAGTGTGGGAGGAAGCTGGAGGGAACCCTTACATGCAAACTCCACAGAGAGAGACTCTGTGAAGCTAAGGAAATCAATCCAGGAACCAGCAAACAACAACAATTTGATATCACGAATACTTTGGCTTGAGATATTTTATTATTCAGTGGGATCTGAAATACTCTTTCTGGCAAAGTGAATTCTTGTTCAAGATAAGTCCACAATGAGTAAGAGTAATGATCACTCTTTTCTTTGTGAAACCACTTTTTGAAGCTCTGAAATCTCAACTTAAGACTTCAAAATCTATGTTTTCTTGTTGGTACATCCGCCTGATTGTAGGTAGTTATGTCCTTTAAGGTAGAGTCTGCAGGATTTTCCTTAGAAAATAAAATGTCAACTCTCACAGGAATAATCCTGCTCAATCATCTCCTCCGGGCTTCTACACATGTGTGTTAGTGTCTGTGTCTGCCTCAACCCCTTCCTCTGCCTGGATGTTGATGTTTTGGTTGTTCCAGGACATTTCGAGGCGCAGTTTGAATGTTGTTTTTTCTACCTTTGAACACTTTCTACTCTACCTAAATCTAAAATAAATAGTATGATTGTTGCATCATGGGTATTTTCGACTTGAAAAGGAAACTAAACTACTAAATGAGGTTGCTGGCTCATCCTCAATCAGGTGTTCACTGGGTGCAGTAGTTCACCGGCTTCCACTTTTAACCAAACTTTAAAATGTCAAACTCAATCCTCTGTCATTGCTCTTCTCTGTTGTCACTTTAAAAAAAATGGGGCCAGTACATTATTTTTGGCGCAACCTGCATGGAACGAAAACAAAGTGACACTTGTGGTGCACCGGCTTAATGTGCCGTGCTTATCAAGAGACATGGAGGCTACGCTACATTAGCTAACTATGGCAGAGGGACCAAGCAGGGAAGTTTTGTTTCCACTCAGTGCAGTCAGCACAGTGGGAGCGTTTCCAGCACACCAAGAATGACCAAGGAGATATTCAAGACAGCGTGAGGATCAAACACATCAAACTTGATCCATGTGCAGGATCACCATTCAGCATTTAACACCCGATAACAGGAAATACATACAAACTGGTTGATAAAATGCTGATGGGAAGCTGGTTAATGAAACATTAAGTTTGTGGGATGTTAAATAGAAATGTGTCAGTTACAATCTACATCGTGGTGGGGACAGACGGGCTCTGCCAAGTAACTAAAACCAACACAGCAGCAAAGCAGCATGAGGAGAGGAGTCAGTGGAAGAGAAAATGGTCCTTTAAAGGCTTTGGTTAGTGGCTGTGTTACACTGTGTCCTGCTATCTTCACCAAAGTGAACCACCATTGTCTCAAATAAATGGCTACATTGATTACATGTCATGTCCTCGTTGCGTACCTGTGCTTTCTCTTGGCTACACTGTGCCAACACCCAATTCTACAAACAGTGCTGGTGCCAGAGATGGGTTTCATACTCGAGCAAAGGTAAGGAGCACTCACACCAGGTAAACAACCTGAAGCTAGGGGGTCAAAACATGAGACAAACTGCCCTGTGTGTGTGTGCCCTTTATTTCAGTTGCCGTCTGGGGACCTTGACTTTAAGGAGTTTGCATTACTTGTTAGGAAACACAACGTTCAAACTGGGCCCCTCCCCCTTGGCTCAGTGCCAGCTGCAGCACACACCCACTGCCTCTGACTGTGACTACGTGAACACACTCACTAGCCCAGCAACCACCTGCAGCATCGCGTTCCCACCATAGACTGTAAAAAAAATGGACGTTCACTTGCTCGGCTCAAAGTGAGGTCTCCACAAAAACTGCTCCCCCTGGTGGCTGGCTGCAGTATAGGTTTAAAAATAGCCATTCCAGATGGGCTGTTGTCAAACTTTAAAAAATTGTTACACCTCGTAGAAATGTTTCTCACGTCCGATTGTTGTTGTGATTTGAAGATATCATTTGGCTGTCTTGTATCCAAGTCTTCTTTTTTCTGAAAAGTTTTGTTTTCATTAGTTATACGAGGTTAAAAATGAGGTTTTACGTCACATTTTACAATGATTGACAGCTGACTTTCTCATGTATTTTTTTCGGGGATTGTAAAATATGTTGGGAGGTTGAGTCAGGTAGTGATTAGACTCTTGAAAGAAAAAAAATATATATTATTTTTGTCACCCAGCTCCACTCAGATTCTCCCAGAATCCCTTATTGTCTCTACTGCACAGAATCCAGCTCCAAACTGCTACAATGGTGGCGCCCGAGACGGCGGTATTTTGGCTTCAAAACTGTAAAATGATAAATGGCGGAGCCACGCTGTCCACTCTATATACAGTCTATGGTTCCTACGTGGGAGAGACTCGAGAGCCATGCACCTGACTTGGCATGTTAGCACAAGCTAATCACGGGTATTTAGCAGAAAGCTAACTTGCATCCCTTTTTGTCCTGGGCTGCTCTTCTAGTTCCTGAAAGTAGAGCCAGGCTTCACCCTCGTTTAGGAAACAGCTTTATCTGTTTGATGTTTCATTTCACTTTGGTTGTGTTGTTCATGCTCCATGCTATCATAGATTAGCTTCCACTCACGATCATCAACACCCAAGCTCACCTGCGCACTAGGTCTAAATTGCTAGTAACAAGTAAAAAATATCTGCCATTGTATCTAGAAATAGTTTCTAATTGTAAGACACTTGATGAGCGCATTTTTCTCACCCCACTGGCAGACATTTTTATTTTTTTCTAAGCAATTAAGACCTCATTTTTGTCTATTAGTATCTTAAATAAGACATGGTTATAATTTTTTTACTACAAGTAAGACAAAAGCACTCAATAAGATTAAAGTTTTTGCAATGTAGCCTTCTCCCAGAAACACCCCAATACAACCAAAACATCACTGTACAGGCAGAGGAGGGGGTTCAAGGCAGACACAGACACTGACACACACGTATAGAGGCCTATAGGAAAAGATTGAGCGGGATTATTCCTGTAAAAGTTGATTTTCTAAATTTAAAGAAAATCCTGCGGACTCTACCTTTAAGGACAAAAGACCTTCTCTTGTATTTTTGCAGATAAAATACCTCAAAGCACAGATGAACAAAGCGTTAACCTGGCTCATTAGTGTGCACAGGCAGTGTGATATATTGTGGTCTGGCCATTCACAACGACAGGCTTTGTGTTTGTTCTCTTGAGCCCATTATTACAAGAAAACAAGCTTTGTTATCCACAGAAAACGACATGAATAAGTCAAGAAACCAGCTAAATGTATAATTAATGCTTTAAATAAAGTGTGAGCGTGTACGTCTTTTTATAAATTCCATAATTTCTCCCCTCTGACACAGACAATGACATGGTTTTCTGAAACTCTGCTTGCTTTAAACGAGGGAAATGCTGTTAAACTACGATAGGAACCGACGTCAGTTTCCTTTGTTTGTCTGAATATAGTATCGTTGCGTTTCTCACATGTCTAGTTTTGTCTTCTGTGTCTGAACTTCTATCAGCGAGAGTGAAACAGATGTAGGCCAAGGCCTAAAATTGTGTTTCCCGGCGCTGATAGTTTCCTCTCAGTGTAGTTTGGCATCTCTCACAGTTTTGGCAGCTTTTACGCCCAAAGAAGCTACAGACATTTGTCTGCACAGACTGGATAAGAAGAGGAGCCAAGTGTCTTCTGATTTTATAGAGACGGGATGAGGAAACATTCATGTGACCTCGTTGCTCGCTCTGTTTACTTTGTGTGTGTGCGTGTGCTTGCGTGCACGCCTGATACCAGATGCTTTTTTCTATTTGGTTTGATTAATATGCTGCTTAATGGATAATTTATCTCAATATCTGACAGGAGCAAACAGCTGAAAAACTGTGAGAGGGGAAAAAAAGGGATTAAAGGATGACAGTGTTGCATCTTCAAAGGCTGGTGTCACAGCACAGACTTTGAGGTGTAGCGTGTTTATGCTACATTTAGTAGTTTGTTCACTCACAGCTTAAAAACTCTTTTTCTGTCTTCACCGCAGATCCTCTGAGCGATGGAGTAAAAGCAGATCTATTCCTGGGACATACATGGTCTATACAGGCAGCTGAACGATGTTTATCACCGCGGAGCAGCAATTACAGCGCAAAACAAATTGCTGTATGTTGCCTTGACAGCCGCAAATCAACATCCACCTACTGCACGACAACCGGCGCTGCAGCAAACAATCCGAACGTGGGATTTGAGCGAACTGGCAGCAGCAGCGGGTGGCATGTGGTTGCTGCGTGAAAGTGATACACGCTCCACATGCCTGTTCGACTCATGTGGGCTGGAAATCTTAAATATGTGTTGCTGCTCCAGAAATGAGCTCTCCTTGAGAGAGGAGGCTTATAAAACGACATGCTGATGTCAGCCAATGTTGCCCTTTGGGGTGGAAGAAGACATCTGCTTCCCTTAATCTGTAGTACTCTGTGTGGTTGTTCCTACAAAAATCACCAGCAGGCAAAATCTGACAAGCTGAGTATCTTCTGATGAAAAAATAATTATTTTATTTATTTAGGTCTTTTAAGTGATGAGCACAAAGTGAATTCCAGAGCAAGGGGAAGAAAGATGACAGTATTTAAATATTGTAAGCTACAAATGTTTTCCTCCAAATCTGTCTCCTCTTCTTGTTGCTTTTTCTGGTTTGACAGTGTTTTTAATTTGTTCTAAATATAACTCTCTGTCAGCTTCTCGTCAGTCTTTGTATGCAAACCAACAATGCACAATCTTAAATGGCCCATAGAGCGCATTATGGCGGTTATTCTGCCAGCTTGCATTGAAATCAGAATTGCTTTATCTCACAGAGCGCAAACGAGCAGAAGCAGAGCGACCTGGCTAATTGGTGCTGAAAAATTGGGAGCGACTTTAACAAGACGAGATTGTCACATCCAGCCGGAGACAAACTGTAACAGGACCTCACACGCCGAGCACCGAGCGGAGCAGCAGATTGAACATAAACACATCCACTATGGAGTGTATACGGGACGGGCAGAAATAAGTCTGGATGTGCTGCTGTTGCAGCCCTGGCAGAGTGTCAAGCAGCGCCGGCTCAGTCATTAAAGTGCACTGTGCATCCAGGTTGTCATGTAGGAATAGCTGCAGAGGAAGAGTGCAGATAGATAACAGTCGTGTATGTAGGTGTAAGGGTGAGTAACTGTTAGCAATACAGCCAAAAGAAAATGTCAAAACATCCTCGGCTTCCAGCTTTTTAAATTAGAAATGCAGTTTTACTCTGTTTGTACCAGTGTCAAGTTAATATTTGGATTTTTTTCCACCATATTTCAGACAAAAACAAACTTCTTTTCAGCTTCTGCTTTTGGCTCAGAGGAACTGTGAAAGGCATTAAATTACAGTCACTCCAGCACCAACACCAGGCTATTTATAGACCTCCAGGGTGGTATGGGGGTATGTGAAAGTATGCAAAATACAACTGGTGTGGTGCCAGAGTGTACAGTTAGTCATAGTTAACAGAAGTCACGTTTACATGGAGGATATTTCATCCTTCTGCTTCGAATGATTCTGACTGAAGGTTGAGTTCAAGCGTTCAGCGTGGCATATGATTTCACTGGGACTGGAGTTCACATGCACCAATGAATCCAAGCAGAGCAACTGGAGCCATGATCCTCCTCCAGGCCAGAGCGCAAATAGACGAAGATACGAAGAGAATAGACGGCAGTTTGGAAACTCTTAAACAGTCGATAATGAAATAATGAAAAAATGCAACTTTATGGTGCCATCAGCGGCTGTTAAATGTGACTTCCTCTTTCAACGTATATATGATGTAAAGGGCAGCCTTAAAAAAATTGATGTCAGAACAACAAAATTTACACCAACAGAAGTTAACCTGATTAGGTTGGAGTTTTAGTGTCACTGCTGACCACATCATGTCTGAGCCAGGCGTGCCCCAGGGCTCTGTCCTAGGACCCCTCCTGTTCCTGTTGTATCTTCTCCCCCTTGGTCACATGATCCAGCAGTTCAATGATGTCTCCATCTTTTTGCTGGTGACCTTTAGTTGTATTGCTCATTCAAGTAGGGATGCACTGAAATGAAAATCTTTGGCCGAAGCCGAAGCCGAATAAAAAAAAAAAAAGTTTGGACGAATACCAAATATCGAAAGCGAAATCAGATGCTAAGTTTGACGGGGCTCAATGTTGACTATAAAATGGTCGAAAAATGCGAGCAAATATTTTGAGCTTTTAATATCTGGAGTTTTTTTCCAATTTACTGTTTGTTATATGAGAATAAAACAGTTTAAAATGGAGAAAAACACAAAGACAGAAGAGGATCTTAGAGGTTTAGTGAAGGAAAAAACTCTTAGAGTTTAAACATCAATAAACATACATTAATATTTCTGAGCACTGTCTCTTATTTTGTAAATAAAAAAAGTCGCTAAAAGCATCACCAGAATCTCCAGCATCCACACATCTGCTTCGCACTCTTGTGTGTATTTGCGATCTTTCTTAAAAGCCTGAGTGAAGTTACTTCAAAAACCACACATTGGCTGAAACAGCACAGTTTTAGCTTTCACCAACTGTTGGAAATTTTCCGATTGTTTAAACTGTTAAGGAACGATTCTTCAAAGTGTGATGTGTCAGCGACGATACATCCAGCGTTAGAGGGTTAATTGCATCATTGTGTCACACACTACACTACTGTGGCTTTTTTTGCAATATTCGGCTACTATTCAGTGCATCCCTACATACAAGGCTTCTGAAACTCACAAACTGAGCTCTTTAATCACCTGCTTGGCACAAACTAAGCAATGGCTGAGTAACAGCTGTCTCCAACAGAACTCTGAAGAAACAGAGACACTTGTCATTGCCGGGATAGAGCTATTCCCACCATTAAGCAGCACCTAGGTGATTTGAGCCCCTCAGTCAAGTCCAAACTGAGGAATTATGAGGAATCTCAGGGTGACTTTTGACAATGAAATGTCACTAGAGCATCATTCAAAGCAGCTGGTCAAAAACTGTTTCTTTCAACCGGCAACATTGCGAAGCTCAGGGTGTCCAGAGAGGAGCTTGAAATGATTATTCAGGTGCCACACAGGACAGATTGGGTAAATACTTCTTAGCCTCACAAATCTTAAGATTCATTGAGATGATGGACACGGCTAAACCCAAGAAGAAGCCCTGCTTTATCCGTGATGAAGGATTTCTGGCAACAACTATGAGATAGTATTTTTAAAACATTGAAGACGATTTTGTTTTACTGGAAAAAAAAATGTTGTTTGGGCTCTTTTTAAGTAATATACTTAAGGAAGGAAAGGAAGAAAAGGAAGAAAAGGAAGAAAAGTTCTTCTTTATAAATCTTCTCATTATGGAAAAATGCTATGTTCATGAATGTAAATTCCTTGGAAAAAAAAAACTTACTTAAAAAAAATTACAGTGAATTCAAACAATACATTCAGTCAATTCAATAATCTAAAAAAAAGCATTTAAAAATATTACAGCTTGCTTTTTTTTTTTTTTTTTTTTTTTTTGGATCTAACATCCCACTTAGCCCTTGTTCCAATGTTGAAAATGTACGTTGTTGCTTAACTCTTACATGTGCATTGTGGTTGTATACTCTATCACTAAAGAAAACTATAACAAAGTAAAATATTTGAAAATATTAAAAAATATCAATGGTAAAAAAAACATCACATTTTAAATCCAAGGTTTTGGTTTCTGTGTTTAAAACAAGTAATGTAAGCCTGACAGGTGAGGGCTGCGTGGGCTTTGTGTGCTGCAGACCCTAATTTGGCCTTACGCACAAGCGAGCATGACGCGTATCCCGTTAAAAATTCAGTGGCACGGACTGAAAATGAATCTCGTGTGAGGAAGTTCTGTAAATATGTTGGTGTGTTCAGTGATGAAAGTTGATATTCTGCTGGAAAAAGTTTTATTGAGTATGCTAACCTCTAGCATATTGATGGAATTTCCAATGTACTTTAGCATCAAGCTAGCGCCAAGTGCTCTATATCATTTTTGGTAGATTCAGAGCTATATAACATGTTGAGTGGATCAAAAATAACTCGATGAACTTGATGAAAAATGCTATTGTGTTGCAAAAACTGAGCTTTATCATTGTACGCTAACCGCTAGCATATCTTGTAGCCCCGTTTTTACCTTATGCTTTCATAAAAGTACAAACACATGAAGTGAGAGGTATATACACATGATTAAACTGACTTTAAAGTATGATTGACCTGAAGCTCTCAACTTTAAACACAAAGTAAGTCTTCTAGCTCAGGCTAGCTACTGTTCGCAAATTACCTGCATAGCTCCAAATAAAAACACGTACATTTTAAAGCCTTTCTACGACCTAACAGAAACTTTAGGCAACTCCAGCAAACACTGTATTTATTTAGTCTCTGCCATCATAACACCGTCTACTGTCACTTTCGGTAACCGGAAACGCCCTTGCCACCGCTCGCCAGTGCGAAAGCGATCTAAGCATAGAACCTAGTGGGACACGGCTAATAACTTCTGGGTCACAATTCACAAAGGCATTCTGGGTGATAACTTGAAAGCTGTAGCTTTACTGAACAACTTGGAGATGCTAAGGTTTGTGGAAAACACGGAAACAAAGTGCAGCAGGAGATCCCAGACTGTGATCCTCAGCTGTAGGATTTGACCGTTAGGACTATAAGCACGTGTCATCAAGAAAACTGTATAATAAAAAAGTTAACTACCAATGCAAGTTCTACTTTTAAGAGCAAAAAATGCAAGTTTCTTTTTTAAGGCACTCATTACCACAATACCACAACTTCCTATTAAGAGTTATCACAGCAACTTCAGTCGTTTTTTGTCATATTGACACAGAAAACTATTCTACAAAAACAAATGTGCAAAATCACATTTTACAGTGTGTGTCTTTTGTTTCCCTGCCTTTATTCAAGCAACGCACTGAAAACAACCAAGCTTGACTTCTCCTGAATGCGAGGAGGAGAGGAAAAGCACATGAAAGCGTTTGTGTACCCCGCTACCTGGCAACACGTAACCTTCCCGCCCCCCTTCTCCTCCCCTCCTGAGACGAGAAAGCTGTGGATGATGAAACATACGTCGCTCTGCATGCACATCATGACATCTTGTATTCATAGAAAGAACACAGCGGGTAGACGATGAGAAATGAAGTGTTTATATGGAGCAGTGGAGTACTGGGTTGTTTCTGTTTGTGTTTTTTATAAATAGCCACGGCCAGTGCTCAAGTATCACAGGAAGAAAACGCTCAGTAGCTGAGCATCTCTGCCGTTACTAAATGCTGAGGGATTCTCATCTCCTTTAACGATAAACCTAATTATTTTTGGACTTCATGGTTGTGGTTTTTAAGAGCCTGACACAATCAGGGGAGCCCGCCTGCTGCAGCAGTGGCAGATGCCCTGAGCTCAGATGCACCACAAGTGTCTTATGCTAAACATGTGGTTACCTGCGTTGGCAGAGGAGCCGCTGGCAGAGGCAGCGACAGTCTCTGCCCTTTTCCACGCTTTGATGAGCTGGCAGACGACTTCCCGACTGTTCAGCCGTTCAAACGGCGGGCTGCTGCCTCGCTCTGGCTCCCGCGCAGTAATGTAGCGGCGAGGGGCCACCGCCGCTCCTGATTGTTTATGTCGTTATAACTGCAAAGACAAAATGAATTATTGATCAGCTCCTGCTCTTACATACTTGATAAATCCCCGGGTGTTGCTTCAGTAAACTGTGTACCAACAGGTCACATGATGCGTTAGCAACAGATTTATACCAACGCTGACTTACAACCTCGCTGACTGCAGGCAAGGTTGTTGGAGGAGTCACTTTGCAATATTTATGTTACTAATATTAATTTTTATTACACAGCAGGATTAAAGAGTGTTAATGATCACAGACAGCGCAGGCACATGAAGGATACACAGGAAAACATTAAAGGACGAAGCAAATTACCATGAAATAAATATTGAGATTCAAATTAAAGCTGAAACTCCAATGAGAAAAAATGAGAGGATGTTGAAAGGATTACATTTCTGCATATCTGTTAAAATTAGAGCCCAACCGATTAATCGATTAATCAGCGTTTTAACGTCGTGTAAGTTTTTTTTTTTTTGAACAGAGTTAAGATTACTGTTAATTCACACGTTCACCATCACCTTATGTAAGAGTATAATACAGCGTTTTAACTTCATGTAAGTGGTTTTTTTTGTGAGATAAACAGAGAGTAATGGAACTGTTAATTCACACGTCCACCATTATCTAATATAAGAGTATTATACGGCTTTTTAATCATGTAAGCTTCATCTTTGTGAAACGATATATGCATTATGCAACTGTTTACATGTTTACAGTTTGAAAACTTTATTTTTGAATATCAATTTTCATTGTATTCTTAAAATACAATTTGCACTAGTTTCTTTGCACAAATGTGCCTTATTGCCTTATTTGTCATTCTGTGTTTAAAGTTTAACTTTTTTATTTATCATTGTGTGTTTACAGTTTGACTTTCTTTCTACTTACTGTGTTTAAAGTTTGACTTTTTTATTCATTATTGTGTTTACAGCTTGTTCTTATTTATTATTGGTTTAAACTACAGTTCTTATGTTGACAGTTTTATAATTAAAGTTCCTTGTTTTAATTTAATAGTTTTCTGTCTCTGTCTTGAATCATATGGGTATTGTAATTTGGGTTTATATACAGTATATATCCTGTATATATCAATAAATCTATTATATATATATGTATATATATATATATATATATATATATATATATATATATATATATATATATATATATATATATATATATATATATATATGTATATATATATATATACATATATATATATATATATATGTATATATATATATATATATATATATATATATATGTATATATATATGTATATATATATATATATATATATATATATATATATATATATATATATATATATATATATATATATATATATATTTATATATATATCATTTATATATATATATATATATATTTATATATATATATACATATATATATATATATATATATATATATATATATATATATATATATATATATATATATATATATCAGCCGATATATCGGATATTGGTCGATATATTGGATATCCGCTTTTTTTTGCCCCCCAGTATCGGTATCGACATCGGCCCCAAAATTCCCATATCGGTCAGGCTCTAGTTTAAATATAAATGTTTCAAGATGTTTTTTTTAGCTCTCCTGGCAGACGCTCAGAGTCATTTGGCCCTGACGGCAATAGCTCAATCACCTATACTGTACGTGGCCCGCTGCCAGGAATCTGAGACGTCCATGAGAGGCCGGGCCTGACAATCCCACATCACAGGCCATCTTTTAAGGGAATTAAAACATGGCGGGAAACAGCCAATCCTTTTTGAGACTTAAGAGGAATCTTTAAAATCTCAAACACTCCTGAAAAGCTGAGGGACAGCCAGCGCTCAGATGGAGGCTGGTGCTAATGTGGTGCGGTGATGAGCGTGCTTTACTATCTGCAGCCACAGCACAGCAGGTGGGACGGAGGGAAGAGGATTACAGCAGTAAAGACAAGATGATATCCATATAAAGCCACACTGGATGTCGAACATTGCAGAGATAAAAATAATCTTTGTACTGTTGGCGGGTTGTTAAAGGAAACATGGCTGAATCAGCCTTTTAGCAGATCAATCTGGCTTCACATATTAAACTTAAGTAATAATCTCTGAGATTTTCATTAAAATAACTGTCAATTAAGTCACTATCTGTCCCCGAATGCCATAACAGAATAATGATTGAGCCCAGGGCCTACGGGAAGAAGCCCTTGCATTTGCAGTTTCACATCCTGGGTGTCAAACCAGAGATTCCTGGTGAAGTAAAAAACTTGGAGGAGCAGATAGAGATCAGGTTTTCATCACCTGGTTGTGGTTGGTCAGCTCGTGGAAGTTTTAGCCGGCAAAAAAGCTAACACAACAAATATGCTTGCAAACTCAAGTGTGTGTGAAGCAAGTTTCTGCAGTCGTTGCAAGTATTTATTGCAAACTAGGATGAACAGTCAGGATTTTTATGAGCAAGAAACACTGATAAAAACTTACCCCTGATGGTAGAAACAGATAAGATGAGAGAAATATATTATTTTACATAGTTTTAGCTCAAAAAGTTTCCTTTATACACACCTAGTGGTAAGAAAAGCAAAGGCAAGGTTACTGAAATCTTTTTTGTTGACACACAAGATTAAAATAAAAAGCTAAAATTCATCCATAGCCTTTTTTTTCTTCAAACTGCAAGAATAACATTTTCCAAGTGTTAGATAATAAATTACCTGAGCGATTTGTATCGTGCATCTCCGTATTAAACTTTTCCACACTCATTTAAATCAAACAGGGGAGAGCGGGATAAATTAAAACATTTTTTGCCTCAGTTTAGGGATAAGTTGTTCCAAGTCAGTGGGTAAATTGACCAATTTACCTTTTCTAGTTTTAATTTGAGCATCATTTTAAATAATCCCACAGGAAATTTTAGGTAAGATTTAACAGTTTTGCAAATGACAAAATCAATTCTGTGATTTGACATAAATTTAAGGAACATTTTTTGATTGTTTTGATTCTTGATAAGGGCTTGTTAGAGCCTGAAATGTAACAAGTTGTTACATTTTGGCAAAAACTTATTACATTTTGGGTTTGCTTACATTTATTTATTACGAGTGACTGCCTAGTGCAAGTAACTCTCTTTTCCTTGTCCGTTTCTTGTCATTTTTCTTTTTTAATTTGTCATTTTTGCATTTGGAGTGGGTCATCACTTTCATTTGTTGGTCATGGACACCGAACTGGTTTTGTCATCAGTGATATTTTTACTATTTTTGCTCCTAATTTTTTCTGGAGATCCCACTTGTAACCATTGATGTATTGTTTTCATGTGAAATCAGCTGTTAGCAGCCTGTAGCATGCCAATGCTAACTGGTGCTAGACCAGATGTTTCCCCACAAGGTGAGGACGACGTGCTGGTTCTCAGGCGTGAGCTAAGAAGTGACGACATGGACCTGTCCTTCCATCCATCGTTATTGGGAACGTAAGATCGATCTCCAATAAGATGGACGAGCTAGCCGTGCTAACCCAGCAACAGAGGGAATACCAGAGGGCAGAGTAGCATCATGCTATTCACAGACATGGCTAACGGAGCTAACATCAGACACAAACCCCACATTGGAAGAGCTTCACCTGCTGTGAGCAGACAGGATCCAGGAGACAGAGACTGAACAGACTGCTGAAGAAGCTCAGTCCTGGACCCTGTGGAGGTGGAGGCTGGCTGACTGGACAATGATGGACAAGCTGTCAGCAGCTATTTTGTTATGGAGCTTTTTGCACTTTCTATACACTTTCTTACTTTTGTTTTCTTGATTGCTGCTGTGACTCCTGAATTTCCCCTCAGGGACAAACAAAGTATTAATAAACCATTTCAGAAAAAACAAGCTATTTTACTAATTCAGGCTAATCTATAGCTAAATGGTTCATATGGTTTACTATGCTGGCAAATCATTAACATGTATGATAAACATTTTCAGACCCAGATAAATATGCTCATGTAACAGTCATCAGAGCTGAAATATGATTAAAAAAAAAAAAACTTTGACAGGCGAAAAACTGTTTTTGTCAATATGAAAAAACACACATGAACATTACCACATGCTTCCATCAAACACAGGGACAGAAAAATAGAGGTCACATGACAACAAATCTGTGCTATTGCCTGGATACAGGAAGTGGCTCATCTTCCCCGCTCTCCCTTATGTTCTACTCATCCCCATGAGAGCTGCCAAAGAAATAAAAAGGGCAATGATACGATAGGGATTCAAGATCTCACTCCTGGAAAACAATCTCTGATCCACTCACAATATGAAAAGATGTGGGATGACGTAACCGATAATTCACCGACTTAGTAATTCCTCTCTGCTGACTCCAACAGCTCAGCAGCAGCCGCCTCTGTCGCCGCGTCGAGCTCTGGAACAGCGACCTCTGACATTTATTTCCATGCTGGTGTGAAGTAGTGAGACTCCAGCGTGTGCAGCTCCTCACAGATGAAGAATAACACCACAGATGCTGTCCTCTTATGTGTGAGCACAGAGCTGTGTGTGAGTCCTGTTTCAATCTGCAGGTTTGTTCACAGCTTGTGACACTCTGGCGTGGTGTCGGCTCAAATGGCTGAGTAGGTTTGCTGTATAGTTCTGTTTCTACGCGCTGCACTGCTCCAGTTTCACATCGGTTTCAAAGTGTGTCCAAACATTAACGGTGTAGGTGCTGTCTTTGCTGCTGTCACCACTTTGTTGACTAAACAGCTGTTGTTTAGGGGACTCTGTGAATCCCCAGGAGTCCTGCTTCATCCCACGATTGTCTGAGCTGACGCTGGAATGGGGAAAAATACGTTGCGATGCATTTTAATGAATAATTTTCTCTCAGTCCTTCAACTAAGTGGATGGATCTGTCGCACCCTTACTTTTAAGCAGTTATGAAAGAGACTCAATTATGTTCAAAGCCAACCAGACAACCAGGAAGAACTCTGACTATTACTGTTTAATCATTTTATGAGGCTGCTGCTGCTGCTGCTGCTGCTGGATCCTGACAAAGTGCTTTATATCAGTGCTTCTCAAAGTGGGGGTTGGGACACTCTGGAGGTTTGCTAAACACTGAAAGGGGGTTGCAGATTGCTTTCCAAAACCCCAAAATATTTTCTGTTACATATTTCAAAAATGTAACACTATAAACCCAACAGTGATTCTATAACAAGGGGAACATTTCAGGTAAACAGAAAGTTAAAAAAAATAGTTGTCAAGCTCTAAGCTCTAATTCTTAGATACCTAAGTTACCAAAGGAATTTGTAGCATAATTTTGTCAACCATTTAGAGTAATTCAAAATTTCTGTGTCAGTCTACGCTCCCTAGAAATGTCCCTCATCATTTTATCACAGTTAAGACAAAATTTAAAAGGATTAAGACTCAAAAATCCCAGTAACCCAGCTGACAGGACCAGAAGAGAGAAACCTGTCTCTACAACTCTACATTTAATAATGCTAACATAGTCGACATTTCCTCCATTTTTTGGCCTTTTTTAAGTTTTTGTTCAAAATTTTGAAATCAAAAATGTTTTTTTTTTTTTAATTATAAATATTCTTAATTGTAAAATTTCTTGAATTTTTTTTTAAATCTTGTTTTTTTTTCGATTTTTTTTCTCAAAAAAAAAAAAAATAATAATAATAAAAAATGCCAAATTACAAAATATGTCAATTTTTGATTTTTTTTTGGCAAATATTATTTATTTATTTTTTTTTGCAAATCTCTGAAAAAGAAAAAAAGACATTACATGTATAATTTTGTAAATTAAAATAAACTTATTGTTTTGATAAATATTCACCAGATTTAAACTTTGCATAGAATTTCATACACTTTCATAAAGTCGATTTTGTGGCTCCTGAATGACTTTAATCCAGGTGAGCTGAGGGAAAATGGCTCCTATGAAAGTAAAAGTTGCAGACCAGTCCTCCAGAAAAAGAACATGGCACCACCTGACCTCCATCAGCTCGTATTTCTGCTCCTTTTCTTCACAGTTTGCTCTTTATAACATCTATAGTAAGAAGAGCAGAAAATGTTGGTAACACAGTTGATGAACAGTTAATGCGCCCCATGTACAGACAATCATTCTGATGAAATATTGATGAGGAGGAGCTGAAACATGACACACTTTCTTCAAGGTTCACACCAAAAAGGATGGGACCTCAGCTGATTTGGGTCATGTGACTTTGGAGCAAACCATTGCTGATTTATAGGGTTTGACACAGATTTCTCAGACACACGCAAGGTGAATTATTTTATCTAAATTAATTATTCAAATAGTTCCAAAACACCTTGGTCTGGTTTAAATGACTTTTTGAAGAAATAATGCTGAAAATAATAAACAAAAACATGTTTTGTAATGTTAATTTTAAAGAGAAAACATCATTTGAGAAATCTGACAGCACAAACACTGAAAATTCCAACACATGATTTGTTTTTTTTTTGCTAAATAAGTGATTGAACCTGTAACTTTATGAGTGAAATGAAAGTGAAACTTCAGCCAAATGACCCACTGTAAGCGGTCATTGCTAGAGATTATTTTTGAATAAAATTGATAAGTTTACCCCATGGACTTGAAATGTACCCCTAATTATAGAATCACTCAAACTGGGGTTAAATTTTAATAGAAAACCAGAAAACCAAAAAAACACACATCAATCTGTGCACAGAGGTAGCAAAATGAAGCATTTTAGGGTTTTAACAAAAACAGAAGAAAAGTTCAGGAGTCTCTGCTTTGTATCGTATCAAAGGAGTGTTTTAATTCACTGCTCTGTGTGCCTTTGAATTGCCCCCTGGGGACGAATAAAGTTTTCTGAACTTAATTTTAAGCTTTACAGGAAGTAGCTCAAAGTTTGGACTATACGTTTTTTGTTTTTTTTTTAATCAGAGGAGGAGAGTGCCCGAATGTGTATCAGTCAGGAAACACTGGGAGAAACTGTGTGTGACTTCAGCTACAGGGGGCACAAAAACAAGCTGATCTCTGTTGCTTTTATCACAGGCTACGACGGCATCAAAGGCGTAGATGAGCTGGATTTTTACACATTTATGAACGTTTAGGGACATTTACTGGACTTCCTATAGGACAGTTTGGCATTAAAAGCATTTCTCACCGATCTACCTTGATATCATCTGAAGACAAGCAGGGTTTGATTATTTTTCTGTGTGCAAAAACACAACAAGTGAATCAGTGGTAAAGCAGTTTAAAAGATTACTATAAAGGCTCTAACATTACACTTAGTGAACTGGTGGAAACATCCTCACAGCACAGCTACACAGACTCTTAAATTTCACCATACAACTGCATAATCCCAACAACCTTAATATCTAATAGCCTATTCACAGACTACTGAATATTGTTTTTATGTAAATATTAATATCCTAATGGAGCCATGAGCTGTTGCCTAGCGACAGCTGCTGTAAGTAGAAGAAGACAGAGGAGTGGTGGGAGGACAGACGTTGGACAGAATTTTTAAAAGGCAGTGGAGGACTACACAGAATATCAAATAAAGTGTTCGGGCTTTTTCTAAAATCAGGGGTTCTTTATCTGGGTTTGAACCCCAGAGGGAAATACTGAGGTGGGGGTTTGAAAAAGGTCTGAAACAACACGAGGAACATGCTAAAACTGTGTGAAACGTATGAAAAAAAAGACTTACATAGATTTATGAAGCAGAATTTACCCAGATGTATGTTCAGTAAGAGCTTTGATGAATCAACCATAAAGGAAAAGAGATTATTGTTAGTCCTGATTAAATGTTAATGTAAAACATGCAGGGGAAATCTCACAGTCATGCATTTTACATTTCATTATACGCACTGTGCTATTCTTTGTGCTCAAGGCTTACTGAACAATATTAGCTTAAACATGTTAAGCAAATTTTCAATAAGTTAAATTATTCCCTTATGATCCGAGCAAACAGTCAGCGCAGCCTGTATTTACCAGGTATACGCCAAAGAATATGAGGAATTTCTCTTTTTTGTTTCAACTGTACTCTTTCAAAAACTAAAAGCAAAGATTTTAGATGTCATTCCCTGTGTCTGCTTCTTCCTTCTTTTTGACGTTGCTATCACTGGGTATTTCTACAATCACTACCATTAACGTCTGATCTTTATCAACCACCACTACGTCAGGCCTAGAGACCTCAGTGGATGACGACACTAACCTTGGGGTTCAAATCCAGAATAGGGTAACGTGCAAAATCCAGGTGGGCCTCTGGCATGGCCCCTACTGACCCATGCCATACTGGCTTGGACATCTTCTGGGTCAACAAGCTTTAAGTCATCAGTTAAGGAACCAGGGCACTCTGATGACAAGTGGGCTAATGGAACAAGATAGACATTATGATTAGTAATTTAATAATTAGCCCGACCAAATTATAAAAATACTAGTGACATATTTTTTTTCCCAAAATTACAAATCAAAGTCCAGACTTTATTAATCCCCCCAAAGAGAAACAGACCCAGATAATTCTGTGTGAATAGAGCACTACTGTTCAGCTGTCAGCCAAATATGCGCATGGAAATGGGACGCACAAGAACTGTGTTGGAGAACGCATGACTCTTTTATGCTTTTTAACACCTGGCGCAGTGGTGTCCATTCCCAGACTGCAGGGGGCGGTGTATCACAAACGTACCAGACTACTTAACAAGAGTCGAAGAAGTTTGCCTTTGTTTACAACATGACATCTGTCCCAGGGATTTTCCCAGGTTCTTTGAACTTCGTTCTGCATCTCGACCACTAGGAGAACCCGTTCTTCCGCCATCTCCATCCACACATCTCCGTCCAGCAGGTTAAAAATTGTCAAGTCTGACGGAAATTTTTCTGTGCTAAAGGGAACGCGCAAGGGGGCATTGGTGAGAAAATGACGTCATTCATCCACAAGAAGCAGCGTGGACCCCAAGCATAAATCAGCCTTTAGTCTTCCGTCAAAGACAATTAACAAGGTGTTATCAGGTAACAAAAAACATCTATGTCCACTTTAAATATGGAATATTTAGTTAATATTTTGCTTTTATTAGGGTCCTCGGCCGCAGGAAGAGGCCTTGTATTTCGTCCGTTTTTTTCTTGGCACACACCCCACAATCGCAACAAATTTTGATATGATACCAAACATGACCCCCAGCATCCCCATAATATGCTCTCTAGCGCCACTAAGGCACACTTAAACGGCCCTGGCAGCCAGTTGGAATGTCGTAGACAGATCAAACCAACGCCAAAATGTCTGTCTTATCGAGACACACATAAAAGGTACAAGGTATCTATTGGATATCTCTAACAGGAAACCGGCACATTGCCTTTCATACATTTTTACCCTTTCTGCAAAAACGATCTCCTCCAAAACCAATGGTGAGTAGGGCTGAACGATTTTGGAAAATAATCCAATTGCAATTTTTTTTGGACCAATATTGCGATTGCGATTAAGCATGCAATTTTGTTTATTTATTTATGTTTATATTATCAAATATATATATATATATATATATATATATATATATATATATATATATATATATATATATATATATATATATATATATTCATTTTATTATTATTATTATTTTTTTTTATTTTTTATTTTTTATTTTTTTTTTGGGGGGGGGGTCTTTTGCATTATTTACTAAAAGCAATCAATAAAATCATTCTATATCATTCTTACATTCTTACATTGCGATGTTGGTTTAAATTCAATTAATTGTTCAGCCCTAATGGCGAGCCCTCAAAGTCGTAAACTCTCTCAGCTCCCTCCATGTAAACAGATGGAAAAACTCAATACAGCCACTAATGTTGCCACATTTGGGCCTCCAGACGAAAAAGTAAAAGTCGTACAGCTTTAAAAAATGGCATGAACGGATTCCTGACAAAATTTCCTATGAAAATATCATACTTTCCCACAGATTAGGTCAACATTCTGGCCTATATGACCAGTTGTTTCTAAAATTTTATAAATTTTTGAATCCCTCCTCTGTTCTGATGATGTCACACACTGATTAGGAGTTCCGTGCAGCTGGTCATGTGACTCAGCAGAGGAAATAATACATGGTATCAACTGTTAGAGCACTAAGAGGGCCAGAAAGGGATGAAACCCTGACGGTGGAGCAAAAATTGGCAGGAGGGACCGGGTCAGAGTCTGAGGACCATTCTAATTTGATTTATTATTGATTGGTTATATTGCTTTTTCTTGGTCTTAATAATATCTGATTGTTGATTTCTTTTCTTTATCCTTTTATTTGTATATTGGCTTTAGCAACATGTTAAAAAAAAAAAAAAACTTCATGCTAACAAAGCTTATTTTGAATTTTAATCTATACACACATCTATATACCTACATCTATGAGCGATGCAGCCAGCTTTTAGAAGGAAAACGCATCATGCTGTGAACACTTTGTGAAAATTATTATAATTATCTGGAAATTCACAGCACTACTACTGTAAAAATAAAACTGGCAGCAGTTTCTCCTGTAGTCTACAGTACAATGACAGTGCCCCTAATGCACTGGCTTTAAATGACTTAAAAGAAAATAAATCTGGACAGCAGCCGTTGGCGGTGAAAAAAAAAAAGGAAATCTTGTATTCTGTAGGCATTTCCCAAAATCCCCAACTTTAAACTGTAAATTACTGTTATTACAAGTATTTGACTGTAGTGAACAAAAGCAAGCGTTGATATTCCCAGAATGCATTGTTTATAATAGCATTATACTGTTAAATCAGAATGCAGAGCATCACTGCTGAGACTCCTCTGTAAGTTTACATCAAAGTCTTACCGCGCAGGTTGTGGCGACATGACTTGAGCTGTGAGGTTTTATAACTTCCTTTTTTTAGTTATTTCACCACCCAGCCCCCACACACCCCGGCAAAAGCATGCTTTGAATTGTGGTGCAGCGTGAAATAAAATGGAAAACGCCACTCAGGATGTACAGTGCACCCTACTGTAAATCCATATGTACTGATATCAAAATAATCCCTTCAAAGCCGGAAAGAGGGAGAAGGCGAGAGTGCACCGGGGAGCGAGGAGGAGAGGGAAGAGGTAAGTGGGATCACAACTCAGCGTTCACCTCCAGAACTTGGAGTAAGCACTTTTGTGGTGTTAAAGTCTGGAGCGGCGCCAAGCTCTAACCAAAGACCTCAGCACCTCTTGAAAGGATTACATGCCTTGACATTTTGACATTTGTATACATACAAATTACATCTCCCCTGCTTTCTCGGTGGGTTTTGTTTCCTGCCAAGAGCACATGCAAAGCCGAGCTTGAGCATGATCACCTTGGGAAAACTGCTGTGATGAATTCACGTTTGCTTCTTACACCGTGGGTACAAACATCCTCAGCAGCTTTCCCGTAAGAAGGTTCTGGTTGGTTTGTGGAGGTACCAGCCGGCAGGTTTGCTGTGCTTCTTTTTTTATTGCCATTGGGAAGTCAAACTGTTTCCATTCATTTGTTCTTTTGTTGGTTTGAAGGAACTTATAATGAAATTTGGCAGAAAGGTAGACTATACCCAAGGACAAGGAGTTTGTGTGAAAAGCACCAGTAGGCTGAAATCAATAACTCCCAAACAAACCAACAATAATTTTCAAAAAGTCGTTCAGTCTCTCAGTTTGTACACCTTTCAACATCTTTTCACAAAACCTGCTACAAGCTGCAAAACTAATACACAGGAAAGAAATCTATCACCCTACATTTTCAATATTAATTTGTAAATTTGGTGTTTTTCTTTTTTTTTTCTTTAACCAGATTTGTCAGACAATAACAGTTCAAGCATTTCAGTGTGAGAATCTACTCCTCTCTGAGTTTTAATTTAGTTTTTGTTGATTTATTTTGTCGGTTGGTTTCCAAAAATGAGTAATTCACAAGCAATTTTTATGCTGGTAAAACAAAAAACACATTTTCACCTTTTTCTGACAACACTGCGATTTAATCAGCAGTTACATGACTGATTTCCAGATTCACTGATTTTAACACAGCTCCTGGATGAATATTTACCTTCATATTTATTTATTTAAGGCTAACTCCATTTCTATCCCTAAACCCTTGGTTTTGTAAGTTTACCTGTAGTGAAGGGTCCCAATTGTCTGTGAGGTGAAGGTGAAGAGCTACACAGCCCTTAAAATGAAAACAAACTGAGACCTCACTTGAAACCAAGGGGTTTGAAAAATTTCCCATGGTATCAACGTTTTTTTTTTAATCAGATATCAAATCCTTTGCCATTTTATGTAAATATTAGCCATGTTTTGAATCTTTTGTTGTATTTTGAAATCGCTAGTTATAATGATCTAGCTAACGCTGCTATAGCTTCAGCTACAGCTAAAATTGCTACACCGATGTCAGAGCAGGGTGATGCATTCGTGGCAGATGAACTTCCCTGCAGTGGAATGCGTTTCACTCATAGACTGTATATAAAGTGGACAGCGTGCCTCCGCCATTTACCATTGTACGGTTTTGAAGCCAAAATTCCCAGTCACGGGTGCAGCCATTGGCAGTAGAGACTGTGAGGGATTCTGTGAGAATCTGAGTGGAACTGGGTGACAAAAATAATATTTTCTTTTGAGAGTCTAATCACTTCTTGACTCTACCTCCAACATATTTTACAATCCCTGAAAAAAATACACGAGAACCGCAGCTGTCAATCATCGTTAAACATGACGTAAAGCCTAATTTTTAACTTTGTATAACTAATGAAAACGAAACTTTTCAGAAAAAAGAGGACTTGGATACAAGACAGCCAAATGATATCTTCAAATCACCACAACAATCAGACGTGAGAAACATTTCAACCAGGTGTATTATTTTTTAAAGTTTGACCACAGCCCATCTGGAATGACTGGGGAGATGGATTTTTTTGACCTGTACTGCAGCCAGCCACCAGGGGGAGCAGTTTTGATGGAGACCTCACTGCGAGTCGAGCTATTTTTTTTACAGTCTGTGGTTTCATGAGTGAGCTGCATTTAGGAGCTGCGTTAGCGACATAAGCTAAGACAGGCAAACATGAGGATATTCAGAAGCTACATAGTAAAGGCTCTGAGTACCTTTGCTTTTCATGGCTTAGCTGTCTCGTTACTCATGTGATGCAGTTAGACCTGGGCCATAACAAATTTTGCTGAACGATACATCGTCCCACAATTATAATAACAAAAACGATATTATTAACAATATTATTTTGAGACCAAATTAACTAATGATATAGAAATAATGTATCATAATAATGCAATACACCCTTTCAAATGCAATAAACTTTTATTTCTCATGAGTATTTTTTACCATTGTAGTTGGAATATCAATAACTTTGAAATATGCAGAAAAAATTAAATAAAATTGATTCTAAGTCAAAAATTGCACCTGAATTAAAAACCGCATTAAAGTGCATAATTTCTTTTGTGATGTAGTGAACTTCACTTTCTGTGTCCATGTTAGTACACACGCTCCAAACTGAGGCAACGTTTCTCTTCCTATCCATGAGGCTTTGTTAGCCTCATCAGCTTCATCACAAGCTATAAACAGTCCAGTTGTGTCCGTTTGAATTGTTCAGAATACACTTTCTGGGAGCACGTAGTATGCTGCACTGTTCTGTTTGTATTTAATTTGTCGATCAAATGCTCCTAATTTCTACTACGTCGACCTGTGTTGGTTCTGACGAGCTCACGAGGTTCACTAACTGAGCCCTGTGTGTTTACGCTGAGACAAAGATTCTAGATGACTGACAAGAGGGTTCACTCCACTACAAACGTTAGCAACAAACGTGCCCAGGTGCTGAGAGCGATGCACAGAGTGAACCCTCTTGATATACAGCCTATTCAAAGGAGAGCAACTAGGAAAACAAACACACATGTACATGGCGATTTATATTAAAGGCCGGCAAAATTAATGAGTTCATTTCATTTATTGTTCGATTAATTCATTTATTGACTATCATCTCACGCCTAGGTGCATCGTAGTGGCCCTAATCAAACATCAGTTCATCATTACTTTGTGAAAATGTGTTTTGTTTGGAAGTGAAGAAACATTAGCTCTGTCTATGAAAGCCAGAGAGTGATGTCTTTTTACCCCTCCCTCTTGTCCCTTCAAACAGAGCAGGGGTAAGAGTGACAATTGGGATTGGCCCTTTTTCTAAATGAGGAAGAAATGCATATATTAAAAAAAAACATATATCTATATGTATTTTGTGACTAACAGAGCAAAAACACAGAAATCCCTGATAACCTCTGCAGCCAATCAGCATGAAAACCTATTTTTTGATGCTACAGTCTCAGGAAATGCATGTATGTGTAATTAAAAAAGGGAGGTTGATACCACTGTTAAGTAATGACACAGCACTGCAAAAAGTCAGCAGGTGAGTCAGCCACAGCGATGTGAGGAAAATAAAACAACCCAGAGCCTTTCACTTCATTTTCAGCTCTTCTTGTTGAGTCATGAGAAATCACTGAGTGTGTGAGGGGGGGAGGGGAAGGCAGCATAATTGAAAGGCGTGCCTGGTTCATCTCCACTGGTTCAGACTCACAGCCGCATTGTAATTTATAGGACCTTTGACCTGTGTCCGCGCGTGTGTGTAGGTTAGTGTGAGTACATGTGAGTATGTGTGTGTGTGTCTTGTTGTCTGTTTGATTGATTGTTAGTAGTTCACCAGTTAATTATTCTGGGACAATGTTAAACAGTAACAGAGGTGAGAGCTGGTCCATGTGGTTCCTGTCTGTTGGTTTGGACGGTAAGGTTTAAAAATAAAAATAAAAACACAAATATGGTAAAATCATAGATTTCTATTTTTCCCACTGGATGGAATACGACCTAGGACAAGATTATTTTCAGTTCATGAAACATACGTGGATAAATCTTAAGCTGAGAACTCTATATAGTAACAGAAAAGCAGCAGGAGGTAGGAAATATCCCCAACCATGAAATGCATAAAGCATGAGAGGAAAAAAGCTCCATCACTATCCAAGACTGCTTGTTTGATTTCTGACTCCTGACTGCTGCAGATCCTCGTAAGAAATGATTTCCATTTCATGTCGTACATGTGCATGTGAGAAATTTAGCTTCTGAGAAGCCGGTAGGGGTAAAGCACACATCTCTGCAGGAAGAATTTATCTCATGTACATTTTCAAGGATGAGGAAGGGAAGCTGTTTATTGTTCCAAAGAAACTGTTTTTTACGTCTTCCAAATAAAACCCACAAGTAACAGGGTTTGAAGCACACCTCATCAACCAAATGCGCACATTTCTGTTGTTCTGGAGTCTATATTTACTTTTCATGGCTCGTTTATTGGCCATGGACATTGAACTGGTTACGTTTGCAGGGGTGTTTGTAGGATTTTGGTTCCAGTGTGTGACCAAGTATCCTACATGAAACATAGTTGCATCATTTACACACAAGATCAGCTGTTAGCAGCACATAGCATGTAGACGCTGTTCCCCATGAGCTGAGGACAAGGAGGCAGGGACAACGTGCTGGCGTTTTGGTGCAGGCTAAGAAGAGACAATATCGATTTGTCCTTCCATCTCCAATGAGACATGGCTAATGGAGTTAGCACCACACACGAACATCACATTGAAGGTCAAGCTATGCTTGTACTCACTCCTTTTTGAATATGTCATTTACTTCTTGTGCTTCTTGGCTCTTCGCCTACACCAAAATGACAGCACATTGTCCCTGCTTCCTTGTCCTCAGCTCATGGGGAACATCCGGCCTAGCGCAGGTTAGCATCCACATGCTACGGGCTGCTGACAGCTGATCTTGTGTGTCTTAATAATAATTGAAAAGTATTTTAAGTTATCAGTCTGTGCACATTTCAGACTTGTATATGGATTCTTTACCATTTTAAATAAATAAATAAATGCAGATCACATGTGAGTCAGTTTTAAGTATTTATTCAGGGGATCTGACACCGCAACTTTTTTCATCTCAGTTCGTAAAAGACTAAAATTAAGGACTAAAAATCACCATCTTTTTTTTCTCTCACCCTTATTTCTTATCTTTTCTTATCTTATCCCAAATTGCCCCTGCTGAAGAAGTATTATAAGAATGAATGAGACCTAAAAGAGCCAGTGAGTCAGTAAATAATTTACCAAAGTTTTCACACCTGTAGTTTCAAGACTTTGATTTTTTTCTTTTAAACAACATTTGCCTTAACTGGTGAAAATGATGAATAGAAAATTCACAGAGACGACGGTCTCTGGTGCTATTCTACAGATTCAGCATGTATGGCTGCAACGGGAGCTACAGCTGACATCAGAGCTGCCGTTTTCAAAGAGCATAGCTTGTTCACAGCTTCATTAAGAGTTCATCATTCAGGCCGTACGGGAGCTGAACTATCTGTGGAGTTCATCTCTAAAACAGATGCTCCCTGAAGTTAAAACCAGAGGAACTGTTTAAAATCAGTATATTTTAAATGCTCCAGGGGGCTGCTAGCTGAGCTGTAGCTGTCATAGATACTGGCGTCATGGTGCAGTTTTTGTGGACGAGTTTTTTTCCTTTTTGTACGATACGACAGGAAGCAAAATAATGCAGACTAGAAGGTGTCAGATCCCATTTCTGCTCTGTGACAGCTGTTATTTTAAACTCTTTATCCTATATCATGATTGTTTCCCGACTCCTGCAGCGAACTGAACCTTTTTCCCGTAACGCTTCGTCCTCATTTCCCCAAAATGATGGAGGAAATCATGGGGTTGAGGCGTTGCTGGTGAGATAATTATCATCACAAGTTGTTGACTGTCATAGCATGGTGCACACATCAGGGTGCTCACAGTTAGTGTAACTAAAACAGCCGGGCATGCTGCTTTAACTGCTGATGCGCAATGAGATGATAAACTGTACATAATAATTATTATGGCTTTGGTTTTACATTCTTCAGTTGAAGGCAGGCGTTAAAGGGTTTGTGATCATGTCTTTATTTCACATACTGTGCCATTTGTTCAGTATTTTAAAATGATAATCAAAAAGCAATCATGTTTTCAGACATGACTTTTCCCCGTCTCCTTTCTGACTGCATGAGACCAGAAATACGTTAGCAAACACAGCGAACATCTTCCCTTATCCCTCTGCAAACCAGCACATGAAAGTTAGACACATGAAGAGCAAGATATGAGAGATTTCTCCATAGATTTAATTAAATGTCACGTTGCAGTGTCTAAAGAGCTCGTATGCAAATAATGCAGCAAGTTTGAACTTGTTAACTAGCACTTCACTTCTCTTGACTCACTGCAGAATAAGCTTTCTGAGCTTGAACAGGTGCAGAAATCTGTGACACGGCCACAAGTGTACATACAGGTCAAGATGAGCCGTCACAACCTTCAGTCTCTTCTGCTGAGAGTCCCCTCAATTTCACTAAGAAGTGCTGCGTCTGACAATGTTTGCCTGGAACAAGGACCTAATTGACACGTGAAGGGGGATCAACACAGCTTGTGTGATAAAAACTGCAGCAGACATAAATAATGAGACTGTTATTGTGCAAAACATGCTGAATATAGAAAACAGGAATTGGAAGAGGGGAGGGTTTAAGTCTTTTTGAGAGTCACAGATAAAGTTTTCACAAAAGGGCCGGAGGACTGAAGTGGTTACACCTGCACGAGACCTACAAGCATCCTTCAAACTTACAGTGGGGAAAATAAGTATTGAACGCATCAACTTATTTCTCATCACATTTATTTCCAAAGATGCAATTCAAACTCAAATAATCCACACATGAAAAGAAATCACAACGTTCAGGGTCTTTAAAAAATGATTATGATGAATTAAGTACGATAACACAGGAAAAAAGTATTGAACACACTAACTGAGACTCATCTAATACTTAGTGGAGAAGCCTTTGTTTGCAATGACAGCTTCCAGAAGCTTCTTTTGTTCTTTCCACAAAGGTTCAGTTGGATTGAAGTCAGGTGATTGACTAGGCCATTCTAACAGATTGATTTTCTTTTTCTGAAACCATTTGAGAGTCAACTTTGCCGTGTGCTTTGGATGGTTGTCCTGCTGGAAGGTCCAGCCACGTCTCATCTTCATCATCCTGGTGGATGGCAGCAGATTCAGATCAAGAATTTCCCCATACATGGCTCCATTCATTGCTCCGTCAATTATATGAAGTTTGCCAACACCAAGAGATGAGAAACAACCCCATGCCATGATGCTTCACCTCCAAACTTCACTGTTGGTGTAGTGTTTTTTGGCTGCTGTGCAGAGCCATTTCTCCTCCAAACATGGTCTGTAGTATGACAGCCCAAAAGTTCAGTTTTGGTCTCATTTGACCAGACAACATTCTCCCAGTATTCTACAGGCTTGTCAAGATGCTGTTTAGCAAAATTTAAACCAGCTTCAACATGCCTTTTCTTGAGGAATGGAGGCTGAGCGTCCTCAGAGGCCATGGCGGTGGAGAGCATTGCCTATTGTTTTCTCTGTAACAATTGTACCTGCTGCCTCCAAGTCTTTCTGGAGCACTTTCAGGGTGGTCCTTGGCTGGTTGAGTACTCTTCTGACTATCTTTCTGACTCCCTGGTCAGAAATCTTCAAGGAGCTCCTGTGCGTGGCCTGTTGATGGTAAGGTGGTGCTTCTTCCACTTGTGAATAATGGCCCCAACGGTGCTGACTGGAATATTCAGGTGCTTTGATTTAAGTCTGTAACCAGCTCCATTCTGATGCTGAGCAACAATCAGGTTGTGAATGTCTTCAGAGAGCTCTTTGCCTTTACCCATCATGAGGTGTGTGGTACTTAACTGCTTGGTGAAAAAAACACCTTTGTTATAGGACCATCAATTTGATGTTGGTTTGTACTAATTGGAAGTTCAAGTAATAATTACTGACAGATTTCAGGTGGTACGATGCATTTCCTTATCAAAGTATACAGCCTTTCCATGGTGTGTTCAATACTTCTTTCCTGTGTTATCGTACTTAATTCACCATAATCATTATTTATGGACCTGAACGTTGTGATTTCTTTCCATGTGTGGATTATTTGAGTTAATACCAATGTCTGGTAGAAATTTTATTTGAATTGCAGCTTTGGAAACAAATGTGATGAGAAAAAAAGTTGACGCGTTCAATACATATTTTCCCCACTGTATGATGACTGTTTTATGTCATTCAGAACTTAAAGAGGCAAAATCCTTCAAAATCAAAGCTGCCAAAACAGGGGACTTGAAAATTAACCACTGTTGAAGTCACCATGACATTACACAGGTGAAACCCAGGCGCAGGCATAAGTTCATACACTCAGACTTTGTCAGCCTGATTTAATTCACACAAACTGAAAGAGTAACACTCCTAAAAATGAAAAACTGCGATGACAGCCCGTCTTGTTTGCAGGATGATTAATGACAGGGCATTAAGGCGAGAGCGTCACCCATGATCAGAGACTACTCAGACAGATCGCTGATTTTAAGGTTTTGTTTTGGCAAGCCAGCTCTGTTTGCATTAATTAAAGAGCTCTCCTCTCGACGACGGCATGTGTCAGACAGAAACGCAGCTCTCTTTGCCCTGCAGGTGCTGATTCCTCTCAGGTTTTGTGCAATTAAGGCTGTCAGCTCTGAACTGTCGATGTCATCCTGCTGAGGCAGTTTTGGTCGCGGACTTCCCCAAATCCTCTGGTCGATAGATTTTGTTTATTCGTTTGTGCTGGTGTTGTTTATGTTCGAAGCGTGACTCTATGTTTTGCATGCATGAAAAAAAAATATGATGTGATAATGTTGAAATAACTTCATGGTATAATATTTTTATAACCTTCTGAGCCCTTCACTGATGACCATAGACACATCGCTAAGTCTTAGGCAGTATATATTCAGTGATATGTGTTGTAATCTCACATTATGAGTTTAGGCTGTAAATGTTTCCTTGGATTGTTTTTTCTTTTTCCTGAATCTTTTTTTTGGGGGGAGGATGATTTGCCAAGTGGCTCGTCTTATTACTTATCTTCCCTGACATGTGTTGTCTGCATATTGTCTCTTGTCATCTTTTCTCCTTGAGGCAGGGAAACTGGAAATGCCTCTAAACTTCAGATATCCAAACTGCGAGAACATTCACATTTAAAAACCAAGTCTCCGTTCCTGGCCACTAGCGCTAGAGTCCACCATATTTACTGTACGATCAGAGACAGCAGGCAGAGAACAAGGGATTTATGTCATGGTATTAGCATTTACGGATTTTATATTTGCTTCATGGTGTTTGTTTTTGTGTTGTGGCCTTTGTGTTTGTTGTTTGTGTTTGTGTTGCTGCTTTTGCAATTGCAACATTGTGTTAGCGTTCATGTTGTGGTTTTTTGTATTCACGTCATGTGTTAGCATTTGTGTTGTGGCTTTTGCATTTGCGTCACGATTTTTGCTACATGTTGTGTTTTTTTGTATTTGTGTCATCATGGTAGCTTTTGTGTTGTGGCTTTTTGTAATCGTGTCATGGTGTGTTTGCTTTTGTGTTTTGGCCTTTGCATTCACGTCATGGTCTAATTTGCTTTTGTCTAGTGGCCTTTGCATTTGCGTCATGGTGTTTGCGTTTCTGTTGCGGCTTTTTGCATTTGCGTCATCATGGTAGCGTTTGTGATGTGGCTTTTACATTTGTGTCATGTTAACCTTTGTGGTATGGTTTTTGCATTAAAGTCATAGTGTTTGCACTTGTTTTGTGGCCTTTGCATTTGGTGTTTGTGTTTGTGTTGTGGCTTTTGCAATCACGTAATCATGTTGGAGTAATGTTGTTGCTTTTGCACTCAGGTCAGTGTTGGCGTTCGTTTTGTGGCTTTTTGCATTTAGTTTATTGAGTTAGCATTTATGTTGTAGCTTAAGCATTACTGTTATGGTTTTTGCTTTGTGTTCTGGCCCTTGCAATTGTATCATGGTTTTTGCATTTATGTTGTGGCTTCTGCATTTGCATCATGGTTTTTGCATTTATGTTGTGGCTTCTGCATTTGCGTCATGGTGTTAGCGTCTATGTTGTGGCTTTTTTCATTCATGTCATCATGGTAGCTTTTGTGTTGTGTTTTTTTGCATTTCTGTCATGGTGTAAGCGTTTGTGTTGTGGCTTTTTGCATTTGCGTCATCATGGTAGCGTTTGTGTTGCTGCTTTCACATTCTCGTCATGGTGTTTGCCAAGTGTTGTGGCTTTTGCACATGTTTCATAGTGTTTGTGTTTATGCTGTGGCTTTTGCATTTGGGTCATCTTGTCAGCGTTTGTGGCACGGCTTTTGCACTAAATACATAGTGTTTGCACTTGTGTTGTGGGTTTTGCATTTACGTCAGTGTTACCGTTCATTCTGTGACTTTTTGCATTCACGTCATTCCGTGAGCATTTGTGTTGTGGCTTTTTGCATTTACTTTATTGTGTTAGCATTTATGTTGTAGCTTAAGCATTCCTGTTATGGTATTTGCGTCATGTGTTGTAGCTTTTGCATTTGTGTCTTGGTTTTAGCTACATATTGTGCCTTTTTGCATTCCTGTTATCATGGTAGCTTTTGTGTTGTGGCTTTTGCATTTGTGTCATTCTGTTTGTGTTTGTGTTGGTGTTGTGGCCTTTGCATCAGTGTTTGCTATGTGATGTGCTTTTTTATTTGCGTCAAGGTATTAGCGTTTATGTTGTGGCTTTTTGCATTTGCGTCATCATGGTAGCATAGTATAATGGTTTTGCATTTCTGTCATGGTGTAAGCGTTTGTGTTGTGGCTTTTTGCATTTGCGTCATTACGGTAGCATTGTGTTGTTGCTTTCGCATTCAAGACATTGTGTTTGCTCTTTTAGTGTGGCTTTTTGCAGTCACCTCATTGTGTTAGCATTCATGCCATGGTTTTTGCTTTGTGTTCTGGCATTCACATTTGTGTCATGGTTTTGCATTTATGTTGCTGCTTTTGCATTTGCATCATGGTGTTTGCTTTGTGTTGTGCCTTTTTGCATTTGGATCGTCACGGTAGCTTTTGGGTTGTGGCTTTTTGCATTTGCGTCTTTGCGTTTGTGTTTGTGTTGTTGCTTTTGCATTCGTGTCATGGTGTTAGCTATGTGTTGTGGCTTTTGCATTTGTGTCTTTGCATTTGTGTTTGTGTTGTAGCTTTAGCATTCGTGCCATGTTTTTTTCTTTGTGTTCTGGCCTTCGCATTTGTGTCATGGTTTTGTATTTATGTTGCTGCTTTTGCATTTGCATCATGGTGTTTGCTTTGTGTTGTGCCTTTTTGCATTTGTATTGTCACGGTAGCTTTTGGGTTGTGGCTTTTTGCATTTGCGTCATCACGGTAGCGTCTGTGTTGTGGCTTTTGCATTCAAAAGATAGTGTTTGTGTTTGCGTTGTTGCTTTTGCTTTTGCTCATGTCATGGTTTCAGAGTTTGTGTTGTGGCCTTTGCATCAGTGTTTGGTATGTGTTGTGCTTTCTTATTCATGTCAAGGTGTTAGCGTTTATGTTGTGGCTTCTTGCATTTGCGTCATCAAGGTGTTAGCGTTTGTGTTGTGGCTTTTGCATTCAAGTTGTTGCTTTTGCAAATTGGCTGACACCTATCGGACAAAAATCAAAACGAACTGATATTGCAGAGAATCCGATTTGTGATGTTCCTAGCAACACCCAGCCCTTCTGTTCCCATGGTTTGGTCCGTTTGGCTTGTATCTATGAGCTTTATGGAAACATGCAGAAATACAGACGAAATGAACGCAGAGCACGGACAGAAGGCTTTGTCCATATTCAGTGTTCGTATTTAGTGTTGATCATAAATGGTCCTTTACTTTGTGCTGGACTGAACACCCAGCTGATTTGAGTTGACAGATGACAGCAGTAAAGTTACCCAGTCTCTAAATACTTTCTACTGTATCATTTACACATGGGGAGGATGTAAACAGGAGTTTATTTTGTTCCTCTGTGTCTCCACTGAGGCTTTTATAATAATTCTGGGTATGAGCTTGCTGTAGATCTGAAGTTGCTTCACTCTGGCTTACTGTGCTCTGTGGGTGTTATGCTGCAGTAAAGGTAATCTGAGACTTAGGTTAGTGGATGAATTGCTGAAAGTGTAACCTCCTCTTGCGTTTAAATGTAGCTGTTAGTTTCTGAATATCCATGACAGCTCTGAATTGAACTAAATCACAGAGCTCTGCAATTCTCCCGACTCCCTCCTCTAAATCTCATCTCTGCGCAGCCAGATCCTGCAGAGTATAAACTGTATGTTCTTCTTCCAGAGCTCAGGTCCACCCTCTTCGCAGATATTATAGTGGTGTGATTCTGCACAGCCAATATAGTACAATCAATCACCACCTCCTTCATAACCGGCCGGTTCCCCCAGCGCCTCTGCCAAATCCAAGAGCAAACTGCAGTGCATCATGATGTGAGAGGAGCAGTGTGACGTGGCCCTCCTCTAAAAGCGTACAGTACCACAGAGTCTGCGGGGGAGATCTCCTCTGATCTCTTCAACTCGTTCTGGAAACTATCGACAAGACAACAACGCAAAACCAAATATGGTCACAAGAAAAGTTAAAGTATAAAAGTTTATGAGGGAATAATAACAATCCCTGATGTTTCACAGCCTTGAAATGGATAACACAACATAGCAACAACAGCGATAAGAAACAAACTGAAAGCGAATTCACCCTGTCGAAAAACGCGCTCGTATTTTTAGAGTTTTGCACCTTTGCCCTGTTCTACATTTCCTGAGTAGAAACACAGGCAGTGGATGTACATCGACGTGGGAGGATGTGGTGGAGAAAAAGTTTCCAGGAATGATTAATCGGCCTTGAAAAAACAGTGTTGCTTTCACAAAGATAAATAAAAAGTAGGGACACTCTGAGCAGTTTGTTGGTTTCAGAGAGCAGTGTGCCTCCTGTACGTTAAATAGGCACCTTGGCTAGAGGATAAAGTATAATACATTAGTGATTGGAGGTTAATAGTGTCCTCCCGAGTGGCTAGACGCAGACTGAAGGTGAAAACCAATTTGAGGGCGTTACTGTGAGCTGAACCACACGTGTAACTCTCAAATGAAACTCCTCTTTAAGTCCAAATCTTCAAGGTAAAACCAGGTGAGGAGTTATCTGTGAGGAATATAGAACCAGAGAATCTGCAGTGATTTTCCGGCGATTCAGCATATAAGAAGAAACGAGTGTTAAGCTCTGCAGGATGATGCCCTTGTGCTAAACTGTGTGACCTCCGGCCTTTAAATAAGTCTCCAGAGCTCTTGAGATTTTTCTGTTCTGGCTCTTTTAAAGTCTGTGGTCACGTGGCCACCAGGAGGAGAGTGAAAGGCGATGATCTAACAATGTATTTATTTTAGAGTCACAGCTTTGCAGTATGTTTTTACTGTATCAAAGTCTCTAAAGAGGAGGAGCTCAAATTTATCAGAGCATACGTTTGAAGAGGAAACTTTAACATGCAAACTCATGCTGGATAAATAAGAAAAATAAATTTTGTATTGTAGCCAACGTTACAAACAGCCATGTTACCAACCTGTTACCTTGTTAGCATACACAAAAACGCTGAGGAACTGAAAACGCTGTAGTAAGCATGCCAGGCCTGTAGCTGGCACTATAACTGCCTTGTCCAGAAGCAGTTTTTGGTAGATGTCCACTGAAGTAGAGTTGGGCTGATCATCTGGTGTATTAATGAATGATAAGAGCAGAAGTGGAGCAGCAGACAGACAACGGTACTGTTGTATGCTTTTTTCTTTTAATCCTATTTTGTTTGATTGTATCTTAATATTTTAATCTGCTTTTGCCTTGGCTCGCCTTGCCTTGCCTTGAGGCGGAGCGTGACGTGTAAGTGTTTCCACCAAAAATGCCGGCTTACTATTTACACGGCAACGGTGGCTGCAGTGTTTCTATAAAAAAAATCCACTATGGAGGCCGTTTTCTAAAGTTTTCGTTTTAGGTCATCTAACACGTAATTTTTGTGAAAGCCAGAGACCAAAACCCAACAATACTTTTGCGTTTTTATCCTGAATTCCTTTACTGCCCCTTAGTCAGTAATGTGAATTAAATGAGTTTAAAAATATATATAAATCTAAAAAAGATAGTAGTTATTGTAAAATTATTATTATAAAAATATGAATAACAAAAATTTAGAAAATAATGCAAAAATGAGGGGGGGGAGACTTGTTTTATTTTTTTATTTTTTATTTTTTGTCTTTTCCTTAAACACCTCAACCCTGTAATGTCTGACCCATCAAAACATAGCTAGAAAATTCTGTTTTTCTGGAAGTGAGATTTCTATTAGCCCTTTCAACAAAATCCTCAAACGAAAAAATATGCTGTATCATTTTGTTTATGATATTTTGTTTCACATATGATAAATTAAACAGTTTTGGGATTAAATACTTTTTTTTAATTTTTAGCATTTTTTCTTAAAGTTTTATTCAGGGCTTTTATGCTGTTAATTAGAAGAGGACAGGGGATAGAGCAGGAAACAGGGTAAGACTGAGGAAAGAGGCCACAGGCTGGATACAAACCGGGTCGCCCACACAAGGGCAAAATTCATGGAGCCCAACCCAGACCCCTTGGCCATCTGCACTCCAAAATTTGTTATGGTGTTTTAAGGAAACGATCAATCATCTTGAATAGAAAGAGGTCTTTAAAACTCATTTATCAATATGACACATCTAGCAACACAGGGTTAATGTAACTTAGGAAATTACGCTATGCTAAATATTTATGTTTTTTTCAGTTATCCGTTGTCCCTGTCCCAGCTTTTTTGAAACATATTACTGCCATCAAACTTGAAATGTGATTATATATTTTTCATAAAAAAGCTACATTTTCCTGCTTTAACATTTGAGCCTTTTTGGAATTTTGGTCAATTTAACGTTTTCAGGGAATTCATGGTGTAGCAACTTCCTAAAGCAAAAAAGCTGCTGAGAGGCCGAGATCAGGCCTAGTACCTTTCTGAACTGCAAAACGAAGATCACAGAAATCTGAAAAAAATGTTTATTTCTTTAGTAATTCATGAAGATGATGAAGGTATGATAATGTGCACATTAAAGACAATCAAGGAGATCTCAGTGATCTAAAGGAAGTTAGTGACAAACAAGAACAAACAGATGGCTTCAAATGAGTGATTCAACATTTACCCAATCACCCAATCAATTCAACTAAATAATGAGCTATATCAAAAACAAAAAAAAAAAAACACCTGAAAATACACAAAAAATAACATTTATCCCTCAAAAACAAATTGCACACTGTGACATTTCGTTTAAATAAATAACATCTTTGACTTCATTTCTTTTTGAACATTTTCTCCTCTTTCATTCTGACAGACTGTTACATGCAGGTATTACAGACATGGTTGAACATGTGGCGTTGACTCAAAATGAACCCACATGAAACCAGCGTGTAACCGGCCTCTGGGATTTTCCTCTTCCTGATGCTGTTAGCGAATGCTTTTGTAGGACTGTGTATCCATGTTTCTTCTTCAAAGTACTTGTTTTCTCGAGGGTGCGTGCTCGCAGACGAAAGCCTGATCTCAGTACGATCAATTGGTAAAATTAAAGCTTTTATTTTCATTTATAAATTGCTGAAGAATCCGTCTGTTCTTCAGTGAAACCAACAGAGATTAAACAATAAAGACAGTCAGGATTAGAAAACAAGTGTGATAAAATTCTCTGTTCGCCGTTTCCAATGGCCCCAAAGTCGATGTTTTTTAACACTTCTCTGTGTGTGTGCAGCTGAGACTCAGCCACTTTGTGATGTTAGACACATTTACAGGCAGGCTGAAGGGACAGCTGTGGTTTGAAGAGACAGACATACCTGCTGTGCCGCTGCCGACTAATTACAGTAATACTGGCATTACTGCCGTCTCAATCTTTTAGCTTTAAACACTGTGTAATTTCTGTGCCTATTTCCCTGTGTTCCTTTATTAATGCCTCGCTGGTAAAGTCTCCCGAGGTCAGCTGACAAGAAACATCTGTAACCATGAATGTACAGCATGATTAAACACTCTGAATACACCTGTGTACAGAGACAAGGGTAGAGCTGTGGATTCAGGATGTGAAAGAAAAAGATGTCTCAGCCAACCATGTCATTTATCACCTCGATTCCTGACTGGTTACTCTGTGAATACTTCACAAATGGATACCAATGCCTTTATGGATTCTACTTATCGACCTGATTCTTTATCGATTCTCTTATCAATTCTTCCTGTGAATTTTCCTTGTACAAAGAGAAGCTTTACAGGTTTTCAGTGCCAACATTTTATTAAGTTATAAGTGAATAAATATGAAATTGGTCTGGACATAACTGAAGTAGGCCATCTAGTGTCTTGAAGTGGTTACAGCAATGTTCTGAGTTGTTTGGAACCTTGCCAGAGTTATGAAGCCAGCTGTAACTTTTCTGTCTTTTGCGTGTTAGTGTTATGACTACGGCTGTCACTGCAACACATTACTAAGATTAAATAATTACACCTTAAATTAATGCATTATAAAAATTAACGCAAAACTAACTCATGACCAATTTTTCAGGACCCAAGTCATCTTTTTTATGACTATGTAAACATCAAAACTACCTAAAAAGAGTGGACTGTCTTCTTTTATGCCTCTCTTCCTGTTTTTGATCCAAAAAACAGGCAAATTGACCTTCTTTTGATCTTCTCCATGATCTTCGTCATCTTTTCTCACGATGGCGCCGCTCTTTCTCTCTGAGCAACCCCGACACATTCTCAGTTGGAGCGTGAGCTGCCTGAACTTTTCTCGTCTCTGTCATCTCACATCTTTTCCTCATATCCATGCTGAGCTCTCGTCCAAAGAGCACACTGCTCTTACCCACAGTAGATTACGAGCAGGATTTTGATTGATTGAAGCTCTGCCAGACCCCGCCTCCCTCGCTGAAAAACATAATTTACTTCTATAGACTCAGTAAACGGTTGGAATTGAATTGACGCCTATAGACGTCAATGGCAGTGAACAAGAACATTTTAATTTTGACCACTTGAAAAAATGTGGATTTATAAATCTTCTCTTCTTCATGTATTCATTTGATTAGTCACAACATCTTTTTTTTTATGTCCTAGAATTCACATTCTTTATTTAGGGACCTTAAGCAGATACGAGATTAATTAGATTAATTAATAACAAATCCTGTAATTAATTGGATTATTTTTTTTAATCCCCTGAAAGCACTAGTTTTGACATTTGGAGTTTTCAGTATTTTTTACAAAGAGTAACTGTGATATGTTTCTGTGACAAAAGTTGAAATTCTATTCTGAAGCTTAAGTTATACTGATGTATGCTAACCTAGCATATCAGTGCAATTTCCCATATACGTTAGCATCAAGCTAGCACTATTTTGTTTATATCTTTGGGTTAAATAAAGAGACGATTGGGAATCTTGAAAAAGGTTTATGTACATTTTTTTGTGTGTTTTCAGTTCTTCAGTAAAACTTCTTGAATCAAAGTTTTCTTGGGAAACTGTTAGCTAATTGCTAAGCTAAGATAGTTGCGGCAGACTAGTTGACGTAAGGTCCAGCAGCTCTGGCATAATGTAAAGAATCAGTAAGGGTATCGTTAAGCACAGAGGCTAACGATACCGATGGAGTGACACATTTCTTATTGATTCTGAAGAGGAACTGGTTTTCAATGTTCATCCCTGTTCATGCGGCCATCTTGGTTTTGAATGAACCAGAACCCTTAGCTTTTTGGACAGTCAGTGTACAACACCTCTTTCATCTTTTTACAGCCCAGCAGATAATCAGCTTTTTGTCTTTTTTACCCAAACACTAATCAAGCAGCCACTGTTTCAGATCAGCAAAGAAAACCTGATGTGTGTTAAAATCTATCACTCAACTTTAGCACTAAAACAGAGTTGTTTGGGAGAGTAACATTAACCTAAGCCAGAGATGCATGATGCCAACAGCACAACATCAATATCAGCAGCAAAAGGCCTAAAAAAAATCCATTATTTCTATTGGCAGATGTGTTTCTGCTGAGATGAAGCATCAGTCATGCGCACACAATAACTCAACCATGCCAACAACAAAACATCAGCTGTGAGGAAGTGTTGGAAACAGAAAGCAGGGACCAGCAAAACAACACTCCTTTGTTGATTACAAGTTAATTTTCTAACATCTTAATAACCATCATTAGGAACAGCATCAAGAGTTTTAATAAAGTAAGGATGAAAAAGGGTCAGCCCCAGTGGAAACCTGTCTTCAGCTTCCACCTCAGTCACTCGACAAAGCTGAAAAATGCAGCAGCAGGTTTCCATTAGGTGAAGAAGCTGATAGTCGTTAAGTTCACGGCTCTCAATAACCTGCCTATCAGCATGGTGGAGAATGAGTGTTTTTACTAATTATGCACTTCGCTGCACCTACACTTATCAGGAGCAGAACTTCAAAACTTCACCTTCAGTCCCTCTGGGAGGCTTGAGTTAGGCCCACTTATGTTAGCCATACTAGCTTCAACTGGGACATTTAGTGTTAGTCCTTTCAGGATATGGAGCCTCATCCCAGGTGGACTGACAACTTAAATTTGACAATCATAAATTTGTTTATTTATTTAAACGTAAATTCTACCCTCGGTGTCAGCTTGTTAGCAGCTGGAGCTGCTACGTGAGACCATGACAGGCTGTGAGTGTGAGTGACAGGGGGAGAAGCTCCACAGCTGGAGCTGTTTATTGGTGAAAGGAGAGAGAACACAACGCTCGTCGTTTTTAAGAAAAGTAAACTCTCTGGGGATCGATAAAGCCTCCGGATCAGTCCAGAACAACTGAGAAGATGCTCCGGTGGAGGGTTATACTTCAAGATCTCTGACTGGCTCATTTCACTGTCAATCAAAAAGGGATTTGGCCTCAGACAGATCATCCAATCATCATGCAGAAGCCCAGCGTCCAGGCCAGCCCACTGCCTCATAGACCCCCAGAGACACCGAGCGTCCAGTGGGCGGGACAAAGCCCAGTGTTTATCTAATGACCGTCCAGTTTCCACAGTGGAACAACCCACTCTACGCTTCCCCGCTGAAGTCAGAAGATGCTCAGCTTCCAACTGTGTTAAAGCGCTGAGACACTGCGGGGATGAATGGGAAGGAGGTGGAGCCAGTTACCTGTGATAGGAGCTGATTCTGAACTAAAGATGAAGGAATTCTAGCTCAGATTTTGTCAATGAAATGTTCACACAGCAGAATATATCAACCCTTTTTTAGGGACATTTTAGGGGAAGCTGAGCTTCCCTTGCAGTCTTAGAACAATCGCCACAGCTAGGGATGAGTACCTTTCACATTTGAACAATACAGTACCAATGCCCCGCTACCTAGCAAATCGATACCAGTACTCAATGGTACCAATTTCCGGTACTTTTTTGTGTTTATGTGGTAAAAAATAATAATTTCTTTAGTAATAAAGTATGTTTTTTTCAATTTAACATATTTACTCTTTAATATATAACCTTGCAATGTTGTGTTCATGTCCAGTATGGAAAATCACCCTCTCTTCCACTCCCTCACAGTCACAAGGATGCATTTAGGAACCAAAACATGGTACCTTTTTGGTTTTACATGAATCATTACCTGATACTTTAGACATAATTTGGTCGGTACCTATAAAAGTACCTAATTCGGTACCCATTCCTAGACATATCAGATATCTGCAAAAGTTCAATACCAAGCTTCTCTAGTCAATGCTAGCAGAAAGTCATGATAATTATCTTTATTACTATATTTCCATATCTTAATTTTACAAAGTTATAACCTGCATTAAAACCAACATTACAGAGTGTGACAGCCTCAGCCTGTTTTCTTATATATAGTTGTATAACCCCCAGTTTGTCTTGTTTTGATTAGAGATGTTGATCTGAGCACCTGGTCTTGGCGTTGTGGGTTTAAAAGCCAACAACTATCATGTTTTTGTCGTTGACTACAGTGTCCTTTGCCTGTTTGTCATGACCCATGGCACTTGTTACAATATTGACCACAAGTCTGGATATCAGTATCAGGAAGAAGAACGTGGCATCTTTCTGGGAGATGATCAGAACAGGAAAACCAACAAACCCCGATACAATCATTCATCTGGAAAACATGATCTGACTCCTTCACAGTGAGTACATCAAGTTACAGCTATAACATATGAGCGTGAAGTTTTATTATTATTCAAAAAAACTGTAGTTCAAGAATTTCACTGGAAAGAAAAATGAACCTTTCAGCCTTTGATGCTGCAAACGGAGAACACCGAGCATCCCATCCAAGGTCACATGGTCAGCATCGTTTCAGGAGCTATCAGGGCGTTTTGAACAAAGTTTCTTCTGATCATTCTTTGATGCTTGTAGGCGTTTTTATTGGCTCACAGTCTGCTTATGGAGATATTAATGTCTGCAACACCACAACACTGCAATCTCTGAACCATATACAATAGCTGGAGGATAATTATTTTAATATTTGCTTAGACAACAGAGCATCTTCCATTTGACTTTCCCTCAGGGGTTCAGCTAAGTCAGAAGCATTTTGCTTTGCTCTGTTATAATAAAACACTTCTGTTATTGTCTTTTCTAAATGATACGGAGGCTGTTACTTCCCCGAGCTGAGCTGAGACTCTTTTTCTCTCCCCGAGTCATTTTGTCAGTCAAACCCAGCTTTTTTTTTGTCTTCATGTACAACAGGGAAATATACTGACACCATATTGGAACAGCTTGTTACTTAACTTTAGGAGCAGAAGGAACAAAAGGCTAGAGGGACATGGTGTCCAAATTGGAAAGAAGTAGTTTGTATAACTCTGCAGTATAAAATAAATGAGATGAAATGAACATTTTGGAGCCAGAAGATGTGATAGCTTTCAGAATGAGGAGTTTACATCTAACTGCCGCAGCCTCCGCGGCCTAAAAGAGCCAGTGTGAGCTTTTCCTGGTGGGCTCCGCTAACTAAGATAAGGATATAATGTTGAAAATGGCTGACTTCCAAGAGATGAGGGGAGTAAGCTCCAAGCCAGAAGATGTGATTTAACGGGTAAGTGTGAAACTCAGGGAGTCACTCACTCACAAGGCTGCCTCATTCTGTTGCACTCCGAGGACGGCGAGGGGAGCTGGAAATAATGCTTTTTGTCATGCGACGGGCTGCAGACACACTTTGACAATTTGCATGGCATTAAAACACTTTGGGGAGAAAACAGATTTGATTTTTGGAAAAAGCAGATGTATGTTTTGATACAAAGCTGTTCATGTAGCATGTTCCAGCTCCGTGTCTGTTTGCTGAGAATCTTTTGGCGTTTTCATCTCTAGATATTCACCCATGGGCAGTGTCTTTGAAAAAATACAGCTGGGACCCAAAGGCATGATGGGGAAAGATTAAAACACTCTCTGCAGAGGCACAGATGAAACTATTATGTAGGCTTGTAAGTATGCAGCTCTGAAACCCAGTGAAATAGCCTGCTGTGTCTGTAGGGTTGGGCAATCATCTGTACTTCGGTATTGTTATATCGTCTCAACAGGATGGAGATTGAACACAACCCGGTTGGATGTTATGGAAATTGGTGTGCAGAGCCAAGATCTACTGAGGAGGCATATGGGGAAAGGGGAAGCGAGGATTGTCAGATTGCAAAACGCACTTGTCAGGATTGGCAGATGGATGACGGATTGCAGAGAGGTTGCTTTGAATTAAAGAGATAGCTCTTCGTTCTTTTTGGAGCAGGGTCGTGTGAGGTACAGGGTCTGAGTGGTCAGCGTGCATTTGGAGAAGCCCTCAGGAGTAGTCCGGGGGCAAACTATGCATCCGTGGAAAAGGTTTAGAGCAGAAAAATACACTGATAAAAGCTGGAAATGACATTCTAGGTCAGGGGTCTGCAACCTTTACTTTCATAGGAGCAGTTTTACCTCAGCTCACCTGGATTAAAGTCATTCAGGAGCCACAAAATCTACTTTATCTTAACAATAAAGACAAGGAAGTGTATACAATTGTAACATGTTGTATTGTGCTCTTATTATGATCTATTGTCCTTTTCTATGTCCTGCTTTTGTGTGTGTGGTGTCTTTGCCATAATATTTAAGTGTTACCTGCCTAGGGACTATGGACGTAAATTAGCAATGATGCTATAATCCGGGATTTTTACATCTATTGTTCTTTGAATAGATGTTCATTAATGTGCGCTGTCCCTGTAAAATAAATAAATAAAAATAAACATTGTTAAAATCTAGTAGAAAATTATTTCAACATTTTTTTTTTTTTGGGGGGGGGGGGGGGTTGGACTGATGAAATTGACATGTGGTGTCTTAGTTTTTGAATTTTCATTATTTTGCAAATATATTCAAAAAAAAGATTGACATTTCGAACAGTTGCAAAATTGCAAAAATTTCAATTTAACAAAAGTTGCAGAATATTTCAAAGATGGCAACATTTCCAAAACCTTGAAAAAAATAACATTTGTGGTTTAATACATTTACAAAATGTCAAAATTTTAGAAGTTTGAAAATTTGCAAAAAATATATTAAATTGGCAATTTTCTTTTTTTTTTTTTTTTTATTTAAAAAAATTGAAACAATACTTTATTTTTTTTTTTAATTCCAATAGTTTCAAAAATTTTGGGGAAGTACAAAATATTTGAAATCTCAAAAAAAAAATTGCAAAAAGGCAAAAAATAGTTTTAAAATTTGCAAAAAAAAATGGAAAAAATTTTCAAGATTTTTTCAAGTTCTTTTTGAATATCATAACATTTATTGATATTTTCTCCATTTATATATGAATATATTATAATAATTTTTGTTGGTTGCTAATGTTCTCCTACATATCAAGCATGTATATTAAGCTGGCATGTTGTCAGTGAAATGAATCCATCCACACAGAATTAAAATCTGTATTTTCTTCCAGATGAGTCTTTTTGTAGATGTAGTTTTCTTCCCAGGGCTGTAAAACTTGAGGTTAGCCACAGGTGCATGGAAAGTTGGTGGGCTGTTGATGTTGTAGGAGGTGAAGTAGAGCAGTGGCAGGCTTTATTGACAGATGGGATGAAGATTTAATTCAACTAAATGTTAACGCAGGATTTTATTTAGTGTCAGTGTCTTTAATCATCAATACCCTCTGTAAGAAAAATAAAAAATCTTTATTTCAATGATATTTTTTGAAGCTACAAGGAGCCACTGCAAAGGAATCAAAGAGCTGGAATGGCCACCTCCTTTTATTGAACTGGATGACGATGGAAATGAGGGAGGCCTCAATGTCTGATAGAAGACAATAAAAAGAATAAAGAAAATGATAATAAAAAAAGGTTTGATTGATTGAATTTGAGCTGCAGTAGCTTTTATGCTGCGTCAAACTACATGAGTCAGCTTTTACTACCCAACCAGGGCTACCCATGACCCTGTTTACAGTTCACCGGTTTTCCCCCGTTGGACCATTTCAGAGCGTCCCACGAGAGCTGAATTTTGGAGATGCTCCAACTCTGTCATCAATTTAACCTTTGTCAAAAAATAAAAAGCTGATATCCACTAATCTGTCTGCTTCCAGCACGTCAACTCTACGGACAAAAGGGTGCCGCTGTAACGAGTTAATCAATGTTGGACGCCTAAAAGTGAAGACTTAATTTTTATTTTCTTGCTTTTCACGACCTTTTCTCACCAAACAGCTGATTGAATAAGGTGTGAAGAATGCAAAGGAATGCAGAGGAATAAAGATGCCGTACCATGAAACAACTTGTGCCCTGATGAAGTACGAAAGAGTGATTCTATAAAGTTCATTAGTTGGTAAGCTTAAGATCGAATGAATTCTTAAATATCTAAGTAATTTTAAAAAGTGGTGCATTATTTTGTCGACTGTGTTATGGACAAAAGTTGTGACTATTTTTCAACCTAAATCAATGTTATGCTGAATTTAGAGTTATTCAACATTTCTATGTCAGGCTATGCTCCCTAGAAATGTCCCTCATCATTTATATCACAGTGTAGTAGTGAATGTGAGGGATTCTGGGAGACTCTGAGTGGAGCTGGGTGACAAAAATGAAATATATATTTTTGTCTTTTGAGAGTCTAATCACTTCTTGGCTCCCCCTTGCGACATATTTTGCTTCTTCTGTTTAGCCACGCTGTTGCTAGCATGTTGTGGGTCAGAACACGCAGAGCATAGAGTCTCCTTGCTGCGATCATTCGTCTTCGCTGTTCCTAAATTGTAAACAGTGTTGTTAAGCCTGCTCTGAAAGAGCTGCTCTTGAAACTGAAAATGATTTAGCAGCTCTAATAAGAGCACAAACACACATGTTTACCTCCATTTCCTGGTCTGTATTCTGTGTGCCGCCCTTTGTCAGTGCTGTCCAATGAGAGCACTGATCGTCACACACGTGGATATGTTTACAGAATATAGTCCACTTGGAAAAAGTACAATCTGAATACAAACCGCACCAAACAAATAAAGTCTGCTTTTGGTACGGACCAAACAAGTGGACCAAAGGACTTTTCTGGTCTGAATACAGCCTTAAAATAATAAACACAAACATTTTTTCTAGTGTTAATTCTGAAGAGCAAACTTGTTAATAAGAAATAAATGTGAAACATCAGCCAAATGACCCACTGTAAAACTGGCCATTGCTTGAAATAATAATAAATAAAGGTTTGAACTTGAACTGACAATTCTCCTTGAGGTGTTACATCCTTCGCAGCACAGCTGCTCACAGCTTAGATGCTGTCTCCTCCACACAGGTGCGTTGTGACCTTTAACTAGGTTACCTTGTCTATTGATGAGTACCTCATTCAACCCCCTCTTCAAAAGATCCAAGCTATCCTTTCAAGAAGCAGAGGCTCATGGCTGATGAGCAGTGGCTCTTATCTCCAAACACATGCCACCTCACCTGAAAATCTCCCGCTGATTCCCAGGAGGGGGCAGATTTCTAGATTTGACTTTTTTTATTTATTTTTTTAAAGCAGGGGAAATTAAATGATCAGTAATTGATTATCTCACAGCACCAGCCTGGGCTGCTGCTTGACTATTTGTCTCAGATAAACACAACACTCAAAAGACATTTCCAAAAAAGGAGCCTAATATTATCTATCGTTCTAGTGTTTGCCTCAGTTTAAGTCTGAGTAAAGTGGCTGCTCTGAGGCTACAGATTTTTTTTAGATGTGGGTGGTGAAAGGCACGTCAAATTTCTATTATCTTCAAATCAAAATGGCTGTTTACTTCGTGGTCCATGTTTGCTTTTGTTTGAAGGCAGTGCTTCAGTTTTCCAGTCCAGTGCTCACAGAGGAATGAAGGGCTTATCCATCAGGGTTCACAAATATCTGCTGCACTTGATCACAACATGAAAGACTGAAGAGGTCTCCAGGCTCAGAGAGGTAGAGAAACTTGTGTGAGGAAGGGAGGGTGAAGCCCTGTCTTGTCAGCACTGGTTAAAAGTCTGCAGCTTTATAGGAGTGCAGTGTCAATCATTGTGAAGCACAGCTGACAGGGTCAACTGATCTGTTATGCGGTATGTGCACTTTTCAGGCAGACCCACGGGATGTGCCAAGGGTAGCTTAAGTACAGCCTCACTGTTGGAGGGACTACAGATGACCTCCAGATCTCATTTGGTACTCCTGCAGGACTTCATAAAAACACACAGCTAGGTGGCTGCTTTGCTTTTACCTGGAGTAAGCACAAATCAAAGGCGGTGTGGTTTTATGGGGTGTAGTTTTTGTGATGTCACGTTGGATTGTCTTCTGAGGCTTCCTGTTTGGCGTTTTGACCACGGCTGTGTTGATAACCTGGAACCAAAAAGGCTATTTTTGGGGAGGAGGAAGGAGGCAAACTGCAAGCTCTGAAAGCTCTACAGTCTGATCAAGTTACTAGACTATCTGATGGTGGATGACCCACATTACAGACACATGTTCCCCAGACTGAGACGCCTGACTCCCATCGAGATTTCTCCCAGCTACAAGAGGTTTTCTCTTGCCACTGTGGTTTAGTAAATGTAGTAATTTACTAAAAAAAATGATATATAATGTGTTAGATTTGAAGGGACTGTGAGGGGTTTCTGAGTGATCTCGAAAAGGTCTCCGATTTAGATAAATGCCTGGTTGTAGTGATGGTGGACACTGGAGCTTAAAGGCTGATTTATGCTTTGCCTTTTATGCCTTTTCACACGGAAAATTTCTGACCTGCTGGACAGAGACGCGTGGTCAAGATGTCAGAAGAACAGGATCTTCTAGTGGTCGAAGTGCAAGAATACAGGCATCTGAACGACTCTTCACACAGAGATCACCGTGATAACCAAGTTTAACTATCAGAAAAAAAAGGAAAGAAGAGCAGAAGAAAGTTAAACAGGGAGTGTGATAGCACATGAGCTAAAGGCTAATCTGTTTGTGCTAATGTAGCCTCCAACCCACAGTCAGCAGTTATTCTGCAGTGGTCTGTTCAAACTTGAGAGTCTATCAATAAAATGAAGAGTGAGGTTACGTTAGCTCTGCTTGGTGAGGTTGGAGTTGGTAGATGAGCTCTGGTAGGACAGAACCAGGATTCACTAACGTTACACGTTACAGACACGTCTCAGAGCACCGGGCTGTGAGTAGAGCTAAATATAGCGGATACTAAACTACGGTACAAACTGACAAAGTTTACTTGTTGAACAGCGTTACGTAACTGTTGATAAATACCTTCATTTCCAAAACAAATACGTCTTCACGACAGTGTGGGTGACACAATGGGCCAAAAGGTGGTTATGCAGTCTGATTAAAACAGCCTCTTTAAATTTTCAGTTTTTCTTTTTTTTTTCTTCTTTCTTTCTTTCTTTTTATTTTTTTGTTTTGTAATTGAGAAAATAAAACAGAAGTCAACCAACTAATTGGTCCTATGATTAATCATCAAAATAAAGAGGCTAACTGAAATATTTAAAAAATTGAGTCTGATAAGTCTGATGTATCAGTGATCATCAGAGTTACGACATCAGCGCCATACCTGCTAATGACAACACATTTAGGGTGTATACAAACCTGGATCGTTTGGGGCTAGGGATGTCCCGATCCGATCACATGATCAGAATCGGGGCTGATCGAGGCATTATTTAACGATCGGAGATCGGGGGAGAGGAAATCTGAAAAAGCCTGGGGCCTTAGTTCTTGTTTTTAATTAAAATATGTATCGTAGCACATCATCATTCATTTTAGAATTGAACTTGTTTTGACATTATAACAAGTACAACAAAATTGTAAACGAGAAATTGCAACATTATTGTCACAGACATACAAGGTAATCTAGTCCTGTACTCCTGGTGGATTAAGATAAGATAAGACTCCTTATCTTGTCTTGATGTTGGGTTTCTGCTAATAAAATTTTATAACATTTACGGGTCTAGACCTGTAAATGTTTTTGTAAAGTGTCTTGAAATAACATTTGTTATGATATGGCGCTATATAAATAAAGATTGATTGATTGATTGATTGATTGATTGATTGATTGATTGATTGATTGATTGATTGATTGTGGTGCACCACTCAGAAGCTTTGTTTTTATTTTCTTGATCCAATGCTGCACTAAGTGGAGAAAAAAAAACTATATCCATGTTGGATAGAATGATACCTTCATTTAAATAAAACAAAAAAAAAAACTCAAAGGACAACTTGTAGCAGTTTTTTTTTTCTTTTTTTTTTCTTAATGCATTGCTGAAAGATCGGATCGGGAAATATCAGGAGATACTCAAAATAAAAAAATTGGAACCGGATCGGGAGCAAAAAAAACATGAACGGGACATCCCTACTAATAATAAAACGTTAGCTATCGTGCTGCTTGATTCACCCATCAATGGAATCACCCGGTAGAGACTGAAGAAAAAAATAAAGAGGATATAAGATGATAATTCCATTCTCTCATATTCTATTTTTGATTTTAAAAACAAAATCAAAACAGCAAAAAATAGGCTGTTATGTGTTTTCCGATTTGGGATTCTTAAACGAATATGGAATGAACAAATGACACACTGATAGATTAATCATTCAAATTAAGAAGCTGACTGAAATATTAAAAAATTTAGTCTGATGATCCGTCTGATGTATCAGCGATTGTCAGCGTTTTGACATCAGCATCGTATCTACTAATGACAACACATTTAATTTATCTGGTTTGTTCTGTATATGGAAGTTTAAAGATGAGCATTTTTAAATGGGGCCTGACTGGAATGGACTCACTTTTGGAGCTGCCTCAAGTGGCCACTTAAGAAACTGCAGCTCATGTTATCTCAATGATTACCTTGTTTCTCAGCTTCAGAAGTTGAGGCTCAAGAAAATAAACATGCAAGTTGTTTTTAGATGGGTAAGGCTGTTATATTTTATCAAAAGATCAGTAACAAGATCATTTTTAAGTGATGCTTCTGGCCGTCTTAATATTTTGCATTTCTTCTTTTCTTTTTTTCTTCCAGACTAGAGTCATTTCAAATTCATAAAATGGACCTTAGTAAAGAGTCAGCCTTCAAAGGGCATAAGGAATATGTCTCATTACTGCAGATGTTGGGTCAAATCTCTCAGCTTATGCAGCAGTAACCTATACTTCACAACTCCAACAACTTTTTTTTTTTTACTGAGAGGAGATGTCTTCACATTTTTACCCCCTTTACTGTACAACCCAGTCTGTAGGTTTACAGTACCACTTAAGTGGGTCAACAAAAAAAAAAAAGAAAAAAGTTTGGAAACTCATGTAACCAAAGGCTTGAAGCGACACACAGGCAGAGGAGGAAGGCAAACAGCTTACTCCCCTATCTTTCTCCACTCGCTCCCACACTGGATTAAAGAAAGATAGGGGGAAGTTGGGCATGGAAATGAAATGATTTATTTAAGACAGGTCGCTCCTCGGGGAGTCAGCCAGCACCGTCCCTGGGGGAAACCCTATTTTCTGTTCACTGCTTTTTTATATTCCCTCACTCACATGCACACACATTTTACATATGCATTTCAACAGGAAAGGAGCAATAAAGACGCGATACAGTGACACGATGTGATGAATGCGTCTGCAGTGTTGTTAGTCATTTCCAGTCTGACTTATTTCCTGTCGTCGTGATTCATTTTTGTCTGCTCCTCAGGTGTCAGCTCTTTGAGTGTGTAGCTTAATGTGCTTCTAATCATAACGACGCCTTTACGTGCATGTGTGCTGACACTTCATTTAGGTGCAGGATTAGATGACATCCTGTGCGGTCCCTGGGTAGAGCATCATGAAGCTGAAGGGAAACATTTTCTACCACTGTGTGTTTATTTTTCTCTTCTGGAAGAGGTGAGGCCACACACACCCAGCAAAGAGTGCACACACTTTCCTGGCAGTATCATTTGCATACACACATTTAGCAAATGGCAATTTGACTTTCCAGTGTGCGTTTTACTGGCCGTGCTGCAGTTAACCAGATTTCAGGCTTGGACGTTGGGAGCAACATTTGGGCTGTTTCAGTGAGAGAAACATGCAGAGGGAGGGGAGTTTGCATGATACAGTGGAATAGTTTCATCCCGACTTCTGTTGTCTAAATATCCTGCAGAGCTGCTCAGGGGGAGGATAAAAAAATGAAAGAAAGATTAACAAGCTACTATGGTCTACTATGATTTATGAAGATGAATTGCTTCAAAAGCAGTAAGCAAAGTTGCCAAGACAACCCTTCAAATAATATTTGAATGAAATGCTGAATAAATGTCAGTTTTACTCACTGCCAGGTACTCGACTTAAAACCTTTAATATTCAGCTTGACTCGCCTCATAGTCCATAATGCTTCTGAGCACCGTCCTTGCACAGTCCACAGATCTAATATTTCATTTTTATCTGGTCACAAACGACCGCCAAGCTCAGGATTTTGGTAAAAATATGTTTAAGTGTCACCTTTGGCCTTGTTATCTTTCATTCTTAATTGTATTTGAGATTTTTTGGAAATTGGAGACAAGAAAGTGAACTAAACCATACAAACCTTTTTTATTTATTTATTCATTTTACTTTTTAAAAAAATCATTTTATTATTATAATTTTTTGTTTGAATCTCTTTCTCCTTTTTTCTAGTTTGCCTCTCCTTCTCTTTCCCTTTAGTTTTACCTTATTTCAATTTATATAACTAATTTGATTGTCTTAAAGATCTTAAAAATTTTGAAAAAGGGAAGATAATATATATAAATAATTTTTATAATGCAGATCCTTGTCACTTTATATTTATTTCCAGTTTCATGTATCTTTGTATCTTGTATCACAAATGCATGTTTCCTTCTTTTTTTTCTTTTTTCCCCTTTTCTTTGGTTGTGGTTACTGTTTTTTTCTAAACATCAACTTATTTATGTTTTTTTTAAAGGCTGTCTCTTTAACAGGTCAATAAGATTAATTAATTACACCTAGGAATGAGTACGGAAATTAGGTAATTTCATAGGTACCGACCGAGTTCTTCAAAAGTACCGGGTACTGATTCATGGAAAATGACAAGGTACCATGTTTAGGTGCCTGAATGCATCTTAAGCCGCGTTTCCACCAAGCAGACTGGTTCAGTTCGTCTCGGTACGGCGCGCATTTTGTGGCGTTTCCACTGAATCATCCCGGGACAGATCCCTAAATAACCGAGACGAGCCTTTTTGGACCCTTCCGTATGGGTGCCAGACTGAACCGATCCGCTCTCATAAGGTGGAGTTACAACACTGTAGACTGTTGATTGGTCAAAAGAATCGTCATTTATCCCGACAGCGGCTGCATTTCTCCTGGCTGCACACAGACTTCTCTGAAACAAAGCTTTGTTTGTCTTTATATCAAAGAGCTACATGAAAATCACAGAGAGGACGAAATGCTGTATGTCTTCCATCGTTGCTCTTTGTTTACTGTGTCACGTTTTTCTTCTTTGTTGGATTTATTAGCGGGGTAAACTGTGTCGCACTGCTATGGCGTCACACTAGTGTTTAACAGCTACGGCTTTTGGCATCCGGCTTACACGCCGCCTACCACCTTAGGGCGCAGTTTGCAGTGAAAACGCAATCGGGATCAGGCTCAACTGTATCAAACCGAGCCAAACCTTACTGGACATAAACACAGCATTGCAAGTTTACATGTTGAAAAACGAATATGTTAAATTGAAAAAACAAAACAAAAAAAAAACCTTTATTACTAAACAAATTGATATGTTAGACAACATAAATACAAAGAAGTACCGAAAATAGGTACCGTTGAGTTCTGATACCATTTGCCAGGTACCGGGCATTGGTATATTTTCAAATGTGAAAGGTACCCATCCCTAATTACACCACAAATTAATGCATTAAAAAAATTAACGCAATTAACCCATTGGCTGCAGTTGCATCTTGAACAATCTTCAAGACCCAAATAATCTTGTTTTCTCTGACTATGTAAACACCAAAACTAGCTAAGAAGAGTGGACTCTCTTCTTTTATATCTCTCTTCCTGTTTTTGATCCAAAAAAAAACAGAAAAAAACTTGATCCTCTCCCTGATCTCTGTCATCTTTTCTCTGTCATCTCACATCTTCTCCTCATATCCATGCTGAGCTCTCATCCAAAGAGCACACCGCTCTCACCCACAGTAGTTTACGAGCAGGATTTTGATCTACACGCTCCACCTACCCCCGCTGAAAATCATAATGTACTTCTATAGACGCAGTAAAAAATGTGGATTTACAAATCTTCTCTTCTTCATGTATTTATTTGATTAGTTATGCACTACAGTTTTGTAATGTCCTAAAATTCAGATTCTTTATTTGGGGACCTAAAGCAGATATGAGATTAAAATGCGATTAATTAGATTAATCAATCACAAATCCTGTAATTAATTACATTTTTTAACCTCCCGACAGCACTGATTTATTTATGTACTGTCACATAATTGGAAGACATACTTTTCTGACACCGTATCACTGACAAAAAAAAGTAAAATATTGTCATTCTTAGGTTGAATTTAAAAGATCTGTGTTAAGTGTTAAAATGTGATGAAAATAAAAAGGATTTAAAAACAGGAAAGTGAACTGGTTTATGTTTTTTTATCTCACAGAAGGGTTGTTTCATCGCTCCTTGTATAACCTCCCTGGGACTGACTGGATTCAAAAGTTTCATCTTCACTTAAAGAGAACTCTCTTTAAATGCACTTCAGGACGCATAAAGATGTTTATTATAGATAAACATAAGCACCAAGGAAAAAAAAAGTTTCGATTTGACTTTCTAAACACCATCATCCATGACTCATATTATCCCAAAGTTTCATTTTGCAAACTTTATTTTGTTTTTCTGTTACGGGGTCATTTCTAAGACCTGCAGTTTTTTACTTCTTGGCAGCAGACACAAGCCTACAGACACATTAGCATGCTCTCTATCACCTTATTAAGTTGATTTGTTGAACTTGTTAGCAAACAGACGTATTTCCAGCAGCCAGAGTTGTGTTGGTGGTCACTGGATGAATTCAAGCCCAAAATCCCATCACCTTTTAGCTCCACGCTGCTCTGCACCGACTCTGCTGGGAAATGTTGTATCTTAAGCTGCCAAACACTCACCAGCTACCAGCTATTTCTCTCTGTTGGCGGTTTGGTGCGGGGTTTGAGTGCTGCAGTGTTTTTGTTCAGACCCTTTTAATGAAAACAGCTGCCTGCTGCTGGAGGTGGAGGTGATAGTGAGGGCAGAAAAGGTGAACCACAGCAGTGGAGTGTTTGCTGCCTGCTCTGACAAATAAATAAGTTAGGATAGGTTATTTTATCGTCTAATTTTTTTCAGCTCATATCTTAAAATGGAAAGGAAAGAAAAAAAAGTTAGAGGAATAGAAATAAGCATCATCCTCTGGAGATGATAATGAAGATAGTTCATTAAAAAACTGCAGTTATGGCCTTTTATCATTTAGAAAATGTTTAATAAAAGGAATGTTAAAAAAAAGAAAAGAAAAACTGCAGTTCTTTGAGTGTCCACTTGAGGCCAGCTCCAAAAGTCACAGATTCTCCATTACACCCCATGTTAAAGGGGTCTGCTTTACAGCAGAAACATACAGATAAAAAAAGATTTATCCTTAAGAGCCCATTCTCATTTGTTCTGTAAAATGTGCATAACCAGCTGGATAGCTTTCTCCTTAAGTTTCACTTTCAGTTTGTGCTGTGATGCTTAAATAAGATTTTAAAAAGTCTTTAATGTTTATATATTGATGTTTTTTAATGTTTGAATTTTAAGTTTATCCTGTAAAATCTGTTCCTGATGTTGATGTGTTTTTTTCCTTCAAGAAGCCTCTAAAATCCAATTCTGTTTCTGTGTTTTTTGTGTTTTACTTCATTTTAAACTGTTTTACTCACATATAACATGCAGTAAATTTAAAATTATTCCAGATATTAAAGGTGTAAAGTATTCCAGAAAATGGGCCAAAGGATTTACTCACAGGAGATTTTCTTACTGTTTTTAGCTAAAATAAGCGAAAAAGTCCAGGCAGGCATGTTGGGTTCACAAGTTAAAGTGTTAAAAGAAATCTTGAAATAATCTCACTATGTTATATTTGCTTTTTTATAATCTCTGATTTGAAATAGGGATGGGTACCGAATTAGGTACTTTTATACGTACCGACCAATGCCTGTCAAAAGTACCGGGTACCGATTCATGCAAAATCAAAAGGTACCATGTTTCGGTACCTGAATGCATCCTTGTGACTGTGAGGGAGTGTAAGAGTAGACGACTTTCCTTGCTGGACATGAACACAGCATTGCAAGGTTATATATGGAAGAATTAGCATGTTAAATTGAAAAAAATAAAATCGTATTAATAAACAAATTGATATTTTTTACCACATAAACTCAAAAAAGTACCAAAAAGTGGTACCATTGAGTACCGGTACCGATTGGCAGGTACGGGGCAAAACGACTCACCATAAGTCCAAAAGTCTCTAAAGTTGTAGCAGTGCTCTCTGTGTCTCATTATGCTGACTCTGATGAGATCGTGCTTCATGTAAACAGACGCTTCACGATGACGTTGGCAGGCCGAAAAAAGCTCATACATGGCATATGGACTGAAAGTCCCTTTGTCAGCACTTAACTGGCTGCGAGCATTGAAAGGCAAGCTCTGTCCTTTCTCTAAAGAAAACAACTTCTTGTTTTCATCTAGTGGTGATGTTGGAGCTGGACTGTCAAATAAAAAAAGGAGGTCAGAGCAGAAGAAAGGTAAACAAGAGAGTGATAGAGCACGAGCTAAAACAAATAGTTTGTAGCATAGTTTAGCGTCCAGATGGTGAGCAGACTGGGTTGACATGACATTGAAGTCATGTTGGAAAGAAGATCAGCTCTCCAAAACAAATGCTCACCTTGGCAAGAGCCATGTCTTTACAACAGTGGGTGATAGAGCTCATGGGAAATGGAGTCTTTAGTCCCTATAGTGCTTTTAAAGGTGAAATGATGAAGAAAAAAGGATGTAAAGAACAAACTTCCTTGTCTCTCATAAACATTAGAGACTAATTTACAACTGAGAATAAAATTTGATCAAATGCTCAGGCCTAATCCACTGTGTAAGTTTTCTGCAGAAATTAATCTCTCTTTGGAAATGCAAACACTTCTGGCAAGCCATTTTTCATGCATTGTAAGTAATAATTATGCCACCATAAGGAATATACATAGACAGAGCTGTACTCTTCTGATAACAGAGGCAGAATGCAGAAGCCAGAGCAGCATTACACCACCAAGATAAAAAGATCACCATTATCACTTGAGTGACAGCTGGGGATTTTCCAGAAACTGGCAGCTCCACTGGTACGTAGCACGTAACCGTTCAGTAGTTTCTGCCCCCGGACTGAAAGACTTAACACAGCGGGATCCCACTCCTGGCAGGCTCGGCTCTCTCCAAGGCTCAACGTTTATTTGGTTATAATGTTAAAATTAATGTTTCGCAATAAGCAATTAACCAAGCACATGCAGCGTGCAGGCGGCTGGTAGGGTTTTACTTGTAAATAAAGTCCTTGTGAGAGATGTCAAGGACAGCCAGGAGGTACAGAAACACTCACAAACAAATTGAGTGTGTAAACAAAAGGCTTTTAACTCAACACAAGAGTAAGCACGCAGAAATTTGGGGAAAACTTGTGTTGCCAATTAGCCACTTTAATTAAAACTGTGCATGATGCTTTAAAGGGGTAAAGACTTAAGTGGTGGTGCCCTCAAAAAGTCTGAATGTGTCAACAATAATCATAAATTCAAGGTTTTAAAAAATTATACATCAAAATCAACATGTGTGCTACTTAAATCAGCTTGATTGAATGAGGGGTGTTTTCATAAAAAGGAGGGACTAATTTCTTTTGGGGAAACTCTCGGCGGTTGAAACATGCATGCATAATCACTCTGTGCAGGAAACTTTAATGGAAGTATTTATTATGCAAGGAAGCCACGCTGAGCCCACGTAACGAGCGCCTCCTTAGCACGGCTTCAGCTTCTCTCACACTTTGGGTGAGGATGCAGCGTTCTCGCAGCCGTTCCTGGTATTCCTTATTTATCACCATTCTGAGAATTTCTGCTTTTGTACTTCACAAGCCTGCTTTTTATTCCTTTTTTTTCTGTTTTTCCCTACAGAGCTTTCCACTCTCACTCTGATTGCAGACGGACCTGACCCAGCAGGTTTATACCAGGTCAGACTCACTGACTTTTCCCATGATCCTTTTCTGGATCAGACAGCGTGAACAATGTGATATGCACTTCTGTCCCCTACATCCAGCCCTGCCAACACGTTCTGTGACATTTAAGTGCCTCTCAGCTACTTGGTTATGCATATCAGCGCTGCAAGCACAAAGTGAGGAGGAAATTAGCATTGCTTTGTCCCTGCAGACAGGAAGATCTGAGGTATGACACATCTTTAACATTATTATCCCTGACAAGGTATCCTTTGTTTTTGAGAAACACTGATGTGCACCATCAGACATTGCTTGGTAGACTGTGAAAAGTGTGAAAACCGACAGACTCTGCTCTGAAAATGCAGGTGAAATCTGACTTTCAAGTCCCTCAAGTAGTAAATTGGATCAAGCTCGGGTCTGTTTCGAACAGACTTCACAAACGTTCGAGTGGATTCGCTCTTAATTTGCTCTAAACCATCAAAGGTCTGACCACCTATGTCCGAATCATCACACCCCTTAAAGTATGAGTCAACACAGCTGCTCTCCTCGATCTACACTAAGAGCAGCTGCACACCACAGCACAGACGTGAAGCAAGCGGCCCGTCGGAGCTGCTGACTCATAGCTGCAGAGCGAGTGGAGCGAGCTGCAGCAGAGGACGGCGAGGAAGGAGCTGTATGACAATGCCAGCCTGTGCCTGACAGATGACAGTTAATATCATGAAGGGGGGGGCTGGGTATCATTTCACACTGTTACATAATATTGCTGGTGTAACACTTCAGATGGCATACTTTCTGTACTTTTGAGAGCACGTTAGTATTTCTGTATCATAAGTGGACACTTATGATGAAGTGCTGCTGACTAATGTAGTTGTAAGACGAGACTTTGACTTCTCCTCTGATTTGGAGCAACCAACACAGAGCCAGACAAGCAGGGTCATCACAAGCCCACTGATGCTGAAATGATATCTGAAGAAAATATTTCTGCTATACAGAAATATTTGCATCCAGGTATGTTTAAGTGAAAAATTAAAAAAAACATAAATAAGTCAATAAATTGTGCACTAATATGGCTAATTCATTCGAAGTGTCACTTCCTGTGCAGTGTGGAGGCATTGCTGACCTTAACAGTCTTTCAGTGCGCCAATTCTTTTGTCTTTGCACATGGAGGAAAAAGCACATATGGTATCAGGTATCGGTGCCTCTTAAGGGGCCGATCCATGGTGCCAGTCCAGGAAACCAGCTCCTCTGTTTCCTCTGATTCACTGTCTTTGTTTTTTGCTGCATTACCAGTCTACAGGGAACTAAAGTTAACAATCGAATAGAATTTCTGCACATGCTAAAGTTTTGTTTTGCTGGTAAACATTTAAATATTTTATAGATTATTTAAATTTTGACTTCTGTAATTCTATTTTTGCCTTTTACCAAAACATTCCTAGTCTTATCCCACAGTAGGGCATGCAGGTTATTATTCAACACTGGTAACAGATCGGTTCCAGTCAATACCCAAAGCCCAGGTATTGGTATCGGTATGGGAACCAGAAGAGTTGAATCAGTGCATCCATAATTACCATAATAATATTATAATATTGGACTAGTTCAACACACTGTACACCATTATTAAAACACATTTGGTAACAGTAGAATAAAAGGACATCATTTCTTGTTGTTTATCACCTCTAATATTTTCACTTATTGGTCAATAAACAAGTCACTGAATCTCCTGATCTCTGCAGTGGAGAGGAACTTTCTGATTATCTGGCAAATGGTTAGCAGTAATCAAAGTAATCTGCTTGAAATGCCCGACCCTTTTTGTTGTTGTTTTTTTAAGTTATTGTTTGGTCTTTTTATCTCTTTAAATGGAGAAGAGGAGGAAACATTGGCCATGTTTACATGCAGTCAGTAATTGGGTTGAGGTAAATGTTCCAGTTTCTGAAACATTTGGAATAACCTATTAACACATGTGAGCCAACAGGGTTATTTCTGTTTACACTGTATTCTAATTAAAACAGCGACATATGAACAACGCAGAGAACATCATGATGCAATCTGCATCATTTCCGCTTCTTACTGTATCCATAGGAACAGCAGCAGCACGGCTGACTTCCTGTACTCAAAAGACCAAGATTCCTTGCAAACAGAACATGCGCAGGACACAAATCAAAGGTCCCATATCCTGCTCCTTTTTTGCAGTTTAATATAGATCATTGATGACTTCATGAAATGGTAGTAACATGTTTTGGTCCAAAAAGCCAATAAATCAAGCACAGCAGCATTGTTTCCAGGCTCTCATAGCCCCTCTGTTCAGAACGCTCTGATTTAGTGGGCGTGGCCTTCATATGTAAATGAGCCACCGCTGATACCGCCACGCTCTGCCACGTCACTGAGAGCGGCGCCACGAGCTCCGAGTGCACAATGTTTAGAAAACAGCGAAGCTCGTTTACTGTAACATTACAGGCTAAAACAACAGGCTAACAGCAGCTAAAGTTAGCATCCTCAAGCTAACATAGAGACAGGGTGGACACTGAGGAAAAGCTCTTCCATCTGCTCCACAGCACACAGCATTTAAAATACTCACATTTCCAGGGTCCCAGGTTTGTTGGAGGATGGTTGGTAATGCACCTGGATTCAGGACCAGTCTATTGGCTAGCCCTCTGTTGGACTGTCCAAAGCTGGAAAAGCAGTCGACCGTGAAGTGACTAGCACATACATGCACAGTTTTACTGAGTGTAGCTGGCACATTTCCTCGATAAATGAACTCTAGCCACTTAGTCTGTCTTCTTCCGAGATGGGAAGCTTGAGCACGGAACTACGAGGCTGTTTACAGCCAGAAACAGAGCAGTGATGGCTCTTCAACTCCAGTAGCGGGGAGGGGGTTCGGGGGTATGTGCTCCGGTGGACCAATCAGGTCAGACTTGCTCCTGATTGGTCAAAAAAGGGAATCACTGACGTTGGCAAATCCCCAAAATCCAAACAGCTCGTTTTAGGTCAGGATTTTTACATTCACAAGCTCCACTAAATACAGGTTTTATCATTAAATGTCACATTTTGTGGGCTGGGAGGAAAGACAAAGACCCACAAATTTCTCTAAAAGACTTAATAAAGTGTTTTTGCATGATAGGGGACCTTTAAAGTTCCTTTGGATGGGGAAATCCTGAAAGGCGTATACATGACCAAATATTCTGGTTAGGAAAGGAGGAACCCGGGGGGGATTTTCAGGTTTTAAAAAATTAGATATTAGCATATTCTGTTTTTTTAAAAAAGGGTCATTGGAGTTTATATGGCCATGTGCAACCAGGTTATTGCTAATATTCAGAAAATGAAAGGGTTAATGACTGCATGTAAACATTGCCTTTGGGGATAGGGAAAAACATACGGGAAAGAGGCCACAGGTTGGATCTCAGTGAACAACCTAAACCACTAGGTTATACTGGCACCCTAAAATAACATCCATCTTTAATTGGTTTATAAAAATTTTCCTTTTTTTATATTTTTTAAACAATAGAACAAAGACTATTAGACCGTTTCTTCTTGTAACATGTCTTAAGATAATACTTGTTAGCATTCTGACTGATTAACTGAATGAGTAATAGAGAGATGGATTTATGGGGTCTCTTAAAGCCTAAAATAACACGTATATCTCAAAAAAAAAGTAAGCCCTGTGAATTAATGCATACTGCCAGAATAACGAGAAAGGAAATATGTAAATAAAAACCATAACAGACAGCTTATGATGTGTCAGCTCCTCATATTTTAGAGTTCAGGATCAGGTCACACACTGAGGCTGTTCACTTTATTAAAGGTACTTTGATGGAAACAAACATGAGTGATGTTTACACCATTGTTACTCATAGAGATGAGAAATGACGACTTAATTGCAATTCCCTTGTAAAGTATCTATCCTCCACCGCAGCTCTCTGAAGTCTTACAGAAGATTTTTCCAGAGAAATCCCACAGCATTCAACAATATTTCTTTTTTTTCTTCCATATATTCAGCAAAAAGGGGGATTTCCTGTAGCATGCTAAGTCATTGTAGCTAACAGCGTGAGCAGTCGGTGTAAATATAGATGTTTCTGTCAGCAGGTTCACAGGAAGTTATTTCTTCCTCCAAGCAGGATTTCAGAGTGAATTTTTATAATCACCTCACTTCACTGCATGAAGTAAATATGAGTTTGAAGAAGAGGGAATTTAATGCAACTGACAAACACTAACTTGGAGAAACAACGGGTGGTCATGTAACTGGTCCTCCAACTCGTGGTTAAACAGCAGCAGACGAGGTAAAGTGCAGGAAAGCTCAAGGTCTAAAATTACCGAGTGAGTAAAAAACTACTCTGAAACGTCCTGAGTAAAATCAAGCTCTAATCAGATGCAGTCTTGAGCATCAATCATCCTTAAAGGCAAAGTGCCTATACACCATCAGCTGAGGTTTCTGTCAACACCAAACGTCCTCCCATTCTCCAACACCAGCTTTCTACCACTTGCTGAGTTTCCAATCTCTGCACTCTGACGCTACGCTAAGTGAGTGCTCTCTGGGTAGGAAAAGAAGCCTGTAGGGTGGATGTGTGTGTGTGTGTGTGTGTGCTGAAGGTGCATTTGTTTGTGTTGCTTGTGAAGGTGCACGCTCCCTTTCTAAAAAAGACCTCACAGTTTAATGGAATTGTGTGCAGTGAATGGGAGACAAGACCAAGAAATGAGCCATAAGCAACCCCACGGGTATCACTCTGCCTTTCACTGAGCTTTATGTGGAAGAGGGACCAAATATGAACACCAAATGCTGCTTTTGTGGAACGGCAGTGAAGCTGGAGTCTGCTCATTTTCTCTCAGAAGAGGAGAAGAAAATCTATGGCATATGTGCGCAGTAAATAGGGCGTCGCTATTATGCTGCTAAAAGACAACATTAAAATGGCAGGTACAATGTTGAACCTCATTATCCAGAGAGCACATAAGCACCACTTTTACTTTTTATATAATGGTGCAGGTAATGGAAAAACCCATCCTGAAAAAATGCATTAAGTCAAAAAAACACACTAAGAAGAGGCTGCATCATAAATTCACAGCAGAATAAAATGAAATAAGACGCTTTTCAACATTTTGGTTTCCTCCAGACAATAAGCTGCTATATTTTGCCAACATTTAATCTACAGTGGGGAAAATAAGCATTGAACGCGTCAACTTTTTTCTCATCACATTTATTTCCAAAGATGCAATTCAAACAAAATTTCTACCAGACATTGGTGCCTACTCAAATAATCCACACATGAAAAGAAATCACAACGTTCAGGTCCATAAATAATGATTATGGTGAATTAAGTACGATAACACAGGGAAAAAGTATTGAACACACCATGGAAAGGCTGTATACTTTGGCAAGGAAATGCACCATACCACCTGAAATCTGTCAGTAATTATTACTTGAACTTCCAATTAGTGCAAACCAACATCAGCTGGGCTAGAGCAAATTGATGGTCCTATCAAAAATGTTGTTTTTTCACCAAGCAGTTAAATACCACACACCTCATGATGGGTAAAGGCATAGAGCTGAATCATTGGGGCCATTATTCACAAGTGGAAGAAGCCCCATCTTACCATCAACAGGCTACGCACAGGAGCTCCTTGAAGATTTCTGACCAGGGAGTCAGAAAGATAGTCAGAAGAGTACTCAACGAGCCAAGGACCACCCTGAAAGTGCTCCAGAAAGACTTGGAGGCAGTAGGTACAATTGTTACAGAGAAAACAATAGGCAATGCACTCCACCGCCATGGCCTCTATGGACGCTCAGCCCGCAAGACTCCATTCCTCAAGAAAACGCATGTTGAAGCTGGTTTAAAGTTTGCTAAACAGCATCTTGACAAGCCTGTAGAATACTGGGAGAATGTTGTCTGGTCAGATGAGACCAAAACTGAACTTTTGGGCTGTCATACTACATACCATGTTTGGAGGAGAAATGGCACTGCACATCAGCCAAAAAACACTACACCAACAGTGAAGTTTGGAGGTGGAAGCATCATGGCATGGGGTTGTTTCTCATCTCATGGTGTTGGCAAACTTCATATAACTGACGGAGCAATGAATGGAGCCATGTATGGGGAAATTCTTGATCTGAATCTGCTGCCATCCACCAGGATGATGAAGATGAGACGTGGCTGGACCTTCCAGCAGGACAACCATCCAAAGCACACGGCAAAGTTGACTCTCAAATGGTTTCAGAAAAAGAAAATCAATCTGTTGGAATGGCCTAGTCAATCACCTGACTTCAATCCAACTGAACATTTGTGGGAAGAACAAAAGAAGCGTCTGGAAGCTGTCATTGCAAACAAAGGCTTCTCAGTAAGTATTAGATGAGTCTCAGTTAGCGTGTTCAATACTTTTTTCCTGTGTTATCGTACTTAATTCCATATAATCATTATTTATGGACCTGAACATTGTGATTTCTTTTCAAGTGTAGATTATTTGAGTTAAAACCAATGTCTGGTAGAAATTTTGTTTGAACTGCATCTTTTGTAGTAAATGTTATGAGAAAAAAGTTGATGTGTTCAATACTTATTTTCCCCTTGTATATCCAAGGCACAAATCCACAAAAGAAGAGGCAGAGAGGCCAATTTCTCCTCTGAGAGTAGCTTCAATACACCATAATGCAATGCACCCACTCAACTTTTTAGTCGACTGCAATCACAGATTTGCCCTCGTGTTGAAGAACGCGCTAGTGAGACATTTATATTCATATACGCCCACCTTTAATTCAAAGTAATAAGTTCATGCCCTATTCTCTCCAGGTTGTTCAGTCACTTGAGGTGACAAAGGAAATCACAAACTGAAGTAGAAGTGGAGGTGGAAGTATCCGAGGAGGAGGAGGTGGTGTATCAGCAAATTAAATTAAAATCAAACACTTGATCACAAAATAACTCCTGAACCGCACAGAGGAGCTCCGAGTGATGATATCCGTCAGAGTCTGTGAGGGCTGGTTCCTCCTCTTTCAGGTAAATAACTGCAGGGGCTGTGGTAATTGAGGCTTTGCTAATAGATTAATCAACGCCCTTTTTAGGAGGTATTACTGCGAGAGAAGTGACGGCGGTCTCTCTTTTTTTTTTTTTGTGAAATCACACAGTCAACAATAGATTTCATTTCCCCACAAAACTATTGTGCAGAGCTGTGAAAATAAGAAAAGTTGTTTTTCAGATAATGTGTAGGTGTGGAAGAGTTTGGAGCATCACACATAAAAAAAGCTCTATTACACCTACTTTTACACTACTCTCTCTGCAAATGACTTATCGAACACAGAGGCAGAAACCTTTCCAGGGCTGACATGTCAAAAGACAACATTTTTCCATGCACCAAACACTTATATAAATCTTATATAAGTGCTGTGGAGCTGTGAATACAGACTTCAGAGTTTGGTAAAAACAGAAGAAGAAGAAGAAGAAGAAGAAGGAGAAGAAGGAGAAGCATCCCAGGTAAAGAACACCTTGCCATCTGTTCACCATGGGGAATTGATCTGTGTGTGACAACCAGCAGACCTGAGAGTATTGTAAAAGACAAGAATGGATTCAGGAAACAATCAGCAAATCTGGAAGCCAATGTCCCGGAGTCTGTGAAAAAAAACCTACAGCTGAAGGGAGAATGAATAGAGCACAGTACGATCCTTTTACGCCGCACAAAGAAACAGCAGGTTGACGTTTTGCAATAGTCTACTCGGTCCACAGAAGAGTTTAATCAGAAATATGGCTTTTTGTGAGCGCCGGGGATCTTTTTTTTGATGTGTGACAAAGGAGAATAAAACTAAGCTGTGCTTATTCTGACTGATATGAAGAATCCAGTTTCTATTACTGACCATCACTGAATGTAACACGTATGTGTTTTTCCTCCTGCAGAGTGAGGAGCGGCTAATCTGATCTGTGATGCGTGAGTCACTGATATGTTGTGATGTTTCTATCAGCAGACACAGTCACAGTTTTAGACTTTATTTCATCTCCTTTCCCTTCCACAGCTAACAAAGAAACTCTGGTAAAGGTAGACATAATTGGATAGCATGTGTTGTGTCATGAAATAAGAAAAATCATGAGTGTTACACGTTCTTTGAAGACACACCTTTGAGGTTTTCTGGTTTTGAGAAAGTTTCCCTTCTAGATATGTGCCCAATCCTAATCCACACTTTAAAATGGGAATATCAACATCAATGTTGATATTCATTGTTTACATGCGAAATTAGCTGTTAGCAGCCTGTAGCATGTCAATGCTAACTAGTGTAGGGCTTGATGATTTCCCTCGAGCTGATGAGGAGGTGGTGAGGACGACGTGCTGGTTCTCGGGTGTGAGCTGGGAGGTGACAACGTGGACCTGTCCTTCCATCCATCGTTGTTGGGAACGTGGGATCTCGCTCCGGGGGATGGACGAGCTAGCTGTGCTAATCCAGCGGCATCGTGCTGTTCACGGAAGTGGTTGACGGAGCTGACATCGGACGCCGCGACACATCGGAGGAGCTTCGCCTGCTGTGAGCAGACAGGATCCAGGAGACAGAGACTGAACAGACTGCTGGGGAGGCTCAGTCCTGGACCCTGTGGAGGTGGAGACTGGCTGGACTGGAGAGTGGTGGACGAGTGGTGGACGGGATGTCGTCATCTAACTTCTTATGGACATTTTTGCACTTTCTATACCCTTTCTTACTTTTGTTTTCTTAAATGCTGCGGTGACTCCTGAATTTCCCCTCGGGGATAAATAAAGTATTTTCTATTCTATTCTATTCTATTCTATTCTATGTAGGTTATTTTTAAATGCTACTTTGTAGCTTCTTAAGGCCTTTGCACACTGAGTCTTTTTTTTTATTTGGATGCGTTTTCTGGATCTGTAATCCGAAAAAAAAATGTCACACACAAACACCTTGCACAGTGTCAAATTCTTAGTGCAGGGTCGGTCCGAGTAAAACAGATCCTCCTGATAGCTGACCCCTTCTGCAGCTCGGCAAAGGAGCCAAATTAACTGGGATCTACTGTAGTTATTACACTTAAAGTTGAAAAGTGCCTCATAAAACCTCCAAAACTTGAATTTACCCTTTAATAGACTGTAGACTTGTATCCATTACGACAATAATTTTAACAAAAAGGAAAAAGAAAAAAAACAAAGTTAACCTAGCCTGCCACTGTCTTTGTAAATGTAAAGTTTCAAAACAAAAACATCCCCAAACAATGTCAACTTTCCTCAAAAGTTGACATAAATGACACTTGAGTCATGTCAGTCTTATGCATACTTCTTTATATTAAGTGTTACAAATCTCAACACTCCATGTTTTATTATAGACAGTCAGATGTGCTACAGTCGTCTTTTTTGGTGATATCCTGCAGTTGTATGGAAACAAGAAGAATCATGCCTGAAAACAAAAAGAGGAAATGCAGCAGTGTGCAATCACACACCATTTTTGCAGTCCTCATTGTGAAATAAAAAAAGCACACACTTGAACAAAATCTGCACTCTGCAGGCTTATGAAACATCCTCCCTCTGTAAAGTATCTCGCAGTCTAACACGGGCTCCTATTATGCATTTTATCATGCTTCGAGTGAGATTGTTTGCGCAGTAATGTCTACAAATACAATACAATTGGATCCTGGCGGATAAGAAACTCCTGTTGTTGTTTGCTCTTGCTCCAACAAGGAGGAAATTAAAGTATGCAATCTAATAAAGAATCTACTCAAATGAAGAGACTCTGCCACCCAGTGCATCTATCTCCTTCTACCAGCCTGCTGTCTGGTAAAGACAAGGAGTGCTGGCTTGGGAGCACAATTAATTACACGGTGATATTTTTCCAGAGGGAAAAGCTGAAAATAAAGTTTGCTCTGTGAATGACAGCACCTCTAATTTGTTTTGACCTATAGGCAAAGAACATTTGGAAAATGAAGATGTCATGGCCACTGAGCATTATTATGAATCAATGTGACTGATATAGTAGAATCATGATGGATTAATATACTTTATTTCTCAACACGAGAAATAAATGTAGAACTGTAAAATACAGAAGCATATTATAATGATTTGAATCTACATCCATCAACCTTTCTGACATGCATCGACAATTTCACAGCTTCCTGTTGAACAGAAACTGTCCTTGTGCTTAAAGACTCAAACATGTGTTAATTGGTTGGATCACAGCTGTAAAAAGCAAACTGCTTATATGTTTATATCACAGTAAGAAAGCATCGAATAAATGGTTTCCTTTGGCTCAGCCTTTCTGGGTGATGTGATGCTACTCTATGAAGTAACGTCGTACACTCAGTGCCTCTGAGGCTCTGAGATTTGCCTAATGACAAGCAACCAACTCAGAAAAACTGTCAAAATCATGTCACGATGCCAAAAGTCTTGCCAGCACTATTCCCAAGGCAGTAACTCACATCTTTTTGGCCTGTCTGCTGTTTGTTGACTGGAGCATGATTCAAAAACAGTCTTGAGTGTCTCATGGGGCCGACGTGACTCATGGCTTACCTCGCAACGGCAGGATGGCCTTATTGAAAGTTAAGGTTTTAAGTGAGGGTGAGTTTGTTTTGCTGAAAAGTTTGCGGCCAATTGGGAGGATAACAGCTCATGGCTTTAAACTACAGGTTTGACACAAAATGCATCATTTGGTCATTTGAAAGGTTGAGGATACTCCACTGATTTCAATCATAGTCCTTCTGGACTATGACTCACAGAGTCTGAGACGTCCTCTGTCCTTGCTAACAGCTACACTGGGCTAAGCTAACAGTCAAATCAGTCTCGCCCTTAACAGAGACTGAATAAAAGGGTGTAGTATCCTAGCATCACCCATCTGATCCTGTTTCTGATGCTAAGTTTTGAGTCTTGTTGTTGGGGGTCATATTGGAAAGCTACAGGGTACCCCTCAGTCTGTCGGTCAAGTAAGCTGCGCCACTGATTTGCCAAACTCCTGAAAAGTTGCCATTTTTGAGTAGATGTGTTTGTGGTTTCCAATACTTTTGTAGCTAGCTTCAAGTGGATACCCTATGAACTGAAGTTTTCTTTAGCTTTGACTTTATTGTGCGCAGCTTGAGGTTGCAGCTTGACCCCTTGAACTCTTAGTCCTAATGTCTTTACAGCACCAAAAAAAAGACATCCTGATAACCAGCTAGCAGCTCTCAAATTAAGTTGTTTTGACCTTACAACGCCAATAAATATATGTACGTAAGAAAATAGAAAAGGTTTTTAAGTTACGCCGCTCTGTTCGTAAGCTCCTACGACAGAAACTAGTTTTTGCATATGAACACACAGCTACGCAGTGCTACCATAGATTGTTAAAAAAAAAAAGGATGTCGTCTTGCTCAGCTCGAAGTCAGGTCGCCACAAAAACTGCTCCCCCTGGTGGCTGGCTGCAGTATAGGTTAAAAAAATCTGACTCTCCAGTCATTCCAGATGGGCTGTGGTCAAACTTTAAAAAATAAACACACCTGGTGGAAATGTTTCTCACGTCTGATTGTTGTAGTGATTTGAAGATATCATTTGGCTGCCTTGGAATCAAGTCCTCTTTTATTCTGAAAAGTTTCATTTACATTAGTTACTACAGGTTAAAAATGAGGTTTTACATCACGTTTATTGATGACTGGCAGCTGCTTTTCTTGTGTATTTTTTTCTTAATTGTGAAATATGTCGGGAGGTAGAGTCAAGAAGTGATTAGACTCTCGAAAGAAAAAAAAAATATTTGTATTTTTGTCACCCTGCTCCACTCAGATTCTCCCAGAATCCCTCATAGTCTCTACTGCACTGACTCTGGCTGCACAACTGCTGCCAATGGCTGCGCCTGAGACAGGGGAATTTGGGCTTCGAAACCGTACAGCGGTAAATGGGCGTACAGTGAGCCACGTCATAGTGTAGATTGTCTGTGATTGCGCGACCCAATTTTCTCGGTATCTCTCACCTTTTTCGCAACATGACATTTAATTGTCTGTACTGTTTTCCCATGAATATGAAATATAATACATATGTTTGGATAGTTATTCAGAGATTTAGGGGGTATTTAGGGTAAAAATCTGACTTACACAGAATTTCAGTTACGACGCATCACAGGAACAGAACTTGTTCGTAACTCAAGGACCGCCTGTACATATTTGTTATTAATACTAAATATGTAAGTAGTTTAATAGATAGTTAAATAAATAAATTTGTTGATTAATAGACAAGCTATTTCCAACAATACCTTTTTTTGTGGCACCAAGGTGTGTCCTGTGAAAATGGGATCTTATGGGAATTCCTCTGGCTTTTCTCCAAGTGGACATCCAAGAAACTGCAGATATTTATACTTTCCCCACTACCTTATTGTTTCAATTTGGGAGATTTGTGTCTAGACACACACTATAAACAATTGAACAAAACAAAAATCCAAGAAGTCAAAGTCTGAAATTTGCAAATAAGACTTGCTCTCAGATGATTTATCACCTTAGTAAATATCCTCCTTATGAGTTCACCACTTACTATGTCTAGTCTTCTATATAACCAATCTGTTTCTGTACATTAGGTTCTTATTTGACTAAATGAGACAAAAATGATGGTATACTTTAGGATGTAAGTCATCGTCTGCAAAGGAAAACACATCCTGTGGTCAAACTAAACTGTAAACCAGTGTCATATTTTGATCCTGTTTTTCACTTAACATAATCAGTATCCTAACAAGTTCTTAACCTGATAGATTTACCCTCAACATCATCAGCTAGTATTAGATGAGAACTAAGCATTTATTAATCTCTACAGTTATTGATACATGCTTTGTAAATGACTCTGCATGAGTAGCTGTGAGACTGTGATGAGGATCTGTTTTAGTTCAACAAAACCTTTTTGTTATCAGTACAGTTACATAGCGCTTCTGTTTCAAATGTGGCAACAAGAAAACGTTGCAAGTTTGTACCGTAGTTTAGTAGCCGGCTGTATGTAGTGCTACTCTCAGCCTGTGTCTGTAACGTATACGTTTGATTTTATTGATAGACTCTCAAATTTGAATTTGCTGCATGTGAGTCGGAATGAACATTATCACAAACAGTTTAGCTCATGTTTTAACCTTTAACCTGTTTTTTAGCCTTTAGCTCGTGCTCTATCTCTCTCCTGTTTATCTTCCTTCTGCTCTTCTGTCCTTTTTCTGTCAGACAGTTAGGCTCCAGTGTCCACCATCACTACAAAATTAATCACAGAAATCATTTCCAGCAGAGAAAAACACAGATCTCTCTCTTTCTTCTCTCTTCTAAACTTCATCAGCTGGCATGGTGTTGTTGTAGGGACCTGGACGTGCTGTAAATCAACCCGATTGGGAAGCTAAGAAGTAGCATTTCGGAATAACCTATATCGGCGCCTATAATCTTATTTTAAAGTGTGGATTAAGATCAGGGATATATTTAGAAGGAAGACTTTTTTAAGATCACTGAGAAAGTCTTTTCAGTCCCCTTGAGGCTGGATGTTTGGTTCGTAGCTCATAAAAGCCTCAGCAATATTGAAATTTTGTCTGACATCTGTAAAGAGAATAATTAAAGTTTGTAAAGAACAGATATTGCCCCAAGCTGACTAATAAAAAAGATAAATGTTCGGTTAACAATCCCTTGAAAATGATCACTAAAGGTCACTTCAGTTACAGTTACTTTAAAAAGTACTCTATGTTAAGTTTTTATATTGCCCACTCTATTTTAACCACCAACCAACATTTACGTAGCGTGCTGAAGAATTCTGATTTCATGTATTTACTCTGCTTCTTTTCTTCTGTAATTAAACATAAGAGGAAACTGTTGTTATTTCACACACACAGTGTGATATAAAAACTCAGAGTATCTCTCCCTGTGAGCTGGGAGAGAGGACAGTTTGTAAGCAGTGGGCAAACATACTTCAAAAACCTCTGTTAAAAAATAAATCCTGCTCTGCTACAAGTCAAGTCTTTGAAAGCAAATATATATTTTTGGCACCTCACAGATGCTGGTGCTCGCTGCTGGTGAGGAATGTTAAGAGCACCACACTGGAGGCTTTTTAAACCCTCACCGGTTGGTTAATTTCACACAATATGAGGATATTTATTTGGTGCAGTATTGTTCCTTTTAAAGGTAAGCAGTGGAGTTTGGGCTAATTATCAGAGCAGAGATTAAGCGACTGTTTTCAGACCATCATGTTTCTGGAATTATCAAGTTATGCCGAATGATTGGATTCAGGTCTGTGAAGAACTCTGGCTGCAGAGGAAATTGTTTTTCAGTTTATAAATTATGAAACCCAAATTTATGAACACCACATTGGCTTTACAGATGAGATAATTACCAACATTATTTTCCCATTTGGCCAACAAACCAACAAATGCAGAATGGAAAGATGAAATGTGTGTTTCCAGAGTGTGTGTGTGTGTGCAAATGTTTGAAAATGAGAACAGAGAAGAGAAATTCACCCTTTTTATTAGTGTGTGTGTTTGTGTGTGTGTGTGTGTTTGGAATGAAGTGAAAGGGTTTAACAGCATTCTGGCTCACCCTCGATTGCATAAATGACTTTCAGCTAATTACACAAACGCTGCTCCAGGTCAACACTTGTTGGTACCAGCAGTAGTAGAACATGAAAGTGGTGCTCCATCAAAAATCCTTTCACTATCACATTATGTTTTTAAAAGCAGTTGTTTTTATTCCACTAACTGCTGATTAAATCTACTTCAGTCTGTTAAAAGCATGTATGTAACAGCATGGCAAAATATGATAACCTTAAAGAGGGATTATCAATCTAATTTCTCCAAATTAACCCCTTATTTTTAAGTCTACTCATGTCATCTCTGATATTTTTCAAGTCAAAACAAGTTGACTACTTGTGTCTTACAGTCAAACCTCGGGAAGCATCCCCCGTCTCTCCCTGGAGTTGGTTTGATCCAAAGAAGCTGCAGGAGATCCTCTCTGACTGCAGGTTACACAGACACACACAGGTAGCTTTGTGATATTTGTTGATGAAAAGTTTAATTTAGCATCAGCTCTTTGTTAAAGACGTGTCAACATGATTGTCTTTATTATAACTTGTGTGTCTGACATTTTTCCCCACATTTAATTTAATTTAATTAATTTATTACATGACCTGATTTGACCCCTTTTTTTGTAACGACTAATCTAACTGTAAAAAAATCTATCTGCTTTTTTCTTACGTCTCGGGAAGTGGCAGGAATCACATATTAATCATGTTTTCAGCGTGTGGACAACTCAGGTGTAACAGCAGCCAGCACACAAAGGTAAACAACAGAGGGGAGAGGAGAGATGTGTGTTTTCTAGCTGGAAACTCAGTCACTGTTGAGTTTGTGTCCCCTAAAGATGACAGTATTAAGGTTCGTTGTTTACCCTGTGCTTGAAATTTGCTTAAGATCCTTCACTGAAACATTAAGGAATCAATCAGAGAGAGATCAGCGCACTGTGGACATAAACACTTGAGGAGTTGTTAAACGTTTACCTGGGGGAAAGGTGAGTCCTGTCTTTCTCTGTAACTCCCTCTATTCCATGAGCTGAACCCTCTGTTTAGCATAAATCCATCTATTAGTGAGCAGAGCAACATAACGTAGGCTACAACGAGGCACACGAAACATTGGTGCCTGAGCAAATGGAGGACCAAAACTGCCATAATCAAAAATAAATAAACATGAAAATAAAAACAAAAATAACAAACATATACATAAGTGAAGGATGTAAAGTACTGAGGATTATGTGAGCCTGCACTCCAGTAACATTTGTTTTGGCTTATTGTATTACAGACACAGGATCAACAGGCAACTGCTTTAACAAAAAAAAAAAACAACAATAAAAAAATAAAACGGATAAAAACCAAACTGAACTACAACGAAGTGTTTAAAAAAAAAAAAAGCTTTCTTTAGTTGAATTTTTAAATTTAAAACTAGGGATGTCCCGATATTACATTTTCACTTCCGATACGATACAGATACTGCAGCATTGAGTATTGGCCGATACCAATATTAATCTGATACGAAATCAGTATTAAACATGCATTCTTTTATTACTTATTTAGTAGTATTTCTGTCATGTTAGAAAAGGCTTGATTAAGTGATATTATTCAAACAAAGAACAGTAGTCAGCAACAGTAGGTATGAGGAAAAACTGACCCATTTATTATTAACCAATGGGTAACAGAAACTGCTTATATCGGAGATTTTGAATGCATTCCGATAAATTCCGATACTTGTTTTTTTTTTGCTGATATCCGACTGATATCCGATATCAATATCGGACTGGTACACCTCTATTTAAAACAAGTATAATGAAAATGTTTGTTTTCAATTGAATGGTAAACATTTCACAACTACCAATATTATCTGCATATTCACAAAAACACCAAAAATGTGGACTCATATTATTGCTCATTTTAATCGCAATCACACAATTTTGCTAAATCATGCAGCTGCAGGTGTTGGTGGCAGCTGCTGAATGTAACCAATAAAGTAACTTGTAATCTAACTTAGTTACTCTTAAATTCAAGTAATTTGTACAGCAACTAATTTGCTTTTTAAAGGAATAATCAGTGATCGGATTATTTTTTCAAGGTAACTGTGGCAACACTGCCTGTTACTGGAAAAACTAATGGCGTTAGTAACACTGTTAGTTTTGACGCCAGTTTTGACACTGGTCATGTTTGATCACACAAGTTTAGCTCCAAAACTTGTTTATACAAATCCCTCATGTTAGATTATCAACACGTTCACTGTAAATAATATATAATAATTGCTAGTAAATAACTTAAAGCTGAGCTGGAGCTATGATGAAAATGCAAAGTGGCATAAATTCAGCCTTAACTCTCCCAGTCTGACACGGGATTATCAGAATTCTCCCATCATTAGCACAACGAAGCAAAAATTACACTAATCATGTCACTGATGCAGTTTTGAAACCACATGATGTTTCCACAGTGAAGCTTGTTGCCTTTATCTGTGTGTTCACACCCTGCACACATGGGCCAGCCTCATTAAAGTTACAGAGGTATCTTTCAGAAAACATGTTGTGATTAAGACACTGAGGGATCACACAGGGGAAGCAGTTCAATCAAGCCTTGGCATAACTTTATAATTCAAAGGATGAACTTAACACAAAAGAGTTTGCTTCTCAAATTTGAGTCTAATCATAAAAAAATTATTGAGCTTTCTCCCTACCTTTGATTTCCAAATTAAAACTTTTGATTATATCTCTTTTTCCTGCAGCGGCTTGGACCACAGTGATTCTGTGAAGCTGTTTTTACTACAGAAAATCTTTCTCTGTTGATGAATGTTCTGGCCTTGAGGTGCTCAGGCGTAAAATTATCACTGTTGAACCCACTCTTTGTGGTTATCTTGCAAACCCACCAGAACTCCCTTAAATATTTTTCACACTGGATTTCTCACGGAGGTATGGAGGGGGGATGTGGGTTTTTGCTTGTATTCTATTATAAATGGATTTCTCTCGATCGATGGTATGTTTGATTATTTGAAGGAGGCAAGCGTTCAGCATCTCGCTCCGAAAAAAAACCTCTCTTGATCCAAGGCTCTGTGATAACTACACATTTTCAATACCAGTTTTATCTTGAAGCTTTGGAGAATCTATTACAAAGCAAAGCAGGAAAGAGAACAGACCGTTTCCTTGCTACTGGGAAGTTGAAACATCCCAGTCACTCTTGTAAAATCTGTTTTTCTTGCTTTTTTTTGAATATGTTCCGTCTCCAGGAAATGGCTTAAGGTTTCCCTTAGAAAGTCAGCTTCACCTTTTGACCACAGCAATCAAAAGAAGCGTCTTCCTCCTTTCTCCTGCAGCTATATTTAGAGGCACTAACGCTGCAGCTTGTGCACTTAAACACAACAAATGCAGCACTGGTCTTTCAACTTTATATGACTCACCGTCTTATGTCAAGGATGGAAGGAGAATAGAAAGTGTGGATGATTAATCTTTGAATCAGTGTTTTGAAAATTTCAGAATGGCCTGTCTCTCTCAACCTGCATTTCCGTGTTTTTGTTGAACTAAAGGTGAACTTATTAAACCTTAAAGCGTGTCTTTAAATAGCAAAACGTCTGCTCCCTGAATTCTTTTCAATTGAAAAGCACAATAACTGACTTTTGACTCGCTCATCACTTCCTCCCAAACCGGCTCCTCTCTGACTCTGCTTCATGCAGCTCAGCGGTGAGCACCACCTTATATTAAGCTTCAAAGGGCTCAAGATTATACTCAATATTAATGTGACTCTGCTCACACATGTAAGAATCTAAGATCTCTCTGCCTCTGAAAGCAAGGTGAAGAAAATTAGTCTTAAACTTCCCGGATCTCCTTCAACACTTTGCTCCTCTGAGGAATCTCCTGCCGAGAACGAACGCTATCATTTAAACTCGTGTTCAATTAAATATCAGGACTCAGACAGCTCTTTTTGAATACCAAGTGACTGGTAATTCTCAGTTTCAGTCATTAGTTTCTGCTGTAGACTCACCTACCTTACTTAATTAGATTAGTCTTAGCAGTCGTTTCAATGTCGCCCTTTCCACACAGAGGGTTTTTATATTGTGCTCTGATGAGATGAAACAAGAGGAGCTTTTAGTTTCTTTAATAATGGTGGAGACAGAAACCTGCTCCACTGTTAGCTTTTACATTTACTGAATCAAGACTTTCAGCAGTGCTTTCTGCAGAGGATACTTTCCAACTTTACTAATTATTCATCTCAAGCAATGACCAATTTTACAGTGTGTCTTTTGGATAATATTGGTGCCGTTGAGATTTTGTGCTGTCTGATTTCTAAAATGTCAAGTTTGCTCTTTAAAATAAACGCTAAAATAAATGTTTGTGTTTATTTTCAGCATTATTTCTTCAAAATAATCATTAAAACAAGAAAAAGGTGCTTTAAATAATGAATTCATATAAAATAATTCACTTTGAGTGTGACTGAGAAATCTGTGTCAATTGTGTTGATGTTGGTAACACAGTTGATGAACAGTTAATACACCCCATGTACAGACAATGCTGCGGCTCCAAATCTCTAGCCAGACTCTTCTCCTCTGTTGTGCCCAAATGGCGAATGAATTACCTAACTCTATCGATCCACAGAGTCCCTTTCTACTTTAAGAGACGTCTGAAGACTCATCTGTTCAGGGAACACTTAGACCCTTAATCTGAGCCTTCTCCTCTTTGTCCTCAGTGGTAGAATGAGTCACAAGGTCTCAGACCCAGCTCTTGGTGAATTTCCAGCACTGATTATTGAATGTTGTTGAAGGTTAAAGTATAGTGTTGCAGCAATTGATTGTGGTTAGTTGGCTACATTATTCTACATTATTGAAAAAATAAGCAAAAAAGAAAGACAGAAAAATCCTACAATTAATGGCAAATGCCAAATAACTTGTAGCACTTCAGGGCTCTACACTAACTTTTTCACTGGTAGCACTGGTGCGACCAACTTTCTTAGTTGGTCGCATCAGCACATGATTTTGTCACACCATTTATTTATTTATTTATTTATCAATCTAATTATTTATTTATTTATTTATTTATTTATTTGTGTGTAGTAACTCTAGCTATGATTTTGCTAAATATTTTACTGTAAATATGAAGATTGTCTGCAACAAGCTCTGGCTGACAAAACAGGTTATTTATTTTATGTAACTTTAAAAGAAGACAATAAAAATGCTTCTTAAATGAAAGCAAATCGTAACAACAGACATGCATGTGTGTACATATCAGGGTTATTATAGTTAACAAAAACATTCTCGTTGAAAAAATAAAATATAAAATAAAAACGAGGCTTTACATAAAACGATGACTAAAATTACTAAGTGAGTTTAAAAAAACGTCCTAAAATAACCTAAAATTATACAAAAAATGTCTTTAGTTCTCATCTTTGTCAATCTTTGTCAAAACAGCCCTGTTCCTATAAGATGCTGCAGATATTTCAGGAAAATATAGTAAAGATGACAAAAAATCCCCACTGTTTCAGTGCTTCATGACTCTGACGCTAACCCTGCACTGTATGCTGCTAAATTCTACCCTAGAGAGCATGGGCCACTTTCTGTCATGCACGCCTGTTTCAGATTTATGTGTCCAAACAGTCTGCTTTATTTTTTCCCATTTTCTCAGACTGCTCTAATTCTCCCTGTTGCACAAACCCCTCGCTGTCTCATGCAGAGGCACAAGTTGGCATTTGTTTACCATCTGGTGCCCTTTAGTGTCCTGTGAAGATTTATTTTCTTTGCTGTATTTGTTTTAAGAAACCCCTCGGTGTTGTTTTTATCCTTTCCATCACAGTTAACATTAAATGGGCTATTTTGTTGTGTTAAGGCAAAAAAAACAACTTAAATGAGTCTGGAAAAAGCTTCTTAGTGGGGGTACAAATATGAGCTAGTATTCAAATGATGTTTTTTATTCCTGAAACAAACTAAACTTTTGTCAAAGACAATCGTTTGCCTAAACCTGAACCCCAAACTAAAGCCTGGTTCATACTAATGTGTCAATCCTATGCCATAGTGGCCGACGCAGTTATGCGTCTGTAATACTCCTCCAAAACACATGAGGGCAGTATCATCTGTATGATCGTCAAATCACCTGTTTCTGGTCCTGTTTTGAAGCTCATTATGTCATACTGAAGCTCAAACCTGAATCAACAACAACTTTAAGAGGGAGGATAAAGATGAGACGCCAAAAGAGATAAGATAAATGGTTGATGTATGGTGGTTTTGGAGGTCTTGTAAATACACGAAACACGAACTGACTTAGCGGACCATTCACAGGTCTTGTGGTCTCCATCCTTTTAGCTTGTACTATATAATCCAGGCTATAAGTCACTCCGGGGTATAAGTCACATCAGTCTAAAAATGCGTCATGAAAAGGAAAAAACTTTTATAAGTCCTCCTGGACAATACGTTTAGGCCTGGTTAAGGCTGGATCGGTAAACCCTAATCCTGTTTGCATTTCTGCAGCCGACCGTGCACTTAGTGGTAGCCGGTGTGTAAGCTGGCCACCCATAGCCTCGTTAGTTACGTAAAAGCTTGGCGCCACAGCAGCATGACACAGTGTGCCCTGCTAATAAATCCAACAAAGAAGAAAAACGCAACACAGTAAACAAAGAGCACCAAGAGCAACATTGGAAGACATCCAGCAATTTGTCTTCTTTGTGATTGGTATGAGACTCTTTGTTACAAAGAACAATCAAGCTTTGTTTCAGAGAAGACTGTTTGCTGCCAGGAGAAATACAGCAGCCGCTGTCACACAGGAAGTGACGTTTCTTTCAACCAATCAACTGACTGAAGTGTTGTAGCCCCACCTTCTGTCAGATGGGCATGTCTGGGACCCCAACAGAAGGGGCCCAAAAAGTGGTATGTTGGGGATCTGACCAGGGATTAGTCAGTGGAAACAGCACAAAATGTGTACCGTACTACAACAAGCCAAACAACTTAGTCGAGAGTCGCAAGACCAGTCAAACTATGGACTTTGGTTGAAGGGGGTGATTCTCAAGCATTCTTGCAGATCCATAGAAGTGTATATTGTTCTGTATCAAACTCAGCCATATGTAGGGATGTGTACCAAATCAGGTACTTTTATAGGTAATGACTGAATCCTGCCAAAAGTACCGAGTACCAATTCACGTAAAATCAAATGGTACCATGTTTAGGTACCTAAACACATCCTTGTAACGATGAAGGGGTGGAAGAGTAGGCGATTTTCCATGCTGGACATAAACACAGCTAGGGATGGGTACCTTTCACATCTGAAACACTACGGTACCTAGGCCTGGTACCTGGCAATCAGTCCCAGTACTCAACGGTACCAATTTTCAATACTTTTTTGTGTTTATGTGCTAAAAAATATCATTTTTTTTAATAATCATTTTTAAACATTTTTCAATTTAACATTTTAATTCTTCAATATATATCCTTGCAATGTTGTGTTCATGTCCAGCATGGAAAATTGCCTACTCTTTCACTTCCTCTAAGTCACAAGGATGCATTTAGGTACCTAAAAATGGTACCTTCTGATTTTACATGAGTCTGTACCTGGTACTTTTGACAGAATTTGGTCAGTACCTTTAAAAGTACCTAATTCAGTACCCATCCCTAAACACAACATTCCAAGATTATATATCAAAGAATAAATATGTTAAATTGAAAAAAAAAAACTTTATTATTAAACATATTGATATTTTTTAGCACATAAACAAAAAATTACCCAAAGTTGGTACCGATTGCTAGGTACCAATTTTATTGTTTCAAATGTGAAAGGTACCCATCCCTAGCTATATGTGGTTTATTTCTTAAGTTTTTAATGGCTCCAACATCTCAAATGGCCTCTTCGTCATCCTCATCCATGTGAGGGGGCCTTCACCCCTGCCTGAGGTGATAACCGGCCACACACTGTCAAGTTGACAGAAGCTGTTGTGACCAAAAACAGGGCACAGTTTCTCTCACTTTCAATCAGGTCAGCTTCTTTTTGTTGCTGGTTTTCATTTCTGGTCCACGTAGCCCAACCAACCCCACTTTGCCAGCCCCTCTACATCCATTTTCTTTACTGCTCATCCCACTCTGGGTTCCAGGGGGCCTGTTACCAACCCCAGCTGTCATGGGCTGATTATATAAAAGTGTTCATTGTGTCACTCTTTCCACGTTTGTTCATGTGTTACTGATGTCTGTATTATGCCCTCACATTCTCTGGAAATTTACGCTCATGCCAAAAGAAATGATTACATAATGCATTATACATGTATAATAAATATTGGGAATACACATAATAATCACCGTGCCCCGGATGACTGCCCATATAAAGACTATTACTTATCCAACATTAATTTTAATAGCTGGCAAGAGACACTGAAGGCTAATTGCATTCTTTTGCTTCCACCAACTGTAAAGCCTCTCTTGTTTTCTTCATATGACACAAGAGGACAAGGAAGAGGACCAGAAAGAGGAAGAAGACGACAATAAAGAGGTGAAAACAAGAAAAAGAGAAAATCAATGAAGATAACGACAGAGATGATTGCGCCAAGGACAAAGAAGACAAAGTCTCTAACAAGGAGGAGAAAAAGAAGAAGTATTATCCTTAAAAATTCACGTTTTAACGCGCCGCTTTCTCCTCTGGTGAGGTTATATTGAAAGTGGATAAGGATTATAAGCAACCAAGACACAATGTGCTTCAAATCAAGTCTTGGGGATGAGTGAAGCAAACTTTTTATCCATGAAAAGAAATAAACCGCTTATTATAACAAATCAAGTTTTAATACTAAGAGCAATGGGCCATCTCTCACCTGGGACTGAAACAGCAATTTTTCTCAACTTAATTGGTACATGATAACGAAGTGATAAGACTGGAAAACACAAATATGAAACTTAATATTAAGATAAGAAAGCAGCACGATTAAACCAGATAATAGAAATCAAATGACACAGAAATGCCGCACATGTAAATTCAGAGTGATAACCACAAAGTGCATGAAATGTCATGTTGGAGAAGAACATTTGAAATCCTCTGATGCAGAAAATAAAATTATATGGCCTGTGTTATTACATCGTGTGTTTTGCTGTTTTAGAAATTGGAACGAGTGGCTAAGAGTATAAAAGTAATCTTCTATTTAATGTATTTCTGTTTTGTGTTTCTCTAGAGGTCCTATTTGTTCATACTTCGCTCTAATATGATGTGCGCCTACAAACCCTTTAGAAATCTGGGAAACCTCGGCGGACACCTTCCCCCTTTGTATTCACACTAATGTGCCTGCATGAGCAGGAACAGATGAGATGAATGGAACAGCATCAGATGAGTGAGAATAGACTTCAAAAAAGACATTATCATGGTTGTAGGCGTCAGGGGGTCAGTGAAGAGCAACACTAAGACAATGGAGTTGTTTGGTTTTTGGAGGCGGCAGTCCCCGAGGTGTTCAACGAGCACCAGGACCAAACAGATAAACTTTGTTTTGTGGCTTTGTGGAGGTTTTTGGACTGTGAATATGCAGGATCTCTGATGACTCAAGCCAAGAACTATTTTCCATCCCACTACAAAGACAGAGCAGTTTGAGCAGATTTTCCTTCAAGTCAATGCCAAGAGTCAAGCAGTACACTGCAGGCATTTAAGAATTAGTGATTCAGGTGGAATGATTTCAGTGGTAAGATCACAGACTTTAAAATAGATGGATGTCGTCTCAGTGATGTCACCCATCTGTTTCTGATGAAGACTTTTGATGCCTGTGGTCAGAGGATGCCATGAAAGAGACTGTGCTTACCCTTTATTCAAGTAAGGATGAGGTAAAAAGGGGGGAGGGCTTTAGCCTTTTTGAAGAAAGTTAAGGCTGATATTTTTTTGGGAATCTTGCAGGATGGGAGTCAATTTTACTATTAATCACGAGATTGGGATAAGGTAGAGGATAGAATGTTAACGGGAGCAGACGGAAGAAGGAACTAATCAAAAAAATAAAACATAATATGTGACATGTGCTTCTATTATGTAGTTTATTTCTGATAAGCCAACACTGTAACACAGGTGTAAACACCGCCGTAGAACCTGATGTGCTAAAAACTAATTTGCAACGCGAAGTAAGAAATAATGACCTATCTATTAAGCTGAAAAAAACTGGAGAGCTCTCTTGCTTGTTGCAGTTTTTATTTATGTATTTAACAGTTAAAACATAAAAGTATTGTCAATGCTTAATAGTAACAATTGCTCAATGGATTTTCATTTGGATAGGGGCAATAAATGGCTCCTGACTTTACCGCAGATGAACTGTACCTGTTACCTTTTAATTTTTAACAATTTACCGGTTCACTTAAAGTGCCCCTTTTGGTGATAGTGTAAGTGACAAACCAAAAACAAAAAGCAACATACACTCACTGCCCACTTTATCAGGTAGCCTTGCTTGTTCTGGGTTGGACCCCCTTTCGCCTTCAGAACTGCCTTAATCCTTGGTGGCATAGATTCAACAAGGTCCTGGAAACATTCCTCAGAGAGTTTGGTCCATATTGACATGATAGCATCACACAGTTGCTGCAGATTTGTCGGCTGAACATCCATGATGAGAATCTCCCGTTCCACCACATCCCAAAGGTGCTCTATTGGATTGAGATCTGGGGACTGTGGAGGCCATTTGAGTACAGAGAACTCATTGTCATGTTGAAGAAAGCAGTCTGAGATGATTCCAGCTTTATGACATGGAGCGTTATCCTGCTGGAAGTAGCCATCAGAGGATGGGTACACTGTGCTCATAAAGGGATGGACATGGTCAGCAACAATTCTCAGGTAGGCTGTGGACTTTAAACCATGCTCAGTTGGTACTAAGGGGCCCAAAGTGAGCCAAGAAAATCTCCCCCACACCATTACACCAGCAGCAGCAGCCTGAACCGTTGATACAAGGCAGGATGGATCCATGCTTTCATGTTGTTGAGGCCAAATTCTGACCCTACCATCTGAATGTGGAGCAGAAATCCAGACTCATCAGACCAGGCAACGTTTCTCCAATCTTCTATTGTCCAGTTTTGGTGTTGCTGTGTGAATTGTAGCCTCAGTTTCCTGTTCTTAGCTGACAGGAGGGTCACCCGGTGTGGTCTTCTGCTGCTGTAGCCCATCTGCCTCAAGGTTGGACGTGTTGTGTGTTCAGAGATGCTCTTCTGCAGACCTCGGTTGTAACCAGTGGTTATTTGAGTTACTGTTGCCTTTCTATCAGCTCCAACCAGTCTGTCCATTCTCCTCTGACCTCTGGCATCAACAAGGCATTTTGGCCCACAGAACTGCTGCTCACTGGATATTTTCTCTTTTTGGGACCATTCTCTGTAAACCCTAGAGATGGTTGTGGGTTAAAATCCCAGTAGATCAGCAGTTTCTGAAACACTCAGACCAACAACCATGCCACTTTTAAAGTCTCTTAAATCACCTTTCTTCCCCATTGGCTGATTATTACTACAAATATTTTTCATATAAGTGACTAAAAGACAAATTCCTGAGTTTCAGAGTGATGGCTGACTAGACCACGTATCCAAAATAAATACCTGCAGGCTGTAGAAGTGAAATCCATTCATTTGAACATGCATAAACCAGCTGATTTTCAGTCTAAGGTTGACCCAGAAACATTTATTTGAGGCCAGCTATGCAGGCCTTCAGGTAATGTCATAAATCCAGACACAACAGTGTTTGCTCTGACATATCTGAATAAATGAATACTCTTAAATTGAGTTTAACAAATCCAGTAAACATGAGTTGTCCTGTGGTGTAATTGGCAAAAGCAAAGTAAAAAGAAAATTCACTTTGCTTTTCTGCAAAATCTAAAAATGTCAACAGTCGTATGCTAAAAGAACTAATTACTCCTCTCATCTGAGGAGCTGGGGCCATTCAGTGTTTCAGTGTTTTCAACTCTGAAATAACTGCATTTATCTGAGCGAGTCTCTGCACCAGTTACACATCTGCAACTAGACTTTCACCAAACCAAAGGAACACAATTTAATTAAAACTTCAACACAATTTGGAGCAAAACTATACAAGAGTGATAATTTCGGTACATTAAACTTCTAAACCGTTCTGATCATTCTGCAGGGAAAATCACTGGCAGAAAGAAATGTTCAGTAACAAGAGCAAAACATTTTGGAAGTAAAAAGCAACACACACAAAAAAAGCGATAACAGCTGTGCTGTTTGTAGTCATAGCTCTGGCATTAAGAGAAAATATCAGCTCGGCTCAGAGAGAAAAACCATCCTAGAGAAAGAAATAAGCCGGGCTGCCTGCTTTTGACGAGCTTTCAGTTTCAGTAATTGTGCTGCTCTTCAGTGCTGTACTACAGAGGAAGAGAGACACAGACCTGACAATAGATTTCACTGCGAAAAAAACAAAGTAAATAGCAAGTCTTTTGTAAACAAACAGCGCTACAAAATGCCTGCTTCCATTTTATACATGGCTTAGCTTCAAGATGACTTTGAATTTAGCAGAAGTTTGATTCTTTTTCTGTCCGTCTCTCTTTTCTCTTTTGTTGGAAAGGTCAGAAAAAATAAGTCAGGACAAGCGTCCTTTGCTTGTTCTGCTCATGTGGGTATTTCACTGAGGGACAAATATGCATGTTGGTTTATGGTATGCATTGGATGGAAGATCTTTTGTATGAGCTAAATCTGACATGTTTTATACATGAGGCCTTGTTATCTGCCCACCCCATAAACACCTTTGGGATGTACTTGAATGCAGAAAGGCTGTGTGAAGTATCTGCCATACCATGACATGTGCCAGCTCCTGTCAGGTGGTCCAACAAGGTCTTGGCTATTGATTTCTATTAGAGCCGGTCAGATCGATCCAAATATCGCTGGAAGTAGTACCAACGTTGGTATTGATATTGAATAACACCAGTGTCAAAAGATCCATACTCTAGTTTAATCTTTTCTCCTGCATGGACTGACTGCTGCGGTTTTATAAAGTGGCAACCTGGCTGTGTCTGTGATGTTGCACCGGCATGTGGCTCAGCAGTGCATTATCCACTTTAAAAGTGCGCGTTACATAGGCCCATTCAAAAATTAGAAATTATGCCAAAACCTTAATATAATACATTTATCCAATTAAAAAGTGATATTTAAGATAATGTAAGATAGTTCTTTACTCATTTCAAAACAGGAAATGCACAAAGTTACACTATCAAACAAACAAGTGTATGGTGCAAACAAAATGAAAATAAAGATATATAAAGTAGGGCTGCAACGACAAATCGATGAATTGATAAAAATTAATTAGCAAAAGCAACAACAACATTTTTCCATAAAGGATGCTCTGTGCTGCGTCATTACTGTATTAGTTTCTCTTCAGTTTATTCTAGAGGTGTCCCAGTCCGATATTGATATCTGATATCGGTCCGATATCAGCAAAAAGCAAGTATCAGTATCGTATCAGAATGCATCTAAAATCTCTGATATAAGCAGTTTCTGTTACCCATTGGTTAAGAATAAATGGGTCAGTTTTTCCTCATACCTACTGTTGCTGACTACTGTTCTTTGTTTGAATAATATCACTTAATCAAGCCTTTTCTAACATGACAGACACACTACTAAATAAGTAATAAAAGTATGCATGTTTAATGCTGATATCGTATCGGATTAATATCGGTATCAGCCGATACTCAATGCTGCAGTATCGGTATCGTATCGGAAGTGAAAATGTAATATCGGTACATCCCTAGTTTATTCGTCGTCTTCATTTTTGTCGGATTATTTAGCGGTTGGCAACTGGCTGAAGGTGTATTACCGCCACCTACTGGGCTGAAGTGTAGATTACCTGGGCTGTGGGGCTGTATGCGTCACATCACAAATAAGTAAACACACAAATAACAACAGAGCTGGAGAAGCTGTTTATCCAAAAAAATCCCAGAGTTTGGGAGAATTTCACGCCCAATTCTCAAGGTGGGTGAGAATTTCTCACCCACCTTAAGTTTCTGTTCTTACTCCTGTGTCTGAAGATGGTTAAATTAAATATGTTTGACAATTTTCTAATGTGTTTTATTTTTGATACCCCTCACACGAAGCTGACAGAATGTTCATTATAATTCCATTTTGCCACTCGTATCTAATTTGATGCCTAATCAACTATTTAGTGTCTTAATCCCAGTGAATATGATGTAATCCCTCTGAGGAAAGTGCAGAAAAGCCGGGCCACAGCTAACCAAAGAGGCAGCGCTGTATCCATCACGTCCTCTGTCATAATCCGTCCCCCACATGTTGCAGTGGATTTAAACTCAAATAACATTCACTGCTGCTCTCTCCATCCTCAGTCTGAGCATCACCATTAGGGTAATGGTGTTCAGCTTATATGCGCGTTAAAAAATGGATTTAGGATCCATTAGCTTATTAGGCGCAAAATGACATTATCTCCCCTCAATGTGAACTCCGCAGCCGCCATTGGGAGATAAATTATGCCATAGCAACACCCCCTGATCTGTCAATCAATGCTCTTATCACTTTGTCACCCCGAGGGATTGCAATCAGCCATTCATTGCATGCTTCAAATAAGTGTAAGAGCACTGGCAGATCCGCGCAGCGTGTTTGTAGAGGGATTGATAGAAACGAGAGCAATATTCTGATGTATTGGAAATGTTTGAATACATGCGAGATGACTTGTAGAGGGACTGAAGACTGGATTTGCTGAGTTCTGCTGCAATCATCAGATATTGAAATAATGAAAACAGCTCATCATGGCTTGTTATCAGAGTTATTGGTGTTAAAAGGGTTAATTTCATCATCAATTCAAACAATGTTTGTTGATCAATTTATTGATCACTCAGGCCCAACATGCAGTGTGTTTGTTATTGTTTTCACCAACAGTTTAATCTGCAGTTAGATTGGAATCACAGTGATGGGAAAATAATGACAGTCTTAAATTTTGATTTTGATTGATTTTCTTGTTTTTGTCACCTCCTCAAACATGTCAGGCCTTCACCAAATACTCGTCTACTATAAGTTTGGCCCAGTGTAGTTAATTTTATTTGTTTAGTTTGTTTTTGACAGTCCACTTTGAATTACTGGGCAGGAAAAAAACACAAAAAACGCCTTAGCCTTGACAGCTAATTTCCAGTCACAGTCCCCGGCCAGTTGTCAGTGGGCAACTTAAAATGCAATCACAGTTCATGAAATAAAGACAGTATGATACTGTGACAACAAGCGGAAAAACACTCATAATAAAACATAAATTTCTCATAAGTCAATATCTAAGAGGGCAGAAAAGGGTTAGTTGTCACACTCTTTGTATCTTGTCACTAGAGGGCGCTGTCTCTCAAATTGTGGTATGGTAATATACAGAATTCGGATCAGAGATCACCAGGATCGTCTTTACTACACGAAAACGGTTTCAGGGTGAAACACAAAAGTGTTGATGCGTTTTGGCCTCTCGTTTACAAGGAAACAGCGTTTCAGCTGACCGATAATGCCAACTTTGAAACATGGCCTCCAGAATGGATTTTTCCTGAAAAGTTGCCAACACCGTTGCTGGAGTTTTCAGTGGAAATGCAATAGCATTCACCAGTACACCAGATGATTCTACTTCAGTGGAGATCTACCAAAAGCTGCTTCCAGACAAGACAGTTATAGCTCCACCTACAGGCCTGCCATGCTTATCACAGCGTTTTCAGTCCCTAAGCATTTCCGTGTAAACGCAGATTTTTCTTTCACTGCATTTTAGCATTTTCAGATGAAACGACGTGTAAACGGGGCCTAAGACAGCTTCACTTGAGGTGAGGGGACATTTATAGTTTTTCATGTCAAATTTTAAATAATTATCTCCTCATTATTTGTCTTCCAGACTTTCACACAACTGGTTTGTAACAAAAAAACAGTTATCCTTCAAAAAGTGTGAAGATTAAGCTTTAGCTTAGTTCAGTTGGGGTTGGTCGTCACATATTTATGTGACAACCATCCCAATCATTGGGTTGGTTTTCACAATGTGTCTGAGTGTCTTCGATAGGTATCTACCCATTACAGGATACACATTTGAAGCTACCACCTTAAGTTTCAATTATTGTAGGAATGACTACTGAAAGATGTTTTGATGTCCAACAATTCACACTTTAGTAAAAAAAAGTGATAACTTACCCCATTCTCCCCTATTATTCTATACAACCCCTCATTCACACAGAAAACTGACCATTTTAGCAAGCACAGCTGTCAATTAACATGACTGTAAAATGTAAATATGGACAAAACAAAGCTCCCATCACAGATAGATAGATAGATAGATAGATAGATAGATAGATAGATAGATAGATAGATAGATAGATAGATAGATAGATAGATAGATAGATAGATAGATAAAATGACTTTGCTCACTGCTCTGTGCTTTGCACAGAGGCAGAGCGGGGTTGTAATAATCCAAGAAGAGAGAAGAGGATCAGAAATTAGCTGACTGCTGACTCCTTTAATTAAAGGTTTACATATCAAACTTACATGTGCAGCGCCTGCCTGCATGCTAACATGGGCTGTCTTGGCTCCTGCTACGGCTTCTTTCATAACTCAGAGTGGATTTTAGATGGATACCATCCAAATAACATTGCTGATGAAGACCATATGTAATTTAATGCAACAAATTACTTAGAGAGTTGTGATGGGGGCCAAAAGGCACTCAGCTTCTGCACAAAGAAACAGATACAGAGACTAATCATGATGCATGATGCTTCTTTTTGTTTTCATGTGTTTTCACAGGTCGTTTCAAGCCTCTGGACTCTCACCCAGCATCGGCCTGATCTGGCTCCAGTCCCTGAAGAAGCCTCTAAGGGATGAGCCAGGAGCTAACAGATGCTGATGGTTGGGTTTTTATAAATCTTTATTTTAGTGACTGTAATAAAAGGTAGAGAAGGTTTCAATGAAGATTTTTCCATTACCTGTTTTGCTGATATTACTAAAACAAAGTGAGCAGACTATTATTGAATTATCCAAACTTTGGAGAAGTTAAAACCCGAGAGTAAAGAGTTAAATTTTACTCATTAAACTGTTTTCTGGTTATTAAAGCTGTTTGTAATTTAATGTCTCTTCATCAACTTATGAATTAACACACTTTTAGTGCAGCCACTTATAATGCAAACCAGGGCTTTGATATGAGGCACTTTCAACATTTTGTTCCTGATTTATAATGTAATATAACCTGTTTTTTATGGCTGCAGATTCTCCGTTTAAATCTTTACATTTTACAGACTGTTAAAGTGAAACTTCCAGTGTGGCCTTGGGAGGATGAATTAGGAATGAAATAGTGTGTCTGGGGTTAGCTGTACTTTAAATTGGAATCTCTCCTCTGCCTGCTTCATTATCACAACTTTCTCTTTGTGGCTGCTTGGAGGCTAATTAAGGGGGGGCAGCGAGAGCCAGAACACAAGACCCCACTGATGGAAATCAAACGAGAAGGACAGGGATGGGAGAATAGAGGAATAATCGCCCGTCTGATGAACGCTGACCGTGCCCTTGATGAATAGCTCCAATGCCTTCCTAGAATGGATGAGAGGCGAGCCAGACAAGTGCCAGGGACAAACTAGACTTTGTTCTCGGGAGAAAGAGCCGTAAGCCGGGTGTAGGAAGAACCAAGAGTAAGTAGAATCAGCTTAATTTACTGGCCTCAGTCTTAATACGTATCCTCCTACCCCTCACAGACACACCACATCGTGCAAATTAGCTTGCCAGAATTCATTCTTCCTCCTTTCTTTCAATTCATTTCACTGCTGCAGCAGCTAGACCTCGTCCTCGGCTGCTCTTCTTCCCCAGTTAACACAAGCAGTTTACTTACAGTGAGTCAAGCCACGTTTCAAGAGAAGCAATCCACTGACTCTCTATCTGCCAATTATGATCCTGATTAATCAACAAGTCATTTTATTCTAATTATCAGCACAATGAGGAAAAAGTAGTAACCATCTCAAAAGGATGAAAATCAGGGCCTTTAGTTCTCTTATGCTGGAGTGTAGCCTTGACTTTTCAGTGAACTGATGGATGTTTTATCACATTACATGTTTCAAAATAATACGTTCACCTATGGTTGTTACTTCAACTCTGTTGTATACACTGTAAAGTGCAAGGGTCTTCAACCTGTGGCTCTTTGATTCCTCTGCAGTGGCTCCTTGTAGCTTTATAAAAAATATTGTTGAAGTAAAGAATTGTTATTTTTCTTACAGAGGGTATTCATGATTAAAGACACTGACACTGAATAAAATCCTGCGTGAACATTTAGTTGAACTAAATCTTCATCCCATCAGTCAATAAAGCCTGCCACCACATGTGTTACAAAATCCTGCTCCTCACCTTCAAAGCCCTCCATAACCTCGCCCCGCCGCACCTCAATGATCTTCTCTTCATCAACAAACCCAGCTGCACTCTCAGATCTTCATCCTCCCCCACCCTCAACATTCCCCCAGCCTGCTTGTCCACCATGGGATCCAGCGCCTTAAGTCACTCTGCTCCCCATCTCTGGAACTCTGTCCCACTGGACAACCATGATATTGACTCTTTGACTGTTTTCAAATGGGGGGCGATATGGAAATAAAAAATCATATCACAATATTATTTTTGCAAAATATTGTTCACGATTTTATCACATTTTTTCATTTAGATTATTTGTATGATTCTCTATGTTATTTAACAGTATCAAAAACAATTTACCTGTTTAAAACCAATTTTCTAAATGGAAAAAAAGGATTAAAGATCATTTAAGATGGTACTGTTTGAAAAAAAAAATAGGTAAACAATTTATCAAACTTGTGCCAAGTAAAATTAAAATCACACAAAAGTGTTGATAGAAACCCCTCAAATTCTGTTAAAAGTACCAGGAATCAATTCACAAAAAAACAAAAGGTACCATGTTTAGGTACCTAAATGCATCTTTGTGACTGTGAAGAAGTAGAAGAATAGGCGATTTTCCATATTGGACATGAACACAGAATTATAAGGTTATATATTGAATTGGTTATATATATTAATTTATATTTTTTTTCCCACATTAACACAAAAAATAACTGAAAATTGGCACCATGGAGTACTGATACCAATTGCCAGGTACCAGGCATCAATACCGTTTCAGATGTTAAAGGTACCCATCCCTATGCATCATGTAAGTTCTTAGTTTTAAGTCGTAGTCATTTTATTTTGTTCAACTCAAAAGGAATAACAACTTGAACACAAAAGTAAGGTGCACACTTGCTACATAAAAGCTAGCTTGTCAAGACAGCATATCAGTTGAGTGGGTTTCACTTGTTTTTTTTTTCAGGTAAAACACTTGTGTCCTGTAAAATCCAATTAATATTGAAAGTACAATAAACAGAACCAAACATCAAGAAAACCAACTTTTAAAAAACACTCCTGTCAAATACGAATGTCACCTCAGCCGTGTAAACTTAACTCCACTTAAGCTGGTTTTCATTTTAAGTTATGTAAAAGACTTCACTTTCACAAGGTTAAAAAATCAACATGCTGAAAAGCATAAAGTTAAAATGTAAACTTATTGCTTTAAACACTTAAAGTGAATCACAAAAATCTGAGTTTGAAAAAAATTCACCCCCTGTACAGTTTGTGCTGATAGAGAAATCAGCGTTTTAGACGCAAGCTGTTTTTGAAACAGGCTCTAAATATGTTTTAATGCAGTAAAAGTGTGTTTTTTAATGGAAACACGCATTAAACTTCCTGATAAACCTAAAAGAAACCTCAGGTTGGTGCAGTCAAAGCAACACAATAATCTTTTCTGCTGCTGAAGCGCAAACAGGTGAATAAAGAAAGTTGAAGGACTCTCATGTTAAGATCTGGAGTAATGTCTCATTCATTTCCCTCTTCTGTTATAATCCAGTACAGAATGCTGCAAGAGCTGCACTTGTCAACAAAGCTGGTAACAATCCTCCTTTCTAGCATCAAATTACCAGTTTAGATTCAACTTGTTGGAAAAATGAACACTTGGGAATAAACCAACTTGTATTTCAGTTTTTATTGTTTCACCCTCTTTCTTTCTGTTGGAAAACGTTAAAACCCCATCTTAACAGTCAGACAGTAGGGGGAGCTGTAAGCGTTTTGCTTCACAGTCAGTGAACACTTGCAGCGCCCAGTTTAATATGAAGTCTCCGGTCATGACAAACAGCCCGTAACGGAAGGATGAGCGGTTTATTATCACTTCAGCCACAGTAAATCCTAAAAGATTATGGATTTTACATAAGTGGTTGAGTAATGAGTCGCACATACAATAACAGATACAATAGCAGATATGTTTCCTGTCAACCGACAAAAGAAAGCTAATAAATACACCCGTGCTCAGAGCTCTGCTTGTGTTGTTTACAGGAAGGACAGAAACAGAAAGCGATGTGAGCCTCTCCCCCTCTATTCCTCCCTCTCATTTCCTGCTCCAGGAGGTCAATCTATCACTTAGAGTTTCCTTTAAATCCCTTTTGACAAGTGACCTTGCAAAATGGCTTTTGTCAACATCACTGCATTGTAATTCAGACTAAATGACACGGCTATGACTGTGCCAGTGCAGCATCATTCAAATTGGTCATCTAATCTAATACAAAAGTCCACTTTGTTAAATAAAACATGTCTTGTGCCATGTCTGAGTGGAATAAATCCTCCAAGGCAAAAAGAAAGTCAAAACAGAAGTAGAAGAAGACTTTTTTGTTTGAGGACACGGCTTTGGATTCAAAGGTTTTTATGTCTGAGGCCTGCAGGGGGAGCTATGCCGGGTCCCAGACAGGCGGAGCTGCTGTTTGATCAGCACGTACATAAACTGTTATCTTTGCTCATCAAAGCATTTCCAGACACAATAAAAACCCAATCAGGCCAAAAGCCCAGGATGTCAACCAACAAAATCTCAATTCACCCAACATTTGGTTTTATAATTAAGCCAAAACACCAGAGAGAGCGAAGGCAAAGGACGCCTATACATTTGGGTTGATGAGAAACAATAGCTGCGTACTGTGTTGATGAGATAGGAGAGCAAAATTTACATTTCCTGGATGGAGAATTTAAAGAAGAATGGATCATTTGTCAGGAAAACAGAAGTAACAGAAAGGCAAACACAAGAGGAGAAACAAAGCAGTGGCTTTTGTCCATCATCCCTTGTAAGAGACAAGCCTGACTACCAAAGAGTCTCATTTGAATGGCATTACAGTTTGTTTACTGCTCTTGAACAATCCCCCTTTCAATAGATGTTCTTTGTTGGTATTATTCTAATCTCCTGGAAATACAGTTCTCAGAAGCACACAGGCTCTGATGAAAAGACTGTTGTGATGGATACAAAGACCTGCTATAATCTCTACTGTAAAAAGTGAGTTTATGTGAATGCAAGATCATTTACGCTGACTCACATTATTTATAAAGAAGCCTGTTTGCTGACAGGAGACATGAAAGACGATGTTAAACACACAGTCATCCTCGTCAAAATAGCTCAATGATGCTAATATCAAAGGCATATTCAGAATTACTCTGTAGAAAAATTAAATCAGCTGGTATAAAGGAAATATCCAGTACAGCTGTTTGGCATTGACAAAGATTTGGCAAAGGGAAATAAACCAGATTTCAGTATACGATTTTTAGGGATGGAACAGTTAATGAAGAAATCCCGAACCGTTCGGTTTCCCTCACTCGGTTCAGGGCACGTGTGCTCCGTCCGGTTTGTGTCTTTCTCTTTTCTTCATTTTACAGCTCAGTTTGAAGCCAGGATGTAGCTCTGATTATAGGTATGTGCAACACCTGGCGAAGGATACAACGAAACAGTTGTGGGGAGGTGTGTGTGTTGTAGAGATAGACCAATAACGATTTTTTGGGGGCCAATACCAATAACCGATATTTGAAACCGATACTAATTTGCAACCAGAGTGAAAATATTGATGTAAAACATTTTGAACAATACAAACTTCAACACTTACCTGCAATCAAACGCCTTCAAGCATATGTTTATTAAACAGCTCCCAGGCTCAGCAGCATGTTTTATAAAGGAAAATGAAAACATAAAAAAATAAATAGCTGAAGTTTTCTACAGTAAATAAAGTTTTCCAAATTTCTTTGCAACGGCAATAAAACTGGACAGAATTGAGTTTGTGCTGCTTTTTACAGGCATGTAATGCAGCTGATTTGTTTTCTGTTTAGGTTTACATCACTGGTTTTAAATGACCATCTAGGGCTTCCACAGTGTAGACACAGAGAAATTCTGTGCAGAGAAGCATCAGAGCCAAAACAACACAGTTTTGAATGGGTTTCATATCGGCCGCCGGAATAAAAAAAAAAGGGCGATGCCGATATGCCCTAAAATGCCAAATATCGGCCCCGATAATCAGCCTGGCCGGTAATCAGTCTATCCCTAGTGTGTTGTTTGTTTACATGACGAGCGGCTGTCTGGGAGCACTTTAGATTAGATTTCAGACCCCTCTGGCAAACTTTTTAAAGACAACAAACCTTTGTACTTTTCTGGAGTTTGGAGTCTGACGTTGAAGCGTTTTGAATCACCTGAATGGTCAGTGTGTGCTTCATGAGCCGCTCCCCTATCCAAAACACAGACAGTCCTCACTCGCAACAGATGAAATCACACAAGTGTGTCTCATCATGGTCACTCCTGCCGGTCCTAAGCCCAGATAAAGGAGGACGGTTGATATTTTGACATAACAACCAATAAGGGACAGAAAAAAGTTAATTTGCAGTTTAAACATATTCATGATGTTGTGCTTTACCTGCTTTCTGTCTTGCCCACGTTATTTCTCTCTACTAGAGTCTACGACAATAACATGCTAATGGATTGTTCTGCAAATTAGACAGCAGCACCATTTAGTGGCTTTTAGTGACTTCTGGGACACCCAATAGAGACTTTCCTTACTGAGGAGTTGAAACTAGCAATGTGTCACTCAGCTTTAATGATGTTAGAAATTGGAAACAGCCTCATTCTTTCAGGTTTTTCATGACTGTACTTGACAGAATTGATTAAAATAATCTGTTTATGTTGGATTATTAGGGTATATGGTACAAATAAAGGTGTTAAAAACAGCAACAATGTACACCGAATCGAATACTGTGATTGCAAAACCATGATAGGAACTGAACCGTGGATTTTGTGAAACGTTCCATCCCTAATATATATAAATTGTGATGATTTTTATCAGTGCGAAAGATAAGTATAATTAGGAGCACTAGTCCGACCAGGGGAAAAAATCTGGTATAGCTTTTTTCCCTTTCTCTCTTGTGCTTCCTCTTGTGCGTGCCCCCGCCTCCCTGCATCATTTCTGTATTATTGCAATGAATTTAATATGAATAAACTGTGTGTAAATATGTTTAAAAATGAGAAATATGTCTGCATTTATAGTTGGTATATAGTATATGTTTACGGACATGTTACCAAAAGTGTTGTTTAAAAGGGAATAACTGTTCTTAAATAAAATACGTGCCGTGTTACATTGTCTGGGCTCCTTGCTTTTCAGTGGATGCTCCCAAAGTCTTTCCTGGTGCTACTAACTTTTAAATGTGCGAGCACCAGTGCTACTGAGAAAAAAGGTTAATTTCGAGCCCTGACAGAAAAGTTGGAAAACAATCCAGTCACAACAAAACCCCTAAACAAGTTTTTTCAAACCTGGATGGTTTATCCCAAAAGTAAAGACTCAAACCTTGAAAACTGTAAACACAAGCAACTATCCTGCTTATCTATTTGTCATCGTTTACATTTTCCACACAGAGATATGTTTAAAATATGCAGATTATCTCTGTTACCAAATGGGAGATGGAAAATAAAAAAGCTGTTGTGCGGCCCCTTGCCAGGCGCAGAGCTTGGGCTGGTTGTGTGATTCATATCAGCCTGCCAGGTGGACAACTATCAAGTCTGCAGCATATCTTTATGTAATCACTACAATCATGCAGAGGGGGACGTATATATTGCTCTGTAATGTAATGCATATAACTATGGGTATATAACAGCCCTCTCAAAAGAGACAGTCTTCTCAGGAAATGATAGCATCTGTTCTTTGTTCAAATGCCGATAAAAATACACCTGATAGGAGCAGGTTTGGTTCTGCATTGTTAAGATACAGCATAAAGCTGAACAGAGGCAGGAGTCGCTTAAAAAACACTTCCACAACATGCAGTACTCGCTCTGTTATGTGAGCGTACCTTTTCTGTTCACTGAGCTTTTTGCCTGATGGGAGCGGACAGATCTGCCAACACAACATGGAGGAAAGCCTAGTTCTTCCCATGTCCGGGGACCTGACCTTCACGACCCAACAGAAGACATTTATTCATCCAAAATGTGAAGTTTTATCGCCCTTAGCTTGGTTCTTAGTGTAGCAACAAATGGTCGCTGAAATACAAAGAGGTCGTATGACTCAACAGTAGTTTTGGAAAGCTGTGGCAAACACAGGCTTCCTGCTGACTGGGGCAGCAGAACAGAAAATGCACATATGGGTTGTTGTGCAAAGCGAAGCCAAACGATGTATTTTCTCATTTTGTTTGCAGGTCAAATAGGAGAAGAGAGACTCCAGCCTGAGTGTCCTAACTCCAAATGTTTAAAACTAATCAAAGGGCACTTTGTGAATTATCATTTGTACAGCCAATGAGCTGAGACCACTCTGCCTCGGGTGGCCAGATCAGGCACGTGTGCTCGCAGCAACAATGCTTTTAGAAACACTGTGTGGCACACAAACCACTCTCACAGAATGAGATTGCAGTTTGTTGCAACATCTCTTTCGAACAAAAATCTGCTTTGATGATGCATAAAAAATCACTTTGAAGGAAAGAAGGTGTAGTTGAAGTGTAATAGCATAACTAGGGGGGTCTTTTAAACATTTCATTAGATCAAATATTCAGAAAGTTGAAAAGAAGCCGGGTGGAGGCATGACAGAATAAAACCCAGGTTGAACTCCAACTGAAAAATTGTAATAATCAAGACTTTTATTACTGCATTGCGCATAATGACCGCCGTTTATCTTCAAGGGTATAACAAGGTTGATCAGCACCAAAGGCTCAGTGGTCACTTTGCCAGGAGCTGAGACTTTTTTGTTTTTAAAGAGTCATTTTCATCATGCACTGTTTAAAACTTACTTATCTAAGATGGATGAAAGTAGCCAGAGGATGTAAAAAAAAAAAAAAGCCTGTACAGTTAGTTCATATAATATCATATACAGTACAGTGGTTACTTATGGGATAGATTTTTATTATGACCTTGAGATTTCTGCTGCCTTCCATGGTAATCTAATCTGAGCAGACCTGGAGGAGCAGAGTGGAGACGCAGCCGAGGACGGCTTCCCACCTGTTAATCCAAAAGACAGGCTAAAGGAAAAACGGTGCTTCTTTAGAGGGAGAAACTTGATTCTTCTGATTAAAATTCTGTTGTTTAAAAGCTAAAATTTCCTTCCTTTGATGCAGAATTTTGTCCTTGGCATTTTTGTCCAGTCTCTTCTTCACATCCATCTCTTTCTTTGAGTCCCCAATTTTCCAAGCCCCAATAAAGTCTAAAGCTGGCCTCATTAAATGACTTTTAAGCCAGATTCAGAGCCCACTTTGCTTCCTGAGTTGAATGGACTGTAAAAAAAAATGGACGCCATCTTGCTTGGCTCGAAATGAGGTCGCCACAAAAACTGCTCCCCCTGGTGGCTGGCTGTAGCATAGGTCAAAAAATCCATCTCCCCAGTCATTCCAGATGGGCTGTGGTCAAACTTTAAAAAATGAATACACCTGGTAGAAATGTTTCTCACGTCTGATTGTTGTGGTGATTTGAAGACATCATTTGGCTGCCTTGTATTCAAGTCCTCTTTTTTTCTGAAAAGTTTATTTTTTACGTCATGTTTAACGATGATTGACAGCTGACAGTCTTGTGGGTTTTTTGGGGGGAATTGTAAAATATGTTGGGAGGTAGAGCCAAGAAGTGATTAGACTCTCAATAAAATATATATATATATATATATTTTTTTTTTTTTTTGTCACCCGGCTCCACTCAGATTCTCCCAGAATCCCTCACAGTCTCTACTGCGCAGACTCTGGCTGCACAACTGCTGCCAATGGCGGCGCCTGTGACGGTATTTTGGCTTCAAAACTGTACAATGATAAATGGCAGAGCCACGCTGTCCACTCTATATACTGTACCGCGACCATTGTACAAGTTGTCATGTAAATGTTTTAAGATGTTAAAACCAGTATGTAATTCTCCTTTGAGTATCACTTCCTTCACTTTCCACGCCCACTCTCAAAACTCTCCTGTGGACACGTGTTTTTGCATCAGGAAAGGAGGTAAAAAATCTTGTCAGTGAAGGGATGAAGTTTTGTGATGCAAATTTTGAAAATCCAACTGAAATATAAAATATTGTGTATGGGGATATAGCTCAAAAAATATCAAGATACTGGTTTTAGGCCACTTTGTGCAGCCCTACCAGTGGTATCTGATTATTTGGAGTCAATGTGACCTTTTTTTTTTTTTAATACCGTTCCTGGCCTCGTCTGAGCTCCACACTCTGGCATCGTCTTCAACAGGATGTTACAAGTCACGAGCGTGGCAGCCAACGTAAACAAAATAGAACCCAAAGCTAAGTGGAAAGATTTTCTAAAAGAAGATAAGCTTGTGGATTTTTTTTGCCCAGAATTCTTTGCGTGTTTTTGTAGCTGCATGACAGAAAACACCCCAGAACGACCAGCTGACGCAGCTGACATATCGCTCACCCTCCAGCTCTGTTAACTTTTGAACTCATGTTTGATAAAACAAGTTTCTGTGAGAACTCAGAGTATTTTTTAAATGAAGGATTGTCATTTTTAAAACAGATTGAGATCTTGAAGTCCTGTAGTGTGTGGCTGATTTTAGCAGATAGTTTATTCATCGTAAGTCTGCTCAACTTTTCTGTCCAAAGAAAGTTTTTCCTGCCACATGTCGCTCCAGATGGATAAGTGTTTCCTCTGTTTATAAAATAGCAAAATGTAAAGTCTAGACTTGCATTTCTTGTTGAGCGTCTTGAAATATCATTTTTTTATGAATCTATTCCAAACAAAGAAAGATTGATGGACTTCTGTCTGTTCTGATACTCTGCAGACAGTACTGTGAGTGATCTGAAGTCAGGATTTGGGACATGCATTTCAAGAAAAACCATTTCTACATCAAAAGCACCATTCCCTGATTAACTGTTTTACCAGTGAAAGTTTTCTTTCATTTATCCATCCAAAGAGGCAATACATATAAATCAACAAGTCAGAGTCAGCCATTATGCTAATGTTAAGTAGTCCCTGACAAGTCAGATCAGAGTTCATAACAAAGAAATTAAAAAATATGGATAGATTACGTTTATTATTATTTATTTATTTTTTATCTGTATATGTAATTAATTATTTATGTATGTTATATTATAATAATAATAATAATAATAATAATTATTATTATTATTATTATTATTATTATTATTATTATTATTTATATTATTATTATTATTATTATTATTATTATTATTTATTTTATTTTATTTTATTTTTTTTTTTACTGTAATTGTTTCACTTAACTCTTCTAATTCTTGTAACGGTATTTTATTATCAATTTATTTTCAAGTTATTATTGTTATTACTATTACTTTGTATGTGTATGTATGTGTGTATAGCTTATTATTTTCTTTTCCTTTTTTCTAAATATTTTAAATATTCTATTATTTTATTAAATTATTTTCTGTCTTCTTTTTTTTTTTGAAAAACTTTTTGCAGATATGGCCTTATTTTGGGGGGGGGTTTATATGCGTATATTTCTACGATTATGTATGTTTATAAATACGCATACCTTTATTTTTCATAATGATATGATTTTCCAATGTGAAAATGCACGCATTCATTGTAACGAATGGAAAATTTTTGGTAACTTTGTGCCAAAAATTCAATAAAAAAGAATGTTGAAAAAAAAAATATATATATATATATATATATATATGGATAGAGACAATAATTTTGATAACATGAAAACGAAACACAACACACTACACTTATGTCACTGATACAAACGGTGAAAAACAAGCGTTCAAAGTGCTGGAATGAGCCCCTTTACTCTTTTATAGCATGACAACATGCAAACAAAAGCACATAAAGTTAATCCAATCACATCTCGTAACACATATTTCTACCGAGGCAGAGACAGAAAGAGTGGAACATGCAGAGAAGTGCTTTCAGTGCTCTGTTATTAAGGCACAGCACTTATTCATTGATAAAGCTCTGTGTCATCACATTGAAGCTGTAAAGATTTTCTATTTACAAAGCCGGCTGTGAGCAGGGGTAATGGGAATGTTTGCAATCTATTTCTCACTTCAATTTCTCCAGGGAATTCAATGAACAAGGCTCAGCACACTTGATATGCAACAGTCACTTTCATTCATTATGGGTAACTATAGAAAAGTACCTGTTATTTGCTTTGAAACTTATTTCAGACTTAAATATAGAAAAACACTTTAGAGAGACATTCTCGCTTTGAATGAAGAAATATCTTTATAGAAAGCAAAGGAGGCTTTCTGGTCTGTTTATGCCTCTTTTTCAGATCTTTACATCAAACAGAGTCTGCTGGGTTTACAGTAGTAATCATCCTGTCACAGAGTATTCCAGTTATTTTGATACTATCAGTGACATTAACAGCATTAAGGGTGGAATTGCCCTTCAGGTTATAGGTTTCATTTACTGCCAATACAACAGGTACTGCTTTAGTAATTCTACAAAGAGCAAAAACCAGAAACAGCTTCACATGATCGAGAAAAGGTCGTATTTTTGAGGTATACTCTTATAAGATAGAAATAAACACAGTGAATACAGCCAGTTTGAACCAAAATTAGCTAACGCCATTGATATCTCAGCTTGTTTCTGAGTCACTCTGTATTTCAGAATAGGTTTCCTTGACTTTTCAATTTTCGAGACATTTCATTCTCGTATTACAGAAGATTTTATCAGTATTTCTCACACATAGACCATTACTGTCATCCAACCGCAATCAATGATTTAGACGCTCTCTCATCACTCTCTGGCCCCCAGGTCTGATAACCGGCAGCACCTGACACGTGCTCCACAGGTGATGAAAGACACACGAAGAGATCCTTCAGAACAACCCTTCTGCTAGTACATTGATTGAGGTGTGACCTCCCAGGCTGATATATGCCTTCCTATGCAGCTGTTTGAAAAGTTATGTGCAGCTAGAATTTGTAGCCTCACAGTTTTGGAAAGAGGACAGATACCAAACATCATTTTTCCATCAGCAGCTGAGACGATGATGTAAAAAAGTGCATTAGAAACAGTAAGTGTTGCCAACTCAAGCAACTTGGTTACTTTTTTTAAAGAAAAACAGCGCTAACCAGAGCAATAAAACAGCCAAAAATACAAACACTGATCCAGTATGTCTCACAAGAGCAAGGCTAGAGCCACAAAATTCAGTACAAAACTCCACTTGAGTCCAAGTCGATAAATAACTAACCTCAACCTCAACCTGAGCTGACTATCCTGTCATTACAGCCTCTCTTTAACACACATTAAGCATGACCAGAACTTTAAAAGTGGCTAGAAAAAGTCATAACTCCATCTATTTGAATGCAAGTTGTATGGAAAAGACTGAAAAGCTTGGCTAGCTGCGTCTTAGTTGCATTTTGTTGTTGCATTTCACTCATTAAACAATCAGTATCTTCAGTAAACTCCCAGTTAGCCCATAGCTTTTTGGCTATCTTAAGCAGCTCACAGCCACATTACTCCACACAAAACTCCAACAAAACACTGCATTTTAAATAGACTTTTTAACTCACCCATTGACGATTTTGGTCCTCATGAGCTGATGAATCCAGCTGCGCAGCGGCTGTTCACCTCAAACTGTAACATCCAGCCATCCAGCTTCAGCCTCACCGAAGAAAGATAAATAAGTCCTCTGGTTCAGCAACAGTTAAATGTTGTCCTCCGTTTGTTGAAAGTAGTCCTTTTGCTGTCAGCTTGAGTTCACAGCTGAGCGCCAAAGTGCTGTAAGCATGCGCTGTTCATACTCCTCCTCTCTAATGAATATTCAATTAGCCATGTGCTGCTTACGTTGACGATAACGGCGTCGGAAAGTGCGGTATAATTCAGTAGTGCTGTAATAAAGTAAAACCATCTCTGTTATCTCCTCTCAGACCGCTATGGGATAGTTTTTTACAGCCATAAAACAGAAATACTTGAATTTCTGTTAGTTATTCTCATTTAAACGTATGCTAGGTGTAGAGCTTTTTACCACATTAATGGCGGCTCGTCAACTCCCGGTGTGCCTCAGGATTCGTCTTCAGTTGTCTCCCATTTCAGGGACACAGCTTGTATTATTCTGTCAGTCCATGCTTTCAAGTCCCAATCCTAGACTGTATAATTAGTAGATGTAGTCTCCCCGACGCTGCCCGTCTGTTTCTGAAAGTTTATCGAAGCAAATTGGCTCCGTATTGGAAGTGACGCGGGCTTCGAGCTCCCCGTGTAACGGTTACAGGGGGCCCGTCAGTCACGTGAGCTGAGCTGAGCCTCTGATTGGGCGAGCTCGCGATTTGAATATCCTCTCAACTGCCAAGTTAAAAAAAAAAAAAAAAAAGAAAGGAAGAGAAACAATTCACCACCAGTGCTGTGTGTGCTGACAGTGAAATTAGTGAGTCAGACAGGAGACCTTCTTGTACCAGGCTGTAAATGTGTTTGTTACATCTGTGAAAACGGCTTTTTTGGCCTGGTGTATACGCGACTTCCGGTACCACCAGCTTTAAGCTAACTCAGAAATTCACAAGTTGAAATCTCCGACTTCTGACCTGAAAGCGTTCCTGGCAAATTACGACTTGGGTACAGACGCAAGGAATTCTGGTATGTTATTTGAGTGAAAAGGAGGGGGGTGACGTCGCATAAGTTAACAGAAGCTTTGACTTTATATTTTACGGTATTTTTTGTTGTACTGAAATGTATTTTGTATTGATTAATGCATTGAAAAAAAGCTAAAGCCAGAGCAGCTGCCAATGATGTGTTCACATTAGCAGATGCGCAACATTAGCTTGTTTAGGCAGTGATATGACATCACAAATCACAACTGCGTGGGAAGTTATGAGTTTGGCTGCCTTTCCAGTGCACTTTCAAGAGTTATAGGCGGGAAAAACATGAGTTACGGGTTTGCCTGGAACGAAGCATAACACTCGAGAAAGGGCAGATTTTAGCATTTCTGCATTGTCTCATATTTTTGTTTCAGGTTGCTGTTTGGTTCAAACTGAGAAGGCTGAACAGAAGACGAAAGACCCACTAGATGGCGACAGGACCGCAGCGGCATACATCATTACCCAGAATGCTTTGCAACTGAACAACAATGGTGAGTTATATTGTGTATTATATTCATATATTATATAAAGCGATATTACTTTATTGAAATTTATAAAACCTGAGTTGTCTGTAGCATTTTTAAGCTAGCGGTTTTAAAGATGATACAAATGTTTATCAAACAAAGTCCATTAGTCATTCAAGTCGTCATGCACCATCACCTGCTGAGTAATGTAAAGGTCATTTAAGCTCTCAGTTAAGCTTGTTCATCTAAGAGCTAAGATTCAAACACAGAATGAGTCCTGCTTTAATAGTCAAAAAACGACAGTAGATACTCGAGCCAGGAGCTGAATCTTCTCACTGAACAGCCAAATCTGATTTTATTAGTGTAACTAGAAGCTAACAAGGTGCTTTTCATACGTTTCCTTGATGATGTGTGAAACCACAAGATACAGCTTAATAAATGTTTTTTAGCAGGTGTTAGAAATTCAGTGTGAATTTACACTTTTTTTCAGGCATTTATCCCCAACGACCGTTTTTGCTGCATACACTCAGTGAATTTGGGCAGTACATGCTGGGCCATCATGACAGATACAGTTAATGAGTTCACATCTTACACACAGCAGGACATCGGTGTGTTCTGAATCTGACTCTCTAAGTTAATCTCCATATCATTAACGCCGTCCGATCAGTGATGCAAACAACACAGCCACAGATGTAAATCCTGCTCGGCCGTATCCAACCTAAAACTCATTTAAAGTCAATGCAGACTCTCTTATCAAACTAGCTGCAGCCTGGTGTCAGAGCCTCGGTGCAGCAGCAGTGACTTCTTCCTCTCTCATCCCTGCCTGACTGTGACCGACTGAGCCTTTTGTCTCGCTAGTAAAATCTCTTCTCAATCAATGTCCCCTGCTGTGCTGAATCACACAGATCCTGACTCATCCAGCCTTATGACCAATTTAGTTTCAAGATTATGGCCTAAACAGTCTATTGACTCCTTAAATGCATAGCCTTCACTCTGTCAACTATAATCTCCGCCTGTTCACCCTGGAGCGTATATATTTCATGAGAAGTGTTTCTTATTTGCCATCAGAAATAAGTCAGTGCCTGTACAGACTGTGCTTTAAAGTCAAATTAGCTCATTAGCCAGGTTTAGTAAGACACAACTCTGCTGTCTTCATTCAAAAATATAAAAAGTTTGGCAAATAAACCCCCTTTTATCATCCTATTAGTGTGTTTGTTGTGTCAATATAAGACATTCAGCTGTTAGTTTTTACTCTTAGAAAGCTCCGACTGAATTCTTTAAACTCTTAAACGCATAATTACATGATAAATTGAAAAGGACGACTCGATTTAAGAACAGAGAAAAATATAGCATTCCTGGTTTTATCTGACCACCAGCACAAAGCGGTGTTTTTAAGAAGTCTGAAACATTGTTTAAACATCCTTTGAAAATAAATTCCTTTTCAGTTTTTTGTTTTTTGTTCCACTTACAAGCCTTATAGTCCTATTTGATTGCTTGCCGCTCTCCTCTCATCCAACAAAAAAGAATGGCTGATTGCTTTGGGGCAGACAAAGTCCCACAGAGTAGCTCAATTATTGACTTTGCTAAGTCAACCTTTAACGTACAAATCCTGCTCACACTCTTGTCCTTGTGGTGGCCGAGGGCCCACTGAAGGCACGCATTCAGCTCACAGTCCAGCAGACATTAATTCCTCTCAATCTTCACACTCAATTTAGTCTTGAATGTTCCTGCCAATATGGCTGAGCCATGGAATTAGAAGTGGTAAATTATACAAATAACCCCCTAATAGCATGCTGTGGCCCAAACCAAGTGAACCCGCCAACGTGGCAGCGATTTGCTGCGTGGCTAGTGAAATGGAAGGGCAAGTCCAATCATGTACGTACATGTGCTCAGTGAGCAGGCTATGGCTGGATAATGAGGAGCGGTGCCCATAATGCCCAAGTATCCTCAGTGTCTGTTTGTTTGTCTTTTTTTTTAAACTCTTCAGCTGCAATGAAGACTCACCAAATGTGTCAGCAACGGCGCAAATCAATTCAGCACTTCTTCATGACGGTGTCAAGACATGAATGCCGGGAGAAATACTGGTGTGAGACAGACAATAGACGGGGAAGTGAGATGTAGCTCATAGTAGCAGCCAAACCACAAGCAACCTTGAAAAAAAGGGGTTTGGAGGTTTGTGAGGAGAAGAAAAAACAGTCCAGAAAGTATTTTGGATTTTTCATGGGGATAATGAAAACTATGCAGATTTCATGTGTTAATGTTGGAATTATCTGTCAGTGAAATTCACAAGCTAAATATTTCAGTCTGCTTGTCGTTGCAAAGTTTTGTGGCTGGTACGTGATGATGAGGGACATCAATAATGAATTTGACATTACGTCTTCTGATCAACCCCTGTGTTAAAGGTGCTGCATGTCTTTTTCACAAACATGCATTATTTAATATACCTGTGCTAGAGACACTGTCAACTAGAGCTGCAGTGATTCTCAAATCACACTCAGTTCAGCATGTGCTTGTGAATTGCATTTTTTCTGTTTGATACAACTATCTTCTGTATAGCTGTTTGTTTATCTGTATGTCCATGTGCTGGGATGAGGAACATTTTCCTGGTGACTAGGGATGGGTACCAAATTAGATACTTTTATAGGTACCAATCAAATTCTGTCAAAAGTACTGGGTACCAATTCACATAAAATCAAAATGTATCATGTTCAAGTGCCTAAACACGTCCTTGTGACTGTGAGTGAGTTGAAGAGTAGGCGATTTGCCATGCTGGACATGAACACAGCATTGCAAGGTTATATGTTGAAGAATAATTATGTTAAATTGAAAATATTTTGTATTTTATTTTTGAACAAGTTGATATTTTCTACCAGATAAACACAAAAAAGTACCGAAAATCGGTACCGTTGAGTACCGATACCGATTGTGAGGTACCAGGCATCGGTACCATATCATTTCAATGTGAAAGCTACCTATCTCTACTGGTGGCTAACTATCCAATCAATACATATTGAATATGTGATGGTTTGTGGAGTCACTGTGGTCGCGTGCGCTGAGTTGCACCTAACGCTGAAAGCACTGTCGTACTGTTAGCACTGGCTCAAGCATTCACTAATGAAGTTGCAAAAGCTGCAGTTAAACCCTTCAATACAAAAGCCTAAAGATTGTATCCAGTGTCACTGAGCTGTCTCTGTCTATCTTTAACTTGGCTAGATCACCATCCTCGAGAAATCAGCCAAAGCTAATCTTTGTTAGGACTGAGTAATGGCAGAGTTTTGGTTTCTATCCGCTGAAAAGTAACATCTTTTTGGTAATAATTTGCAGTTTAAAATCCAAGCTAAAAAAGACTAGTCTGTAGTAACATTTGAAACAGTTTTGTTTCATCGATAAAGCCAGAAAGCAAAGCCACACAGTTATAGTACCACTATAAAAACTACAAGGCCTCTGGAAGTTGACCAAGTTAGAAGGAAGCTCAGGACAGACTAAAAATTAGATACTGAGTTTTTTTGTTGTTGTTGTTGTTGTTGTTTTAAACCTAGTGACTGTAGTGTGGCTGACCAACCATCAGCATGTAGCTTTTAAAAAAAAATTATTAACAGTATTCATCACATGAAACATTTGCACCATATGTATATATATATATAAGGGCTGGGACGATATGCTATTCTGGCGATTCAATTCTTTTACAATTTTTGGGGTGCCCATTCGATTTAAATTGCGATTCTTAGATTTACAATTTTTAAAATTTTTAGTTTCCTTCTTGAACACCAGAACATGTGAAAAAGTTGAATGATAATTCCATCTACAGACTAAATCAGGAGCCATATTTCCCCCCAAAAATGCACATCACGTGAGTCAGAGAGAAAGATTTCGCCCTCTGCTGGAGAAAAGTGGTAACTTTTTTCCAATGAACAAAGATTGAAACGAAGGATTTCAATTAGCAATTTTTTTTTTACAAAAAATCCCAATTTTTTTGTATTCATATAAAAAAATACCAATGAATATTTGATTCATTTTTTTTTTCTTTTTTTTTCTCCTATTCCTTTTTATTTTATTTATTTATTTATTTATTTATTTATTTATTACAACAGTGCACTGGGCACGCTAGCAGTTCCCACAGTTCTTCCTTTCCTGTATTCCCATTTCACTCTGTTTTTATGTTTCTTGGAAAATATATTCTTCATTCATATAAATTGAAAAAAAAATCTTTTTGGAAACTTTTTTTTCTTCTTTCTGATCAGCAACTTTTTGTTTTTCTATAACAAGAAAACACACCAATAGCCCAAGGAGTCAGAATCAAACCAAACCAAAAACTGTGACCCCAAAAACATGTTTGCTACAAAATTATTTTGTGCAAGTAAAAAAAAAAAAAAAAAAGAAAAACATTATCATAATCAAGTATGAGTGACAGTTATACCTTTTGTTTCCCTTTTGAGCTTTATTTGCAGATCACAACAGGAAATAATACAAAGACTACAATATAAAACACAACACCGCAGTGGGTGGTTCATGTAGCGATGGTAAAAGCTGCAAAATTATTTTATCCACCCGTCTCCTGGTGATTTTCCACTCTTAAGCACAAACACATTAATGAGGATATCACCAGATCAACCTGTTTTCATCAGGACTCAGCATTCTAACCCCAGCTGTTTAAATTATACCTCTCTGCTGCTTCAAAGGTCAACTCTTTTTTCAGGGCTGTAAACTCTGGTATGCCAGATTTAATTCAGGAATAAAGAGCATGTTCAGAGATGATGTTTGTTGTCAGACCTGTCATTCCCCGCGAGCAAACACCAGCATCAGCACAGCAGCAACTGGGGAGTGACGATAATAAACTCCCCCCAGGGGGAACTCAGACTCAGAGCCTACAGGTGGATGCTGGGGTGAAGAAGGTGGGGTTTATGAAATGCTACAAGAGAGCAGCAAAGGAAACACTGATGCACAAAGTTGCTGCAGAAAATGTGAAAACTGAACATAATTTCACTCTGTATAATGAAGTAATTTGTATTTTAAGATGGATTAGGGCTGTATTATTCATCAATCCAGTGGAAAAACCACTAAATTACAAAACATTTTAATGATTAATCAACAATTTTCTGAGTAAAATGATAAAACTTTGCTTTTTCAGACCTCATACAATCAGGGTTTTCTACACTTTGTTAATTTAAAATTTGAAGTTTTGTGGTTTAGACTTTTGGTTTGACTAAAGAAAGAAAAAAACTTATTGAGTTGTCAAATTGGGCAATAAAAATGGCGCTAAGCATTTGTGACATTTGACCAACTAAATGACGATTCCGTTAAAAATAAAAATAAAAAATGTATAAATGTAATTTTAAAAAATCAGATAAATAGATTTTAAGTAAGAAATCAATAAATGATGAAATTTTGTGCCCTCCAAAAATGTAAGTTGATACTTTTTAACAAAATTACCATGCAAATATCCAGTAATGGGTGCTTAGCTTAAATAGATTCAAAAGTTTATTCAATAATTTCACAATAAATATCTCACCGAGCAGGTTTGCTTCACTGAAATAAATAAATAATGAAAAAAAAACAGCATTTTTAGACTCTCCTGAAATAAATAGCACTCCTATTAGTGTCAGAAAAAAAGCACATATTTTCATTTACCTTCAGGCAAGGTGCTTGTCTAAGCAGCAGAGGAAATGTTTTTAAGTTGTGAGAGGACTTTTTAAGACTATCATCAAGGTAAAATGATCATAAGTTCATCTTCAGCTCGATCCAAGGCACCATGAGGGAAATGTGCTTTTTATTGAGCTGAGATGGATAACCCAGCAAAGCAGCGGATGTGCAGCCGGCTTAGACACATCATCTATGCAGGAGGTAATTATGGACTTATACATATTAAAACCACAGGACCTGGGGCGTGAAGCGGACCGACAGTCTCTTTGTATTAGACGCAGAGATAAGGTGCAGATGACCATCAGGGCTGAGGAGGAGGTTGACAGAGAGCAGCTGACTGACGCAGCAGTGTCAAACAGGAGCTCAGCACTTTAGATGTAATTATGATAAGAAGAAGAAGAGGATATGGAGAGTTGGAAAGTTCAGTAGTGGACACTGGATTTGAATGTCTTTGTGCAGCCTTTGATGCCAGTATGGCAGCTTGAAAACATTCTCAGGTTAGTGAATGATTGGTCATTGGCGATGGTTTGGTTCTGGGTTTGTGTTTTGTGTATTTCTGAGTTTTGGATTTTCTTGTGTTTCTTGTGTTTGAGTTATCCTTGCTGTGTGTGTTTTTTGTGTTTCCTGTTTCTGTCTATAGTTACTTATACCTTGTAGTTTTGATTTGGTTCTTGTCATATGTGGTAGTGTATCTTTGTTTTTGGTTTCGTGCTCCCTCCTGGCGGGTATTCCATGAAGCTGGCTTAGCTCAAAGCCTGGCTTATTTCGGCTAGCATCGCTAGGGATGGGTATCTTTCACATTCGAAACGATACGGTATCAATGCATGGTACCTGGCAATCCGTACTGGTTCTCAACGGCACCAATTTTGGGCACTTTTTGTGTTTATGTGGTAAAAAATAATAATTTGTTTCATAATATAGTTTTTTTTTTCTGTTTAACATATTTATTCTTCAATATATAACCTTGTAAAGCTGTGTTCATGTCCAGCATGAAAAATCACTAACTCTACCCAAACATGGTGTCTTTTGATTTTATGTGAATCGGTAGTCTGTACTTTTCACAGAACAGTACCTAATTCGGTACCCACCCCTATGCCTCGCAAACTTAAAGTGATACTCCGGGATGGAACAAGTTGGGTCCTATCTCAAGGTTTAGGGCAGAAATTACCCCTACAGCAGTGTTTTTGTGCAGCAGAAGCCCAGAGCGCTCACACCAAACACCCCCTCCCTGCTCCTCTGCCGGTTTCCTCTGCACTCAGACGGGGCCATATTTTATTTGACCAAAAACACAAATAAACGGACTCCCACCAAAAAAATCTGATATTGGTCTGCATTCACGCTTTATTTAGAGAATTTTCAGCGCGTTACTTTCACACAAAAACACAGCTAAATAAGGCTCTAGTTCTCATCGTGGCATAAAATGGCGCTACCTCCGCTGCAGAGCCACAGCTGGCTACAAGGCGTTCGCCGCTTAGTGTATCAGTCCACACACACGGCGTGCCAGATATGAACAAACGCAGGTAGTCTGCCAGGACGAAGAGACACAATGAGAACTAGAGCCTTATTTAGCGGTGTTTTTGTGTGAAAGTAACGTACGAAATATCCCAAAATACCACTTTAAGCGAGAGTTTGTTCTACAAACAAGGCTTAGGGCTAGCGTTATTCAGTAACCATGGTAAATCAGCCAGCGCGACAAGCCTGGTCCCGGGCAGGCTTACGGTCAAGCTTACCTTAGCTGCATCTCAGAGAAGATCTGACGGGCTTCCAAAGACACTTTATGAACTACATGTCTCACATTAAATTAATCTAGAACTGTAGTGAAGGAAGTTCTTGTTCCGAAACATAAATCAAGACCTTTTGGTAACTTTTCTGATCGCTCCTGTGTAATTCCCAAAAATTTAGAAGGATCGTGAGGCCCCGCTTTCTGTATTCATACTGAAAATTAAGACAAAGCAAGCTTTTACCCTTCAGCTCCACAGGAGGTTTTTTGTCCTCCCTGAGCTCGCCTCAGGACACCTGTGTTATCCTGTGACAGGTGTACCACCCCATTCAAACTTGACTGGAATAACCATGAATCAAGACATGTCAGATACCACACAGTTTGGTCCTGAAGCAGGAAAGTAAGTAGTTGAGTGGTTAAAGCGCTGCTGAATGACAGGGGCTTATTCTGATTGGCTGGCACGGGTTTTACTGAAATTTTCCAAAATCATCACTTTGGCTGAAGTTTTTAGAAAACATCGTTTTCATTAACGTAAAGCCGCGGTTTCGTGTGGACGACGCAGTTTCCCAAATGCCTGGCTACACGTAAACGTGGCCTATGTCTCTATGTTGCTTAAGCTCCTCTGTCAGTTCCTTGTGTTTGCTGTCTGAGCTCGCTGGCTCCTGGTTTCCAGTGTGAGTTTCTTGTGTTTTTGGCTTTTGTTTCTTTTGCAAGAGTTTTTGAATTTTGCGATTTTGAGTCCCTCACCTCCGGTTTCCTGCTCTGTAGTTCCTGACACTGTGGCTGTTTTCCGAACCTCTTACTACACTAGCAGTTCCTACTACTTTGGCTGAAATTCAGTCTGTAGTAGTCAGTATGTGAAAACTTGCAAAATCTGCAGTTTGCCAAAAATCTCCAGATGTCCTACTGATCCAGGAAATTTTCTCAGTATGCTTTGGACCAGTCTACCTGGCATACTGTTTCCCACAATGCACTGCGCTGACGCTGTTTGTCAATGTGGGTGGCAGGTTTCTGTGAATTACCGCCATCCAGTGGAATGAGTTGGCATTACAACTACAATACAACAACACTAACATTATACAGTCTGTGAGATAGAAGTGAAGTGATGAGAAAGAAACACCTGTATAAAAATGTCCATTTGAGCGACAGGTAGGCCATTACACCAAGGCCTAACAAACTGATGAGATAATAAAAATATCTAACGCAAATAAAGCAAGAAAAAGCAACAGTAAGAGCACACTTGTGATGCTTTTACTGTTGTCATCAAGTTTTGTCAAAATGCTGCTGTGGTTTGTGCGTGATGAGCTGCAGTTTCAGGACCTCATTTCTAGGCGCATGTAGCAGTTGTTATGGTAACCGCTTAACGCCCAAAATGGGTCACGGTAGAAAATTAAAGAGTCATCCAATGCACTCAGTAGTGCCATGAGAGACAGTCTTCGTGTTTGGTGAATGTATGGATTGTGACGCGGCTTTTGTGGGTCTGTGGTCGGAGAGAAGACGAAACTCCTGCAACACTCGAAGTAACAACAAAAACTCTAAGAGACCAACACGTTTAAACTTCCTTTTCCTTCCTGCTTGCCCTGTGCTCAGAGACAAACATCTCTCTAGAGACAATAAAGTTTTTTCTCATCCTTATCCTCATCCTTATCCCTATCTTCATTTTAGTAGAAATGGTGGTCATGGACTCTGCACTGAGTGTTAAAATAAAGTTTAACAAATCAGATAAGATTGGATACAGTTTTAAAAATATGTGATTTATGGGGCCTTTAGCAGATCCTTTCCTTTAATTCTGTGTTTTTCTCCAGATCTTAGCTGAAAGTCACGATCACAACAAGTTTACCCAGAGCTGTAAAAGCCCCAAACAAACAGAAACTGGTTTAACTTACCCTCATTAGTGTGTGAAACCATCATGGTCTGTTACAGGGACCAGTTTGTTGTTTTCTTTTCTGAATCACTAGAAATGATCCTTTATCCCAAGATAAGTTTATTTATAAAGTACAGTTTGGCAACACAGCATTTCAAAGCGCTTCACATGAGACAGTAAAAATCATTACTGAGGTCAACAAAGCACAGTGAAGGGAAACATTAACGGCTCAATTAAAGGAATAAATGTGATTTCAAGCAAAGGGAAATTTAAATGGGCTGTGAGGAGTTTCTCAGTGATGTTGAAAAAGATGCCCTCCCAGATATCAACAATTGGACGTGAGAAACATTTCTACCAGGTGTATTGATTTTTTTAAGTTTGACCACAGCCCATCTGGAATGACTGGGGAGATGGACTTCTTGACCTATACTGCAGCCAGCCACCAGGGGGAGCAGTTTTTGTGGCAACCTCACTCCAACATGCTCCAAGCCGAGCATGATGACGTCCTTTTTTTTTTTTTACAGTCTATGGTTGTAACATGGTTCCTTGAGCTTACTCTGTCTTTGGTCAAAGAGCTTTCAGTGTTTTTGCATCTTGGTCTGAGCTACAAGGCCAGGTCTGAAACTGGACCATCATGTTAGCTTGGATTATTTTAAAACCAGGATCAATGATCACTGGATGAGCCTGAGCTGAACGCTGCTGATTTAAGAACTTGTTGAATTGTTGATTCATGGCTGTCTATTTGCCAACTGTGTGAAACTTTCTTGTGCTGCTGTCTTGCCTTGCCTTGTAAAAGAGATCTCAATGGGAATATTCCTGGTAAAATAAAAGGACGAGTAATAGAGCCCAAGCTATAAGCTGAAACGTGAGCTACAGGCTTAAACACAAGCTACAGGCTATAACACGAGCTACAGGCTAAAACATGGGCTAAACTGTTTGTGATAATGTTCGTTCCAACCCACATGCAGCAGTCGAGATGGGTACCTTTCACATTTGAAATGATACGGTACCGATGCCTGGTACCTGACAATTGGTACCGGTACTCAACGGTACTAATTGTCAGGTACTTTTTTTGTGTTTATGCAGTAAAAAATATAAATTTGTTCAATGATAAAATCTATATATTTTTTCAATGTAACATATTTTTTCCTTAATATATAAACTTGTAATTCTGTGTTTATGTCCAGTGAGAAAAATCGCCTTCCCTTCCTGTCCCTCACAGTACCAAGAATGCATTTAGGTACCTAAACATGGTGCCTTTTGGTTTTATGTGAATTGGTACCCGTTACTTTTGACAGAATTTGGTCGGTACCTATAAAAGTACCTAATTTGGAACCCATCACTATGCAGCAGTTATTCCGCAGTGGTCTGTTCAAACTTAAGAGTCTATCAATAAAATGAAGAACTTGACTGTCAGTAGTGCTAAATATAGCTAGCTACTAAACTACGGTACAAACTGACAAAGTTTGCTTGTTGTCACGTTTTGAACAACTGATAAAAACTGTCATGTACAAAAAACAATTGATTTCATTTTATCTCCATTTCCAAAACAAACACACGGCTAGTTAAAAGCCACGTCTTGATGACAGTGTGCATGAGATTTCGGGCCAGTAGGTGGCACTGCAGTCCAATTAAAACAGCACGTTTAAGAAAATGTGTTAAAATATTCAAATAAAGGGCAGCAGTAGAGAAACAAGGAAAACCAGCTCTGTTATCCTAAGACAGGCTAGATTTTTTCTAACTATAAACAAACTAAAATACAGCAGGAATCATTGAGTGTTCGTTAACTGTGGAAGGAAACATGAAATCTAAGTTGCTGCTGGTTACATTATATACTCAGAAATGCTAAAATTGTACTACTGTAATGTACTAAATGCAACTTTCTAAAACTTAAATGCAGACTTAAGCTGTTTTAAGTGTGTTATTCCTCATGTTTTGTTCAATTATTACCAAATTGGCTTCATGTATGTTGCATTATTTCATGTAATCAAACATAACTCGACATAAGCGTTTATCTCTTATGTTAAGTAAAAATGTCTTAATATGAGCCACATTTAACTGGTCAGTCTAGAAAAATGTCTTGTTTCAAGTTATTGAAAGACAAAAATGAGGTTTGAGTCTCTTGTAACAAGTTAAAAAAACATTTTTCTGGACTGGTCAGGTGTATGTAGCTCTTATAAAGTCTGAAAATAAGACAAAATCACTTAATAAAACTTCATTTTTCCAGCATAGGAAAAAAGATGCTTTAATCTTGTGTTTTCCTCATAGATAGAAGCATAATTTTGATTAACCAGTTTAACCCATAAAGAAAACCAAATTGTCTCCACAGCACAGTGAGTTAAAGGTACAGGTCACTAACAGCTCGCTCTTTGCATCTTTTGTTTATCGTCCTCATCCACCTCGGTTTTGATGACCAGTCATTCTGAGAATGTTAAACAGCCGTCGCAGCTTGCATATTTACAGAAAGGCCTGTCTGAAACAGCACATTCTTAATTAAGTAGGAGGATTTGGCAGCTTTCCCACAGCACACTGATCTGGGACAGGAAGTTCAGGTACAGGACATATAAGGACACTGTAAATCCTTTTGGAGAAACGCCTCGATAAAATCAATAGGAGCTCTGTTACCTCGCAACAAGGGTGTCCTGAATTTAAAAGCAGACGCCTTGCAGTGCAGAGTTTGCATGTTCTCCCCAGATTTGCGTGGGCTTCCTCCTCCCACAGGCCAGATAAATGTATACAGGTCAGCAACTCTAAATTGCCTATAGATGCCAGTGTAAGAGCCGCTGTCTGTATGTGCAGGCCAAAAAGAGACTGGAGACCTGCCCCTGCTCACACTCCAGCAGATTTAAGAGCATAAATAGAAATATGTTGACACGTATTGATTTAAAGTGACAATCTGAGGTCGCTGGAGGTTATTGCTTTACATGCAGCCAGTGATGGTGAAGGAAGTCTTCAGGCTTTGCTTTTTAGTCAGGGAATCTCTTCTGAAAAATGAAATATGTTATTTCATAAGGATTAAATGAAAGTACTAGTGGAGTGGAGTCTGCACTGTAAACCCAGATCAGTCGAGTTTACTTAAAAAATGCCTAAAAAAATCAATGTATCATGAAAACTTGAGCAAATTTAACTTAAGTTTTTAATGAATCAGCTTTAATTTGTAGAGCCCTTTACAACACACAAAGTGACCAAAATACTTTCCATTTAATCATCAACATTAGGACAAAACAATCCAAATTCAATATAATAACACCACAATTCAATAAAAAGTCAGAGTACTGTGTGCTAAAGCAAGACTGAATGAATATTTTTTTAAGCCTAATTACAACGATCTAAATGCCAAGTTCATTTACCTTAAAATCTTTTGCATAGGCAGTTACTTTGCAGAATTAATAAACTTAATATTTTAAGTCCATCACGCTAAATAACAAAATATGACTTAAATAATTAAATCAAGTCAACTTACTATTTTCAAAATGCAAATCATTGTTATTGCAGTATAAATTTATAATTAACAAAAAAAATATGTTCCTTATTCTGTTTTGTTTTAGAAGTTTTAACTTCAAACAGTTGTTTTAAAGTCAAAGAAAATAATGCCTTGATTCAAAAATCCCTGCAGGTTTTTAGATTTTCACCCTTTTTATGACAGTTACGTCTTATTTTCAGTAGAAATCTGAGCCACATTCACCAGACCAGTCAAGAAAAATGTCTTAATTCAAGTTATTTAAAGACAAAATGAGGTCTGAATTTCTTGTAACAAGTACAAAAAAAATCTGGACAAAACCAATGAACAAAGGGAAAAATTACTTGTATCAAGACATTTTTCTTTTTTTTAGAAAATCTCTAGTTTTTTTTTTCTTTTTCCATTGGCAGTTTTTTTGACTCGTTACAAGCACTTGAGACCTCTTTTTTGTCTTCAATGACTTGGAATATGTTATTTTTCTGAACTCCTCATTTGAATGTGGCTCATATTGAGTTTAATAAGACAATTTCACTAAAAATAAGACAAAAAAACTTGATAATATTTCAGTTTGTTGCAGTGCATGATGATGAGAAAACAGCATTAACTGACTTAGCAGTACTGAGGATTAAGTTGTAGAGAAGATACCTTTACCTGTAACCTAAAGTTTCAATTGGTGCCCTTCCTCAAGACAAAGGTGTAATAGAGGTGTGGTTATGACTAAAACTTGGTGTTAGAAGGGTGTTTAACTTAAATTCATTTGCACATTTGCATATGTCTGAATATAAGTGGAATATATAGCATTTTAAAGTGATACTCCAGGATGGAACAAGTTGGGTCCTATCACAAGGTTTAGGGCAGAAATTACCCCTACAGCAGTGATTTTGTGCAGCAGAAGCCCAGAGCGCTCGCACCAAACACCCCCTCCCTACTCCTCTGCAGGTTTCCTCTGCACTCAGACGGGGACATATTTTACTTGACCAAAAACACAAATAAACGGACTCCCATCAAAAAAATCTGATGTCGGTCTTTATTTAGAGAATTTTCAACGCGTTACTTTCACACAAAAACACCGCTAAATAAGGCTCTAGTTCTCATCTAGTTCTCAAAACACTGCTGTAGGGGTAATTTCTGCCCTAAACCTTGTGATAGGACCCAACTTGTTCCATCACTTTAAGACAAAAGAGATAAAGAGACTTGGTTATGACTAAAACTTGGTATTTTAAGGGCATTTAACTTTAATTCATTCACACATTCGACTATGTCTGCAAATAAGAATTTACCAAGCATTTTCAGGTAAGGCAATCAAACACTGCAAAAAAACTGAAATCTAATCAAGTGGTTTTGTTTTATTTTCAGTAGAAAATGTCTTTTTAGACTTAATATGAGCCACGTTCACCTGAGCAGTCCAGAAAAATGTCTGATTTCAAGTTATTTAAAAACAAAATGAGGTCTGAATTTCTGTAACAAGTAAATGAAAATCTGCCAATGGAAGAAGAGAAAAGTAACTTGTATTTAGACATTATTCTAGTTTTAAGAAAAATCTTCTTGTCCCATTTGCCTTATTCAGACCTCATTTTGACTTTTAAATAAGACACTTTTTTGGACGGATAAGTCAAATGTTTCTAATATTGACAATCAGAAGACAGTTTTTCCTTAAAATAAGTCAAAATCACTGGATGAGATTTCAGTTTTTGTCAGTATGTGATAATGAAACAACATAGTACCTGACTTAACAGTCCAGAGGACAAAGTTGTGGAGAAGATATGTTTACTTGCAACTTCAAATTTTGGAAAGGTCCCCTCTCTGAAGGCAAAGGAGATGTAGAGGTGTGGTTGTGACTAAAACTTAGTGTTTTAAGGGTGTTTAACTTAAATTCATTGACACATTCGACCATGTCTGCAAATAAGAAGGAAAATACTTAGCATTTTTAAGTAATGCAATCTTATCAAGTGATTTTTGTCTTATTTTCAGTAGAAAATGTCTTCTTATACTCAGTATGAGCCACATTTATCTGACTGGTCCAGAAAAGTGTCTTGTTTCAAGTTATTTAAAGACAAAAATGAGGTCTGGATATCTTGTTATAAGTTCGTTATATGCAATCCAGATCTCATTTTGTCTTTTAATAACTTGAATTAGACACTTTTCTGGACCAGTCAGATAAATGTGGCTCATGTGATAAATGTGTGATAAGACAAAAACACTTGATAAGATTTCAGTTTATGCAGTGCGGTGTGTTGGACCACAAAATATCTTTGGCAGCCTGAGACTTTAACACCACAGCACTGAATTAACTGAACAGGAAAACAGAAGTAAAAGAGCCGTTCTCATGTATGCACATTTTTAGAAAGAGGCTTCCTCACAAAGCGGCTCATATTTACAGAACAGCCAAAAATTAAACAGGCTGCAGCTGGTGCAGCGTCTGCAATTCAATTTGTTTATAGAGCTGACATCTGCAGAGCGCATTTTTTAAACAACATTTTTTTTATTATTTTCTCAAACTCCTGAAATGTTTGTGAGGAATTTCAGCCCAATACATCCACGACTCAGACAACCGCTCATTCATCCTGCGGCGGCTGCTTCAGAGCCGTTTGTTTTTGCCTTTTAAACAGAATCATATCACATTCTCCGCTGTGCAAAGATGATACAAAGGTGGAGCTTGACTGTGGAAAATCCAGCACAATGAGAGTGGTGGGAATGAATTGGTCACAGGGGGATTGTTTTTGTGGTGGGAAAATAGGAGGCTTAACAGAATCCACACAGGTAAACGGGGAAATTTTGTTTTTTAATTGCAAAGCCAAAGGAGGGCACTGCATGACAGCAGGAGGAGGAGGAGGAGGAGTGTGTGTTCGTCTGATGATGCACGACTGTGTGTTCACAATCACAGGTACAATGAATTCCTCACTGGATTACATCAGAGATAGCAGGGGTAAACCACAGATTGCAGATGTTAATGTGCAGTTACAGGCTGGATTTAGAGGAAGGGTTGCTGTGTGGAAGAAGTAGTTTGTGTTATTCTGATGAAAAAAAAAGTGTATCAATACTGCCACCACATGGAGGGGCCTGAAAGAGCCGGATGGCCTTATGTAAACCATCACTTCCTCTGCACAGGAACACAGTCTGCTGTTTGATTTGAAGCAGCACAACAGAAAACTGTATGCAAAATATGTTTATTCATCTGCTGGCATTAGTTTTAACAGGATTTTAACTCCAAAACATGGAAAATAAACCACAAAGTATGTTTAAACACAAGAATGAAAACATTTTAGGCAGTCGGAAGCAATTTTTTTTGCACAGCAGCTTCAAAATTCACATCCCTCAAAATTCTGGGATTATAATAGAATAGAATGGAACTTTATTTGTCAACCAATGCAACAAAAAAACAAAAAAAATCAGAACTAAAAGAAGAAAAATGTCCCCTTTTTTTCTTAAAAAAAAAAAAAAAAAAAAGAATAGTAAAAAAAACTCCAGTGACCCCTCAAAATTCTGAGATTAAAGTCAGAACTAAAAGAAAAATGTCCCCTTTTTTATATCGATTTTTTCAAAAACATACAATAAAATTAAAAAAAAAAAAACTAAAAATTTGAGATAAAAGTCAGAATTTTATCATAATTATTTTTTTTAATGTGGGATCTTAGATTTGTGAATTTGTTTGGTTTTTTATTTATTTATTTTCAATTAGTCTTAAACAAATTTTGTACATTTCTTATTTTTGTTTTGATTTTTTTTTCCAAAATTCTGACTTTTTTCTCAGAAAAAATACTAAAAAATAGAAAAAATAAAAGAATTAAAAAAAATTTGGAAACATTTTTTTTTCTTGGCCCTTATTTCTTTCCAGAGGAATAAACACAAGAATTAAAACATTTTCTGCAGTCAGAAGCAATTTTTTTGCACAACAGCTTCAAAATTTACACCCCTCAAAATTCTGAGATTAAAGTCAGAACAAAAAGAAAAATTTCCCATTTTTTGTATCTCTCTGAAATAAAAAATAAGATTAAAAAAATAAAGAAAAAAACTAAAAATTTGAGATAAAAGTCAAAATTTTATCATTTTTTATTTTTTTTTTCTCAAAAGTGGGATCTTAGATTTGTGAATTTGTTTGTATTTTTAATTATTTATTTATTTATTTTAATTAATCTTAAACAAATTGCGTACACTTCTCATTTTTTGTTCTGACTTTATTCTCAAAATTCTGAATTGTTTTCTCAGAAAAAACGGTAAAAAAAATTTTTTAAAAAAATTGGAAACAAATTTTTTTGTGGCCCTTATCCCTTTTCATAAGAATACAAACAAGAATTAAAATATTTTCTGCAGTCAGAAGCAATTTTTTTTGCACAACAGCTTCAAAAAATAAATGCATATCAGCTCTATTTTCAAGCGTTTTCACTCCATCACAGGTCTTTAAATCTCAAAGTCAGTGCAGTCTCATCCAATGCAATAAAATACACGTCGTCCACCGACATCAGAGGCTAAAGTCAGCACACGCTGCCTCCGTAATACTGACGACATCTGCTGGTGCCGAACTGGTTGCAGGGAAGCCAAATAGGTCAAATACGTCACAGTTTTCAGCTCATCTGGTGCTCCTCCTCAAGCTCTCCACGGTCTGCATGAAGGACCGCTGGGCCTGGTCCTCCTCCAAGGTGGAGTAGTCCTCCTCCTCCTCCTCGATGATGCCACACTGTACGCAGCGGAGGCGGGGCTCGCGTTGCCCGGCCCTGCAGACACAAGCGGTGGCCAGAGACTGGGGGAACTCCTCCATCACCAAAGGCAGCAGATGGGCAGGGAGCGTGTCCAAGCTGGTCGCCATGATCAACCGTGGCCCAAATATGAGAGCGGGGAGCTGGAGGCTGGGATCCTCTGGAGGGATGTGGATTTAGGATGACTGATAGCTGATCAGCTGTCCCCGAAAAGTGGTTAAAATCGGAGAAAATGCAGATCTGAATCAGTAAGAGCAGTTTGATTCTCAGTCCCAACGGTTCTGCTTGATGCGCGCTGGTTCAGAGATCCAGTTAGTGAAACTCTTGAGTGGAATCAAAGTGTGTGTTTGAGTCTGAGCAAGCAGTGGACTGTGATCTCCTCTGAGCTCCTCTTCATATATATACATCTCTGCAGCCCACTCCTTTCTTCCTTTGGGCATCCCTCCACACTCTCTCCTCCTACATCCTCACTGATGACACATTTCCGCAGCTTCCATACCAGTGCACCGGAAAAATCTCCCAGAAACTGTTGGCATGGGAACCGGACGGTGATGTTTGGGAGGGAAGAGGCAGGACTGTGTGAAAGCAACACATTTGTGTGAAGTGTGAAAATGACGAGGAACGGGAGCTCAGTCTGCGGAGGAATGTGAGCTGATTAACGAGTGTTGAGACATCGTAAACATTTGTGAGCATCTTCCTCGTGTGTGATGGTGTCAGACAGATTAACTACAGGACATTTAAGAGATTTGCTCTTGTTAAAGCCAAACTTACCCTCCCACATCTCGCCTCACTCCCATGTGATTGAAAACACAAGCGACATCGAAGGTGAAAGAAGTCGGAGCACACATACGAGTGGATGAAGTTATTCAATCTGATATTTATTGATGACTGCAAGGACAAATGCAAAGCAGTTTTCTAAAGTCTACATACTAATGGTTCTGGATTTGCTCTGCGCTCACCCCAGACAAATATCTAATACCATTACCCTTGAGAAAATCACCAGCCTTGAAACTGATGTTGGTCCCCCTTCACCTTAAGGGTTCGTATGACGAGAATGTCAAGAGCAAACTTTCCATTTAGAGAGAAACAGAGGAACTTAAAGCTGACAGCGCAGAGGAAATGAGACTATTAACATCACTAACGGACACAAACATTCAAAACACACAGGAAGTCAAGACCAAACGATCCCAGGTGTTAACTTTTCAGTTTGGTATGAAAATAAAACTGACAACAAAACAGCAAGAGATGGACTGGTTTCCTCACTGAAGCTCATCTGAATGTAAGAAACTGAAAACCTATCAAGTGTTTTTGTCTTATTTTATGTAATATTTGTCTGATTACACTTGATATGAGCCACATTCAACTTATCAGTGCAGAAAAACGTCTTGTTTAAAGTTATTTAAAGACTAAAATGAGGTCTGAATTGCTTGTAACAAGTTAAAAAAAAAATGGCTAGTAAAATGCTTGAGACTCTAATAATATGAAAGAGGATCAGGGCCACTAACAAACGAAATACAATTCTGATATTTTATTAACAATTGTAAGGTTAAAGTCAGACCTGAAAGAAAAATGTCCGAAATTTTTTTTTGAAAAAATTTCAGTAAAAAAAAAAAGGAAAAAAAAAAATGTGGCATTTTTTTCATTTTTTTTAAAAAATGTGAGATCTTAGAATTGTGAGTTTTTTTCTTTTTCCTTTGAAAAAAAAAAAAAAAAAAAACTTTGGACATTTTTTTTCGGTCCTGACTTTTATCTCAAAAATCTGACTTTCATCTCCAAATTCTTAGATTTTATCAATGATTTCTGAGAGTAAAGTCAGACGTAAGAGAAAAATGTCCACATTTTTTTAAAATCTATTTTTTCAGAAAAAAAAAACTTATAAAAAACTCACAAAATTCTGAAATTAAATCCAGAATTCTGACATTTTTCTCAGGATTTTTTTTAAATGTGGGATCCCTGAATTGTAAGGTTCTTTTTTTTTTTTTTTTTTAAATTTAATTAATCTTAAAAAAATTCAGACATTTTTTCTAGTTCTGACTTTTATCTCATTAATCTAACTTTATTTTCATAATTCTAAAAATGAAGTCGGAATTCTGAAATTAAAGTCAGAAAAATGTCCACATTTTTTAAAATCTTTATTTTCCATGAAAAAAAAAAACAAAACAAAAAACATCAAAATTCTGACATTTTTTTCAGATATTTTTTATGTAGGATCTAAAAATTGCAGGTCATTTATTTATGTTTTTTTATTAATCTAAAAAAGTGTTGTTTTTTTTAGTTCTGACTTCAATCCCAAAATTTTGACTTTTATCCCAGAATTTTCTCCGAAAAAATAGTAAACAAAAAAATGTGGACTTTTTTTTAGTGGCCATAATCCTCTTCCATAAAAATAAAGTTTTGATACAAGTAACTTTTCTGTTGTTCCTTCTGCAGTGTTATTTTTAACTTGTTACAACAATTCAGACCCTATTTTTGTCTTTAATGACTTGAAATAGGACTTTTTTTCTAAAGCAGTCAAATAAATGTGGCTCATTTTAACTCTAAAAAGACATTTTCTACGAAAAATAAGACAAAAACACTTGATAAGATTTCAGTTTTTTACAGTGTTTATGTTTTTACTGTAGTTGTGAAAATCCCATGACAAATTATCTTAAAAGTATAACACAGTTTGTAAATCTACTCGTCACCAAAGCATAACTTCTACTTCTTTTCTAGCACAAACTTCACCATTTGGTTTGTTTCCCCTCATTTTGAGATACTTTGTTAGTTTTACAAAGGAAACGTCGTTTGGTTCAATAATGAACGCTGTCCCTTTCACAATCCCTCCAATACTGTTAAAATACACAAAACAGAAGACGGATAAAAGATTGGTTATGGTGTTAAGTTGGTTCCAAGAAGAAAAGCGTGAATAACAGTGTGTGTAGAGTCCTGTATACTGAAAAATGTCTTTAAAGAAAAACAGTGTGAGACATTGTGTAAGTGCTTCAGAAACGGTTAGCAGTTGGTGAAAAGTACCACCTACAGTGCTCTGCTAAATAGCTTTAAGCCAAAAGCTGATTCACATAATCACAAGAGGCCGAATCAAACAAACAGAGCAACAGATGCTAACATCCCGCTCATCTTTAGCCATCACCGCGTAGCTTTCATTCTCCATCCTGCGTTTCAGACAGATGGACGGTTTTGGAAATTGTTTTTTAGTCTCTGTGTTAGTGTTCCACTCATTAAAGCTGATCACTCAACGAGGACCTCCACTTTGTTCAATATTTTTCACACGACTGTTTTAGATGGAAAACATGTGGCAGCGGCTGGGGCCAGTTTCGCCTCATCCATGACTGGGAGCATAAAGGGTGAGGATGCCCAGAAACTGTCACACTTCCTCCTCTTGGTCCGTGATGATGATGATAGGCCGGCGAGTCATTAACGCAGCTGGTCCCCCCCCCCATCCTCCTCCACCTCCTCCTCCTCCTCCTCCTCCTCCGCCACTGTCTGCTGCTGCTGCACATCCATCTACCCCTGCTTCTGCTTCTTGAGGAAACGAGCGCGCTGGGATAAACCCATCCCCATCACGTAGCTGTTGAGGATCTTGGCAGGGAGCAGAGCTGTAGTCACCCAGCCCTACGGAGGGAAATTACATGGTCAGCTGGTGGCATTTACAAATAACTGATTAGCATTCATTATTAATTTCCTGCCCACAGGAGCAACAACTGTGGCACACCAATGAAAGGGAAATTCACACAATCGTGCAGCTTTTTAATGTCAAACATCCACTTTCAGCACTATCTGCACAATTCCACATCAACGAACTTTAACATTTTTAATTATCAGCTTTATTCTAACCAAAAATCATCGATCCATATCTAAAATCCAACTGCTGTCATTATATCTGTTGAATGATATGGTTAACTTCTCCTGATACTGTGCATGAGTAGGCAGCTCAAATTAGAGCAATGAAATCTGTTCTGCTTCACCCATAACGTCCATTAACTTAGCTTTAGCTTAACCGCTCACAAGACAAGAGTTAAGCAGTTCAAACAGCTGAGGAAACCCCCCGCTGTTTTTAATTCGCTTTTAAATAAAAGAGCGGTTTTATGAGGCATCATAAAGATTCTTTCATTGACATACCATCCAATTACAGTCATATCTTCCATGTATTTCCTTTGAGTTGTACCCCAGACATGCTCCATGCTGAGTCACTTCCTCCTAAATTTTCATAATTAAAAAAAACCCTCTATGCATAGGGTTTTTTTAATTATTGAAATGAGTGGGTTAAGGGGGTCCAAACATATTTTATCCAACTTTACATGAACTATGTGACAAAAGACTTCACTTCTGTGGTTTTCAGGAGACAGACTTCTCATTGTGGGAAAATGTGTGGGGGATATGAGAAACTAACGTCAAATTTATCTAGGTCAAGGGTCTTCAACCTGCAGCTCTGGAGGCTCATGGGGCTCTTTGACTCCTTTGCAGTGGCTCCTTGCAGTTTCAAATAAACATGTTACTGAAATACAGAATTTTTTTATTTCCTAACAGAGAAAAGCAATATTTAAAGAGATTACAGACTATATAAAACTATGTGTTTTTTGTAGATTTTTTTTTTGAATTTCAACTTTTTGGCATTTTTTTAAATTAAGAAAAAAAAATCAAATTTTTTTGAGGATTTTGATTTTTTTTATTTTATTTTGCAAGGTTCAATTTTTGCTAAATTTTTGCATTTTTTTTCAAATTATTTCAATTACATTTTTCCATAAATTTGCCTTTTTTTTTTTAAACATTTTTCCAAGTTTTTGAAATTTAGCAATTTTTTGCAATTCGTCCAATTTTTGAGAATTTTGCAAATTTTTACAAGTTTTGCTAATTTATGAAATTTTGGCGAATTCTTGAAATGTGGGGATTTTTTGCACTTTTTTTAAATTAAGTTTTTATTAAATTCAGCTTATTTTAGAGATTTCAAAAATTTTTGAAAACTGCAACTTACTGAAATGTCATTGTCAATGTCAATAATGAAATTATAAAAATTATATAACAATTTTTTTTTTAATATTTGCAAATTGAAAAAAATTAAAAACTAAGACATCACATGTACAATTTTACAAACACAAAAAACTTCTTGTTCAGATTATTATGCACAAGATTTTCCTCACTTTTTTGTCTTACTTGTGAAGATGAAGCTGATTTTGTGGCTTCTGAATGACTTTAACCCAGGTGAGCTGAGGCAAAATAGCTCCTATGAAAGTAAAGGTCGCAGACCCCTGGTATAGGTGAAAACTGGATAGGTCCAAAAAATATTTAATGACTACTTTGTTTCTGAACAGCTTGTAAAGACAAAGACAGTCACCAAAATGTTTTCATGGTGAATCTGTAATGGGACAGGGCATCTTTTGCATTTTTACATGTATTAATTAGCAAATAGAGTAAATCAAACAATTAGAGAGTAAGCTTTACTTGTCTATTAATATAAACATATTTTTTTCTCGACTGAGAGGCCCTATAAAAAAGTCACTGAACCAGAGAGAATTGGTCCTTGTCAGAAAGTCTGTAAAAAAGGGATTCAGTTTGACCTCCAGAGGGTCATGTAGCAAATTTAACACTGTTATTGGCGGCTTAAGGTCTTTTCTCTTATTCAAAAGTGTTTCATGACAACTGGGATGTATTGTGTGAGTGTAAAAGGCCAAAATGGGTATGTTGCCTCGAGGCAACGAGGAACCACAGAGGGATAACAGTGACAGAATCCTGGATAATGAATTATATTTCTGTAAAGTGTTTTGTCACGCCACTCACAGCGGTTTGAGAGCTCTGCTTTCTGGTCACTCTTTGTCTGCTCGGACAGGATGATAAAAGATAGCAGGTGCCCTAACCTTATCACATTTATGCTTCCTGGTTGGTCGGTGACATTTTCATAGCAGAACAACAGCAGGAAGAATTGGTTTGAAATGTTTCACTCTGCTGAAATGTGCTTAACATTTGAGCTCTTTTATACACCTGAAGTATCCCTCGCTTCCATATCCATTTATTTTTATCATTGTGGGTCGTTTAAGGTGACATCTTTACTGCGCAGCCTGAAAACCACATAAAGAATTGACTCCAGCAAAGATGACAGAGCATCTATTGTTGTGTGAGGAAACGCAAGACAGTAGCAGCTTTACAGCACTCCCAATTATTACTGCCAGACGTGCAGAGCTGTGCTGCACAACTAAAAGGAGATTAAGAGATAATCAGAGAACACACACTAACTGTCTGCAGCGTGCGGTTTGGCTAAACGCGCGGCTGGCGAGGAGGAGTCCCTGCACGAAAAACTGTGGACTGCACAGGATCAACAAAGCTTTCCTCGTGCTGGATTATGATTTATCGACCGCCTTTGGGGTGTAATAGATGGTGTTGGTGTTTGTATGTATATCAATAAACACGAACATTGATATGCAGGTCACATAGTTCAACTGCAACGAGCACAACATGGAGGAGCTGGAGGGAGAAAATGACTGCTGCTCCGTGTAACCTCTGCAGAAATGAAGACTGGCTTATTTCGGAGTAATTACAGTGATAGCACGCAGACAATAGTGAAAGGTAGCCGAGCATCCCACTCCATTATTTCAGAGGAGGTTTATCATGTGACAGATGCTTTAGCAACCGCTGACACCGTATTCATTTGGTGGATGGAGATGAGCGCCGGCAGAAAGCTGCAAAGTGAATTTATGGCACGATCAGGTTTTTGTTCTGTTGCTGTGTCTGAGATTGAAGCACCTGGAAAATCAAAACGACGGCAGTTCTGTAACAATAAGACAAGAGTTTCATTCTTTGGTGAATTATTTTTACACACACACACACAGACACACATGTTTAAAGGGGCAATAAGAAGTTTCAGAGTGATCTTCAAAAAGTCTCCCTATAAAAATACGCCTATATATCATAATCTACACTTCAAAATGAGATTACCAGCGCTAATATAGGTTATTAAAAAAGCTACTTCATAGCTTCCTGATCAGGTCGAGCATGGCCATGGTCCAAATCTCTATGACAACACCACGTCAGCTGATGAAGTTTAGTAAAGAGAAGAGAGATCTGTGTTTTTCTCTGCAGAAAACGATTTCTGTGATTAATTTTGTAGTGATGGTGGACACTGGAGCCTAACTGTCAGACAGAAAAAGGACAGAAGAGCAGAAGAAAGATAAACAGGAGATAGACAGAGCACGAGCTAAAGGCTAACACACGAGTTAAAGATTAAAATAACAGATAAAGGCTAAAATACATGCTAAAGGTTAAAATACATGCTAAAGGCTAAAGACTAAAAGCAATGCTAGAGACTAAATCACAACCTAAAGGAGCAAACACACATGCTGAAGGCTAAAAACTAAAACCCATGCTAAAAGCTAAAACACAGGCTTAAGGATAAAACCTATGCCAAAGGCTAAATCACACAAGCTAAAGGTTTAAACACACAAGCTTAAGGATAAAACACATGCCAAAGGCTGAAGACTAAAATCAATGCTAAATAACAAGCTAAAGGACCAAACACATGCTAAAGGCTAAATCACATGCTTAAGGCTAAAAACTCAAATCCATGCTTAAGGCTAAAACACAAGCTAAATGATAAAACACACAAATCAAGGGCTAAAACACATGCCACAGGTTAAGACTTAAACCCATGCTAAAGGCTAAATCACACAAGCTAAAGAATAGAATAGAATAGAATAGAGATAGAATAGAAAATACTTTATTTATCCCCGAGGGGAAATTCAGGAGTCACCGCAGCATTTAAGAAAACAAAAGTAAGAAAGAGTATAGAAAGTGCTAAAAAAGTCCATAAGATATTAGATGACAACATCCCGTCCACCACTCGTCCACCACTCTCCAGCCCAGCCAGTCTCCACCTCCACAGGGTCCAGGACTGAGCCTCCCCAGAAGTCTGTTCAGTCTCTGTCTCCTGGATCCTGTCTGCTCACAGCAGGCGAAGCTCCTCCAGTGTGGCGCCGGCGTCCGATGTTAGCTCCGTCAGCCACGTCCGTGAACAGCACGATGCCACTGGGTTAGCACAGCTAGCTCGTCCATCCCCCGGGGCTAGATCCCACGTTCCCAACAACGATGGATGGAAGGACAGGTCCACGTCGTCACCTCCCAGCTCACATCCGAGAACCAGCACGTCGTCCTCACCTCCTCCTCCTCAGTTCGAGGGAAATCATCAAGCCCTACACTAGTTAGTATTGACATGCTACAGGCTGCTAACAGCTAATTTTGCATGTAAACAATGCAGCCATGGTTACATGTAGGATCTCCAGACAAACACAGAAGAAAAGTAGTAAAAAATATCGCCAAAGCCACAAAGAGTTTGGTGTCCATGACCAACAATGAACCATACAAAGTGATGATCCACTCCAAATACAAAGATTACGAAAAAGAGACAAAAAAATTACAAGAAACGGACAAAGACGAGAGAGCTACTGCAACAGGCAGCTACTTGGGTAGCGCCTAGCAACGGAAAAAAAAAAAAAAAAAAAAAAGGTTTAAACACACAAGCTGAAGGCTAAAACACATGCCAAAGGCTAAAGACTAAAAACAATGCTAAATGCTAAATAACAAGGTAAAGGACCAAAACACACATGCTGAAGGCTAAAACATTAACCCATGCTTAATGATAAATCACAAGCTTAAGGATAAAACACACTTTCTACAAGCTAAAACACATGCTAAAGGCTAAAACACAAGCTTAAGGATAAAACACATGCTAAAGGCTAAAGACTCACACTCATGCTAAAGACTTAATCACAAGCTCAAGGCTAAAACACAAGCTTAAGGCTAAAACACGTGCTACAAGCTAAAACACATGCTACGGGTTAAGACTTAAACCCATGCTAAAGGCTAAATCACAAGCTTAAGGATAAAACACACATTCTACAAGCTAAAACACAGGCTACAGGCTCAATGCTAAAACCCATGCTAAAGGCTAAATCACACAAGCTAAAGGTTTAAACACACAAGCTGAAGGCTAAAACCCATGCTAAAGGCTAAAGACTAAAAACAATGCTAAATTACAAGCTAAAGGACCAAACACACATGCTAAAGGCTAAAAGCTAAAACCCATGCTAAAGGCTCAATCACAAGCTTAAGGATAAAACACACATTCTACAAGCTAAAACAAATGCTAAAGGCTAAAACACAAGCTTAAGGATAAAACACGTGCTACAGGCTAAAGACTAAACCCTATGCCAAAGATTAAATCACAAGCTAAAGGATAAAACACACAAACTGAAGGCTAAAACATATGCTACAAGCTAAAAAACATGCTACAGGTTAAGACTAAAGCCCATGCTAGTCAGATCTCTAAATCTTAACTTCACCTAGAGAAACAGATGGGGCTAAAAAGAGCTACACAGCTGCACAGAAACTGCACATTGAGGACAAAAACCCTCAAGCATTAGAACTGTATAAAGCCGCATTTCTATTTTAGAGAGCCCAACAGCATCCTGACCTGTACACCTCATCCAGGTGTTTAGCATTCATGTGGCATGTGAGTGACCACAGTGGAGTTTAGCTCTGTGATCATTTAGCCCCACATTCACAGCTTTAGCCTTCATGCTAACTGCTTATTTCCAACACAGAGTGAGAGATACGTTTTAACCCCACACTACTTCACAGGAGGGGTGAATATTTTCAGATAGCAGATCTTCTCCGTACTCTGAATCTGACACAGATGATGAAAACATTCAGCTCGGGGCTGAATGTCTCCAACTCTGTGCAGATGAGACGGGCAGATGTCAATCAAACTAACATTTGGAGCGCTCGCTCAGTCCTGAGACGCTCACAGTCTTACCAAGCAGAATTATTAAGTAGAGTGAAGCTCTGACAGTTTATTTTCAGACAGAAAACACAGAATGCTGTGTTAGACTCAGTCTGAGAATCATGTATGTTTTTCACAAGAACAAACCAAGTGTCTGGAGGTCTTCAGTACGCGTTCACGGACTTTCTGTTGAAGTGTTCTCACCGAGAAATAAGTGGTGTACGAGTGTGAGCCTTTTACACCCTCCTGGTATATTTATAGCCATTCAGATGGTCAGTTTCTCAAGAAGTGTTTCTACCCTTCAACAATACGTGGAGGCAAGATCTGGCCTGTGGTGTGGATTCAGGTTCCAGCTGACAGATGCACCAACAGCAGATATTGACTCATTTTTAGATGTCAGGTTCGTGTTGGCGCTTGTGACAAAGCAGTGATGGTTCTCTTATTAAAATTCAGTGTCAAGTCAAAGCATTGTTGGAAATGTCAAGTTACTGTGAGGTGTTTGAGAGAATGCTCTAAAGGTTTTTTATGGAAAAAGTTTCCCTCAGACATTTTTAACAAATGTTTACAGCCAGGTTAATGCAGCCTGTTTTCTCCAGTTTCAATGACTTCTTCTTTTCAGACTCTGCTCCTCTAAAGTTAGTACATAGCTGATTGTTCAGGAGTCATTTCAGAAGCAGTTTATTATTAATGAAATGAACCTCGGTAAAAATGAACCCTCTTCCCCCTTTTCCACCAGTAATTGTTTGGTCTTAGTGCTATGTTGTTGTTGTTTTTTTTAATTTCTGGCTTTAAATTTGAAGGCACACACATGTATATAGAGATAAAAAATAAATAAATAATTGAATTAATAAAATAGATGAGTGAAAGACTAACAAAATAAAATGGAGAAAAACATGCAAATAATTTAATATTAAAAACAACAATTTTATTTATAATAATAACAAAAATAATAATAATAAAAAATAATACTGAAGATTAAGTTATGTAAATAAAGTAACTATATATACTTAAAAAATATAATAAAATAAAAAAAATATATAAAATATAAAGAAAGAAAAAAGAAAAAGAACACATAAGTGAAAGGCAACAAAATAAAATTGAGAAAAGCAAGCAAATAATTTACCATTATTATCATTATTATTATAACTATTATTATTATTAATAATAATGAAAATAAAAATAATAATAAAAATAATTGTAATACTGAAAATAATTATTACTGAAAATTAAGTTATGTAAGTGAAGTAAAATATAAACCGAAAAAATATAATAAAATAAAAATAAATAAAATACAAAGAAAGAAAGAAGAAAATAGACAAGTGAAAGGCTATCAACATAAAATGGAGAAAAACAAGCAAATAATTTACCAATATAAATAATAATATTATAAATTATAATAATAGTAATTATCATAATTTTAAAATAAATAATACTGAAAACTTAGTTTTGTAAATGAAGTAAAATATATACTTGAAAAAAAAAAAATATATATATATATATTTAAATAAATAAATAAATCAGGTTTCTTCTAAGAACCTGTTTGGTTTTCTATCGGCAAAGAGCAAAGTCAGGGCCATGTCACTGTGTCACTGTAAGTCGTCAGTAGGTCACTGCATATGTAAGCACTTGCGAAGGAGGCGGCTTTGGTGGCGGACGCATGGGGAGACGACATCAAAGTTGGCGCTGGAAGCGTTTACAACCAGGCAGAGATTAGTTTTACATTACTTGTTTCTGACTGTCTGCTACATGGAGTGTGCTCGTCCCTCTCTGTCTCCTTCTGTGTGTGTGTGTGTGTGTGTGTGTGTGTGTGTGTGTGTGTGTGTGTGTGTGTGTGTGTGTGTGTGTGTAAACTGAGCCCATCTCTGTCGTGTGCAATACAGAGCAGGGGAGAAATGTGATCGCATGAAAATGAGGTGAAAGTGACACCCCGTCATGTAAATAAGATTAATAACATCAGGCTGTTTAGTCTTTTACATAAAATGAGAAGTAACAGACCTGATCTATGAGAGACAATGAATTACTGCTTCAATTTCTCCTCCAGTTAAAGTTATGAATGAGTAAACACCAACAAAACAACAGACGACTCACTCAGCAGCTGTCCTTTGGAAGAATGATAAATAACATGAGGCTGTTTAGTCTGTTTAATAAAGTAATAAGGTAAAAATCTGAGACGGAGATGGAATTACCAAGTCCCGAGTGGAACGCCCCCCGAGGTTGGAATTTCCAACTTGGAAGTCAGAGAAATTCCAGGTTTAGGCTTAAACAATTATATTCTGTATATTTTGTTCTTTTTTTTAGAATTTGATCGTCACAGAGCAACCGGTGTTTTGGAGTTAATAGCGACCATGCTAACTGCTGACTCTCAGCTGAAGGTATCAGTGGTGTCTGTGGGTGAATAATTAACTCTGGACGCAGTTTTCTGGTTCTTTTATCATGAACCTGGTCTCAGACTCAACAGTCTGTGTGCTCTTATGGTCTGGGAGGGTTTCTGATTTATTGACACATGTTTACGTCCTGGTCTGTCACAGTCCTGTAAGTGTCCACAGATAATGCTCTCTAGGTACACGCCGGATTTCTCCTCTAAAAATGCCTGTCCACCTAATATCTGTCCTCTTACTTCCATTCCACAAACCTGGGAGCCGTTTACCACCCGTCAAAATTATGATATTTAGTTAAAAAATGCATTTTCTGGTGGTTAACTCCTCCACGTCAGTTGATAAACCATTACACTCTGCGGTGCTTCTGCACCAAAGTTGCACTTGCATCCAGCGTTGTTGATAAACAAAAATCCCTCAATTAGATTTCCTAGTTCTGAGTACAAATGAAACGCAGCATTATCTCTGGCCCAGCAAAGAGTTGGTGCTTGCTAAGCTCCAGTTTTGAGCATGTGGAGCCAGTTCTTTGTCAGTGGAAACAGAAGGAACCAGGGCTTAGCCAGGTACTGGTCTGGAACCAGCACCAGCACCAGTTTGGTGGAAAAGGGGCATCAGTCATTTTCACTCCTCCATGTTTTACCTACCAAGACTTACCATGATGGCATGGGGCAGGTAGCCGTTAGTCTGGGCCTGAAGCCCCACAGTGTTTAACTCAGCTGCTACGTAGCGCTCCGGAGTGGGTTTGTCCAGGGTCGCACGTCGGATTTTACTCAGTTTGGTCGCCACAAAAAATGGCAGAACACTCTGAAGGACAAAAAACAAGGTGGAGTTAAAAATAAGAAGCGCTCTCTTCTGTTCGGTAGAGCACTGTGGGATAAATCTCCAAGATCCATCAAAGAATCTTCCTCAAAACTGCGTCAAAACAATCTTTTCAGAACCACAATAAATAAATAACCTGCGTTAGTTCTGATTTACCTGGATGATGATTCCTTTGCTCTTGTATTCAGCTTGAAGTCCTCTTGAAAAGAAATCCACAAACGCCTGTCAACAGAAAAAAAACTCAGCTTAAAACTTAAACGCACTGCCAAACAGACTGCAAAGAGGAAATTATGCACAATGAGTTCCAGTGCTAAGTTTTTAATATGTTAATAACGCTGGTAATGAACTGAGGTGATTATGAAAGCGAGCATTAAAGTCAAAATTCACCCTGAATGGATTTTAGATGCACTTTAAAACCTTCGTTGCAGAAACCAGGATTTAGTGCATAAACATGACCCAGTATTGAAGAAAGCAGCGAATAAATCAGTTCGAACTGTGAGCAGCAGGCTGTTTTTAAACTAACAAACACACACGAGACGGTTATAAAACATTATGACGCCACATGCTCCTATAAACATTTTTAATTGGTGCGCTACCTCGGGACCGGAGTTAGTCACCGACTTATTTATATTCAACAATTAAAACAGCAAATATGAAAAGAGACAATCCCTCCTTTTATCCCGACAACAAACTACGGCGTTGAACTAACATCTTTTGTCACCAGAAGATGAGATTAGCTTCAGTGTTCGATGGTAGATAAGACAGAATAATTCATGACAGAGAACAGAGAAAAGCAGCTCCTCTGCACAGATCAGAGCAGACGGAGGGATGTAAAGTGTTTACGATGCTGCGATGCGACTATAGGTTAAAACAACAGGAAGCTCATTAAGAGCGGCTGCTGTTACCTTGGAGGCAGAGTAGACGGTGAGGAGGGGAACAGGATACATCCCACTGGCAGACGAGATGTTGAGGATGACCCCCTTCTTCCTGCAAACACAGAGAAATCAACTTTATTTATAAAGCTCTTTAAGACAAACACAGCTGAGACAAAGGGCTGTGCATAAAAGATGAAGGGGACATCAATAAGTAGATAAATAAAACAAATCAGTAAAAAAAAAATAATAATAATTAATCTCATTTTTTTCTGTAAAATGAAGTGGTAAAATGAAGTGCAGTGCTTCTATAGATTCAGAACAACCATGGCTAAAGGCTGATATAACTAATTTATGTCTTTATGTAGTGCAGGGCTCTGCAACCTTTACTTTCCAAAGAGCCGTATTTCCTCAACTCACCTGGATGAAAGCCATTCAGGAGCCACAAAATCAACTTTATCTTCACATCAAAAAAAAAAAAAAAAGAGTATAAGCTGGTGAATAATTATCTAAATGAGAAGTTTATGTGTGTGTTTTGTGATTTCTTAGTTTTTTATTTTCAATAAATTCGCAAATTTCACTTCTGAAGTTTCAATAAGTTGAAAATTAAAAAAAATAAAAAAATAAAAATTTGCCAAATAAAAAAGGAATTAAAAAATTTACAAAATTTTGATATTTCAAAACATTTCCTGAAATGTTATAATTTTGCAAAGAAAAAAACTAAATAATGAAATTTCAAAATTTTGCATAACTTCCAAATATTGAAAAACATTCTAAAAATTGCAAAAAAATTGTAATTTATATAAAAAATTCAAAAATTGCTTAATCGTAAAAAAAATTGATTTTTTTTCTTAATTTTCAAAAATGTCAAAAACTTAAAATTAAAGAAAAAAAATCAAAAAATGCAAAAAATCAGTGATTCATTACAAAAAAGAATAACGAAAATTGAATTTGTCTGATTTTCTGATTTAAAAAAATTCTAAAATATGGTGGGCGTACACACAACACACTTTTAGGTACCATGAGGCATAATGAACACAGGAAAAAAGTGGTGTGGTTCTTTCTTTACAAAATCTACACATTCTGGGTCCTTAAAAACTTTTCTTTAAAAAAAAAAAAAACACAAAATTTTGCAACTCTAAACTGCGACTCTCATCTTAAAATCTGTTTTAAAATCTATTTTACCTTTTGTTTTACAATGTGTAAAACACTTTATTCAAGTCTTGGGTCAAAGAAGAGTGAAGTATCTTCATTTTTACAAACTCTGAACACAAAAAATGTTGTTTATTGGTGCAGAGCAGCCCCAAGCTGAAACATGACACCGGGCAGATGGAGGGAAATTTTAAAATATTTCTTTAGATTTAAATACAGGACATATATCGTTCATTCAGGGCTTGTTTGAAGCAGTAAAGAGTTTGGAATTATTTGTTTTTTACAGAATTGAGCTAGAGCAAATGGTTGATTTTTGGTAAATTTTGGTATCAGTTTTTTCTGAAGATCGGTCTTGAAAAGAGGAGGGTGGTCCTATTTTTGGGTGAATATGGTAATCCATTGTAAGAGGAAATCAGGGGGCCTGATTTAATAACTGTCATTTGTTGCTTATTCATCTTGACCAAACAGCTGAGATTCATGAAACAGTCATCATCAGTTTTAAGGTCTGACTGGTTAATCTGAACCAGATTATAGTCTGTGCTTCATTCGGCTGAGTCTGCGACACAAACCCTCTTTCCTGTGGCTCACACCAGCTGAGCTCTGTCTCAAGGCTTCAGCACATTTCTCCTCTGAAAGGTGAACCTCCACCCTCTCTGTGGCCCTGTCTCTGGCTCCATCTGTCTCACCCTCCAGAGCAGACTCAAAGGACCTGCTGATTAAAGGCACCGCCGCGTGAAGCTGCTGCCACCATCGTGTCTCACGGCGGGGACCGTGTGCTCGGGGTGATCTGCAGTGTCGGGGTTTCTGCCACACATAACACTCAGCACCGGGGGAAAGAGTCGGAGTCTGCTCTCATGTGACCACGGTCCCTTCTTCCACATGCTTGCTTTGTCCTCACATGGCTTCTAGCAAACTCCAAACAGGATTTACTATGGTTTTCTTTCACAAGCAGCTTTCCTCTCCCCACTCCTCCATAAAGGCCAAATCTGTGAAGAGCATGGCTAATAGTTTTCCTGTGCAAAGATTCTTCAGGCGAGCTGTGGGTTTCACAGCTCCTCCAGAGTTAACAGACCTCTGCTGTTGTTTCTTTGATCAACACGCTGACTGCACGCCGTCCTAATGCAGATGGACGGCCTTCTCTTGTTTCTGTGACACTTTTTTTAGACATGCTTTTATTGGAGATTTAAGCTGATCGTCAAAATGCTTTTATTTTTAACTTTTTTCTATAACAGTATTTTAGGCAGGATCTTAAATCCTTTATCCTTTGTTGTTTTAATTGATTTCATCTTTTATTGCTTTTATTTTACAGATGTTTCCTTTCCTTTATCGGGTGGTGGTTCTTAACCTTCTATTTCTATGTTTTGTCTCATATTTCTCTTTTACTTCTTCTCTTTTATTTCTTTGACTATTTGTTTTTTAAATGTAAAGCACTTTGTAACATTGTTTTTGTAAATATAAAATATGTATTATTATATTTGTCACTTATATAAAAGTTTAAAATGGTAACTAAACAAGTGAACCCTGAAGACGACTAGTTTCATCTGACAGCGTTTAGCATAAAAAGGAAGTCAGTGGCCTCTTCCTCAGAAAGTGGAATACTCTTACAAATAAACAGCTACCCCAGGTGACTTCTCCTTTCTCCTGAAGCTAAAGATAAAATGCAACACATCCATGTTGGAAACTGGCATCATTAACCTAATGTGCTGAAGTCTGTCCACAGTAATCTAAGACAAATGAGGAAAACTTATCAAGATGGCAAAAACGTGTAAAGTTAAATTAATGATTTCAACATTTTCCAAAGTTTCTTCAATCAAAGACCCTTTCATTCCTTTCTTTATTCAGTTTATTTTCCAAACAGCGAGGAATTATTTTGTTATATTCATGTGAGATCAGCTGTTAGCAGCCTGTAGCATGTCAATGCTAACTGGTGCTAGGCCAGATGTTTTCCAACAAGGTGAGGAGAAGGAGGTGAGGACGACGTACTGGTTCGACCTGTCCTTCCATCCATCGTTATTGGGAACATAAGATCTATCTCCAATAAGATGGACGAGCTAGCTGTGCTAACCCAGCAACAGAGGGAATACCAGAAGGCAGAGTAGCATCATGCTATTCACAGACATGGCTAACAGAGCTAACAGCAGACACCAACGCCACATTGGAAGAGCTTCACCTGCTGTGAGCAGACAGGATCCAGGAGACAGAGACTGAACAGACTGCTGATGAAGCTCAGTCCTGGACCCTGTGGAGGTGGAGGCTGGCTGACTGGACAATGATGGACAAGCTGTCAGCATCTATTTTCTTATGGAGCTTTTTGCACTTTCTATACACTTTCTTACTTTGGTTGTCTTGATTGCTGCTGTGACTCCTGAATTTCCCCTCTGGATAAATAAAGTTGTTGTTTTTTTCTATTCTATTCTATAAGGACGTGACTCTTAATAAGGTGTGTGTTTGTTTTGGAAGTTTATTTTTTTTAAAGGGGCTGTGAGGAGTATGAAAGTGGTCTTGAAAAAATCTCCTCTCTAGAAATTTGCCCGATCATAATCCAGACTTTTAAATGAGATTATCAGCGCCAATATTACAGGTTATTTTAAAATGCTACTTCTCAGCTTCCTGACCTGGGTTGAGCAGGACCAGATTGATTTACTAGGTCTCTATGACAACACCACACTGGCTGAAGAAGTTGTACTGTACTGTACTGTGCGAACTGACAGTCAGCTTGTTGTCACGTTAGCCTACGAATACATCGTAGCACCGGTCTGCTAGAAGTACTGACGCAAATCAGGTTGCACAGTTCATTACTGAAAATGATTAAAGGTCCCATATTGTGCAAAAATCACTTAATTAAGTCTTTTAGTGAAATTTGTGGGTCTCTGGCTTTCCTCCCAGCCCACAAAATGTGATATTTAATGACAGAACCTGTACTTAGTAGAGCTTGTGGATGTAAAATCCTGACCTAAAACGAGCTGTTTGCCGACGTCAGCGATTCCCTTTTTCGACCAATCAGGAGCAAGTCTGACCTGAATGGTCCACCAGAGCAAATACCCCCGCACCCCCTTCACGCCCACTCCCCTCCCCGCATCTGGGGAGAAATCTCTCCAGCAGCAGAGAGGAGAATGCCAAAGTTGAAGAGCCATCACTGCTCTGTTTTTGTCTGTAAACAGTCACATGGTTCCGTGCTCAAGCTTCCCATCTCAGAAGAAGACAGACTAAGTGTCTAGAGTTCATTTATCAGGAAATGTTCCAGCTACACTCAGTAAAACTGAGCATGTGTGTGCTAGTCACTTCACGACCGACTGCTTTTCCAACTTTGGACAGTCCAACAGAGGGCTAGCGAATAGACTGGTCCTGAATCCAGGCGCATTACCAACCATCCTCCAACAAACCTGGGACCCTGGAAATGTGAGTATTTCAAATGCTGTGTGCTGTGGAGCAGATGGAAGAGCTTTTCCTCAGTGTCCCCTTTGTCTCTGTGTTAGCTTCAGGATGCTAACTTTAGCTGCAGTTAGCCTGTTGTTGTAGCCTGTAATGTTACGGTAAACGAGCTTCTCTGTTTTCTGAACATTGTGCACTCGGAGCTCGTGGCGCCGCTCTCAGTGATGTGGAAGAGCGGGGCGGTATCAGCGGTGGCTCATTTACATATGAAGGCCACGCCCACTAAATCAGGGCGTTCTGAACAGAGGGGCTATGAGAGCCTGGAAACAATGCTGCTGTGCAAAACATGTTACTGCCGCAGAAAAGGAGAAAAGGAGCAGAATATGGGAACTTTAAAACTGATGAAACTGTGGCTCTGACACATTTAAAAACAGATTAAACTGGAGAGTATCTTTGAAAAAACTGGGATAATGGTTAAGTTTTTAATTCTAGCTTTTCAGAAAGTTAGCTAGGAACCCTGCGACACTATTAGCCATTTATCTCCCGGCCCTGTGCGCTGATTAACGCACATCTGCTCCTGTTAATTACTCCAGATTCACAGGCATCCACCATGTAATAAAAAAGCTGGAGTCAGACAAACTCACCTCTCCACCATCCCCGGTAAAACAAGACGAGTCATCTGAAAAAAAAAAAACAATTAAAGAGTGAGAAGTGGAGTAAAAGCACTGAAGCGACAAAAAAAGAGTCTATTGATGTGTGTGTGGGTTGTGAACAAGTGTGTGGAGGTGTGCATTCACATTTTGTGTTTGCGCATGTGTGTGTGGGATGTGTGTGGAGCAGGCGGTTGGGGAGCGAAGACAAAGAGAGAAAGGAAATGATAATGATAGCAGAGGGAGCTCTTTAAAGAAATATTGAATGACATAAATTAAGTGCTAAGAGAGTGGGTGGACTTTAGCTGCTGCTCGGGGAACGGCTGAACGTGGAGGAGAGGGATGGGGGTGACTGACTGCACAGGTGTGTGTGCATGTGTGTGTTGGTCATGGGACTGTTTGACTGCGCTTCTCAGCCGTTTCTACTTAATTACTCAGAGGTGATGCAGAGATCAGTGGGACATACAGCAAACACTGAGCCAGACACAAATAATGACACAACAAAACCTCTGGAGGTTCCTGAGTTCACCGCGCAGACGGATAAAAGCACGTTTACACACCTCCTGAACTTTCTCAAAAACAAAATCTCCACTCGAGGTGATCTCAGAGGTCCGGGACGGTTTTAATCACCATCACAGACTCTTCTACTCATTACTGGCTCAAAGAAGAGGAAGCAATTAAGACGCATGAGTCACTCACGGAGTATTTTCTTCTGTAAATCAAAAGACGAAGACTCACCTGGCACACGGATGTGATGTTGATGTTGACCATGGTGTCGATGAACTGAAACAGAAAGAGCAGCAGCGTTACTCACAGCTTTGAGTGTGGTGTAAAGTTAATTCTTCATCGTGTGATTTCACTTTGTGTAACAGCATCGCAGAAACACGATGGGGTGCTTCACACACACACACACACACACACAGCGCTGGTTTATCCCACCTGCTCCCTCGGCTCACAGCCATCCTGTCTTATCTCCGTATCACCTCTGGTACCTGCGCTGACGTAGCCCAACCATCGAGCTTCTGTGACATTCAAGCTGAAGGTGAAACACTACAGGGGCGGAAACTCAAACCCTGAACTGGGGATGAGGAAAAGGGGCCTCCAAGTCTGGGTTTAGGAGGTCTCTACGGTGGCCAGGAGGTGTCAGACGATTTGAAAGAGCAACATCTAAGGCTGAACAAAGTAGCCTATACTCTTTTTTCCAAAAAGCAACAAAAGTCAACATGCTAATGTTGCCAACATGTATTTTCTGACAAAAAACCCTGTGAGCTACAGAAATCTATAATTAAAAAGTGTAAGAAAAATTTGTTTATATGTTGACAGTTTCCCTTGTTGTGTTGGTCATTTTATATCATGATTTATTGCTCATGTTAAGTGAATAATGCAGAGAATAACAACCCCGGAAAAAATAAATAAATAAAATTGCATGATTAATTGCAATCGCAATATTGGTAAAAAATAAATAAATAAATAAAATAAAAAGCTCAATTAAATTATTTTCCAAAAACATTCAGCCCTTCAGCAACGACACAACTGAAATCTTATCAAGTGTTTTTGTCTTATTTTCAGTAAAAATTGTCTGCTTATACGTGATATGAGCCACATTCACCTGACCAGTCCAAAGAAATGTCTTATTTCAAGTTACTTAAAGACAAAATGAGGTCTGAATTGCTGTAACAAGTTAAAAAAAATCTGCAAAATGAACAAGAGAAATCTGCCAGAAAAATTACTTGAAACTAGAATAACAAGTAACTTTTCTCTTGTTCCATTGGCAGATTTTTTTAAAAATTGTTTCAAGCAATTCAGACCTCATTTTTGTCTGTAAATAACTTGAAATCAGACATTTTTCTGGACTGGTCAGGTGAATGTGGCTCATATAAAGTCTAAATAGACATTTTCTTCTGAAAATAAGACAATAACCATTAATAAGAATTCTTTTTTTTTACTCTATTGGTTCTACGCTGGAAAAACTGAAATCTTATCAAATGTTTTTGTCTAATTTCAGTAGAAAATGTCTTTTTAGACCTAATACACACTTCTCAGACCAGTTCGAGAAAAATATCTTGTTTCAAGTTATTTAAAGAAACAAATGAGGTCTGAAATGCTGTAACAGGGTAAAAAAATAAAATCTGCCATTGGAACAAGTGAAAAAGTTAGAAACTTGTTTGAGACTAGAATAACACAGAAGAGGATGAGAAAAGTTATTGTACGAAGTCATTATTCTAATGGAGGGGTTAGGGGCACTGAAAAAAAGTCTTATTTACTATTCTATTGAGAAAAAAAAAGTTGGAATGTTGAGATTAAAGTTACAAGTCTGACTCTTTTCTCAGGAAAAAAAAGTAGTAGTTAAAAAGAAATTGGTCTAAAAAAAACAAACTCTAGTATCATGCAATTTTCTAGCAAATTTGTCTTGTTCCATTTGCAGTTTTTTTTTTACTTGTTACAGCAATTCAGACCTCATTTTAGTCTTTAAATATCTTAAAATAAGGCATTTCTTTGGACTGACCCATTAAGACAATTTTTACTGAAAATAAGACAAAAACATTTGATAAGATTTCAGTTTTGTGCAGTTAATGAAGGAAATCACACGGTGAGACCCCTACAAAGCTTTATTTATCAGAAAACATTGTACTTTCTTTCACAACTTTTCTGTGTCCGTTGCGATAACGAACCTCTTCAACTTCCTTTTAGGCTGCACTTCTGTTGTGTTGTTGCTTTTTGCATTCATGTTGTAGCTTTTGCAAATCGTCTGACACTCACCAGCCACCGTAGGTCTCCACTTGTTACTGCATGTGTTAGTTTGGCTACTTTTAGCAACAACCACATGACACTGAGATTAAACTAAGTTTACCAGGCGTATATTTTACAGGGACGGGAGTTTAAAGCAAAAATACTAAATCACAGTCACTGCTGACTTTTTGCTAATATAGTTATAGGATAGTTTTCCTCCCCCCATGCAGACACAAGGTGACAGAGATCCATCTCTATTTCCATTTATTAGTTTATTTTGATCATATTTAAAAGTATACCAACCATTTAACAACTGTGCAAAATTAAGTTATAAATATACTCCATGTTTATTTTATAGTTTTACCTCTTAACATCACTGTGCTGCATCAGTTTTACCAGCAGATACTACATTTTTTTTTTTTTTTCAAAAATAAAAATCGGGGGCTCGTCTGTTTATTTGGATCATTCAAGTGATTTTCCTGAAGTTAAGATTTGGTGCGTTTTGGTTTCCCTGTGGCACACCGGAGAGTGTGAGGAAGATCGGGCTGCGGTGTGTGTGTGTGTGTGTGTGTGTGTGTGACGTCATTCCCTGGGATTTCCTTGGCGGTGATTTGTAAATGAGTGGGCTCTGGTGTGTGGAGGCTCACTTCCTGTTCGATTTGCAGCAACGTGGTGAATGTGCTGAGTGAGACGTGTTAAGGTTTAAACTGGAGGAGCTTCCTGTTCATTCTTATGGAGCAGATTTTGCTTATTATTATTATTATTTTGTTTTTGTGTAAATATTCTTTGTTTTTATTTCATTCAATTTTTTATATATATTGTTCGTATATTTGTATCTCTGTCTTTGTCTATATTCTATTTTACGGAATGTACAGCAAGTGTTTGTATTATTTTCTTGTTAATTGTTGCACCAAGTAAAATTCCTTGTATGAGCAAATGCACTTGGCAATAAAACTCGACATCAGATTACAACCAGAGGCGAGGGAAAACAGTTGAAAACATTTTCTAAGATGAGAAAACAGTCACATGGACGACTCAAACTTAATTACAAAATGATTATTGGTGCATTAGAAATCTCTGACTCATCCTTAAAACTTTCTAGGTCACATGTTTGATAAAAAATTACATCATTGGCTAAAATACCACAGCTTTATTTTCCCAAACGTAACTCGCCGTGTCTGTCTGTTAAATAAACAGATGAGGAATCTGATATGAGACGCTGCACGCTGACCACACCTGATTAAAACAGTTAATATGTTGAATTTAAAGGATAGAAAAAGGGCACGAACTTCTATTATCACCACTTCTATTCTGTACATTTTTGAGTCTGTACAATTATTTTTTCTCAAAAAGGAAAAGGATGTCAAAATGATTTACTTACTGAATCCAGGTTGGGGACGTTGAGGAAGAATTCAGGGTAAGAATAGGAAACACCGACATTATTCACTGTTAAAAACAAAAAAAGAAAAACAGAATTAAATCATCTGAAAAACTACAATCACATAAGTGTTTTTGTCCTATTTTAGTAAAATTTGTCTTATTAGACTTTATCTGAACCTAAAAACCAGATAAAATGACTTATTATAGGATATTAAAGGACAAAAATGACATCTGAAGACCAAAAAAGCAGAGATGGTGTCATTCCTCTGTGTGATCTAAAGGGGGCAGCAAAGGGCTGAAGAAGCCAAAGGATAAATGAAGCTCAGTAATTACATGAAGTGATCACACGGGACTCCTCCAGCCTGCAGGAGCTGAATTAGTAAAGTAAGGAGGAGTAAAGTGGGTAACTCTTATAAACTGCTGCAGGCTCACCCAGAACTCCAATCTCCAGCCCTGCAAGTCCATCTTCAATCTTCGGATAGATGTCCACGGCGCTGAAGTCTGCTGCGATGGTTTTGGTCTCCACGCCACATTTGCTGGCTGAGGACACAAAGAGAAACACTTAGCGTGAACATTTACAGAAACAAAGACCAGAAGTCGACCCATCACACAGATCTTAGTGGTGCAAAGACTCTGTATGATCACACAGCTGAGTCCATCTGAAGCCTGTTCCTGTTCTCATATGTAAAAACGATGAGTGCATATTTCTTCAGATCATGTTTCCATATTCAGGTTTATCATCTCCATACGGCGCCGTTTGAAGCGCCAGGGCTGCAGCTGAAATGCTACATCTAACACCTCTTAGGAGAATGAATGGGTGTTAAAAAAACAGAGCAAGGACATCAACAGAAGTTTGATTCAGATCAAGTTTACACCAGGGACTCAGAAGTCAAAGAAATTAAAATTTATCAGTTCTTTTTCTGCTGCCTTTTGCAAACGCAGCTCTGTTGGTTTTTCATTTTGATCTAATATCACAGATTTGTAAACGATCCACTCACAGCTGACTTATTAGTATTAGGTGTTTCCAACTTTGGCGTGCTTATGTGAACCAGAGATGAACTGACATGACCCTGGCATCAAGTGTCTGTTAGATACAGACTCAAAAAGAAAGACCAGATGAGATCAGAAATACTTTATTGATCCCTGAGGGGAAATTTCCTTTAGTTACAGCTTCTCCCTTCAAAAAGTGTAACAAGAAAGTACAAAACATAAAATTATAGTATATGAGAAATTACAAAATATACAAATATAAGAAAGTACAAAACAGAAGCGAAAGTGTAACGTGAAATTGAACATAACTATAAATCATGAGTACGAGCATTTGTTGAAAATATGGTATAAAAATAGAGACTTAAATTATGGATTATTGCACAAATACTGGCATTAGGTAGTCATTTCACATTTTGCCTAAACCAGTGAATCCAGAGTGAAACTAAGGCTGTATTCAGACCAGAAAAGTCCTTTGGTCCACTTGTTTGGTCCGGACCAAAAGTGGACTTTATTTTTTTTGTTTGGTGCTGTTCGTGTTCAGATTGTACTTTTTGCAAGTGGACTATATTCTGTAAACACATCCAGGTGTGTGACGATCAGTGCTCTCATTGGACAGCACTGACAAAGGGCGGCACACAGAATACAGACCTGGAAATGGAGGTAAACATGTGTGTTTGTGCTCTTATTAGAGCTGCTAAATCATTTTCAGTTTCAAGAGCAGCTCCTTCAAAGCAGCTTAACAACACCGTTTACAATTTAGGAACAGGAAGACCAATGATCGCAGCAAGGAGACGCTATGCTCTGCGTGTCCTGACCCACAACATGCTAGCAACAGCGTGGCTAAACAGAAGACAGAGGATCAGGTATGAACCAAAGACGGTTAGGTTACGGTGGCTCTATAGGCCCAAAAGGAGCATGTATCCTGTAGTTAGTTCGGATGGACCTTGGTTTGTATTCAGACCTGCACCGGAGAACCATGAACCACACCAGAGTTCGTTTGGAAGCGGACCGAGACCACCTCAAAAAGTGGGTCTCGGTCCGGTTGTTTGGTCCGCACCAGGGTTCGTTTGTGTCTATTCACACCTGCATGAAAAGTCCACACCAGCGTGGGAAACAAACCCTGGTCCGTTTAAAGTGGACCAAACAGTCCAGGTCTAAATACGCCCTAAGAGACACTCAGAGTGAGATAGGAGCTCAATGACAGAGGGCTGATCTATTCAACTCAGTTCTATGCTGTATTGTGTTTAAAACACCCAAATGTATGCATTATGACATCATTATCTTTTGTGTATTCCTCCCTCTAGGGATGGGTACCCAATTAGGCACTTTTATAGACACCGACTGAATTCTGTAAAAAGCACCGGGTCCGATTCAGGTAAAATCAAAAGGTTCCATGTTTCGGTACCTAAACACATCCTTGTGACTGTGAGGGAGTGGAAGAGTTGGTGATTTTCCATGCTGGACATGAACACAGCATTGCAAGGTTATATATTGAGAAATAAATATGTTAAATTAAAGAAATTTGTGATTTTTTATTACTAACTTTTATTAACTTGATTTTTTTTACCATATGAACACAAAAGAGTACCAGAATTGGTACCATTGAGCACTGATACTGATTGCCAGGTACCAGGTATCAGTACCATATCAGTTCAGTTATTAAAGGTACCCATCCCTACCTCCTTCACTGTTTTTTTTTAAGTACTTTTGTCCACACACACCAGTATAAAAATCCATTGATAAGTGCAGCTTCAAGCAGCCAAGCCCATCAGTGGCAGCGTTTTTCAGACCTGAAACTCAGATGAGAACCAAAAACTCCAGCTGTTTTCCAAACTGCCTACTACATTATACTTCATTCACATTCTTCATGTAGTATGTTACTCTGGTTTTTAGTTTTAGAAAGTGGAGCTACAGCTGATGGATTTTTTTTTTTTTTTGTAAAACAAACTTTGGGTAGACCTTGACATTTAAGTTATTTTGTTGATCATATCACAGCAGAACCACTTAATTTGATTTGTTATCTTACAGCAAGAGTTTTATCATTTATTTAAAAAAAGGGAAGTTATTGACTTTTTATTTTTACAGCTGATGAAAAAAACACCTCTGTGTAATTTTTGATAGTTTAAAAAGTCAATCAGTGGTTTTTATGGGCTTTAATGGATTTGTAGAAGTAAACACCTCTTTTATAACTAAAAGTGACGAAATTTACTGGTGTTTCTTTCACATCATGACACTTCTGTTAGTGTTGTTGTATTGTAGTTGTAATGCCGACTCATTCCAGTAGATGGCGGTAATTCATTGAAACCTGCCACATACATTGACACACGCATAACGCCGTGCATTGTGGGAAACAGTAAGTCAGGTAGACTGGTCTGTTGCACACTGAGAAATTTTCCTGAATCAGTAGGACATCCGGGGATTTTTGTCATACTGCAGATTTTGTTAGATATTGGCCAACACACTAAATTATGCCTATATTAAAAAACGATGAAATGATGGTCTTACTCACAACTCATTTACACATTTAAAATCTCATAAAACAGTCAGTTAATGCATATTTTTGTATAATTTTGCTTTTACTAAGTTAGAAAAGCCTGATTTTCAGAATCATAATTCCCAGTCTCGTCCTCGTATTAGAGAATAAATAAAGTTTTATTAACACTGGTGTCACTCTTTAAACTTGCTGATGCCACTCATCATTCCCTCCCTGTTTTTATGACACACTTAATTATGTGCGCTCATTGTTATTCAGCCCTGTTCCATCTTGTTATTGCATTCGCTCCCTCTGCTTTGCTCTTAATGTTATGTATTATTCATTTACATGACACTGCTGGCCCGAAGAGTCAAATTTTGTTGAATACCTACAATAACCATGACGCCTCCCATGGCTTGTGTTGATGTTTATTACTTTAATGACGGTATCTGGGGTGTTAAATGAAAATAAAGAAATAAAAAAATGAGTAATTACTGAATCTGGGTGTGTGCCCGTCTGTGTTTCCAACCTGCCGTCTTCCCTGAAGCCAAACTAACCCACCACAGCAGAAGAGCTGCTCTCTTTTAACTACAAGGTCTCCCACATTTTCCCTCGCCCCTCTTTTCTTCCTCAGTCACGCCGCTCGATAACCTTGCAGTCACCAAACTGACACTAATTAATCTGAGGGGTAATTGACGTCTGGCTGGGGCGTTATCAGATTCTCCTGGAGCAAATGTTGGCGCTGATATAAGAGTGTGTATATGAGCAGTCAGAGGAAAGTGTTTAACATGCATCTTTATATCCTGGTGTCAATCACACATGGATTTCTCTTTGTGCAGCCTCTTTTTGCTAACCAGGAGTGATTTGGAAAGAGGATGAGCAGAGCAGAGGGAGAATAAAACCTCTCTTCATCAATGAGGATATCCCTCCCTCAAGAGGAAGCTTTCATTTAATTGGACAGATTCACTTTCAGCTCCAGCAGGAGGCTTTACGGCCTCGTAACCAAAAGCATCAGAGACCTGCTGGCTCTCCTCTCAATAAAAAGATCACTTGTGAAAATCATGCAGTTCAATGCAGCATCGTTTAGTCCGTCCTCATGTCGGCGCCTCACGCTCTGGAACGGGATAAACTGACGCCAAATTTCAGGGTTTGGGTGATTGAAGGCGCGTAGCTTCATGTTTCGTTTCATCATTTTAAAAACTGTACGAGTTCATTTCCTCAACAATGTGACTGCTGGCGTGTACTGAGATGATCAAAACTGGAGTGTTTATATTGTATCAAGGGTCTTCAACCTGTGGCTCTTACTCATTTGCAGTGGCGTCTCGGATAATATTATTGAAATAAAGAATTTTTATTTTTCTTACAGAGGGTATTAATGATTAAAAACACTGACATTAAATAAAATCCTGCATTAACATTACATTAAACTAAACAGCCCACCAACTTTCCATGCACCTGTGGCTAACCTCAAGTTTTACAGCCCTGGGAAGATAACTACATCTACAAAAAGACTAATCTGGAAGAAAATACAGATTTTAAGTCTGTGTGGATGGATTCCTGTTACTGCCAACATGTCAGCTTGATATAAATGTTTGATATGTGGCAAGACTTTAGCAAACAACAAAAAATGATGAGTTTAGCAATATGATCAATATATGCTATAACAATTTCAATTTTTTTAGTCAAAGTATATTAAATTTCTTGGGGGTTGTTTTTGCAAAATTATCCTTTAATAATCTTAATTTATTTTTATTTATTTATTTATTTATTTATTTATTTTGGGTGGGGGGTGGGGAGGGGGGGTATTTTTATTATTTTTATTTTTAATTTAAATTTTTGGAATCCTTGATAATTTATTACATTTCGATTTATGATTATTATTATTTTTTTAATGAATTTCTTTCTTTCAAAAACTTTTGCAATTTTTTGATGTTTTAAAAACAAAATTAAATGTTGAAAAATCAAAAATATTTTCAATTTTGTTGGAAATTTCAAAAATATTTGACCATTTAAAAAGGTTTTTTATGATCCTTTTTTATTAATTATTTCAAATATATTAAAAAAGTCAAATTCAATAATAATTTCAAAATTAGAAAAAAATATTAAATTACTTTTTTCTTTTTTTTGCAAATTCATATTGTTGTATATAAATTAAAGTTTCCCTTTTTAGCTTATTATGAATTTTTAATTTAAAAAATATATATATTTTAATTTTTGGAATATTTGATAACTCATTAAATTTCAATTTCGAATTTTTTACCATTTAAAAAAAATGTATTGTTTAAAATTTAAAATTTATTTTTTTAACTGCAAACTAGGAATTTCTTTCTTTTTCAAATTTTTGAAACATTTTGAAGTTTTAATAACAAAATGATTTTCTAAAAACAAATTTAAATGTTTGCAAATTATAAAAAATGTTTGACCTTTTTAAAGTTTTTTAAATAAAAAAAGAAATATTTATTTCAAATATATTAAAAATAAAAACCTAAGAAATCAAATTTACAATGTTATAAATTCAAAAATATCCTTGTAAAGATGATAATTCACTTGATTTTAACCATAAATAGAAATTCATTCACTTTCTTTGTCTTTATTCTGAGGATGAAGTAGATTTTGTGGCTCCTGAACGACTTTAATTCAGGTGAGCTGAGGAAAAATGGCTCCTTTTAAAGTAAAGGTTGCAGACCCCTGTGGTGTATTGAATAAATGCTTCATGCCTGGTAACATGGCGTCTCTGTGACTGTTGTGCATTTTGAAAAAAATCAATGAATGCATTAAAATGAAAGGATGTAAGACTCACTGATTGCTTTGGAAACATCATCCAGCTTCTCCTGAGAGCGGCTGATCAGCACGATGGAAAAGCCTCGGCGAGCCAGCTGCAAACACACAGACACAGGTGGCAACATGGCAGGTGAGCTGTTACAGCCCAGGTTGAGCAAGTGTGAGTTTCTCACTATTTCTTCTTTTTTCCCTTAGTGTCCTAAAACAGGTGAATAATTCCTGCATCTGTCTGTCAGAACTTTTTCCTCTAGGAAGAAGTTCTTTGTCATCCCTGAAACTCAACATTTGGAGCTGGGCAGATAATAAACGAGAGGCGGCGTTGCTAAATGGCTGCTCTGAATTCAGCCTGAGTTTTCTTTATTGGATCTGAAAAGACCAAGTTGCAGGGCACAGCTGACAGGAGCTCAAGTATCAAGCTGAAAATTAAAGAGATACGGCTTGAATATTAAACTTTCCTCACAGAAACAACTTTTACAAAACCACTAAATCAGTTCTAAGAAACAGACTCACTGAAATTCAAAAAATAGAAAGATGTGTTCAGTAAATGTGCTGTTGCTCTCTTCTTCTGTGGCTGTAAATGAGGTAGATACATCACACCTGCAGCAGGGTGTTGGTATTTAATAATGCTAAGCCTGCACTGTATTTTTCTCAGCTTTCCATCCTCTGTGGTTTGTCTCGTAAAAAAAAAAAATAACACAGGCACCTGTGCACCTGTGACCTGGGGTACAGGTATTTATCATGTTTACAGAGGTGTGAATAACCAGGTTTCTCTGTGCACATGTAAACGCCACATCCTGACAAGGGAGAAAAACTGTGCGACTGTGTGAAAGACATCTGAAGTTTCCTCCAGTCTTACCTCTTCAGCGTACGCCTTCCCGATGCCGTCGGTGGCTCCTGTCACAACTGGAGGGAGATGAATGACAGAGAGACTTAATCAGCACTTCAGGTTTACAGAAAGTGAAAAAACACCTGTGCTTTTTTGCTTCTATGTCAGAAATGAGGGAAACAGGAAGTCAAAGTTTTCACCTCATGAAAACAAAACTGTGGCTTGATTGGCTCTTTTTTTGAACTGGGAAGAGAAAGGTGTCTTTTTATGTTTTCTTTCATCATCACTCATTAAAAAGTCCCTAAAATCATTAAAAAGCTCCTTAACAAAAACTGGGTTAAAGTCCGTGGACTGCCTGTCTGCAAACTCTGTGTGATATGAGAATACTGAGGGAGTTTCCTCAGGCTCAGTGTCTACTGAAAATTAAATTCAGCATTTAATTTAAGCCCACAATTATATTCGAAAAAGGCTTTTTGTTTGCTTTGACACGTTTTTACTATCTTGAAGTAAAAAGGTGTCACATTTCAGGAGGAAAGAGGAACAAAAAAAAAGAGAAAATAATTCAAAATGTTGAAACTGGGGCTGTACTGATGAAGCCAAGTAACAGAGAAAAACAATGTTTTACTGCAGAAACTCAGGAGCTTCAGCCACCATTAAACAGACAAAGAGCGCCACCTACAGGTTTTTTCCCTCAGTGAAACAGGTTGATAAAGGTGTCCGAGTTGTGGCCAGTTTGACTGACAGGTGAAAACAGCAGAAAATACAAAAGCAATAACTGCGATGCATGAAAAGCTCCAGAAAATAAAACAAAGTGCCTCTGACGGGCAGAGGGCTGGATGTCGGCGCAGACAGATGTTCAGCCGGACGGGGGACACGGGGAGCAGCTGAGGTGAGAAAGGAGGACAAACAGAGAGGCGGGGAGGGAGGGGGGGAGCAGGAAAGTTGGGTCCTCTCTGTCATCGGTGGCAGCCGAGCGAGCGGATGCCCTGGAACTGCCTGGCACAAACAGCAGCAGCAGCAGCAGCAGCAGGGGTCTATTTATAGCAGCTCCCATCTTTCAGAGGCACTATTCATCACATCTCAGGCTAAATATAACAGTAAGTGGAAGAGAGTCAGGCTCTGACAATATGTCCCTGTGTACCCCGCAGAGCGTGGAGAGTTAGTTTTTACCAATCCTCGTGTGAGCGTGTGTTTGTTTTTAATGTGTTTTTAGGGGTCAGACATGTTGTTTTTCCACATTGTTTGTTTGGACTTTAGAGAGTGCTGCACTGAAATGAGAACAATGGGGAGGAAGTTGGGTCAGGTAGACTTCATGTAGTGAGCAGTGCAGCCTCCAGGGTCCACTAGAGACTCTCTAAACCAGGCATGGCCTAAGTCATAAGACGGGTTAGAGCAGGGGTCTGCAACCTTTACCTTCACAGGAGACGTTTAGCCTCAGATCACCTAGATTAAATTCAATCAGGAGACACAAAATCTACTTTATCTAGACAATAAAGACTATGAAGTGTATAAAAATCTACACAAAGTAAAAATGTAGTGAATTATTATTTAAACAAAAACATTTTTTCTGTGTTTATGAAATTGTACATCTGATGTCTTAGTTTTTTATTTCTGATAAATTAAAAAAATATTTTGATAAAAATTGAAAAATGTGTAATATAAATTGCAAAATTAATGAAATTTCAAAAATTTGCAAAATTTAAAAAAAGTGATAAAAAATTGCAAAAAAAATAAATAATGAAAATGCAAAAAAAGAAAAAAAAATTGCAAAAACATAAAAATAAATAAAAAATGCAAAAAAAGAAATAAAAAATTGCAAAAAAAAAATCCCTAACATTTAAAATTTTGAGAATTTGCTGAGATTTCACAAAGTAGCAAAAAAAATGTAATTTTAAGAATTTACTAAATTAAAAATAAATAAATAAAAATTTGGATTTTTTTTTTTCAAAAAGTGGAATTTAAATAATTTGCAGAAACGAAAAATTAGAAACTTGCAAAAATTTCCAAAAATTTGTTAAATCTTCAAAAAAAATTGTAAATTTTCCAAATTCGGAAACATAAAAAAAATATATATATATATAAAAATTAACAAAATGTTTTAAAAAATCCGCAATTTTTAAAAATTTGAATGTTTTATTGCAAGATGGGATGTACATTTTGCTCAACAAAATTTTAACACTTGTTTTAATTTTTTTTTAATCATCATCATCATTAAATTTTTTAACATTGTCTGGTATTACAAAAGCAAACTAAAAATCCCCAAGATTGGAAATATTGAAGAATTGACTCAGATTCAATACTTTTCTGTAAGGTCATTCATATTTTGAAAACCAATCAGTTTTCGCCTTAGTTTATAGAACGCTCTGACCTTTAACAGGAAAACGAATCGAGCAGCTTTTTTCATGATCAATACTTCTGGTGTTTCTGATTTTACTGAGTGACACAGCAACACACACCTGAGCTGCTGTTTTCATAGAGTGTTTGTGCTGTTGCTACAAATATCTCTGCAGAGGAAACACCGTGAGTTTCCAGCAAACACGTTTGGTATTTCCACGTAACCATTCCCTGGCTTCTCTGATTGGCCTGTCTGCCTCCTGCTGTACCCACGTCCCCCCTTGTGTGATCTTCCTGAGTACAGATGATGCTGAGGTGCCGAACATCCTCCGGGGCAGCAGCCGAGCCAAACAGAAGGGAGGGAGGGAGGGAAGGAGGGAGGGAGGGAGGGAGGGAGGGATGGGAGCAAATGACAAACACGAACATGGGGGATCCTGGGGGCAACCAAAAATAGCACAGGGGGAGAGGAGGGGGGGTGATGGAGAGTCTGCAGGCGAGGTGATGAAGAAAACATAGGCTGGGTTATTTTTAGCTCTTTTAAGAATGAACTGTTTTGCAGTCAGAGGAGAAAAAATGCTTTTACAGCTGAGTGCATGTTCCCTTCAGTCAAATAAAACACGGCTATTTTAGGAACGGCTGTCTTCTGAAAAAGTGGGTTAGACCGGCGAGGTGTTCTCGAGTTTGTCTTCGACTGTGTCGAAACTTGGAGGGTGGGTTTAAAGCAAACATTATCTTAAATTAACCAAAGATCAAGTCTTCATTGTTAATCAATCAACACCAAAAAATATGGGATGATTTGGTAAAACTGTAAATTATTAATTTGTCTTTAGTTTTTTGAAGCAGTGTCTGAAGCCTGTGAAAATAAAATGAAAAGTTGGGCTCAGGCGTTTAGAAATTTGGTCGATGGATAGAAAAAGGGATGTGTGTTTTCAGCCAAACAAACCATCAAACCTCATCACTCTTGCAAGTCAGGATCAAAACTAAACAAAATATTTATGTTTTTATTCCTTTAGAGCCCAGGAGACAGGTGTGTCTAGGCTGCAGTGCACTCATCTGCCACTAGCTGGTGCTGCAGCTCTGGTTAAAAGCCTAATTTATGTGCCTAACTTAACAATTTCTATATTTTGCATACTGCATTATTTATTTATTTTTTGCAATTTATGTTTGTTTTTTTAACCTTGAAGGGACTGTGAAGCGCTACTTATTTTAAGCTACTTTTTATTATTCTACAACAATGAAAATAAAAGTTCTATTATATATTAGTCTACTACCCAGATGCAAACAAACACAGATGACTGATAGCTTCTTGTAGCAAGGATTGATTTGGCTTTATTTGGATTCAAAAAAGCAAAATAAGGCCGTGAAATCAGCTCAGACCTCAACCTTTAAGGACGAGAGAAAAGTTGGTGGAGCTAGCTCTGCTAGCATTAGCCATGCTCTGCAAACCAATTAGTGGTCAGCCAGAATTTGATCTTTAAAGTTAGTCATTTGGGACAAGGGATGGGTACCGAATTAGGTACTTTTTCAGGTACCGACCAAATTATGTCAAAGTATCTGGTATTAATTCATGCAGAGTCAAAAGTACCATGTTTAGGTACCTGAACGCATCCTTGTGATTGTGAGGGAGTGAAAGAATAAGTGATTTTCCATGCTGGACATGAACACAGCATTTCAAGGTTATATATTGAAGAATAAATTTGTTAAATTGTAAAAAAAATTATATATATTTTTTTTTTACCACATAATCACAAAATAGTACCGAAAACTGGTACCCTTGAGTACCGATACTGATTGCCAAGTACTGGGCAAGGGTACCATATCGTTTCAAATGTGAAAGGTACTCATCCCTTTTGGGGACATCCTTAACCACAACAACAAAATGAAGAGTTCTGTTTCAAACTTTAAAAGTATATGAAATATTTTTCTGATAGATATTAGATAAAACATACTCGGGAACAATATGCATTTGCGTTTTTGACTATTGTTCACACAAAATCTGGGATCTGAAGATGTAATGTTTTTGAAAATAAATCAGGAGTTGTTAGCTTTTTGTTCCTGAATCTATTCTATTTTTTACAGCGCGGATTGGGGGATAAAGGCCCATTGATGATTAACGTTATGTACGGATACAGATCCGGATGGAGCCTTCTGTCCGTGCTCTGCGTTCATTTCTTCAGTATTTCTATTTGTTTCCATAAAGCTTACGGATACGGACAAGGCTGAGCAGTACCACTAGAAACCTTTGGGGGCAGTGTTGCTGTTACTACCTGATACAAGGCTTTAGTGAGACACGAAGAAGAAATGACAATGGTGGGACTTTCGCAATGTATTCAACTGCCTCACCGACCAAAGGTGCCTCAGTTTTTGTCTTTTTTGCAAGAGGATAAACAATAAGTCCTCCACAGTTGCCATGAGATTTGTTTTCATAAACTTTTGACTATGGGTGGAATCCCCCAGGTGGATGTATTGGTTAACTGCGATGCCAATGTAAAAGACATACAGAAGTATGTGAGCAGTGACGATAATGCTGTTTGAAACTGACAGATACATTTTTCGTCCGTAAAGGGAGGAGAAATGGGCCTTAAAGTGAGTAATCTTTAGCTGCAGTTATAATAAAACAACGCTTTGCACTAAACACTGCTGGAAAAAATCAAAACCACTTCACCTGCAAAAGAGCCCATTATATAATCCTGCATTCAGAAGTGTTTAACATGCAGGTTTGAACTCCCTTTAAAATGATTTAAAACCAAAGATCCAGTGGGAATGGAGACTCCAACTCCTCACAACCTTTGAATCTGATGGTTATATTCATCGAACTATTGCTATGTCTAAAATTATGTATGACAACCTCATATCTAAGTGTTTTTTAAAGCTGGGGATAGATTGTAAATTTGAACCAGACGTTGTTTTATTAAAATAAAGGAATGCAGCAGCAGCAGCAGATTGCCTCTAACTCTGCTCTCTCTTCTCCCTCTGCTACTTTCCCTCACCCTCTTCCTCTCACACAACGTGAGGCTCGGGTACCAGTGAACCAGAATCCTGATAATCTTACGTCACATTTATGAATGGCTGGAGCCCTGGTTACATAACCAGTCCCCTCGATCAAGTCCACTTCACTGAGACAAACTTTGTGAATGAAAGCGGCAGCCGAGGCTAACGGGTTCCTTCGCCTCATTGGATATTCTGAATCACTTAGCATGTGTAATCCAAAAATAAAAACCCGCGTGATGCTGCCGTTCCATTTTTAGCTGCACGGCGAAAGATCAAAGGCAACTCCGGCTCGCAACCTCGAAACATTTGGGTTTCTCTCGCAGACTGATGCGGCTGTGACTGCACATGACACCGTGAATCAAGAGTGTGATTCAGGGATAAATACTGAGCAGCCGAGTGTGCAGGGACAAGGACAGGCGCACGAAATAAAGACTTTACAGAGGAGAAAAGAGAGATGCTGTTCATCCTCTGGTTTAAGTTGTGCAGCTGCATCCAAACAGGCGTTTTGTGTGTACGCTCAACCGAGAGTTCTGCACACTGCCGTGACCCTTGGACACCAGAGTTTCCAACGTTAGAGCACTCCCAGCAGTCTGTCCAAACTTCAAGGTTCAGTCGGAGAGCAGGCTGCACAGATGGACAGCGTTCAGTCCCATATGATAATCCCCTCCAGCCGTAATCCAATCACAGGCTTTCCTACACTCCACACCTGATGACAAAGAGCTGATCATTTACAGCCAGCACCTTATTCCTGCCTGACGCATAAAGAATATCTCTAATGTCACAATCATAAGAGCTGCAGAGTCAACACTCAGTGTTAACCTATTGTGCAAGATAGAGACACACAGGACTGAGCATGTGCTCCATGAGATAACTGTGTAATGTGAATATTATCAAATCATGACCCAAGCTGAGGATTTATCAAGAACAGAACTGTTTTATTTCGTATCAAAGCATATTTTGTTTTGGAAAACATTTTAAGTTTTAAAAAAAGAGCCCACTTTGTGATTTGTGGGGAACACATCGTGAAATAGATCTCTTCAGGCAGGAAGATCCATCGCTTGCAGGCCTCATCACTCAATGGCCTGTTGTCCAGAAACTTGTCATGAGATGTTTTTATTTCATTCCAGTCAGGAAATTAAATGAAGTAGCTAAAAAAAAAAAATTCAAAGAGTAGTTTGTTGTAGCTAAAATAAATTAAATAAAGATGTTTTTGCAATCTGTGATAAATATAAGATTATAATATAATATTTAAAGCTAAAAATGCTCAATACACAAACACTTTATCAAACTTGGTTTAAGATGCAGCCAGTACATTTTTCAGCCAGGAGAGGTCAGTGAATGGAGCTTTTCAGACTGAAGTAAAGATGTTCATCATAAATAAAAGGGTACTTTGCATTGATGAGTCATTCATTTAAGCCAATTTCTGATCAAGTTGCTACAGAAGCGTATTGCATTCACTTGAAGAAAAAAAACAACTCAGGTTTTTCAGAGTAATTTATTCTTCGGTTTGTTTTTTGTGGTAATTAATTTTGTTTTTCTGATTAAAATTTTTTTAATGGTTTGTTTTTTGTTAAATTTATTATATTGCTTTGTTTTTAGTTAAATTTTTTTCTGTTTTTATGAGTATTTTTTTGTGGTAATAATGTTTTTTTTTCTAATTTATATTTTTTTATTGGTTTGTTTTTTGTTATAATTATTTCTGTTTTTATGAGTAATTTTTTTCTGTTTTCAGATTACTTTTTTCCTGTTTTTCGGAGTTATTTTTACCTGAAGTATCGAGCTACTTCGAAATCCCGCGAGAACCTCCAACTTGCAGACGACTCCCGTGGATGTGTGGTGGCTCCTGTGTCCCGCACGGATCAGAGATCCTGTTCGGCACATATATGCCTTATCCTTAACTTTCTACCGGCTTTCCAATGTAGAAGCAATGCATATTTTTAATGCCACATTTTCGTCTATTTCTTAAGTATTACATTGAACAATCGGCTTATATAAAATATAAGGATAAAGTCGAAAACATAACAAGGGTATCATACCCTGTGTGTGGCTAATACCTTACCTTTACTGACCCGGTACGGACCGGTAGAAAGTTAAGGATAAGGCATGGAAGAAAAATTAATCCTAAAAACAGGAGGAAAAAAATGACCACGAAAAACAGCAGGTTGAGGTTCTTGCGGGATTTCTAAGTATCTCGATACTTCAGGGGAAAATTACTCAGAAAAACAGGAAAAAAGTAATCTGAAAACTGAAAAAAATAGTCATAAAAACAGAAATAATTATAACAAAAAACAAACCAATAAAAAAATATTAAGCAGAAAAACAAAATTACCACCAAAAAAAAAAAAAAAAAAATGAAGCATAAATTACTCTGAAAAACCTGAGTTGTTTTTTTTTCTTCTTCAAGTGAATGCAATACGCTTCCTCAAGTTGCCACAATTATTTTTTAAAATAATTTTTGTTACAACACATCATACTTGATGTATGGGGATGACAGATTGATACAGCCATTGATAATATGCTTATTGTTATACAGCTAAGTCTGTGTAACTCACTATTGTGAGTTCAAATTTGCATCTTTTGTACTCTCAAAGTTAATAGTGAAAATCATTTTTCCTCAATGATAACTTTTATTAAACACCTAGAATGATTGACATGCAAGTAAATTTTAAATGTAAGCTTGGTTTAATACAATAAACGTGGAAAAAACAAAACAAATAACATTACTTTTAGTCTGTTTTTATGTATTATTTTCCTTCTGTAATAAGGTTAAAGTTGGAAATATTTCTCTTGTAACGGATTTTGAAAACAATAAAACACATGTTGGATGATTAAATATTTGATCAATTTTAAAGCAAAAAACATATTGTTTACGCTGTCTTAGAGATAGATGGCATGGTACATATAGAGACGGAATGGTAGCCTTTGCTTGAACTGCAAACTAAACTGAGCAGTTATATAACTGTTTAGCAATAAAACTTTTAGTAAAATTTTGGAGTATTTAAATGAACTAATTTAAAGTAGCTGATGCTATTAACATCGTTTTGTTGGAAATGTTTATCTTGGAGTTTTGTATTTTATTTGTCAACAAGTATATTTGTGTTTATGTGATTTAGAGAAGATAAATCAATGGCTGAATTAATGTTAACTTAACTTCTTCCACACTTTTTACTCACCTGCCCATTTCCCCAGTTTAGTGGGTGACACCAGCCGTCCGTTCCCCAGCACCCACACCCTGATCCCGGAGAGCAGCCGGCACACGGAGCACACAGACAGCCAGGCCGCGGTCAGAGCACCGAGCCAGAACAGCGGCGCCTCCACCGCCCGCAACACTGCTTCACCTCCGGACGACATACCTGCTCCACACACACACACACACGGACACACACACACACACCTGTCGGTATGTTCTGATTGAACTAAACCTGGACTGACTCTTGTTTTGCAGCACAAAGTGCTCAAAGTGCAGATGCACGAGACAGCAAGGATTGAGAATATCACTTCCTGGTTGGACACTTCCGCATCTGGGATTGGCTGCTTCTGATTGGTCCTCACTCTTCTTCTGTTTCTACTTCAGCAGCCGATTGGAAGAAACGAGAGTGGTACCACCGCCTGCTGTTGTGGGCTTTTCCGGTCCACCCGTAAACTGTACCGTAAAATTAAACAATTATCTGTTAGATTTTATAAAATTATTTCATATTTTTATTGATTTTCTTGCCAAACTGTGTTTTAGATGTATTCCACCATTACCAGTAATACAAATAAAAAATAAATGATCGTGTTAATGGTCATCTTATTTCTGTTTGTGTTGCTGCAGGGATTTCTTGTTCTTTTCAACACCACTTATCTTCTTTTCAAGCTTTAAAAATTGTTCCTGAGTGATTCAGATGATTGAGCTTATTTATAATATTCTCATTCCCGAGTCTGTGTTTGTGTGTTTAAGTTTCCAGTCTTTGTGCTTGTGTGAGTAGTAGTGGACAATCAATTCCCCTTAAGAAAATATACCATTATGCACATAGAATTATCATATGACAATAAATTGTTACTGTAAGTAGAGTTTAACTATACTGAACCATTTCAGTGCATATACCAGAAAGTGTACCAGATAAGGAGCAAAGTATTAGCCAATGCAAAACAAATTTCAAAATCAAACAAGTCACATGAAGTGCAACATAAAAGTATAAACAAACTGCATGTCACTCCTGTAACCAGGAGTAAATATGACACATGTACTAGATTTTGTATTAAATGTAAAAAGGAAACAGGAACTTATTTTCACTTAATGTGGACCTGTCCTCTAATTGCTTCATTCTGGTCACTGGTTGTTCAGGAAATTAAAACATCTTTTGGATTTCAAGTGCCAATGGACCCATCGTTGTGTATTCTTGGTGAAAGTAACAGTGCTCAGGTTACGGGAACAATGTCTATAATGTTGTACACTGCTCGTCTTTCTATATTACATGTCTGGATTCTCCTACTTTAACTCTCTGGCGTGAAAAACTTTTGACATTACTACCATATGAGAGACTCCGTCATGTACTGGACAGAACACTGGACATTTTTGTGGAAGACTGGTTTCCTCTAAAGGACTATTTTGGATTTGAATGGTTATTCAAAACAAATTGACTTTGGTGGCGATGGTTCTGTGAACTCAAAGATTGATATCCCCCCAGATACTTTTTTTCTTCTCTCTCTTTTTTTTATTTATTTATTTATTTATTTATTTATTTATTTATTTATTTATTTATTTATTTATTTGTAATTATCCTTTTCTCTAAATTAAAATGACAATGAAAATAAATGGTTTTAAAAAATTAAGAAAGTGCACCATAATAAAATATTAAAAGACAATTCATATATATATATATATATATATATATATATATATATATATATATATATATATATATATATATATATATATATATATATATTTGTCTGGTTCAAAGTAAGTCTTCCTGCCAAAACTTGTGATTTGGATGCATTTTAACCCTAAACCAACTTTAAACTCAATAAGTCACACATTTGGTACTTTCGTTGACACACACACTCAATTGTTGTTGTGGCTGTTTGTTTTTCCACAATTATCTCATACTCTGAAACCTCATCCCAAAATCTTTACACCCATATTGTTTTGTATTTGTTTTGTTTTTGTAATTGCATGCTGTGTTTATCTGCTTTGTCACCATTGGTTCAAACACCTGTGGTATTTATTTACACACGTGACGAACTTTTTTGCTACACCTTCACCAGTATGGGTCCCAAGATTTGACACTCCTGTCTTTGTCTTTTTTTAATGTTTGTACTTATTAATTCAACAAGAACCTGAAAAGTTCTCAAAATTATTTTGAGTGTAAAAAGAAAGTCGAGCTCAAAACTGAGACTTTTCATATTTTGTCCTGTGTGCTGGGTGTTTAGTGTGAATCTTGAATTTTTTAGCTCATTTTTCTGCAATGACAGTATAACCTTCTACTAAACGTACATCACATATTTTACATTATTAGTGTTGTTTACATTTCAACTTTGAGGAAATCACTTAGAATTTCAGAATTAGTCCGTTCATTTGATCATAATTGCACAACTTAATACAAGATGTGTTTACACCTGTCAGTAAGTTCATCACATTATAAAGCAAATATAATGTTGTGCATGTTATTGCTGAGCAACGTAGGAGCTCAGACTGATTTTACACCAAGTGTGTGTGTGTGAGAGTGTGTGTGAGTTCACAGTATCTGTTTATGAATTTTGTCGACAAATGACAGAGTAGGTCTGACTTTAAGCTTTGTGTTTGTTTTGTTTAATAAAAATGGATTGTGTATTGTAAATAAAATCTATCTCAGGAACATTAGAAATGCTTTTTCTGACACAACTCATCCTCCAAAGGAGGATCTGTAAAAAAAAAGGATCTCTTTTAAGAAAATATGAGTCAAAATCAGCAAAACTGTTGATAAACAGACTCAAATAAGATGTTTTATTTAACCGTATTAATGTTGTCTTAATGTGGTTAACTGATCCAGTGGTCTTAAAGAATATTTTCACCAGCGTAAAGACATTACCACATGTTTTATTTTCCCCTTCGTTTGTATTTTATTTCATTGAAGTAATAAGACATAACTGAATGTAACTTTGCACACACACACACACACACACACACAAACACACACACTCATGCAGGGAGAGCGCAGTTCAGCCAAGTGGAGCAGACAGCAGCGGTCCATAATGTGAGAGTGAGCGTTACATAAGAGCATCGCAGCTAAAAATAGAAATGCAGCAATGGTAAACAGGAGTCTAAACTGTTGGCTCGCAGCTTTCAAAGGAACCTGAATGAAATTTGGATTAAAGGGCCATTTCCACATAAACGGACCAGCTGATAGTCATGACGGAGGGAGCCCAGCAGCCAGGTACAGACTGCCTGGTGTCCACGTGTGAGCTGGTGTGAGGCCGGGGGAGGCAGGGTGAGGAGGAGGGGGGACAGTTGATGCATTCATAAAAAAAAGAGAAACTGAATCATGTTGGATCAAAAACACACAGAGAGTTGCTTCGATGTTGGGTATGTGAATGAAAATACTTCAACACTCTGAGAGTCAGACGACATTTCAGCACCACGTCTGAGCGGACAGCTCCTGCAACACTGTTTCAAATCAGAAAAAAATATAACATTATTTAAAATAAATAGAGAAAGACAAGGTTTAAAAAATGTCTGTAAATTGAGATCAATTCACTCACACACACCAGCATTTTTATTTGACTTTCTTTATTTCATTCAGTCAAAAAATAACACATTTAGTCCAAAAAAATAGAAATTATACATATGAATGAGGAGGAAGTAGAAAGAAAAAAAAAATCTTATATCTGCTCCTTCTCTAACAAAATATTATTTACAAATCACCAAGTGCAAAAATTAAAAAAATCAAAAAAAAATAAAATAAAATAAAAAAAATAAAACAAGAAAAAAAGCATCCACAAAAGATCTCTTCGTAGGCTTCCCTAATTTTCAAAAAACAAAAAAAGTGAGTTTTCTTTTAACTCTTTTCTTCATGTTTTCTTGACACACTTGATTTGGTAATGTTTTTAAAGATATACCCCGATTTTGCTTTGTTTGGTGTCCTTTTCCAGATTATTCCATAAGTTTATCCCTCTTACTGTGACGTATTTAAATTCTTTTCAACTAAAACAACTTTCTCTTTTTACAAAACATTTCTGGAGGAGAGCAGAAAATTCACAGATCACCACGTTCCCAAAACACTTAGTTCTGTTTTTGTGCATTAAGAAAACAAGACACAGTTTAAACATCGTGTGAAAATCTGCTACAGAGGCTTTTGTAAATGTTCACGTGCAGACTCAATAAAAACACACTGTGGTAGATTCAAGTTGACTTTATTATACGACTGCTGTTTGCATCAAAAGCATCTTTGATACTGAAACAGAGATTATCATCTGGACACACACACACACACAGGTGAATTCACCTTTAACAAATTCAATCACTATGTTTATGCTTTTGAAATATTCGGCAGATGTTGTGATACACTCTGAGAAACATACAGGATGACACAGGACAGAGTGAGATCAAATATAAATCCCTGAAAACCATGAGGCATGTGTGTTAAATTTAAGGATCAAATACTTTCACCACTTGACTTTATTTTCTACCTCACAGGAGCGAGATGTGTGTGTGTCACGTTCAGGTGCTTGGTGACATTTGCACTTCAACACTTTCCTGCAACATTTCATAAAACTGATCATATATACACAATTAGTTGGTCATTTATAGCATGAGGGAGTGAAACCCTTATTTTCTGAGTGTTGCAAATAATTGTATAGGATATAAACTCTGTCTCTGCCTCTCACACACACTCACACACACAATTTGCTCTTTGCATCTTGCACATCTTGATAATCAGTAAAATTATTTACGTAGCAAAGAAAAAACAAGTCTGAAATAAGTTCTTCTTAGATTTATAGGCACCACTCACTGAATATATTTTTGTAGATTTTTTGTGAAGTTTTTCAGACACACACACACCTGTAAAATTTGCAATGCTTCCCAATTCTTAAACTTTAACTTCATCATTCGTACAAATAAATATTTTCCTTTGAATAAAATATGTTTGGGTATAGATTTATTTTCAATGTGAGTGTTTTGTTTGTTTGTTTGTTTGTTTGTTTTTACAATAGACCACTAACAATGTTAATCCTGACACCTCACACACACACACACCAGACAAACCCTGAATCACACTGCAGTGTGTGTGTTCTCTGTGCAGTTGTCATAACTCCTCCTTTAAGCAGGTGAGATGATCAGTAGATGTTTTTCAGGAAGGGGGAAAAGACAGGAAAGAGGAGGTTTAAACACTTTATCACCTCGAAAAAAAGGAGCTGTGTGAGGAGCAGTCTGTGAGACCCAGGACTTATAGGGGGCGTGGTGGATCCTGAGTCAGAGCTCCTGTAGCTAAAATAAAACATGGCGCAGATTTGAAAGAGGCTGGGTGTTGATTTTATATAAAATATGAGCATCTTTATTCACGTCTGATGTTTGGGTTTGTCATCTGAATTAACACATTAGTGTGAGGAGTTTCAAGCTGTGTGGAAAGTTTGACCAAAAGATTTTCACAAGACCAGACGGACAGAAAACTGCACTTTGGGTGTTTGGATCTTAGAAATCTGACGTCTAGAAGAGAAAGAAGGAAAGTGTGCATACAGTAAATGATTGTTTACTTCCCTTTTCCTCTGACTCTGGGGACTCCGACTGCTGACCTCACTGTGGGCGGGTCACGAGAGCCTCCTCCTGCCACACAAAGCGTGAGCGTGACGTGGAAACCCTGTGAGTTTAAAACAAAAAACAAAAAAAAGCAGAAAAATATGAGAAGAATTGAACCAAATCAGAGAAAAGAAAACACTTTCTTCTTTCAAAAAGCGTCTGAATGAGACGAGAAACTGCAAAGTAAAGGAAGTTATTGATGCAAATTCAGCAGTGACGTAGGAGCATTTCAGGTTGATTCTTCTGATTTAAAATTCCTGTTTGAGGTATGAATAAAAAATGATCTGTGATATCACTGAGGAATGATGTTTTAAATAACTTTTAGTTCAGCTGCCTGTCTCACATGTTCAGTCAACAGAAACACAAAAAAACACCCAAACATCTCACACACCTCCTGCATGTGCACGCTGTAAGAGCAACTCTGCTGCTTTTTAAGGATGACTGAATGAGATAAGAAGGTGTGACATGAGCACAAATGTGACGTGATGTAATTTTGATGCAGAGTAATTAATCAATTAAAGCTGCTAGTCAAAGGAGTGTGTGTGAGGGGTGTGTGAGTGTGCCCGGAGATGCAGGACAACACTCCTCAGGTTTGTTTTTCCCATCTCTGACCTGTGGAGTCACGTGATTCACCCATTTAAATGCATGTGTGTGAGGTGTGTGTGTGTGTACGATGCTCATATCCTCCACAAAGTCTTTTTGGGGTAAGGGCTTCCTAATTTCATGTGTGCACAGCAAGCCCAGACCGCAAAAAGCTTCGTGACGGACAAAATCCTCCAGCTCCACAGAATCCACCTGGTCTCCATCCTTGGCATCAAAGACTTCGTGCATGAGGGTTTGTTTTGATTCATAATGTGGAGAAAACACCCCAAAAATGAACGAAACTGAGCTCAGTGGAGTGGCATAGCTTTGCAGCAACACGCAACCTTGTTATTAAAAAGAGCGGCGATGAGGAGGGGCGGGGTCTCACTGCTGTTACAGACACACACAGCAGAGGGATGTGCGCGGTTTCATTGGGCAGAGCAAATCACCTTCAACCAATAGAGCTGCAAAGGGAAAGAGCACCTAAGCAGGAGGCCGGAGCACCTGACGGTTTCATCACTCCAACATCTCCTGTTGACACCAGAGAGATGCCAAACCAAACAGCAACCACCAGCAGATGAAAACGCACACAAACATGGCTTCCTTTGCGCTGTTTCCTGTTCATTTTGCATCACACGTCACAGCCTGAGCGTCTAGTTTCATTAATAGTAAAGTTTCCGTCATTTGCAAAGGGTTAATTTGGCTCCAGAGCTCCAGCTGCCGGAGCAAGGGGGCCCCACCCTCGCTCCGATCTCATTGGGCCGTGCAGCCTTTCATTCGTGGACGCGTCTCCCAGCCGGTCACGATTCCCCCCATCTGTCTCGAGCGCACCGGAGCCAGACGCCACTGACGCAGCACGCGCCTTACTCACTTTTAGCAGTCACGACTCGAGTCTCCTCGCGCACAAAAGGGAGGAAAAGAAAATCTGCAAACAAGGATCAGGTTGTGAAAAGGCAGAGCTGCATCTGAGGGCGGCGAGGTGATCGGAGCGCAGGGAAATCAGCGAAATCTGGCGAGGTGGTGTGAAGTCTCCAAAGCCCTCTGTGTCCAAACTGCTGGAAAGAAATGCCCTCAGTGGGTTTTGTAAGGATGCTCCATGTAAAACAGCCAAGCCAGTGTTACAACACTTCAGCACCACAGCCGGAGGACAGCTCCCCTCTCTGAAATCAACTCCAAACTCCCAGCTTCACTCATCTAAAACACAGCAAACCGAGAGGAGACACATCCACCCTTTTTTTCCTCATCATATCTGTGGGTGATTCCCGTGTAGCTGCTCAAAACCTCCACAAACAGCCATGACACCGCGTTTATCGAGCATTTTACTACAAGCCTTTTTTTTTTGCACTGAGGTGAATAAAAACGCATACATACATACAGAGAAAAGCCTTTGGAAAGAGGAGCAGGAACAGGTGCATGCAGCTTGCACAACTCACCGATGTAGCAGCGGAGCCTCCTCCAAAAAATAAAAAAATAAAAAAAACAGGAAAAGTGCCACAAAAAAGGAGCAGAAAAAGCGCCAGTTTGTCCATAAAATGTGCTCTGGCTTTTCGTCTCTCCAAACTGCTCACTGTACTCTTGAATGGTGAGCCTTTTATAGGAGAGATGCCCCCTATCTATTTCTGGATCACGATCCAACCCCGTTTCTATTTTTAGCCCGCGCGTGATGAAAAAAGAAAAAGCTCGCAGAGGTTCCTTGGAGGAATTTCGAGCGTGCAGCGTTTGCGAGCTCCCGCTTCCTCCCTCCCTCCATCTCTGCACGATAGATGCGCGCGCACGCCAGCATCTCCCTTAATAATGATGCCTTAAAAAAAAAAAAAAAAAAAAATGCACGCCCGGATTTTTAACGAAACACTCCTGTGCGCATGGACTCGTATTTATTCATGTTTTGCGCGCACAAAAACACGTGAAAGCTCACGCGTAAAGACGCCCACACCCTTTCAAATTAAAACCCTCAGATGCTTACCTGAACCTGACATTCAGTCTCATTAAGATTTTGCTTTTACGCTGCACATTTTTACCCCTAACCTCCAAAATATTAAGAGGGAAAACAGACTTCCTTCTCCTGAGGGCTGCGTCAGTCACCATTGACGTCAGGTGGAGAATCTCCCACTTTGAAGGTGGAAGCAGGAGCCACCGTTGCCTATCCTGTGGCTAAAAAATCAGGCCAATGAAAATGTGCCATAGCAGGGGATAGGCTGGGGAAGGCGCAGCCCCCTCCTCCCTTCATCCTAACCTGGTGAGGCCATTGTTTGCTGGATGTGGTCAAACCTCTCTTTCATGTCACAGTGAGCTGAGGAGGAGGCTGTGAGGTGATGTCAGTGGATATCAAACTCCTGATTCAATCTTTCACAGTCAGAGAAAAGGGATTTCCAAGCAGCAGGCTCCAGGTTGAGTTTCCCCTGGACGTGGCCCCTCAGGTTGACAATGCATGGACGCATGAATGTGCAGGGCTGATTACAGGCTGCTGCTGCCGCGGTCTCAGTCCTGCAGACTCCCCCTGCACAGGGCAGAATGCTGAAACGCGTAGTAACGGAGCGGCGCTTGGCCGACCGATGATGCTATTTTTAACTCTCATACTCAACATGCCTGGCGCTGCGGGTTTCTCTGCTCAGGGTAGCCTTACTACTGTACGGCAGGCCAAACATAAACACAGGACAGCTTCCAGGCGGAGATTCGAGCTGGATCTTGTCCCCTAACCAAGAATGAAGTGTCTCTGGAAACCTGGTCCAGGTTGTGAGATGTTTCTTTATCAATGTGTCCCTTTAAGAATGAGGAGCTGTCTCATTCTTGAAAGCTGCAACCTGTTGGATTTTCAAGGCGGTACATTCACAAGAAATTCAACTCCTGCATCATTTTCTGATTCAAGTAGATGGTCAGATTAGTTTATCAGTTTCCTTTGACAAATATTGCACTTTGAAAATGGAAAGAGAAAATCATCCTAACCCTCTACGGTACACAGAGTGATGCCAGATAAATAATAAATTGGTGTTTTTTTTTGTCTTAAAGTAGATCAAATAAACATGATCTCTATAAATTTTGAATATTATATTTTGAATATATTATTTATTTTATTTTATTTATTTATTTTATTTTATTTGTATGTATGTATTTATTTATTTATTTATTTATTATTATTATTATTATTTTTTTTTTTTTGGGGGGGGGGGGTCTCCTTGAGACAACACTGTACCATAATATTATTTATTTATTTATAAATATTTCAATGCATTTGAAAAAAAAAAAAAAAAAAACCCAACACATTTAATACTAGATGGTGTCAACAGTTTACAACACATGCTATAAAAACTAAAAACTGTAAAAATGAAATAAAATAAAAATAAAAATAAAAATAAAAATAATAATAATAATAATAACAATAATAATAATAATAATAAAAATAATAATAATAATAATAATAATAATAATAATAATAATAATAATAATAATAATAATAATGAATATATTAATAAATAAAATAAATTTCCCCCTGGGGACCACAAAAATATTCCTGAAAAAAAAAAGTAAAAGAAAAAAAAAAAAAATTAAGAGTCATGTCTAAACATTGCCTGGGGGCAACACTGTACCATAATATTATTTATCTATTTATTTATTTATATTTCAATGCAGGAAAACTAAGGAAAACTGTCCTCTTAACTTCAGTTGTGTTGTGTTGTGGCTTTTGCAAATGAGCTGACACCTACCAGCCACCGTAGAGGGGTGCTGTATAAAAACTTACCTGTTTATTCTGCTTTAAAACACACATAGTGACAGTGCTATATCGATATCTGTAAAGTAAAAGTTATGTACTGCTTTTTTTTTTTTTTTAAATGAAGGCCCACCCAAAGTTGAAATCCTGGCTCCGTCCCTGGTAAAGACCTCTGGAAAATGAGATGGTACGTCTCAAGGGGATATTCTCGAAATAAAAGTTAACAAAATAAAATTTGAAGGCAGCAATATGAAAAAAAAAAGTTTGTAAATGTTTGGAAACTGAGGACAGCAATATTATAAACTTACCTGATTTAGGAGTTTAGTTTCTCAACAGTTTGGGGTCAGGACCAGTTCAGCACCTGGACTCTTTTACCACAGACCCATAATGTTGTCAAATTTTGTTACGTCTGAGTACGGGACAGTTCTCCACATGTTCTTCTTCTAAATGGGTCTGATTGCCCAAAAAAATTCAGAAACCTTTTTTCTACCCGTTTCCTTTTGACATGGTGCAGTTTGAACCTTCGCTCATGAAAGTAGCTTTGAACTTTGGGCAAAGAAAGTTGTTTTTTGGAAGAGTTTTGAGCTCATGCAGTGATTTCCACTGCAGAGTCCTGTCTATTTTCAATATAGCGCTACATAAAGGTGCCCAAAAGACCATAGCCATAAAGTGTTTGTAAGAAAGTCTCTATCTGAAGTCTGGGTATAAAACCAGTAACTTAATCACAGATCTGTGTTTGATGTAGAAGTTATGGAAGTTTTATCACTCCTGATCACAAAGTTTATCAAAACACTGACTTTAGAGTCATCTTTTGAACAAATGTTGGTCTTACCTTTGAAAGATCTCCTGAGGCTTTAACGTATCATTGCCTTTGTGCTTCATCCTTTAAAGCCCTGGCTTCAGTGGCAGCGTTGTGCATTTTACAGCACTGGGTTGGAGCTGTCCTTGGTGCTACAGTAACTCTCTAAAGCTCTCCAGAGAAGGAGTCCAGGTTAGCCAGAGTTCAGAGAGGACCTCCGAGGGCACTGACAAACTAGCCGCCATGCACAACAGGAAGTGATGAGCACGTTTAATAAACACATGAATACGCAAGTGCATTATTCAGTCTGTGCTACGAAGCCAAGTGACAGCATCTAGCTAATGCAGTTCCAACCTAAGATTATACAGTATATGATGTGTGAAATGACAGAACTGAACTTCAGATAATCTCAGGTCATAATGTTACAGTCAAACATCAAGAACCAAATCTGCTTTTTTCTTAGTTTTGTTACTTTTTTTAGTTTTTGTTTCATTTTTTCATTTAGTTTTAGTTGTTTTAGTTTAGTTTTCTTTCTTAGTTGCTAGGCGCCACCCTGTTGGCTGTGGCTGCCTTGTTGGCTATGGTTCCTTTGTTGGTCATGGACACCAAACTTTTTGTGTCTTCAGTGATATTTTTACTATTTTTGCTCCTGTGTTTGTCTGGAGATCCTACATGTAACCATGGCTGCAATGTTTACATGTGAAATCAGCTGTTAGCAGCTTGTAGCGTGTCAATGCTAACTGGTGCTAGGCCAGATGTTTCCCCACAAGGTGAGGAGAAGGAGGTGAGGACGACGTGCTGGTTCTCAGGTGTGAGCTAAGAAGTGACGACATGGACCTGTCCTTCCATCCATCGTAATTGGGAACGTAAGATCTATCTCCAATAAGATGGATGAGCTAGCTGTGCTAACCCAGCAACAGAGGGAATACCAGAAGGCAGAGTAGCATCATGCTAATCACAGACATGGCTGACGGAGCTAACACTGGACACCAACACCACATTGGAGGAGCTTCACCTGCTGTGAGCAGACAGGATCCAGGAGACAGAGACTGAACAGACTGCTGAAGAAGCTCAGTCCTGGACCCTGTGGAGGTGGAGGCTGGCTGACTGGACAATGATGGACAAGCTGTCAGCAGCTATTTTCTTATGGAGCTTTTTGCACTTTCTATATACTTTCTTACTTTTGTTTTCTTGATTGCTGCTGTGACTTCAATTTCGTTGTACTTGTTACAATGACAATAAAGTTCTATTCTATTCCAGTCTATTCTATTCTATTCTTTTCTTCTCAACAATACTGATACTTTTGTATCGTGACCCAGACTTTGTGATGCATATTGTATCATGAGGTCAATGTTCAACAATCAGCAATTCTAATATGGAACTGAACTTTGTACCATGGTTTGCACACTTGATATGAAATGATGCATCACTGTACGATACGTCATGAAACAAATCAATACAACACAATACATTATGGTGGGTTATAGTACGGTACGGTACAGAGCAATACGGTACGGTACATAAAATTTGAATACGACACAAGGGATTATGTAACGATATGATACAGTACGCTGTGATATGATTAATGTGATAAAATACAGTATCATACAATAAGATACATGACGAAATTAATCAAAATGACTTTGTAACCCTCCAAACATCGGATGTTGGAGAGACATGCAGAGCACGTCAGTCCTGGGTCGAAGACCATATCTAGAAGACAGAACAATGTTGCAATCGGGTACAAAATTGGACGTTGTAATGACGTTCAGCAATTGGACGTCATCTGCAGATCAATTCTACGTCAATGAGATGTTCAAAATGGATCCAAATATTCAGATGTCATCAGTAGACCTTTTTTAGACGTTACTCTGAGCTCCATAAGACGTCCCAAAAAGACGCAATAAAATCTTTCATTCTGCACCTTCTTCGCCTGATTTGGACGTCAAAAATTACATTAAATATACATAATTTTAACGGCACATTGCGCAGTACATACGGTGAAATGGAACGGTAGGATAGGAGTTGATTTGGTACGAAACAACTCAATTCGGCACAACATGAAAAATTAAAAATGGTGCAAAACAATACAGCACAATAAAATGGGGTACGGCACCATACCACAGGAAAGTATTCACTACAACACATTATGAAATGATATGATAGATTATAAAACAATTTGTTAATCAGTAGATATGAAACTACAGATTGTTAGTTTATTTGTGGTTTTTATTTTATCATTATATGATTTATTTTTGGTTCATATTATTACTTATTTTGTTCTTAATATGTGTTTGACTGTTTATGTTTTCTCCATTATTTTATTTGTACACTGACATGATAAATTCTTGAATTCATTAGCAGTAGCTTTCGTTGCATTTTGAAACTTTCAGTGCTTGAATGTAGAGAATTTACATGTAAATATCTAAATATTACTCTTGTTTACCCAATACCTTTAAATCCAACTTCAAGATAATGTTGTAAATACATAACACTATCTAGAAAATCATATAAATGTCATTAATCTGTATTTACTAAGGTCTGGTATTATAATTTGTAGCAGTGACTGTCTGCAATACAAAAATAAATATGAATAAATGTGAAAAAACAACACCCACTGTTTACAAAGGCAGTTTCATTCATACAAACCAATGTCCCCTCCTGTGTGTTATCTGGACACACTCTGAGTCTGTGACTTTAAAATAGTCATCTCCTTTCATGTCGACGTAGGATATTCACTATTATTATGTAATATCTTGCAGCAACATCCATTCAGTGTTTCTATATTCAGCCGTGGTGAGCCAAATATATCTGTCACACACACTGTGAGGTGCAATAACAAATTTCAACATGGAAATGGGCATTAAAAGTTTTCTTTCTGAACAAATGCAAACTTCTTGCAATGCTTCTAGACCTACAGGGGTTAAAACAGGTTATTTAAAAGCAATTTTCACCTGCAGATAATTTAATAACTGAATGATGCAAAGATATAATAATGCATTAAATAATACTATTTAACAATCTAAATGCTTTATTTTGCAGCAGCATTAGCAGCCCTGCAGCAATATCTGAAATATCTGCATTCATAACATGAAAGTTAATTGTGCATTGTTTAAATGTGCAAGAAATCTAGCGAATGCAATGAGACGATTAGCTTATATAGCATATGCATATCAAATATTAAGTAGTATCCAACATTTTAGTGCACATAATGTGCATGTTAGAGGTTAATTTATGCACAAACATGCATGAAAGAAGCGCACTATGTGAACGCACAAAAAGGTGCATGGAAGTTTGTGTCGAGTTAATGCAATAACAACATTAGCTGCGTCAGCTGCAGCAGACTTAACAAAGGGCTCCCATTGAGTATACTATCACTCTGAAAACACTCAATGGGAACAGCATCACACACACACACACACCCATTCAATGCAGAGTCTCTGTGGTGTGCCAACTCACATGCCTATTACATAACAGGGCTCCTACTCCCAGGCCTAACGCCCCTGACAAATCCATGCACGCTTTGCTGCACATGAGCTATTTATACACTGCACCCAAGACAGGGCTGCTCAAAAATACCACTCCAGTCAATTATTCATTGAGAAACATTCCAAAACAGAGCGGGGAGCGGGTTCAGCTGCACCAGAATAGACCATGGGGCTAACAATAAATAAAGTCTGTTAGCATTGCTGCAGCCTGTTTGTCCTCAGAGCTTCAGGATCTGCAGCAGCAGGGCGGGAAATGTGCAGCAGCAGATTTGCCCTCTCATGTGTTGTGCTTGTATTTATAGGAGTCTGTGCATACACTTCAGCTCCTCTGCAACCATCTTGTTCCTTTACAGGATTCTAAAAATAGCAGCAAGCTCGGTGCCTGTGCCATTTTTAGTTCCTGCAATTTAGAGGGAAAAAAACGCAGCAGGGGAAAAAAAAAAGTGCTGTTTCGCAGGATACTATGTGGAAGCACTTTTTTTTTTTGGGATGTGAATGGACACGCTGTTCCATCTTTGTTCCAAGACGCTCCAGGCTCTATCTGCAACACCACGGCCAAATATATACGACTTTAAACAAACTCTTCATCCTACATTTTTATTCAAAGCAAAGTAAATTAATGTGTGGGAATATTCCAGAGTATAAAATCCTCAACAATCATAAATTTTGTTTTTCATCTAAAATCAAGCAGAGCAGCAAAACTCTGAGGTGTGTAAATCTTACTTGTGTTTTGTTCTTTGTGCGTAACTTTTTGCATACCTGCAGATAAAATCTTGTCACTGCACCAAAGGGAGTCAATGCAGTGACAGAATTCAACATTTTTTTAAACTGACTTCTTCGCAAAAGGTGAAATATTCATTTAATCATAAACAGTTGTGCCATGATCTTGACCCTTTTAAAAATCTGTTGAGAGTTGAAGCAGATTTTTTAGGAAGTGTTTTTAACACAAGTTAATTTCTTCAGCTTCCAGAAGTTAAAATCTGATCATGCTGGGGAGGTTTTGATGAGTAATCCTTAAAAACCTTTAATAATTAGTAATAAACTATTCATTAGAGAAGCTGCCTTTAAGAGATGTTCTGATTTACCTTTAAGCTGTTGCTGCAGTTTGCTGTCATGTGTGTCTGCAGTAAAGAAATGTGTGTATTTAGAATAAAAAGAGTAGTACGTTTTAATTTTGGTGTATGGTGGCCAGTGGGTGTCAAGACGATTTGCAAGAGCCACAACACGAATGCAATCGCCACAACTCACACAGAAGTTCAAAGAGGTTAGTTATCCTAACGGACACAACGAAAGATGTAAAAGTAAGGAAATAATTTTCTTTTTGAACTTCACCTATGATAAATAAAGCCTCGTAGGGGTCTCACATTGTAATATCTTTCATAGTACTTATATTTATTTGTTCACCTGGGAAATACATCATCTTATATTTAGCTTTATGAAACAATAACGTTAGCATTAAAGCTATAGTTATCATAAATGACGATAAAAAGAAAACAATCATTTACTGACTTTCACAACTTCTCTATGTTCATTAGGAAAACAGTCCTCTTAAGCATCGTGTTTTGGCTAGGGATGGTTACAGAATTAGGTACTTTTAGGTACCGACCAAATTCTGTCGAAAGTACCGGGTACAGATTCATGTAAAACGAAAAGGTACCATGTTTAGGTACCTAAATGCATCCTTGTGACTGTGAGGGAGTGGAAGAGTAGGTGGAAGGTTAAATATAAGTTGAAAAAATGTATTTTATTAATAAACAAATAGATTTTTTATCACATAAACACAAAAAAGTACAGAAAACTGTTAGTGTTGAGTACTAGTACCAATTGCCATATCGTTTCAAATGTGAAAGGTTCCCATCTCTAGTTTTGGCTGTACTCCCGTTGTGTTGTGCCTTTTGCATTCATGATTTTGCTTTTGCATTTGCATTTGGTTGTAACTTGTGCATTTCAGCTGACACCTACCGGCCACCGTAGCAGTTACTTTTAATTTTTTTTTCTTTCTCAAGTTTTTTTTTTGGGCTTTTATGCCTTTAATGGGATAGTTTAGGGGACAGTGGATACAGCAGGAAACAGGGCAAGAGTGGGGAGTGATGTGCAGGAAAGAGGCCACAGGCTGGACTCGAACCCAGGCAAACCATATGAAGAGCGACCTAACACACTGGGCCATCTGCGCTCTGTAGCAGTGAAATTTAAGGCTGACAGCATCTGTGTCTGCATCTAATAGCGTCATATATGTGTGAATGCAAAGATGTGTAACTGGGGGAAGCATAAACAATAATTTTATATCGTTAATTATCAATTAATATTATTAAATACTAGATCGTATGAATAATATACTATCTAGTGTTTCTGTGTTGAAAATGGACATGGAGGTGTATTTTACGTGAAACAAGAGCAGGTGTAATTAACCCAACATACCACTGATAAAAATGTTTACCTTATTGAATCTTCATTCATTTTGTTGCTTTATAATCTTAGATATAGATATGTTATGTTTTATTGGCATGTGTAAAATCTCTCTATTAGATCGATCATCCACTCTCCAATGATGAGTTGCTCTTAAAAACAGATGAAGCTGAATTTTTGTGCACGTTATGCATTCTTTAAAGATCTGCTTTTCCAAATATTGTGTTTGCTAATGTATAAAATGTTTGTAGCATCAAGAAGTATAAGAGTTGATAAACAGTGATCCAGTAAAACAGGTTGGACAGTGCCACCTTCAGGCCACTTTGAGAATGTTTCCACAAATCTGCAGTTTTGTTTCATGGGGTCAGTTTTTCAGGATTCACAAACAAACAAAAAACATATTGTTTATCGTGCATTGCGATCTCCAGTGTACTTTATGCCAAGCACATCATTTATGTTTCCAAAAGAGACGACAAAGTGACGCAGAGGAAAGAAGTGATGAAATCCACACACTGCCTTTAATACTGTACATTTAATACAGATTTCACTTTGAGTTTGTCGTATAGAAAGCAATGGCAATTCCTTTTTCCTGCCTTAAGTTTTCCATAACTTCCGAAGCAAATGTGATAGCTTATTTCAATTTCTCTCTTTTGTGTTTAAATTACCTTGGAGCAGAATCAAAAAAGTTTGTAGGTCCCATATAAATAGGAATGATACAGAAATAAAAAAAAGTGCAAAAACTTGAGAATTCACATTCATTTGATGAAGCGGAGAAAGTGAGATGTAGATTTTTCAATCACGGCTCGTTTGCCTCCTGAGTTTGGAGGCGAGTATTCGGCCAACTTCAACAAATTGATGTAAAATTTCTTTCCATTCTGAAATTTCCAGTTAAGTCAGGTTAAAACATGGCGCCACCTTCAGGCTCTGATGTGTTATTCTCAACCTCCTTTATCAAAACCTCTCAAAAAAAAATGCTAAAAAACTTTCAAAAATGACAGAAATTTGAGCTTTTCTTCCAATTTGAAAAAAATAATCAGATTTTCAATATATTAGCAATATTTAATTTAAACCCCCCTTCTATTAATTGCAAGTTGAGCAAAAATGAGGCTGAGCTTGGCTGTCATTACTTCTTGATTGTTAAATAACAAGAGGCCCTGCTTTGGAAAGATGAGATTGTGGGTAAAATTATCTACAGTTGTTTTAAAAATCTAAATCTTTGGGGAGCTGACTCTCAAAAACAATAAGCATCCAGACTCTCCTGGATATGAATCTGAAGATCTCATCTTTGCCACGTTTAAGATTCTCGCATTGATTTTTTTAAGCAAGACATCTGTGGTCTCCAGATGAGTGTGTATGTGTGTGTGTGTGTTCTTTTCCTGTGTGTATGCATGGTTGTGGAGTACTTCCAGGATCAAATCAGGGCTGACGGCGTTCCCTCTTGGTGAGCAGGTAACACTGAATGGTTCGTAGACGGTCTTTGGCGGGGGCGAACTCTGGCTGCAGCGTCAAAGTGGACTCGTACCAGCGCATGGCTTTCTCAAACTCCTCCTGAAGTCGAGAAACAGAAAGCACGTCAACAGATGATGATGCTTTAATCAGTCGAGCGGTTATTTATGCAGCGGTTATCACACTGCCACTGAGTCAGAATGATGGCAGGAAATTTGACCTCACCATTGCGATATAGACGTTAGCGAGAGTGAAGTGGTTCACGACAAAGTGTGGGGCGATTTCCACCGCCATCCGGGCGACAGTGAGAGCGTCCTCCCATAGCCGGGCGTTTTGGAAGATGTTGGCCAGGCTGATCAGAGGAACGTCCTGCGCCACAGTTCAGAGATTAAATAAGATCAATGATTTGAGTTGTCGTAACTGCGAACCACACGTCTGACTCACCTTCATCTGATGAGGGGCGTAGTTCAGGGCCTGTCGCAGGCAGTCGATTGCTCTCTTTCCTTGACCTTTGACCCTCCAGTACAGAGCAGCCATGCTGGATAAAACCCAGGACGTCTGGTTCTGTTGGATACACATTAAACATCCTATTAAGTGTAACATCATAGTGTTACAATAGCTGGGTGTTACTACTGATAAATTATGTACAGAGATGGCACTTTTCTCTGTTCATCTCTTTCCTCCAGTGAAACAATGAAGAACAGTAGAAAAAGGCCTCTTTACACACCTTAACCATGTGATATTCTGAAATAGTGACATCTACACTTTAAAACATAACATCGACTTAAAAATAAAAATAAGAGAACCCAACTCATTTTTTATCAAAATGTTATCAACACTCATTTTAAACAAGTAATAGAAATTTGAGACTAAAAAAGTTGAAAAACTTTGTTTTTGAGTTGGGTCAGATAAATTAAGTTATCAGCATCAATTATTCCCTGACTGCTTGGCCGTCTGCACACCATCAACACGTTTTTATTAGATCACGTCACACATGTGCAAATAAGCCCTGATCTGTGGTGATTTATTCATTTCTGGAGTGTTTGTGGGCAAAGTTTCTCTGTAATTAAACTTCACAAAAGTGCTCCTTTACATTTTAGGAAAATGTTTTTTGCAAAGTTATCTTTCTTGTGATGGTGTTTTGTAACCGTGAGTGAGGGTATGAGACCCTGCTGTACATTGAGATGACGTGCGGGGGGCATAGGCTGTCTATGCTCCCCACTCACAGTTACAAAATGCTGTCACAGCAAAAGATAAATCGATCACTAGGTACAAATATAAGAAAATCAAAAGTAGGGTCAACTTATGTTTTACAGTGTAAACAGAAAGCATTCACAAAGTGAAGCTGATTCGCTGGGTCAACAGAGGTTTCATCATTTTGCTAAAAACAAGTGTCTATTCAAATTAATCTGATTTTACATTTGTATGAGTTTGATATGACTTTTCATGATGCACACCAACCTAAATGATCAAATATTCAACCGTCAGTGTTTGGAGTTCTTGCTCTTGTGCCTTCAGGTGTTGATGTTAGTTGAAGCATTCAGAGCCCTTACCTTCTCAAGAACTTTAGCGATGCGTGTCCCAACCTGCTCGAAAGACTGAGGGGAAAACTTATCTTTACCAAGATTCTGCAGGACCTGAGGGTTAGGACAAAAAGAACGAGTGAGACAGTGCAGGAAAAGGCTGAACTGTTATTGTTATTTGGTAAAAGCCATTTATCGTGAATATATCACCATGACTTTTCCCCTCGAGAGCCAACGTGCAGCGAGACTGTAACGCCAATATGTAATAACTCACTTCATTATGTAATAGCATGGCATTTTGTAATAAAATTCTTCCATGCAATATGTTATACACTTTACTGCATTTTGTAATAAGTTCTTGCATACCATGTAACAAACCAAATATGAAACAAATATGAAAGAGCTCAAATTACAGACAAAAATGTCAAAAATGTTGTAACTGTCCCTGGTCCCCCCTACAGCACAAAAAAGGTAAACCTTTTACATTTTCTGTTCATATTCGTTTTCATGTTTTGTCTGATTTCTATCATGTAGAATATATGCACAATATAATCCAGATTCTATGGAGGACCAAAACTGCCAAAATCAAAAATAAATCAAAGTGAAAATAAAAACAAAAAATAAAAAAATATATACATAATTAAATAAATAAATAAAAGTGAAAATAAAAACAAAAAATAAAAAATATATACATGATTAAATAAATAAATAAATAAAAGTAAAAACTAAAATAAATGTGGAAATAAATTTAAATATCAATAAATTAGTAAATAAAACTGGTCTGCTCTAATATTCATTTTATGGGCAGACACTGCCAGCAAGAAATACAGCAGTAAATAATATTAAATAAGGGGGCGGTCCTAAGTGTACCTATTGGTTGGTCCACATGTGAGTGTGAGTGAATTCAGTAACATTTTGATTTAGATTTGACCGATCAAACATGCTAATAGTTCTTAAAATAAATGTGGATTTATGATTCATGCTGGTATGCTTAAAGTCAATGGCGTTCTGACGGTATGTTGTGTTTTTTTTCTTATTAAGACATCCATTTAGGTTGTTCATTACATAACACACCAAGTTTTTACATTTTGTTGATGGAAAGGTGCAACAATTTGTACAACAAATTTTTGTATTAAGTGACGCAATATGCGAGAAACCAACTACATCTTGTGTTAAAGAATTTAATTACAAAATGCGGCATTATTACACAAGGGAAAACATATTACATTATTAAATATTGAGGCATTACATAATGTGGCATTTAATTTTATGTTTATCTTATTTGGCTTTCCTGTCTTTTTAGACTTTTTATTATCTTTTATCTCCTACAAAGTTTAAGTCTGTCCTCTTTTATTCACTTTTTCTGTGTCATCTTTTCATATTTGCTTTCCTGTTTTTTGTTTTTAACTGCCTTTTATTACCTTCTTTCCTTTTTTTTTTTACTGAATGTATGTTTTTAGCTTTTATTTCAGCCTTTATAGTCTCAATACATGTTGCATGGTTCTTGTATTATTTGGTTCCTATGACATTTGCTCTTGCTTTGGTCTTTGTGCCTTGTGTCCTGCTTTCATTTCCCTGTGCTTTGTTGTCTGCATGTTCTTTTGTTGTCAAAGCACTTTAACTTCTGTTTTTAAAGGTGCCCCATAAATAAAGTTATTATCATTTTTATTACATGGACCAACCAGTCTGAGCTTATAAATGCATTACCCCACAGGTCAACCCTCATTCTGTATCTGTTTCTATTCTCCCGAAATGTTAGTCAGCTTCATAAATTTCACACAAGGTTTACAGTAGTGCATTAATTTAAGAAATGACCATTTAAGGCTTAACCTCAGCTTTCAGTGTTTTCTTACAGCCCTGATCAATATTCAGACTGACATTTTTCCTCTTTTTTACACTCCTTCTTTTAATTTAGAGTCTGGTTGTTACGTCAGCGTACCTCTCGCAGCTGGCTCTCCCCGGTGTAGTGGATGGCAGCTCGATTGGCCACCCCAGACAGGTGATCCAAGGTGTGCATACTGGCAGCCAAGTTTGCGTTGCATAAAGGTTCAGCTGCCGGCTCCTGGAGCGGGGTGGCAAAGTCTATGTGCTCTGTAATGCTGGAGGAAAACATGGAGGAAAATATTACAAAAGATTTTTCAAATGATGAAATGATGTGAAACAAAATGTCAACAGGGCAGTGATCTTTTTTTCTTTTTGGTGTTTACTTTTACTCAACATTCAACTGTTAGAAAATAAAAACACACTGTCTGTCTTTAAAGTTTGTGCATCAACTTCCAACTTATTACAGATGATAAAACAAAGAATCCTTACAGCACAAGGATAGTGATTCAGCGATAAATAAATCCTCAACAATGGAGAAATCTCTTTTATGAACTCAAGTCTGTCCCTCTTTGGGATTTCACCTGAACTAACATCTGACCCTGGTCTTGACAGAGACCGTCTTACTCAATGTTCTTGGCAGAAACAGCCAGCCAGGTGCTCGCTACAGTGGTGAGGTCGACTCTTCTTGTCCGCTGGCACTCCTCTGGTCCAGGCCAGCCAAGACTTGTGTAATCCCTCCAGCGACCTGTCCCAAAAACAAAACCATTTCCCGGTGGTTTTTCATGTCATAAAGTATCTCTGTGCGTATTTCCTGTGTTTATGCTGCAGGAAGTAAATAAAACGCAGGCGTTTGTCGTACCTGAGGGGCCAGGTGACGGGATAGTTGGCCCACTTATCTCTAAGACTGAGTGTCCTCCAGGTAGTGAATCCACAATCTGACTGTCGTCAGTACCAGCAAAGCTCTCTGTTTCATCAACCTTTGCTTTCCTGACCCGTTTTACCTGGAAGGTGATCTGACAAACAACAGACACTTTTAGATTCATAAACATCAGACCCACACAGATTCCACAATGTGAGGATCATGACACGGTAGCCTTACCCACTCGGCTCCCTCGTCATCCTCACAGTTCCCAAAGCAAGGCCCACCACCTGCCCGAGCGCCCATGACGCGATCGTTCTTCAGCACCCGGATACCTCTGAGGTCCCCTCGTTTTCCCCCGACGTCCAACGCTCCCTCAAAAGCTCCCATCAGGTCCTCCTTCAGTTGCCACTCCTCCTCGCCTTCCACTCCTCCACTTCCAAAGGGGGAGGCCATTTTAGCCGATCCTGAGGGAGGGGGAGGAGACTGCTGCTGTCCAGCTGCTTCACCTGAACCGTTACTGTCCAGGATCACCTCTGGAGGGCGGCAGACGGGGAAAGAAAAACAGAGAAGAAACGAGGGAGAGGTACATCAGAGGAATGTTGAAATAAATTAGATTTATAAAACAAAACTGTTTGAATTATTCCTTTTTCATATCGTCAAAACTAAAATGGTCTCTTTTAAAGAGGCTGTGAGGAGTTTGACAGTGATCCTGAAAAAGTCTCCCTTCCAGATATCTGCCTGATCATAATCCACACTTTAAAATGAGATTATCAGCACCAATATTACAAGTTACAGGTTATTTGAAATGATAATTCTTAGCCTCTTGATCGTCTCTATGACAACCATAAACTGTAAAAAAAAATGGACGTCCGCTTGCTCGGCTTGAGGTGAGGTCTCCACAAACTGCTCCCCCTGGTGGCTGGCTGCAGTATAGGTTTAAAAATCCATCTCCCCAGTCATTCCAGATGGGCTGTGGTCAAACTTTAAAAAATTAATACACCTGGTAGAAATGTTTCTCACGTCCGATTGTTGTGGTGATTTGAAGATATTATTTGGCTGTCTTGTATTCAAGTCCTCTTTTTTCTGAAAAGTTTCATTTTTATTAGTTATTTGAGGTTAAAAACAAGGTTTTATGTAACGTTTAACGATTATTGACAGCTGCCGTTCTCGTGTATTTTTTTTCGGGGATTGTAAAATATGTCTGGAGGTAGAGTCATGAAGTGATTAGACTCTCGAAAGAAAAAAAAAATCATTATTTTTGTCACCCAGCTCCACTCAGATTCTCCCAGAATACCTCACAGTCTCTACAGCGCAGACTCTGGCTCCAAACTGCTACAATGGTGGCGCCTGAGACGGCGGTATTTTGGCTTCAAAACCGTAAAATGATAAATGGCGGAGCCACGCTGTCCACTCTACATACAGTCTATGATGACAACAGAACGCTAGCTGATGAAGTTTAGTAGTGAGAAGAGAGATCTGTGTTTTTCTCTGCTGAAAATGATTTCTGAGATTAATTTTGTAGTGATGGTGGACACTGGAGCCTAACTGTCAGACAGAAAAAGGACAGAAGAGCAGAAGAAAGAGAAACAGGAGAGAGATAGAGCATAAGCTAAAGGCTAAAAGGGCTAAACTGTTTGTGCTAATGTTGACTCCAACCCACAATCAGCAGTTATTCTGCAGTGGTCTGTTCAAACTTGAGAGTCTATCAATAAAATGAAGAGTGAGGTTATGTTAGCTCTGATTGGTAGATGATAGGGCAGAACGATTTCGGAAAATAATCTAATTGTGATATACCATGCAATTTTATTTATTTTTTTCATTTTTAATTTTTATTTAATATAATTTTTTTTTTTTTGGGGGGGGGGGTAATTTTTGCATTATTTACTAACGCAATTAATGAAATCATTCTATATCATTCTATAGTATGAAGGTCAGGCCTACATGTTTTGATGATGAAATGAAATAGACTGAAGGTTTGTGTACATGAAACTTTTTAAAATTCTATTTTCATATATTGCAGACTCTGCAATTTGTAAATATCACACTGTTACGTTGCAATGTCAGGTGAAATGTGATAAATCGTTCAGCCCTAATAGATGACTGGGAGGACATAAGCAGGACTTACTAACGTTACACACTACAAACACGTCTCACAGGACTGGGCTGTTTGAAGAGCTACTGAACTAACTGACGGTTTGCTTGTTGTCAAGTAACCCCCAATTCACACATGAAGCGTGAGCGCCGTGCAATGCGCCACACACTGCGCCGTAATCAGAAACCACTCTAGTCAATTATTGCATCCACACAACACTTGCTGCGAGTCTATTTTGGCCAGAGTGGAAACAGGAAATCAGACACAAAAACGATAAGAGCATCCAGTCATTTCAAAATAAAGCTCCATGCTCTGGCTCCCGATCTTTACTTTATTAGTCTATACAACACAACACATTTCTATAAGGACAACAACAGAAAGGAGGAGGAAGACATGGACTGAAGGTGCTGAAGTTTTTGGAGGGCCAGGTGAGTTGTACATGTTAATAAATCACCATGCAAGTACGTTGTCATGGGTGGGAACATGGGGCTCTCTTGTGATCTCAGGTATCCAGCTACTTTGGGCGCTACCCTGCGCTGCACGATGCTCCAGAGACACATACAGTGTGAATTGGCATGTGCCCCAAAACCACGGCGCTGCGCTCACGCTTTATGTATGAACTGGGGCCTAGCCTACGGATATGTCGAAAATTTGTTCTAATACAAACACAAATGGTTAAAAGTTACATCTTTACGACAGTGTGCATGAGACTCCAGGCAGTCACATTAAAACAGATCTTCCTCGCAGCATCTTTAAATGTATGTGGTTTGTGTGTCTTCTTACTCTCAAACAGCAGCGAGTCCTCCATGGCTGATATAGCTGGAGCTTCCTGCTTCTCTTCGCTGCCTTCCCACTCCTCCAGCTGTATACCAAGGTCCTCCTCAGTCACGCAGAGGTCACCATCTGGATCAAAGAGCAGGGACTTAATGGGTAACAAATATACTCCTGACAAGACAGATGTATTTCTACGTTCAAAACACAAAACCAATCAGTTATAGATTTGAATAAACTTATTCTGCAAAGATGTGAACAGGTATTCTGCTCTGATGTGGTAGATTTTGATATGAGACTTTAAAAGCAGAGGTTACCCTGGGTATTACTTGAAATGACGGCACTAATCTGAACATTTTTTTGTGAACAGAGCTTCTATCATTACTTTTTCTCCTCAACAGGAGGTGATGCTTTTCAAATTTTCAGCGAAAAACTTTTTTCTATGTGAATAAAAGGAATCAGTGTTTTGGGATAATGTTTCAGAGCACTCCGCTGAATCTTTCTGCAATCTCAGTTCACCTCAAGCTCAGATTTTTCAGCTTGTAAACCCTCACAACCACTGAGCAAAGAGGTGTACGAACAGAAAGGAGATGCAATTTGTTTTATGCTAAATTTAGATAAAAGGGATTAGGTTAAGGTAAGATTTGACACAGAATCAGGAATGCCTTTTCTGTTGCTGCCATGCATGAAACTTTTCCAAATATTTTCTTCCTGATAACAGAAGTTGAAGTTTTGAAGCTTTGAAGATTTTAGCTACTTACAAAGATTCTGAATGAACAAATTTAAGACGTTTTACAGCATTAAAAAGACAAAACAATAAAGTTTCAGTCGTTTTAACTCCACGTAGGATTTGAAATGTGGGAGGAAATGTAACTACCAAAAATATTAACAATGTTTTGTTTTCATATTTCAACCTAAGTGACCTGCCTGAGAGTGGGTGTGTGTTTTAAAAGTGCCTTTTTGACTCCATGTACTCTGTGTGCTTTATGGGAGCAATATTTAGCCTCACAGAGCAAAATATAGACCCTTCTAAATTTGGCTTCGGCTATTTTCTGCTGCCTAAATTATTTAGTGGCCAAATTTCTCCACTTCAAAGCACTTTTCTCTTCACTCCCACTGATATGAATAAAAAGGAAGGCGCTGTTTCTATTCATGCCAGAAGCACGACATACTACCTGTTCCTCACAGGTACTCCTGCGACTTCAAGGGACAATGTGAGCGGTTTTTCAAGGTTTAAGATTAAAAAGGGTGGAAAGAAAACCTGTCTGTGCTCCACACTGAGTGTATTTTAATCCCATGACTAATTTCCAGTGCAACACAGCAAGCGGGTAGAACATTAGCAAAGCCCAAAAAAGAGTTGTGACAAGGGTTTTTCAAATTATTTTCTCCGTACTAAAAACAAAAATAAAACTGGATTCCTTTAATCCATTTTGGAAAATATGAAATAAAAGTTTTGGTTTTTTAATGCTGCATTATACTTACAATACTTATTTTAAAAAGTGAAATAACAACCTCAGACAGTCAAATAACTTCAGAAAGTCATGTCACATCTGCTCTGTCCTGCTTGTTGATTCAGATTCTTTCTTTCTTTCTGTCTCTCTGGGGTGTTGATTCAATATAAGTTCCGATTCTTCAATATTTCTGATTTTTGAGATTTTTAGTTTGCTTTTTTAACACCAGACTATGGGAAAAAGTCGAATGATGATGAGTAAGTGCTTAGCCAGTAAGTGCTTTGAGGGTCTGGTGAAAGCACAAATATGTTCCTTGCAGTTTGCTTATTGCACCAATAGAAGCACAGAGGACGCCATACACCACGTCCTCTACACTGCACTTCCCACCTGGAGGGCCGAAACACTTATGCGAGGATGCTATTTGTTGATTACAGCAGCGCGTTCAACACTATAGTTCCATCTAGGCTCATCAGGAAGCTCCAGGACCTGGGCCTGCCCACAGCCCTGTGTGATCTGATCCTGGACTTCCTGACGGGCCGCCCCCAGGTGGTGAAAGTGGGCAACTGTATGTCCACCTCACTGAGCCTGAGTACCGGAGCACCACCGGGCTGTGTTCTCAGTCCGCTCCTGTACTCTCTGTACACCTATGGCTGTGTGGCCTCTTATCCATCCACCACCATCGTGAAATTTGCAGATGACATGGTGGTGGTGGGGCTGATCACCGGGGATGACCAGATGGCATACAGAGAGGCAGTGGTCAACCTGGGGAAACGCTGTGAGGAGGACTGCCTCCTGATGAACGTCTTGAGTCTTTAACTGTTTTAATTAGTTTTTTAACATACCCGCTTTTATCCCTTATTTTATTATTATGTATTGTGTTTTAAACCACAGAGCAAAGAACCCAACACGTTTTTCACAGTGTATGTACTCGTACATTATCTTGTGACAATTAAGCATCTTGAATCTTGAATATCTACAGACTATATCAGGAGACAGCATTTTCCCCCATAAAGCACATCAGGTGAGTCAGAGAGAAAAAATTCACCCTCTGCTGGAGAAAAGTGTTAACAAAAGATTTATTGACAAAGAACCCCTGATTTGAATATTGTGTAACAAAAAATCCCGATAGATATGTGAATCAATTTTTTCTCCCACCTCTGAAAACACAACATGCCAACTGCTGTGAGTCGTTTTGCAAAAGCCTTTTTAATTTAACTCCAGACATGATGCTTAAGTTTGAAGTCTTTATCTCATTTGTAGTTTCTTTCCATAACTAAATCAAAGTGTACCAAGATAAAGAGTGATATTGAACCTAGAAGGTGTGTCTTGTTCCTTACTTACCTGGGCAGGGTGGTCTGTGTGAGAGGTTATAAAGGAAGGGGTAGAACTGCAGACAGCGCAGCAGAGGCAGGCTGGTGCGACACTGTTCACAGCCAGCGAGGGATGAAAAGGAAGAGGGGGAGGAGAGGGCTGTAACCAGGATGTTCCTGAAAGAGGCCAGGGCACCTGTCACGTTACCCTGGGCCAACTGCACGCTCACCAGGCTGAGCTGGATGCAGGGCTGAGGGAGGGGGAAACCAAACAGGGCCATGTTAGCTCGTACATTACAGGTTTTGTTCAAGGTGTGTCATAAAATCTGTACAATGAACTGAGTGTTTTCAACTCAGTTTGTGTTTTTGTGCCTCTACCTCTGATGCGTTGAGCCCCAGCGCCTGCTCCAGGAGTGCTTCTGCATTGTCTGTTAAGCCGTGGTGTAGCAGCAGGTTGGCAGCGTTGGTGAGGGACAAGTGGCGGTGGGAGGGCGGAGCTGAGCTCAACACTTGGCGCAGACACTGCAGGGCAAGGCTGCCGTTGCCTTTGGCCCGCCAGAATAAAGCTGCTTCATTGTGGAGCAGCCAGCGAGGTACAGTAGCCTGTACACACAGACATGGTTCTTTCAGCTCCGGGACACACAACTGGAAATAAATAATAGCGCTAAAAGGAATAATTTTTCATTTTTCAATCTGAATTGTAGGTACTATGTAGAGATGGGTATCGAATTAGGTACCAACAGAATTCTGTCAAAAGTACTGAGTATCTATTCACTTTAAGTCAAAAGGTACCATGTTCAGGTACCTAAATGTATCCTTGTGACTGGGAGGGAGTGGGAGAGAAGGAGATTTCCCATACTGGACATGAACACAGCATTACAGGGTTTTATACTGAAGAATAAATATATTAAATTAAAAAACATACATTTTATTATTAAACAAATTTATATTTTTTTCCCACATAAACACAAAAAAGTACAGAAAATTGGTACTGTTAAGTACCAATACCTATTGCTAACTTATTGAATTAGTACAAAAACTGGAAATTAAAACACAATATCTTCTATAACACTGCAAAAAACTGAAATCTCATCAAGTGTTTTTGTCTTATTTCCATTAGAAATTGCCTTTTAGACTTGAAAGGAGCCACGTCCAACAGACCAGTCCAGAAAAGTGTCTTATTACAAGTTATTTAAAGACAAAAATGAGGTCTGAATTTCTTGAAACAGGTGTAAAAAATTGCCAATGGAACAAAAGCAAAGTTACTCGTTTTAAGAAATTAATCTAGTTTCAAGCATTGTTTTCTTATTCCATTGGCAGATTTTTTTTACTTGTTTGAAGCAATTCAGACCTCTTTTTTGTCTTTGAATAACTTGAAATAAGACATTTTTCTGGACTAGTCAGGTGAATGTGGCTCATATCAAGTGTAAGAAGACAATTTTTACTTAAAATAAGACAAAAACACTTCATAAGATTTCAGTTTTTTGCAGTCAAATCAATGAAATAAAGTTATGGCTGAATAATTACATCAAGTTTTTAATAGTAAGGAATGTCAGAAAACAAGATAGTTTATCTGAGAACTCAAGCTGTAGCCCTAAAAAGTCTTGATCAAGTTATTGCCAACAAAGTTAATTTGAATTTCATAAAGAAAAAAACATCACTTTTGCCAGATTTGTGTATTTCAAGAACCTGAAAAGTCAGTGTAAGCATTTTTTTCTAATAGAAACAGAGGATAAAGCAGCATTCCTACTTGTTTCATAGCTTGAGCTATTCTGGAGCCAATCTGCTCCAGTGTCCATCCTCCGCTGCGTGACTGCAGAGTCTGTAACACAGAATAAAATCAAAGATTTTAATTCCTCACAGATTCATACATTAAAACAAAGACATGTAAAGTAGTTCTTTTAAATCACACCCACATTTATAATAATAAACAGGCCGGCGTACCTGGGAGGCAAAGGGATCCGGCAGTTCCTTTTCTTCCAGAGGCCAGTCGAGTGAGGCAGGCAGGAGGGCTGGATATGGTTGGGCTACGGGATCACAGTTTGGCACAGCTACTGTCTGAGGAGGACTGCTGCTCTCATAGAGGACAGCTGCTACAGGGCTGCTTTCAAACAACCAGAAAGATTTGATTTAGAAAACTGTACATGTATAAATCTGAAGATAAAGATTCAAATCAAAGTGCTTTGTTGTGAAATGTTTCTCCTCTGTGATCTTGGACTGACCTGAGGCCCTGAGATTCAGGTGTAAGGTAGTAGGTGGGCAGCAGGTGGGACTGGGGAACGTTTGGGTACTCATGGACACAGTCACTCCTCTGAGGCCACAACATGCGCTGTATGTCCTGGAGGCAAACACACACACAGAGACACTAAAGTTACAGCTCATTAAGACCATCATTTTAAGGAAAAAAAAGAAAAATCTGGCATCAAAAATAACTTCAAAGAAAACAGGAAAACTGTTACAGTAATGCCAACATGCCATTTTGCTCAGTTTTATATTCGTCCATCTATTACCAAGAGAAAACAGGTGAGCCAAATTGCTGATGGAGCCTTTTAATCTATTCCGAGAAGAATCTAGTGAATTTGGACTGTAATGAGTAACAGTCTAAATATGTTCATGTGTGAGGGATTTTTTTCTTAAAGTACTTTTGGCTCCCCTACGATTTAAACAAGACATGAAAGCAAAACTTTAGGAAGACGCATAACTTTGTTTGACAGCTGGTGTCAGCTTTGCAGATGAATCATTTCTCTCTTTCAGTTTTTGTTTTGATGGTGTGCTGAACAATGGAGCTTGATTGTAGAAACTGGACTCGTAGTGCTAAGTCTTGCCTGTGTGTAATCCTGCTGACTGCCCCACAGAGCTGCAGCAGGGTCCTGGTCTCCGGACACGGAGGGATGGAGCTGGGGGTTGTTTGCGGTTTGGTTGGCATTGCGCTCTGAAACTAGAGCCACACTGGAAGCAACTGACACCTCCTCGCCAAACTGTGATCAAAGACACAACAAGAAAGAACAGAAACAGAAACTGTTTGTGTGCTTGGATTGATAAATAATCCACTGAAATCTGCACAAGAGAAGCTGAATTTAATGATCCTAAAACTTTCTGACTCTCTTTATTCTTTAGGTTGTAGGAAAACTCATGAATCATTCAGTTTTATATCTCTAGACTTACCTGGACATAGTGGACATGTTCAAAGAGATCACCACGGTGATAGCGCACAGGCAGGTCAAAGGGGCAATAAAGACTGCGCTGCTGCTGACCCAGGCGACACATCTGATGGTTCCCTATAATAAATAATACACACCCAAAAACACACACGCAACCATTCAATTTGAGCTTTTTGTTTTCATACTGATTAAACTCTAGAAGCATCTGAGCAAAGCGTCATACCGAGCTGGGCTTCCTTGGCCATCTGGGTCTCATGGATAATGTTGCGGAGGATCTGCTCTTCCTGCAGTAGCTTGTGTTTGTCCAGGGCCTCCTGCTGGCGAAGGTAGTGGTCGTGCTGCTTCTGGTACTCCTTTAGCTCATTCAGGGTTCGCTGCAGGGATCTGGAAAAACACAGAAGGGTGAGGAACTCAGATACAGGACATTTACAGCCTTGGTATCCACAAACCAATTAGCATCGAATAAAATTCAAAACTGAATGACACTCAATTTTTATCATTTCCACTGAAGGTTAAACTAAATCCCAGAATAACGAGTCTTGATTTGACGGTTGATTTAATATCAATCAGAACATTTGTGAGAAAACTAATATCAACAGACATCTTGAGCTTTTTCCATTAAACCCAGTCCAGCTAGTATCCATGTATGTATGTTCTGTTATGTATGTAAATCCAAGGGTAATCTGAACACAACTCTACAAATAAACTTAAACATTGGACAAGACTGCCTCATGGTACTTTCCCCACTTTTCACTCCATTTTTTTTCACCTTGCCAAAACATCAATCAGTCAATAAAAAAAAAATGCTTGGATTGGCTTGGGGCTGAACAATTAATCAAATTTAAACAGACATTGCAATGTAACAGAGTGCAATTTTCAAACAGAGTCTGCAGTAAAAAAAAAAAAAATTTAAAAGAAGTTTCATGTACACAGACATGGAGGGGACACAGTAACTTGTGCTCCTTCTTCCTTAAAACAAGCAAAAGTCAAAATGCTGTTTTTTCTGGCAAAAATATTACACATCTACAAGGCTTGAAGTTAAATCAATCTGTCAATATTCTTCTGTGACTGTGATAGTTAAATGAAGATATATTATTCGTATCAATTTATGCTTCAATCTATTTCATGTCATCATAACATGTAGGCCTGGCCTTCATACTATAGAATGATATAGAATGGTTTATTAATTGTTTTTAGAAAATAATGCAAAAGATACCCCCCCCAATAAATAAATAAATAAATAAATAAATAATAAAATAAAATAAAATAAAATAAAACATAAAATAAAAAAAAAATAAAAAAATTGCATCCTAAATCACAATCGCAGTATTGGCCCAAATAAATCGCAATTAGATTATTTTCCAAAAACATTCACCCCTAGATTGACTCAAATTGCACTGATAGGTGTGTTTCCATTACACCTAGAACTGAGCAAAACCGAAATATTGCAATAAAAACATAGTAATCGAAACACAAACAATTCGAAAAACTCTAAAATTTTGATAAAAAGTTTTTATGCTCTCATGAGGTGGTTTTTCAGAAGTTTTGATATTGAAGTTTATCACAAAAGTGCAATGGAAATATGTTGTCGTGGCAACGCACCTCCCTCTCCTACTTGTACGTGTCCACTGCAAAACATATGTTAATACTGCAAAATCTCTGCTGTTGGTTGTGTTCAGTGCAGAGGTTTGTGCTCTTAGCCGTCAATAGTGAAGGCATCAGGGCGGCTGTGAGCTGGTCAGAGTCAGAGTGCAGCAGGAGGGAGAGGCGGAGGTGTGCGTGAGGTAGGCCAGGGACGATACTCAATAAATCAATCGTTTAATAATGAGTTTACATGGACACAGAGTGTAATTTGCTTCATCACAAAAGAAATTCTGCACGTTAACTCAGTTTTTTATTCAAGTGCAATTTTTGACTGAGAGCCCAAATTATTCTATTGTTTTTTTTTTTATATTTGAAAGTTATTGATATTCCAATAACATTAGTAATAAATACTAATGAGAAACAAAAGTTTGTTGCATTTGAAAGGGTGTATTGCATTATTATGATAAATATTTTTTTATATTAGTGGTTAACTTAGTTTAAAAATAATATTGTCAATAACATCGTTAATCGTCAAAAAATGTGGGACAATATATCTTCTAGCAAAATTTGTTATTGACCCAGGCCTAGTGTGATGATTTTCATTCATTAATGTTTGTATCCTCCTTACAGTTTGACCAGTGAATAAAAACACTAATGTTCACCAATCGGCATCATCATCAGTGCAGAGTCCGAAGAGATGTAATGTATTATTTAATTCCAGTTGTGCGCAATTGTAGTCGTAACACTGACCAGGCGCAATTGTTTTTATTGAAACTTCAGAAATATTGCTTTGATTTGGAGAAATGTGCAAAGGAAACGAAGCTACAGAGATCCAGATCAGGATAACTCTTATGTAGTAGTGTACTAAATCATGTTTCACAACATTGTGATGCCATGCTTAATGCCTATAATATCATGATTTTGTTTGCAGTAGTAATCCTGTTGAAACAGCCTTTAGGGTCTGCGTGTGTGTGCGCTATCCTACCTGTGCTGGGCTTCCAGGCGCTGCTCCAGCTTCTGCTGACAGAGCACAGCATGTTTCCTCCTCAGGGCCTGTTCGAAGCCTGGCTGGGCTTGCAGCGCCTGCTCGTAGCACAGCACTGAGTGGTTGTATTCCCCAAGCATCTGGTGAGACGGTGACAAAAGAGGAAAAAGACGAAACATTGATACAGTACACTGATTTGTTTCATGGAGAAATCTGTCTGCAACCAAAAAGAGCTCAACAAATTAGTAGAAGTGTTGTGTATAAATGATTTTATTATTATTATTAACAAGATATACTGAAGCCCTTGACAAATCCTGTTAATAATTGGTTGAACACGGCAACACGCTGTACCTTTAAACCATTAATCTTTGAGATAAAACAGTTGCTGACAGCTGAAATCTTGCCTGTTTGTGTTATGGGTAATATGAAGCCTAACTGCAGTGAGATAGTAAGACGCCTTATCAGGACTTCTGCTATCACCTTAGGTACACACGACACTCCCATGAGACACTGCAGCATTAGTAGCACATAAATAATAGCAACAAAAACTCATTCTTGTTCTGAGATACTATTCTTTTTCCTTTCCATCCCAGCCTTGAAAAGCCCTGAGTAAGTGTGTGTGACTGTGTAAATAGTGCAGTGTAACAGTTTCTGTTTGGCTTACGGCGTAAATGTTGCCCAAAGTGTAGTGGCTGGTAAACAGATCTGAGGTAAGGTCCAGGGCAGCGTGGGCAAGAATAGCAGCATCGGCTGAGAAGTGGGCCCGGTGCAGGATGTTGGCCATGTTGACCAGGGCGACATCTTTGTGCTGCCTGCAAATCAAACACACACACAGGCAGAGTATGAGAATGTCCACACCTGTGAGCAGCATTTCAGTAATAAAATAGTCAAGTATTGCCTCCTGATAAGCCTCACGGTACCTTGGGGAGAAATGCAGAGCACGCACCACACAGTCCACCGCCCTCTGAGGCTCATTCTTCATGCGCCAGTAAAATGCTGCCATGTTGTACAGCACCCAGGATGAGGAGTTCTGGAGCACAGAGTTATAAAGGAAGGGAAAGCTGTTAGGTGTTGTTTCCCCAGCATAGTTTGCCTGAATCCTTCCCTCATCAGTCTCGCTCATACCCTGAATATAACTGAGCTGATACTGACAATACAACCCATCACACAACCACCATGATTTTGTAACGCAGACAGAAAGGAAGCCAGATAATTACACATCCACAAAATCCCAACAATGCCCTGCTCCACATGAGAAGATATGCATTTCCCATTTCTACACAGAAGGCTGAATGAAATCTTTTTCTCTCTTCACACATTCAATGCTCGACTTTCATATCAGCAACGAGGGACATGACAGTGTTTCATATTTATACAGCTTATGGTGCAAACTTGTACGAGCAGACCTCACCCTCTGTAACCCCTGATGGATGCGATGGCCCACTTCATCAACGCTACGGCCCAGTTTATGAGACAATGAACCAAAAATGGGATCCTCCTTAGAAAGCAGTGGAGAGGTCAGATTGGCTCTCTCCTGCACACCCTGGAACAGACAGAAGGGATGAGTCACTCAGAAGATATTTACGCTGTCAAACACAAACGGCTACATTTCTGTTGTTTGCATAGTAAGCAGTGAGCTCACTCGGGTTACAAGTGTACAGAGTAAAAAACATGCCGGCCCTCAGAGCGCACAGTGTAAATATTATGTGTCTGTTATCCCTCAGTCTAATCAAAACAAGGAAACCCAATAATCAAAACACAGAAGGAAACATGCCAGGGATGAAACGCTCTGAGTTATTGCTCTGCTGTTTGTCTACATAGCTTTTAAGACATTAAAAGATAACTGCACTGGATGTTTTGAAACATTTCTGAGAATACAGCTTAAGAATAATCAGCTAGTACTGATCAATTTGCTTGACTGATGTGAAGAAATAACATTTTTTATGAGGTTTATGAAACAGAACCAGAATCAAGATTTAAAACAAAGGCCCTGAGATGTCAACAAGATGAAGAAGTGGGAGTTTATACGTTTCAACTTCTTCTTAATCCTTTTTGAACATGCAACTGACAATTTTGTTTGGCTCCTTGGTGTTTTTGTCTGTTTACTTTTGTTTATGCATAAATTTTGTTCTGTTTAAATATTTGCTCATGTTCAAAATAAAAATAAAAAAAGAAAGATCTACACCACTGAAACTGTGAGACTCTTCTGAACGTAATTAGCAACAGAAATTCTGAGTCCTTGGCAGGTTTACTTGAATTATATTGAAACCAGGCATGCACTCAGAGAACCATGGCCCCAATGGGATGTTGTTTATCAAAATGGAGCTGTGGACTCTTCTCCCTATTAAGACTGCATTTTCCATTGAGTACGAGTAAGGATCATGAGTAAGGGTAATTACAATTTTCACCACTACATTTTATCTGCTGCGATACACAAGGCTTCCCTGTCTCCAGCGGAAAACCTGCAGCATCCCTGTCAGAAAACGTTTTTATCTACATATGGCTAAACACATAATAGGATGCACTGAGAACGTTAAAATTTGTTATAAGCTATAGCAGTTTGTTTTTTTCTTTTAAACAGAAAAGATTCTGATGATGAAGTTCCTTTTCATCTCTTCAAAAAAGACTCCTTACTTCTTGTCATTTATAAAAAAAAAATGAAATAAAATCAAGTCACCCTTTACTCACCCTGAGATGCTGGAAAGCATGTATACTATAAGGAAGTTCAAACACTTTTGCACACTCTGGCTTTTCAAGATCTGGAGGCAGAGATGAGCGTGAATCCACATAGTCTTCAGGGCTATGAGGGTAAAAAACAAAACGACATTTTTAGCTGACAATATCATTATTTTCATGAAGAGCTGTGTAGTTTCAGGAGGATGTTTGTTACAGTATGCCTCTTTAGTTTGACCATGCCTGTTTTGCATGCTGCCCTCGACAACAAACACAAACACAGAGGAGGTGAAGTAAGAATTTGCAATGGTAATGATACCGAGGAGGGCGTACCTGATATCTTTGCTTTCCAAGGAAATATAAGTTCCATCATACAAATCCAGGTCTCCCAGGGGTACCTTAGCCATAACACAGTCTGCATCCTCCTTGTAGTGTCTCTGCTCCAGCCCCGTGTCTCTGTCCTCATTTTCCTCTATGTGAATCTTCTGTGCCACTAGCTGCTTCTACTCAAACATAATCAAAGAAGAAGAAGAATTAGTTATAAAATTGACAAGGACAAAGGTTTTTCTCCTAAGCAAAGATGGCTGTAACTGTTTTATAGAAAATTCATCCAGACAGAGAAAATGTACTATTTGCATGTTAAATAGAATGATACCAACAACAACAGATTTTGAGAACACTGATCAGACATAACGTAATGGAATGACAAGCCAAGTGATTAGCATTTGAGAAAAGGATCATGGGATATCCAAAACTGTAGCTCTTAAAGTGATACTCTGGGATGGAACATGTTGGGTCCTATCACAGGGTTTAGGGCAGAAATTACCCCTACAGCAGTGTTTTTGTGCAGCAGAAGCCCAGAGCGCTCGCACCAAACACCCCCTCCCTGCTATCAGCTGGTTTCCTCTGCACTCAGACGGGGCCATATTTTACTTGACCAAAAACACAAATAAACGGACTCCCACTGAAAAAATCTGATATCGGTCTGCACAATTAAAAGGTACCATGTTTAGGTACCTAGATGCATCTTTGAGACTGTGAGGGCATGGATGAAAAGGCAATTTTCCATGGTGGACATGAACACAGCATTTTAAGGTTATATACTGAAGAATAAGTATGTTAAGTTGATTTTTTAAAATATTTTATTATTAAACAAATTGATATTTTTGTACCAATACCGATTTCCAGGTACCGGGCACTGATACCGCATCGTTTCAAATGTGAAAGGTACCCATCCTTAGGCGAGTTTGGATACTCTAATGTTACAGAACTATTCATCTGCTCGTTGAGGGCAGAGAAATCCTCCACGCTCACAGCAGTCTCTCCCAGCTTGCGCATCATGTGTGTCTCTTTCGGGTTGCTTTGCCCAAGCCCAGAAAAGGAGGAGGGTTGGATATTTTGATTTTATTATAAAAACAAAATGTCACAATGTTATTCCTGTCTCCTTTAGTGCCTGTGACAACTGCATGTACATGATTGACTATGCAATTTAGCTGATGGCATCATTTAGCCAGTTTTAACTTCTGGGACAGCCAAAAGTGACGTTCTTTTCCGAGGGCTTGGCATTACTGGCTGCAGACCTTCATCCACAGCTTTGTGGCAGTGTAAAACCAATAGGAACTACTTTGCTAAATGGATGATGGAGAACCATCTTTGATAATGACGTGATGTTTTCATTGATCTGCGTGTGTCACACGTCTGTAAAACTGCTGTTCTGATCAAATGTCGTGGCACATGTAAACACAAGACATAAATAGATCACGTCGTAAATTAACAGTTGACCTGAGATCTTCAATCAGAATGAAAAAAGTCTGCATGTAAACCTGGTAAATGAAAGGTGTCTGAACACAGTGAAAAACAGTTTCTTGTATGTGGAGTGGGGTAGACACACCGCCACATTAGTCTGATTAAAGTAAGTTCACAGTGTTAATCAAAATGATATGCACATACCTCAAGTTTCTTGAGGTAGTTAACACGAGTCTCTTGTCTCATGAATATGACAACATCATGTGGATGCTTCAGATTCAATGGTGAGTCAACCTGAAACAACAGCGTGATATAAATAAACAGCAACATCGAAACATCAATTTTAAGTCTCAGTTAGGTCGAACAGCTCTGATCAGTGAGTGAATACAATGTTTACAGAAGTGCAGTCCTTCAAATTCCTTTATCAGATGTGCAAACTCAGCTGAATCGATTACCACAGCCTGACTCTTTCTCATAAACAGTTTTTTCTCCTCCAAATGTAAGACGCAGATTGGTGGCAGTCGAAACTAGGCAACACATATAATTCTTCTGACACATTAATGAACAATTTCACGAGTGGACTTTTTACATCGGCCTGAAATACTTTGGTCATCTTGACCTCAAACACCTAACAATCACGTCAGTATAAAGGTAGCTAGTGCAGGCTAACAGACTTAGCCAAACAAAACGAATTTTAACGGGAACTTCCCGTGGATTGTAAGATAACTAAAGCTGACAAATGGGTTATGTTTGCTTTAAATAAACAATTAAAAATCATGTACACAAATAGCGATTTAAATGTAACCGTTAGAGCTGAACAATATCCGAAGAGGCTAGCATTAGCAGGTCAATGAGCTAACGTTAACTGTCATACTTGTTGTTGAATCTTTCCATCCTCTGTGACAACCCAATGAGTCGTTGCTCCTCCGGAATCCACAATAAGAAAACAAAGAAGGATAAAAAGCTTCCCCTGAAGTGACGCTTTCCGCGAATAGTTGACACGACAGGGCTCAAACTCAGGACAGATTTTCCTGAGGTCCGCCATTTTTTCTATCTCAGTTTTTTTTTTCCTCTGTGGCGACCGTTACCAGCCTCCGGCCACGAGGCGGCGCTCACATGTGTGCACGAGGCAAATCTCAGCAGGTCACGTTCGGTGACGTTTGAAAAGTAAAACAGGAAATTCTTTGGAAACGAAAAGTTTCAGACGTTTACAAAGCGAAGGTAAGTATAAAACACACATTATCCGCTTTCTCAGTTATTCTGCGGATTTAACACATTCGTTGAGGACTAAGCCGCGCATTCTCTACCTGTTGTTCTGGTCTGTATGTTTCGTTTTATCCTTTTTTAAGCACAGTCAGGTTGCAAAGTTGCAGTTCCGCATAAAGGGGCATGACTTCTTCATCAAGTGACAACAATTAGCAGCTTTATTTACTTTATCAGGGGCGTTACAACTAAGTACTATAAAAATTAACATATTTTCGAGTATTAGTTCAGCAAAGCAGTGATGTTAGGATATTGTTGAGTCATGCTAATTCTTCGAACGAATGACTTGGACGTTAATGCTTTGATACCTTAATTCAGTAACAGTTTTAACTCCGCTTTTTTGATAAAAGCTCGAATTATAAATTTAGTTATCTTTGCAAAAGAAAAGCAATTAAAGCTAAATTATGGCTGCATTTTTATTTTCTATTGTTTGTTACTGTTGCTAGTTTTGTAGTTCCCTTGTAAGTCAGGATATGTACATAATGATTTTACTGAGCCTATTCTATAAATTTTATTGTTTGCCATTTATTTAGTTAATTTAATTTATTTTAATGTTTTTTTAAATCTTATTTAATTATATATATATATATATATATATATATATATATATATATATATATATATATATATATATATATATATATATATATAAAAGTGGCTGTTTCTTTGTTAGAAATCGAAAATGATAATGTAGAAATTGATCACATTGGTGGGGTCTCATTTCTGGGGACATTAGTGTTAATTTTAATCTGTTTTTACCATGGATTAAAACCTCCTTGTGGGAACATTTAGTTTTTTTTTTTTTTCTACGGAGGATTTACCATAACAAAAACAACTACATAGATCTCACAGCAGCATTAACAAAACAGAAAAGAAAAAAAAAGAAGTTAGAAACCCACACAAGTGTGTTTCATTTACCCTACTGATAATACAAAAATGATACAAACATCAAAAGTACCTTAATTCTTAAGACTTGCATTACTTACAAAAATATACAAATAAGTAAAATAAATAGAACTTTATTGATTGGAAACTAATTATGTGAGACAATCCAAAGGTAAAAGAAAATATTTCTTCATTTTTCTTTATTTTATTCAAGAGCAACCTAGACTAGTTTTTATCTGGGGTTGTTGGTCGGACAGCAGTTTGATTACTCTAGCTGTGTTCATTGCCTTTTACGGGTGTTTTAAGGGTTAATGGGTTAATGAGTCAAGGTTAGGTGCCTCTACACCACATTTCAGTTGTAGTTGCTTCCCTTCAGGTTTTTCAGAAGATAACAGGAAGTTAAAATCATTGCTAGTCATAGAGAGGAAGCTTAAGAGTTCAGAGAGCTTGCTGCATGACATGAGTCCTTTAGGTTCCTGTCATTTCCTATGAAAATATATTCCAGTTGAGGATTTTGATGTATTTTGCAAGACTTTGTTTATCCTTTACTTTGAGCTTAGGCGCTGTCAAAACCAGCTGAAATTGTAGAATGCAGATGTGTTTTCCAGTGTGATATCATTACCTCATACCATTTCAAAATGTTGGAAATTCTCATCTTCCTTGACTGGAACTTCCTTTGGTGGTAAACTCCCACTTCCAAAGAGGAAACAATTTAGTCATTAGATTTTATTGAACCATAACCAGCGATATCTCATGTTGTCCTGCTCTTTACAGATGGCGTGCTACGACAGCTGTAAGAGGAGCTTGGAGGAGGACAGCTATGAAGGAGCTGTTGGTGGGGAGCTGTCCAGCTGTGCCCTGGCGATGATGGAGAAGGAACGGGAGTCCCTCCTTAGCCCTTCAGAAAGCCCCGGCACATTCATCAGCAGCAACTCCAGCAGTCTGCAAACTCCTGCTCCACTCCAGGGCTACGATGTGGAATTCGACCCGCCACTAGAGAGTAAATATGAGTGCCCTATCTGCCTCATGGGTTTGAGGAATGCCATTCAAACACCGTGTGGCCATCGTTTCTGCAAGAGCTGCATTGAGAAATCTATTCGGTGAGCTACGGTGGATTCCAACAGATATAACATTGTATTAGACTAGGCCTGCCACGATAACAAATTTTGCTAGACAATAATTTTCCAAAATATTATTGCCTATAAACAATATTATTGTCGATATTATTTTGATTTTTTTCCATTTTTTCATTGATGTAATTATGATAAATGTGATAATAAAGTAAGTACACCATATCAAAAGCAAGAAACTTAAATTTCTTAAGAGTATTTAACTGTAATTAAAAGGTCAGGATCTTTTAAATAAAATAAATTAAACAAAAATATAATAAATTTAACACAAGAAAGAGAAAAAAAAATACAACACAAATGAAATGGACTCTCTTTTAGAAAAAAATACATGTCAATGAAAATATTTAATACTAATCAAAGGCAATAAAACATAGACCTTAGATAAAAGGGAGTTTATACAGTTCCTGAATTGTTTGTAACATGTACTTTTCCCCCGTCAATCCGTACTGTCTGTCAAACATTTTTAACATTTCTGGCTTTCAACTGTATTGAAGGGCTGCATTTCTTTGGCAATGTATCTGTCTTTGAGCGCCACCATTTGGCGCTTTTATTTCTATTTACTTTGCAGACCAAAAGCCTCAGTAAGAGCGGGTTGTCAAAGAACAAGGCTCCCCTGCACCTCCCCTTCTTCTTCCTAGTCGCCACTATTTTCAAACGAATGCGACATATAAGCTCGTTGGTGTTCATGAGCTCACACTTTGTTCATTCTGATAAAAAACAAAATGTTCCCACACTGGGACTGTGGCAGGCGGCTTAAGAACCGTATCTTTGGTGCCATCACTCATATTAGCGTGTGTTTCCTCCTCACCCCTCAGGACGCTCGCTTCAGCTGTCTCCGTGTGTACGCGCGAGCAGCCCCGTCTTCACCCCAAAGATCACATTTTTGACAGATGCTCACTCCGCTTTGAATCCGCTAAATCCGCCATAGAACCTATGCACCCTGATGTTAGGAAAGATAGACGTAGTGAGCCATCTTCTCATTCAGCCTCTTTGGTCGAAAGAGAGGAGGAAAACAAACATGCAGCACGTGTCAGTTTATCGAGGCTGGCAAACTTACCGAGGACGTTTTTATTTATCGTTCGGTTAATCGATTTATTGATTATATTGACAGGCCTATATTGGACACTTAGAAATAAAATAAATAAAGATCACCATCTGTGTCTTTGCTAGAAACATTTTAATGTTTTAGAAATTAAGCTCTGACTTGATCACTGTTAAAAATTCCTCTTCTTCATGCTCCACAGGGACACAGGACAGAGGTGCCCTGTTGACAACGAAATGCTCTCAGAAGACCAGCTGTTTCCTGATAACTTCGCCAAACGGGAGATTCTTTCGCTAACTGTTCGCTGTCCAAATTCTGGCTGTGTGGAGAAAATGGAACTCAGACATTTAGAGGTACGAATTTTAGCGCTAATACAGGGAAATAAAAACATCAGGTTTAAATTTCTGAAATCAGAATTATCTGGAGTTGCATTGGTTTTAAATTATTGGAGTTATTTATTGGATATTTTGCAGGACTATGAGCATCCTAAGAACAACCAACTTAAAAAAAATGAGGAAGAAGTGTTGACATAAATAGAAATTGAGACTTTTGATAATCATGCCTGTCTTGTGACTCTTGTTCATGTTTTGAAGATATTAAATTTGTACATCAGGTATTGATTTAGTTGCTGTTATTGTGTATGATTTGGAGATGAAACCATCTTTTCCTACCACAGAATAAAACAAACCACATTCCCTCTTTGTACCATCTCCCTCCAGAATCATTTGGCAAAGTGTGAGTTTGCCACTGAGTCGTGTCCACAGTGCAAACAGCTGGTGAGAAAGAGCCACCTAGAGGAGCACATGACTACTGAGTGCCAAAGAAGATCCGTGTCCTGTCCAGACTGTGTTGCAAGCTTTCATTATGAGGATAGAGAGGTAATGATGGCTCATTTGTGTAATTGCTTTTTCCACATTAGAAATTGTTGATGGGAAATCTCTGCGGCTGTTAACTTGTTTTGTTTGCTCCTTCAGCTTCATGAACTGCAGTGTCCCTTTGCCAGTGTGAAGTGCGAGTACTGTGAGATGGACTTGATCAGAGACCAGGTGAGTGAAGTAATGAAAAACCATAGATACCTCTTTTTTTAACTGGTTACCTCTTAAATATGGGAAAAGGAATGTCGTGAGTTAGCTTGGTTTCCGTTTCGAGGACCTAAGGAACAGAAATTCGTCTGGTAGCTGAAGATGTGCTGATTCACTTCCTGGTCACCATCAACGTGGAAGTGAACTCATCCCTGCTGCTCACGGCATTTATCTATGTGCATCCCCCTCTTACCCTGACATCTCTTCATTAGTTCATGTCCATAGGCTCCTTGTTGTGTGCATGAATGTTTATTTCTGGCCTGTGTGTGTATATATATATATATATATATATATATATATATATATATATATATATATATATATATATATATATATATATATACAGAAAAAGGGATGTCCCCCTCAAGAATTAATTAAACACGTCTTCCTCTTCTGCTTCCTCTTAACACAGTTGGAAAAGCCGCTTCATGCAACATAGGCTGTACGTGTTTACCTGTTTAAATTTGTAATGTGCGGTCAATCCCCTTTCTATTTATAGATATATACTCACTGGACACTTTATGAGGCACACCTGTCCAACTGCTCGTTAATACAAATTTCTAATCAGCCAATCACATGGTCAAGATGAACAGCTGCAGTTCAAACTGAGCATCAGAATGGGGAAGAAAGGTGATTTAAGGGACTCTGAACATGGCATGGTTGTTGGTCTGAGTGTTTCAGAAACTGCTGATCTACTGGGATTTTAACCCACAACCATCTCTAGGGTTTACAGAGAATGGTCCCAAAAAGAGAAAATATCCAGTGAGCAGCAGTTCTGTGGGACTAAATGCCTTGTTGATGCCAGAGGTCAGAGGAGAATGGACAGACTGGTTGGAGCTGATAGAAAGGCAACAGGAACTCAAATAACCACTGGTTACAACCGAGGTCTGCAGAAGAGCATCTCTGAACACACAACACGTCCAACCTTGAGGCAGATGGGCTACAGCAGCAGAAGACCACACCGGGTGACCCTCCTGTCAGCTAAGAACAGGAAACTGAGGCTACAATTCACACAGCAACACCAAAACTGGACAATAGAAGATTGGAAAAACGTTGCCTGGTCTGATGAGTCTGGATTTCTGCTCCACATTCAGATGGTAGGGTCAGAATTTGGCCTCAACAACATGAAAGCATGGATCCATCCTGCCTTGTATCAACGGTTCAGGCTGCTGCTGCTGGTGTAATGGTGTGGGGGATATTTTCTTGGCTCACTTTGGGCCCCTTAGTACCAACTGAGCATGGTTTAAAGTCCACAGCCTACCTGAGTATTGTTGCTGACCATGTCCATCCCTTTATGAGCACAGTGTACCCATCTTCTGATGGCTACTTCCAGCAGGATAACGCTCCATGTCATAAAGCTGGAATCATCTCAGACTGCTTTCTTCAACATGACAATGAGTTCCCTGTACTCAAATGTCCTCCACAGTCCCCAGATCTCAATCCAATAGAGCACCTTTGGGATGTGGTGGAACGGGAGATTCTCATCATGGATGTTCAGACCACAAATCTGCAGCATTGTGCGTTTTCATACAAAAGTCCACATATTGATCAGCTCTTTTTTATATTTTAACCTAAAAACTAAAGAGCTTCCTTAACCATTTTTTCTTTCTTTTCTTTCCTTTTGTTATTTGAAGCAAGTAAGGGGTCATGAAGTTTTGGACGTACCAGGCAGAAGCATCAATATCTTGTTGAAACACTGTTTTTAAATAATTCAAATCAGTAACTGTGAATGAAGTTGACCCTATGTGTATTTTTGTTTCAGATGGACTCTCATTGTGACACAGATTGCCCAAAAGCACCCATTGCCTGCACCTTCAGCATCTTTGGATGTAAAGAAAGGGTGGGTAGTCATAACCCCAGATTTCTTGTTTCACTCTTGCAGACCTGATGTCACTCAGAGATGTCTTTAATCTTTACAGATGCAGCGCCACAACCTGGCTCAACACATGCAGGAGTTCACACAGATGCACATGCATTGCATGGCAGACTTCCTTCGTGGCCTGACCCTAAACGGTGCCTCGACTAAATCTCTGTGGTCATTGGGACCCTCTGTTTCCCCTGACGATCAAGGAGCGGCTGCATCATCAGTAGTGGCCTGCAGCGGTCCGAGAGTAGGGCCAAGCTGCAGCAGCAATAGCTCCCCAGGTCAGCCCAGCGAGGAGATGCAAAGGATCAGGGACATGGACGGACGGTTGGTGAAGCAGGACCACCAGCTGCGCGAGCTTATCATCTTGAAAGAAACACAGGTGGGTTTTGTCTGAGAGACTTTTTTCAATGATGTGTTCCTGTTGATGAAGTTATGTAAGTAAACGGACCCATCTTTCTCCCAGGCTGGTCAGCTAGCAGAGCTCAGACGACGGGTGGCACAGCTGGAAGATACAGTAAAGGATCTGGAGGCCCAACAGTGTCACGGCATCTTCATCTGGCGCCTGAAAGGTTTCTCCGCCCACCTTCGCTGCCAAGAGGCCGGCCAGGCGGTGGTTGAGCACAGCCCTGGCTTCTACACGGGCCGACCTGGCTACAAGCTGTGCCTGCGCTTACACCTGCAGACCCCCAACACGCCGCGCTGCTCCAACTACATTTCACTGTTTGTCCACACCATGCAAGGAGTTTACGACGGGCAGCTGTCCTGGCCGTTTCAGGGCACCATCCGTCTCGCCATTTTAGACCAGAGCCCCGAGGGTCAGCACCACACAGAGGTGATGGAAACAAAACCAGACCTGCAAGCCTTTCAGAAGCCGACAAGTCATCGCAACCCCAAAGGGTTTGGATACGTCACCTTCATGCACCTCCATCAGCTGAGAGATCATCAGAGAGCCTTCGTTAAAGACGACACTGTACTCATCCGCTGTGAGGTGACGCCGCGGTTCGACAACATGCACCGCGAGGGGGCGGCAGTTCAACCTCGAGGACCTGAGGCCTCGGTGTGAGCGCTCAAGTCAAACTCCTCGACACTGACTTTGCATCAGGACATCAGAACATGAGATCTCACTGCGGTCATTCCCATCAGGAGGAGAAATCACTCATCAGATCCATTTACAAGCTTTCATCTATTTATTTGCAACTTTTAAATGTCGAAAAGATTTCTTTGTGCAGATTATCTATAGAGAAAAATATTAATTTTGAGACAAATATAATCAGCTAAATGGTACTAACTAGCCTTTAAAGTTCAAATTGTTTGAGTTTCGATATTTAATCAGCTTAACGTGATGTTTCAGATACCCACATGCTGCTTGTAGACGGCATATCACTTCGAGTATTGCTGGAGATCGATAAAGAGGACAATCACAGCCACCAGGGCAAAGAGAAAAGTCAAGTCATGTCGTTCAATCCAAGCAAGAGCTGCTTGTTCATCCCGATTTCCGCATAACGCGCTCGATATTTGATGATACGAACATTGAAAGCTATTTCAGAAAATCCAGGAAATACAAAAAAACAACTTGTCAGAGAATTTCTTTATTTGGAAACAAAGCAAATGTTAAAAAATCTCCCTGAGGCCACATCTGAAAAAGGTCAGAAGTTGTAAAGTTTTGTTAACCACCTTCTTCAACATCAAGTTGTGCCTGGAACGTTACAGCTGTGTAGATTTGTCACTAAGCGGCTTCGTTTGCTCTCCACAGAATTAATCACACCTTCACACAAAGTTCCTACTTAATGTGAACTCAACACTTGTTCTAAGAAGCACATGAGGTGTAAATAAACTGTGTTCTGTGTCAGTTCTGTCTCTGTTGCTAACATTGCATCACTGTAAAATCCCTGGCTGTGTTTGTGGTTTCTAACGTGATATATATCAAGGAAGAAACATAAATAACCTTTTTGGGGAAATTACAAAGATTTAGAGCCATATGTCTACTTGCCTAAAGTTATTTATTTATTTTTTTTGTAGAAAATGCGAGAGGTTAAAGGGGACATATCGTGCTTGTTTCTCCTTTTCACTACGCCAGACTAGGATGCCTGTAAAGCATTTCTGCCCTCAGTACAAGTCATTTAGTTCCTTCATTTCCCCACAATAGCGTTCTCAATATCCTCATTTTAGGCCATTCTGAAGATCTCGTTGAAACGCTCAGTTTCGAGAATGACCTCCAGTAACCTCGCAACGTCACAGCCCTTTGTGCTCTGATTGGTCGGTTCTATCAGAGGGGCGGAGGGGGTAGAGCCAGGGGGCGGTTTTTGCAGCATGGCAGTATTTACAAAATCGCCATATTGGATGGAGCAGACCGAGCGAGTTTGCTGTTTGCCAAAACTTCACCGTAAGGCATTGATAGCACTAATAAAATGGCAGAGTGTAGGATACGTCCTTTTGTATTGGACCCCGAGTCAGACCCGGACGGTTCTGCAACTCAGGAGGAAGAAAATCCACCTGGACACAGATCATCTCAGGACGCTTCAGTGTGGTGAGTCAAACAGATACTGTAACATGTATAGTTTATACGTTTATACTCGGCTCTTGGTGGGTGTATCTCTCGGTGGCGGTTGTGTGACTAACTGACATCACAGAGGAGGAGCTGCTTTATCAGATTACTCCAATTAAAAGAAAGGATCCTTGTGTCGTCAAAATCTCGCGGCCAACTGGCAATGACCTATTTTCAGAGGCATTAAATCTCGCTCTAGGATATCAGAAAAAACACAATATCTAATTTTTTGGAAAATTCAGGGGGTGTAAGGTCTTGTTTTCAAATTTATTATATTGTATGTAAGTATTAAACCAGGGATCAGCATGATATGTCCCCTTTACGAGCAGTATTTATAGACGCTATGAGGAGGAACGGTTTTGATGTGACTGCAGCGCCACCTTCGGACCCGGAGTCTCTCACTGGGTTCCTGCAGATCCTTAAAAAGTCTTTAAAAACAAGGTCTTAGATGGCTTTAAAATGTCTTAAAATAATCTTTTAAAGTCTTCAAAATGTCAACACAGGCTAGTATGATTGTAAATATTCCCAAATCTCCAAATAAGTGCAAACATTTATTTTTTTTAAGGTAATTTACCAAGTGACTCTCGTGGTAAGATCACGCAATTACGATAGTTGATGTGTTTTTTTCCCCATTTGTGTTAATTATGAAGTTGGTCTTAAATTTAATTTCAAATGGCATTAAACATGTTGAATTTACAAAATGAACTATGATCTATGGTCTGAGAGGCAGAAATGTAGTGTTGCTATATTTGGGCGCTGGGTCTTAAGAGGGGGAAAAAGGCCATTAAACAAAAAGTAATATGATAATATCATATAATAATCCAAATTTAAAACAAACTGAATCCCTTTTCTACCAATTTTCCCATTAAACTCCCCCAAAATACTCCAGATATCTCCCATATTGTGTCGTATTTAGCTTGTTTCTGTTCCCCCTCTATTCATCGATGTAAGGAAATTTCTTGTTCGCTCCAAATCCCGGATGACCTGATCTGACTTCTCCTTCTTGTTTGGGCTCTTTCTCCTGTGGACTCTGAGGCACGTCGCAGCTGCTGCTCGCTGTGTAGCCTGTGAGAGACACTGACATGTCATGCATTATTAACACCACATCGGATCAAAAACCTGGCAGCATTTAGGGAGTATGAGTGCACTGCAGTGTTAGATATTAATGGGAATCAATAGGAAATCAGTTTTTGTCTTACCTGGAGCTTTTGGAGCATCCCTCCCACACTTTAGCGTGCTTTGAGAGAAACACTCTGCCATCCAGGACAACACGTCTGCACAATATCTGACCTGCAGAGGAAAACACAACAAACCGTCACGCTTCATGGAAGCTAAAGTTTCCTTTTTGACTCATTTACGTCTCTTTCTGTGTTTACCTGACCCTCCACAGATACCAGACGTTTCTCCTGGTCCTTGAACCCACCAACAACCCTCAGCAAGCTCTGCACCCTGTGTAAACAATATGATGCTTTACCGTTTTCCACCACAAGGAGGCAGAAGAGGTCTACACAACAGGTTACAGTAAAACCCTGGAAAGGCAGTGCTCGGTTGTTTCACAGAGCGATGGTTCCCTCTTGTTATAATCAAACTATAAAACACAGAATCAAATATCACAGGACTCCAGAGGACAACATTTACTTGGAGGAGGTGCTCTTCAGTCTCTCCTCACTGCTCTCCCAAAGCTGCCGCTCCAGTTTTGCCAGATAGTTCTCTTTCTGGACCGTCTCCCATGTGATCAGCCTCTGGTCAAGCCCTGCCGGCAGCTCCCTCTCTGACAAAACACACACACACACACACACACACACACACACACACACACAGACACAGAGCACACGCAGGGAGAAGGAAGCAGTCCAATTACCAATTAACCAGCAGGCAATTTCATGGAGCGAGCAGGTGAAGGACAGAGATAAGCTCACAGAGTGTTTTCCAGTATTTCATTCTGTTTTAATTCGGCCACATTCGCTACAGAAACTTTTTTAATATCTGCTTGAAGTAAGGAAGAAGAGCTTAATTGCTTTTTGATGAAAATATGCATTGAATTCTTACCGAGATGCTCTTGCTTGGACTCGGGCCTTTTGATCAGGCTGAGGAGGACCTGGCAGAGGTGGCTGATGATGATGAACGGCGGGGCCAGGGCCGGACGGCTGTGGTACTCCACTATGAGGTTGTATCTCTGAAACTTCCAGAAGATGTCTGTGTTTCCCTGAACCACCTGGAATGTGTAGCTGAAAACAAAAGAAAAGGCTGTAGAGTCAGTCACTTCCTTCACTCACTTTCTCAGACGAGAAAACGTGGAAATCTGAATTTCATGCCTCTCACCTGAACATGGCGATGAGCAGGTTGAGCAGCAGCACGTTGGTGACGAGAAGGTAGATAACCAGCAACAGGATAACCAGCCAGTTGGCGTAGATGTTAGGACATGGCGGCCGGAGGCCCAGGATGATCTCGTCTGAGTCGTTGGTGCAGTTCATGACGGGCATTCGAGCAGCTGTGCTCCGTTTGATGAAAGAACATGAGTTTAGAAAACAACACGTTACATCCAGGCTAACAGGGAGGTCAACGTGGTTAAAATACAAATTTATTCAGCTGATTTGTCTCCATGTGTCAAGGAAAAATATATTAGACCACCTTTGTTTTCATCAATTTCTTGTTAATTTTAATGTCTGGTACCACTAAAGGTATATTACCAGAAGACAACAATCAACCTGACAAAAATTGCAGCTGATTACAGAATATTTGATGTCCTATTTGACCTGCTTTAGCAACAAAACAAAAGAAGTATGTGAAGCCACAAAGCAACCATCTTGGCACTGCTGGAAACTGGCCTGAGCCCAAAAACTAAAGATCTCCAAGACAGCCGTTACCACCAAACTGCTCGGTGGTCGAGGCAGGAAACGTCTTTCTACCCCTTGAGATGACTGTGCACTCATCGTTCCTGTGTCAGAAATCGTGGTCAGACCTCCAGGGACCTTAAAAATGAGTGGGAACTTTTGAGAACTGTGACTTGTTCAGCAAGGACGACTTGAAACCAACTTCTTGAAGCTGGTCTGAAGACACACAGGGCACGGAAGAAGCCCTTCATCAACGAGAGGCAGAAGAAGGCTGGGGTACTCTTTGGCCGCGTTTCCACCAAGCAAAACAGTTCAGTCCGTCTTGGTACGGCGCGTATTTTGTGGCGTTTCCACAGACTTATCCCATGACGGATCCCCAAATAACCAAGACGAGCCGTCCCACTTTTTGGGACCCTTTCGTATGGGTGCCAGACTGAACCGATCCGCTCTCGGAAGGTGAAGCAACACATTGCAGACCGTTGATTGGTCAAAAGAATCGTCACTTAACCCCGACAGCGGCTGCGTTTCTCCTGGTGGCTCACAGACTTCTCTGAAACAAAGCTTGATTGTTTTTTGTATCAAAGAGCTACATGCCAATCACAGAGAGGACGAAATGCAACATGTCTTTATCGTTGCTCTTTGTTTCCTGTGTCGCATTTTCTTCTTTGTTGGATTTATTAGCGTGGTTGCACTGCTATGGCGTCACGCTATCGTTTAACAGCTGTGGCTTTCGGCATCCGGCTTACACCCCGCCTACCATGAGGGGGCACAGTTTTGCTGTGGAAACGCAAACGGGATCAGGCTTAACTGTACCAAACTGTGCCAAACCGTACTGAACCAAACCTGATTGCTTGATGGAAACGCGGTAGGGATCACAAGGATTGGACTGTTGGTGGTTGGGTGAAGGTTCTCTTGAGAGATGGATCCATTTTGGAGTTGATGTCCACTCCAGCCAACTTCCTGGTTAGGAGGAGGCCTGGAGAAGCCTACAAACCAGACTGTCTGACCCCTACAGTAAAACATGGAGGTGGATCGGTGATGATCTGGGGTTGATTTCCAAAATTGCAGAAGCAACAGATCTGTTTGAATTTTTGGGCTGTGACAACAAGAAAACCCTTGAAAATGTCGAAGTATCAGCCCTTAAATTTAACTCTTGGGAGCTTTATCATTGTATTTGTCCAAGCAAAAGCGCCTCAAGTTGTACCAGGCATTAAAATGAACAAGAAATTGAAGGATACAAAGGTGGTATAACAACATTTTTCCCATACAGTTGTAGAAAGTGAAGTACCGTCTATTTCCTCCAGGGGGATCTGGCCAAAAATGTGAAGGTAGGGACGGTACAGAGCTCTGCGAAACACCCAGTCGATCCTGGGGTCATTGGGGTGGAGGAGAGCCTGGGTGGCGACTCCGTAAGCAATGAGCCAAACACTCAGGAAGAAGAGGAAGAAGAAAACATCCTTCATCTGCACAAAAAGGCAAAGATACTTCATGAGTTTCCCTGAAAATCACTTTGGTGATAACCTCAAGGTGTTAGTCTTTTTGTTTCCAATCACCATTCTTTCCACGATGATGATCTTGGGGCCCAGCTGCTTGTTGATGGCGAAGATGTGGATCAGACGCAGAGTGAAAACCATGAAGTCTATCGCCAGGACGGTCCTTCCTGCTTCATAGGTGTCATCCACCATCCTGGATCACAGAGAGACACAAGATGAACTAATGTTGAACTTTATTTAACTCAACAGACAATCAGGCTGCACAGAAAATTTGAGGCCTTGGAATAAAAATACTTCAAATTTAATGGGAAAAAAAAGTTGAATGAAAATAAAAATAAAAAATAAAACTATAATTTTACAATAAAGACACTAAGGTCAGTTAGGGACTTGAAAACTTCATCTCATGGGTGTAAAATTTACCCATCAATGTCACAAGATTTGTTATAAAGCATACTGGTTTGTTATTATATTAGTTTTTGAAATAATATCTGATGGAGTGTCCAGTTTTCTCATAGATTCATTTTTCCATGTCCTTCAAAAATGTTGACGATAAAGGGCAAAAACAGAACAAATTTATATTGTTTCTGGCTCTTCTCCACAAAAAGTGCTTTTTTCATCCACTTCTGCAATTTTGGAAATCAATTTGTGACAAGGTTAAATATTAAATAGAATTTGAAAATGAACCTTTTTTAATTTTATTTTAACTGAAGAATTTAAAGGGACCCAACCATGCTTTGTGCCAATTTATTCCAACCAACTGTTAATCCAAAACAAATGTTGCTCTGGGCAAAATATTATGATTTCTACGGAGGAGGTTTAGGGACACTGAAGAAAAAAATTCATTTTCATTTTTTTTGTTTTAAATTTTTTTTTCTGAAGGAAAAAAAATCAGAATTCTGTGATTAGAGTCAAAATTATTATTATTTATTTTTATTTTATTTATTTATTTTTTTTAATAAATACTTGAGATTAAACTCTGAATTCTGAGAATAAAATAAGTCTGACTGTTTTTCTTAAGAAAATAGTAATTAAACAAAAATGGACTTATAAATATGTTTTTTTTAATTTGCTGTTTTCCTCTACCTTAGATTTTCCTGTTATATTTTCCTTACATGTTTATTCATACATTTTCCAAATACTATATTGATCCCATAGATCTTCAGAGAAAGAAAAAAAGTGTCCAATTTTTTCTAATATTACTCTTTTTCTAAGATTTAAGTCAGAATTTTGAGATTAAATACTGAAAAAAAAGCGACAAAATATTATATACCACTCTAATTCTATTTAAACTGCAGAATGAAAAGGGACACAACCAGGCTTTGTGCATATTTATTCCTACGATGGGGAACCCCCCAAAAATGTTGCTCTGGGCGAAATTTTATGATTTCTATGGAAGAGGTTTAGAGACACTGACGAAGAAAACATCCAACTTGTTTTTTTGATGATTTTTTTATGTGGGGAAAATTCTGAATTCTGAGATTAAATTCTGAATTCTGAGAAAAAATAAGCCAGAGGTCTGACTTTTATTCTTGGAAAAATAGTTATAAAACAAAAATGGACATATGAATATGTTTTTTTAGTGGCTCTAATCCTTCCCTAGATTCCCCAGTTAAATTTCCTTACATGTTATTTGTACATTTTTTATCTATATCAATCCCATTGATTTCCAGAGAAGGAAAAAAAAACAACAAAGTTTTTCTAATATTATTCTTGTTCTGAGATTTAAGACAGAAATCTGAGATTAAATTCTGAAAAAATAGCGACAAAAAATTTTGAACCTCTTTAATTTTATTTGAACTGCAGAATTAAAAGGGGCACAACCAGGCTTTGTGCAAATTTATTCCCACCGATTGTAACACCCCCCCCCCCCCCCCCAAAAAAAAATAAAAAAATAAAATAAAATAAAATAAAAATAAATTAAATAAATAAATAAATAAATAAATAAATAAATAAATAAATAAATAAATAATTAAAAAAAAAGATCCTCTGGGATAAATGAATTCTACTGAAGAGGTTCAGGGACACTGAAGAAAAAAAAATGCCAAAATTGTTTTCTTTTTTGTTTTTTTTTTTTGGTGGAAAATTTTTTTAGAATTCTGAGATTAGAGTAAAAATTCTGAGACTCTGAATTCTGAATCCTGAGAAAAAATAAAAAAAATAAAATAAAAATTATGTTAAATAAATAAATAAAAGTCAATATTTTTTGATTACTATTTTTTTCTTTGAAAAAAGTCAGAATTCTGATTTTCTTTCTTTAAAACAGTAATTTAAAAAAAAATGACATATTTATATAGTCATTTTAGTGTCCCTTATTCTCTTCCATAGATTTCCCTGTGAAGTTTTCCTTACATGTTTGTTTGTACATTTTTCATCCATCATATCAATCTGTACAGCTTCAGAGAAGGTGTATGAGTATTTAAATTGTGATTACTTCAAAGTCATTTTATTAACTCAATCATACCATTGGGGACAGCCTTTATGGTTGAAGCAATTTTGTATTTCACTGGAAATGTTTAAACTTTTTTTCGTTGATGTTTGTCTTGATTCGTCACTGCTGTGTGAGTTACCTGCATGAAACTCCAATAACAAAGAGCGAAATAGCAACCATGTCACACTTGTTCCAGTTGTCCTCAACGTACAGCTTGAACTTCTTCAAGATGCTGATCTCTTCATCTGTGAAGAAGCTCTGTGGATACAACCAAACGCATGCCTCATGAGATTTTAACACTTGTTTCCAGTTTTTGCTGTCGTTTCTTATCCCAACATTCAGTGTGTGCTCAGATCCTCTGTGTTCTCTGGCACCATTCGTCTGTTGGAGGATACGAGACGAGCTACTGCTTCATTTTCCACTCTCAGAATTAAATAAGTCACATTCCTGCTTCATCTTCTTGGAAACACACTTCAACGGAGTAGACTCAAAGACTGAGCGTCTTATATTATTTACTCTCTGAGCATAAAACATCTCTCTAAATATAGAAAGTGTGCCACAACAAATTTGCGGTTTCATGTGTAAATGTTTTCACTCTGAGTGCTTCTAAAAATTAATTCGATATGCTTGAACTGTGTTTCTTTGTTTCCTCTGTGAGCGCTGAGTAATTCTCATACTGGAGCTCCATTTCGGCACACCTGCAGGGCCAGGAGGGAGTGTGTGGTTGGCACACAGCCTTTTCAGAAGCAGCTGCACTGTCCCAAATTCTCAATCCTGTAAAATGTCTGTCACACTCGGTGTATGAGGTTGAGCTGTCTCCTGTGGGTTGAACACAGAACCTGTAAATGCATTGAGAGCCAAGGCCCGGTCCCTGGATGGCATAATTGGTTAGAGAACAACCTGAGGGCAGTGTGCTGCTTTCAGAAAGTGATAGACTGGAGCGTAAGCTTCAACTGTCATGCCACAAAGGTCAACATTACAACCACTTACTTTCAGCTCTAAATCTGGAGCCGACTAAGAGCCCAGAGATTGGTCGACTGCGGGGAAACAGAATCACAGTCGGCAACCTCATTTTGGGGTCACAAACTCCTTCTGCGAGACCGTCTTTCTCAGCGTTTTCTACTTTAAACGGAACATGTTACTCTACGCTGGATGTTCTTTCTTTCCCAGATCGACTTAATTTAATCTAATTTCTCTAATTCAATATTTCTTCTTACCCAGTTTCACTTTTCCAAAGCTAATCTTTTAAGATATTAAAACTTGTTGGAGTGATTTTAGGTCTCGGTAACCTTTGATCTGAACAAAACTAAATTTTGATAAAGTTAATAAAAATTTGATTAAAACCAAAAGTACAAACTGAGAAACCTCTTTCCTAAACCTCTTCACATCTCTTCACTAATTCAAACACACCGTGCCTTGCAGGAACTCATAGTTTACAACAGTCTAACACCAAATCGCACGTTTTTTTTAAATTCAGATTTGCAGTGTTAGCGTGGAAAAAAAAGATAGACAGAAGTGCTTTTATTTTGCTGTTTCTGTGAAGCATTGGTGATGGTGTTTGGCTATGAAATGGTAAAACTGATTCATAAATAAAGCAAGACGTGTCTGGAAACATCAAAAAGTTTAAATTCTTTATAAATCTATTTGAAACATCAATACATTTTTAAATTGTCAGCAGAATGGCAGCTAGATTAAAACACTTCTATACAGAGCAGTGGTCTACCTGTACAGGTGTTTCAGTGGCGGATGCTGATAATTAAAGAGGAGCTGCTGTTTGAAAGTGTGTCCATAAATTCTCGTCTCAGAGTTTTTATTTTTATAGCATTTGTGTATTTTAGGTTTCCTGACAAAAAAAGGTAGGGGAGAATGGGGTTAGTTGTCACACAACTCCCCCCCCCCCCCCCCCCCCCCCAGAGGGCGCTGTCTCTTAAATTGTGGTTTTGAAATTTACAGAATTGGGATCAGAGCTTACCTACATGGTCTCCTCTGGAGTGAGACAGATGATCTGAATACTTGTAAGGACTTTTTCTGTTTGTTTTTTTTTTCTTTTTCTTTTTTTTCTTTGTTAATGTTAGAGTGTAAATATTTAGCCCCACAATATTTTTTTCTGGGCTTTTACACAAGTTTATATATATATATAGGAAAACAACAGTTACCCTTAAAAAGTGCATGGGGACAGCTATTGCTTAGATAGTTGTTAGCAAGCTAACTACTTGCTTGGGGTTGTTAGCTTTGATGCTAGCAAGAAACTTAAGTTGGGGTTGGTTGCCACATTTTTTGGGGGGGTACTTGACATATGAATTGTTATTATATTATATTATATTATATTATATTATATTATATTATATTACATTATATTATATTATATTATATTATATTATATTATATTATATTATATTATATTATATTATATTATATTATATCATATTATATTATATTATATTATATTATATTATATTATATTATATTATATTATATTACATTACATTACATTACATTACATTACATTATATTATATTATATTTTATTTTATTTTATTATATTATATTATATTATATTATATTATATTATATTATATTATATTATATTATATTATATTATATTATATTATATTTCAAAATCAAAGATGTTCATGTTCTTTGCTTGTTTCAGTTTATAAAAAGTGTGAGAACTAACCCTGTTCTCCCCTACTGTTAAATGAATTACTGCTCCTCAAGAAAAGACGCAATGTGTGTCGTAGTTTATTGAAACAAAGTCAGATACTCAGACTCTGCAGAACTACAGGGTTATGGTAAAGATATCAATGAGGCTAAGCTATATGAAACATAACAAGAAATACTGAAGAACCGTCTTGATGTGCTCCAAGCAACTAAAGGCGCCCATTTGGAAGTGTATTAAACTAGTTTTAAAAAATTTGAATATCTCCTCCTCGTCTTGTAACCACACGTACCCATCTGTTCATGTGCCTATGTAATGCATTTTTTTGATTTTATTTATAGACACTCTGTATTGTTGTTTCTCTGCATGTAATAAAAACAAGAATAAACAACAACATAATATTTAACGCTCATAAGAATAACATGTATTTGGCCATCTTTACAGCTTGTGACACGTTGTAAATGAATTTGAATTAATTTGTAAAGTAATGCCAGTTAGGTGGCCTAACTATGGTGGCGTATTCACCAAAAAAAGAAAAAAAAAAGAAAGAAAATTCTCTTGTCAATGCAACATAACCATCTCATAAAAAAAAAGTATTTTTTAAATTTTCCTATTTTTATGAGATACTATCTCACGAAACAGGATTTTTTTTTTTTTTTTTGAATTTCCTTTCTTATGAGATACTTTCTCTCTAAAAGAGGATCTTTATTTTTTTCAAATTTATTTTTTGGATATTACACAGAAAATATATATTTTTGATGTTCCTGTTTTTATGAGAACAGCAATCTGAAAAAGTAAAGGAATTCTTGAAAATTTTTTAACCGCCATCTCGATGAAGAAACATAAAACATGTTACTATTAGCTAAAACACCTTAAAAATAGGCCCTACCTGTACTGACTCTGCACCTCTAATTAGCAACGAAAACATGCAGCAACAATCATGCAGCAAAGCATCATGGGAATTCTTCTTTTTATGAGATCGAATCTCATACAAACAGGAAATTAAAAAAAAAATCATGTGTTTTGAGACAGTTATTTTGTAAAAACAGGAAGTTCGTTTTTTTTTCTGAGTAAATGCAATATGCCACCAGACCACTCAGGCAACTGATTATTAGTTTGTTGCCCAACCGTATGATCCCCCGAACTCTTTGGCTCCTGACTGTCCTTCCTCCTGAATTAAGGCATTAATAGCCCCACTTTAAAAAAATCAAAACTCAAAGGGTGAAACTGCAGTTTCTTGAATTATTAAAACTTAATTATGATGTAAATCACTAAAAATATTCACCCTGTGTAAAGAAGAAGTCACACCTCAGGTTGGTTATGCTGTGAGAGGTTATATGTACATTATGTTCTCATGTTCCTGAGTCTCAGCAGCTCATGTCGCAGCCCGCTGCCTGTAAAATGTATTTGTTGATCGAGCTGCCTCAACACACCTCACATCAGATCATCTATCAGATTAAAAAAGCTGCAAACCCACGGTTTCTAACCTTGTTCTGTGACAAGTGTGCTAAGAACAGGGCCCCCTGCGGCGCCGTCTTCCTTCAGGGCCAGGCATGCAACCCCAGGCTGGGGAACATGCCAGGGCCGCCTGTGGCACAGAGGCTCTTTTTTTAGAAACCTGTGCCATGACTCTGCTCAGCTCGGGGTCTTTCTGAGACAAACATTGAAAGAACAAGCAGAAGGAGCAGCAGCGAAGGCCTGTCTCATCTGGGGCTTTTGTGCCCGAGGGAGGAAGGCTCAGCGGGATCAGTGCAATAAGGGATCATGCTCATCTGACCGGGCTCAGTGGGAGGGAGTCAGGCAGAGAGGTGAAAAGCTCATGAATCCTTAAAACCTCAGGGAGATTGAGCTCGTTGAAGCGATTCACATCACCTCCTACTCAGAGATGTGAGGCTGGACTCTGTCACGCAAACATATTTCATGGAAATGGTAGACTCTCAGAAGAAGAGGTTGAAACCACTCGGCGTGCACGTTTTAAAACAAAAACTGTGATTGGCTACCTGCCGGAGCTCCTCCAGCACCAGGGTGAAGACCCAGAAGTAGAGCATTATTTCAGCAGGTCCAGGTCCGTACGGAGGGGGTCGACGGAAGTCCAGCAGGAGCACGTAGGTGAAGAGGCAGAGGAAGGCGAAGTACATGATGACGTTACCCAGGAAGACGGTGACAGGAGCGCTCCAGAAGCGGCGCCAGCGGCGGAGCAAGAAACGCCACCAGACGGAAGCACAGCTCTGAGCTGCCGGGTCGCCGGGGGTGGAATCTCTGCAAGAAAAGAGCGGAAAGACCCTCGAGTTCTTCCTGGCCTATTTCTCTCTACAGTAATAGAGTTATATATATTTACAGAATATCTAAAGCTTTACAGTACAAATAGGCTATTTCCTTTAGCAAGTTGCCTCGGCACTCAGTCATTTTAAACTAATGCAAAAGTTTTGTTTTCTGGGTCTTCAGGACAATTTTGGTCTCAGCGACAAAAAGAAAAAGAAAAAAAAAAGAAAAAACATTTTATTGATTCATTTTCTAAAACTGCCACAATTAATTTTCTTAAATGTGCTGTGTAATATTACTTCATTTGGTATTTAATGTCTGGACTGTAAAGGGATTCAACTATTGTTCAAATGTTGAGGTTTTGGATATTATGGTTTGGCAAAAATCAAAGATGGCGGCCAATTTTCATCGCTATTTTTAATTGATTTTATTGTTCGCTACAGTGCAGCAGCTATGCTAAGAAAGAAACTGTTTCTTTTTAATCCCTATCTTAGCATAGTGAGTAAGGGAAGGTGTTCGTTGTATTTTATTTACAATATTTTTGTTTAATGCACGTAAAGAAAATTCTGTAATTTTACAAAAACTTCATGCCCTTTAGAATTTTTTTTTTCTATTTCTTTCTAGGTAAATTTTGATAACAAATATATATTTTTTTAAAGGACAACAAAGCATCTCAGCCCCCATAAAGTCCCCCCTGTTAATGGTGGACCAACCACTAACCACATTAATAAAGATTATTAGAAAAATAAATAAAAATAAATAAAGGAAAAAAAAATAAAAAATATATATATAAAAAATAAAAGTATAAAATAAATAAAAATATATGTATATATTTAAAAAATTGAAATAAAATAGAAATAAAAAAATTTAATAAAATAAAATAAATTTAATTTAAACAAAAAAACACCTTTTTAACAAGTTTTACAGACCTATGATTATTTTTTTTTAAATATCTAAAGTTGTGCTCTGATACTGAATACAACATGGCTAACATCGCAGAACAACGCAAAAATTATCAGTTGCTCTTTCTGATCCTAAATCTATACATGCTCATTATGTCTGGATTAGATAATCTGATCAACTGTCAAAACAGTTTCCATATTCCTTAAGGCTGGCGGTGGGTTGTTGGTGTCAACGCCCCCTAGAGGGTGATTTTTGGATCAAATAAAAATGAGAAATAAGCCATACATGGAACCCCACTATTTAAGTGGAAACAGGAATGTTTCCACATATTGTCTTGAAATAAGATGATAAAATGTTGATGATAGACGTATGCTCCTTATATCAAACATACAGGCATGTTTTTATTCATTCCAGGTACATTCAACGTGTTTTTATTATGTTTTGGTTTCAGACTGAAAGCTTCCTCTATGTATTGGCTGCAAGACAAATTCTAGTGAGCTGAAATTAAAATGTAAATCAGTGCAGTTCATCTGGTTTTTATGCTCAAGCTGAATTAGATCTGGATAAAAAGCAGCTGAACTGTCAATGAAGTGTAGAGCGATGGTTTTCTGCATGTGTACGACTGAAATAATGAGGATAGGAAGACAAAGTTAGCCGTTAAGAACTCTAAAATAAAGCCTACAGCTGTGACTTTAAGTCTTGTTTACTGAACTGTTATTTCACAGACTGTTTTCAGACTCACAGAGCGTTGTCGTCATCAGTTAGCAGTAAAGCCTTTTCTGTGTCCAAACTGTCCAGCTCTGCAAACTGCTCACGGCTGCTTCGACCTTCGAGCTCTTCTTCACTGAGAAACACACAGAAGAGAGTGATGCACACACAAAAATAACACACACACATACACATACACAGTTCTGCTTCAAGGCTGACATGAGTGATGGGTGTCAACACACACAAACACACAGCTGATCACCTGAACTTGATGAGGTTGGTCCAGATGAGCGGGGGGCAGAAGAAAGACACCACAAGTTTGGAGATGGCCGTGTCTGTCGTCATGGCGCCCCACCAGATCTTTGTGAGCAGAGCCTGACAGATCAGAGATTTATTTAGATTAATATCAGACAGGACAGGGACAAAGTGATCTGGCTTTTCAATCAGGTTCACCACAAGAGGGCACAACAGGTCTTGGAATATTTTTGCCCTTCAGTTTTGGGATTTTATCCATGAGAGCAGGCGTCTGCAACCTGCGGCTCTGGAGCCTCCTCGTAGTGGCTCCCTCTGACATAAAACACCCCATCAAGATAAATAAAAATATTTTTTTAATCTAATTCATATTTATTTATTATTTATTTTGTTGCACATTTTTACTTTATTATGCAACATCGCTGCATTTTGTGATAAACTTTGCTGAAACTCATTACATATCCTGTTCAAACATTTTATTACAAAATGCAGCGTTATTACATGTTGAAGTGAAAATATATAACATTATTACATATGATACTATTATAAGGTAATGTGGCATTACACCTTTTTACTGTCAAATTTTAAAAAAGTTTTAATAACCTGTAACTAAAATATCAGACTCAGAATCACCTTTATTCACCAAATATCTCAGGAATACAAGAATCTGACTCTGGTTTAACCACATTTTCTCTGTACCATTATTGTAAATACTAAATATTACAAAAAGAAAAATAAATAGAGCTTAAGTAGTAATAAAAAAATAAAATAAAATGATAATAATGATAATAATAATAATAATGAATCACAAAATTAAAAATAATGTTAATTATAATAACAATAAATAACAAAAATAAAAATTATAATTATAACTTTGTACAGAGAATAAAAATAAATTCACAATTATGTTGAAATAAAATAAAAATAAAGATATCCATAATATAAATATTTGTACGATAAAAATATTACAGAAATATTTGATGTGTGGCGAGAAATTAGCAAACAACAAAAAATGTTGAAATTTTGAAAAACCTTTTCATCACAAGCACAAAGCATTTGTTAAAAAGAACCACATTAAAGAGGTAGACCTCTTAGTAGTAGACCTTCATATGTACACTACTATGGAGCTCCTAAAGGGACATGGACAGAAAAAGTCAAAACATTTGTTACTTGTGCGCATGAGAAAGTTTCTCGTGTATTATCAGAGGACTCTGTGTGTCTTAAAATATGTTCAATGATTTGCCCTGGATGTTTTACTTTATACATTACAATCACAGTCGATTCATGTGGGATTAAACACATACGTCCGTGTAATATCAATATTTTATCAGGTCCCAGGAAGACTTATCCTGTGCAAATCCTGTGCATTGGCTATCTGATATCTCATGTGCACGCAGAACAAAACTTTTAATTTTCTCTGCCTATATACCTTTAAGGGGCTCCCTACCCCATATTTTTTTTGTTTGTTTGTTTGTTTGTTAATTTTCAGTAGAAAGTGTCTTTTTAGACTTAATATGAGCCACATTCACCTGACCAGTCCAGAAAAAAATGTTTTATTTCAAGTTATTTAAAGAGGATCTGAATTGTTTTAACTAGGGCTGTCATTTTAACGCGTTAATTAGATTAACCAATTACACCGCAAATTAACTCGTTTTAAAAATTAACGCAGATTAATCTGGATCCCAAACCCGCGGGGCGTTCAAAGACGCACTTATTATCAAATGTCTGGTATTTACAAACCGTTTGTCCTACTTGGAAAAAGTGGTGTTCTCGTCAGATTTTCAAATTTCCGACGGTCCCTGAATGTATCACACCTGACGTCAGCAACATGCTTTAAGGGGGGAAGCGAGAGTGATACAGTCCACGTCTCGTTTATTCACACGTCCTTTTTGAAAATCTGCAGAAAATCAACCGTTTGCTCAATTCTGTAAAAAACAGATAATTCTACACTCTTTACTGCATCAAACAAGCTCTGAATGATCGATATTTGTCCTGTATTTAAATCTAAAGAATTCTTTGAAAATTTGCTTCCATCTTCCTGGTGTCATGTTTCAGCTTGGGGCTGCTCTGCACCAATCAGCAACAGTTTGTGAGTTCAGAGCATTTTAAACTGAAAATACTTCACTTTTCTTTGATCCAAGACTTGAATTAAGTGTTTTGTACATAGTTCCTCACAGTTTTTAGCCTTTAGCCCTGGTTCTCCTGACCTCATAGAAGTATAGAAGCTCATATTGCAGTGAAAATTTAGTCCACATTGAGTAAAAATGTGACAGAAGCAAAAACTGTCCTTAAAATCAAATCAGCTTATCTTAAGTGTAGGACTGTGTAGATTTTGTTAAGGTAGGTTCATGTGTTCCTTATGCCTCAGGGTACCTAAAAATGTGTTGTATATATTCCCACCCTATTTTTTAAAGTCTTTTAATGTCTTTAAATGTAATTTTAATGTCCTGGAATTCAAATTCTTTGTTTTGGGACTTTAAGCAGATATGAGATTAAAATGAGATTAATTAGATTAATTAATTACAAATCCTGTAATTAATTCGATTTTTTTTTTTTAATCGTCTGACAGCACTTGTAACAAGTAAAAAAAAAAATCTGCCAAGGAAACAAGAGAAAATTTTATTGTACTAAGACATTATTCTAGTTTTAAGCAAATTTTTCTTGCTCAATTGGTAGAATTTTTTTACGTCATCATAGGTGTCGCCTGGCCTGGGCATCCGGGGCTTCAGCCTGGGACGTTTTTTATTCAGTGCCGAATAATTCAACTTCAGAACGAACGATGAGCCACTAAAGAAGTTGAAGTTTCCATTTTCATGAACGCAGCACAGGATGACGTCTTTTTGATGCCAAGACCAATCAGAGAGGAGGTGCGTGAAGCATCCATTTTTTATTGGCTAATGTTAACGGCGTGCTGGATTCAGCAAGACATTAATAAAAACTGCACTTGACAGCAACGTGAAAAATCGACATATGGCGTTTTTTTTTGTGAGACGTAGTGTTACTCATTTCAAAGTTTAGCTAACCAGCGGGGCTAGTCTGACTTCTAAGACAATTTTTACTTAAAATAAGACAAAAACACTTGATAAGATTTAAGTTTTTGCAGTGTCCGACTCACCTCACACCAAAAAAATCTTATTTTCCTTCCTCATTAGGACTTTCATATGACACCTTTAACCCTTCCTGCCTCACTCTCCACTCACAGACGTCTTAAGACACCTGATGCTCCGTTAAGGACCCAGTCGTGGTTTTCCAGAAGGAACAGGCCTGTAGTTTCCCTACTCTCCTAACACAGCACACACTCTGAATTTCAATTAACAGGCTCCCATTAAAAGCGGATATATTACTCCAGCCGTGCTTTAAATAAAATATCACCTCACTGTGGAGTTTTCTGCGTGCAAACTTTCCTGCTGACATTGAATACCAATTAACTTTCAATGATGACTTTGTGATGACAAGGACGTCTGCTAGATGTTTAGGCAAAACTGTGCACTGAATTGAATCCAGTGAAGTGACTTTGAAAGAAGTAATGGCTGAAGCATTAAATGGCTGCGGGGTAAATCAGTATTCTCTCACAGACGGCAGCGAAATAAATGTCCCGCTCTCTTAATCAAATTCATAAACTCTGACACTGTTGGGGGAGAGTCGTCGTATTTTACAAAAGCTGCTGGAAAAGGAGAATTGGAGCTAAAGGAGCTTATGAATGTGTCTCCTCGTTACCTGAACTCCATCGTGGGCGAAGAAGGATTTAGCGTCTGCCTCCGTCGCCAGGTTGAGGACGGTGGACTTGCTCCAGCAGTGTGTTCGTCTCACTAACAGCGCGTAAGCTCTGTCCTCGCTGTTGGAGTAGCATTCTCCGAAGACGTCTGTCACAGAGGGAAGAGAAGGTGCACACACTGTCAGAAAACTCTGAGGAACCTGCACATCCAGATCCACATTTCACTCCCTTCCTGTGCCATTTGTTTTGTCTCTTGTCAGAGTCCCTGACTGCACCTCATGCAATGTTTGACCTTTATTTCTCCTGATTGCGCTGTCAGCTTTTGTCGTGGAGCAGCTCCTGTACTCACCAAGGGCAAACTGCTCATACTTGGCCTCCTTCATACTCCTCGCAGACTCAGCCTCAGATTCCAGTCGTGCCATCTCTTTCAGAATCTTACAGCCCGCCAGCGCTGCCGCAACCGCCTCAGGGCCCTGAAGGATTAAAAGAAAGCTGGATCCAAGAAAGAAAGAAAAAGGTCTGACGGAGGGATCTGAGCTTTATTTTGCCTTTTAACAAGAGAAACTGAGATCATCAGGCTACGATTATCCCCACCTGAGAGTCCAACAGCTGTCTCCACAGGCCTGCTTTGTTATTTTTTACCAAGTAAATAACAGTTTTATTTGCATGTGATGAATTATTCAACACCTAGATGTTGTAGTTGTTGAAATGCCTCAAAAAATTGCCAGCAATTAGTTGGAGTGTGATAGGAGGTCCCGGCAATGTGTTATCTATTTCGCATTTTGCCTGCACACTTTATTTGCTGCTCAAAATTTTCCAAAAAGTCGTTTCCTCACCCGCTTCCTTTCAAGAGAAGATTTCACTTCTTTTTCAGAGCACTTTGAAAAATCAACTCTTCTCCTGCTGCGTCGAGATGATTCACAAAGAGCGTCAAGTCTTGGTTTGCTTCACTCTGACTTAACATGACATGATTGAAAGTGTGGATTGATCTAAAAATACGCAGCAGCGATTCTGCTTGTTGATTCCAATTTACCCCAGATTCGCTTGATTAAAGACACGGATTGTCTGTGCTTGTATAATTAACCCCACGCTGAAACACGCAGACTTTTGAGGAAATTATCAAACATGTTCAACCACTCTTTTATCTGCAAATGCAAAATCATACAGGAGCCAGTCGGTGGTTAGCGTAGCTTTGCATAATAACAGGGAACAGGAGAGCAGCTGGTTCAGTAATCTGCAGCAGGGCTGGTGTTAAGCCCCATCCCTTGACCAAAACACTCTTCACTCACGGTCAAAACATTTAAGACCCCACAGGTCAGTCCGGTCCGCAGCAGAAGAGATTCTTGTGTTGATTCGAAGCAAACACTTATGTTTATGCAAAGTTCAATGACTCTTGTGCTGGTGTTCCTGACACAAGTGTCCTCTGCTGGGCTAATCTGGTGGAGAACGCTGCAGGAGCCCACGTTCGTCTCTGTCGAGGCTTTTCCAGGAGTTTGGTGTCAGATTAACGTGCTGAACAAACTGCTTTTCTTCATTTTTCACAGCAAACGTTTGTCATAAGTGAAAGGTTGTTTTTGTCAGAAAACTGGGAGGGGTTAATACTCCAACAACATATCCTCCTGACTACCAGGAAAAAAAAATATTGTCCAATCACAAAGTTTTTAAGATTCCCCAATCTTTGTGAGGTCATTAGAATACTAAATATTTTTTTTTTGAAACAAAAGTTTGTATTTTTCAGATACCATGTGTCTACTACAGAGGACATTGGAACGCCAAAAATGTGAAACTGAACCTTGATGGCAATCAGAAAACAGCAAAAAGAGGATATAAGAACGAGTTTAACTGTCCATTTCCTTTTTGTTTTGCTTGTTTGTGCTTATTTGGTTTAATACTTCAAAACACAGTTCCCCTTCTTGGAAAAACAAAGGAAAACTTTGCACTTTGTGAACATTAAATATGTTTTGCCCTTGCAGCCGGATCTGCGGCATCTTGCTGCATATGTTTTTGTCTCCATTTCTGGGAGATGGATGGCATGTTGGTGTTGTACTCAGCAATCGAAAGGGGCCTTGACACCTGGACAAACCTTCTGCTTTTCTTGGACCTTTCTTACAAAACAAACTGAAGGTGTACTTTGGATTTTTGCTCCACAGTTGGAGCCGACTGGACTTAGATGTGGACTGTTCTACTTCATCTGACATCTGCTTGCCCTGCCTGAGTTTCATCCTCAGAGCTCTCTGAATCATCTTCCTCTGCCTCTGCATCTTGATCTTCATCAGACAACTCAATATCTGAGTTTCTATCAACAACTGCAGTAAAATAATCTCTGCTTCTGAGAATGAGTCCCTTTCTTTCCATTTGAAAAAAACAGAAAAAAATGAAGTAAATAACTACTAATGTACTACAGAGGACAATTTTTTAACACTTAATTACAATGCTAAAATACATTAAAATTATTCAGAGAATGTTTAAATGTGTTGTTAAGAGTCCCATATAAAATATGCCACCAAAATTTCAAGCCAAAATCTGCACATTCAAAAGTTTTAAACACTTACTTTTCCTCTTCCCATAAAATGCACTACCACTGATGGATGCCATTTTCCTTAATGGAAAAGAGAAAGGTACCAAAGCCCCGCCTTTTAACATATGGTATCATTGAAAAGCCCCAAATGTCCTCTGTAGATGGCATGAAGAGTTTATTCAGTAGTGTGAAGTAATTCAAAGATATTCAGGTTAAGAAATGTCCTCCACAGAGGACAAATTTGAACTACTGGTAGTCAGGAGGATATCATCTGTGAGGTAAAACAAACCTGTTTCAGGACAGTCTAGTCAAAGTTTTCATTCCTGATTAGCAGGTAAATTCTGATAAAAGAGTCGACATCGAAGGATCGTTGCTATAAACACTGAGCAGCAAAAATCCTGTTCCCTTATTCCTGTAGTAACTTTTCTGACATCTCTTTTTTAGGGATTGGTGCCTTTCACATTCAAAACAATCGGTATTACCACTCAATGGTACCACATTTCTGTACTTTTGTTTGTGTTTATGTGGTAGATAATAATAACTCAAAAACTAACCAATGGATCTTGATGAAATTTTGAGGAAATGTTCAAAATGGGATAAGGAAGAAGTGATTACATTTTGAAGATGATCCAGATCACCATCTGGATCCAGAACTTTTTTTTAAAGGATTCTTTATCATTATGAGATAGATAACTTATCCATAAGTGGTTGCATTGCTTTGCAAAACAATACAAGACAAGGTCACCATAATTTCTGACAGATGTAAAAGTATGATCCAGATCCTGCCAATATTCTGGATACTAAGATCTGGAATGTGAAACATGTACTGGGTCATCATCATTTTCAACACTGTCAGGAAACAAATTATCGTACAAACCTGCAACTAACACCAAACTGTAGCAGACAGTCTGCTGAAAGGGAGTATAACATTAAAGTAGGACTAATGCAATGCTGTGTTTATGTCCTGCGTGGAATATCCCCTACTCTTCCACTCCCTCTTAGTCACAGGGATGTGTTCAGGAACTTAAACATGATACCATTTGATTTTACATGAATTGGTACTCTGTGCTACAGACAGAATTTAATCAATACCTATAAAAGTACCTGATTTAATACCCATCCCGACTCCTAACAGCTTAAAACCCAAACATCCAGAGGGATCTTGAGAGAGGATACTCACTGATCCAACTTTTTTAAGTCCAGATACCTTCAGCGATACCTTGGCTTTGGCATCTTCCTACATTGATGCAATCATATTCCAGTATCAGCTTTAAAATCTCCTATTATCCATTATATGAGGATAGACAAAGATTCATGACTGGGAAACCTCTCAACTTTACTTTTTTTGACGTCAAATGAACAGATGAGCTATCGATAAATCTGCCAAATGTGCCAATCAGCAACAATATCTAGTTGAGCTTTCTGAGTCTGTATACTAGGATAACTGAATCCCTTATTGTGAGAACTTAATTTTGTAATCTTTTGCCTCTCTGCTCCAGAAAATACTACTTTTACATTTAAGATGAGCAAAGGGATAACGCTATCATTTTTTCCACAGGGGGCGCCAAAAATGATGCAAACTGAAAGTTACTGACTGGAGCTTTAACTCTACAACCTGACAAACCTGACAAATTAAAACTCAACTACTCTGAAAAATAAACACTTGTGCATAAATTAACATGAAGACTATGGAGCGCCACCTGGCGGCCTGAGCCTGGCGGCCTGAGCTCAGGGCAAACTAACCCCCCCAGATGGATTCTATCTATCTATCTATCTATCTATCTATCTATCTATCTATCTATCTATCTATCTATCTATCTATCTATCTATCTATCTATCTATCTATCTATCTATCTATCTATCTATCTATCTGTGTATTTTCAGGTCTTGTAGATAAACACTTTGACGTACGACTAGATATGTATTTGCAAACCAGTCTACACATGTGTGAAAATGCACATATTTGTGGATTTGCATACATGTGGAAAAATAATTTAAAAAAAACAAGAAAAAAACAGGTGAAGCTCCGTAGATGTAAGATTTTTAGACTGATGTATTGGATCGCATTAGGCAGTAAACAGGTGGCTATAATGTAATGGCTGATCATTATGAATCTCTTTGTATTACCACATTGCATCCAGATGCTCAGGTGCAACCAAGAAAAAGAAAGTCCTGCAGTCTGGGAATCAGCTGGAGGCTCACTGTGTGAGAGGACGCCGTCAGCCGACCCAGATTTTTAAGACATGACCGAGACAAGCAGCTGATCGGCCCTCATTCCCCGCAGCACACTGCACAGCAAACGATTCGTGATCAAGATGAATTCAGCCCGACTTTAAAATCAGCCATGTGCCTCAAAAACTGGGTCAGAATCCGCTTCAATTGGCATAGTGTATGTGCAGCCCAAACTGAACATAAGTGGGAGCAGAGCTGTGAGCAGAGGGGCAGAAATGTAGACTGTCCATCATTTTCCCAACACACATCTCAGGCAGGCGCTGGTTAGTTATTCTCATGATGATAATGGTGTTAAAGGGCACATGGTTTAATCTGTATCAACCTGCAGCTCTTTGACTCCTTTGCAGTGGCTCCTTAAAGCTTTAAAAAATATTACTGAAATAAAGAATTTCTATTTTTCTTAGAGAGGGTACTGATGATTAAAGACACTGACACTAAATAAAATCCTGTGTTAACATTTAGTTGAACTAAATCTTCATCCCATCTGTCAATAAAGCCTGCCACCGCTCTACTTCACCTCCTACAACATCAACAGCCCACCAACTTTCCATGCACCTGTGGCTAACCTCAAGTTTTACAGCCCTGGGAAGATAACTACATCTACAAAAAGACTTATCTGGAAGAAAATACTGATTTTAATTCTGTATGGATGGATTCATTTAACTGACAATGTACTGGATTAATATACATGCTTGAAATTGCAAGACATTAGAAAACAACAAAAAGTTACGAGTTCAGCAATATTATCAACATATGTTATCAAATCCAACTATTAATTAAAATTTTTGGAAATTTTAGAATTTTTTAAAATAAATTTTAAAATTGTTTTAAGGGTTTGCGAGTTTTGAAATTTGAAGAATTAAGATTTTTTGTAAAATTTTAAAATGCAAATATACTAAATCTTTGCTAATTTTTAAAATTTCCATTTTTTTATTAGTCCAAATTTTGAAATTTCCCCCCAAAATTAATTTATCAATATTTTTTTGAAATTTTAAAAATTAAGGGTTCTTTTTGGCAAAATTTTAAAATGCAAAAAAAATAAAAATCTTTGCAAATTTTTAAAATTAACAATTTTTCTTTTTTAATTTGTCAACATTTTTGAAATTTCAAAAAGTTAAGGAATTTTTTTTTGTAGAATTTTAAAATGCAAAAAAAAAAAAAATCTGTGCAAATTATTGAAATTTCCAAATTTTCTTAAAAATTTGTCAAATTTTTTGAAATTTTGAAACCCTCACAATTTTTTGAATTTCATTTTTTTTATTTTGAATTAAAAAAAATCTGATTTTTCTTCAGTATTGGCAAATCCATCAAAAAAATATATATATATAAAAATAACAGACGTGAAAAAAAAAAGATTTTTAAAAAGGTATTGTTTAGATAATTGTTCCTTTGTTTAGCATGTTATAAACCTTTTTGTCTTTATTGTGAAGACAGAGTAGATTTTGTGGCTCCTGAATGACTTTAATCCAGGTGAGCTGAGGCTTAATGACTCCTATGAAAGTAAAGGTTGCAGACCCCTGGTCTATATTTAAATGTAACCTAAAAAAAAAAAGCTTCCTTTCACTGCAGAGAACAATAATAATGTGACTTACATGGAGCTTCACTCTAATTCCCAGGACTCTCCTTTGAGTCTCATTGTTTTGGACTCGACGCCTCTTCATTCAAATAAGAAGTGAAATTTTTACATCCCTCTGTACATCATTATTCCTCTGTTCATATGTATGCACATATCACATCGCAGCTTCCTGAGCTTCTGAGAGCCTGCGAGGATAATTATGATGAGGCCTTCATCGTGAATGATGCTTCAAACAATCAAATTACGAACACAGATCTAGCGGCCAGTGTCTGAGTGGTGAAAATGATTTGCAGAGGAGGATGCACGCACGCTGAATGCAATTAGCATAATTTTAGATAACGTTTGGGATAAGACGCTGCGGTGACACATCCGGGTGACTGCCTGTGAGATTACAGTAATTGGTTCTCTTAGTTTGGGAAAGAGCAATAAAGAAATTAAAACATGTTGAAAACAACGAGTAATTACCGTCGACTGGTGTCATTCAGATTGTTCATAGAGAGTCATTACAGGATATATTTCATACATTAACTTCATCTTGAATTTCAAAACGCACATTATCCTACTTCTGGTTGACTTCGATGCCCCATGAGACGCCATTACTGTCATTTGAATAACGCTCTGGTAGATAAGATGGCTTTTCACTTCACCCCAGCTCTTCATTAACAGGCTGTTTGCATTTTCTTTATCTGGAGCAACATTTCCACACAGCAGGACCGACCTGCACCTGCTCTGTGCTGTAACAGCCGCCTCACACACTGCGCTCCCAGACTCCAAACCCTCACAGGATAATTGAAGCTCACTTCAGTTTGCTTTGACCAGCTCCTCCAGCTTCCAGGCACATTTAGACTGCTATTGATCGAACCACAGAGAGCGGGGCTTGTAGGAGCAGGAAGTGAACAGACAAAAGAAGCTGATAAGACTGACCATCGCCCAGAAGTAGTTAGCCATCTGCTGACGGTTCTGCAGGACGGCCCAGAGGAAGAGGTCCCTCCATGGATGTTCGCAGCGCTCCTCCGGCTCAGCCAGGTTCTTCTGTGTGTGGAAGAGCCGGCCTTTGGCGGGCTTCTCCTAAAGCACAGAGACACAGTGTGTGCTATCAACACCCTTATCAATCTGATTCTTTATTGATTCTCTTATCAATTCCTCCTGTGAAAATCTCTGAACAAGAAGTAGCTTTACAGGTTTCCTGGGTCACAACACTAAATTAAGTTTATGAGCAAATGAAAATGGAATTAGTCACTGGATCTGGATATCACTGGGTGTAAATGCACAGAAATAAGTAAAAAACACACATCATGTGACATAAACTGATTTGTAATATGTTATTGACTAAAGTAGGCCATCTAGTGTCACAAAGTGGTTATGGCAGTATTCTAAGTTGTTTGGAACCTTGCCTTAGTTATGAAGCTAGCCATGAGCCTGCACTTCACTTTTCTTTAAAAGTTTAAATTCTATTCTGAAGCCGAAGTTGTACTGATGTTTGCTAACTGCTAGCATATTAATGCAGTTTTCCGTACATGTTAGCATCAAGCTAGCAGTATTTTGTTGATATTGTGTTTGGTAAATAAAGAGATGAACATTTCTTTGTGAGTTCAGTTCTTCAGTAAACTTCGAGCTGAAAATCCTGAATCAGAGTTTTCTTGGGAAACGTTAGCTATCTGTTAAGCTAAGATAGCTGTAGCAGACTAGTCAACGTAAGGTCTGGCAGCTCCGGAATAGTGTAAAGAATTATTAAGGGAATCTTTAAGCAGAAAGGCTAACGATATCGATGGATTAAAATATTTCTTATTGATTCTCAACAGGAACCGGTTTTTGATTCTCATCCCCAGGTAAGACGGCAGAGGTAATTTGTCCTCAGACCAGGAGATACAAACACAGGAAGCTCAAATCAAACAGCCACCAGGGTGCCTCGGATATTGTAGGGAAATAATAAAAGTGTCAGGGCAAGTATGACATTTCTTTATGTTTCTTTTAGCATTTTGTCAAGAAATCAATAAACAGTGGTGGCTGCATTTTTCCTGACTGGAACAAAGTCTGACCTCTTCCCTGGACCTTCCGACCTTCTCAAAGGACATTACTTTAATAAGGATTTTTGTGTCAGGTCTGCAATCACAAAATTGTTCTACAATTTTGGACCTCGATCAGCTCTGAATTCATCACTTTTCTCATCAATTTTTTAACAGTTTTAATTGAGTTTTCAATTACAGCCATCAGTGGTAATGAGGTAATTACTTTAAGATCTTTACTATTTTCAGGATTCTTTTCAGGTCTTAACATTGTTCATGATTTTTTCATCAGTTTTTCACAGTTATCGCTTTTTCTGTGCATTTTTCTAAGGTCATCTCAAATTTTTTTCAGGATTTTGTTTTTCCACATTTGGAGTCTTCAAATTTCCATGATTTTTGGTGATACCATTTTTTTAATAAAGACTTTACAGGTCTGTATTTTATAATTCTGCATGATTTATTTTATTTTATTTTATTTTATTTTTTTTCCTACAGTTCCATCACTTTTGAGTATTTTTTAGGTGATCACTCAGAATTTTCTGTCACGTTATTACAATTTTTTATGTTTATTATTATTATTTTTTATTTTATTTTAATTTCTTTGGTGACACAATTGTTTTTAGAAAGACTTTTACCACAGGTCTTCAATCTACAATTCTGCTTTTTATTTTTTAAATTTTATTATTATTTTGCTTCTGTTTCATCACTTTTGAGGAGATTGCTCTGCTTAGGATTTTAGTGTCAGGTTATTATAATTTTTCATGTTTTTATTTTCAGGTTTGTTGTAATATTTTTTTTTCATGAATTAGGGCTGCAGCTCTGCAGTCATCTTTTTTTTTTTTTTTTGTCCTGTCATCCAGTGTCTTTTTTTTTTTTTTTTTTCGCTCAATCTGCAGATGGTACCTTTCACAATAAAAGCACCATATGTTGTCCGCACTTACATTGGAAGGAAACAATAGTAGTAGAGTAAAAGAAGTAAAATCAGCTTCTTTTGTTCATATCACAGAGAGAAATCTCCAAATAACTGTTTATTGACTCCTAATATTATTGACGGCGTATAACCAGATGGGAGAGACTGTGATGCTGTTAGTGGTGAGATCAAAGTTTTCATTAAAAATGACCTGAGCCTGACCTCAGACCTGTTTGTCTGACAAATAAAGAGTGAAATGTGAAGAATTTACCTTTCATCTCCATCATCTACTTTTGGTATTTCACGAGAAATGTGTTAAACCTTTCCTGATAAAATGATGATTTTCTAAAAACCAAGAAGCCTCATACGACTGCCTCTGACATCCTTTTACATTCAGTTTAATTTCACACCTACACTCCTTCTAAAACCAGCACCTCTCAAAGAAACGATCAAAGGCCACGCTGAGATCATCAAAGAGGTCACATTAGGCCCACGGCCTCTCATTTCAACAGGTATGAACTATCTAATTGCATCTGTCAGGTCTCCAAGATTTTCAAATGACAGTCTGAGATTTTTAGAAATACAAATTACTCTCAGGTCAGAACTAATATTCAAATTTCTGACGGGGAGTCGTGGATAGACGTTTCTAAATTTTAAAGTGTCACAAGTCAAAGAAGGAATTAATGAGAAAGGACAAGTCTGAGTTTGAATTAAACGATCTGAGCTCTGCAGACAAACTTTATTACTCACAGTTGGTATCTTCTGGTAAAAGCCTTTACAGGAGTCGTGCAGGAAGTCTTTCAGCACTTTGGCGACCTCAAACAGGGTGAAGCGAGGTTTTCGCTCCCCCGGTTCAGGCGGGTGGTAAACGGGCAGCCCCGGCGTCCTGGCGGCTCCGAGCAGGAGCTGCTTCTCCTCGTACTTTTTGAGGAGCAGGTTGTGAAGGAGGCTTTTCTCAGACACTGACCAGTACAGCTCCTGAAGGCGTCCGTAGGTGAGGAACTCCCCCAGGTTCACGCCGATGTCCACGAAGAGACGCACAAAGTCGGGTTTGTCGTTAATCAGAGCATCCATCATCACCTCCTCCAGGTCACATGCCTGGAATAAACACGTGTTGGTGTTAAAATGGATCAAATGAGGCTCAGATTTAGCTCAGGTGTTTCAGCAGACTCACTGAGTCAGTCCTGACATATTGGGTGCACATCATTTCCATTCCTCTCCTCACATTACCTGTCTCTTTCACAACCTACTGTCTTTTACTACATCTCAGGGTGATGTAACCGAGCCGGATCCTCTTATAAAACCTGGGATTTTGAGATGAGGCTTCTCTGTCTTCAAAGCTTCACATCCAGAGACTTGAAAAGAAGTTAAAGTTGTGGCTGAGCTTCACTTTCAGAAATAAGTCACTCATTCAGACCAAGTCACTGAAATTTTCTTATTCTTAATTTACTTTTTCACTCTTATTTGTTCAGTTTAGCTCTTTTTTGAAAAGTGTTTTTTGTTTGGAACTTTGCTGGAACATGCTTTAATATCGCTTTTAATTAGGAATGATTTCTGTTCAGCCCTGGATTATTACATTATGATCCCTGTTAATGTCCCCTAAAGGCAACTTGGTTTACAATAGAAGGTTAAATGTACATTCACACCACCCTGACTAAACACAGTAAATGCAGTTAAACCGATACAGCCCACAAGGCCTGAACCAACATATTCACATAGCTCTCCTTTACCTTTGCCTGCCCACTCAGAAGACTCAGAAACAGGAAACCGTCGTAAAACCCTCTAAATATACACTGAAAGACAAAAGCAACTGTTGCCCAAGCTGTTGCTCGAAGAAAGACGGCCAATCTCCATCTGGCACAGAAAGGATACACAACATCAGGGTACAGTGGGGAAAGTAAGTATTGAACATGTCAACTTTTTTCTCATTTATTTCCAATGCTGCAGTTTAAACAAAATTTCTACCAGACATTGATATTAAATCAAATAATCCGCTTTCCATTCTGTTGCTCAGCATCAGAATGGAACTGGTTACAGACTTATATCAAAGCACCTGAATATTCCAGTCAGCACCGTTGGGGCCATTATTCACAAGTGGAAGAAGCACCACCTTACCATCAACAGGCCACGCACAGGAGCTCCTTGAAGATTTCTGACCAGGGAGTCAGAAAGATAGTCAGAAGAGGACTCAACCAGCCAAGGACCACCCTGAAAGTGCTCCAGAAAGACTTGGAGGCAGCAGGTACGATTGTTACAGAGAAAACAATAGGTAATGCACTCCACCGCCATGGCCTCTATGGACGCTCAGCCCACAAGACTCCATTCCTCAAGAAAAGGCATGTTGAAGCTGGTTTAAAGTTTGCTAAACAGCATCTTGACAAGCCTGTAGAATACTGGGAGAATGTTGTCTGGTCAGATGAGACCAAAACTGAACTTTTGGGCTGTCATACTACAGACCATGTTTGGAGGAGAAATGGCTCTGCACATCAGCCAAAAAACACTACACCAACAGTGAAGTTTGGAGGTGGAAGCATCATGGCATGGGGTTGTTTCTCATCTCATGGTGTTGGCAAACTTCATATAACTGACGGAGCAATGAATGGAGCCATGTATGGGGAAATTCTTGATCTGAATCTGCTGCCATCCACCAGGATGATGAAGATGAGACGTGGCTGGACCTTCCAGCAGGACAACCATCCAAAGCACACGGCAAAGTTGACTCTCAAATGGTTTCAGAAAAAGAAAATCAATCTGTTTGAATGGCCTAGTCAATCACCTGACTTCAATCCAACTGAACATTTGATGAAAAAACTAAAGAAGCATCTGGAAGCTGTCATTGCAAACAAAGGCTTCTCCACTAAGTATTAGATGAGTCTCAGTTAGCGTGTTCAATACTTTTTTCCTGTGTTATCGTACTTAATTCACCATAATCATTATTTATGGATCTGAAACATTGGAAATAAATGTGATGAGAAAAAGTTGACACGTTCAATACTTATTTTCCCCACTGTATATAAGAAGCTGCCTCACGCTTGCTTAGTAGTTGATTCCCTGCAGACCTGTCAGCTCACTTTGTTCAAATTTGCTTGCTTTGAATAAAGTTCTTTGACTCAAGCTGTCTGAACTCTCCTCCCTTTTTGGACTCCATTTCTCCTTCTGCTCCATCGAGATAAGCATCAGGGCTTTAGGCAACTAAGTTAGAAAACAGTTAGGAAGGAGGGGAACGCAGGGTCCATCCAGACCGCACCTGCAAGGGACGTCGGGCCCAGAAGCCACCTTGAAGAGAAAGTTACCACAATTCATTGGCGAGCCAGCCGGGAGGCCCAAAGCACCAGAAAAAGTTACTATATGTGACAAACACGTACTCTGTGAAAGATGCAGAGCAGCACAGAGGTGTTGGGATTTTGAATCAAGTGTTAAACAACTTCAAATCCACTAATAGACTCTCATGTCTTTGCATCCCCTTCATATTTCCCCTCCGATGAACCCTGACGTGTTCGTATATCAACGTTTGTAGTGTGACAAACCTCTTATCGAGCCGCTCTGTAATTAGCCTCACCTTCCACTCCACGTCTCCGTTAAATATGTCACTCTTAGCGATGTCCACTCTGTTCCAGGCCACAGCCAGTTTCAATTCATCCATGAAGTCTTGAGCCTCTTGACTTTGGCTCTTACATGCTGATTAATCCACAAAAACGCCCACACACACACACACACAAATAGGAAATGTCAAAAAGGTTCACAAGCCGTAAAGTGTTTAAAATGTCAAGGCTCTGTCTCCCTTTGTGCAGCTGTCAAGCTTCAAACCTGTAATTGTACAGCCTGAGAAAATTGTAAGTGTCTTGATAACATACTTCTCACAAGATACTTTACCCTTGACTAGAGCTTTGAGGATGACCGTATCCAGCTCGGAGCTCTCCTGCTCCGGGTCGTGGACTGTGAGGAGATGCCCGTGATCCAGAATCCTCTGAATCTGATTGGCAGGTTGACAGACAGTTATTTAAAGCTCCTTTCAGAGCAGTAATGAGCTTCTTCTCTGCATCGCTAATGCTTTGTTTACTAAAATTACAATCCCTTAACTGTGAATGTCAGCTTGAAAGTACATCTGACATTAATGGTATCTTTTCTTCCTCCTTCATATTCCTAATTAGGTCAAACACAAATATGAAGATAAGGATGAAATCCCACATTAGCTCCCCTCTCCAGCTTCCCCTGCATGCCCCATTTTTCTGGCAACATCCGAGTCTTGTGACGTGTGTTTATCTGTGTGTGCCTGACGCCACGCTGTGCACATCGCACTCACCAGCTTGACCCAGTTACTGATGTCTGTGCTGTGGTGGGCATTTGGAAAGGTGTCCAGCAGCAGCTCATGAACACTGTCCGTATCCCAGCAGCCTCTATTCATCAGCGTGACGAGGATGTCAGCCACGCCTCCTGAGCCTGCCAGGATCAGCCATGGTGTCGAATTGCCAATGCCTTTGTACATCCTCTGCAGAGAGGGGACGTGGTGTTCAGACTGGCAGGAAAACTCACACACAGTGCATCCTCATTTTCACCAAACAGCTCCTCAGCTGAACACAAACAGAGATTTATAACGATCAGAGCGAGCTGTACTCTATGATCACGGTTACGGCTCTATTTATGTAAACCAATTGGTTTCTGGTTCCCTAGCCAAGCAGATTTGATTTATGAGGAAAGCAAGAATTTGTCTCTCCGTCTGGTTTTGGCCCAAAACTTCAGGAGGTAGCACAACCAAAATTTGTTTCGGAGCATAATTCCCAAACCTGAGCTGCAGCTCGGCGTCAGTTTTTGCACATTCATGTCGCAGGTTTGGAAAGGTCTCTTCGCGGTCACGTCTCTGGAGTTCCTGAGTAACTAACACATCACAGCAGAGTGAAACTTACCTTCAGGATCCTTGGTTCCCCATGGACCAGAAGACACAGAACGGGGATCTCAAAACTGCCTGTGCCTGCGAGCAGCAGAAGGTAAATTTATATGAAAATCTTTGTATCTCAGATTGCCTGAGATCAATACCTCTCTATGGTTTTATCTTACAGCGTTGCATGACGGATGAGTACAACTCTCCCATCAGGTTTTTATACATTACTGAAAATCATCTTCATCACAGGATAAATTTTCCTCTGGGTTAAGATCAAAGTAAAGAGATTTACACATCGCTGATTATTCACAATGTTTTGGAGGCCCTTAGTGAAACTATCCTACGGTTTTACAATTTAACATGTGAATTTGAATTACAGGGACGAAAAAACTAAACCTTTACGCCTAGGGCTCTGAATATTTTCTTTATTTTGCCACCCTATAGAAAGTGTTAGCCCCATGATTCCAAACACAGGCTGTGAGATGTGGACACATGCTCTTTTACAGAATGGAGTCAAAGGAGCTAACTGTAAGACAGAAATAGGACAGAAGAGCAAAAAACAGGAAAAAGATAGAGCACAAGCTTAAGGCTAAAACACGAGCTAAAAGCTAAGACAAGGGCTAGGGGCTAAAACATAAGCTATAGGTTAAATACAAGCCAAAGGCTAAAACATATGCTGAAGTACAAAGCACAAGCTAAAGGCAAAAAAAAAGGCTAAAAGCCAAAACCCACAGAAGAGGATAAAAGCAAGCTAAAGGTAAAAGCACCAACTAAAGGGCTGAAACAAGGCTGAGAGCAAAGAAAATGATAAAGGCTAAAACGGTAGCTAAAGACTAAAAGACGGGCTACAGGATAAAGCAAAAGCTAAAGGCCAAAGCACAAGCTAAAGCTTTAAAAAACAAGCTAAAGGCTCATACACAAGCTAAAAGCTAAGATGAGGGCCAAGGGCTAAAACATAAGCTGAAGGCTCAAACACGAGCTAAAGACTAAAACATATGTTTGAGTACAAAGCACAAGCTAAAGGCAAAAAAACAGGCAAGAGGCCAAAACTGGCGCTAAAGGATAAAACAAAGCTAAGGGAAAAAGCACAAACTACTGGATAAAAAACAGGCTAAAGGCTAATAAGCAAGCTAAAGCATGAACTAAAGGTTAAAACAAGGGCTGAGAGCAAAAGCAAACAATAAAGGCTAAAACGGTAGCTAGAGGCTAAAACACAGGCTACAGGACCAAACAAAAGCTAAAGGCCAAACACAAACTAAAGCTTAAAAAAACAAGCAAAAGGCTCATACACAAGCTAGAAGGTAAGACAAGTGACAAAGGGTTAAAACACGAACTATAAGCTTAAACAAAAGCTAAAGGCTAAAAAACATGAGCCAATGGATGAAACGGCCAAAAGCCAAAACACGAGCTAAAGGCTAAAACATAGGTTATAAGCTGAAAGACAAGTTAAAGGCTAATAGACAAGCTTGAGGCTTACAAAACAAGCCAACGGCAAAAGCACAAGCTAAAGGCAAAATCACAGACTAAAGACTACAAGACAAGCTAAAGGCTAATATCAAGCTAAAGGCTTAAAAAAAAAGCAAAAGGCTAAAACAAAAGCTAAAGGCCAAAACACAGTTGAAGTCTAAAACACAAGCTACAGGCTAAAACACCAACTAAAGGCTAAAACACAGGCTAAGGGCTCAACCAGAGCTACAGGGTTTAACACTGGCTTAAGGCCAAGCACAAGCTAAAGGCTAAAAAACACTCGCCGGGCTGTGAGTAGCGCTAGTCCCAGAGGAGACACTGTATAAACTCTTGCTAGTGTTGTACGTTGCTTTGGACAAAAGCATCTTGTAGAGTTGTGGACTAAATATATCTGGCTACTTAAATTTATACTGTGATTCTCTGCTCACTTATATGACCTTTTTCTGTAATACACGTGAGATGAGAGCTGAAAATCCCAGTCAACATGTGTCTGAATGTGTGATGAGGAGTGGTAAACACTGCAGCTGCTGGATTATGGAAACCAGTCAGTGTGGGAACCAGAGGGGTGGTGATAAAGTCTGGCGGGCGGACTTTAATACATCAAATGCAGAAGGTCTATAGGGACCAAACACCCCTACAGACTCTTGAAGTGCCAGGATGTAGGATCCTGTTTGTGCATTCCTCGGCTGTGTGTTTGTTGTGTGTTCAATAACAGAGTGTAAAAATAGAAATCCTCCTCTGGGACTAATAAAGTACGTCTCCTTCTCCTTCTTTAGGAAGCATCTGCCTGTGATTGACAGGTCTCTATCTGTGTCACATCAACATGGAGAGTTATGTAAAATTGTAGCCACCATGATTTCAGAGTATGGACACTTCTGAGCCAAACTGACAGATTCAAGTCTCCAAAGTGGGATTCACACTCCAGTGGGTGACTTCTTAGCGGCTCTGTCCACATTAATTATACAGTCTGCTTTGAAAACATACACTTTAATAGATGCATGCTATGCATCAGGGTTGCACATTTAGATATAATGATGTTTGTCCAAGTTTTGGTGGATATACACCTCCACTGTTCTCTTTCTACAGTGGAAGGAAACATATTTACTCATGTACTTATGTACAGTTCTGTATGAGGCGCAAATTGTAAATTAGCACAGACTATAAACAACCACAATGTTTCTCCATATTTAGCTGGAAAACAGTATTTTTAATGCAGATTTAGAGAAATACTGGTGAAATAAATTTGTCAAATAATATATATGAATGTTGAAGGTTTTTGCTCAAGATTTAGAAATCTGAACTGAAAATTTAGGAATCTTAAAGCAAATATTTAGAAATCTTTGCTCCGGCTTCCTCCCACAGTCCAAAAACATGCTCACCAGGTTAATTGGTCACTCTAACTTGTCCGTAGGTGTGAGTGTGTGAGTAAATGGTTGTCTGTCTCTATGTGTCAGCCCTGTGATTGGCTGGCGACCAGTCCAGGGTGTACCCCTCCTCTCGCCCAATGACAGCTGGGATAGTCTCCAGCCACCCGTGAGTCTGACCAGGCTAAGTGGTTCAGAAAATGAATAAATGAATGAATGAATGCTTCAAGGTTTAGAATTCTCCACTCAAAACTTAGACATCTTAGTAGAGATTAAGATATTTAGCAAATTTTCAGAAAACTTTGCTCAAGATTTAGACACCTTGACTCAATATTTAAATATCTTAGCTTTAAGGTTAAGAAATCTTAACTTTACTCTTAGAAATCTTAGCAAAGATTAAGAAATTAGGCAAAAATTTAGAATTATTTGCTTAAAGATTAATACATCTTTGCCAAAGATCTAGAAATTTTGGCTAAATATTTGAAAATCTTAGCAAGTATTTATAAATCTTTGCTTTAAGATCTAAAAATCTGAGCAAAGATTTAGAAATCTTGGGGGAAAAAAAATCTTTGCAAATATTTAGAATCTTTGCTTTAAGGTTCAGAAATCTTTACTAAATAAGTATAAACCTTGGCAAAGATTTAGAAATTTAGCAAATGTTTAAAAACTTTGCTCAAGATTTAGAAATCTGAACTGAAAATTAAGGAATCGTGGAAAATGTTTGCTTTGTGTTAAGAAAAATTAATAAAACACTGAGAAATCTTAGCAAAGATTTAGAAAATTTTCTAATATTTAAAATATTTGCTCAAGATTTAGAAATCTTGACTAAGTATTTAAATACCTTAGCAAATATTTAGAAATCTTTGCTAAAGGTTTAGAAATCTTAACTTTTTTTTTTTTTTAATATAAGCTTTTATTTAGAAAGCTTTGCTTTAAGGTTTAAAAATCTTGACTTTATACTAAGAAATCTTAGCAAAGACTAAGAAATTAGGCAAAAATTAGAATTATTTGCTTAAAGATAAATACATCTTTGCCAAAGATCTAGAAATTTTGACTAAATATTTGAAAATCTTAGCAAGTATTTATAAATCTTTGCTTTAAGATCTAAAAATCTGAGCAAAGATTTAGAAATCTTGGGGAAAAAAAATCTTTGCAAATATTTAGAATCTGTGTTTTAAGGTTTAGAAATCTTTACTAAATACTTAGAAACCTTAGCAATGATTTAGAAATTTAGCAAATGTTTAAAAACCTTTGCTCAAGAATTAAAAATCTGAACTAATAAAAACCTTAGAAATGTTTTGCTTTGCATTTAGAAAAATTAATAAAATACTGAGAAATCTTAGCAAAGATTTAGAAAATTTGCTAATATTTAAAATATCTGCTCAAGATTTAGAAATCTTGACTAAATATTTAAGTACCTTAGCAAATATTTAGAAATCTTTGCTAAAGGTTTAGAAATCTTAACTTGTTTTTTTTTTTTTTTTTCAAAAAAATATGAGCTTATATTTAGAAAGCCCTGCTTTGAGGTTTTAAAATCTTGACTTAACACTAAGAAATCTTGGCAAAGATAAAAAAAATGCAAATATTTAAAATTTTTGCTCAAGATTTAGAAATCTTGATTAAATATTTTAATATCTTTGCAAATATTTAGAAATCTTTACTTTAGGATCCAAATATGTAGGCAATTATTCGGAAAACTGCTTAAGATTTAGAAAATCTTAACTGAATATTTAGAAATCTTAGCAAAATTTTAGAAAACGTTTCTTAAAGATTACTGTATTTAAAAAATCTTAGCTTATATATTGAACTCTTTGCTTAAGATCAAATTATCTTTGCAAATATCTGGAAAACTTTGCTTTAGATTTATACATCTGACTTAATATGTAAATATCCCAGCAAATATTTAGAAAACGACTAAATATTTAGAATAAAACTAAATGTTTAGAAACACAGCTAAATAATTAGAAACAGGACATTTATATATGAAATTTAAAACTCTGATAAAACATTTAACATTCATGTATAATATATGACAAATATATTTCTCTAAATATGCATTAAAATGATGTTTTAGAGCTTAATATGGAGAAATGTTGTTATTTGTTGTGTTTGCTACTTAACAATCTGCGCCTTATAGTTTTGAGGCTTTGATTCATCCGTTGGTGATTTAACAGATCATGAAATATGAAGCAGCCCTCTGTGCCTCAAACAGCGCCATGAGGAAAAAAGGCTTTAATAATTCAGCACGGTAACATGATCATTTATAGGATGAGTCTGAATATTTAAATACATGTCACTGTTTATGCTCATGTTCATTATGAAGAAGGAAAAGTGAGTTTATGGCTCCCAAAGGCGAGCTGAAGGGTTTTACCTCCATAACCGGTGCGCTGCAGAGAGATGTGTTTGAGCAGCTTCACCCTCATCTCGCTGGTGGCTCCTGGTCTCTTAGGATCCTCCTCCACCAGCACAAAGTGGGAGTGATTGCTGTCCAGAGAGTAGACCGACCCATGAGGCAGGTCCTGGGGCTGGTACACTGCGGGCTCCTCCAGCTGCAGAGGAGCCAGAGGACGGCAGGAGGAGTACATTACAGCCATGCTCCTCTGCTGTTTTATTAGCTCTATACTCTGCGTTTATGGACACAAACCTTGGCAGACAGGAGCGCCTCTCGGTTGTGGATCATGTTCCAGGGTGCGACGCCAATGGCCACGACACGAACTTTAGACGAGGTGCTGGCCAAGGAGTGATCTCTCACGGCCTGGCCCAGGTGCTTGGTGATGCCAAAACGAAAGCCATTAGTCAAAATCCAGGCCCCTGGGGGACAGAGAGACAGATTCATGTGTGTGTGAGAGTGTGTGTGTGTGTGTGTGTTGCACTTGGTATCTGGAACTAGGGCAACCAGGGAAGTGTCTCAGTGGTATCTATCAAACAGGACCGTTTCACTCTGGATCCCATATAAACAGCCGGCCTGTTGCTTATCCTAAGTAGGTTATTGCCTCGTATAAAGCATTTAGCGTTAGTCATCCGTTGACATTAAAATTCATGAAAATATTTTACTTCTCATGCAATTAAAACATACATAGAAGGAAGTATGAATAATTCATGCCAGTTATTTGGATTCCTTTCATCCAAAGTGAAAAAAATAAAAGAAGCCTTCCTCTTCCCGCCAGCTGGGGGCAGCAGTATCAAAAAGCAGCTTTGCGTTGTAACCTGTGCTCTGTGCAGCCTTCACCAGCCCTTTCCTCAGAGTGTCCCTCAGCCATGGCTTCATCTGCGCCAGCTCGTCTCCTCCCACCAGCGCCACCACCAGGTGTGGCGGAGCCAGGCCCCACTCCTCTGTCAGCATCTGGTAGATCTGCACGGGGTCCGTGTTGCTTTTCACTCTCAGGAACTGCACATGAAGAGAGAAGTTGACATCAGGTGGATTATTATTTCTGTAATGATTGGTGCTCCTTTTTTTGTGGTGTGCCCCAAGGCTCCATACTGGGCCCTTTATTGTTTTCACTTTACATGTTGCCTCTGGGATCTATCACAGCCAGGCATCACCTTTCCATGCTGATCTGCAAATTTATCTTCTTGTGCCCCCGAACAAAAGTGAGGCTCTTCAAACTCTGACTGCACATAAATAGCTTGTCGTTTGAACTATTTATCTCAAGGCGTCAGCTGTTCAAAGGTAATCCAATTGAGTTTTGTTATCGGATTGGATTATATTCTGAAAATGAGTTGTTCAAAAAGGGAAAGAGTTTCAAAATCAGATTAGATCACGAAATACAACCCTAGTCTAATCCCGATCAAGCCTTCAGTTTGTGTTGTTCAGAACTTTTTGGTATGTGGTAAAACTTAAAAGGGCCATTTACACTACAATGGTTTTAGGGTGAAACACAAAAGTATTGTTGCATTTCGGACCCAAGACGCAAACTTCTAAAAACGTCCTGAAGAGTGGAATTTTTTTGAAACGCTGCTGACACCTTTGCCGTGTAAACAGTAAGCCGAGTGGAAACGCTGACGTCACACACTATTTTACAAATACTTGACGTCGCAAACATGCCACCCCTTCACTGGCTTCCTGTTTCTTTTAGAATTGATTATAAATTATTAAATTCTGTTTTTAAAGTCCTTAATGGCTGTGCCCCTCCCTGTCTGTCTGAACTAGTGCGTGTTCTGAACCTCACTGGGGCCTAGGGATGGGAATTGAGAACCAGTTCCAAATGGTTCAATCCACCCACATCGTTGACATTTAATCTAAACGATTCCCTTAATGATTCCTTCCTCTCAGGTGCTTTGAAAAACAATCTCACGAGAGCCAGTCTAGAACAGAGACTTTAGCCCCGTTTCCACCAAGTTTGGTTCGTCTCGGCACAGCACGCATTTTATGGTGTTTCCACTGATTAATCACGGGACAGATCCCCACTTTTTGGGACCCTTCCGTATGGGTGCCAGACTAAACTGATCTGATCCCAGAAGGTGGAGCTACAACACTGTAGTCCATTGAGTGGTTGAAAGAATTGTCAGTTCCGGGACGTGACATGATGTCCGACAACGGCTGTATTTCTCCTGGCGGCACACAGCCTTCTCTGAAACAAAGCTTGATTGTTCTTTGTAGAGACGGACTGATATGAATTTTTGCGGGCCGATACCAAATCCCTTCAAGCTTGAGTTTATTAAACGGCTCCCAGGCTCAGCAGCATGTTTTAAAAAGTTAAATGAAAACTTAAAAAAATAACTAGCTAAAGTTTTCTACAGTAAATAAAGTTTTACAAAATTTCAATGTAACTGCAGTAACTGTAATAACTGCACTGCTGATTGGCTGTTTCCCAAGCCACGGCTCTGCTTGTAACCAATCAGATGGTACTGTGGGTGAGACAGTGCTGGGGACTGAGTAGTGACTGCAGACAGCAGAGCGGCTGCTTCAGAGCCACAACAACGCAGTTTTAAATTTGTTATTGACCGTTGGATTAAAAAAAAGGCTGATGCCGATATGCTTCAAAATGCCAAATATCAGCCGGCCCGGCCGATAATTGGTCTATCTCTAGTTCTTCATAACAAAGAGCCACATGCCAATCATGAAGAAGACACATTTCTGGATGTCTTCCACATTTGCTCTCCGTTAACTGTGTCCTGCTGCTGTGTTATTTAACCGATAAGGCTATCACATCCGGCTTACACGCCGTCTACCAAGAGTGGGCACGGTTTGCTGTGGATTCGCAAACAGGACCTAGCTTAACCAAGCCAACTCGTACCAAACCGTACTGATCGAAACTGGACTGCTTGGTGGAAACAGGGCTTTTGAGGAAAAAAACATGGTGGGCGATACAAAATTTCGGCAAAAATGACCTGAAGCGTGGCTTCATTTTTCTAAGAAAGACACTAGCAACATGCTCAAACATTTGTCACAAGGCACGGCATCAAACATATGGAGTTGTATGTATTCAATGCTCTCTGCCAGTTGTCAGCTGCTGCACGGCCTTCTCAGCACGGCATGGAAGGTACGTATGTCGTACGGAAAATCAATAATGGCATCAATATAGATAAAATCTTATGAATTCCCATCACTAGTAGGGCCTTACGGTCCTCAAACCAGCTCTTGCTGGAAGCCCCCAGAGCAAAGACTAAACACTGGGGTGATTGGGGCCTTCTCGGTTGCTGGGCCCAGACTCTGGAATAAGCTGCCCCTGAAATACACGCCACCACTGACATTGAGCTTTTTAAATCCAGGTTTAAAATCTACTTATTCAGACTGGCTTTTAGTCATTGTGAGATATTTTTGCCGTTATAATTGTATTGTACTGTTATTCAACAAACTTTCTGTTGTTGATTTTAATGGAAAGCACTTTGGTCACCCTGTGTGTTGCAAAGGGCTTGACAAATAAAAAAAAAGATTGATTAATATGTCTTTGAAAGCCTCCAGTTTTTATTAACCTAAAATCACCTTTCCCCTGGTTTTGGTGGGACCAAGGAAGTCGATGTCGCCCACTCTTCCTGCCGCCCAGTGACTCTTCTTCTTCATCCTGCTGGCGAGGCCCCTGGCTACGTTCTCCAGCGTCTCATCCACCGTGGAGCAGCAGGAGCAGCCCAGCAGGACGCTGACGGAGACATGAAGTGAATGGAGATGTGCGTTGCATCAAACAGTTCCTTCCTCTCACACTGGCTCCAGAATAAATGAATAAAAATGAGGGTCCATGCAAAGTGTTAAGGACATCTGTCAAAGATAGCGCAATACCCAAAGATAACGCTGTGAATCTTTGAGGGATTATATATCAGGAGATCTCTTTAAAGGAACACGGCTGGGCTCTGAAAATATCAAATCTGTGGAGGAATATCAGGGAAATGACGTGATTTCATATCTTTACACCTCTTATTGCATGTAGGTGCCCGGAAATTTAGTGATGCTCTCTGCTGGAAGTGTGACCTTTGTGATATTACAATCTGCTGTTGAAGGGGACACTTCTTAGTCATCACCGTCCCTGGGAGATCAGATCAACCATCTTCTCCTGAAATGTTATGAAAGATCCTCGAACTCGAACATCATTTGGTTTTTCTGATTGTTGCAAAAAACATCCTGTCGTTCTGTCCAACTCTTCTCCTGTCGCGCTAAATCTGCTAAACTCTCTAAACATATGAGTGTAAACTCCAAAAACGTAGACATAATCTTACCTAAAAGCATCAACTTAGTGTTTTTTTTTAACCTGCTGCATAAATATAGTTTTTCTCTGTGTTTACTGCCAACAAGTTCACCGTGTTTGTTTTATTTCAGTCGTCATTTTGGTTCCCAAGCTTCTTAAAATGTTCAGATTAACTTTTCAGGAAAGTTGGGGATTTGTGACAGCGACAAACTGAGTTCTGCCAACACACGGCCGTGAATACATCATATAAATAAATAAAATGAAAGTGGCAGTGTTTAAAAAATGCAAAGCTGATTTCCGTCAAAAGCTGATTTACATCTCAACCTTTTGAACTCAAATGTGATCCATGATTATCGTCTGAACTAACCCAGACACTGTGATGTCTCATAATCTGCTGCATCAGGAATCATCTGTGTGATATTTAAAGGAGTATTTAAAGATGCTGTGAGGAGGATCTGTTTTAATTAGACTGCAGCGCCACCTCCTGGCCCGGAGTCTCACACACACTGTCGTAAAATGTGACTTTTAACCAAGCATGTGTTTGTTTAGGGGCAAGTTTTCTTTGTTCAAGTCAACTTTTTACCAGCCACAGCATGACAAGGTAAGGTATTTATCGTTGTATCTGTAGGCTAATGTGACAACAAGCTAACTTTGTCAGTTTGTACCGTAGTTTAGTAGTCGTCCATATGTAGCTCTGCTGACATCCCGATCCTGTGAGACGTGTCTGTAATGTGTAACGTTAGTGAATCCTGGTTATGTCCTACCAGTCATCTACCAATCAGAGCTAACGTAACCTCACTCTTCATTTTATTGATAGACTCTCAAGTTTGAACAGACCACTGCAGAATAACTGCTGACTGTGGGTTGGAGTCAACATTAGCACAAACAGATTAGCCCTTTTAGCCTTTAGCCCTTGTTTGAGTCATTAGCCTGTGTTTAGCCTTTAGCTTGTGTCTTAATCTTGTATTTTAGCTTTAAGCCCTTGTTTTAGCATTTAGCCCTTGTTTTAGTCTTTAGCTCATGTTTGAGCCTTTAGCCTGTATTTAAGTGTTTAGCTGGGGTTTTGGCCTTAAGCCCTTTTTTTAAAGCCTTCTGCTTGTGTCTTTTAGCCTTTAGCTCGTGTTTTAGTCATTCGCCTTTGTTTAAGCCTTACGCCCTGTAAAGCATTTAGCTTGTTTTTTTAGTCTTAAGCTTATATTTTAGCCTTTAGCCCTTGTTTTATTATTTAGCTAGTGTTTAAGCCTATAGCTCTTGTTTTAGTCTTAAGCCTATCTTTGAGCCTTTAGCCTGTATTTTTGTGTTTAGCCGGGGTTTTGGCCCTTAGCCGTTTTTTAGCCTTTTGGTTGTTTTCTTTAGCTCATGATTTACTCATTAGCCTGTATTTTGGCCTTTAGCTTATGTTTAAGTCTTCAGCTTGTGTTTTAGTCTTTTGCTTGTGTCTTTTAGCCTTTAGTTAGTGTTTTAGTCAGTACCATTTATTTTAGCCTTAAGCTTTTGTTTTAGTCTGTAGCTAGTGTTTTAGCCTTTAGCTTATGTTAAAGCCTTTAGCCCTGTTAAGCCTTTAGCTTGAAATTTGGTCTTAAGCATTTGTTTTGGCCTTTAGCCCTTGTTTTATTAATTAGCCAGTGTTTTGGCCTATAGCTCTTGTTTTAGCCCAAGCTGTGTTAAGCCTTTAGCTTGTGTTTCAGTCTTAATCCAGCATTTTAGCCTTTAGCCCTTGTTTAAGCATTTAGCCCTTGTTTTAGTTTTAAGCTCATGTTTGAGCCTTTAGCCTGTATTTTAGTGTTTAGCTGGGGTTTTGGCCTTTAGCCTTTTTTTTAGCCTTTTGGTTGTGTCCTTTAGCTCATGTTTTAGCCATTAGCATTTGTTTTAGGCTGTAGCCTTTGTTTAAGCCTTTAACCTGTGATTTAGCCTTTAGCCTGTGTTTTAGCCTTAAGCCTGTGTTTTAGTCTTCAGCTTGTGTTTTAGCCTTTAGCTTGTGTTTCAGTTGTTAATCTTTGTTTTAGCCTTTAGCGTATATTTCAGCCTTTAGCCCTTGTTTCACTTTCAACTGGTGTTTTAGCCTTTAGAATGTGTTATTATGGTCTTTAGCTTGTGTTTTAGCCTTTAGCTTGTGTTCTAGCAGTTTCCTCCTGTTTTTGCTTTTAGCTTATGGTTTAGCTTTTTGCCTGTGTTTCAGCCTTTAGCTTGTCACAGAGATCATTTTCAGCAGATAAAAAACACAGATCTCTCTTCTCTCTAATAAACTTCATCAGCTGGTGCGGTGTTGTCATGGAGACTTAGACGTGCTGTAAATCAATCTAGTCTTTCTTGACCTGATTGGGACGCTACTAAGTATGAGCTATGACGAATTTCTTCATAACCTATATTTGTGCTGATCATCTCATTTTAAAGTGTGGATAAAGATCGGGCAGATATCTAGAAGGGAGAATTTTTCAGGTTTACTCTGAAACTCCTCACAGCGTCTTTAATGATAGCTCGCGGTCTTTTCTTCCCAGTATTTAGTTTCTGAAAAGAGTTTTTATTTCTCCAGCAGCAAAGAAGTCCTGAACAGCCTTCATGAATAATTCAAACAGAAAGCTATACTTGGAAGTATTTAAGGCTTGTTAGTCCAGTACAAATGTTTGCTTCCTGTAGCACCTCTTCCACTCACCGCCCGCTAATCTCTGCGCTCATCTGACTGCTTGAAAAATGTCTATTTCTGCTGAATCTCACGGAGGCTTCTTAATCTCAAAACCTGAACGGCACTGCAATTTGTCACGGATGAGAGCTTCTGCCAGTCGCTATGATTGTGCTGCATTTATAATTCAATGTGAGGGGACCGGGCCTGTCTGTTTCTATTGTCTCTGACCTCTAAACACACACATACACACACAGATATAAACACACACACACCTGTGCTCCTCTGACCACTCCAGAACGTCCCCACATCGCAGGCATCGAGTCTGCGGCTGCAGTGTGGCCTGTAAACAAACCAACACAGAGATATTAAACCCATTCTCCTCTAAATCTATTATGACGGGCTCACCGCTCTTTCCACTGAGAGGGAAGGTTCTTAGAAATATCTGTGGTCAATGCAAAGTCGGCAGAATTTTCATCCTCGCTTCATATGCAAAGCGCTTCCTGAATGGCGTTTAAAGATGAAAACACAAAAAAGGTTGTCAGTCATATTCAGGAAACCAAGAAAAGTGGGCCACAGAGCTGTGGGAAGCTTTTCAAACGTTAAACGCCTCTGATATCAGGTCACATGACAAATAAAGAGACTCCTGTACTGTAAGCTGTCTCATGAGCTGGTTTGTATGTCATCATTTGAAGAGGAAACATCCACAGTCTGTTTATCTGTGAATAAAATAAATGACAGTGTGCAGAAACAGAGCTTATCCATAATTGATAAGATCGTCCGTTTGCCTGAGTAAACACTGGCTCTCATCACGCCGCCTGATTTGCGTGGGCACTTGAGCTGCCGGTAAAGATGATGGTAACACAGATGCAGCAGGAGTGCAGACTTTATTGGACATTAGAAAGCAGCCTCCCTCAGTGCCCTGACTCAGGGAGGTGTATTAATAGATGTGTGGTGCAATAATTAACGTGCAGACTCTGAGTCGGTGTGTGTTCAGCCGTCTGCTTTAATGTAAGGGAGCAGCTTGTTGTGGCAGCCTGTATTTGACTGCAGGTCTGGGTCTGGGAGGAAAGGACTATTGAGCATGCAAACAAGACACTTTGCATGCAAAGGTAGAGGACAGGACACAAGCTGGGTGTGTGTGTGTGAGTCTTGCACGCACACACACACTCTTCATCCTTCTTGACGTTTGGACAATAAGAGCTGGGATTTCTGGAGCAGAGGAGCTAATGATGTTGAAGTTTTGGATGTGTCAGTAAATGAGTTTGTGTAAACTGGCTCCAGGGACTTTGTTCATCACTTGTTGTGACCTCTGTTTGTATCTTAAGCACGGTTGTTGGAGGAAATAGAAACATTTTGAACGTAACTCTCACAGACTACAAACTCTAATTTAGAAAACAGTGTCAGGAGGACGTGTTTTAAGTTTTCTTTCTTGTGATGCTTTTTCACTCTTTCACTTCCAAACTTACAGGCTGCTCTGCATCATGTGATGAAGGAATGAATGAATATGCATCAAAATTTGAATCACATATGAAATATACAGATGACTTCATTTTTTTTTTACAGCTAAGAAGAGAAACTGACTTAGTTTCTGCTTTATCTTTCAGGGTGACTGTTCTTACAGATGAAGCTATGGCTGTAATAATATCAAGTGTTTTGTCTTTTTTTCAGCAGAAAATGAGAAAAGTTTCTTGTATTAAGTCATTAGTCGAGTTTCAAGCACATTTTCAATCTAATTTCTCTTGTTCCAAGCAATTCAGACCTCGTTTTTGACTTTAAACGACTTGAAACAAAACATGTTTCTGGACTGACCAGTTGAATGTGGCTCATATCAAGTATAATAAGACAGTTTTTACTTAAAATAAGACAAAAACACTTGATAAGATTTCAGTTTTCTGCAGTGCAGCAATAGTGACACTGGATGACTGTACTATATGGCACAATGATGTAAAAATAAGAAAAAAGTAAAACAAAAATAATGAAAAACAATAATCAAATAATTAAAAACAGCAATGATGAAAGTAAATGAAAACAAAATATAATGAAAAAGCAGCAGCAACTTAAAGGACACAAATTACAACTTTCTCATCCTTTAAAAATTCCAAAAAAAGTTTCCAAACTTTAACCAACTGTTTTCTTTTCAGTCTAACAATAAATGTAAGTCTGTTAAATGCTAGATATGTTGCAATGTCCTTCAACCTTAGCTTAACGCCACAAAAAAACTGAAATCTTATCAAGTGTTTTTGTCTTTATTTTCAGTAGAAAATGTCTTTTTGGACTTAATTTGATCAGTCAAGAAAAATGTCTTATTTTAAGTTATTTAAAGACAAAAATGAGGTCTGAATTACTTAAAACAAGTTAACGAAAAATCTACCAATGGGACAAGAGGAAAGTAGCTTGTATCAAGACATTATTCTAGTTTCACGCAATTCAGAGCTTAATTTTGTCTTAGATAACTTAAAACAAGACATTTTTCTGGACTGTCCAGTTTAATGTGGCTTATATTAAGTCTTAAAAAGACATTTTGTACTCAAAATAAGACAAAAACACTTTAGGATTGCTAGTTTTTGCAGTGCAGCCATAGTAACAATGTATTTTTACCATACAACAAAATAATATAATAATGAGGAGAAAGAATAATAGAAAAACAACAATATTATTAATAAAAATAAAAACAGTGATGGGGAATGTAAAGTAAAACAAAATATCACTGAAAAAGTAGCAGCAACTTTAAGGCCTCAAATTACAACTTTCTAATCCTTAAACAATTCAAAAAAGGTTTCCAAACTTTAACCAACTGTTTTCTTGGGTAGACACTGTGTAACTCTTATGTAAGTCTTTCTAAAGCTGAATATTTTGCAATCTCCTTCAACCTTAGCTTCAACACTGCAAAAAAAATGAAATCTTATCAAATGTTTTTGTCTTATTTCAAGTAGAAAATGTCTTTTTAGACTTAATAAGAGCCACATTCACCTGACCAGTCCAGAAAAATGTCTTATTTCAAGTTATTTAAAGACAAAATGAGGTCTGAAATGCTTAAGACAAGCTAAAAAATCTGCCAAACATTGGACATCAGAGAGACGTGCTGATCATGTCAGTACTGGGTTGGTCAGTCGATGACCATATCTAGACGACAGAGCAACGTAGACAATGGGTACAAATTCTGACCTCTAAATCTGACCTTTTTTGGACATTATGACGTTCAGCATTTATATGTCATTTACAGAACAAATCTGGACGTTCAATGAGACGTTCAAAATGGGTCCAAACATTCAGACGTCGTTAGTAGACTTTTTTTAGATATTAATCTGACCTCCATACGACGTCTGAAAAAGACGCAATAAAAACTTTCATTCTGCAACTTCAGGAGTCTTGATTTGGACGTCAAAAATTACATTAAATATATGTTATTTCAACGTCACATTGCGCAGTGGGCAGAGGGCAATTGAGTGTTTTTCCAGAAAAGAGCAAACAGCAATCAATCAATACTGATTGTTTAAAAATGACAACAACATTTTTTGGTATATACACCCAGGATATGAAGTTGAAAAAGTAGAATAATATCGCATATTTTTTGTAAAACACACATTTAAGCATCTTTTCAAATCTAGAAATCAAGTTGTTAAAGAGACGCACTGCGAAAAAATGAAATCTTATCAAGCGTTTTTGTCTTATTTTAAGTAGAAATTGTCTAAATATACTTGATTTGAGCCACATCAACAGGTCAGTCAAGAAAAATGTCTTATTTCAAGTTATTAAGGACAAAAATGAGGTCTGAAATGCCTGAAACAAGTATACAAAACTTGCCAATGGAACGAGAAAAATTGCCCAAAATTTTATTTGAAACTAGAATAATGTCTTCGTACAAGTAACTTTTCTCTTTTCGGGTGAATGTGGCTCAGATTAAGTCTAAAAAGATGATTTCTACTGAAAATAAGACAAAAACACGTAATAAGATTCAGTTTTTGCTGGTGAACAAAGTGTGAACCTTTTTTGTACAAACTCACCAGAGGTGTATCTTGCTTCTCCTGCATGGCTGCATGAACTCTCCTCTCCTCTCCACACCTGTGAGCGCTCACGGATCTCCCTCCACCTGCTCCACCTGCTCCACCAGGAAGTGGCAGGCGAGGTGGGGCTCTCCCAGGTGCTGCTGCTGCTGCACACCTCCACTTTGCATGTTGGTCGGCGGCTGCACTCCTCTCCCATCAGCGCTTTACGACACACTTATTCAAAACAGCTCGACTCATTTTTCCACAAGCAGCTAAAGACTCAAACTTAGCACAAAGTTTATTTCAGCACACAGGAAGACGGATATTCATGAAAGTGTAATTCTTCCTCCGAGCTCCAGCATCGGCTCCTTTAATGTGACAGCTTTTCACTCTTTACTACAAGGTGAAAAGAGGCAGATGTGCCATAAATATCCAAATCATTGCCCGTTGAATTACAGATTATTATTGTGCCTGCTCATAAAGTGTTGGTTTAAGTGTGTCCTTGTAATAGTTATGCTTGGGTTTTCTACTCAGCCGTCTTTATTGCATCAAGAAAATACAGATTATGAGGGCTGTAGCTAGGGGGAGACGTTAAAAACAAAGGAATAAAGAAGGGACTGCAAACAGAGTCATGCTGCATTAATGAGGAAGACGTTTTAAACCTTTCAGTAGCGTGTAGAGACGTGTGCACGGCGCTGCATCACGCTTCCTCCTCTGGAAGGGCACCCAAGATGGTGCTTCATCACAATTTGCTGTCACCAGAGAGCACTTCATCATGTTTTATCTGCCATGAGGAAAGATCCAAATGGGGATGGATACTTTCAGCTGAATTCTCACCTTTTTTTGCATTTCTCACATAAAAGCCCCGTGGAGATGTGAATCCAGTGGAGAGGAGCGAAGGGGGCTTGAAGGTCAGTGAATTGATCTGGTGATGAAAGCAAACGACCACAAAGGCGCCATCACACAAAGGCCCATAACCTCCCGACTCGTCCTGTGGAGCTGCTCAGTGATCAGCAAATCACACACAGTCAAATCCTTTTTTTTCTTCCAATGAAAGTCTTTGACTGACTGAGAGAAATGTACGTCTCATTTGTTGGTCATGGACATCAAACTTTTTGTGTCTTCAGTGATATTTTTACTACTTTTTCTCCTGTGTTTGTCTGGAGATCCTACATGTAACCATGGCTGCATTGTTTACATGTGAAATCAGCTGTTAGCAGCCTGTAGCATGTCAATGCTAACTGGTGCTAGGCCAGATGTTTCCCACAAGGTGAGGAGAAGGAGGTGAGAACGACGTGCTGGTTCTCAGGTGCGAGCTAAGAAGTGACGACATGGACCTGTCCTTCCATCCATCGTTATTGGGAACGTAAGATCTATCTCCAATAAGATGGACAAGCTAGCTGTGCTAACCCAGCAACAGAGGGAATACCAGAAGACAGAGTAGCACCATGCTATTCACAGACATGGCTAACAGAGCTAACAGCAGACACCAAGGCCACATGTGAAGAGCTTCACCTGCTGTGAGCAGACAGGATCCAGGAGACAGAGACTGGACAGACTGCTGAAGAAGCTCAGTCCTGGACCCTGTGGAGGTGGAGGCTGGCTGACTGGACAATGATGGACAAGATGTCAGCATCTATTTTCTTATGGAGCTTTTGGCACTGTCTATACACTTTCTTACTTTTGTTTTCTTGATTGCTGCTGTGACTTCAATTTCAATGTACTTGTTACGATGACAATAAAGTTCTATTTTATTCTAGCACATTTCCAATTTAGTTAGCAACAAGCTAGCGTCAAGTGCTCTATAGCTTTTTGGTAGATGAAGAGCTATATAACATGATGAATGCATGAAAAAGGAATCTCTTGAAAGCAGTGGCGGCTGCTGGTCAGTCAAGGAGGGGAAGCTCATTTTTTTCTGGCCTACATCATAAATTTGTTTATTTATTTAAAGGTAAATTCTACCCTCCGTGTCAGCTTGTTAGCAGCTGGAGCTGCTACATGAGACTACGACAGGCTGTAAGAGTGAGTGACAGGGGGAGAAGCTCCACAGCTGGAGCTGTAGCTGCTTATTGGTGAAAAGAGAGAGAATCTTTAAACACAACGCTCGTCATTTTTAAGAAAAGAAAACTCACTGGGGATCGATGAAGCCTCCAGATCAGTCCAGAACAACTCAGACGATGCTCTGGTGGAGGGTGATACTTCAAGATCGCTGACTGGCTCATTTCACTGTCAATCAAAAAGGGATTCGGCCTCAGACAGATCATCCAATCATCATGCAGAAGCCCAGCGTCCAGGCCAGCCCACTGCCTCATAGACCCCCAGAGACGCTGAGCGTCCGATGGGCGGGACAAAGCCCAGCGTTTATCCAATGACCAGTTTCCACAGTGGAACAACCCACTCTAGGCTTCCCCACTGAAGTCAGAAGACGCTCAGCGTCCGACTTTGTTAAAGCGCTGAGACGCTGTTGGGATGAATGAGAAGGAGGTGGAGCCAGTTACCTGTGATAGGAGCTGATTCTGAACTAAAGATGAAGGAATTCTAGCTCAGATTTTATCAATGAAATGTTCACACATCAGTACATATCAACACTTTTTCTGTATATTATTGTCAGACACTTTAGGTAACTCCAGCAAACACTGTATTTTATTTAATCTCTGCCAACATAACACCATCTACTCTTACTTCTACTTCTTCTTTCAGTAACAGGTAATGCCGAAGCCACCTCAGGGTAATGTGGAGCAATCTGTCCATGTACTGTAATACAATTTTAAATAAATCAAAAACACGCACTTTCAACTTCATTTCCCAAAACAACTGACGGAAAGAGAACCATAATAGAAGGAGGTGACTGTAAATCCCTGGCAACAACAAGCTTTGTTTTCTTAATTTGCTTTTCTTTCGTCTTTTTGCATGTGCTTTCTGAAGTTGCAGCGCCGTGAGCTTTCAGGGCCACCGTACACTTCTCATGTGCAGTTCATCAAATTGGTTTAATTAAACAAAAGTAATAAAACAATTTACATATAGCAGATGAATTAATTCAGGAGTTTAAAAAAAACGGCACATTTCTACAACCCTAACCTTCAGGGAAAACTCTGGAAATAAAGCAATTAAAAGTATGACAGCACTTTTTAATTACTGCAGTCTTGACCTATATGTAACTTAAACTTAATGACAGATCCTCATTTGAACTACTTCTCATTTTGGAGCCTACACTTTCTTTCAATCAGCTTCTTGGCAGGGAGATGCTGGTCTCGAGGGCCTGCAGGCAGAGACGCTTGTAGTTGCAGCAAAAACACAAATCCCTGGAGGCAAACCAAAAAAAAAAAAAAGAGTCAACAGAGATGTAGTGACAGCAGCGCGGTGAGTTTGAGTTTATCTTCTGCTCACAGTTTGCAAATATGTAAATAGACAACATGCATGGATAAAGCGTGGGATGAGCTCGCGCTGCGTGGTCTGGTCTCTGTAGTTCGTTGGCCTGAAAATCAAACCGGCTCCACGCAGACAGCAGCTTTATTAAGACTCTTTTTAAGAGATGATTATGACACAATGGGAGGGGAAAGATGCTATTAAGTTAAGTGCTGCGACCCTCTGTAATTATTAAGTGCAATAATTATTTTTCTTTAACAGTGCAATTATGACTTCACTTCATCTCAGCCCTTAACGCCCAGCACTCCTCACCCACTTTATTACTTCTGGTTTCTTGACTGTTTTATTGGTTCAGTGTTTATTTTTCAGAGGATACACTCAGTGTTGTTTTACTTTATATATTCTCAGCGGTGTGTTTTTGACGTCTGGGAAAAACAAAGGATTATTTTACAATGCTTAACAACTTTATTAGACCACATGTCATAAAGATATAAACACAATCCAGCATCACAAAGTGCTTAAGCTAGGACTCAGTCTTTCTCAGTGAGCTCCATAAGCTTCATTTTGAACAGTTGTGAGGAGTGCTTAAATTTGAGGCTGTACGCTGGAAGCCAGAAATTAATCTTAATCAATCATAAGTGTCTCCCTCCTAGATCGTAATCCTCCCTTTAAATTGAGATTATTAGCACCAATATAGGTTATTCCTAAATGCTACTTCTTAGCTTCCCGATCAAGTTGAGCAGGACCAGACTGATGTACAGCACGTCAAAGTCTCTGTGACAACACCACGCCAGCTGATGAAGTTTAGTAGAGAGAAGAGAGATCTGTGTTTTTCTCCGCTGAAAATGATTTCTGTGATTGATTTTGTAGTGATGGTGGACACTGGAGCCTAACTGTCAGACAGAAAAAAGGACAGAAGAGCTGAAGAAAGAGAAACAGGAGAGAGATAGAGCACAAGCTAAAGGCTAAGACACACGTTAGAGGCTAAAACACAAGTTTAAGGCTAAATCACAGGCTAAAGGCCAAAACAAGGGCTAAAATCCACTGGATGATCTCTAGTCTCCAACAGGAGCTAAAGGCTAACATACAAGCTTAAGACTAAAAAAATGTGCTAAAGGCAAAAACAAGTGCAAGCCAAATACAGAAAGAACAAGGACTGAAGGCCAAAGACTCAAATGAAGGTTTGAGGTTAAAACATGAGCTAAAGGCTAAAACAAGGGCTAAAGGCTATAGCACAAGCATAAGGCTAAAACACAACCTAAGGAATAAAACCAGGGCTAAAGCTACAGACTTAAAAAAAGGGCTAAGGGCTTAAACACACAAGCTAAAGGCTTAAACAGGGGCTAGAGGCTAATTTTCAGGCTTAAGGCTAAAACACAGCTAAAGACAACAAAATGAGCTAAAGCGTAAAACACACAAGCCAAATGCTACAACTTGAGTCTGAGGCTAAAACATATGAGCTAAAGGCTACAACATGAGCTAAAGGCTAAAACACATAAGCTAAAAACTACAAAATTAGCTAAGGTCTAAAACACACAAGCTAAATGCTACAACTTGAGTCTGAGGCTAAAACATGAGCCAAAGACCTAAACACAAGATAAAAGCTAAAACACAACAGCTAAAGGCTAAAACCAGGGCTAAATGCTGCATCATGAGCTTGAGACTAAAAATAAACTACAGACTAAAACAAGGGCTAAGGGCTTGAACACACAGCCAAAAGGCTCAAACAAGGGCTAGTGGCCAATTCACGGGCTTAAACATGAGCTAATTCACAGGCTTAGGGCTAAAACACATGAGCTAAAGGCTAAAACACAAGCTTAAGACCTAAACACTAGCTGAGGCTAAAACACGAGCTAAAGGCCACAACACGAGCTACAGGCTAAAACAGGGGCTGAAGGCTATAACACTAGCTAAAAGCTAAAACACAAGCAAAAGGATAAAACTAGGGCTATAGGCTACAACATGAGCTTAAGGCTAAAACATGAGCTACAGACTAAAACAAGGGTTAAAGGCTCAAACACACAAGTGCCTAAGGCTAAAACAAGGGCTAGAGGCTAATTCCCAGGCTTTTGGCTAAAACAAGGGCTTCAGACTACAAAATAAGCTAAAGTCTAAAACACACAAGCTAAAGGCTACAACCTAAGCCTGAGGCTAACACACATTAGCTTAAGGCTAAAACACAAGCTATAGGCCCAAAAACGAGCTTAAGGCTAAAACACACCAGCTAAAGGCTACATCATGAGGTTGAGGCTATAACATGAGCTAAAGACAAAAACAGGGGCTTAAGTCTAAAATACACAAGTCAAAGGCTAAACCATGAGCTCAAGGCTAATTCACAGGCTTCAGGCTAAAACAAAGCTTAAGACTACAAAATGAGCTTAATTCTAAAAGACACAAGCTTAAGGCTACAACTTTAGCTGGAGGCTTAAACACACGAGCTAAAAGCTAAAACACAAGCTTAAGGTTAAAACACACCAGCTAAAGGCTAAAACAAGGGCTAATGGCTATAACACAAGCTAAAAGATAAAACACAAGCAAAAGGATAAAACCCGGGCTAAAGTCTACAACATGAGCATGAGGCTAAAACATGAGCTAAAGACTAAAACACATGAGCTAAAGACTAGAACGCATGAGCAAAAGGCTAAAACCGTTAGCTAAAGGCTAAAACACAAGTTAAAATAAGAGCTAAAATAAGTGCTAAAGGCTTAAACACACAAGATAAAGGCTAAAACAAGGGCTAATGGCTAATTCAAAGGCTTAAGGCTAAAACAACTGGTAGCACACAAGGTAAAGGCTACAACCTGAGCTAAAGGCTAAAAGGGCTAAACTGTTTGTGCTAATGTTGACTCCAACCCACAGTCAGCAGTTATTCTGCAGTGGTCTGTTCAAACTTGAGAGTCTATCAATAAAATGAAGAGTGAGGTTACATTAGCTCTGATTGGTGAGGTTGGAGTTGGTAGATGAGCTCTGGTAGGACAGAACCAGGGAGCTGAATATAGCTGGCTACTAAACTATGGTCAACCTGACAAAGTTTGCTTATTGTCACTATTCAAACCATATTTCCTTCTAACTGATAATAAAGTCCCTTACAGACTCCTTTCTGCAGCCCGAGCTCTGATCCAGACTCAGGCCCTTCACTGTGTGTCATCTCCCTCCTCTCTTAATCCTCCATCTCTTCACATTTCTCACTTTGCTCTCAGAGAAAATCAGACAAGAGAAAAAAAACGATTAAGCTGAAAAGCAGGAAGAAATCTGAAGAGCAACACCTTCAAAAGTGCGATGTAAATGCGGAAGCAGATTGCTCTCAGACAACCAAAGTCTCCATAGAAACTAGACAGCAGAGGATGTTTTTCCAACAGTGTCTGGACACCGTGTCACTGTGTCTCTGCAGCTAGAAGCCCACGCATTTCTTTCTTTCTGACCTTTTTTTACAATAATGTTTGAGCAAGAAAGAAACTGCATGGTGAAAGTGGGAGCAAACAGCATCCATTTGGAGTTAATGGTGTTTTGAGGTCGAATAATGACCCCAGGAGGAGGGAGGATCCACATTTGCGTAAAGGCACGTTCTGTGTCAAAAAACTCGGGCCGTGAACGCATCAGTTTTTTTTTTGTTGTTGTTGTTTGACAAAGAGCTCAAACACAATGTGTCCCCAAAGGAACCAGAGTCTTTCATCCTCAGCAGTCTTCAAGGCACAATGACTGCATTTAGTGCATTACGCCCCCTCCTGAGCGCCTCCAATTCACAGATCTGCAGCCAATCAGCAGCCGCTCCTCATTGTGTACAAACAGAGCAGCGTGCGCGCTGCAGCCTTTAAAAATCCCCCTGAAGCTTCCTGCAGACCAGAGCCCACACTACAGGGAGAGAGCAAAGACTTCCCTCTCCAAAACTCCACAACTTTCTCCAAGATGAATCCCATCCAGCGCAGAGAGTCCGTCTGCAGGAACCTGTTTGGCTCAGTGGACCACGAGCAGCTGCGCAGGGACTTAACGCAGAGACTGAGGGAGATCACGGAGCAGGACAGCCGCCGCTGGAACTTCAACTTCCAGACTGACACGCCGATGTGTGGCAGGTTTCAGTGGGAGGAAATCCCCTCAGACTGCGCCGCGGCTGTCTACCAGGAGCCTGCACAGCTGAAGGAGAAAGCTGCCTGCTCCCTGAACGCAGAGGAGGATGACAGGTTGAGCGAGGGGAGCGCAGAGACGGATCAGGAGAACTGCTCCAGCATCTCCAACATGCGCAAGCGTCCCGCAGAGGTGACGCCGGTGCGGAGGAAGAGGACGCACGCAAAGTCGGCGGTGAAACCCAGAAACAACACAAAAATCACAGGTAAAGAAGAACTCCAGCAGCTCAGACTGTGTCTGTTTGCTTCTTTAATGAGTTATCACACACAAACAGTGAGCTAACCTCTGCGCTCTTCTTGCTTTTTGCAGATTTCTTCTCCAAAAGAAGGAGGTCCACAGAAACAAAGAGCGTCCTGACTCCTTTCCTCACAACTTCCAGTGAAGCAGCTGTGTGCAAAACAATCAGATGAGCCAGCTCAGGAAAAACGGACTATTAATGTTTCTGCACACTTTGAAGGGACTGAGCCAAAGACTTCTACCTGCACCAAAGATTTTATTTCATTTTATCCTATTTTATTTTATTTTGTTGCCATTTTAAAAACCACTCAGCGATATTTATTTTATTTAAGACGTTTTATTTAATTTTTCTGCAGTTGTTTGTGCATTTTTTCCTTTTATGTTGTCAGTGTTTTTATTTTTGTTTCTATCTTTTTTGTATTTCTTATGGAGCTTCTTCTGAAAAGCACTATGTTATGTTTACAAGATGCAGACCCAGCAGCTTGTGGATGTACTAAAATGAGCCAATAAACCTATTTTTGTTTGCTAACTGTGGTGCCTGTTGAGTTTTTTATTTCATTTTCCGCAAAAAATAAATAAATAAATAAATAAATAAATAAATAAATAAATTAATTAATTAATTAATTAATAAATTAAAAAATAAAATAAAATAAATAAATGAAGAAATAAATAAATTGATTAATAAATTAATTAATAAATTAATAAAAAATAAAATAAAAAAATAAATAAAAAAGGAAAAATAATCAAAATTAATTTCCTGATATGGAGATAAATTTGGACTAATCAGATTAATTTTCCTTTAGCATTCCCAGAATCTTCACTTGTGTTTCCTGCTTTAATCAAAAACCATAAATCGCTCAGAAAACTTTCATCTCTTCTCCATCTGCCGCCTCACAAACTCAAACTTGGCCCTGCAGCTGACTGGATCAGCAGGCTTTTCTGGATGCAAACACTGAGACACAAACAAATTCTGTTTATGTACAACGACGCGTCACTCCTGCAGTTTGCCTGCAGCAAAAAACCCGTGCAGTCAACACAGACTGAAAGACTCTAATCCCACTCTGGCAGCCTCGGCTGAACCCTGTGACAGTTACTTCTAAAAATGTTGGTTTTACATTCTGCATTCTCGCTGCGGTTTGAAGAATTACAAGAAACAAAGCTCCAACCTTCATTTCACGAAGGACGAAACCGACTGGCGTAAAAACAGACCCTGAGTGGTATGATTGTGGACATGTTCTGAGCAGGATATCAAATAGTACTGTTCCAGTTTTACTGCAGCTTTGTGGGAAAACTAATCTTTCCTTTTATGCCGACTTTGTGCTGGTCACAGACAAGTAAACTAATTAAAAATGTTCCCTCATAAGAAGCAGAAAAATGATTCGTAACTGGCAAACAGAAAAGATAAATGTTTCAGTGTAATTGCATTTTCTGTGTTGCTTTATAAGATGTTGGGTAATCATAAGCGCGGCACTCTCAGGCTTAAAATTACTCTCCTTATTATGAACTGCCAAATTAGCCCATTAGAGAGGCCAAATCCCTCTGAAAGCGTGTTCACCCCCGCCGAGCAGAGTGTGAGCTCCAAAGGATTTCTCCTGACCATCTGGACGCAGAGCAGGACAATGGCCACGACGCAGAGTGTGCCATTTACTTCACCTGCAAATCAGGCTTTTGGAGATCCACGACCCCCCAGGTCCTTCCTCGACTCCTCTCCTTTCACTGCATCTCTTTCAGAGTCAAAGGAAGCTTTTATAACTGACATGTGCCCAGCTAATCCAACCAGTGTTTATTCTCCCTTTGGCCAGAGCGTTCAAACACGGAGAGAAAAAGCTCACGTTGTATTTACATTTTTAAACATCTCATTATTTCCAAGGACGACAAATGTTAAGTGTGTTATTCTCACATGAGGAACAGATGATGTTCTATTGTGCTCTAATGGGTTTTTGTCTGAATTAACAGTCAAACAATCAATAATCAAACAATCCCTCAGGTCCAGGCGGTCCCACGAGTCCCCAATTAACACACCCCCAAGCAAATGAAGCAACTTTCATGATGTGCAGTACAAGCTGATCAGAACATCATCAGGAGGAGAACGCTGCCGCAGCACTGCTGTGTCTGAAAGTGAAGCTACTGATGCTTTGTGAGCCAATAATGTACGTTTACGCTCTCAGAGGAGCACAGGCTTTGAGTTAATGAGGTGAATTTATAAATCGTAAGGTCAAATAGGGTCTAAACGTACTCAGCGTAACTCAAACTTTGTTATAGAGAAGGTTTAAAACAATTGAAGTTGACCAAAGTGCTGTACAGATTAAAAGCAGCACGAATAACAAGTTACAAAACAGAAACCAGAGCAAATAGAAAAGTTTTTCACCCAAAATGCAAAAACGCTGGGGGACTGTAAGTGCTGTAGTAAACATGCCAGGCCTGTAGACGGCGCTATAACTGTCTTGTGTCACCAAGCGGCTTTTGGTAGTTGGGCCATAGACTGTATAAAACAAGGACGTAGTCTCCCCGACGTCACCCGTCTGTTTCTGAAACAGATTTTGAAGCAGATTGGCTACCGAGGCCATATTGGAAGAGGCAAGGGTTTTCGAGGACAGCTGAAGGGTAATTGGTCGAGCTTGCGATCTCAATATCTTCTGAACGGCCGAGTCAGAAAATAATTCACCCCCAGTGTGTGGAGATAGTAAAATTAGCAACTCAGACAGGAGATGTATCTTTTTTAATTTCTGCTCTGAAAACAGCTTTTTTTTGGCTTGGTGTGTCTGTGACTTCCGGTACTTCTGGAGTCAGCCTCAAGTGAACACTGGAGAAACAGCAGATTTTAGCACTTCAGCATTGTCTTATATTCTAACCCCCATTTCCCACATAAAGCGCTGACATCGTGCCTTGCAGAGCCACACACAACGCCATACTTAGAAACCACTCTAGTCAATCATTGCATTAGCATGCGCCGCGATCACCAACGGCTGAGCGTGGCTGTTTCGCTGTGAGTCTATTTTGGTCGGAGTGCGCTGCAGAAAAGTATCAATCTCTGCAAAGCAGATCGTTCCAAACAGGAAATCAGACACAAAAACGATTAGAGTATCCGATCGTTTCAAAATAAAGCTCCATATTCTGGCTCCAGATCGTAAATCTCATCCTTGTTTACTAAAACTTCGTCACTGACACATGGCCAGAAGTCATCAGCACGTCAGATACAGAGGAAAACCGAGCTTTTGGGCAAGGAGAGTTAATCTCTGGGGTGAAAAATGTCATCATTTTAGACGACACAACACATTCTTCATTCCTATAAGGACACCAACAGAAAGGAGAAGGCATGGACTGAAGGAGCTGAAGTTTTGGGAGGACCTGATGAGCTTAACAAGCTTATTACTTACCATGAAAGTTCGTTGTCATGGGTGGATTCCTGCAGAAACATATGGTCCTCCTGTGATCTTGGGGATCCAGCTGTTTTGGGCGCTCCACACCGCAAAAACTGAAATCTTATCAAGTGTTTTTGTCTTATTTTCAGAAGAAAATTCCTTTTTAGACTCAATATGAGCCAAAATCACATGACCAATCCAGAAAAATGTCTTGTTTTTAGTTATTTAAGGACAAAAATGAGGTTTGAATTGCTCGTAACCAGTAAAAACAATCTGCCAATGAAACAAGAGAAAAGTTACTTGTATTGAGACATTGTTCTAGTCTCTTTTTTCTTGTTCCATTGGCAGATTTTTTTACTGGTTACAAGCGATTCAAACCTCATTTTTGTACTCGGATAACTTGAAACAAGACCTTTTTCTGGATTGATAAGTTGAATGTGGCTCATATCGAGTATGATAAGACAATTTCTACTTAAAAAAAGACAAAAACACTTGATAAGATTTCATTTTTTTGCAGTGCAGAGACTCATCCAGTGTGAATTGGCGCGTCCGAAAACCGCAGTACGGCGCTCACGCTTTATGTGTGAACTGAAGGTTAGACTGAAGGTTGCCGCCTGTGCAGAAGTGCAGCAACAAATGCACACTTTGCTGAAAGACAGTCAGCAGATTCAAAAGTTTGTGTTTTAGGTCAGTTTTCATGTAAACAAGCAGCCGAAATGCAACAATACTTTTGCGTTTCACCCCAAAACCACTGTGTTAATGACCTTTTAGCTTTGTACATGGTTTTTGGGGGTGATCAGAAGCAGCTGACCGGTCGATCTCAGTGTCCTGGCAGGGATATGGGGACAAAACTTTATATAACATGATGGCACAGCAAATCGTCTGTCAGCTGTGTGTGAATCAGGGGGAAGACACAGTCTGGTCTTTAAAATCCTCTTCGTCAAACAGCTGCTGGGTCCACCAATCCAAAAACTCAAAGGTCTCGTAGGGGGGCGGCAGAAGCTGTTCAGCTTGCAGGGACCCAGCTCGAGAGCAGAAGAGCTGCTGGTTCAAGTGCAGCACACACTTAAGTGCAGCAGTTGGAAGTGTTTCCTTCCTGGGCTCTGCTCCGGCATGGAGGAGCTGCACCAAACTGCTCCGGGCACCTGAATGTGTACAGGGAGTTTCTCACCTGTGGTGCGTTTTCATGGGATCTGGTCTTTCTGGCCTACTTGTTCTGAGGCAGAGTGAATAAATTATATATACCCTCGAGGGCTGATAAAGTACAGTTTCTCCTTCAGCGCAGGAAAAGGGTAAAACATGTGACTCAGTTTTCCCAGATCACAACGTGACATCATGTCGTACTCATGTGTTTTTTTTTTTTGTCTGTAACCCAAATATATAATATATACACAGTGTGAGCGGCCGTCGGCAGTTCTGATGCTTTTCCTGCCAATAAATGAAACTGTTTGTATATCTATTTTTCTGTGTGTATAAACTGATGATTTTTTGTATGTTTTTAGTTTCACGGTGTAAAATAAAGAAAATTTAGCGCCAGTCGAACTCTGGCGCTGTGTCACTGATGCCGAGGTCAGCTACACATGGTTTACCTTTTACATAGAGCTGTAAAGAAACAAAGGAGTTTTGACCAAAGTAGAATACAAAAAAAAATCCCCAAAAAGAGAAAAAAATTAAAGACTATGGAATAAAAAAAATCCCCAAAAAGAGAAAAAAAATAAAGACTATAGAATCAAAAAAAGAAAAAAAAGAGAAAAAAATTATGGACTATAGAAAAAAAAATCCCCAAAAAGAGAAAAAATTTAAAGACTATTGAAAAAAAAAATCCCCAAAAAGAGAAAAAATTTAAAGACTATTGAAAAAAAAAAATCCCCCAAAAAGAGAAAAAAAATTAAGACTATAGAATTAAAAAAAAATCCCCCAAAAGATAAAAAAAATTTAAGACTATAGAATTTTAAAAAAATTCCCCCCAAAAAGAAAAAAAAATAAAAACTACAGAATAAAAAAAATCCCCAAAAAGAGAAAAATTAAGGACTAAAGAAAAAAAAATCAAAAAGAAGAAAAAAAAAAGAAAAATAAAAAAAACCTGCCGGTTCACATGTGCACATTTCTCCCTGATTATACCCAATGTTTTTTAAAAGCTAATTAAAGTTTGATTTTCATTTTAATTAACAAAGTTAAGCTGAAAAATAAAACCTGATCCAATTAGATTAATCAGACATCTAAACACACATTATTTAAAAAAAATCACTAAAAATTAAAATGAGTAATCACACTGTGGATTTGTTTTGTTTGTCTTCTTTCTGTAAGAAAAGTAATAATGAAAAGTTCAAAGGCTGGCCACCTTTTTTTTGTATTATGCTTATTTAATTTTTTGGGAGAGAAGGAGCAGATATAATAAGATGTTTTCTTTTTTCTGCTTTGATGCATTTGTTTGAGATTTTTTTTTATTACAATTTTTTCCATTTAATGTATATTTTAATGAAAGTATGAATCAAAATTAAGACAAACTAAATCCCATTATCATAATCACAGCAGTTCAACAGCTGCCTGGTGTAAACTGGCTTCTATTGGAATCAGACTTTTAAGAAAGAAACATTTAGAGTTGTACATTCTCTGTTCAGAACAAAAAAATAAAAAAATATCAGAAAAAAAAAAAATATAAAAGAGGAGGGAAAAACTGAATGACTTGTTGTGGATGGGGGAAGGGGTCATGAGGAAAAGCCTGATCAGACGTCAACAAACACCTGCCACGCCCCCTGACTTTGGCTGCGTATAAACTTTCTATCACAGCACCTGACACACAAAGCCAATTAGCTTTCTCTTATTTTATACAACTTGTTTTACTGTATCACTGGACTCTTTATGACTGTTATTCTCATTACTGCCTTCCTCTCCAATACCCAAACAACCACTACCTAAACCTGCACCACCCCCTGTAATGACCCCCTTCCTCCACCCGCCCCCTGCCAGCACAAAGGCCATTCGCCCTCAGCACACTTTAAGAGGGTGGGGCTCTTTGTTGTGGAAACCAGAGGCAGATGGTCACTTGGGCCTTTCTCCACAGGAGCACTTGTGTGAAGGAATGCCTGGACAGCCCATTGATGGCCAGCAGGAGAAAGGTCACCATCTGCTCCTCAAAGGTCACACAGTGTTTAGCCGCGCTTGTGGCTATTTCCATAAGTCAGTGGTGACATGGCACACCCCCCATCCAAAGAGTTATTTAGGAAACAATCCTTTGATGGATCTGTAAAACCTGAAAGGGATTCAATCATTTGCTTGATAGTGGAAAGAAAAACTGAAAAAAAAAAAAAAAATTAAGAGTACAAATAAAACTTTTTGCTCATTTTTAAACTTCGCCGGCAAACACTCAGCTCACAACTTCCCCCTCAGGCTCCAGACACAATTCACAGATACTTAGAAACAATTACCAAAAACTTTTATTACTGGAAAAATCTTCTAAACATTAACAAAAAAGTGAAATCGAGTAAAAACAGTGAACATATTATTTGATTCAACTTTTCAAGTGAAGTATGGAAATGCTTGTCCTTTCACAGTTTTCAATCAGGGGCAAATGACTTAACATTGATGGTGTAAGATTTCAAGTACGTTACTCAAAAGGCACTTACCGTGATGAAACTCGTGAGGTTATAATATCAGAGCAGAAACATCAGTGAATGTGTTTCAAATGAAATGAAATGAAATGAATACTTGTGATGAATGCTGTGGAGCTGGTGAAGCATTCAGCATTGATCTAGCTGTATTAGTAATACTACATAAGGCAACTTAGAGTGAAATCTCAACACTGGCTCTACAACACTCCATGGTGAGATATTTCAAATCATATCCCAGGACACATTAATCTAATGTTTAAAGACACTTTCTACCAACAGACTTTGTTTTTTTGCTCGTTTAAACCTCATTAAAAAAAAAAGTGTTGTAAATGCGCTGAGTCTGTGGCTCTCAGCGCTGCAACTAAAGAAAAAACATGCAAAAGGACACTTAAGGAGGACACTTTAAAGTGATGCACATGTCCGGACACGCTTGTTTTTGACCCAGATTTTCAGTCACAGCTCTTTTATGGTTCTCTTTCCATCAGGTGTGTTGGAAAAAGAGATAAAACATGTGTTTTTGATTTATTTAACATTGTTAGAGCACGGGTTTGCAACCTTTGCTTTCATATGAGCCTTTAAACCTCAGCTCACCTGAATTAAAGTTTATCAGGAGTCTACTTAATTGTCATATTAAAGGCAAAAAAAGTGTGGAAAACTGTAAACATAGAAAAAAAAATCTAGTGAATAATTATTTAAAAATATGTTTTTGTGTTTATAAATTTGTACATGTGATTTCTTAGTTTAAAAAAATACTAAAAAAAATTGTAATAAATTTCATGAATTTGCAAAATTAAAGACATTTTAAAAAAGTTTAAAATTAAAAAAAAAAACTTCCAAATTTGCAAAATTAAAAAGGGAAATTTAAAGAATATGCAAAAATATAGATAAAATTCTAAAATTTGCCAAATTTATAAATTTGCAAAATTGTTGCTTCAACAGTTTTGCTACATCTGAAAAAATTCAAAAATTTGCACCATTTTTTTCCAAAAAGGAATTATTTTTTCTAATTTACAAAAAATGTCAAAAAATTGAAATTTAAAATAATTAAAGAATGCTAAATTGCAAGATGTGATAAATATTTAGTTCAACAAAATTTTTACCTGTGATTCTTTTTAGTGTCAATGTAATTACTGAACACACTGATTAAGAAAAAAAAATTATGTTATATTTAATTTTAATATATGAGGAATCACTGCAACAAAGTCAAAGAGCTGCATGAGGCTCCAGAGCCGCAGGTTGAAGACCCTTCTATTATAGTGTATGAAATAGAGCGTGTTGTCAAAATGATGAAGCTGTTTTCTTAATTTGCTTGTGTTTTGTCTTTTTGCATGTGTTTTCTTAAGTTGCAATGCTGTGAAATTCCCCTGGAGTCAAAGCTTAGGAAGAAACTAAGCATCAGGGATAGACCGCTTATCGGCATTTTGAGGCATGTCAGTGTAGCCTTTTTTAAAATCCGACAGCTGATAAAAAAAATCAATTCGAAACTTGGTTATTTTGTCTCTGATGCAGCCACGCCTCTCTGTCTCCAGCGTTGTCCCACCCACAGCACCACCTGAATGGTTACTAACAGAGCCATGGCTCGGATAACAACCAATCAGCAGTGAAAGCTGTGCATGCACAGTCCCAGTTTTTTTAAACTTTCATTAAACTTAACATAACACATTCCTGAGCCTGGGAGCTGAATGAACATAAGCTTAAAGGCATTTTAACAAAGTTACATGTTGGACTTTGTATTATTCAAAATCTTCACTTCAACTACACCCTAAAAAAAATGTGTATCTCTACTCAGCATTGTCAAAACTTGATTAAGTCACTGTATCAGATTTGTTTAAAGTGTAACAGTAATACATCAGTCATTTAAAAGTATCTCATTTAACATAAAAATGGCACAAAAAGGTTTAAAATACAAACAAGTTAATAAGCTCTTGGATCTTGTGGTGGCTAGTTTTAGCCACAAAGATACAAGTATGTTAGCTTCTAATGTTTAAGGTATAAATGTAGTTAGAACTCAGCAATGATCAGGAAAGTTGGGAGATATTGTAGCATCTTTAACCTGCTGTTGTGTGTGGGAATATAGTATTTAACTGACTGTATGCTGCTGTCAGGGTCAGCTCTTATGAAACAGATCTGAATCTTAATGAGGTTTTTTACCTGGTTGAATAATTGATTCCACATAAGTTCTTTTTATCCTTGAAGCAGTGCAAAAATAGATGATAGTTAAAGCTTGGAGATTAGTAAAAGAGTTTAAATGTTCTTATAATGGGCTGAATCTCTTGTTAGTATTTATCTTGTTAGATGAATAAGAATATACCTCAAAAGGAACAATTATCAAGATGTTTAAAAACTCATGGACTCATGTAGATTATATTTGATTAAAGGATATGTGATGTTTGGATTTACACAGTGTTAATAGGTCATCTAATTGCCAAAATTGGATACGACCTTAGACAAAAACACCATGACCTGAGTCTAACTTTAGATCCAGGTAGGCTACGTTGAGCATTGCACCACTAAGCTAAGTTTTCCTGGACAAGCTCAGATTAGCCTTTTATAAAAATTGTTCTTGATTTAATTTCTTAGTTAGCTCAGAAATAATGGATAAGTTGTGGCTTTTACAGCCCTGTTTACTCGACAACGTTTCACCTGAAAACAACAAAAATCTGTGTTGAACCAGAAACGCTGAGGGACTGAAAATGTAGTTTACATTCCAGGCCTGTAGTTGGCGATATAACTGTAGAGACACATCGCTCCACAGACCAGAGGAAGTTTAGCCAGCAGCTAATAAACAAAACAGGATAAGTGCAGAAGTGGTGTTTTTTAAAAGTTTCTGTTTCAGGTTGGCTGAAATGTTGTTTCTGTAAAAACTAGAGGCCAAAACACAACAATAGTTTTACATTTCAGGGACGTAAACAGGGCTTTATGGCTGAAATACACCAGATACGTCTGCAGTGCGTCTCTGCTTCACCATGGCAACGGATCAGGTTAACAGTTGGGTTTTCACCAAGCAGTCCGGTTCAGTTCAGAACGGTTTGGTATGGTTAAGCCTGATCCCATTTCCACAACAAACTGTGCCCCCTTGTGGTAGGCATTATGTAAGCTGGATGCTAAAAGCTGCATCTGTTAAAAAATAACATGACGCCGTAGCAGCACGACACAGTTTACCCCGCAAATAAATCCAACGAAGAAGAAAAACGCAACACGGTGAACAAAGAGCAACGATGGAAGACATGCAGCAATTTGTCTTCTTTGTGATCAGTGTGGCTGTTTGATACCAAGTGCAATACTGTTACTGTTGAACTTGCACGGTAAGTGATGATTCTTTAAACCAATCAACGGTCTGCAGTGTTGTAGCTCCAACTTCCGAGATCGGCTCAGTTTAGTGGGACGGCTCGTCTTGGTTATTTGGGGATCTGTCCCAGGATCAGTCAGTGGAAACCCCGTTAAATGCGTGCCCTGCCGAGATGAACCGAATTGAACCACACGGTGGAAACGGGGCTAATGTGTCAGCTCACACTGGATCCGTTCTGTTGCAGTCCATCTGTGTGGCTAGTCTGCTGTGTAGCAGGTAATACACAGCCATCCTGTGTGCCGTAAAATCAGCGTAGGGAAGATTCAACAGGACAGGAAGTCATGACCAGAAACTACCTAAAAACATCCAGAGACTTTCAAAATAAAACAAACGAGATTCATGTCAGAATCAGTTTGTATTTATCTTGACTTTGACCAGAAAGGGACATATTGAGCGGAGCCAGCCCAGCAGTCAACAAGTTTGAGGTTTTACAGCCCAACATGAATGAAGAGAGACTCATCAATGAAGTGGGAAAAGCAGGAACTCCTTGGTCGATGTGAGTTGACAAATGCAGTCAAGACGCAACAAAGCTGAGTTGGACTGCAGACGTATCTGGTGTATTTGAGGCGTAAAGCAGAGATGATTTAGTTCAATCAATAGACCAAACTCAAGGTGTGATGTCACATCTTATCATTGGCTATCGTTAAAATGATGTAATAACGGGCAGTAACACACAGTATATGAGTGTCAGAACCATAGACCGTAAAAAAAAGGACGTCATCTCACTCGGCTCAGAGTGAGGTCACCACAAAAACTGCTCCCCCTGGTGGCTGGCTGCAGTATAGGTCAAAAAATCCATCTCCCCAGTCATTCCAGATGGGCTGTGGTCAAACTTTAAAAAATGTATACTCCTCATAGAAATGTTTCTCACGTCTGATTGTTGTGGTGATTTGGAGATATCATTTGGCTGTCTTGTATTCAAGTCCTCTTTTTTTCTGGAAAGTTTTGTTTTCATTAGTTATACGAGGTTAAAAATGAGGTTTTACGTCATGTTTAACAATGATTGACAGCTGACGTTCTCGTGTATTTTTTGGGGGGATTGTAAAATATGTCGGGAGGTAGAGTCAAGAAGTGATTAGACTCTCCAAAGAAAAAAAATTATTATTTATGTCGCCTGGCTCCACTCAGATTCTCCCAGAATCCCTCACAATCTCTACTGCGCAGACTATGGCTTCAAAACTCTACAATGGTAAATGGTGGAGCCACGCTGTGAATGTTCTTGTTTACCGGTCAAACTGTCGGTTAATGAGGAGGTGAGGGAGGTGTGTTGTTATGACAATGTGACATGGTTTTGCAAAAAAGGTGTTTCTATCTCACTTTTGTTTTAAACTTCAATATTAAAACTTCTGAAATTTGAGAGGTTTTTCAAAATGTTGGTGTTTCTATCACTATTTTTTTGTCACAATATTTTGGTTGTTCTGGATGAAATATAAACGCAGCTTATGACTTACTCTCTGGAACGCAGCAGTAAGACATGATGAAGGTTTCTGAGCTGGTAACAAGATGAAATATGATCTATTGACAAAGTTTCAGACCATGAACCGTTCTGCTGTGAGGTGATGTTACTTGTTGGTTTCAACAGTCCGTATCCTGACTTTCTCTGGCGTTGATGCTGAAGTGAGGACACCGAGCCAGCCTCTGAGGAGGAGGAGGGTGAAGGTTTATGGAGAAAGCTGGTCGTAGCTTGGCAGACTGTCCTGACTCGGGAGAACATCCCCAGCCGGTCTCGGTTGTGGTCTTTGTCTGCCTCCAGTTTCTGCCTCTCTCTGGTCCAACAGGATGGAGAGGGACTCCAGGACGCGGCTCATGGTCTGGTCCAAACAGGCCATCTATTTAAGGTGAAACAGAAAATACTGAAGAAAACCCAAACAGCTACTCTGGTTTTTAATTAGATTCAACACATGAGCATTTATTATCATTCACACTGAATACCGTGGATGGAGAGGCTGCAAAGAGGCGGCTGTTAAAGTGACATCCGTAATGCACCTGTAATCTAATTCACTTGTGTTCGTCAAAGGCATTATGATAATAATAATAATTAACCTGTGCCACATTATTTTCTGCTGCGTTGAGCAGAAAACACAATTTAATTTCAGGGACATAACTGCGATTAACAAGCTTTAAGGAAAGAAAAAATGACTGGCCTTTGAGGTCACATCTGAAAAAACATTTCTGTTTTTTATTCAAACCAGAAAAATGAAAATCTCATAACGATGTGGAGATTAAATCAGACTGATGGTGGGGTACAGTGTGTTCACAGAAGTTTCAGCATCTTTTGTTTTCCTTGTTATGTCTAAGGGATCTGATCCTGGCATCAGGGAGATGGTGAAGAAACCATAAAATTATTTGTTCATTACAACGATGGAGGAAATTAATCAACAAAATGTGCAAAATATACAGCCAAGGGAAAAAAAAATTGGACCACCTTTGCCTTTAAGTTTATTGTTGATTTTAATGCCTGGTATCACTAAAGATATATTACCTGAAGAATTTAATGAACATAACAAAAAATGAATCTGATCACATCATGTTTTTTGCTGGTCTGAAGTCACACAGGGTGAAGAAAGAAGCCCTTCATCAACGAGAGACAGAAGAAGACCCGGGTACTCTTTGCTAGGGATCACAGGATTGGACTGTTGGTGGTTGGGTGAAGTTTCTCTTCAGGGATGGATCCAGTTTGGAGTTGATGTCCACTCCAGCCAACTTCCTGGTTAGGAGGAGACCTGGAGAAGCCTAAAAACCAGACTGTCTGATCTACAGTGAAACATGGACGTGGATTGGTGATGATCTGGGGTTGTTTCAGTCTTGCGAATGAACCAGGTCACGTACAGGTCTACTCTTGAAACCAGTCTTCTTTCTACAGTTGGAAATTCTTTCTTGACTCACATGACTGGATTTCCCAACAAGACACTGTTCCTTACCACATGTCAAGCTCAGTTAAAGCCTGGATGTAGAACTTGAACATTGGGACCATGTCTTGGCTAGATCAATCACCAGATCTTAATCCAATTAAAAACCTAAGGAACATCATCAAACTCTAAATGAAGAACCACAAGCCCAAAAACAAAGAAGACCTGACAAAGCTGGTGGAGAACACACCAAGACGCACAGCTGCAGTCATCAAAACAATGGTTATGCAATCAAGTACTGACTCCTGTGTGGTTTTCAAAGTGGGGGCCACCAGGAGGCACCGAGGGCCATGGATGATTAGAAGGAAGGGAAAAAATAGAGTCTAAGGGGCCGTCTACGCGACAACAGTTTGAGGGTGAAATGCAAAAGTTTTCTTCTGTTTCGGCCTCGTGTTTACAGAGAAACCGCATTTTTGCCAACCTAACTGCAAACTTTTGAAAACGGCCTCAAAAGTAGAATCTCTCTGAAACGCTGCTGACACTGTTGCCGTGTAAACAATAAGCTGACATTTCCAGTGGAAAAGCTGACGTCACACTCTGAACAAGCCCATCCAACAGTCCAACAGTATCGTTGTTACAATTGTGATCTACTGTGTTGAGCTTGTGCTGCTCAATCTGCTGAATCTGTGACTGTCTTTAACAAAATGAGCATCTGTTGCTCCACTTCTGCTCTTAGCATTCACCAACACACCAGATGATCGGCTCAACTCTACTTCAGTGGAGATCTAACAAAAGCTGCTTCTGGACAAGACAGTTATAGTGCCACCTACAGGCCTGGCATGCTTACTACAGCATTTCTGTGTAAATACAGATTTTTTTCTCTGCATTTTAGCGTTTCCAGATGAAACGTTGTCGTGTAAACGTGGCCACATATTTTTCCTGAATATACAAGTAAAGTGCCATAATTGTTGGATTCTCCAGTTTCTGATTTTACCTGACCGCACTTTGTGTGACAGCTGCAATTTCAACTTGATGATGTCATGATCTGTGTCGACCTGGTGGGTTGAACCTCTTTTCAAGTTATTTAAAAAACTAAACCAAACTTTGAGGCTCTCCTCCTGTCTAACCGCTGGCTACTAAGAAAAAGGAGTTTCCCACCTTGGCTGACAGGGCCCTGAAATCCCTTCTCCCTTTACAACAGTCTACTTCTCTGAGTCTGGAGCTTGTTTTTTCATACAGACAGTCCTTGAGTTATGAATGAATTCCATTCTTACGACGCGTTGCAACTCGAAATTCCGCATAAGACGGATTTTTACCCTAAATCTCTAAATAACTTTCCAGATACATGTATTATACTTTTTATTCATGTGAAATGATGTGAAAAAGGTGAGGATACTGAGAAAATTATGGAGCACAAACACAACCGACACTATGACACGACTCGAGACAAAGTGGACGATGCTGATGACCACGTAGCTGTGTATTCATACGGGTCAAAAACTAGTACTTGCCGTGAGCAGCGTAACTTTTAAACCTTCTCTATTTTCCTACGTATGAACATTTATTGGAAAATGTAAGTCGAGGACCACATTCCTGTTCTGAACAAATTCAACAAGTATTGAAAAGTGAATAAAAGTTAGAAAAAACATTCTTAAAGTTGACATTTCTTTACATATTTTGAAGCACAGTCTGTTGGTTTCCAAATGCTGTTTAGGGGACTTGGCATAGTGACGTTTGGGGACCCTGTTTTTTCTGTGGCTTAAACAAAGAGCAAACAAACATAGAAAGCCTAAAAGCTATTAATATAAGAACTTTAGTGATTTGGGTTAGTATCAAGAAAACCACAGAAAGTGTCGAGGTATCAGCCCTTAAATTAAACTCTTATGAGCGTTTTTATAGTTGTTAACTTTATATTTGTCCAAACAAATGTACCAAAAGTTGTACCAGGCAATAAAATGAACAAGGAACTCTCACCTTGTCTTCTATCCGGTGGAGTCTGGATCCGATGGAGTTGTTGCCTTTGTCTCTGCTCCGCTCTTCAGTGGGAGGGAGCAGTGGAGCAATAAAGGAGTAAAAAAAGAAGATTTAAGGTGGTTTAATGCATAGATACTGTAATCCACTGTGAGGGAGCAGGGGAGGAGATGGATTACCTGAGCTCGTCTGGAACAAACTTATCTTTCCCAGAGACTGGTCCAGTCTGAGAGAAACAACAGAGAGCTGGAGTCAGACAAATCAAACCTCCGAGCGTCTCCTTACTCCTCACTCCTCCTGGTAATGAAGCGCTGTGCTGTTATTCACTTTACCTCCGCTGCAGCTCCTTGATTCGCACCATGAGGCTGAGGTGACCCTGGGAGTATTGCTCGATCACGTCTCGCACGTCGTACGGCTTGCGAGCTTGCTGGATGTGGAGGAAGATAAGTGAGTGTGTACAGTTTGTAAGACATCAAACCTTTTACTCATCCTTACGTGTTTGAGCTTTGCTTAGCAGAAACGTTTCTCACAGAGCACAATAATTCTCCTGAGAGGCTTTTTGTTTTTTGGTTTCATAGCTTCCAATTATCTCTGCTGCTGAGCTTGGTGTGGGTTGACACTGAATATTTATTATGTGTAAACACTGCCTGCTATTTATTTAATTCCATAACAATTTTATGTCAGCAGACAAGTGGAAATGAAAAAACAGAGAAGAAAAGGTTTAAGAGGACTAGTTAGGGTAAGATAATAAATCAGAGGTGACTGGTGCTGATGCTGAGATGCTCAGCAGGAAACTGCTGCAGCTCTCCACTGGATCATTTAATCATAACACTTTATTCAGATGTAATCCCAGGGACAGTGAATACCTCTATTGATTTATTGTTTTACTGAAGAGTCACTGAAGAGGACGTATTAATCCCAAAGATGGGGCCATCGTATTAGATATGATGACTCTACCTCTCTGCAGGATGACTGCTTCTTTAACACCGTACTGAACGACTCACTGTGAGTATCTGCTGAGAAAAACTGATCAAAGAGTTTTTTTTTTAAATCATAGTGCTCCTCACCACCTTGTCTGACACAGAGCCAGAAACAGTCATGACGTCTGTTAGACATAACTGTATGAAAACAGGCTTGTTGAAAAAGAGGTTTGCTTTTTTAGGTCATGTTAGAGTAAAGGTCTTTGCACACTGAGTCTTTATTTTACGTCTGAAATTGATGCACATTTAAAAAGAAATGTTATGAACACATTTACCTCTTCACTTTTGTCTGTCATTATTATTTTGGGAACAGGTTCACTGCAAAAAACAAAAATCTTATCAAGTGTTTTCGTCTTAATTTCAGTAAAACTGTCTTATTATACTCAATATGAGCCACATTCACCTGACCAGTTCAGAAAAATGTCTTATTTCAAGTTATTTAAAGACAAAAATGAGGTCTGATTTGCTTGTACCATAGACTGTAAAAAAGAAAAAAAAGAACGTCATCTTGCTCTGCTGCTCCCCCTGGTGGCTGGCTGCAGTATACGCCAAAAAATCCATCTCCCCAGTCATTCCAGATGGGCTGTGGTCAAACTTTAAAAAATTAATACTCCTGGTAGAAATGTTTCTCACGTCTGATTGTTGTGGTGATTTGAAGATATAATTTGGCTGTCTTGTGTTCAGGTCCTCTTTTTTCTGAAAAGTTTCATTTTCATTAGTTATAAGAGGTTAAAAACAAGGTTTTACGTCATGTTTAATGATGATTGACAGCTGACGTTCCACTGTATTTTTCTCAGGGATTGTAAAATATGTCAGGCGGTAGCGTCAGGAAGAGATTAGACTCTCGAAAGAAAAAAAAAAAAATCATTTTGTCACCCAGCTCCACCCAGATTTTCCCAGAATCCGATCAGAAAGTGCTTGTTACAAGTAAAAAAAAACCTGCCAATGGAAGAAGAGAAATTAGCTTAAAACTAGAATAATGTCTTAATACAAGTAAATTTTCTCTTCTTCCACTGGCAGATTTTTTTTTTAATGTCTTAAAGACCTCATTTTTGTCTTTGAATAACTTAAAAAAAGACATTTTTCTGGACTGATCAGGTGAATGAGGCTTATATTAAGTCTAAAAAGACATTTTCTACTGAAAATAAGACAAAAACACTTGATAAGATTTTTTTTTTTTCCAGTGTTTGAATTTATTTTTGCATCTTTTCGCATCTGCCTAGCTTGTTTCTAAGGTAGTTTGACCACTCAGAGACACTGTAGGCTACTTGCAACATCACATTTTCCCATTTTTAGACACATTTTCTGTTAATATGTGCCTGTGTCTGTGTGTTGATGTGTGTGTGTGCATACGCATACCTCAAACATACCAATAGCTGCTGCTCAGGATCAATTGCTCAATCTCTTTATGATGCTTCCAGTTTTCTCGTAATGTGAATTTTCACAATTAATAGAAGAAAAAATTGGATTGGATTCAGTGTGCATGATGTCTCATTTTTGGGATCTCGGATCTAACAAAATCCAAAAATAAAGGACTCAGAGTGCAAAGGCTTAAAGCCACTTAAAATCCATTAAAGAGGAGGTTAGGTGCTCTTTCTAAAGTCTTTATTCTGTCCCTATGGTTCCTCCATAGTAGCTTTATATGTTTTAGAGGGTAAATGTCCCTATTTACTCACACTAGTGTTTCAGAAAACCCTTATATCAGTCTCTGTTTGACAGATTTTATTTCAGCCGCTGTATTTTTAAGACTCCCTGCTCCACAAACCCCCTTCTCTCTGATTGGTCAGTCCTCTGGAGGCCTGTGATGTTCGTTTAAAACAGGTTTAAGGGATTTTTACTATGTTGGAAATCTGCACATGCTTAATACCAACATCCAGGATATCTGTGATTAAAATATCGGCAAGTATGATACCCCCTCTTTAAAGTTATACCCCCTCTTTAAATCTTTAAAGTAGAGAGAAAAAGAGACATCCATGAAATGTGCCAAACTCACCTGAAATTTCGTCTTTGCCACAAAGTACCGCATTTTCTGTATGACGCGGATTGCTTTCCGGTGTGACTCAGTCAGTCTGTGTGAGAGAAGTTTATAAGATTTTATTTAAGGGAGAAACATCGACATCAGATGAAGCAAAGAGTTAAAATACTGAAACATCTGGATGAACCTTTGGAGCTTGACTCGTGTTTTGTTTTTCATTTGTGAATCAGGTTTTTCACAGACGAAAAAAAAACTATGAGAAACAAAAGGACGGCTGTCACGGCCTTCACAGCTGAGCGCTATCAGTTTGGTGGAGACTGCTCAGCGCCGCACACTTTCAGGATTATTTTTCAGTCGACATCAAAAGCCTCTCCCTCCTGACTTCTCCCCCTTTGAATGTGATCAAGGTGAGCTGCTCTGAGAACAAAGGATGGATGATTTCAGGGCCTGTGTGTGTGTGTGTTTTTCTCTCCAAATCATCAATAAAAAACCAGGAGTAATCGCGGTGCATTTAGCCTCCATTATTATGTTGCAGGAAATATTAAGGAGCTATTACTCATCAGGGGTCATTAGCATAGAGAGGCGGCGAATGAGTCGGCGTGGGGGAGAGTGGCGAGCTTTTTGTCCAACCAGAACAAGGTCAGCGTGTGTCCTATTATGGCGGAGGTCCAGTTATCACATCGAGCTTTCATAACTCGGTGTTAAATTAGCGCTTTATTAAGAAATGTAAATACTCTATCAGCTATTACCAAAACCCATTTACAGACACTAATGGTGAGGACGGAGCAGAGGAGCATTAAGAGGTAAGAGGAGGACACAGCTCTAGTCAACCTTAATGACAAAATGACAGATTATATCTTAAAGTTTAATAAAGAGGAGGCTTGAACGCTGATATAAAAAATATTGACTTATATGAACAGATATCTGCACGTAAACCTGTAATCTGCTTTGTTTTTGAGTCATAATATCCTCTTTACCTCAACCTGAGCTTCATAATAACTTTCTCAAAATATGAAACACTTATTAAGACATTTTGACGTAGAATAACACAAAAGTACGCCGGGTAAGATCATATTTTTTGCAGCATATGAGGAAAAGTTCATAGTCTGAGTGGAATTGAGCAATCCCTTTGAGTGGTCTTTGGTTGGAGCAGGAAAACCATAAATCTTGGGAGGAAAAACAGGCTGAAAGTATCGACCCGGCTGCAGCAGAGGAAGAAAACAGCTCCTTTTTGGATGATTTATATTTTCATACGCGTTCAGAAGTGGAATAAAGTATTCACATACAATTTCTGTTGAGAGATATAAACTGTAGACAACCTCTCCAAGATCAAACTCTATTATTTGGAGACACAAGTCAGACTTTAAAGCAAGGCTGGTGAAAGATGGGAATAATTTGCCGGGAAACTAATTTTAGAGAAAGCTAGAAGAGGATGGATGACACTGTTACTCATCAAACCTACCTTTAAGAGTGTTTGAATCATTTTTGATCCATTACTTTGAAATCACTGCTTTTAAATTTCACAAAACTGGGAAAAATGTTCAAACACTGCATTTACACCAGCTTAAAACTTCTACCAACTCTCTAAAGCAGAGCTCTTCAACAGGGGGTCCATGGAGTGACATTTTTTGTTAATGAGGAAAATTTTCATTTTTTCAAACTTTCTGAGAAGGTCAAAAATGTTGTCTTTCAGTCAGAAATTCAGGCATTCAGCAACACAGCAGCTCTTAATCTCACATCTGCTTTAGGTCCCCAAATAAAGAGTTTGAATCCTAGGACATTACAAATTTGTAGTGCATGACGAATCAAATGAATACGTGAAGAAGAAAAGATTTGTAAATCCACATTTATTTCAAAATGTCTGTGTTCGCTGCCTTGGACGTCTTTAGACGTCAGTTCAATTGCAACTGTTTATTGCGTCTACAGAAAGTAAGTTGTGCTTTTTTCAGTGTGGGGAGGTGGGGTCTGGTGGAGCTTGTCAATCAAAATCCTGCTCGTAAACTACTGTGGGTGAGAGCGGTGTGCTCTTTGGATGAGAGCTCAGCATGGATATGAGGAGAAGATGTGAGATGACAGAGGCAAAGCGAGACGCTGACAGTCAGAAAAGTTCAGGCAGCTCACGTTCCAACGGAGGATGTGTCGCCGTAGTTCAGAGAGAAAGAGCGGCGCCATCGTGAGAAAAGACGACGGAGATCATGGAGAGGATCAAAGGATGTAGCGCCTGAGACAAACACGATCAAAAAAGAGTTTGTTTTGTCTGTTTTTGGATCAAAAACAGGGAGAGAGGCATGAAAGAAGAGAGTCCACTCTTTTTAAGTAGTTTTGGTGTTTACATAGTCAGAGAAAACAAGATTATTTGGAAGAGGCTTGGAGTAGAGCTGCTGCTCCTCCACATTGAGAGGAGCCAGATGAGGTGGTTTGGGCATCTGGCGAGGATGCCTCCTGGACGCCTTCCTGGGTGGTGTTTTGGGCATGTCCAACTGGGAGGAGACCCTGGGGCAGACCCAGGACACGGTGGAGAGATTCTATCTCTCAACTGGCCTGGGAATGCCTCGGTATCCCCCCAGAAGAGCTGGTGAAAGTGGCCGGGGACAGGAGCAACTAATTTTTGTGATAGTACTGCTGCCCCCGCGACCCTGACCCAGATAATTCTTCTGGCTTACAAAACATTGTCAAGAACGGCTCTTGCCTACCTGGGGTCCCTCATCGGGGTCTACACTCCTTCTGGTCCTCTACGCTCTGCTTGTGAAAGACGCCTGGTGCTCCCAGCCCAGCGCGGCTCCAAATCTCTAGCCAGACTCTTCTCCTCTGTTGATCCCAAATGGTGAATGAGTTACCTAACTCTATACGATCCACAGAGTCCCTTTCTACTTTAAGAGATGTCTGAAGACTCATCTGTTCAGGGAACACTTAGGCCCTTAATCTGAGCCTTCTCCTCTTTGTCCTCAGGGGGAGAATGAGTCAGGAGGTCTCAGACTCAGTCCTTAGTCAATATTAAGCTCTGATCATTGTATTTTGTTGAAGATTGAACAATATGGTTGCAGTGGCTAATTGTGGTTAGTTATTGCTACATTAGTCAATATGGGAAAAAAATATTGCACTTAATGGCAGCACCTGTTGCCAAATAACTTTAGCACTTTGTCGTACACTTAGGTCTAAATTCTTGCTTGTGTTGTACGTCACTTTGCACAAAAGCGTCTTCTAAATGAAACTGTCCAACTGTAGAAATTTTCTGACTTTGAGAAGCCCCCTGTGAAACTTGCATGAAAGCCGCTGTGAGGATATTTGAAAAACTTTCTTGCAGCGTAAACGTTTCTGTCTTTCTTCTCTTGTTGAAACTGAGATGTCAGAGTCTGTTGAGTGTAATTAACACGCTCTTTACCAAAGCTATCATTGAGAGAACCACACCTTTAAATAACATGATGTGACATGAATTATCATCTCTGCGAGTTTTAACAACTGAACCGAGCTCCTAATGATCAGACAAACTCAGAAAGGGTGAGAAACCGTGCTGTTGGAGCTGTTGGAGGTGTTGGAGGTGTTGGGTGATAATTAACCATGTTGTTACGCCACACATCTGCTGCATGTTTCTTAGCATGAGCGCATTTATCACAAGGTATCCCGCTTTTGCCACTAAGACTTTGTTTCACTCTTCATGAAGCGTCTCATTCCTTAAGTTGAAAAACAAGGGTCTGACACTTTCAGCTCGATCTGTGAACTGAGGAAAAACCACTTCCTTCATTTTAAACACAATTGTTCTTCAATCTAAAAAAAAACTGTCACAGTTTATGACTCATTGTTGGCCTTTGTTCAAAGAATCCATCTTTCTCTGCTTTCTTCTTCCCTCGATTGCCGCGACTGTTTCATGAGATGAAAACAAAGAGTTCAAACGAAAACCTGCTTCAAGACGGCTGAAAAACTTTCACCCCCCACCCTCCTAAACTGCTGCAATCCCAGCCCTTTAAGTTCCCCTCTAACAGCCGTGTCTCCTCAGCTTCTAAATGTGTCATTTTGTTTGTTTGTGACAAACATTTGGCAGTTTTGTAAACACTCTCAATTATCTTCAATTTTCCAAAAACTGTGATGTCAATACCGCGGCAGATGGTGGAATATAAAATCTGTGAGTCCATGCCGCAACGATCACCTCGCTGAGCCTTTCTCTCCTGCTCCAGGAAATGTGTAAATGAAAATTCAATCAATTTAACTCAAAAGCAAAAAAATCCTGAGAATTTCATCAACCTTTCAGAAGAACGTTGAAGCTTTTAAACCGTGTGTTCAGCCATCGTGGGTAAAATAAGTGATACTTTCTCCTAATGGTTCAATTTAGCGTGGGATTTGATGTGGCATTTCTGGACGAGAACAGCTGGTGACGTATTTTGGAGTCAGCAGAGCACAGAGTGATCTTTGCCAACAATGCTGCAGCATGCGATTCCCACTCTGCATCATTACCTCAGCGTTTAGAAAGCCAGTCCCACGGGTCACAACTGTCGCTCCATTTGTTTCACTTACTGCACACTTACATTAAACTGCAGTTACTTAACACTCATTTCCTCATATCAGTCTCAGTCTCATGCTGTGCAAGTGTCAGGACGCACAGCCTCTCCCGCCTAACGCAGAGTCATCGCACAGCAGAGTCAGAAAGAGCTCTGAGGTATAAATTGTGCAAAGGTTAATTATAACAAGTGAAGAAAACAGATGCAAATGCTCTCATTAAAAGCAGCGACACCAAACGCAGCCTCATCATGACGGAGGGGGACTCACTGTGACACCGAGGCAGCAGGAGCCAGCTGATTGTACCGCTCTGGTTCCAGCTCCAGGTCGTCGGGGAAGCTGCCGTTCCTCTGGAGGGGGCCCGGAGAGGGGACGTCTAGGAGGCCGTGGGTTTTTCTCGCTGCAGATTCACACAAAATACACACATTACACCTCATCTGATGGAGCACCGCGGGCGTTACGTGATCCTTCTGGAGGAGTTTTCACTGCTTCTGTTCGGAGTCTGGTTGAACAGCTTTGGACTCAGATCAGGTTCAGCTCAGAGGTTTTCTGTTTTACTGTAATAACTCCACAGCTACCTACAGCTGACTTAGCCAAAACTCTCTCTGTGATTCCAGCAGGATTAAAGATGATTAATTACAACTATTGGAAAAACACCAACTGCTTTAATATAGACAGCTTTGGCAGACATCACTCTGTTATATGTGCTGATATATTATAGCTTTAAACCAAGGGTCTTCACCCTGTGGCTCTTTTAATCTTTTACAGTAACTACTTGTAGCTTTACAAAATATATGACTAAAAAAAGGAATTTTGATTTTCTTTGAGATGTTATTGATGAAAACAGAGACACTAAATAAGATCATGTGTTAACATTTTGTCAAACTCAATTTGTATTACATCTTACATTGAAGCCACTACTGCTCAGGTTTTCTTATTAACTTCTTTCAATTTTTTTTCAGATAAATAAAAAAAAAATTTTTTCATTTTTTGTTTTACTTTTGTAACTGTTGATTTTTTTTCATAATTTTACCTTTTTTTATGATCTTTTTCAAAAATTTTTTGTAAATTTTGTAAATTTCATTTTTTATTTTTATTTTTTGCAAATTAATTGATAATAGAAATACTACATCACATGCAATTGTGTTTAAATTCATGATATAAAAAAATTATAATATAATTGAAATAAAGAATATTAATTTTCTTTCAAAAGTTAGTGATGAAGACAGAGACACTAAATTAAATCATGTGTTAACATTTTGTCAAACTCAATATTTTTTAATTTTTTTAAATCAGTAAATGTTTATATTTTTCTAGGTAATTTTTCTTTGTAATTTGTCTTTATCATTTTTCTTTAATTTAAGTTCATTTTTATGATCTTTTTCACATATTTTTGTAATTTTTACAAATTTGGGAAATTAAGTTTTTTTTTTTTAATTTTTGCAAATTTATTAAAAACAAAAATACTAAGATGTCACTTGCAATTTTGTTTGAAGTTATATGAAATTATATGATTGAAATAAAGAATTTAATTTTTCTTTCAGGGGTTATTGATGAAGACAGACACTAAATTAAATCATGGGTTAACGATTTGTCGAAATCAATTTGCATTATATCTTGCAATGAAGCTACTACTGGATAGGTTTTCTTTAAAAAAAAATCATATTTTTGCAAGTCAATAAAAAAAAAATTGTAATGTTTGCAATTTTTTTGCCATTTCTTTTTTTTTTTTTCAAAATTTTCGCAAATGTTTTTTCTTTTATTTATTTTGATAATTTTTCTTTAATTTTTTTTTAAAATCAATTTTATGATCTTTTCCACATTTTTGGTAATTCTTGCAAATTTCTCTTTTTTTTCAAAATTTTTGCAATTTTTAAAAATAAAAATACTAGGACATCACATGACAATTTTGTTAAAATTTTACTGGACATATCAATTCCATTTGAATATTTCCTGTTTTTTTTGTGGAGTCATCACCGACTTTAGCTCTATCTTTGTTCCTGTTGCTCATGCAGTTGCCCAGCAACCCCACAATATTTAGGAGCCGTTTACCTGACAGCAGTTTTAGGATGAAACCCAAAACTAGTGTTGTGTTTTGGCCTCTTCTTACATGGTGTTTTAGCTGACCTCAACTTCTGAAAACAGCCTCCAGAGTGGAAATTTTCTGAAACACCTCAGCCATCATTGCCGCGTACACAGTTGTAGTTTTTAGTAGAAATGCTGATTTCACGCTCCATCCAACAGTTCACGTTAGCGTTTACGAGAGGCCTTAAGCTCTCACCAAAACTTTTGTTCGACATTATTTTTCCCAGAACAAGTTTGATTCTTTTTGCGTATTTTTGCACCCAGCTGGATCATCAGAGACACCATAGGCTACTTGCAACATCACAGTCTCACTTTTTTGGACACATTTTCTGTATTTTTGGGTGAAGTTTACATGATGAATGTGTAGCCATGTGTCTGTGCATCATTACCTCGAACACACTGAAAGCTGCTGCACAGGATCAATTGGTCGATGATTCAAGTTTTTTGTACTGAAAATTTTTTGTAATCAATAGATAATAAATGCATCAGATTAAGTGCGCCTTAAGGGTGTCTTTGCATGTTGTTTTTTCCAGATTACAGATCAAAAAAAGTGTTCAAATAAGACAGACCCAGTATGCAAAGACCTTAACTGTTGCTGTTACTAACGCAGTTGCAGCATCCCTGCTACATTCACACTCCCTGCTTAGCTGTTAGCGCTGAGGCTAACTGATGGAGATGCTCAAACTATTCATTTTCTTATTTATTGTGTATTAGAACAGCTGTAATAACAGCTTTTCCCCTTTGATTATGAGTGTTTCTTGTTCTGATGAGCAGGGACACTCATCAACATATTGCAGCTGTAATGAAGGACTAAATCAATACCAATCATTACAATCCAATGAAGGAAACTGCTCTCTTTTAATCTTAATGGTGTGTATCCACTAATACCCAGAAAGAAATTAGAGCGATTAAGCCTACATCTCACATTAGGGGAGCTGAGCTCGATACTCAGATGGAGGAAGTGGTTGACATTAGAGCATCCTAACCCAGCTCCTGTGGATCCTGCTCGTTTTGGGGGACGATTTTTCACCTCCAGAGTATCATGACCTCATTTGATAATTGAAGAAATCTGTGATTGTTCTGTTTGGGATCAGAGAACGGCTCTTTTCATAAAGAAGACCTGAGTTCACACACATTCATCTGAAGAAAGCTGGAAATGTCACCTATCAGTAGTCACACAAAAACATCTGAAACCAGAGAAAAGGTTTGACGGCTTTGAGAATTCTGGGGTTATTCAGGGTTTTTGACTTTTAATTAAACACATCATAGTTTTGTCGGCAGCATATATTGAAAACGAGGATCTATAAAAGCAAAGAAGAGCTGCATAACTAATAAGATTATCATTTTGTAAGAATCCCCTTCCATCTTCCCACACTACCCCATCCCGCCCAGAGCGACTCGTGTCTTCACTGCCGCGCTGCTTGTCTCACTCAGACGAGATCCGTGTTCAACACAGAGACGACCAAAACAACATCGTCCTCGTGAGAAACCTCACTGCAGGGTCAGATGACGCCTGTCAGTGTGTGAGGGAAACGCAAAAACCCCTAAAAACAGGAGGAGGGTTTTAATATCAGTCACCGAGAATGACGCAGAATCACTCGGGTACGGGTGTCAGTCTGATTCAGAATAAGACGAGGAAGTCATGAATGGAGCAGCAGATCTGGGACACGGAGAGCTTCCCTGTTTCCAGGAGTAGAGCTGTCGCGCAGCGTGGAAACCTGTTAACTACCTGGATCCACTAATTGTAATGTTTTGAAACTGCAGCCGCCAGAGGAGTGTGATGCAACCGATCCGAGCGTTGATTTGTGAAGTGTGAAAGTAGAAGAAAAACGGTGTGAAGTGCTCTTTATGGACTTTGAATGAAAATGGATGTAATTGGTGCTGTCAATCCCAACAGATGTGATGTAACCAGTCTGGAGACGCTGACACATACATCCTTAAAAACAGAGACTCGTTGTCCTCTGAGTGTGTTTGCATAACGCTCCACACACAAGGATTAATGAATGATGTGTTTAAAAACATCTATATTTCAGGTACACATCAGATTCACAGACTGCATAATGATTTCATCTATTATCTCTGGGTTTACCTGCACGGCTGTCAGTCAATCACGAAGCTGACACATAAAGTCGAACAACTCTGAACCCACAGACGGTTGAAAACATCCTGTTCCCAGTGATGCCTCCTGTTGTTTTCAGAATACTTGATGTAGCTGGCCCCCGGCCACTCAAACAAGCAGACGAATTCGACAGGTGCAGTTTCCTTTATTTATTGGCACCGTGAAACTGGATAAATACAAGAGACGTTCATTACAACCTTAAAATCGCTCGTTTACAAAATATAAATACTTTGTTACACAATTCATTTACTTGAAACACACACACACACACCGTCTGTTAGAAATACAGACACAGTTAAAATGCACTTTGCATTACTCGCATCACAACATTATCGACCGTATTACAATACAAAACAAAACAACCCACGTACCTCACTCTGCCGACCAGGGGGGCTAATAACTCTGAGGCAACCTGGATTTCTCTGGTGGGAGCGTAAACATGCTACCAAAGGAAAACAAATAATAAACAACCCGCCAAACTTCAAAGAACGAACGAACGAACGAACGAATGAATGAATGAATGAAAGCAAACGAAAGACACTGTGACATACCATGCTGTGCTGTTCCAAGGAAGAAGCTCAAACGACAACACAGGAGTGCGTCGCTTAAGTACTTCCCCGACAGCACAGCTTCCGGTCGGAAACAAAAAAAAAGAACTCCATGACGGAAAACACAATCAAAAATAATATACTAACGACGTTACAAAAAAGGGCAGCCAGTTACACTCCCACCAAAGTATGTGACAATGAGCAAACCTTTGCGAATCAAACATAATTTCTAGGCCATCAATAACCTCTGACCTTTCACATTTTTCCAGTAATCCACACCAATAAAACCTGTCTGATGCAAGCAGCAATCAATTCTTTTCAAGGAGAAGCACTAGTTTCTGAACTGGCCGTTCAACAATTGAGGGTTTTGAGCCACAGTCTTTTCTCTTTAACTTCCGCTCACCCACTTGAACCTTGACACGTCTCACTAGACCATCAGTCCCTTTCACAGTCTCGACCACTCGCCCCAGGCGCCACTCATTCCTTGGAAGTGTGTCCTCCTTGAGGATAACTACATCATCCACCTGCAAATTGCGACGTGGTACATGCCACTTCTGTCTCACTGCAGCATTCAGGAGGTACTCTTTCTTCCATCGGCTCCAGAATTGCTCGACCAGGTATTGTACCCGTCGCCACCGTTTTGCAGAGTACACATCTTCCCTCACAAACTTCCCAGGTGGTGGTAGGGCCGTCTTAGACTTCATGAGAATGAGGTGATTGGGAGTCAAAGGCTCCAGTGACTTGGGATCGTTGATACTATCCACACACAGTGGTCGGCTATTCACGATAGCCATGGCTTCATAAAACAGGGTCCTAAGTGAGGAATCATCCAATCGACCTGCGCTCTGAGCAATTGTGACATTCAATACGCTGCGAACAGTTCGAATTTGTCTCTCCCAGATGCCGCCAGCATGACTTGCAGAAGGAGCGTTAAAAATGAATTCACATTGCTTATCTGCCAGGAAGGTCTCTATCATGTCAACATCACACTGCCTCAGAGCTTCTTTAAATTCATTTTTAGCTCCCATGAAGTTGGTGCCCTGATCACAATAGAGCTGACATACTGTTCCCCTGAGACTGATGAGGCACCTTAGAGCATTAATGAATGCATCCGTAGTCATGTCTTCCAGCATTTCGATATGGATTGCTCGGGAGGACAGGCAGGTGAAGATGAGTCCATATCTTTTATACTCTTTACGACCTCTTTTGACCACAAAGGGGCCGAAGCAGTCCATGCCACAAAATGTGAAAGGGGCTGAAGCTTCACAGCGCTCTGGAGGAAGTGCTGACATTCTCTGCTCCTCGACCGGTCGTCTAAGTCTCCGACATTGCACACATTTGTGTATCAACTTGGCGACCGCCTTGCTCCCACCAATAACCCAAAATCCATTGGCTCGGACTTCCATTAAGGTTTGACCCCGTCCCTGGTGACAGATTTGGGCATGGTAATGAGACAATATTAAGTTGGTTACATGACTGTCTTTGGGGAGAATAATGGGGTGCTTCAGTTCTGGACTGAGAGTTGACGCATTCAGCCTTCCACCAATGCGGATAAGACCTTCCATCCAAGTGGCATCGAGACAATACAGAGGGCTTGAGCTAGAGAGACTACCTCCTTGAACACTCTCTTGCAGTACTTTTAACTCTTGGGGGAAAGCTTGCTGCTGGACAAGTTTACAGATCACCTCAGCAGCTCTTTTACGCTCTTCCACAGTCACCAGATTCCCTCTTTTCTTTGTCTTTAACCTCAAAATCCTTGCCACAGTCTTGACGAGCCTTGTCCAGGTGGAAAATCGATTCAAACGACTCAAGACCTCCTGCTGCTCATTACTTTGGATCGCATATACTTGAGCTGACTTTATCTCAGGATCGCCTACAAACAACTCACTAGGGGGAGGCAGTACTGTAATAACCTCTCGCTCCCATAGAAATTGAGGCCCTGAGAACCAGTTGGATGAGGTGATGTCCGAGATAGAAAGCCCTCTAGAGGCATGGTCTGCAGGGTTTTGGGCTGAATCAACAAAGTGCCACTGACTTGGATCTGTACTCTCCCTTATCAGCTGAACACGATTGGCCACAAACACGTGAAACCGGCGTGCTTCATTGTTGATATAAGCCAACACCACCTGTGAGTCTGTCCAAAAGAATTCCTCATTGATTTTCATCTCCAGCTCTGATCTTAACATGACACTCATCCTAGCAGCAGTGACAGCAGCTGCAAGTTCCAACCTTGGAATACTGGTGATCTTTGTAGGTGCCACCCTCGCCTTAGCCATCACCAAACAGCAATGAATCTCATTCTTGTCATTCACGTATCTGATGTAGGAACATGAGCCATAACCAATGTTACTAGCATCCGAAAAGTGGTGCAGTTCAACTCTGACAATGACGCCAAAATTGCAAGGGTGGTAGCATCGAGGAATGGTGATTTCCTTCAGCCGCTCGAGGCCATCCTTCCACTCCTCCCACTGAGCGTGCAAAAACTCAGGAACTGGGTCGTCCCATCCTGTGCTCCTTCGACACATTTCCTGCAGGATGCACTTCCCACTTAAGGTGAACGGAGCCACAAACCCAAGGGGGTCATAAAGGGAGGCGACAACTGAGAGTAGCCCACGACGAGTTGGAGGGTGATCTTTTGTGCTGATGCTGAAGCCAAAGGTATCATTAGCCACGGACCACTGAATACCCAGAATGTGCCCTTCTGTTGTTGCATTGGGGTTAAAGCCGAGGGCATCGGCATTGACTGCTCTTTCAGTGGGTGCTAAACTGGAGACAACCTCCTCCTGGTTCGATTTGAATTTATGCAGATGAAGACCTGCGCTTGCACAGAGCTCCTGAGCTTCAACAATCAGTTGTTTTGCTTCTTTGATTGTCGGGACGCTTGTCAGCCCATCATCCACATAAAAGTTCCTCTCGATGAAGGCGGCTGCGGTAGGAAAGTGTGTCTTCTGCTGTTGAGCTAGATACTTGAGGCCAAAATTAGCACACCCAGGGGAGGAGCTAGCCCCAAAAAGGTGGACAGTCATCCTGTACTCCCTTGGTTCTGTTTCCAGCTGTCCACCCTCCCACCAGAGAAATCTTAGGTAATTGCGAGCTTCAGGTGTTACATGAAATTGGTGGAACATTTTTTCCAGGTCGCAAACAACTGCCACGGACTCCTTCCTGAACCGGCACAGTACTCCCACCAATGGGTTGATCAGGTCTGGGCCTGTCAGTAGCGTGTCATTTAATGAGACTCCTCGGAACTTTGCAGAACAATCGAATACCACTCGCAATTTTTCCGGCTTCCTGGGGTGATACACGCCGTGATGTGGGATGTACCACACAGTCTCATTATCAGCTGGTGGGGCTGGCTCAGCATCACCTCTTTGAAATATCTCCTCCATAAAGGCCAAGTAGTGTTCATAATACTGCCTATTCGCCTTTAACTTTCTTTTCAAATGTTGTAGGCGCGCAGTGGCCAACCTCTTGTTATTTGGCAAACATGGTGGTTTGCTGCCTTTAAAGGGGAGGGGCATTACATAATGCCCGTCTTCATTCTGCTTAATGGTGTTACTCAGCAGGTGTATAAAATGAACATCATCTTGGGAAACCAACTTGTCTCCATGGTTCCTCTCATTAAAGTCAGACTCCAAAATTTTTAACACATCAGCGGCAGGTGGTAGCGGCACTTCCTTCACCGAAACTCGATGAACATGGCTTTGGTTTCCTTGTCTGTCAAGATGAGGGTTTGCAGAGCCAATAATGCTCCAGCCTAGCACTGTTCTCTGAGCGAAAGGTTCACTCTCTCCCCCTGTTATGACTTCCAAAGGAGCCAGAGCTGAGGGACAATCATAACCAATCAATAAGCCCACCTCACAATCCTGGAGGGGTGGTAATTCATGTTTTAGATGTTTCAGATGTGGCCAGTGAAGTGCTGTACTCCTAGTGGGAATATGAGATTTGTCCACTGGGATAAAATCTCGTGTATAGGCATTCTGTATGCAGACTTCACGGTTGGAGCTGAATCCCCTTACTTGTAGACCTCGGACTGACTTACTTGTAATCATGGTGTTGACGGCCGTCATTGTACTCAGTTTGAGCTGTACTGACTGAGTGCTGATGTCTAACGCTGCAGCTAACTCTTCCAAAATAAACGTTGTGTCACTCTGTGTATCCAATAAGGCATAGGTGAGAATCTCACGATGGGGTTCTGCTGTTGATGACACAAACACAGGGACGATGCTTGAAGTAGCACAGGTATGTTGCGTTAATGCATGGGCCATTACTTTATGAATTTCCGTGTCTTTGGATTCTGACGTAGCAGTGAGCTTGTCATTCGCTCCCCTTGAATGTTCGTCCTTAGCGATGTGTAAACAGGTTGGATGGCGTCTGCTACATATATTACAGGTGTGTCGCCACTTGCAGTCTTTAGTGATATGCCCCTTTCTCAAACATCCAAAACAAAGATGGTTTTCATGAATGAAGGCCCTCTTCTCTTCCATAGTCTTATCGTTGAAGAATGGACATTTAACAACACCATGTGTCTCATTTTTACAAACCAGACAAGGTGGTTTGGGTCGCATATTGTCTGCAGTAATGGAAGGTTTCTTTGGTTGAACACTGGTTTTAAATGACTTTGCTTTCTTTGGTGGCTTTTCTTCTGTAGCCTTAAGATTGATCAGAAGGGGTGATGCAATAGGATTACAGGCTATGCGGGCCTCCTTTTGCATAAACTCCGCAAAATGAACAAAACTTGGGTAATCTCCAGACTTATCCAGTTCTTCCACCACCCTGCGGTTCCAACTACGCACCAGCCATTCAGGTAATTTCTTAAGGAGTTTATGGTTTTCTTCGCAATCATTTAAAATTGCTAGCCCTTTAACATGAGGCATAGCCTCTACACATCCTTGAAGAAAATCAGCAAAGTCTCTTAATGCTATGGGGTCGCTGGCGGCTATCCTGGGCCATTTTGCGAGCCTGTCTCTGAAAGCCCTTTGTACCACAAACGGACTTCCATAGCGATCCTGAAGTGTTGCCCAAGCCCCATTATATGCGTCCTCTGTGTTCCGATAAAAGAAACCTTCAACAGCTTTGCGTGCCTCCCCAGCGAGGTAACTCTTGAGATAAAACATCTTTTCACTGATCGGGAGGGGCTTTTCTCCAATAAGGGCCATGAAGGAGATCTTCCAATCAATAAACTTCAACGGCTCACCAGTAAATATTGTTGGCTCTGGGACTGGAAGCCGGCTGGAGGTGAGCGAACTCGTAATTGCTTGTACAAGACTGGCTTCCTCTTGAACTTTCAGTGGGTCAGACAATACAAGACCAGGCCGAAAAGGTGTGGCTTGGGGATTGAGAACACATTTATACTCTGTGTTTTGACTGTTATGCAGAAACTTAGATTCAGATTCCTCTTCGCATCCCTCAAGTAGATCATAGCTGTTATAAACCTTTACCCGAGCTTCTGCTATTTTGACTTCATTATCCATTTGCAACTGTTGCAGTTTTGTTTCTTCCTCTTCCATTTTCAACTTTGCCTCAGCCTCCTTCTGTTTGAACTCTACCAACATTTGTGTTTCTCTTAGTTTCCATTCACTCTTCAGTTTATCAAGTTTGACTTGTTGAGCATGTAATACTTGCAGGGACTTTGCTTGCTGTAGCTTAGCAGCGAGATCTGCCTCGGCGTCTGCACGTTTGCTTGAGGATCTGGAAGTGGTGCTCAAAACCTCACCCAATTCTTGTGGTGACTCTGACATTACAGTTTCAGTTTTTGTTCTGCCAAAGATGGAACCATACTCCTCCTTGTTTAACACCATCCTCACTCTTTCCTTTTCCAGTCGATCGTTGAATGTTGTGTCCGTGCTCTCCTGTCGCTTGTTGATGAGCTCCAGTACATCTTTGGTTATAGTAATGCATGCATCCATCTTCTTTGTAATCTCTGGAGATTTAATGAGGTTGCGCAAAAACCACTCATAACATTCAGAGACTGCGGAGTGAGTGGACTGTATGACACGTTTGGTTTCTTCCAGATCCTCAGATGAGCAGCACGTCTTTAGCTTGGATCTTACTTCCTTTGCTGCTGTTTTCCATAATTCATAAGCCTTGTTGAAAGCCTTTTCATTTTTCTTGGCTTGATTTCCCTGCAACTCTTTGCCCTTTTCTGTCAGGGTTCGCTCACGTGAACTGGACCTAGTGGGTCTTGTCTCTGGAGATTTTGTCGCTTCATTTACAACTGATGGCATTGTGTTAAAGGTGTATCTGTTTTACTTTCAAATCTTGGAGTGTTTGTGTCAGATCTCAAAATTGAGAAGGATGGCTATTTTAATCCTAATTTATAGGCTGCGTTACCACCCACATCAGACATCAATACTTAAAAGGCACACCAAGTTAATAAACAGAACAGCCCCATAAACACAAATATCAACAACTTGAAACCAGGACAACAGTTTCACCCTTAGAGTTGCCCTAAATTCAGCCTTTGTGTTTGCATTGATTTTTTTTTTTTTTTTTTTTTAAATTGCACACTTCACACTGTTTAACACATATTTAAGGCTATACATATGTTTAAAGGATGATTCAAAGTCCACATAAAATCCATGTACCAAAAAACGCACAGCCTCAAGGCAATTAAAGTCCGTATTGCCAAACTTTATTTATAAGTGCATGTGTGTTTGTGCTGAACCTCTGCTTCCGAACGTCTCCCACTGCTGCCTGCGTCGCTGAATCTTACGCCGTCAGTGGCCGCGAGAACGCGCGGGCACCAGCGTCGTGGTCTGAAGAGGGAGCGGTGAGTTTCACTGTAGCTGGCCCCCGGCCACTCAAACAAGCAGACGAATTCGACAGGTGCAGTTTCCTTTATTTATTGGCACCGTGAAACTGGATAAATACAAGAGACGTTCATTACAACCTTAAAATCGCTCGTTTACAAAATATAAATACTTTGTTACACAATTCATTTACTTGAAACACACACACACACACCGTCTGTTAGAAATACAGACACAGTTAAAATGCACTTTGCATTACTCGCATCACAACATTATCGACCGTATTACAATACAAAACAAAACAACCCACGTACCTCACTCTGCCGACCAGGGGGGCTAATAACTCTGAGGCAACCTGGATTTCTCTGGTGGGAGCGTAAACATGCTACCAAAGGAAAACAAATAATAAACAACCCGCCAAACTTCAAAGAACGAACGAACGAACGAACGAATGAATGAATGAATGAAAGCAAACGAAAGACACTGTGACATACCATGCTGTGCTGTTCCAAGGAAGAAGCTCAAACGACAACACAGGAGTGCGTCGCTTAAGTACTTCCCCGACAGCACAGCTTCCGGTCGGAAACAAAAAAAAAGAACTCCATGACGGAAAACACAATCAAAAATAATATACTAACGACGTTACAAAAAAGGGCAGCCAGTTACACTTGATGTAAAGCCCAAAGATTAAGGCTGGCATTTTGGAGAAACTGACTGTGGAGACCTTTTTATGAACGTAGAAACATAAACAGGCCTTACTGCAATCTATCCCCTGTCAATCAAAGCCTCTAATTATGCCAAATGTTACACAACTCCTTGATGAATCCCAAGTGAATTGTTAAAAGTTATTGCTTTCAAGAGGGAAATGTCTAAACTTCCTTGATAAGGCTGGGAATCGATTTGATTAAAATTGTGATTCTTGGATATTTCCAATTTGTGCATTTTACAACCAGAAGAGACAAGATTTACTGGTATTTCTGTCTTATCACTTCACTTCTATCTCACAGACTGTATAACGTGAGTGTTGTTGTATTGTAGTTGTAATGCCAACACATTCGACTAGATGGTGGCCACCCACGTTGACAAACAGCATCAGCGCCATGCATTGTGGGAAACAGTATGTCAGGTAGGCTGGTCTGTTGCAGATTGAGAAATTTTCTTGGATCAGTAGGACATCCAGGGATTTGTGTAGTAGGCGGTTTGGAAAACAACCATGCAAATTTTGCAGATCTTTTGTTGTTCACTGAAATAGTGCATTACAATCAGCATTACAGGGTGTTATCGCCCTCTACTGTTAAGGAGTGAGGCTAGATGACATGAAGCCTCCACAACATCACCCGTCTGTTACTGAAACAGTGAAATAAAGCCAATCTGTGGATGCAGCCACATTAGCTATGACACCGGCAGTCATGTGACCTGAGCTGTGCCTCTGATTGAACAATCAAACGATCCTAATAACTTCTAAACCGCTGAGTTAGAAAAAAGTTCTCTCACCGTACAGTGTGGGCTGATAGTGAAACCAGCATCTCAGTCCCAAGCTGTTTTATGAACCAGGCTGTAAATGTGCTTTTTAATGCTGTTAAAATCCATTTTTTAAAGCTGGGTGTGTACTATGTAACTGGTCTTTCTGCAGCCAGGCTCAAGCAGATTCTCAATGAACAGCGACTTTTGGCACTTCCACATAGGCATCATTTTTCTAACTGGATGTTGCCCCTTTGCACTTAGGCCACACAAAATCCCTTTCAAAATAAAAGTAAAGGACTTTTTCCTCTTAATTCATTTTTAGCCCAGGCAAAGGCCCATGACTCACTGAAGACAGGTCTGCCACCCTTTTAGGGTCAATGTTCACAAGTTGAGAATTACAGCTTTATAAAACCGCACAGATCTAGATCTGGAAATGTTTTTGAAAAGCATCTTAAAGTAATGTTTGCTTTATAAGGATTGATGTATTGATTGATGACTTTGGCTCAGATGTTGGGGCTGAAGAATTCAAGTTATGAGACACAAACCACTTTTAATTTCAGACTTAAAACAGAATTAGTCTTTTAAAGCTGCTGTAAGGAACTTTGTGTCGTGTTTGGCGCCCCCTCTGGCAAAATGTGTTTTCCTTCTTTCTTGTGATTATTGCATTCTATTTTTTTTTAAATCTTTCTTTTACAAATATATCCCTCAATCATAATCTTTGTCTTGATGACAAATGTGTTAAACCTCTGGTACTGGATTTCTTTGTCCGAGTAGTTTCAGATATCAACAGCCGTGACAGAAAAATTAACTCTGTTGCTGACTGACTTGTTTTTATCAGTTCGTCATCAGGAGGCATGGGTATCAACTCTGGTCTGTTTTTAAACAGCCAGCAAGAGATTCATCACAGGAGAGTTTTCACTTCCTCATGAGCTTCATTTCTCACCTCTAGAGGTCACTGCTTATATTAACCGCTGCACCACTACATGTCCAAACTCAGCTTAACTCTTCCCTTGACCCATGTGATGTACTTTCTGTAGCAGCAAAGCAAATCAACGACACGCAAATGATCACATAATTTACCTGCAGGCTGTAAGTTCAGCTGCTGGGATGACAAAGACGACCAGGACTGTTGGAGCTCTGAAAAAGGGAAGAGAAAAGACACATTATGACAACCACCAGGAAAAAGTAGGACAACAACAACAACAATGTTAGTCAAAAACCACGGTGCAGTTTCAGAACTTGTCATTCGTGTTGTTAGAGAAACCAGACTGTTAAAATGGACAGTCAGTGATGTGGACAAGTGCAGGACGTGGACACTAACAGCAGCTCACCACATCCTCCCAGAGTCCGGGCTCCGGCTAACGCTGGGACACAAACAAACCACGGACAGAAAGGGAAACAGACAAGAAACGGAAAAGAGAGGCTGTTAAGACACAACAAGGAAACAAAGAAGTTTGAAAGTGATATTTCCAAAGATTCACAACACGAGAGACAAAGATTCTGCTTCCCCCAGGCGTGTTTTCTGTATCATCAGTTTCCAGCCTTCTGAGGAGAGTTAGACTTCGGGAGTAAAGATATTTCCATGCGTGATTCAGACACCCATGAATAAAGGAGGCCTCATCAGTTTCAGTGCCTGTTAATGCAAAGTCTGTGACCAAACTTCTCCTGCCTGAGCTGCACAAGCTGTTGAAGCCGTTCCACGCCATCGGCTGAAAGCCTCTCTGTGGTCAATGATGATACAGGAGCTGGGGACTCTGACATTTAGCTTTAAATTGTGTTGCAGACCTTTTCCTGAGTTTCCTTATAGAGCCAGGCTCAACTGCATTATATACATGCTGCTCTGTGGTGGTTTATTTTTCTATTTTGATAAATTTCTTTAGAGTCTTCACGTCATTATTTACGACTCCTACCTTAAAATTAATTGTAATAATTTTGTATCTCAATCAGTGTAATGCCTTCCTTATATAATATAGTTTTGGATCATTTTCTTCACGTTTCCACATATTTATAAGTTGCTGTACAGAAACTCCACATACTAATGCATCTTTTAAGGTACAGTCTGCAGGATTTTCCCAAAAAACAAAATGTCAACTTTTACAGTTTGATCCTGCACAATCGTCTCCTATGAGCCTCTGTACATGTGTGTCAGTGCCAACCGGCTACCTCCAGTCTAAGAATATGAGACAATGCTGAAGTGCTAAAATCTGCTGTTTCTCCAGTGTCCACTTGAGGCTGGCTCCAGAAATACAGCGTGTCACATACACACCAAGCCAAAAAAAGCTGTTTTAAAAGCAGAAATTAACCTATTTACAGCCTGGTTCAAAAAACGTCTCCTGTCTGTGTCACTAAGTTTATTATTGGCACACACTGTATGGAGGTGAATTTTTTTCTAACTCGGCCATTCAGAGGATATTAGCATCACAAGCTCGCCCAATCAGAGGCACAGCTGAGGGTCACATGACAGGCGCCCTACGGCTGTACACGTAGCCCTTGCCACTACCAATATAGTCGATGTGCTACATTGTTCTTTTCAGAAACAGACGGGTGACGTCGGGGAGACTATGTCCATGTTTTTTACAGTCTATGGTCAGTGTCTGTGTCTGCCTCAACCCTCTCCTCGGCCTGGACTTTGATGTTTTGGTTGTTTAAGGACGTTTCTGGGCGGAGAGTGAGTATTGTGTAACAGTTCTATTGTCAGTACTTTTGTGCAGGTACTTTTTTCTAAAAATCTTATTGTTTTATTGCATCTTTTTAATTTTACTCTGCTTTTTAATTGAATTTTGATTGTTTTCTTTTAACTTGTTCTGTCTGTAAAGCCCTTTGAATTGCCTTGCTGAAATGTGCTTTATAAATAAACTTGCCTTGCCTTGCTGTACCAAGGCAGTGTCGAGTGCTACTGCTAGGTGGTGCTGTGACAAACACATATGTTTAGAGTAGGGGTGCACCAATCTCAATTTTCTCGCCAATCACTAGGGTTGCCAACTTTGAGGCATAGAAATACGGGACACTCTCTCATAGGCTGAACCTGTGGCTGCCTACCTGTCAAGTGAGTGGTCCTACTGCCCGTAGTGTACAGCTGGCCATGCAGGCAAGCAGCCAGACACACAATGCATGGCACACAGAGAGAAAAAATATATGCATCTTACCTTTACCTATGCGGCCGGGACAAACAACGTCCCGGACGGGATGCGCCTCTTTTGGCCCAAATACGGGACGTCCCGCCTAATACGGGACAGTTGGTAACCCTACCCATCACCGATCACTGATCTTTAAAAAGCCTGACCAGCCAATTCCAAATCGGGGCCGATACTGCTTGTTATTTTTTTAATTTTTTTTTATACCTGACAGCATATACCTTCAATGTTCCAATCTTATTTTATTGAAAATCATTGAATAATACCTGTGAAACAATAAAATCTTTAACTTAAACAACCAATAAAGTGTCCTGAGTTTTAGGTCTCAGAGCAAAAAGCAACAATGGCTGGCTGTCACACCTTCCTGGAGGTATATAAGATCAGTTTCATATGCAAGGATGGGCCGATCACTGATCCCCCAAAATTAAGGCAATCAGCACTGAGGGATTGGTGCATGTCTAGTTCAGAGACTGCGGTCCTGACCAACCAGGTGGAGCGCTTCCAGCACTGACCTGTGGTGAAGGTGTTGACATCTGTATAACTTTTCATGTAAGAAGAGTGAATTTAGTGCCGTGGAGACCTGGCGACATGGTCTAAGTTTAGATTTTGCAATAAAAATCGTCGTATGGAAAGTCACTCTTGGGCCTTTTTCTGTTTTACGTTGAGCAGCTATGCTGGAATTAGCCTCTAGCTCCATGCACCAGCACCAACAACGTTGCAGTGAGACGTTGCAGTGGTTACCTCAGTCACTCTGTGAATGGCTTTACTGTTGACAATAACAAGTGGGTGAAGCTATCCTGAGCAGCTACGATAGCGGATGTAGCATGGAGAAGGAAAAGCACAACCAAACTGAAAGGAATCGCAGATAAAACTTTTTCCTAAATGAGGGTGAAGCTTGGCTCGACTCTCAGAAACTTGGAGAGCAGCACAGGAGTTAGCTTTCTGCTAACTGGGTATGTGTCAGATACCTGTGATTAGCTTGCGCTAACATGCCAAGTCAGGTGCATGGCTCTTGAGTCTCTTCTTAATAAAAACGCGACACTACAGGTGGTTGCTGGGCTATTGAGTGTGTTCAAGTAGCTTTGGTTGGAGGCTGTGGGTGTGTGCTGCTGCTGGCACTGAGCCAAGGGGGAGGAGCCCAGTTTGAATGTTGTGTTTATAAACAAGAAATAGAAATTCCTGCAGACTCTACCTTGTGTTGTGTTAAGTTTATTTCTTTCTTAAACACTTTTTGATTCATGTTGTGTGTGGTTTCCTCTCCTTAGTCCAGGCTGCTGACTGTATTTTAATCATTTCTTTCTCAGTACGACCTGAAAAGGCTCTGTCACTGCCGTCTGTGAATCCATTCAGCACAGTAACTTCAGTTGACATCTTCATAAGCAGCCTAGCTCCAAACCCACCAGCACAGTGTTTTCAGTCATCGCAATTACACAGCAGATGGCAATGTGGCAGTCAAATTAAACGATTCACACTTTAAAGTAGCACAGAATAAATGTAACATGTGCGGTACGACCTGTAGAGTTTATTTCGCCGAAAACTCAGAGACACTGAGTCTCATCGAACATGAAGCAAACAGACGTCCATAAATCTTTAAAACTGGGCAAATTAAATTCTGCTGTTCCTCTGAAAACTGAGAGCGGAGCAGAACCACTTCCAGTTACATGTGGGGGGCAGCGCTGCAGTCACGCATCCAGGCAGCTCTTCAGTTAGCCAGCTGGTGTTAAAGAAAAAGGTTATATAACTGAGCACAACAAAGGGAACGATCCAATTAGTGGTTCACATAATATGGACACGCTAAAAGTATCCATATTTATCTTTTTGGAGAGGACTGTAAACAGACTGCACCCACTTTCTCACTGTTTTGTTCATCTACGTGCATCCATTAATGCCCTCCACGCAGCAGTGATGATAAAAAATAATGACTCATAAATCTTTTCAAAAGCTCGGGTTCACAGATAAATGTTAAATGCTAAAAAAGAGGAAAAAATAGAGAGGCGCAATCAAGGGTAAAATGAATAAACATGAAATATGAAATGAAATAAATAAATTCAGCATCTCAAAGATAGAATTGAATAAATAGAGCTCTCAACTCTGGAAAGTTTTCTTTTTAATGAAAACAGCTCTATCATTTTATTCAAAACGGGGAAAAAAGCAGGAAGTGAAAAATAAGAGCCTGTTGGTGCTGCCACAAAAAACCCATCTCTTTATTGTCCCACTGTCCTCTCGCTAACATCTCTGACTGACAAACGCATCTCCTGCCATTTCCAAAAAATAACTTTGTTTGAGTGTTTTTGTTGAATTAACTGGCAGTATTGAATGGTGTTGATGTTTGAGGCTGTGCTTTGCTGTGCTAATGCTAACAATACTGCGTTGACACTCCCAGGCTTATGATGCTAGCAAGCAAAAGTTCAACAAAAGATGTGAAATTCAAGAGAAGTTTAATGAGAGAGATGTGTTATTCCATCATCCAGGTAAAGGGAGCAACATGCTACATAAGCTAATTAGCATCTAATTAGCATGATTTTTTTTTCATGATTTCCTAAATGTAACCATGGATGCATTTATACATGTTGGATCAGCTGTTTGCAGCCTGCAGCATGTCAATGCTAACTGGTGCTAGGCCAGATGTTTCCCACAAGGTTAGGAGAAGGAGGTGAGGACGACGTGCTGGTTCTCAGGTGTGAGCGAAGAAGTGACGACATGGACCTGTCCTTCCATCCATCGTTTTTGGAAACGTAACATCTATCTCCAGTAAGATGGACGAGCTAGCTGTGCTAACCCAGCAACAGAGGGAATACCAGAAGGCAGAGTAGCATCATGCTATTCACAGACATGGCTAACAGAGCTAACACCAGACACCAAGGCCACATTGGAAGAGCTTCACCTGCTATGAGCAGACAGGATCCAGGAGACAGAGACTGAACAGACTGCTGAAGAAGCTCAGTCCTGGACCCTGTGGAGGTGGAGGCTGGCTGACTGGACAATGATGGACAAGCTGTCAGCATCTATTTTCTTATGGACCTTTTTGCACTTTCTTTTGTTTTCTTGATTGCTTCTGTGACTCCTAAATTTCTTTCTTTTTTGCCTTTTCTATCTCTGACGTTGAAGTGGTGTCTGTCAACTCCATCCTGAAAACGCCAATTTGAACCTCACAGACCGCTCGACACTCGTTCATATTAAATCTGCAGCTCCTGTCCTGTGTCTGGCTGAGTGATCAAGGTCAGATAGACCTGCCAACTCTCCCGATTTAGGAGGGATTCTCCTGCTTTTTAAACTTGTCTCTTGCTCCATTCCCGACTTGTAATTTCTCCAGATTAACCCCTTATTTTAAAATCTGGTCCAGTCATCTCTGATAATTTTTCAAGTCAAAAGTCAGCTACCTGTGTCTTACATTCAAACCAGGAAAAGCATCCTCCCCTCTCCCTGGAGTTGGTTTGATCCAAAGACGCTGCATGAGATCCTCTCTGACTTCAGGTTACACAGACACACACAGGTAGCTGTGTGAGATTTGTTGCTGTTAATTTAATAATCCTGGGACAATAACAGAAGTTTAGAAAGATTCACTACTTGTTACTACATTGCAGAGCCAACAGCAGCCAGATCAGCTTCTGCTCCATCACAGCGCAGCGTCTGACAGGTCTCTATTCAAGTCACGTGTTCACTCTCTCTGACTTTGCTCTGCTGCGTCTGAGCTGATGATCCCTCAGGTTTTCCTCTTGAGGTAAAATATAAGACTAAAGCGGTGAGTTGGAGCCAATGTGCAGGAAAAAAAAACTTTGTCTACATCAAGACTTGTGGTTTCAATCTCTGCGAGCACCTAACCAAACGACACACATCGACTAAACTCTCTGCCAGGAGCCTGTTTATGATGGAGCCACTCCATCCACACAGCCGAGGCCCAGGGCTTGATTTTAAATCACTGCCAGCTCTACAATCTGTAAAGACGCTCTGAACAGACTGATTGTAAAGAATACTGTTGAGGACATGCTGCCAATATCAACCAGTGAGTGCTGCTTTCAGAGAACTAATCAGGAAGACACTGATGAGGAGAGAGACAGGGTGCATTAGTCAGAGTGCTGAGGCAGAAAGAAGTGATGATGACTTTCTTTACCCAGTATTTAGCCAACACTGATCTCTGAAGTCAACAGGATGCATCCTGGGACTATGAGCGCATATTTTGATTCATTAGATCAGGGGTCTACAACCTGTACTTTCAGAGGAGCCGTTTTCTTTTTCAGCTCACCTGGATTAAAGTCATTCAGGAGCCACAAAATGTACTTTATCCACTATGGACTGTAAAGTGTATTAAATCAATACATTTTTAATATAAAGCAAATAATTATAGAGGTTTTTGAACTTATGCAATAGTAAACATGATGTCTCTCCATTTATTTTCAAAATATTTGCAGAAATAAAAAAAAATACAAACTGCAAAAAAAAAAATTGAATCTTGAAAAAAATGAAAAGATTGCAAAAATTTATGAAAAATTATAAAAATTGACAAAATATAAAAATAAAGAAAACATTTGCATTTAAAAAATATATATATATATATATATATTTTTTATCAAACTTGCAAACATTCAAAAAAATGTATTCATTTACAAAAATTTCAAACTATTTTTTACAGAAAATCTGAGCCATGGCAGGTTTTATTGCAAGATGTCATGCAAATTGAGTATGACAAATATGCACGATTTATGCAAAAATAAAATATCGAGATTTGAATAAAAATTGCAAAAAACATTTTAAAAATTGAAATCTTAAAAAATATGCACAAATTCCGAAATTTACAAAAACACTTATGGCAAAATATTTTAAAAATGAGATTTCAACAAATTGGGAAAAATTCCAGATTTTTGCAAGGTAAGAAATTTAAAAAAATCTTTGAAATCTGAAAAAACTCATAATATTCTTTTTTTTTTAAGGTTTCCAAAAAAAATTAAAATATTCCAAAAATCTTTGCAATTTTAGAAAATTTGCAAAGATGTTTTCAAAATTGAAATCTTAGAAAAAAATTGTAAAAATTCTTAAATTTACAACAACTTTGCAAAAAGGTTTTTTTAAATAATAATATTTCAACAAATTGCAAAAATTTCAAGATTTTTGCTACCTCAAAAATTTGCAAAATATTAACTTATCATTGAAATCTTAAAAGACATGCACAAATTCTGAAATTTCAACAATTATGCAAAGCTTTTTGTTAAAAAATAGGATTTCGAAAAATTGCAAAAATTCCAAAAGATTTTTGCAATGTTTAAAAAAATGCAAAATAAAAAAAAAAAGCAAAATATTTGAAATAATACTTGAAATTGGTGACATACATTGACAACACCAGTCATCTCATTATTTTTATTGTCTGGTTAATTCTCACCACATACTAACCATAGATATGAAGCTGGTTTGTTGTCAGTTAAATGAATCCATTCACACAGAATTAGAATCTGTATTTTCTTCCAGGTAAGTGTTATTGTAGATTTAGATATCTTCCCAGGGCTGTAAAACTTGAGGTCAGCCACAGGTGCAAAAAATAAAAATTCTTTATTTTTTAATAATATTTTTTAAAGCTACAAGGAGCCACTGCAAAGAAGTCAAAGAGTCACATGAGGCTCCAGAGCCACAGGTTGAATACCCTTGCATTACATGTAGAGATGTTGAGCTGAATAAAGAGGGAGAAATACGTCAGAGCTTCTCCAAACTCAGATAATCCCCTGGGAACCATGACCCATTTCATGAATTAGCCTGTTTCTTACACCCACTTTAACGACCTCATTTGTGTTTTCCCAGTCACCTCACGCTCTCATTTGCCTCACACCTGTCCACCAATCTCTCATTAGCTGCTCTGCATCTTTTCCAGCCTCTCCTCCTCAGATTTTTGCCAGATCCTTTTCTCAATCCTTCGCCCAGACTGCAGACGTTTCCACATTTCTGAAAGCCCACAGAGTCTGGCAGAGGAAACTTCCACAGAAATGTGAACTTCATGTTTAAACTTTTATTACTAAGGATTGTGGGGGGGAACAGTGGTATGCTGGAACAGTAGCCTCAACACTGTCTGCTCCTCGCAGCCTTCTCATTTCTGACACAGCTTGGGAAGTACGTGTGTGATTACCCGGATATTAAATCCTAAGTAGGAAACACTTTTCAATGATCTGGGCGTCCCCGACGACTCCATTAGCAGTTCAAGGATCTTTAAACCCCTCAGATTACAAGGTATCCTGGGCCAAACAAACCCTGGCCAAGATCCTGGATCAGATTCCTGCTCTCATTGTCAGAGGGGGTGAATCAGGGACACGCTGGCTGACGAACGCTTGTCGTCTGAGCTGAGCTTTACTTGTTCAGCATTCGTTTATTTTCCCTTTCTTCCCGTTCCTGATCACACGCTGCTTCTGCCTGCTTTGCCCTTGCCTGCTTTGTTGCTGACTGATAGCCTTTTGCCAAACTCTGCCTTGAACTTTTAACCATGTAAATGACTGATTGCTTTCAACCGGCTGGGAGTCCTGCTTTTGAGCCCGCTTCTCTGTGTGCAGAACCGTGACAGCATTGAAGGCAGAGACATTTGCAAAATGAAAGTCGAGCGAGATTCTGTGGAGGAAAAAATCCAAAATGAATTGATGGAGAAATGTGGAATTGCACAACTGTCAGGCTGCCTTAAATGAAAGTGGAAGGATACAAAGGATAGGGTCTGAATTGCCTCTGTGTATATCACTCTCAGCCCTCCTGTATTGATTCGGCAGCAGCGAATGTTGTGTGGAGTTTTCTGAGTTCAGTGCACCACTGGAGTCTATGCTCATCAATGCAACCTCACGTTTTATCTCTGCGATGTGCTCATCCATCTTTAATGGTCCATCTTTAATGTTTGGACTTTGTCCTTTCCGCCTCATGTGGTCCAAAGCCCTAAACGGATGCTTAAATCAAACATTTTCTTTCTACCGTATCATTGCTCGATGTGTGGTTTGCAGCCACAGCAGCGTCAGACATTATCGTTTCAAACTTACAGTGTGTGAATCTTGAGTGACAATTACAGCATTTATTGTTACAGCTTCTTTAATGAAGCCATTTGATTGCCTCAGGAGCTAGCAGGTTTAGCTTGATGAAAAGACTCGTTCGGTTTTGGAAACACTTAATAAACATGCCATACAATGAGTTTTGTTTTTACCTATACCTGTGTTGTACACATCCGAGCTCAGCTCCCTCCCTCCATCGATCCCAGACTCGTACGTGATGCTGGGAACACCGGGAGAATTCAGAAAATCGTTGTCCTTGTCAGTGCCCTTCAGGATTCTTTTGATCTTCACCTGTCCAGGAAATGCAGAAACATCTCAGCTTAAAAAATTCTTCTGTTGAGACAGTTTTGTATTTATTAAACGTCTTAGTAAAGTGTAGATTTAAGGAGTTTGGCGACAGACTTCAGACCAAAAAGCCTCAGATGATAAAAAAACAACACATAAATGGTCTCTGCACGTCTTCCTAGATGAGTATTTTTTTCTAAATAAATGAGTATTTTATTTCTGTGAAATTCTCCAATACAGAATATGAATTATGTGCGATCACTTAACAAAAAAAAAAGAAATAAAATAAAATTATTAACAAAATAGAATAAAATAAAAGTGTATATGCATGCTTGCATGGGACAATTTTTCCACAAAAAACAAAACAAAACAACAACTCTATTCTTATGTGCAATCACTTGAGAAAAACAAATAAAATTATAAAATAAAATAAAATTAAACCAAATTAAATTAAATTAAATCAAATAGATAAAATGAAAGTGTAAATGCATGCTTACATGGGACATTTTCCCACAAAAAATTAATAAATCAAAAGATAACAAACTCTAAAAATTTGTGCAATCACTTTACAAAAAAAAAAAAAAAAAAAAAAGAATATAAAAAATAAAATAAAATAGAATAAAATGAAATAAAAATGTGTATGCATGCTTGCAGGGGACATTTTATAATAATAAAATAAAATCAAAAAATAACAAACTCTAAAATTATGTGTGATCACTTTACAAAAAAATAAATAAATATAAAATAAAAAAAATAAAAAAAATAAAATTAAATAAAATTAAAATGTATATGCATGTTTGCACGGGACACCCCCCCCCAAAAAAAAAAAAAAAAAAGAAAGAAAATAGAATAAATAAATAAATAATTAAATCAAAAATAAATCAAAAAATAATTAACTCTTTAATTATGCGCAATTACTTTACAAATAAGATAAAATTAAATTAAATTAAATAAAATGAAATTGTATATGCATTCTTACATGGGACTTTTTCCCACAAAAAACATAAAAAACAAACAAAAAAAAAAAAATCTGTAACCAAAAAATAAAATTACCCAGAATATCAGTGACACAAAAAAGGAAAAAATAAAAAACCACAACAAAATGTACTCTTTATTGTTCTTTTTATTTTACATTTAGTTTTTTCATTGTAACCCTTTATCATTTTACTTTTCAATGTTGTTTTGAAACTTTAAACCATCAAGTGATTTAAACCATCATCACTAAGCCTGTTTCATAATTGAACTCCAAAAAAATGAAACACCGCTGTATTTAACATTAGCTCCCATTTTAACTATTTCAAAGAGCACATGAATACCACAGTGTGTTCGGGTCATAAAATGAAAATATTCTGAGATTAAAGTCAAAAGTTGTCTTTAATCAGTGGGAAAGTAACAAAAAAGGCTTGAAATCAAAATTCAGCTTTAGAATTATCAAAGCAACATGTTAGATATTTGTTTAAATGTGTATTTTGCTTTTCTGTTCTGTTTCTGTGTCTTAGTATTTTATATGACATTAAAGAATAAGTCCCATTAAACTGTCAAATGGTGTAACCACGAAAACATGACAGGTATTAAACAATTCACCTTCCTTGATTTTATGTAAGTGAACTGATGAAATAAGATATGTGTTACGAAATATTTCAAAGTATATTTAGAATATTTAATTTCTAAACTTGGTAATATAGTTTTTGTTGTAGTGAGTTACACAAACGTCACCAAACCCGTTACATCCCTGGTGTAAAGCCACTTACTCAACCAAATCCTCTCTGACTTCTGCTGCCGAGCCGTTATTATCTCAGAGTATTTCTCTTCTCCTCTGACTCACTTTTCTAATGTCCCTAACACGCTGCACTATTTATGTGTTCCTTATTGAATAGGACATGGAGGCCCAGATATGTTGATTTCTGGGGACTGTTTGAATGAGGCTGTTGGGTCTGAAGTCGGACACATGATGGAGGTTTTCCAGAGACCTGAAGCTTTTATCATCTTCACTGCAAAAAACTGGAATCTTATTAAGTGTTTTTTTCTTGTTTTTAGTAAAAAAAAATGTCTTTTTAGACTTGATATGGGCCACATTCACCTGACCAGTCCAGAAAAATGTAGTTTTTTTAAAGTAATTTAAAGACAAAAATGAGGTCTGAATTGCTGTAACAAGGAAAAAAAATCTGCCAATGGGGAAACAGAAATGTGCTCGGCACAATTAGAATAATATCTTAATACAAGCACATTTCTGACGGCTTTGTTCACTTGTAAACTTGTAGAGGATCCTTTTATTTATCCTCCCTTCATAAGCATGGTAAATATTTCTGAACCACTGCAGATAAGTTGGATTTTATTATGAAAAAAAAGTCATTTCCATGTCTTTTTGTTGTCAGTTGCATCTCCGAGCAATGAGCAATGGTTCGACTGAACGTCTCGCTGCAGGACTGGATGAAACTGTGGCAGTCAAACTTATATAATGATTTGTTTTTTCATACTTCCTGTGGCTTTAAAGTCTTAAAGTTTTCCGAGGAGGCGCTGAAAGTCTTTGGGGAACCCTCCTGGCGTGTAAACATTATGTACTTTATTACTCAGGGCACTGCAATGAACTTAAGTAGCAGAAATACTGAATAATCAATATTAATATCATCCTGCTGCTGACGGGCGTCTGGGCTGCATCTCTTTACTTTCCTACATTTCCATCAGGATCCACGGATGGATTATTAAGACATTTTTAATTAAAGAAACATAAGGAGGCAATAAAGTTCCTTTTCTTTTGTCAGCAGCAGATTTTATTTATGAGCCGGAAACAAACTGACCTCTGCAGAGGTTTAACTGAAGGACAAGCTTAAATCCAGCCGACTGTTTTTAAAGTCTCCATGAAGTTAAATCAATACTTTCTTTAAATAAGAATAAGGAGCATTACAATCTTCATGAGGGTTCGTGGTGTTGCAGTCCTGTTGCTTCACACAAACAGCATTTCTTTCACCCTGGTTTCCACGATAATGCATCAACTGAACACAAGTCTTTTGAGTGATTACTAACCGATTTCTTGGGCTTGGGTGTGGACAGAGAGGAGGAGGGGGTGTTGGATTTCTTCTTCAAAAACATCTTGAATGTTGCAGAATCAGAGTTCTCCACAGCAAAACACCTCCACGCCGTCTGGAGGGGCATGAAGAAAGCAATATATTGGTCGGACAGGACAAATTTCACGCTGCCTCGTCTGCCATGCAAGTCAGAAAGTAAGTGTTACATGAAAGGATGGTCTCAGTAATAAGGCCGGGGCTGGCAGACAGTTCAGTCCCCCGGCTGCGTTGGGGGGCTGTGTTTGTGTATTTTTATGGACGGATACCTGAATGAGACAGGCAGCTGCAGGGATCTGTCGATTGAAGTGTTTTTGTCTCTGCTTCTGCTGCACCTTCAGGGCGAAGCCGGAGCCCAGGATTCCCTGTGAGGAGCGGCACGGCAGAGTTACTGCTCATTAATTCAGTTTTAACGACACACTCAGAGGCAGCGCAGACAGAAATAAACACAAAGTCAAGAAAAAATGATGGAATAATCTGCTGTTTAATGCTCAGACATTAAGCTCTATTACTCAGCTTGTTAATTAACTCACATTAATACCTTCAACAGAACAACGCCAGTCTTTTCTCAGGTTTTATTCAGATAAGTTTAATGTGAGGGGATTCTTGTTTTTCACTCTGTTCCCTTTAAACTAAAACTGAATGATTGACAGCGGTTTATTCATGCCACTGCTGTTTTAAATTAAATGTTATTCAGTAATTATAAAGTAAAATTTAGGATGTCTAAAAGCAACAATGTCAAATACAGAATCAGGTACGGTGGCCCAGAGAGCTCACAGCGCTGCAAGTTTAGAAAAACAACACATGAGAAAAACATGCTGCAAATATACTGCAACACAACAGAAGTGTTTCCAGAGGACGCTTAAAAGTGATGCACATGTCTCGACATGCTTGTTGCTGATGCAGATTTTCAGTCACAGCTCTATTGTGTTGGAAAATGAGGTTAAAAGTGTTTTTGATTGAAAATCTGCACATGCTAGGACATGTGCACCACTTTTAAGTGTCCTCTGGAAACACTTCCTGTTGTGTCGTGTTGTGGTCTTTGCAGCGTGTTTTCTCAATGCAGTGCCCGTGCTGTCAAATTGATGAAGATGCTTACTTAATTTGCTTGTGCTGTGTCTTTTTGCAAGTGTTTCCTGAAGCTGCAGCGCTGTGACCTCTCAGGGCCACCGTCATCAGACATCACAGATTGTGAAGTACGCAAGTCTAACCCAGGTTACATTTTGCTATTTCCTTGCAAAGATGAATGCACAGTAAGGTTTAGTTATTATAAATTGCCAGTGGTTTATTTGATTTCTCTATGTTTCAGAGTAGTAGCATCAACCAATCACATCCCTGGATTCCGTGTCAACCAGGAAATGTGTGTATAAGACGTTGCATTTCATAACCCAAGGCACTCAACTCCAGACCAAGAAGTCTGAGTAGCTAGAAAGCATGTCTGTTGCTTTGTGAGTTAAAGTTAACATATTGATTGGTAAGCTAATGCTAACAAAAATGTTTCAAATGGTACTGATGTTTTATTTAATCTAACTGTTACTTATTTCAATCATTCATTAACTTGTTTTATTTACTTGTTAATTTATTTTCCTTATGAGTATTTGCGTTTCGGCCTCATCTCTCTGCAGGCCTGTGTTTTTGGGTTTCCTTTCCTTCTGGTGTGAAGAGATGGCGAGCTGAAAAGACGAACTGAAATAGGAGTTTACCTCTATATAAACAACTACACACAAACAAGACTCTATTCTGAAAAGAGACTTCATTTTCTGGCCTTTGGGAAAGCAAAATACTGAAATTTTATCAAGTGTTTTTGTCTTATTTTAAGTAAAAATTGACTTGTTATACTCGATATGAGTCACATTCAACCCATCAGTCCAGAAAAGCGTCTTGTTTTGAGTTAAAAACAAAACTGAGGTCTGAAAAATGTGCTTAAAACCAGAATAATGTCTTAAAACAAGTAACTTTTCTCTTGTTCCATGGGCACATTTTTTTGTACCTGTTAAAGCAATTCAGACCTCATTTTTATCTTTAAATAACTTGAAATAAGGTCTTTTTTGAACTGGTCAGGTGAATGTGGCTCATATAGAGTCTAAAAAGACATTTTCCACTGAAAATAAGACAAAAACACTTGAAAAGACTTCAGTTTTGTCCAGTGTGGACTATCATATCTCCGAAGGAGAAAACGAAACGTGTCTTTGAATGTAATGGACTTTGAATTCTGTGGACAATTATAATTATAGATTACGTGAGAGAACTGATTTTGATTTTTTTGTTAATTACTGGTTTTGATTTGCAGATACATTTCTGTTTTTATTTTCTATTATTATTTTTTCTTTATTATTTATTATTATTTATTTATTATTATTATTATTATTATTATTATTATTATTATTATTATTTATTAATTTTTCCTTTTTTAAAAACCTTAGTAACTGTCTGTTGTGCCTCATCAAGTATTGCCACCTACTTCATTTCTCTCTTTTGAGTCTCCTGATTAGGGATGGGTACTGACAGAATTGTATCAAAGTACCGGGTATCATGTAAAATCAAAAGGTACCATGTTTAGGTACCTAAACGTATCCTTGTGACTGTGAGGGAGTGGAAGAGTAGGCTATTTTCCATGCTGGACATGAACACAGCATTTCAAGGTTATATATTGAAGTATTTATCTGTTAAATTGTAAAAAATATATATTTTATTATTGAACAAATTGATATTTTTTACCACAGAAACACAAAAAAAGTACAAAAAATTGGTACTGTTGAGTACCGGTACCGATTGCCAGGTACCGGGCATCGGTACCGTATCGTTTCAAATGTGAAAGGTTCCCATCCCTACTTCTGATTTCCTTAGCCTTCTCTTCTTATGTTATCCTTATATTTATGCTAAGAGTAAACCTTGAAAGTAAATATTTATGTGACATGAAGAAACTGTTCTCACTTGGCAAATAAAGCTAAGATACAGACAGGAAATAAGCACCCAGATCCCTTTTTTTTATCACAAACCTGGAAACAGATCTGTGGTGTAACGATAGGATTTCATATCTATTGCCAAGCACGGCTCTCAATGCACAAGATTATGAAAGAACATAAAAACTCTCAGAGCACTTTCTTTTCTGATCTACAACTCTTTGAATCTTTGCTGTGACGGCGTAATCAAGCCAGAGCCAACTCTGATATTTATATTTGTGGATCAAACATGAATCATAGATACACTTCAGCTGAAATCAGCCACTCTATGTTTTATTTGAAAGCACTTAAAGACCTCCCTAATTAAGAATTCATATCAGCTGGAGTTTATCTGAAAGAAGCAGGGCCAGGTTTAAACCACTTCTCCACAAAGAGGTTTTTAAATTTGTCCTTTTAGCAGCAAACAATGGGAAACATTCAGTTTTAAACACAGTTAGCATCAGTGTGAGCACATCAGCCTTAAAGACGTCCTGGTTCACACATTTTTCTCCACTTACTGCAGGCAGAGCAAAGAAGGAAATGGCAAAGATGGAGAAACAGGATGCGATGGTCTTTCCGATCCAGGTTACTGGAATTATGTCTCCGTATCCAATCGTAGTCACTGTCACCTTTTTGAAATAATGACAAGAAGACAAATACATTTTTCTCCACTTACTGCAGGCAGAGCAAAGAAGGAAATGGCAAAGATGGAGAAACAGGATGCGATGGTCTTTCCGAGCCAGGTTATTGGAACTAGGTCTCCATATCCTATCGTGGTCACTGTCACCTTTTTAAAATAATGACAAGAAGAGAAACACATCTGTCAGACAAACAAGCTCAGTTAGAGTTTAAACCTAACACTGCTGTTGGTAGTCGTCAGACATATGTTGTTCATTTTTGATTGAGACTCATTGCTGCAGGAGGAAATATTAACTGCACAAAATATTTATTTCCATTAGTCACACAGTTGTGGATGTGAGATTTGATTTGATCTGAAACTATCTGGAACACTCCAGCCTGCTGGCAGCTGTCTGTGTGCACAGCTGTGCTTCCAGTGAATGCTAACCTTAGCATGCTAACAAACTCACAACGACAAGACCAGTGTAACACATGGTATGTTCACAACATGTCAGAATTAACCTGAAAATAGTAGACTGGATGTAGATCTGTTGATCTATGTGGGTCCAAATGGCTCATCATGTTGTGTGTCCGAACTGTAATGCAACAATCCACCTCTAGCTGGTGCTGTAGCTTAACTGTGACTGCCATAATGCTCCATTACTTACTTACTTATTTATACTACCAATCACTAGTTTCCTTACTTTTATGCTTGGTTTAGTTGTATGTAGGCAGTATGTAACAGATTGATGTATAAAGCGAAGTCATGCGGATTGTCATCTGAAAGGAAACCAATAGTTGGTGCTGCTAGCTCTGCTAACGTTAGCCACACCAACAAACCAGTTTAGCCCCTTTTCCACCAAGCCATCCAGTTTAGATCAGTTCGGTTTGGTACTGGTCGCATCAGTAAAGCCTGCTCCTGTTTGTTTCCACAGCCAACCATGCCCCCTTGTGGTAGGCAGCGTGTAAGCTGGATGCCGATAGCAGCGCCAGTTAGAACGAAGAAGAAAAACGCAACATGTTAAACAAAAGCCCTGTTTCCACCAAGCGGTCAGTTCGGTTCGTCATGCATTTTGAGGCGTTTCCACTGACTAACCCCGGGACAGATCCTCAAATAACCAGGATGAGATGTCCCACTTTTTGGGACCCTTCCGTTGGGGTGCCAGACTGAACTAATCTGATCCCAGAAGGTGGAGCTACAACACTGCAGTCTGTTGATTGGTGGAAAGAATCGTCACTTCCTGTTTGACAGCGGCTGCTGAAACAAAGCTTGATTGTTCTTTGTATCAAAGAGCCACATGACAATCACAAAGAAGATGAGTCCCTGGATGTCTCCCATAGTTGATGTTTGTTTACTGTGTCACGTTTTTCTTCATTGGATTAATTAGCGGGGTACACTGTGTCGCTCTGCTATGGTTTCATGCTATTATTGAACTCAGTGGTCCCCAGCCTTTTTTGCGCCATGGACTGGTTGAATGTCAGACAATAATTTTACACACTGGCTATTCTTCTGTCTCCTCACTGGCTCTTTTGCCCTTCCTAAAAACAAATTCCAAAGACCTTTGTTTTTTGCTCATTTTGCTAGCTTGGGGTTTTGGGGTCAAGAATGAGTCACAGAGAGATATGCATCTACTGATGCAGCTATCAGCAGCCGGCTTACACGCCACCTACCACAAGGGGGCAGAGTTGGCTGCGGAAATGGAAACAGGACCAGGCTTACCTGAGCCAACCCGTACCAAATCGTACCGATCTAAACCAGACTTCTTGGGGGAAACTAAAAAGCAGCGATGGAAGACATCCAGCATTTTTTTTTTTTGTGATCTGCATCAGTTCAATCAGTGGTCCCCAAGCACTGTCCCGTGGGTCAAGTGGTGAATAAAAAATACTCAACTTACATTATTTCAGTTTGATTTATTATCTGATTCTAAACAATGTTTTATTTGAAAAAAGACCAGATTCTCTTGATAAAAACCCGTCTATGACTCATTCTTGACTCCAAAACCCCAAGCTAGCAAAATGAGCAAAAAACAAAGATCTTTGGAAATATTCTTTTAGGAAGGGCAAAAAAGCCAGTGAGGAGACAGAATAATAGCCAGTGTGTAAAATTATTGTCTGACATTCAACTGAGGACCACTGAGTTCAATAATAGCATAAAACCATAGCTGAGCGACACGGTGTACCCAGCTAATTAATCCAAAGAAAAACGTGACACAGTAAACAAAAATCAACTATAAGAGACATCCAGCGACTCATCTTCTTTGTGTTTGTCATGTGGCTCTTTAATACAAAGAACACTCAATCTTTGTTTCAGAGAAGGCTGTGTGCCACCAGGAGAAATGCAGCCACTGCCCCACAGGAAGTGGCGATTCCTTTAGACCAATCCACAGACTGCAGTGTTGTAGCTCCACCTTTGGGGATAGGGTCGGTTCAGTTTCGCACCCCAACAGAAGGGTCCCAAAAAGTGGGACAGTACAGGTTAGTTATTTGGGGATCTGTCCCTGGATTAGTCAGTGGAAATGCCAAAAAATGGTTTTAGACATCATGATCCTGTTTTGTCATGTTATTGTACTCAAATTTCTAAGTTTTTTTCTTCTTGTAGATTAGTTGGTTGGTTAAAATTTAAATTTTTCTTCAGGACATTTCACTCAAACCCAAAAGATTGGACATCATGGTGTCATAGGAGGACAAGTCAGCAGACCACCAAAGTACATCAGCTGGGCTTCATCATAAACGTCATGTAGAAATGTAACAGTAATCCATCCAGCTGTTATTCCAGCCGAGAGCAAATGATGGATTGACTGACCAGCTCTGCGCGCCCTGGAGGGCTAACGGGCAGAGTGAAAAGACTTCAGAAAAACAGATTTAAATGGAAGTGTTAAGAAGAAACAGCTGGTGTGTTATGGGCTAGTGCAAGGCGCCAATCTCATGTTCCTCTTAGATCACATTTCCCAGAAGCAGACCTAACGCCTGAGCACCTCTCCTCCGGTCAAAGCACCAGCAGCACCAGTTTATTCAGAGGGACCCCAGAGGGCACCTCAGAGAGCTGCTGATCGATTCCTGCTCCTGAACTTCAGCGAGTGTCATCACACACTGCTGTGCTTTCTTCTTCTGTGGTTGCTTCAGAAAGTTAAAGCATCTTCCAGCTGACAAACCTGAGAGGAATTCACCCTGGACAAACAGGCCGTTGACATCAGGGCAGACTTCGACTCCCCCAGGAACTAAACCCCAGCTGGATCCCACTCAGCTCCTGGAGTCCAGGAGTCGAAGTGTCCTTGGGCGACACTCTGAAACCCAAGTTGTTCCCTGAAGGCACAACCATCGGTGTGTGAATGAGATTAAATTAGTTCCTGACGGGCGGTCTGGCACTAAGGATAGCTGACTCTGCCATCAGTGTGTGAGTGTGTGAGTGTGTGTGAGAGGGTGAATGTAGGAGTGTTAACAGAGATCTGGATGGTTGGAAGACAGACCATTTCCACATATTATTTACTGTTTAATCTCTTCATTGGTGTTAATCAGACTTCCCTCTCACGCTTACAGTTAATCAAAACCGCAGCTGCTCATCTTTTAACAGGAGCACGAAAACAGGAACACATCACCCTGATTTTGGCGTCCCTCCCTAGGCTCTCTCTTCATTTTAAAATTTATTTTTTGCTTTTAAATCTTTAAATGGATCAATAAACACTCTTTTGCTTTTAATTCAGCATTACAGTTACGTGTTCTCTGTTCTTTTATGTCTTTTATGGTCTTATCCTCTTTGTTTTTATGGCTCTTATTTGTTTCTATGTGTTGTTTTATTTTATTTGTTTTATTGATGTTCTTATTTGATTTTTTTTACTGTGCAGCACTTTAGTAAAGTTGACTTTTTTAAATTTAAATAAAGAGGATTGGATTGGATTTTTAAGAAATGAAAGTTATTTATTTATTTGTTTATTTATTTATTTATTTATTTTATTTATTTATTTATTTTTTCATTTATTACATGTATTACTTTTATAATAATAATAATAATTATTATTATTTATAATAATAATAATAATAAAATAATAACAACAACAATAATAATAATAATAATAATAATAATAATAATAATAATAATAATAATAATGATAATTTTAATAATAATAATAATAATAATAATAATAAAAATAATAATAATAAAAATTATTATTATTATTATTATTATAATTTATTAGTTTATTGTCAGGGACCATGCAAAACAAAGAAAACTGTTAGCCAGATTTAGCTATAGAGCTAATTTTCATCAAGATGTAAAAACCATAAAGAGTAAATAATGAAACATGTCTACTAGCATTAAAAATAATACAAATTCAACAACAATTCATCACTAAAAACAAGACATTTAAACTGACATTTCATTATTTTCAGTTGATGCATTTGTAGGATTAAATCAGCGATCACATGATTGTTTTTCCTTGAGCCATAATTTCAGCTACTTTAAAGATGCTGTGAGGAGCATCTGTTTTGATTGCACTCCATCGCCACCTTGTGGTCTGAAGTCTCCGCACACTGTCGTGAATTACTTTTAGCGAGTCGTATGTTTTTTTTTAAAACTAAATGGAGATCAGATAGAAACAAATTTTCTTTGTTCAAGTCAACATTTTACTGGATACAACGCGCTGAGGTAAGGTTTAAATCAGTACAGTTATGTAGTGATATGGTTTGAAACATTACACCAAGCAAACGTTGTAGTAGCCGGCTTTATGTTAGCCTAGTGCTCCAGCCTATCTGTAGGCTAACGTGACAACAGGCTAACACTTTCAGTTTGTAAGTAGGTTACTAGTCGTCTATATTTATCACAGCTGACAGCCCGGTGCTCTGAGACGTGTATGTAATGTGTAACGTTAGTGAATCCTGGTTATGTCCTGCCAGTTATCTACCAATCAGAGCTAACGTAACCTCACTCTTCATTTTATTGATAGACTCTCAAGTTTGAACAGACCACTGCAGAATAACATTAGCACAAAGAATTTTAGCCCTTTTAGCCTTTAGCTCGTGCTCTATCTTTCCCCTCTTCCCATCTTTCTCCTGCTCGTCTGTCCTTTTTCTGTCTGACAGTTAGGCTCCAGTGTCCACCATCACTACAAAATTAATCACAGAAATTGTTTTCAGCAGAGAAAAACACAGATCTCTCTTCTCTCTTTGAAACTTTGTCAGCAGACATCTCCTGCTAGAAAAAGTCATTGAGTGCATGTTTGGTTTAGCAGCGCCCAAAGGTAACTGATGCCAGACATGTCTGAAATGTAAAAGAGAAGTGACACTATAAATACGTTCTCCCTGTAAGTGTGTGTTCTGTCAAACATATATAATATATACCTTTTTAAACATTTACATATGATCTAAACAGCAGAGACAGCTGTCAGATCAGCTTCTGTTGAGCCAGCCAAGCGTTGCCTCTTTACTGTAGCACATGAATCTGTCTTCAATCCCTGACTCTGACTTTTGTTTTTATATGCAGAAAATTTCTCAAACCCCAAGTGTTGAAGAGTAGACCCTGACCCCCTTAAAACTCAGGGTAAATAATGTGTAAATATTGTAGGTAAGCACACATATATATGAGGGGAGTTGTAATAACTGCTGTGTGTGTGTGTGTCTGTGTGTGTATTGTTTTTAATATCAGTCCCAGAAGTTCCCCAGAAGCAGTGTGGGTGGTGACTTATTGTCTGAAAATAAAATTCCATCCCGTACTCTCCACACTACATGCTTTTTTTCTGTTTGTATTAGCGGCCCACTGGATGTGCCCAAGGGTTTTCACACTACTCCTACAGTAACAACAGTAGTACAGATAAAACAGCGTTTATATTTGACCTTTCACTTTAAAAAAAAACAGCTTGTAAAGAGTCCGTGTTTGCTGCAAAATCAGACTTAAGGCACGACAGAGTAGTCAGTAGAAACAATATTTAGAAGGTGAGTCATTACATTTCCTATCATAGTGGTAACATGAAAGCTCTGTGTCTGATCGAATGGAGACATTAAGTGATTAACATATATCATATCTCTCTTGAATCCGACATGATCATGACTGATTTGATTCCAACATCATTATGAGGTAGGGCTGGGGGATTTATCGAAAAATATTCAAAACAAACATTTAGAGTTTCTTACCTACTTAAAACTGCAGAGGTTGGTTATTTTGCCTCAATTCTCTCTCTGCTAATACACCATCCATACGTTTACATGCAGCCTAAGAAATTGGACTATGAGCTACAACATTGGGCTGTTAACATGCATGTAAACAGGTTAATCAGACTGAGAACGGACTGAGCAAAGTAACACATGTAGATAATGTGATTGTTGACAGCAGTCGGATTCAGCAGGACTCTGGAGGTCTCTGACCAGGAGCGTCATGGAGGAAAACTCAAACACCCAGCTGACTTGGGCCCAAAAGGAATGCCATGTCAGATATTTGGACCATAGACTGTATATAGAGTGGACAGCATGACTCCACTGTTCACACACAGGGATGTGAGAAAGATTTCTACCAGGTGTATTAATTTTTTAAAGTTTGACCACAGCCCATCTGGAATGACTGGGGAGACAGATTTGACCTATACTACAGCCAGTCATTAGAGGGGGCAGTTTTTGTGGAGACCTCACATCGAACTAAGCAAAATGACAGGCCTGATTACCCGATTACAGTCTTGAGAGATATATATATATATATATATATATATATATATAAATATATCTCAGTGGCAAATGCTGGTCAGTCAAGGAGGGGCCTACATCATAAATTTCATTATTTATTTAAACATAAATTCTACCCTCCATTCCTTGTCAAGAAAATGATCTGTGACCCTGTCGTACCAACCAGGTGTGTTTCTCAAGGGATTTTACCAGTGTTCTCTCAAAGGCCAGCAGAGCTAGACTGCTTAAACGGCCCTGGCCCATTGTGTTGCTGGTGTAAGACTTGAGCTGCTTTGAACAGGAGAAGCTCCTCTCTACAGAGGATGCTCCGGTGGAGGGTTATACTTCAAGATCTCTGACTGGCTCATTTTACTATCAATCAAAAAGGGATTGGGCCTTAGACAGATCATCCAATCATCATGCAGAAGCCCAGCGTCCAGGCCAGCCCACTGCCTCATAGACCCCCAGAGACGCTGGGGGCATCCGTTGGGTGGGACAAAGCCCGGCGTTTATCCAATGACCGTCCAGTTTCCACAGTGGAACAACCCACTCTACGCTTCCCCGCTGAAGTCAGAAGACGCTCAGCGTCCGACTGTGTTAAAGCGCTGAGACGCTGCGGCGGGGATGAATGAGAAGGAGGTGGAGCCAGTTACCTGTGATAGGAGCTGATTCTGAACCAAAGATGAAGGAATTCTAGCTCAGATTTAGTCAATGAAATGTAAACACAGCAGAACATATCACTTATATCACTTTTTGGGGATATTTTAGGGGAAGCTGAGCTTCCCTTGCAGTCTTAGAGCAATTGCCATATATATATATATATATATATATATATATATATATATATATATATATATATATATATATATATATATATATATATATATATATATATATATATATATATATTCATTATTTTCTATTACAACTATGATATTCCAAACAAATAGGAAAAATAACAGCTCAGTATTTTTGTTATGTGGTGGTAAAGACTCAGACTGCCCCAACAACTGGGAGTGCGATGTATCCGAGTAGAAGTACCAGATCAGGACTCGGTATTGACAGATACTTAAGATTAAAGGACTTGGAATCAGGGGCAAAAAAACAGTTTAAAAAACTAATATTTTCTACAGTCTATGGTTTGGACACACTTTGGCTACGATAACGATGGCGTGGATCAAAAAGTAGTGAAGTACTTTTTTCACAAGGTGAAAAGTATTTCATATATTGACACTGCAGGGTTAAAATGATTTATTTTCCTACTCTATTGTTTCAACAACAAAAAAATGAATTTTTCATCTGTGCATTCTCATTCAAGTTGTTAGTTTTAAAACCAGAGAAACATTTACTGAATAAACTGAGCTGAAGGTGGGATAATCGTGCGTTCACTGAAAATCGAGGTAGAAGGTCTAATAACTGGAATTTGATTGTTACCACAACCGCCCAGCCCTAACATGAGACACACACACAGACGTAGAAAGACTTAGACTCTCTTTAAACCACTTACCACTCCCCACCACAGGGAATCAGCATAATTACTAAACATGGAATGTTCTTCCTCTCGCTCCACCAGGTAGACGAAGTACGAGGCGAAGATCAGACTCAGAAATCCGATGTATAAGGTCGTGATCAGCTCCTGAAATACACACAAACAAGAGCAAGACTTATTTCTAAAGCAGTAACATCAAGGAGGTTATTTCGGTGTATAACCAGAACGTAATGAGGGGGGTTACAGAATATCTGTGAGTCTGTCTCTGCTCTGTCTTATGTAAGAGCGCAATCTCTATTCATAGTCACATGAGTGAACTGCTGCGTGGCCCGTAATGTGACATATGGATGTGAATATTCATGCAAAATATGCTGTGAGTGTGATGACAGAAATTTCTTGGTGTTTTGCCGTCTCTGCAAGAATTTAAGCTAAAACCAGATTCACACTTGCTTGTATCACTTCCGAAACAATTATCATATTAAAGGGTGAGGCTTCATTTATTCCATTTTTCATAAGTTTCTGGAAACTTCCTGTTGAGACTAAAGTGAGAACTTTTAATCTGTCCGGAGACTTTCTGACTCCTCAGGCCTGTGCTCACTCTCAGAGGAAAATCTTTCATCATGGATCACACATGAAATAAGAATTCTGCAAAACTGATGTCACAAATACTTCCTGCTCTTTAATCTGTCTTCACAAATATTAACTTTGCCTTATTTAGTCATGGTCACACATCTATGCTCTTGAATTGGTGAATGAAACACACGCCTCCGATGGATAAACTCAGTCACATTTCCACTTTGCACCAAGTTCAACTTGTTTTCCACTATTACAAGTAGAGTCACGTCTTTAACCACTGAGAGTGTGTGGTTGACCTCGCTTGGCACCGTTCACATTCAGGAAAACAAGGTACAAATTTAGCCCCAGCGGGTGCCGGTCTACCCCCTGTATCTGCTGATGTGTTATTGTGTCCTCACTCTCATATGGGCAGCACTCTCAGGTTTTCTACTCCACAATCCCACCACCTCTACACTGCCAGATTCACTTTTGGCATTTTGTGAAGAATTTCTTCCTCTGAATTTTTCCAGGAAACTTTTCACCTTGGTTAAAAATCTGGCTGGATTTTTGGCCTTGATGCTTTCTGATGTCTGTTTTTCATAAGATTAGAAGGCTTGCTCTGTGCTGATACTGTTAGCATGTATGACAGAAGTTGAACTATGCAGTTTTTGATTGGATATTGAGTTAAGGTTGTTATAAATGACAGCATATGTGCATCTCAAAACAGCACTGTGAAAACTGAAATCAAAGTAAGTGATTTTGTCTTAGTGTCCTCACACTTAGGGAAAGGAAACTATTGCATTTAATACGTCTCTTTCTTATTATTCTGTCTGCGCTTTGAACCCTAATTTGACCCCCTAAACTTGCTAAAAAATCACCAAATCAGCACACACCTCAGATTTGCCCAAAAAGTTGATATCTAATATAAAAATTGACCAAAATGTGCTCTCTAGCGCCACCTAGGCCCACTAAAACAGCTCTCAATGGCTGTAGGAATGTGGTAGAAAGATCTAACTAATTTCAAAATGTTTGTCTCATTGAGATGCACAAATTATATGCAGACACCCCTGACTTATCTCAAACAGGAAGCTGGCAATTTGCCTTTCAAATTAAGATTTGGCCATATTCTTGGGCCTCAAACAAAATGGATCTTCTCCCAGGCCATAAATGGTATCAGCTTGAAATTTGCTCAGATGACAGAGTGGGCCCTGCTTTACAAAAGCTCTGTAGGAGTTTGTAGTTTCTTAAACGGTTTTCGAATGACGAGCCCTCAAAGTTGGTAAAACTCAAAGAAGCCCTTCCAGTAACCTCATTTAGAATGAATGGGTGAGGAGGATCCAGCTCTGCAGCAGTTAGGCCTCTACAAAAAAAAAGTAAAAGTGGTACAGCTCTTGAAAATGACATAAATGGAATCCTGACAAAATTTACTACAAAAATATCTGATTTTTACAGAGATTTGGCCAAAAAGTTGATATCTAATATAAAAATTGACCAAAATGTGCTCTCTAGCGCCAACTAGGCCCACTCAAACTGCTCTCAATGACAGTAGGAATGTGTTAGAAAGATCTAACTAATGTCAAAATGTTCGTCTCATTGAGATGCACAAATTATATGCAGACACCCCTGACTTATCTCAAACAGGAAGCTGGCAATTTGCCTTTCATATTAAAATTTGGCCATATTCTTGGGCCTCAAACAAAATGGATCTTCTCCCAGGCCATAAATGGTATCAGCTTGAAATTTGCTCAGATGACAGAGTGGGCCCTGCTTTACAAAAGCTCTGTAGGAGTTTGTAGTTTCTTAAACGGTTTTCGAATGACGAGCTCTCAAAGTTGGTAAAACTCAAAGAAGCCCTTTTAGCAACCCCCATTAAAATGAATGGGAGAGGAGGATCCAGCTCCACACAAGCTGCGGCAGTTAGGCGTCTACACAAAAAGTAAAAGTGGTACAGCTTTAAAACTGACATAGATGGATTCCTGACAAAATTTACTACAAAAGTATTTTGTTTTTTACAGAGATTTGATCAAAATTGTGGCATCTATGAGGAGACGTTTTAAAACTTCAGTCAGTGTCACTCCTGAGAGGGCAGCAGTTGGTGATGATGTCACAAGGATTGAGAGTTCCGTGCAGCTGGTCATGTGACTCACTGAAGGCGGGAAAATGGAATGAGTAATACACACATTATGAAAGAATGAAACCTTGACAGTGGAGGTGAAACTGGTAACTTATGCTGCTTACAGCTTTAATTTTGGTAGAAATTGTTTAATTAAAGTTAATGGAAGCTGCATTCACCTGGAAAGTCCTGAAAACCGTTTTATAAGAATATATTAAAAAATAAAAATGATGCCTGAAATGTGAAGAAGAGGTAATACCTGTCTTGTTTACTAAACTAAGAATAATGTCTGAACACCAGATTCCTCTTTGCAGATATTTTTAATGCCTTTCCAAGCAAGTCACATGTCTTTATTTTAACATGTAGACATACAACTTTTTCTGGACTTGTCAGGTGAATTCTGCTCAAAATATAAGACATGAACACATATTTTGACTTCATTTTCCACTGAATGGCAAACATCCTGCAGACGAGGTATTGGTAGAAAGCATGAAGCCTGGTTGGTTGAATTCCATCACCCCTGGCTTAGAAAAAAATATTTCATAATTAGGATTCTGCTAAACTGCAAAAATATTCTCGTTCAGATCCTAGTGACCTCTGCGGAATAAATTTATTTTTCTGACTCTCATTTCAGAGAGTTTGAAACGGGGCAAAATGACTTCTCATGTCTGGTTATGACGAACAAAAGCACAGAGGGCAATCACAGACATGACTTGTTTACATATTAATATTAATGCCACAGGGTGGGTGTCAGTGAAGACAATTTGCAAATTATCAAAAAGCACTTCTTTCTTCAATTTTACATGGAGAAGGTTCTCAGTGTGTCAGTATTTAACAGTGAAAAGACACATGATGAGTTTCTTTGTGAAAAATAACATTTTACTGTGAAATTACAGTAAATTCTTGGTGAAACTGCTGCAAGTTATTTACGGTAAATTCAAACTATCCTAAGTTAATTTAACTGAATTTACTGCAAATTGCATACATTTAAAAACACAGTATATTGGTAGCAGCAGTTTCACTACCCTTACAAAAGAAAAACATATTGCAGCATATTGGAAAATATCATGTCGTATATTAGGTAATATATTCCCATATATGAGATTTAGTATTTATATTTTCCATTATATATTGCAATATATGGAAAGCGGCAATCATTTGGATATTTTGCAATATATTGCAATATATTTCATGAATATATAATATATTGTTTATGTGCCCTCAATATATGATTCCATGTATATCAAATATGTAATATATTGGAAAAATAATATATTACAATATATTACAATACATTTAAAAAAATAAATTGGTACACATATTTTTCTTTCGTAAGGGTAGTTTCTTCACTGTATTGAAAAGATACAGAAACGTATTGTTGTATTGTCAAAATGTGTGATGTAACGTTATCAGTGTATTACTAGTAAAATTCAAACCAATTAACTTCCATGTAAAAATTTTCGAAACATATAATAAAAAATAAAACTATATAAAAAAACAACAACAACAACAGAAGGACTCGGGCGTATTACACCAAACACTCTTTTTTTACATACTCTATAACTGTAGGAATCAAAGAAATGATAACATCACATTAGACCCTGGATTATTCAAATAAAATCTCCTAATTAAACTTAATTCACCATTAATCAAATGTGTTGATTAACTTGTTAAAATAACACAGCTAAAATACATTAAGTCACAGGGGATCAGGGGAAATATTGAGCATTGAACTTGTTTTTCTTCCATTTGGTGATTTTTTATGCTCCAATTTGTCTAAAACTGTCTCCACTTTTCCTCAGGGGAAACTTGTTTCATCAAAATAATCCATCTTTCTTCATGGATTATTAATCACACAGATTCAAACATGACAGGGGGATTCATTTTCTGTGCTTTATTGTAACTAAAACACAAAAACAAAAGTTTCATTTTCAGACGCATTAGTTAAGTCCTCACCTTTGGGTGTTAACTCAGAAACTCATTGGTCTTTAAAAGGTAGTTTCTGCAGGATTATACTAAAGAAACGCCAATTTTTACAGGAATAATCCTGCTCAGTCGTCTCCTATGGGCTGATGTACATGTGTGTCAGTGTCCGTGTCTGCCTCAACCCCCTCCTCTGCCTGGATGCTGGTGTTCTGTTTTTTTTTCAGGACTTTCTGGGTGGAGAGTGAGGGTGGTTACATCAGCCAATCACAGCACGCCCAGTAAACAAATGGCTTTGTGTGTTGATGATAGCAAGTGGAAGCTAATCAGAGAAGCTACTGTAACAGTTGAGAATATGAAATGTCCCTTAAACAAGGTGTATGTTGTGTCGCCTATAGGGGATACCATAACAGGTGTAATGTGGTCATACTTCTGCACCCTCATCAGGATCCTAGCGGCGCTGTTTTTGGATATATTGAAGTTTTTGTAGGCTCTTGTTAGGAGTCCTGATGAGGAGTGCGTTGCAGTATTCGAGACTTAAGGAGACAAAGGCATGGACACATTTTTCAGCAGCGACAAAGTAAAGGACGGAGTTTTGCAATGTGTCTTATGTTGCGTACCCACCGAAAGCGTTGAGAGCGAATGTATTTGAGGATCAAGTGAAATCGCGTCGTGCTAGATGCTCAAGTTTTGACGCTGGTACGTTGCACGAAAAGTCCGCCATCATCATTTCATCGTCGAACATGGCTCCAATCACCACCATCGCTGCTCTGTACCAAGGTTAAAATAGTTCTGGATTATAGTTTAGTTTTAGTTAGTTTTGACATTTTTTTCCATTGCAGTTTAGTTTCAATTAGTTTTGGAGCGGGCATTCTAGTTTTTATATAGTTTTAATTTTTGCAACAAGGCTTAGTTTTAGTTTAGTTTTAGTTTAGTTTTAGTTTAGTTTAAATTTTGTCATACCTAATTAACCAGGCGCAGGATTCAAAAAGGTCAAAAGTATTTTGTAATACTGTTTATTTTCCAGTCCAACATAGTGCTCACTGCTCAGTCAATGCTGATATTGAACTGTTGGCTGCTGCCTTAAACATAAGAAATAATATAAACTTAGTATAAAAAATATAAACATAAATCATATAAAATAATGTTAACATGAATTAAATAAAAATAATAAAATCATAAATTATGTAAAACAATAAAATATGAGCTTTAATAATTAGAAACTTGGACTCTGTAACAATAAAGTCAGACTCACATAAAATTAAACTATTTCAGATGCTCTGATTCATTTCTCCACTATGTTTTGTCATAGCACAGCGCACAGCCAGTCAGTGCAGTAAACAAGCTCGTCCCAGTCCGTCGCTATGATGCTGCTGTCCGGCACTGACAACTGCCGAAAACTGTCGTAAAATTGGTTGGGAAAACGTGTCGGATTAATTTAAATCCTAAAGGCTGTTAATATTGTCAGAAACTATAACAAAGGACATTTTGTCTTTTATTTTAGGTAGTTTCAGTTAGTTGTGTGATCACAAGATACAGTTTTAGTTTACTTATCGTTTTTATTTTATTTTCTAGTTTCTATTAGTTTGAGTTAACTGCATTGTATTTTAAATTTTAGTTTTCCTTTTTAGATTCGTTTTAGTTAACTACTATAACCTTGCTCTGTACCTGCTGTAAAGAAGTCAGCTGTGGGCTAGGCACCGACATCGCTACTGGATGCATGCTACCCTATGGAGACAGTGTGAGCTCAGTGAGTTCCACCGTCTCTTGCAGGAGCTGCGTCTGGACGACGGCCGGTTCCAGCGGTACTTCAGGCTGACTGAAGTAGTGACTTTCTAGTGCTGTCAGGCGATTAAAAGAGTAATCTAATTAATTACAGGATTTGTAATTAATTAATCTAATTAATCACATTTTAATCTCATATCTGCTTAAGGTCCCAAAATAAAGAATTGGAATTCCAGGACATTAAAATTACATTAAAAGACATTAAAAAGCATTTAAAAATAAGGTGGATATATATACAACACATTTTTAGGTACCCTGAGGCATAAGAAACACATGAAAAAAGTTTTATGGTTCTATCTTTACAAAATCTACACAGTCCTGCACCTAAGATAAGCTGATTTGATTTTTAGGACGGTTTTTGCTTCTGTCACAATTTTTACTCGATGTGGACCCAATTTTCACTGCAATATGAACTTCTATACTTCTATGAGGTCAGGAGAACCAGGGCTAAAGGCTAAAAACTGTGAGGAACTATGTACAAAACACTTTTTTCAAGTTTTGGATCAAAGAAAAGTGAAGTATTCTCAGTTTAACATGCTCTGAACACACAAACTGTTGCTCATTGGTGCAGAGCAGCCCCAAGCTGAAACATGACACCAGGAAGATGGAAGCCAATTTTCAAAGAATTCTTTAGATTTAAATACTAGACATTTATCGATCATTCAGGGCTTGTTTGATGAAGTAAAAAGTGGAGAATTATCTGTTTTTTTACAGAATTGAGCAAACGGTTGATTTTCTGTAGATTTTCAAAAAGGACGTGTGAATGAACGAGATGTGGACAGCAGTCCCCTTAACAGCGCTCTCTCTTCCCCCTGGTTCAAAGCATGTGTCTGACGTCAGGTGTGATACATTCAGGGACCGTCGGAAATTTGAAAATCTGACGAGAATACCTCTTTTTCCATGTAGGACAAACGGTTTGTAAACGCCAGACATTTGAAAATAAGTGCGTCTTTGAACGCCCCGCGGGTTTGGGATCCAGATTAATCTGCGTTAATTTTCATAACGCGTTAAAATGACAGCCCTACTAACAAGTAATGAAAATTCCTGTAGACCCTAACTTTAATACTATGTTGAAATATTCTACTTCTACATTCCTGCATTCGACTGGGACCCAAATTTCTTCAACGCTGTGAATTAAACACAGCTCGAAGCACTGTGTTCAAAAATACCCACTCAGCTCTTAAAAATTGAAGAATGAAATAACTGTCTCCCTGTTGAACTGTTCCTGTTCTTGTTGTTTTAACTGTCTCTATAATTGTTTTTAAAGACCATATGCTAAACTCATCGGGGAGCAGCCTTTGTTGAATTGTGCTGAAAGCAAACAAGAACATTATTCATGTTGGGATGTGTTGTTTTCAGTAAACATCATCAGAACAAACACCCACTCTGTAACGTCGCATCATTAATCCTACAAACTGACACTTTCACTATCACTTCCTTTAGCCTTAAATAAATCAAGTCTCATTTGGAGACAATGTGATGATACTCCTGTTTGTCCTTGGCTAAAATTAGACTGGATGTTTACAGACTCTCTGATGATGATTTGGTGTCAGAAACGTTGAGTGAGTACATCAATTAAAACCAGACTTTCCTTTATTTACAGGGTTTGAGTTTTATTATCGAAACATTTATTCCTTCGCTGACAGCTGATGTAAATGACTCCAATATTAGCTCGATGCTTTATGCAGCTACAAAAAGAAGCATAAGTGCATCTGAGTTTAAAATATTCGCAGAAATGAGCTCTGATCACTGGGGGGACATGGATTGAATTCGGATGAATGCTAATCATTATAAATCCGTTTGAAAGCTCGACAGCTGATCTCTCCTGGTGTGTATCAAATATTTATGGAGCATCTTACTGCAGATTGAATGAGGAACTGTCTGCGGTTTGCTTTGCTCAGGAGGTCTAATTGGGCTGGGCTGTAATCCTGTTGGAGTGTGGTTGGAAGACTTCTCAGCAGTGGATCTCTCCCACTGAATGTCTTCTCTTCTCTTACCTAATTGTGTGATTTAGACTGTGTTTAGCCACTCAGAGTGTCAGAGCACCCACTGCACTGGTGTGGACTGAATTCCTAATGAGTGAAACTCTCATTCCTGTCTTGGCCCAAAACTGTCACTCTCAAATTTTTAGAGCAGAAGCAGAAGATAAATGCAAAAAGGAAAGAAATCAATCTGGGGAAAGTTCACCTCTCCTGACGTATCTCAAACCTGTTACACCCCGCACTGATGCTCAGTTTCTGATTGGTGGAACTTCTCCTACTGCGACTCTACACCTTCATCTGGACATCATCTCATCACCACTTTGTCTATGATGACTCGGAGCTCATCCGTTCCTTCTGGTCTACCTGTCACCGCTCTCATAATCACCATCTATCTGCTCAGACTGCTGACTGCAGCGTGCTAGCTTACCAGGCTAAGTTGGCTAGCCACAAACCTGCTAACTTGGATTTTTAACACCCGCTGCTCGCTGTTCACTGATTGTAAGTTTGATTTCTTGTGTTTAACTGAGACGTGGCAGCAACCTAATGACTTTTCTCAATTCAACCAAATCGTCCTGCAAGGGTTTGTTTACTTACAACAAGAAACAGAAAGTATCATCTGTTACCGTACCTCCCTGCATCTCGTTTGGATCCATCTCCCAACAAATTAATGGGACCACTCCCACAGTTTGTACCACCATCTATTGGCCTCTCAAGGCCAACTCTGACTTCCTCTGCATTTTGACTGTCTTATGTTCCTTAACCCCTATTATTCTCTGTAGTTTTAATACATGTATGGCTCAGGGGTCTGCAACCTTTACTTTCATAGGAGCCATTTTACCTCAGCTCACCTGGATTAAAGTCATTCCAGAGCCACAAAATCTACTTTATCTTCACAATAAAGACTATGAAGTGTATGAAATTGTAAACATAGCTAAAACATTGTGAATAATTATTTAAACATTAGGTTTTTGGAATTTAAGAAAATTGTACGTGTGATGTCTTAGTTTTTTTTTTTTTTTAAATAAGTTTGCAAACATTAAAAAAAAAAAATCAAAATTCCAAAAAATATGCAGAAATTTAAAAAATTGGGAATCAGAAAAAAAAAATCTCCAAAATTTACTTTTATTAATTTTTCAAAAATTTGCAAATAAAATGAATTTAAATGTAAAATTAAAAAATTAAAAAAGAAATTGAAAGTTTGATTATGTTACAAAAATGTTATTACTTTTTAAAAGAATACCTGAATGTGTAACATATATCGATAAAATAAGTCAACTCTTTATTTTTGTTGTTTGCTAATGTTTTGCCACATAAAAAGTATGCTTATTAAGCAGGCAGGTTGTCAATTAAATGAATCCATCCACACAGAATTATTATTATTTTTTTCTTCCAGATTTGTCTTTTTGGAGATTTGGTTTCTTCACAACAAAAACTGTAGGTTGTAAAAATTTTATACATAGTTAAAACTAGTGAAAAGTTATCTAAAAAATATGTTTTTTGGAATTTATAAAAGGATACAGCTGATGCCTTGTTTTGTTTGTAAATTTGCAATAATTGCAAATAAATCAATAAAATTTTAAAAAATTGCAAATGTTAACAATTTAAAAAAATGCGAAAAAATGTGGAAAAAATGAAGAAATATTAATTTTCAAACATTTAAATAAATTTGAAAAAAAAGGTCAAATTTTAAAATAATTCTGAAATAAAAAATGAAATTGAATAAATCTGCAAAAATACAAAATCTTTGAAAGAATACTTAAACAGTTTTTTTTTTAGTTCTTTATTTCAAATATATTTAAAACTACAAGGAGCCACTGCAAAGGAGTCAAAGAGCCGCATGATGCTCCAGAGCTGCAGGTTGAACACCCTTGGGATTTTACATCCTGCCTTGATAGTTTTGGACTTAAACATTTAATTTACTTTCCTACTTTTAGCATACCTATCGTTCCACCTCCTTCAGATCACAACACAAGTTTTATGAAAGCTTGAACATCGAACTGCGACTCAGCTACAGGGCGCATGCAACACCTTCAGCTAACACCTTGAATACAGCTGAGGAGTGCAAATGACTTGAAAATGACAGCTTTAAATGCATTCAGCTGCATCTTCCTGGAGTCGCTAGCAGAGGTTTAGCAGATATAGATGCTGCTGTGACCGGGCAAACACATTCAGGAGACGTATGCTTCCAATCCGCCAGCAAGGAGCAACTGTGCAAATTGTGTTTACAGGCCACAAGCACTCGACTGCTGCTCAGTGTGTATTTAGATGCAGTTGCAACACGAAGACTGGCTGCTGATTGGAGTAAATGAAACTCCTCTGACTTTAAAAACTCCAGCTGCTCACACAGAAAAGCTGCTGCTCTGTGTGTTTGTGTGGGGGAACGGCTGAATCATGACTTAAGGAAAACAGCAGAAAATCACCGCAGAACAAACATCCTAATACGTGCACACCGGCGTCCAGCTGGTTAATGGCTGTTTGACCTCCACTGTAATGCCCGCCGTGTGATCGCAGACGATTCTCTCCCTGTGAAGGAGTGCGAGGGTTTAGCATATCAGTGCTTCAAAGCCTCATAAAGTAGTCTAAAGTGCAGAGAGGACAAAAAAAGGGCAAACTCTCAGAGAAAAGCCATCTTCACCTGACACGTTTAAGTCTGAGAAGCCTTTAAAGCCCAATCAGGACTAAGTGTAACTCTGCCCCTGCCAATGTCAATCTCACTCTGTCACACATCACACGCTCAGGATCCCAGCGCCGCTTTCATTCAAGCGTTTGTGTGAAACTGACTGGTGTGAGGCAGAAATGAACAATTCATCCTCTGAATGCTCACTTAATTTTCTACGACCATATTACTCCAAAACACCTCATTTTGTTTCTGTGTGTAGCTTGTGTGTAACATCAACAGCACACCAACTTTCCATGCACCTGTGGCTAACCTCAAGTTTTACAGCCCTGAGAAGATAACTACATCTACAAAAAGACTCATCTGGAAGAAAATACTGATTTTAATTCTGTGTGGATGGATTCATTTCACTGACAATGAACCGGCTTAATATACATGGTTAATATGTGGTGAGACATTAGCGCCAAACAAAATATGATGGGTTCATTAATATTATCAATATATGTGAAACATTCAGGTTAACTTTCAAAAAGTATTAAAACTTTGGCAAATTAATTTAATTCACAATTTTTCTTTCAGGATGCAAAATTTTGAAATTTCAAAAAGTTTGAAATTTAGCAAGTGTGTGAAAATATAAATTTTCTTTTTCTGTTACAAATTTTTTAAATTTCATTTTTTTGTACATTTTTTAAATTTTTGAGAATGTCTATGATCATTTTTTTCATTTATTTGAAATTAATTTTTTTTTTTTTTTTTTGCAAATTTGTTAAAACAAAAAACTGAGACATCCCATGTACAATTCGGTCAAATTAAAGAAAATATATAGTTTTGTTTGTTCTGTAAATTTTGTACATTTTTGCATTTGTTTAAGATCAAAGCTTATTTAATTTTTCAAAATTTATTTTTTCTTTTTCTGAAACTATTGCAAATTTTTAAAACTTCATTTTTTTAATTATCGCCAATTTATTTAAAAAAAAAAAAAACTAAGACATCTCATGGACAATTTTCTTGAATTCAAAAAACTTCTCGTTTCATTTATTTTGTAAATTTGGTAAATTTTTGCTTTTTTTAAGATAAAAAATTTTCAATTTTTGAAATATATTTTCTTTTTTTATTTTTGCAAATGTTAAATTTCTTCTTTTTAAATTTTTGAAAATTAATTAAAAACAAAAAAATAAGACATCTAATGCACAATTTTCTTAAATTCAAAAAACTTCTTGTTTATTTAAGTATTCAGTAGATTTTAACTATGTTTACAAATTTTTTACACTTAATCATCTTTGTTGTGGAGATTATGTGGACTTTGTGGCTCCTGAATGACTTTAATCCAGGTGAGCCGAGGCAAAATGGTTCCTTTTATGGTAAAAGTTGGAGACCTCTGATTATGACTAACAGAAATGGGTTATGAGTTCAATATAAAACTACAGTATAGTATCAAACTACTAACCAGTTTTATCATTCATTTTACAATACTAAACCATACTATTCTGATATATTTTATACATCAATTTATGAAGAGAAAAATAGGCGAAACATGTAGAAATAATATATCTTCATCAATGGACAAATCAGGCTCAGCTGTTAGTCTGCTAATGAATCTGTTTTTTATGGTTGGTTTGACAGAAAGGGAACTTTACTCCACTGAAAAACAAAAGTAACTATGACTTTGCCTTTTTCTGACTGAATCCAATTTTCCTCTATGACTACGGGTTTCATCAATCAACCTTTGGAGTTCCCAGATCACTCGTAGGATGTTCTGCGCCTGCAGCGAGACCTGGTACCATAACGTTTGTAAAAGCTAACATGACCTCTCAGTATTCATGGGGAAAGTTTCCTGTTTTTTCAGCTCTCCGTCTGAAGTCGTTCTCTGTCTTCACCTGATTTCACGCTGAGTGATGCTCCACAACTGGCTGGGAGGAGTCTCTGAGGGAAAGGCTCCATTATCACCCTGCGCTGACAGTCCCTCTTTTTACTGCTGAGGTCAACGGCTGCTCATGACCAGCTTCAGCCAAGAGCAATATGGTCATCATCCAAGGCCGCTACAAGAAAGCACAGCAGGCGGCGCCGGCTGAGCAACAGCCCAGACGCTCTGTTCACCTTCATCACTCTCTGTTTTTACACAGACATGGAAGAGAATTACAGCGGCCAGTGGGGATAATCTGAGCCACCCCTGTGTCTCCGCTGAAAGAGACTCTGGAGGGGCTGCAGAGCGGTATATGACCCTAACAAAACGGCACAGCGGCTCTTTTCTTCTGTCTCTGCAGTGTTTTCCTCCTACTGTAAAAAACATGCCCACGTGTGGGCTGCACCATGTCGACAGAAAGAATACGACATCACAACGAGACGCCATGAATCCCCAGACAGATGACCTGCAGCTTGTTAATAATTATAATTATCAGAGGCCTAGATAGCCTTGGGGCCAGTATGTGATGTGTTTTTAGAAAGCTGTGAATGTATACCTGCCGATGGAGGTAGACAACAGAGCCCAGGAGACGCCAGGTTCCCCCCTGACGATCCACATGGAGCATTCGCAGGATCTGCAGGAAGCGAATCCCCCTGGAAAACAACAAAACAACAAAACAATGTTGCTGACAGCAGATGCAGACAAAATGCATTCAGGTATTTATGAAAAGGTACACAAGAGAAGCAAACGCATAAACACATCTGAATGTTCCTCCCTTAGTGAAATCAAAAACAGGCTGTAACTTTAGATTTCACATTTTACACCATAGTGCATGTGCAGCATTTTTCCATCAATGAAAACTTTTTTCATCCAAGGTGAACGGGACAATGACACACAGGAGATACCTTGGTGAATAGCACACAAACAGAAGAAAAATGACGAAACAGAAATGTGGAAAGATGCAAGAGAACAGCGAGAGAAAGATATCTGAAGGACAGGGCCGACGACACAGAGCAGGAAAACATAATAATCCATTTAGGTACAGTCCTTTCTCCTCTTAAAGACCATTAACCCATCGCTTGGTGACGTCAGGCGCAGAGTGGAAAGCTCGAGTATCATCTCGTCTTACTGTCCTACTTTGTAAATTAATTTGAAAACTACCCAAAACAAGATCTGAGCCCTTGAACATTTCGCCTCTTGTGAGTTGACGTTTACTTTCTAAAATCCTGAATATGAAAAAAAAGAAAAACACTCACACAATCAAAATAATAATAATTTTTTGTCTATGACTTGTTTGTTAGCCCACATGTTTATATGTCTATTCCCACATAGGGTTATCCAGCCAATGACACATCACTTCAGCTCTGGACTGGGGTCTGTCTTCTGTCAGCAGATGAATTGTTTGATTTCCTGCTTTGGGATTTGGACTTGTATCCCTGGTCATTAGGAACTTTACGTGCTAAGGTGGTTGTGGTAGTGAGCATGGACTGGGCGTAGTATCCTTGATGTCCCCCATCTCTTTCTAATAAAAAGCTTTTAAGCCTATTGTCATCTGCAGACGTATTGGAAACGCGGACTCTGAGCCTGGCTTTGAGCCTCCTCTCTAACAGCTCCATGGCGTCGTCCGTCAGGCAGGTGAGCCGTGTTACTGATTGGGCAAACATTTGTTTATTTTTGCTGTTAAAATCTGCTTTTTTGACTTGGTGTGTATGTGGTTTACTGTATTTCTGAAGCCAGCCCCGAGTGGCCACTTGATGAACTGCAGTTTTTCTACCCCTCAGCTTCAACTTGAGATAGTCAGAGATTGTTAGTTGGTTGAAACAGTCTGGAGACACCGATTAACAGGGTCTGTTATTCAACCACCAGAAATGGCAAAAGTACCTGGATTTCTTACCTAAGCTGAGGTAAAATATTATGTAAAAAACACGACTTGAGAAAAAGTAAAAAGTACATATCCAAATATCTACTCAAGTAAAAGTAAAAAAGTACAGGCTCTTAAATGTACCCAAAAGTACTTTTAAAGACATTAGTGGTGTAACAGGTGTGGGCAGAGAAGTGGCAGACATGCTCAGACACACGCCACATGCTTGTATGCGTGTGCACACAATATGTATAAATATATATATCATAGACTGTATAAAACATGGACGTAGTCTCCCTGATGTCACCCGTCTGTTCCTGAAACAGAAAATGAAGCAGATCGGCTGTAGCGGCCGTATTGGTAGTGGCAAGGGCTTCATGTACAGCCATAGGGCGCCTGCCGGTCACGTGACCCTGAGCTGTGCCTCTGATTGGGCGAGCTCGGCTCTGCTAAGTTACAAAAAAATCCATCCCTCGTACAGCGTGTGCTGATAGTAAAATCAGCGACTCAGACAGGAGACGTTTTTAGGGCCAGGCAGTAAATAGGTTAAATTCTGATTTGAAAACAGCTTTTTTCATTCAGTGGAATAAATACGTCTAAATTACAAAGTGCTTAAAAATTCTACTCAAGTACAGTAACAGAGTATTTGTAACTCGTTACTTGCCATCTCTGTCAACCAAAACACTAAAGTCTGCCGAATCGGCATTGATGAAGTATTCAGCTTTAAAACAACTATTTAACCTGTGCATGTGTCTCTTTTCCCAATCTCATCTGTGTTTTTTGATACTAAAGACAACTAGTTGATAAATTATCAAATGATTTTTTAACTTACAATCCTCTAAGACAGGGGCCTTCTTTTCAGACTAAGGACCCCCTAATATATATATATATATATATATATATATATATATATATATATATATATATATATATATATATATATATATATATATTCTTTCTGCATTTTCAGTTGAATTAGAATATGAAGATGTGATGAGTGAACCAGTGTGCAGTTTGAGAGAGCTGCTGTGTTGCTGAATGTGTTCATTTCTGACTAAATGATAACATCTCTAACCTCTGTGTGTCCAAAGACAATAACGTCAGTAGCAACCTCTGATGCAAAAATATGAGACAATGCTGAAGTGCTTAAATCTGCTGTTTCTTTAGTGTCCTCCTGAGGATGGCTTGGCTAAAATAAGTATTCGAAGTCACAAACACACCGAGACCAAAATAAGCAGTTTTCACAGTAGAAATACACACATTTACAGCCTAATCACTAATTTCACTTCCAGCACACACTGTATGGTGCTGAATTTTTTTTTCTACCTCGGCAGTTTAGAGGATGGTAAGATTGCGAGCTCACCCAATCAGAGGCACAGCTCAGCTCACCTGACTGACGGGCACCCTAAAAGTGTATTCGAAACCCCCCACTTCCAATATGGCTGTGATAGCCGATCTGCTTCAAAAATCCATTTCAGTAACAGACAGGTGACGTTGGCGAGACTACGTCCATTAATTACTTGAAAATATAAAATATATAATAATATAAATATAATAAATACCCTGAACTCCAAACTGAGACTTCCTAGCTTCCTAACTTTCATAGATAAATAGTCAAAGTCTGCCAGGGACTGACTTCAAACTTATTCTACGAGTCCATTTTAAAGCCAGCTCTCTTTTTCTCTGACTCCAGTAAAGATGCTCATATATTTCTACAACATTTACCAAAATCTTTTCATCTGCAAAGTATCTAAATGTCACCTTGAGTAAAGAATATGTGCAGTATTTTAAACTCTGGGGGACTCAAAAAAAATTGCCACTGTCCACTCCATAAGCACGGGTATTCATCTGCTGCTAGGCTCTCCTCATTTTCACTCTCAGGCTTTCATGGGGAAATAAAGCAGCCTTGCCTGTGACTCTACTTCAGCCTCCTCAGTGTAAGGAAGGTGTTAGGACCTGGATTGCAGTTTGCTAATTCATCTGAAAGGTGTTGAGCAGGTATCTAAGGTCAGGGCTCAGAGCGTGTCAGGTGAGCTCTTCGGTAAGACGAGGAAACATTCGAGGACCGAGCTTTGTGCAGGAGAGGATTCTTGTTTTGAAATAGTTGGCAAGGAATAAAACCAGTGTTGTCTAAAATAATGTGGTGATGTGGTGCTGCCTACCCAAACCATAAAAACAGGCAGTAACACCCCCACACACTCTCTGTGATGGTGTTACACACTCTGTGTTTCTCACCTTACAGCAGAGGTGGCGAAGACCTGACCTTTGGAGCCCACTGACAGCACGATGATTGAGGCAACAACCACGATCAGATCTGTACAAACACACACAGGAAGAAAACACATCACGCAGATGTTCACTTTAAGGATATGAAGCAGAGAAAGCTGCTTCTCGTTACCAGCTTGGAAACGTCAAAATAAATAGTGCAGATATTAAAAAGTGGGAGGCTGCTGCTTTATTTGGATATTAACGCTGGTTTTCATCTCTTTTTCTATTGAGGTTAGAAGGTTTCCAAATATTATTGAATGCAAATATTAATTCCTGCATATTCAGAAGAAAAAAACAGAAATCTAACAGAGGAATCCAGTCTTAACAATGATTAGCTAAAGGTAGAAAAACACGGCAGTGACGGTTTAATTTCATGCTGAATTTGTCTGAGATTTTTCATTTCGGGGTGAAGCTCAGGATATATCACAGATATTGTTTAAATAATGTGAGTGGGTGGAGAGAAGAGGTCTGTTTGTCTGCGTGCATACAGAAATTCAGCGTGTGTGTGTGTGTGTGTGTGAGTGTGCCCACCTATTATAGAAATTGGCTTCCTGGCAAAGCGCAGCCGACCCCAGAAGCCAACATATTTACTGCGGCAGCCTGCTGACCAGAGGCGGACAAGGTACTCCACGCCAAAAAACACCACGAGGAAGATCTCCTGTTAGAGGGAAGAGGAGCAGACAAATGAGGGAAGAAGAACAGGTGCAGAAAAAAAACAAAACAACAACCCTCAGATGCTTGTGCAGATTTTTTTTTACAGCGATAACACCCAAACATCTGCTCAGACACGAGCAAGGTCTGTGTTAAAGTGATATTGTTGAATTATAGCAGCACTACTCTCACATTTTCATAAGTGCTAAACCTGTCAGAGCAATTCATTAAGGATTATTGATTTGTTCTCATCAAGGGCTCCGTTTTTCATCGTTTAATTCATTCACATGTGAACCACCTGAAACAGTTTGAAAGTATTTGGAGTCGTCTGCCCTCTTGGCGTTTAGAATCACAGGTTTCATTTTAAATTGATTTACTGAATAATTTTCTTTTTTTTTTAACTCAAGCAATTAGTTTTAAAGTTACTAAAGTAACAAGGTTAAGTGTGATCAGCAGACCTGCCAAAGCCTGTCTGAAAGACACTGATTCACAGCTGAAGAGGTTCATTCAGGTGTTTTTGTCTCATTAACCAAGTCAATACCAGCTAGCTGAAGAAGAAAACACATTGAAACCTTCCAGTTATCAACTTCAAGGGCCAAACAAAAACTGGTGTGGAAATCCTTAAAAAGGACTAGTTTGAATGGTGATGCTAACGAAGAGACTCGTGCATTTTAACAGATAGAGTAAAAGATAAACGCTAAAACTTCACAGGAAATGTACACAAAGATAAAACTAGCTTTATGTTTAAGGATTTAACCCTTTATGACCTAACATACCAAGTCTGGCTGAGCATATATTTACATTTTTACATGCTATAGTGTCACTTCTTGCATAAAACTTTTGCCATACATCAGTACAACTCATATATCCACATTTTGACAAAATGTATAGACTTTTGTCCAGACTCACTGAATGAATTGCTAAAAAGTCCAATAAACCATAAAAATTAAATTTTTTTTACTTAGTTTCCATAAATGTCATGATGATGTGAACAGCTGTGGTCTAGATCATAATATTTTTGTTGTTATGCTTTATACTGGATTATACAGCACTGTGAAACATGTTAAACATGTTAAAAACACAATATAAAAAGCTTAAACCCCCCCCCAAACAAAGTAGGCAACCTTTTCCATGACTTGTGCCACTTAAAAACACACCCATGCCCAAAGTACCAAGATTTACTTCTTTAAAAAATCATTGACGGTTGATAGAAAAAACTCTTTGAATGGTTTTCCATGATTAGTTATGCAGTGAGAAATACTACAACTTCCTTCGCTTGCCTGGTTTTTAACAAAACAGAAAGTTTTGAATGTGTTGTTTTGTTTCACAAACTTTGCTAACGCTGTTTTGTCACTAAATAAATGTGATTGCGAGCTAGCAGAGTGACGTCCCAAGAGATTTGCGGTGACGCATTTACAAGACACATTTGCACACTTGTAATGTCAATTCTTTAAATGTATTATTTAAAGTTATTAGTTAATTTTTTTTACACAAGAACAGTTATGCTGTGCTCAGTTTCTTGTTAAATTTTAAATAGACTACAGAACAATAGTTTTATTTTCTGTTTTATTTATTTATTTTGTCCTCTGTCTCATTGTAATTACTCTCTCCGTGCCAACATAAATAGCCTCGTGTGCCAGCTCTGGCACCTGTGCCCTCGGTTGCCTACCCCTGCTCTAAAAGGTTTGATAACACCCAACCAACTTAATTGGATTGTTTGAATTGGTAACACTTAAATGAATTAAGTTCTTTGAAACTGAGTTTATAAGTGGAGCACAGAATGCCAGCAGGCCCTCTGGTCCGTGCTGTGGAGCACAGACAGCTAGCCAGCCCATCAATGCTGTGGAGCATGACACAGACTTGACCCATGCACAAAACATCAGTGTTCAGTGAGGTCTTATACTCACTGCATTTTCTCTCCACCCCTTTTCTTCTACTTTTAGGTTTTGCAAAGTATTGAGTTGAAACAACCAAGAATTTTGAGCTGGATTGACACAAACGTTGATTTTGGGAACAATATAATTATGAAGTACATTCGACTTAGTCAATTGTGTTAATTAAACGTATTAACTTACTTTCAAAGGACTTCATTTAATTAGGTGTTACCAACTGAAAAAATTCAATTAAGTGGTACTTTTTTCTTTTTTCAGTGTAGTAAGTCATGAAAAACAGTCCAGACCTGAAACAAGCTGACCTCGGCAGTCATACAGTCCGGACTCAAACATTTCTATTTCATTCCAGTTACTCTGCCCTCTAGTGGGGGCAAACTTATTTACTCAATTCTAATTATTTAAATCCCATTGTGTTTGATCAAATAAAGTATTTTAACTAATTTTACTCTTTTCTTTCCAGATGTTACTTTTATTATTGTCACATTCCAGGTCTTGACGCTGCTTCCTTCCTCAAGCAATATTTCACTCTGTAAAGCAAGCTGGTGTCGTGCTAATGGGAAGCTATGCTAACACCTCTTGGTCCCAGTGTCTGTACAAAGTCTAACTAATTAACTGCTATGTGCAGCTCCATATTTATCCCATCAAACCCTCACATTTTTCATCCCTTGTGTTTTGTTTCCATTTTCACTTCTTATAACAATGACTGACAGGAGCTGTAACAGCATGTGGCTAACGCTAAACATGCGTCTCACACAATCAGAGCTTCTCAATTAAAGCTTCTCCGTTTCATTTCCACACAAGTTCCCTGCAGAACTCCTCCAGGACGGATAGATTCAAAAAATCAATTACAGCGCACAATTACACCAACATGTGGAAATAAATGAACTTGTGTGAATGAGAACGCAATTACCTCCACACGTCTCTTAATCATTGGCAAGCATTTGGAAATGAAGCTGTCTGAGAGTGAATCAATAGCCTTTCATGGGTTTTTAATGGTGACACCGTCTTTTCGCTGTGAACGATGGGAGGAACACAGCGGGGGGATTCGGGCAGAAAATGTGTAGCATGTTGTACAGCAGGAGACATTTTCAGCCTGGGTTTAACGGAGGTGTTTGTCTTCATCAGCAACAGAGATTAAAACGTCGGTGAATGGGAAACAGCGTGTTGTTGGAGATGAAAATTGGATTAATAAAACGTCAAACTGCTTTTTTGGATGGGAATACACAGGCGTTGTGTTTCATTAATTTATTCAGAGAGGATTTGTTCTTCGTGGAGGAAAAAACAAATGACCAATCCAAAATTTCAGCCCATTAACAAAACAGTAAAAGATACAAAAGCACACCACGGGGGAGAATCACAAGTTTTGGCTGAGCTTGAAAAGATTATTCTGACCTCAAACACGCTGTTGGCTCTAACGCTCAGCTGCCGACTGAGTCCAGAGCTGACTGAATGAAACTAAAGCAGAGGACGGTGTGAACGCGTCGAGGTACTCTGGAGCAATCGAAAGAGTGAAGATTGAGTTTAGATTGTATTGTCAACTACAGTTTCCACAATCATGAATCATCTGTCGCATTCGACTTTTGAGGGAGCGCTGAAGAGAAATCCTTCTTCAGAAAAATAGAAAGTTCAAGGAAAAGCAGAGTGACGTGTGAGGAAATTCCACTCATGAAGAAAAATGTGACGGGCTGGAGGAATCCACTTGGTGTTGAGGGAATGAGGCCAAGGACAGAGAAAACTAAACAAGATTACAAAAACAATCTGAAGGTAGAGTCTGCAGGGTTTCCCATAAAAAAATTAAATTTAGTACGTAGAGTGTCATCTCATGTCATGCTGCAATAAAAAGCAGGATAATTGTTCTCTCCTTGTGTTTCTACTGCCTGACCGTCTTTAACACCTGGATTCACACGTCCTGACTTATCTTTCACACATGCACCTTTTAGACTGTTAGTGTGAAATCTGCTGTTTCACCTCTTGTCTTTGTGAGGAAAAGAGTCCTGGATTAGTCAAACATTAAGGTGTCTTTTCTGGGTCACTGTCCCTTCGATGTGATAAGTAAAGGTCCAGGTCTCACCAGGTATCAGGTGTTTTGTCACTAGCTGGGTAACTTCCATCAACAGCACATCTATCCCATGGGGTTCCTCAGGGTTCAGTTCTGGGTCCTGCTTCCTTTTTTTCATTCACATGCTCTCCCTTGGTGGTTCCATTCATTATTATGTCAGTTATCATGGCTGATGACAGATGACACGCAACTTCACAACACATTTAACCCCGAAAAAGCCTGACCCATCAAAAAGTTGCCAGAACATTCTTTCTTTCTTTTTTAAAACGAAGATGTTTATCAACCCTTTTAACAAAATCCACAAAAATATTGCATCATGTTTATCAACCCTTTTAACAAAATCCAATGCTTTAAGAAAAATGTAAATAAATGTGTATTCTTTTAAAGCAAGAAATACTTATTTTAAATAAATTTAAGAACAATTCCTATTATTCTTACTGCATCTTCTCTAAAATTAGAAAATATTTTCCTAAAAAAAAAAAAGGTGAGATACTTTTTTTTTTTTTCAAACATTAACATGCATCATGTTGATGAAACAGAGGTATTTGAAACTCATACATCCAATAAAATTTGTTTGGCACTATATAGGGATGGGTACCTTTCACATTTGAAACAATACAGAACCAGTACCCCGTACCTGGCAATTGGTACTGGTACTCAATGGTACCAAATTTTGGTACTGTTTTGTGTTTTTGTGGTAAAAAAAAAAATCAATTTCTTTAAAAACAAAATATATGTTATTTTTCAATTTAACATATTTGTTCTTCAGTGTATAAACGTGCAATGCTGTGTTCATGTCCAGCATTGAAAATTACTCCTTCAGTCACAAGGATGCATTTAGGTACCTAAACATGGAACCTTTTGATTTTTTCGTGAAACGATACTTTTAACAGAATTTGGTCAGTACCCATAAAAGCACTTAACTTGGAATCTATCCCTAGCACTATAGGCTTTAAAGGTAGAGTCTACAGGACTTTCCTAAAGAAAAACAATCCTGCTCAATCGTCTCCTCTCGGCCTCTATACATCTGTGTCAGTGTCTGTGTCTGCCTCAACCCCCTCCTCTGCCTGGATGTTGGTATTTTGGTTGTTTGGGGATGTTTCTTGGTGGAGAGTAAGTGCATTTAAATCAGCCGATCATAGTGTGCCCCGTGCACAAGAGACTTAATGTTGATAATAGCGAGTGGAAGAAGCTAATCAGAGCAGCTATGATAGCCGATGTAGCACTGAGGAAGAAAAACAACCAAAGTTAAACAAAATACCAAACAGATAAATCTTTTTCCTAAACAAGGGCGAAGCTTGGTTTGACTTTCAGGAACTTGAAGAGCAGCACAGGACAAAGTGACGTAAGTTAGCTTTCTGCCAACCAGGTATGTGTCAAGTACCCATGGTTAGCTTGTACTAACATGCTAAGTCAGGTGCACGGCTCTTGAGTCTCTTCTTCGTACAAAATGCGATGCTGCTAGGTGGTTGCTGGGCTAGTGAGTGTGTTCATATCATGAAATATCATGGAGGTAGATAACTACAGCAGCTCATCAGCGAGGAGTTTGTTTTGTTTTTGTTTTTTTAGTTTTTATGTGCAAGTTAAAGTTTAATTTCTCACTTATTCTCCACTGAGGTTTACAGTTAAACTGTGGTTAGTGTTAGTATTGGAAGTTTACTGACCAAAGATTTAAGATCGCTTCAATAACGTTGGTCAGTTTGAATATATCTCATTTCATTTTGGTTTACAAAGTTAGAAAAACCTGCAGTTAATACCGGTGTCAGATTAGATCAGTATCAGTATCGACTCTCACCAAAGTCCAGGTTTCTGTCAAGAAGAAGAAGAAGTGAGTGTCTAAAGTAAGCCAAGAAAACGTGTGAAGACGCAAACACAGCAAATGGTAAATTTAGGCAAACATACCTGAGCAGAGTTAAAAATCTGTGTGTGTGGCTGCAACGTGGGAGGCAGAAAGAGTGTGTTAGTGACAGTGTAGGAGTTTAAATACCTGCAGCACACAGGGCCCAGGTGTCCTGAAATCCACTAATTAGAGAGCTGCAAAGGAAGCTCATGTTAGACACACCCCCTGGATGACTCTGGTGGAGTTAATCTCCAATCGTCTGCATTTTTGTTTAGTTTGGTTCAGTTACGTTTGCTGTTTAATTGATCGGGATCGTGCACAGCTGTTCAGCCAGAATAAGCTACATACTGTACGCTCATCTGTGGTCAGTGGGCAGGAAAATCCAGATCCAGAGTAATTATCCCTGGACCTGTTTGTGCTGTTAATCTGATTTTTCCAAATGAATAAATACACAACACATTAGGCAACATGGAGGCTTCATTATGGATATTTTTAGCGTTTAATAACTACAGTGATACATTTTTCACTTTGTCTTTTAAACACCTGGTTGGAAATGAAACGTTATGAAAGAAAAGAATGAAGAACCACGCCTGAGTCTCACCACCTCTTCATCACACATCCCTCAGCCATCCAATCCTCTCCTCTGTGCTTCCTCACCTCCATCTTACTCATTACCCGAACCACAAGGGGGACACTAAAACCAGGATACCTCATCTTGTCATCACCCCCACACTGAGTCTCACTCCCCGCGCTCCTCTACACAACATTTTTCTGCACTTCTATCTATCGATCCTCATTTGACCCTCGCTTTGTCAACCCGGCTCTCGGCTCTCATTTCGTCCCACCTTCATTCTCCACTTCCCATCACTGCTCTGCCTCCAGCCTCATTCTACATTTCCCATAAACTCATTTGCATCTTTAAATGACTTCATGGCGGTTAGAGCCTCTCGCACACACACAGCGTTCGTGAACACCTCCGACATTGTCTGCAGGTGTTAATACATCAGAGAGTGTTAAAGTGCACTTTAATGTCACATTCTTCCTGGAGCCCTTAAGTAGAAAGTTTCTGTCAAGGCAGGGGAGGGTGGTGTGTGAATGCAGAGAGATGGAGACTGAATATTTAAATCACAGTTTGTGGAATTGGTGGACAAGAGTGACTATTAAAGTGACATGTCTCTGTCATTAATATTTGATTGTATTGTGTAAATATCCCTCTATAATAAAAAGTAATAAATCATCAAGACTTTTCCATACTGGTAACGTGTTTCATGGTAGTCAATAATAATAATAATAATAATAATAATAATAATAATAATAATAATAATAATAATAATAAAATATATAAGGAAGTAAATATGATTTACCAAATTACCAGGGTTAGAAATGATTGGATCTTTTTGGGATGGGAGGAACAAAAAAATAAAATAAGATAAAAATTCTGTTGTTGTTTTTTTGCCACCCAACATTTCATTTCTTTTAATAGTCTTTTAAAGACACACTTTTATAGATGTGCTTTTACTTATTTTTAGTAAGTAAGTAATTTTTATTTTTTATTAATTTATTATTTGATTTTTTAATTTTAATTTTTTTTTCTTGGAAAGTATAATGGGCAGTATTTTAAATTCTTTGTCCTTTTTTAAAAAAAAATGTTTTAATATTGTAATGTTTTTATTTTTACGAATGTTTTCCTTCCTTTAATTTTTGGTAGGTCTTAGTCTTTTTTCCATATTTTTCCTCACATTTCTCCCTTACCTCTCTTTTACTTCTCCTTTTATATTTTGTTTACTGGTTGTTTTTATGACGTAAAACATAAAGTGTATTATTATTATTATTTTGTCAATTTTAGAGACTTTAATACCAGATTGGTCGTCATTTTAAAGGTAGGGTCTGCAGGAATTTTCATTACCTGTTAGTAAACACAACATTCAAACTGGGCTCCTCCTCTTGGGCTCAGTGCCAGCGGCAGCACACACCCACAGCCTCTAACTGAAGCTTTGTGAGCACACTCACTAGCCCAGCAACCACCTGTAGCATCACGATATAAAGCACTCTGTAACTCTGTTTTGAAAAGTACTATAGAAATAAAGTTTATTATTATTACTATTTTATCAATTTGAGAAAGTTAGATATTAAATTATTTGTCATTATAAAGGTAGGGTTAACAGGAATTTTAGTTACTTGTTAGCACATACAAAATTTGAAGTGGCTCCTCCTCTTTGGCTCAGTGCCAGCGGCAGCACACACCCACTGCCTCTGACTGAAGCTACGTGAACACCTTCACTAGCCCAGAAACCACCTGTAGCATCATGTTTCTCCATGGGAGAGACTTGAGAGCTGTGCTCCTGACTTAGCATGTTAGCACAGGCTAATCATGGGTACTTGACACATACCTGGTCAGCCGAAAGCTCATGTCGCTGTTTGCCCTGTGTTGCTCTCCAAGTTGCGGAAAGTCGGGCCAAGCTTCGCCCTCATTTAGGAAAAAGCTTTGTTTGGCGTTTGGTTTCATTTTTCTTTTTTTCTTCCTCTGTGCTATGTCCACTATCGTAGCTGCTCTAAATAGCTTCCACTCGCGACCATGGACACACAGAATCAAGTGCGCACTTTGTGATTGGCTGGTTAATCATTTTTACTCTCCACCAAGAAACATGCCCATACAACCAAAACATCAACATCCAGGCAGAGGAAGGGGTTGAGGCAGACACAGACACTGACACACGTGTGTAGTGGCACAGAGAAAAGATAAAAGTTGACTTTTTATTTTCTAAGGGAAATCCTGCAGACTCTATCTTTAAAGCCCATAAGTACCAAACATGTCACTCCTTTTCTAACATGCCAAAATTGTTTAAATTTTGGGGTGAGTTCTTTTTCTTGCTTCTGTTTTATTTTCCCTGGTTGTTTTGTTTTGGTTTACTTTTTTTGTATTTCTTTCTCTATTATTATTTATTTTTTGTGTTTTCATTTGTTTTTTTCCTTGTTGATTTTCTTTTTTTTTTTTTTTTCTTATTGTATTATGTTCACGCTCGAAATAAAGCATTCATTCATTCATCCATTCAGATTATATTGGACACATGAGTTTCTATCACATCAACATGATAGTTTCCTTAATGAATAAAGGATCTTCACATTTTTTCAGGAAAATCTTTGCTAATTTTAGAGAAGTTATGGTAAGAATAACACGAATTGTTCCTCATTTATTGAGAATAAGTATTTTCTGCATTAAAAGAATACACATTGATTAACATTTTTACTGAAGTAAAATAGAACTTTCTGGCAACTTTTTGATGGCTCAGGCTTTCAGGGTTTAATGTTTTTTTTCCTTTTTTTTCCTTTTTCCTTTTTTCTTTCTTTTCTTTTTTTTTTTTTAAAGAAGAATGAAATTTTAAAGGACATGTTTGCCTGCGGCTGTTTTGTTTTGAAAGTAGGGGCAGATACAATAAAAGTTTTTCTTCTTTCTGCTCCTTTTCATTCAGTTTTGGGATCTTCTATTTTTTTCTTGTATCGATTATTATTCATAATAAGAACAAAATAAATAAATAAATAAATTAATTAATAATAAGATAAATAGAATAAATAATAATGTGTTGTAAAGATGTGTGCCATCTGCATAGCCATGATACCTAACATTATTATGAATGGAACTACAAAGGAGGAGCATGTGAATGGAAAAAGGGAGCAGGACCCAGAACTGAACCCTGAGGAACCCCATGGGATGGATGTGCTGTTGATGGAAGTTACCCAGCTAGTAACAAAACACCTGATACCAGGTAAGACCTGAAACATTTTCAAAGCCTTTTTGCTTATCACACTTTGGATGGTCGGTCAGTAGAAACACAAGGAGAGAGAAATTATTCTGCTTTTTACTGCAGCATGACATGAGATGACACTCTACTTGCTAAAAGTTCAAAGGATCCGAAACGCTCAGACCTCAAGAGAACCAGGATCCTTTGGGCAAAGCGCCGAGCCTCTGGCCCAGCACACCACCACTCCAAACCCTGTCCGCCACTGCTGCATCTCAGAGCAGGAGAAGCGAGTGGTCTGTGTTAACCTTGAATGTGCAGGAAGAAAAGAAAGACAACAAAGAAGCTGTTTCTGTGATGGAGGAGGAGGGAATGAAAGAGGAGCAGGGTCAGAGCAAATCTCTAAAGCAGCGAGCACAAAGTACAAAACAGGCCCTTTGGGAACGAAGGCTGCGGAAGATGAATGTTGGAGATTTTTGAGGGTTTAGAAGCATAGCAAATATTAATTATTCATTATCTGTGAGGAGAAGAATAAGGAGATTAAATATCCATGGGGGGTGGGCTCGGAGATGGGGCGCAAATTATATATTTGAAAATATTTGTGTGTTTATTCATGTTTTAATCACATGTCTGACTCATACGGGTGAATTTGAGGCCTTAAATCTACACGAATCCAATAATGAACTCGTAGGATTTGCCATTCTGCTCTGCCAGCTCCTGACACACCACCACCGTGGCATCCTATTATCCTTGACCAAGGTGAACCAGTCACATGCAGCACGCTTCAATCCTCCTCTATCAGAAACCCTCAGGTCCTTTTCATCCTTTTTCTGCTGGTTTCACTTTTATTTGAGCTTGAGTGACTCACCCAGCACCCAAAGAGTTCCTGCACTCAGCAGCCGATGTCTTGGGGTTAAGTTTATCCCATTTACTATTGATTTCAAAGGAGAAGTCTTCGACCTCTAAGGCCAGCGGGGCAGCCTGAAAAAGTTTGCAGAAAAAAAGTCTTTGTTCCTCGGCTAAAGAGTCCCTAAATTGTTTTTTTGTGAGGCAGCGGGTAAGTCAATAAACTGATGAAATTGCTTTTCAAGTAACAGAAACCGTGGAGTGATATTTGTTGTATTAGCAGATTGCTCAGAATCACAACGCTGACTGTCTCAGAACGTAATCAATCAAAAAACATATAGAAACGAGGTTAACATCTTTGTTTACTCCTCGATTGATTCAGCGCTTTATTAAACACGCTTACTCAGTGAACAGCAGGTGCCATCCGAAGGAACAGCACAATGACTCAACGTCTATTTGCTGCATTGTTTTATGAGCATCATCATTTATTTAAATGAGTTGTCCGACATAGGACGGGAACAAAACTCCTCCTGTAACTACTTCATATATCAGAATCAGGCCTGCGTGCAGATGTGAGCCAACAACAGAGAGGAACAGAGAGAAACTGAGCAGATGGTGAGAGTCAAAGGAGAAGATGGGATCAGGAGAAAAGGCTGCGGGCTGTATCAACAAACACAAACAGAGCTGTTATTAAAAAAACAAGGTGGATCCTGCTCTCCAGATTCACTCTCTTTCAAATCTCCATCGCTGGACTCGTATCTGTCAGACACATGTGGGTCACGGGCCGCTGATCAGCATCATTAGAGACACACTGCGCTGGTGTTTTCTGTAAACAAACACTGTGATCATTTCATGGTTTAAGGCTGCGTTCTTTATCTTCCCTCACAAGATACTGATAACGAGTGTGTAATTACGAGGAGAGTTAGGGATTCAGATGCTATGACCACTTTTCTTTGATAAAGTGTGTTTGGAGAGAACAAGGAACTTAACATGCAGGGAAACAAGTCGTATTCTCTGCAAACGTGCAAAACTAATCTGAGACGTATCGGATTTGGTGTCAAAGCAAATTTTCTCTCCTTGTTAAAACTCTCTCTCATTGTTGCTCCGATCAATGTCTGAATTCATTTCTCTCCGTCTTTGTGTTTGATGCCTCATGAGATCAGGGGGAGCAAATTCATCAAAATTGAAAATATCACAGAGATCTTCATCTGTTTGCTGGATTCAACGTTTGAGACACTTCTTGTTAGACAAACTGAAAACTCGGTGTATCAGGGCCTGGACGCGCAGTCAGTCATTAAACAAACAGGACCATTAGACCTGATTAAGTCTTCAATGTGATGAGTCATCAGATAAATCGCAAATAACTGCCAATTCAATCCTTCCCATCAAAGATGACCTTAAAACACAAACTATGGCACTTCAGGGCTGCAACGACGAATCAATAAAAGTCGATTAATAAAAAAAGTCAACAGCGTTTTTTCCATAATCGGTGCTCTGTGCTGCATCATTACTGTATTAGTTTCTCTTCAGTTTCTTTGTCTTCTTCCTTTTTGTCCGATTATATAGCGGTTAGCAACTATCTAAGGTGCATTACTGCCACCTGCTGGACTGGAGTGTAGATTATCTGGGCTGTGGGGCTGTATGGGTTACATGTAAACAGATCAGCTTAGCGAAGGAGCGGCTGAGTAGGTGAGGGAAACGAGTAAATACGGGAATAATGGCAGAGCCAGAGAAGCCGTTCGTCCAGAAACTTCAAGAGTTTGGGAGTATCTCTTAATTCCCGAGGGAAAATTCAGGAGGAGTCACAGCATCAATCAAGAAAACAAAAGTAAGAAAGTGTAATGAAAGTGCTAAAAGCTCCATAAGAAAATAGATGCTGACAGCTTGTCCATCATTGTCCAGTCAGCCAGCCTCCACCTCCACAGGGTCCAGGACTGAGCTTCTTCAGCAGTCTGTCCAGTCTCTGTCTCCTGGATCCTGTCTGCTCACAGCAGGTGAAGCTCTTCACATGTGGCGTTGGTGTCTGGTTTTAGCTCCGTTAGCCATGTCTGTGAATAACATGATGCTACTCTGCCTTCTGGTATTCCCTCTGTTGCTAGGTTAGTACAGCTAGCTCGTCCATTTTATTGGAGATATATCTTGCGTTCCCAATAACGATGGATGGAAGGACAGGTCCATGTCGTCACTTCTTAGCTCACACCTGAGAACCAGCACGTCATCCTCACCTCCTTCTCCTCACCTTGTGGGGAAACATCTGGCCTAGCACCAGTTAGCATTGACATGCTACAGGCCGCTAACAGCTGATTTCACATGTAAACAATGCAGCCATGGTTACATGTAGGATCTCTAGACAAACACAGGAGCAAAAGTAGTAAAAATATCACTGAAGACAAAACCAGTTTGGTGTCCATGACCAACAAATGAGCCATACGAAGAAATGATCCACTCCAAAGAATACTTCCAGTCATCATTGCATCAAAAGGGTTTCACAGGTAAGGACATTGGTGCTTGTAAGACAGCGTCCCAATCAAACATTTATCCAATTATCAAGAACTTCAAGGAGAGTGGTTCAGTTTCAGTGAAGAAGGCTTGTGGACATGAATACAGGCTCTGGTCTTTGAAACTATGTCACAAAACTGCAAATAAATTCAGAGATGCCGTCTGGACCGACTCTCATGTGGGCATTTGTTGGAGGAAAACTTTTGAACTCTGATTTAAAAATTCACAACAACAGAGCATCAGCTCAGTAGCTCTGACCTTTGAGGGAAAACAGACCCAGGACTTAAAAGAGTGCAGAGCTATTTGGTCATTGATGTCACCTTATTTAACTTTTCAAAACCTTTTCCCTGCAGACCTCAAACGGCTCCACACAAAGATGCACCGCGCAGCCACAGAGTGCACAGAGATGCAGATTGGAGCGAGGGAAGTTGATAAAAACACGTTGGATTTAATGATTTAAAGAGCTGGGAAAAACTTTTGAACATGTTCGTGAGCAAACTTGTAAGCCCCGTACCCAATCCTCACAGCATCAACTTTCCAGACTTTCTGAGCTCAGTCAGAGATCATTTCTTGTCTGCCCTGAGGCCTGTACCTCGCCTTCGGCTCCGATGACCAACCCAACAAAAAGAGATCATGCTCAGCTGTCCTGTGAAGCTGGCTGTCTGGGAAAGTCGAACGGTTTTTTCTGAGTGTGTTAAAATAAACGAGACATTTTCTTTATTTTGTATAATTAATCGACTGAAGCTGATAAGAGCTGACGAGCCTCAGCCAAAACAAAGTTCATTTGGAGAAATGAGCTGCAAGTGTGGAAGAGATCCATTTTTAAAAACACACGAAAAGTCAGAGACACCAAACACGCTCCAAATACTCCAAAAAACTCTTCAGATGAAGCTTGGAAATTAGAGTGCTGCGAGCCAAAAGGGGAGGCAAACCTTTCACTTTGGAAACAATGCTCGGTACATGACAATCGGTATCAGTACTCAACGGTACCAATTTCTGCTTCTTTTGTGTGTTTATGTGGTAATAAATATTAATTTCTTTAATAATAAAATCTCAAAGTGTTTCAGTTTAACACATTTATTTCCCAGTGTATAAACTTGCAATGCTGCGTTCATGTCCAGCATGGAAAACCGCCTACTCTTACACTCCCTGACAGTCACAAGGATGCATTTAGGTACCTAAACATGGAACATTTGATCCGATCTGAATTTGTACTTGATACTACAGATGGAGTTCAGTCAGTATCTATAAAAGTACCTAATTCAGTCCCATCCCCACACATATCCGAACTAAAACGGTCAATATTTATCTGTTTATATAACGTGTTCAAGTATGTGTTAAAGGCCCTGTGTGGAGTTTATTTGTGATACTGAAACAGTTCGATCCATGCTCTCCAACTCTTTCTCACTCTATCTAGAAAAAGCCCAACAAAATAACTTAAAAGAAAAAAAAGGTGATAATCAGTGCCTCAACTGGTTATTTCTGATGCAGCCCCTTTTATGGCAAGTAGTCTGAAAGACCTGTAGATGACACAGTCTGCAAGGTTCAGGAGTGAGCAGCAAGATCTGTCCTTCCTGAAGCAAAAGATTTCTTGGATTTATTTTGTAGTAATGTTGGACACTAGAGCTGGACTGTCTGATAGTAAAAGGACAGAAGAGCAGAAGAAAGATAAACAGGAGAGAGACAGAGCACGAGCTAAAGGTTGAAAGGGTTAAACTGACCCACAGTCAGCAGTTATTCTGCAGTGGTTTGTTCAAACTTGAGAGTCTATCAATAAAATGAAGAGTGAGGTTACGTTAGCTCTGCTTGGTGAGGTTGGAGTTGGTAGATGAGCTCTGGTAGGACAGGGCTGTGAGGAACCCTAACCTCCTGACCACCAGTAGTTCCAAATGTGAAGGGGTGGGGCTTTGGTACCTTTCTCTTTTTCATTAAGGAAAATGGCATCCATCAGTGGAAGTGCAATTTATGGGAAGAGGAAAAGTAAGTGTATAAAACTTTTTAATAAGCAAATTTTCACTTGAAATTTTGGTGGCATATTTTATATGGAACTCTTAACAACACATTTGAACATTGTCTGAATAATTTTTACTGTATTTTAGCATTGTAATATACTAGTGATATACATAATATCTGAAATATAAAAAACTTTTTTTCAAAAAAAAAAAATGTGTTCAGTATTCTCATAACCTCACAAAGATTAGGGAATCTTAAAATCTTTGTGATTGGACAATATTTTTTTCCTGGTAGTCAGGAGGCTACAAGCCCTGTTTCCACCAAGTGGTTCAGTTCAGTTTGTCTCAGTGCGGCACGCATTTTGTTACATTTCCATATTCTAATCCCAGGACAGATCCCCAGATAACCAAGATGTACCGTCCCACTTTTGGGACTCTTCTGTTGGGGTGCCAAACTGAACCGATCCAACCCCAGAAGGTGGAGCTACAACACTGCAGTCCATTGATTGGTCGAAAGAATGGTCACTTCCTGTGTGACAGTGGCTGCTGTATTCCTCCTGGTGGCTCACAGCCCTCTCTGAAACAAAGGCTGATTGTTCTTAGTTTCAAAGAGCTACATGGAAATCACAAAGAAGATGAATTTCTGGATGTCTTCTGTTATTGCTCTTTGTTCCCTTGGTCTCTTCTTCATTGGATTTTTAGCGGAGTACACTGTGTCGTGCTGCTATGGCGTCGTGCTTTATGTAACTGATGCGGCTATCTGCGTATGGCTTAGGGGGCACAGTTGGCTGTGGAAATGCAAATAGGATCAGACTCAGCTGAACCAAACTGTATGGGTTTGTTGTCATGCTTCAGAAAGCGCTACCCAACTATAAATAAATACATTACTTTGTCACATTGCATTCAGCAAGAAGTTGTTTTTAAAAAGAAAAGTAGAGTTAAAAATATGATCTGATCTCTATTAGTTTACTTCAAAATAAGGGTTAGCCTAGCCTATCTCATGGGAAACAGACTTGTTATCCAGGAAAAGCAACAGATTCACTGCCACCAACACCGAACGGATTGTCCTTGCAGAGCTCTTAAATCGAAATACCACAGCTGCCTTAAAAAAATTAGAATTACTTTGAACATAAAGTTACTGCAGAGTATCGAACGGCTACAATACTGCTCTTACAATCCACAGCTGGATCTGTGACGGTGTCTGACCCTCAGGGAGAGGCACTGAAAGGTTTGATGGCCAGCAGCCGACAACAGAAAGGGGTTTCAATATGAAGAAAACTACATTAAGAGAAAGAATGAAACATATATAAAGTGAACTAAAAGACAAAATGTAGGAAAAACATCCAGAAAAAAAGAAAGAAAGACCACAATGCCTTAAATAATAAGAGCTCCATCAGACTTTGATAATAAAACAGGCCTGACTCAGATGGTTTTTTTGGGGATGTTTACAAAGGCTTAGTAATCTCCTTACAGCAGCCCAGACTGTGTAAAATAAATAATATATAGAGTATCTGAATGCAACAACATGATGATAAAAGCTGTTTATATTTCATATTACATAAAGCAGTGAGCGTGCTGCTTTTGTATCTTTGGAGAGAAACGAGATCCGGGCTGCAGAGCTCCGCTCGGTCTCCGCTGCACAAATCTCTCAATGAATGAAAAAACAAACATAAAGGAAAAGTCTGGACTCTGACTCGCACTCCTCCCCTCAGTCAGCTCACCGTGACCTTTAAGATCAAGGATGCTGATTGGTCAGAGGGTGATGTGTACCAGCTGGTGTTATCTTTGTGTAATCCTAGCCCTCTGTGCAGTGAAAGTTACTCCTGTCAGGAGTGTGCCGACTCCCCTTTGACTGAAAACCTCTGAAATGACCTCACCAACCACCAATCCTGCAGGCCTTAAGGCTCTGAAGCCTCCCGTTCCTCCACAGCGAGACCTCCATGAGTCTGACTCTGCTCCGCTGTGCGTTACGATCCTCCAACAGGGACCGGAAACTCCCAGTGGGATGTTTGGGTTGTAATCTAAATCCTCTCATCATCTCTGATCCACTTGGACAATGATACAAATAAGAGGCAAAACAATGCTTTTACTGTTAATCCCTTTTCAATTTCATCAAATGCAACACTCACCACCCAGAAGAGCGTCTCGTAAGCCAGCTCATGGTACTCATGGATGGTGGACAAAACGCTGAGGATCAGACAGGCCAGAACGATAAGGAACCTGGAGGAGAGAAAAAAAGAAAAGGATATGATTTATTTAAATGCCGACGTCAGCTATTCCCTTTTTTGACAAATCAGGAGCAAGTCTGACCTGATTGGTCCACCAGAGCAGATACCCCCGCACTCTCTCCCCACCCACTCCCCTCTCCATCGCTGCTCTATTTTTGGCTGTAAACAGCCACATAGATCCATGCTCAAGCTTCCCATCTCGGAAGAAGACAGACTAAGTGTCTAGAGTTCATTTATCAGGAAATGTTCCAGCTACACTCAGTAAAACTGTGTATGTGTGTGCTAGTCACTTCACGGCCGACTGCTTTTCCAACTTTGGACAGTCCAACAGAGGGCTAGCCAATAGACTGGTCCTGAATCCAGGCGCATTACCAACCATCCTCCAACCATCCTGGGACCCTGGAAATGTGAGTATTTTAAATGCTGTGTGCTGTGGAGCAGATGGAAGAGCTTTTCCTCAGTGTCCCCCCTGTCTCTGTGTTAGCTTCAGGATGCTAACTTTAGCTGCAGTTAGCCTGTTGTTTTAGCCTGTAATGTTACGGTAAACGAGCTTCGCTGTTTTCTAAACATTGTGCACTCAGAGCTCGTGGCGCCGCTCTCAGTGACGTGGAAGAGCGGGGCGGTATCAGCGGTGGCTCATTTACATATGAAGGCCACGCCCACTAAATGAGAGCGTTCTGAACAGAGGGGCTATGAGAGCCTGGAAACAATGCTGCTGTGCTTGATTTATTGGCTTTTTGGACCAAAACATGTTACTACCATTTCATGAAGACATCAATGATCCAGATTAAACTGCAGAAAAGGAGCAGGATATGGGAGCTTTAATATTGCACCTTTCAGAGAGAAGAACCACAAAGTGCTTCACAGGAAAAATATAAAACTTCGATCATAACAGCAAAAGAAAAGAACAAAAACACATTAAAAATGTCAATCAATAAAAGACACAGACAGAATCATCAAACATTGATTTGTAAAGGGGGAGTCAAAGGCCTGCTTAAATAAATGTGTCTTTAAAAGCTTTTTAAGAATGATGACCACAGAGACAGCTGAACAAATATTTACAGGAACATCGTTTCACAAAGTTCGAGCCACCACTTTCTCAGTCACACAGTCTCCTTTAGTCTCTAGATGGCTTGAGGAAAAACCAGCAAGCCCTGGTCAGAAGACCTGGGCTAACAGGTCTTAGACCCGTTAATGTTAATATTTTATTAACAGAAACCTAGCATCAAGACAAGATAAGGAGTAACTTCATCTGAACACACCATGAGCAATATACTCAGGAGCCTAACCATGGAGAGCGCTGAACACAAAGACAAGAATATTGAAATGAATCCTTAAATTGACTAAAAGACGATGTAGGGAGGCTAAAACTGGCGTAAAGTGAGTCGTCCAGCTGGACTTGGTCTCAAGTCTTGCAGCGGCTTTCTGGACCAACTGAAAACGGTGGAGGGAGGACTTACTGTAAGAGTTGAATAACAATTTTCCAGATGGAATAAAACAAAGTCATGAATGATCATTTCCAGTGAGTCATCCAGTCCTTAAGGGCACTGATTGTTGTAGACTGTTATAAATACCTCGGTATATTGATTGATGACTCGTGAATTTTAGACCACATGTACTGGGTCTTGTAAAAAAAATGGAGGCTAAAGCTGGGTTTTTATTTCAAAAACAAGTTGTGTTTTTCTTTGAATGTAAAAAAGCGTCTCATTCCTGCCACCTTTTTACCTGTTGGAGATTATGGAAATGTTTTGTCCATGCATGCCTCTACACAGTGTCCCCATATGGTCCATGCTGCCTAACATGTCTCCTTAAGGTTCATCACTGTTAGCAGAGTATGCTACAGCGGCTCAGCGTCGTGAACAAAAAGTGATAACAATAATCAAGCACTAGATAAAGAAGGAAAAAGATCAACCGAGCCTCCATGCTCTCATCTTGCAGCTACCCGACAGTTACGGGTGCACGCCATTTATTAAACACGCCAACATAAACAATCATTGTTTCTTCCGCTTCTTCTTCTTCTGCCCACTTTTTTGGACCGCTACTCGTCCTACAAACTTCCACCGATTTTCACCGTTCAAACTTCAAAACGTGCGTCTCATTTAGGACAAGGGGGCTATGACTTTTCAGAAACTTTTCACAAATACTTTCAGAGATATTCAGGTTTTTCACAATTTTGGTCCCATAGAGAATGAATCGTAATTTTCAAAATTTGCTCCTTTCAGCACATTTTCCAGCCTGTTTAAAACTCTTCACATTCAGTCATACATTCAGCTACAAATTCCATTCCAACTTGAAAATATTCAGCTATCTTTTGGCTTCATTCAGTGGTTTTCATAGTCTTCCTAGTTCAGTTAGTCGCTCCAAACTCAACTCAAATAATCAAACAAAACAAAAATAGATTTCCCATGATAAACACAAAAACATAAATAACCAACAACATGTAATAATTGAGAACATCTACTCAACAAGTACAAACTGTAAACCTCTGACTCATCATTGAGAGTTGTCCTCTCAGGTTGGATGGTCCGCTTTGGCGACCTGGAGGCTCACACACAGGTACAGCTTCATCTATAAGGCATTTCTTGTTCTGCTTCCCCTGAATTTATGTGTTTTTATCATGCAGAAAAGTACCAGATAGTACTCTCTGCATTCTCAGGACCTCCTTATGCTCTCTGTCCCAAACGCTTGGACAGAAATTGGGAAAAGGCCTTTGGGGACACTGCACCCTCAGCTTCGGACCTGCTGCAGAACGACTTAAAGCTCAAGGAGCTGGTTCCTTTAATGTTTTTAGATCTGAAATGAAAGATATGGAGGCTGGTTTTATGAGATGTCAGAGTTTTAGCTCGGCTGTTTGAACAATTGATTCCTAAAATGTGATTTTAATCCATTATCTTGTATTTTGTTGACTTTGCTTTGTCTTTTTTTGTGCTTCCTGTCTGTAACTTTGTGTTTCTACTTGTCTTGGCTAGGTCTTCCTTCAAAAAGAGGTTTTTAATCTCAATGGGACCAGCCTGGTTAATTAAAGATTAAATTTGCTGATAATGTGGCTCGAGAGCAGCAAATAAAACGGGCTGAAAACAGAACCCTGAGGAACGCCACCTGACATGTATGGACCAAGGGTTACCAAAAACTCCTGCACTGGGGTCATTTTCTACCTTTCATGTTTATCAGTCAAACACATTTTGAAACCGTCCAGTTTGATAATGGTTTTCAACCAGCTCTCCCTCATTTCGCTCCAAAATCAAAGCTTAACGAGCTCGACCAGTAATCAGCCGTCGAGCCCCGCAGACACGTGTCAGCGTTCCACCTCATATTTATGTCAACATCTCCGACTTTGATTCAAACACCAAAAACCTCAGACATCTTTGGAGTCTGGTTGGAGTCTGGGTGTCAGAAGAGGGGAAAAAAAAATCAAACCAGCATCGCATCACTTTATATTTCTGTCATGAAAAGCATCTGAGTGAATTTGAGCAAACATTCAAGGACAGCTCTCAGGAGGAAATTCTGTGAACCTTTTACACTCCACCCTGTGAATGCAAAGTGCATGACTAACTTTCTGAATAATGAGCGCGCAGGTTTGTGCAAACATACACTCAGAGACCACACCAGGTATCAAAGAGGAAACACGACGAGAATCAAGCAGCATTTATATAATCAAAAAGGTCATAAAGTGTAGCAACAACAGACGTCTGCAACTCTTCTCCAGACTTTAAAGACAGTTTTGTTTCATCTTAAACTCTGATGTAGCCTTGAGATTTTGACAGAAGAGAAACTCTTGATCATAAATCTTACATGAAAAGACAGAGATGATTGGAGAGATGTCTTTGTTTCCCTCTTTGAATAAAAAAGGAGCTTGTTTTCTGCATTTAGTGCATGAATAAGCAAGATAAATTTCAGGGATCACTTCTCACAGCTGTTCGTTCAATCCAGAAGCAGAAATCTGATTTAATTGGTAAAGAAGGAATCTATGATGATGATTTTCAAACTCACGATACGCCAACCCAGACGTCCTCTGTCCCCGTTTGTTATTGTGCTATCACTCCCATCAGCATTAAGTCGGAGCAATGTTTCAGCCCATTTCATTATGTTTGTCTGTTAGCAGAACATCTGAGTAAATTAAGAATGAATGTGCATTAGACTTGTGGAAAGCTTGGCATTGTGGAAAGGACAAACTCATTAACTTTTCATTTCCGCCGGCGAGTGGCGTCGCGGTGAAGGGCAGAACTTCTGAATGAAGTCACGTAAAGAATGACCGAGTTCATTTACTGAACAAATTCAGATAGAAAAACAAACTTTCACCACTGATCCAATCAGAAAGAAACATGAAGGCTGTGAAAGCTTGTTCCATTTTAGATTGAACTGTGCCGACGTTATTTGACGAGGTTGGAGTCAGGAGAGGAGTTCTTCCTCTGTGGAGCTGATTTATTCCATTACTTTATCACCTTTGATGAAAGTTTGAGTTATCTGTGATGGAAAATACACAAACACTTTATACCTGGTCTCATGTGACAAGAATTAGACGACGTCATCATTTGCCTTGAAAAAATCAAAGAAGTTGATCTACAGAAGAAAAGAAGATTTTTTTTCAGAGATCAGGGAAAAACTCATCTTCAATTTGTTCAGAATGCAGGACAAGGAATAATTAGAGATAACGTGATGTTTTCAGGTAAGAATAGTCATAAAACATCATGGAAAACAAACAATCCTGATGAAATTAAGATTTTGATCCTGCCAGAAAGAAAATCTTCACAACACGCACGTGCAGACGTGAGGGTGGAGGGTGCTTGAGCACCTGCCTCTTTGCCCCTCGATGCCTAAAGTGCCCTTTTGTCAAATTGATGTTTTTGGGGGTTTTCTTTTTAAGTTTGCATGAGAAAATCTGGCTGTGTTGTACAAAAATAATTTAATATTAAATTAAATTAAAATAATTTAGATTTAGCTTGCTCGGTCACAGGATCCACGACCTGACCTGACTTGACGTGCCCTGAGCTAAGCGCTGACGGAATCAATGAGTAGGTTTTTGCAGCAGTAGCATTTAAAAAAATAAAATAAAATAAAAAAAGTTAAAGCACTTTTAAAAAGTTCAATCAACACATTTACATTTTTCAGCGGTTAAGCCAAAAGAATGCTTTTAGTTTTATTTCTGTGCTTTAGTTTGTGTGTATGTTCACACAGTTTCTTTTTCATTTTATAAAAAAGTGCATGTTGACATTTTTCAGTGGTTGAGCCAGAGATTTGGTTTTATTCACATTTCTGCACTTCGTTTTGTGTAAGATTCATAGAAAAAGATGAAACATATTTATTTTTCAGATTATTATTTATACCAGGCCTCTTTGCAGTGCTTTGTTCCTTTCTCTGATTTTATTAAAGGAAAGCAGTGATAATATTATTACACGTCTACGAGGCTTGAAGTTAAATCAATAAGTCAATATCCTGCTGTGAATGTTATAACTAAACAAAGACGCGCCATTTGTATCATTTCATCTTACTTTGTCATAGCATGCAGGTCTGGCCTACAGGAAGAATTGTTTTTATGTTACAGCATCCTTTGTTGTGTTGGTCATACTGTAGAACAGTTTATTGCTTGTATTTAGTCAATAATGTCGAAGATAAACAACCATTTTTGACTGAAAGATAACGTCATTGGCCTCGGTGTATCATTGATGTGTGTCCAAAGACAATAACAAAGAGAAACTGAAACATTTGGAAATAACTGTTTAAATTTTCTAAAAAATTACTAATCAACCAAAAATGTCACAGACCTCTGATCTAGACTATCAAGATAAAATGGTATGAGTCTGTGTCTGGTTAAACAAGCAGCATAGGGCGTTAACATGCACGCAAGGCCGATGGCTAGAGGTGCTAGCTCTGCTAACTTTAGCCTCAACCGCAATCTCTGTAATCCTGTTCTCACTCATGTTACATAAACTGAGCCCTGTTTGCACTGATTTTGGTGTTGTTGTTTTTTTTGTTTATTTTTTTTTCTGACCATCATATTGGAATATAAATACATTGGCAAATTGGACACCCCCCCCCCAAAATAAATAAATAAATAAATAAATAAATAAAATAATAATATTAAAATAAAATAAAATAAACAAAAATAAACAAAAATAAATAAATAAAAATAAAAATGAGTGAAACAAAAACAACATTTTATCTATTTTTATTTATTTTTGAATTTTCTGTTTTTAAGAGAAACAGAAAATATTTTTGTTAATATATCAAAAATACATATATATATATATATATATATATATATTTTAAATTTTCTTCAGGAATCTGGAAAGTAAAGGAATTTGCAAAGAAGACAATCTAATAACAAAACCATCATTACTTCTGAAAGACACAAGTATCTCCCAATATTTCAAACCATGAGAGAAATAACACTAAATAAGGTTTAACAGGTAAGACGTGTTTCTTAATCAAGATGATGATTAGAGATATCTAGATATTTCTTTACTTTTCAGATTCTTGTTTTAATTAGATAGTATCTCATAAAAACAGGAAATTAAAAAATAAATATTTTATGTTTTTATGAGGTACTATCTCATTAAACAGGATCTTTTTCCTTTTTTCTTTTTTCCCCCTTTTTTCTTTTTTCATTTTTTCTTTTTTCCTTTTTTTCTTTTTTCCCTTTTTTTCTTTTTTTCCTTATTTTCCTCTTTTTCTTTTTTTTCCCTTTTTTCCTTTTTTTTTTCTTTTTTTTCTTCTTTTTTTTTCTTGGTAAATGCAATATTAGGGCTGAACAATTAATCGATTTTAAACCGACATCGCAATGTGATAGGATGCAATTTTCAAATCGCAAAGGCTGCAATTAAAAAACAAAAAAAGGAAGTATGGTAACTTGTACTTGTCCTCCCTTAAAACCAGCAAAAGTCAAAATGCTGTTTTTTTCTGGCAAAAAATACCCTCTGTGAGCTACAAAGATCCATCCAGTATAATGACTGTGGCTGGCAGAGCCATACCCCTTAATCACTTTGTTTTGTTTGGTTTGTTACTCTCACTGACAACGGGAGGTCAGTAAATTTTTCCAGTGTTCCTTTTTCTTTTCATTCAAGAAATGCAAAAAAGACTTGTTTAAATGTCAACAGTTTCTTTTGTCGTGTTAGTCATACTATAAAATGACTTAAAACTTGTGTTTAGTGAACAATGCAGAAGATAAATGTCATCCCCCAAAAATCGTATGCCAAATCACAAGCGCAATATTAGTCTGAAAAAATCGCAATAAGATCATTTTCCAAAATCGTTTAGCCCTATGCAATACACCACTGTAAATCAGCTAGTTAGTAAAAAAAAGAAAGTCACAAGGTGGAAATATGTCACTTCAACATCTCCAAACCCTCACAAGAAAATACGTCTCAGTGTCAACGTTTGGCAGACTGAGCTGTGCTGGTGGAAGTGTTTGCTCCGTGTATTCCCAGAGTTTTAGTCCTTTACTCTGAATGAATCACTGTCCTGACTCGTCTTGTCTATATGAACACACTGGATGGAAACTTTGTGGAGGGAGATCTAGTTTCCAGTCAGTGTTTGCACCAGGGAGACCCTTATCACCACATGCTAAGCCTGAGTTTATTGAACACCAGCCAGGAATTCATAAACCCCCCTTCAAATCAACTCACACACACATACACACACATACACACGGGCTTAAACGTGCACACCACACGTCAACACAGATAAAAGGCGGAGGGAGAGGAGAGGCCGTCTGAGGGAAGATGGACCGGTTTGTAACTCGGCTAACAAAGCAGCATTTCCTGTGTGAGAGAAGTGAACAGGCCGACAATACAACACAGCAAAACGTCTCCGTGTGGCGTCTGAGCCCTTATCGAAACGACTTCAGCAGAAAATAAAAAAGAAAAGCAGGGCACAACCAAAACATGTTTACAAGCCAGTGTGGAGCCTAATATGTGAAATCTTCTGTTCCAAAATGAAAGGGGGAGTTAAAAAGAAGATCAAAGAAAGAAAAATGCACATCAAACTTTCCAGAGCAAACACTCTGCTGTGCTAATGGTTGTAATTTGTCAGTGAAGCTCTGCTCAGACGACTCCAGAGCGTTGGAGATGCCAGTAAACATACACACTCAGTATTCAGCGCGCACGCCGCAGCTTCACTTTTAATCCATCTGAGACGATCTGACTCGTCTGTCCTTCCATCCTAACTGCACCATCATATTTCACTGCCTTTACCTCCTGTGGGCTCGCTGCAGCAGCAGCACATGAAATACCACGCTGGCTCATCTACAGAGGCAGCGCTGAACCCTGAACAAAGCGCTGCTCCGATCTATTATTGATGGACACGTCCTCTTGTAGTCTGATTGGCGGTTGTGTGCGCAGCGTGTGGAGACAAAACAGGCGACAGAGTGGGAGTTAAAAGTGACACTGCTGACCATGTCAGTGCCTCTTACCGTCAAACCCTCTGTTTGGAATAACAAACACTGCTTCACCTGAGAGTGATAACACCAAGCAGTGGAGAGGTGGAGCTGGATGGTCGGTGACAGCTGCTGCACCCTCTGAAGTCTCATCGAAATAAGACCGTTGGTTCACTAAAAACTGAAATCTTATCAAGTGTTTTTGTCTTATTTTTAGTAGAAATTGTCTAATCATATTTAAAATGAGCCACATTCAACTGACTAGGTCCAGAAAAATGTCTTGTTTCAAGTTATCTAAAGACAAAAATTAGGTCTGAATTGCTGTAACAAGAAAAAAAAAATCTGCCAATGGAACAAAAGAAATTTGCAAGACAATTTGCTCGTTATAACTTGTTACAAGCAATACAGACTCCAATTTTTGTCTTTAAATAACTTAAAATGTGACATTTTTCTGGACTGGTCAGGTTAATGTAGCTCAGATTAAGTCTAAAAAGACATTTTCTAATGAAAATAAGAAAAAACACTTGATAAGATTTCAGTTTTTTGCGGTGTCCCTTTCATTGTTTTTAGGACGCGTACAGCAGTAGTGATTGCTTAAAGACTGCAAGGGAAGCTCAGCTTCCCCTAAAATGTCCCTAAAAAAGTGTTGATATGTTCTGCTGTGTGAACATTTCATTGATAAAATCTGAGCTAGAATTCCTTCATCTTTAGTTCAGAATCAGCTCCTATCACAGGTAACTGGCTCCACCTCCTTCTCATTCATCCCCGCAGCGTCTCAGCGCTTTAACACAGTCGGACGCTGAGCGTCTTCTGACTTCAGCGGGGAAGCGTAGAGTGGGTTGTTCCACTGTGGAAACTGGACGGTCATTGGACAAACGCTGGGCTTTGTCCCGCCCATCGGACGCTCAGCGTCTCTGGGGGTCTATGAGACAGTGGGCTGGCCTGGACGCTGGGCTTCTGCATGATGATTGGATGATCTGTCTGAGGCCGAATCCCTTTTTGATTGACAGTGAAATGAGCCAATCAGAGATCTTGAAGTATAATCCTCCACCGGAGCATCTTCTCAGTTTTACAGTCAGTTGTTCTGGACTGATCCTGAGGCTTTATTGATCCCCAGTGAGTTTACCTTTCTTAAAAACGACGAGCGTTGTGTTTAAAGATTCTCTCTCTTTTCACCAATAAGCAGCTACAGCTACAGCTGTGGAGCTTCTCCCCCTGTCACTCACACTTACAGCCTGTTGTAGTCTCACCTAGCAGCTCCAGCTGCGAGCAAGCTGACACGGAGGGGAGAATTTACGTTTCAATAAATAAATAAATTTATGATGTAGGCCAGAAAAAAAGGAGCTTCCCCTCCTTGACTGACCAGCAGCCGCCACTGGCATAGAGGTCAGGTGACTTTGAAAAGGCTCGCTCGGCGAGCCACCAGCTTCATCAGGATACAGCAGTTTGTGTACTCTTTAGACCAGGGACAAAGACTATGATGAACCTTTTTCACAGACCTAAAACGAATAAAAACTAGGGCTGTCACTTCAACGCGTTAATTAGAGCATCTTGAACGATCTTTCAGGACCCAAATAATCTTGTTTTCTCTGACTATGTAAACACCAAAACTACCTAAGAAGAGTGGACTCTCTTCTTTTATGTCTTGCTTCCCGTTTTTGATCCAAAAAACAGACAAAACACACTTCTTTTGATGGCGTTCTGCTCTTTCTCTCTGAACTACCGCGACACATCCTCAGTTGGAGCGTGAGCTGCCTGAACTTTTCTGACTTGCAGCGTCTTGCTATGTCTCTGTCGTCTCACATCTTCTCCTCATATCCATGCTGAGCTCTCGTCCAAAGAGAGCACCGCTCTCACCCACGGTAGTTTACGAGCAGGATTTTGATTATTAAGCTAATCTTCTGCTTTATGTGTATTTATCTGATTAGTCATGCACTACAACTTTGTAATGTCCTAGAATTCAGATTTTTTATTTGGGGACCTTAGGCAGATATGAGATTAAAATGTGATTAATTAGATTAATTAATTATGAATTAATTAATTGCAAATTGCCTGCAACATGATGGACCAGTCATGAAGACAGACTGCAGATGCAGCTGGAGTGTTTCAACGTCCACGCAGAGATAGATGAAAACAAAAGAGAGAATGAGGCTACCAATGTGCACATGTTGCTATGTTTCCTTAAAAAAATCTGCTGCCACTGATTCTGCTGTTAACCTGGCTGTTTCACCTGAGGCGTAAAGTAGCAACATCAACGTGGAGAACTGATCAAATTATCTTTGTTTGGATGTTTTTACACGGAATTAACATGTTTAAGTTTATATCTTTGACAATAATGGATGAAATATGCAGCTGTTTTTTGACTTTGGAAGGCATTTCACGACCCCGACTGTGGGAACAAACAGTACACACAAACACAGGAGCTGACGAACATGAGCACGTGCACAAACACACAGACAGGGGTTGATCTGATAAGGCCTGAGGTCACTGTACTGATCCAGTTCTGGGTCAGTGATAACACAGAGCTTGTTTCTAACTGTTTTCTCCACCTCAGCTGTTTAAAAACCAGGTCCTGAAGTGACCTCAGAGGACCTGCTGGTTACACATCCCAACATCACGCTCTGACTTCAAACACCTGCTGCATTCTGGATTCATGCAAGAAAACCCAAATCTTTCAGGGGTTTCATTTCTTGTTATCCCATTAAACAGATAAAACTTACCCTGCAGACGACAAATCCTGAACTGCTTTAAATTACACACATCATGTTCTTAAATCGTTTGCTGAAGCTCTTTTAGTTAATCTTTAGTTCTTTTATTTGTAAATATAAGCGTACTATTCTATTCCTATTATATTACATTTCATTTCTCTTCGCTCTCTTTACATACCTTTTTATTTTATTATATTTTTCTTTTATTTATTTATTTATTTATTTATTTATTTATTTAGAAATTTATTTAGAAATTTATTTAATTTTGCATACACATTACACTTTTCTTAAACTTGTTTAACTTCTACCCGTATTTGAAGTACACTGAAACATTTGGTCTAGCGGCTGGTATTGTTGACATTTTAACATTTTCTTAATTAACTGTTTTTTTTTTATTTAAGTTTTTTTATTCACATTGATATCCTTGTTGGGATATTTTTATTTATTTATTTATTTATGTATGTGTGTATGTATGTATGTATTTATTTATTTATGTATTTATTTATTTATTTATTTACTGTTTATTCATTTATTTATTGGAAATTATATAATCTAACCTTATGTATACTTCTATTTATTTTTATTTATTTTTCTATATTACTAATTCTTAATTTCTTTTATTTATTTATTTATCTTATTATTATTATTATTATTATTATTATTATTATTATTATTATTATTATTATTATTATTATTATTATTATTATTATTATTCACTTAAATATGAACTGCTTTTTTATATAGACACAATCTTCCTAAAATGAATCGCTAAAGCTACTTTTATTTGACCTTGAAATCTTTCATTTGTAAATTTAAGAATATTACCACTCTGTCTAACCAATCAGAGGCTGCGCTTTCCTCTAGTTTGAAAATGTAACATCGCAGCCATCATGACAGATTTTCACTTGCAGAGAAAGTGGGAACCACTCCTTGAAACAACAACGTCACATTTGTTAAAATGACTCTGCGACATTTTTTTTTTTTTTTTAGGTTTGCTAGATAAAGACCATTTAACATGAAGTTCATCGGATCACTTTAACTTGGCTTAAAAATGAGTTTGTGCTGCATGAACTGAAGCTATCGCACCTTGTTGCAGCAGTTGATCTTTGCTCCTTGTCTCCATCTCCTCACTTTATCTGTTTCTCTTCAGCCGTCCTTTCAATACAGACAAAACTGCTAAAAAAAACCGTTGAAGAGTATAGTTGGCACAGCCAGAGCTTTTTAACTTTGTCAGAGAAAACTGTTCAAGGCTTCAAAGCATTGAAGAGATTTCACGCAGTGACCTCTAACCTCTCCCCTGCTGACGGTTTAACGACAGGAAGTGACTGTCCGCTCCTCTGTCGTAACAGTGTATTTCTGTGGTCGCTAACAGTGGAGGCCATTCTTCTGGTTTCCGTAGAAACACTGTCTCCATTCATCCTTCAGGGTCGCTGAGAGTTTCTCAAAGTCATTTCAAACACGCTGCAAAAATTAAAAAACAGAGACGAGAAGCAAGTGGATTGATGGTTTCAGCGAGTCAGAGCACAGCTTGTCTTCCTGTTTGGAGCCTCTGTGTCTCTGTGTCTGATCTTTACATGCAGGAATCTGTTAACAGCTTCAAACTGGATTGTAAACAGATGAGTGATGGGATCTGGACATGTTATGTCTTCATGTTTTGCCTCTTTTACTCTGCACAGTTTGTTTCCTCGCTGAAATGCAGTTGGATGAAACCACTCAGATATGTTAGGAACACACAGGCTGCTTCTGAAAAAGCTGTAAGCCGACACTTTGTCTACTACGGAGTTAAAAGCTCAGAGATATAATGTGGTCAACAATAAGTGACCTTGCCTCTGCGCTCCATTACCAATCCTATCTCCTGTGTTTTACACCGAGAGCAGAGGCAGAGCTCCAGCTGATAAAATATAAAGCAGGACACAAACAGATCCAGTCAGAAGTTGTTGCTCAAATTGAAAAGAAAAAGAGTGCATGGGCTCACAAAATTGTTTGTTATAAAGCGAAATATGGTGTGAATTGACTTCCTCCAGACTGATGCTGTTTGACAGAACATAGAGTTCAGTTTAATGGAGCCCGCTCTGATTTGAGTTTGCTCTAAACTCTCCTGATCGACTCATTTATAAGCAGCATGTGGGATGGATCCATGCTGCTCTGCACCAAAACACCCCATTTACTCTTAGACTGTAGCGCAGACACCCAGGGAGAGCCGAGGTACACTTTACTTATGCATCACGCTGATTGAATCGCCTGCTCTTTTCCACAGGGCTGAACAGTCGCTTCCTTTAACCCCCGTCTCCGTTAGCAACTCACATCTCTACACACAAACACAGGAGCTGACAAACATGAGCACATGCACAAACACACAGACAGGGGTTGATCTGATAAGGCCTGAGGTCACTGTACTGATCCAGTTCTGGGTCAGTGATAACACAGAGCTTGTTTCTAACTGTTTTCTCCACCTCAGCTGTTTAAAAACCAGGTCCTGAAGTGACCTGAGAGGACCTGCTGGTTACACATCCCAACATCACGCTCTGACTTCAAACACCTGCTGCACTTTGGGTCCACTTGTTCAAAATATTCACAGTATCTGCAAAGAAGCACAAAATCTTTATGGGTTTTGTTTCTTGTTATCCCGTTAAACAGACAACACTTATCCTGAACTGCTTTAAATTAAACACATAATGTTTTTTAAATGTTTTGCTGAAGCTCTTTTAGTTAATCTTTAGTTCTTTTATTTGTGAATATAAGCGTACTATTCTATTCCTATTTTATTAAATTTTATTTCTCCAACCACAGACACTGAACTGCTTTAAAAAACAATGTTCTTTAAATAAATCACTTAAGCTCTTTTATCTGGCCTTGAGATCTTGCATTTGTAAACAAAAGCATACTACTGTAATTTATTTTATTTCATGTATTTTCTCCTTACATCGTCCCTCTTTACATCCTTTTTCATTTTTGTTAAAATATTTACAATTATCATTATCTTTATTATTATTAATATTATTATTCTATAAATTACTCTATTGCATACACATTACACATTTCTTTTCTTAATCATGTTAAACTTGTTCCCATATTAAAAGTGCATTAAAACATTTGCCCTAGCAGCTGGTATGGTTAGAAAGTTTGTTGTTTCATTGATTTTTTTATTTATTTACATATTTTTTTACTCATCTTGATTTTTTTTTATCTTTCTCTGTTTTTATTTCTCTATTTAAAACATATAATCTTACTTGAATTATAAATTTATTCATTTTTATTTTTAAATACCATATAATTATTATTATTATTATTATTATTATTATTATTATTATTATTATTATTATTATCATTATTATATTTATTATTATTATCAAGTTTTATTGCCAAGAAAATAATGAAATGCAGATAGAATTTAGACAAAGATAAAAAAAATAAACAAATATGAAGAAACCTTTAAAAAAATATTTTATTAATGTAAATGACAAACTAAAATAGGAATAAAAAAATAGAAATATTTACAGAAAAATAAAGTAATAATAATTATAATGAGAAACAGAGGATGCAAGGTGCAACTGAAGCTGTGCAATAATAATAATAATAATAATAATAATAATAAGAATAAGAATAATAAGAATAAGAATAAGAATAAGAATAAAAAATAAGAATAATTATAATAAAAATAATAAAGAATAATGAAAACATTCATAATTATAATATTTAATTATTTTTATTATTATTATGATTATTATTATTATTATGAATATTATTATTATTATTATTATTATTATTATTATTATTATTTTTATTATTATTATTATTATTATTATTTTTATTATTATTATTATTATTATTATTATTATTATTATTATTATTATTATTATTATTGTATGTGTAAGTTTATGTATGTTTTTTTTATTATTATGATTATTGCTCTTATGATTCCTTTCTTTTAACCCCTGTTTTTTTTAAATTCACTTTTCTTATCCCTTATTATTTAATTATTTTTTAATCTATCTTTTATCTGTCTATTTATTTGTTTATTTATTTATTTATTTATTGTGTGTTTTGGTTGGTTTTTAATGAATTAACCTTTGTTATCCTTATTGTGACCTTCTCTTTTAATTTTGTCATCTATACGATTTGCCAGTGCCAGGATGCACATATTCACTGTAACAAATGGAAGAAAATTTGTTGTTTAAGGGCCACATATTGAATAAAGAAACGTGTCATCACAGACATGGTGACAGATTTTGTTTTGCAGACTCAGCGTTGGGAACATGCAGCCATTTTTAGGACTCTCACTGAGCAGTTACATTAAATCCCTGCTCTATATTTACATGATCTCCAATCTCTGGGGGCAGATTTCAGGAATCAGATGCAGACATTATCTCATAACTGTTTACTCTGTGCTGTGTCTGACTCACCTGCTCCTTTTGTCTGAGCTCTGCATGAATGACTAACCCTACACGAGAAACTTGAGTACTCTCTACTTGGCAGAGACGTTATTCTTCTAAATAAATAACTCAAGGTTTCTTTATGTTTGTTTCCAAAGCTTTAATTTGGCAGATTTTTTATCAGTGTTGAATTAAACCACTTGAACACGAGCTGTGTCTAACTTTGGAGTCAGGGCTACGCTTCACGATGTGGCGCAACCTCCCAGCTCTTTACAGCAGAAAACACAAAGACTGGTAGAAACGTGGAAGTTATGACTCTGGGATGCAGAATCCTTATGTTTGAATGAAAATTCATGCTGAGTGAGGAAACATACCAGGCATTTTGCCTGAACTCTGAATGTGAACCAAATGCTGCAGGACCACCGGGGACTCGCTGGAGCAGAGCGGCCAACAGCTCGAGCCAGACGAGCACAACAGGACGAGGGCTGAGATCAGACAGGAACTCAACGTGGTGCAAGGTTTTTGGACTGCAAACCATAGGCTGTCTAAAATATGGGCGTGGCCTCCACGATGTCACCCGTCTGTTCCTGATACAGTGAGATGAAGCCGATCGGCAGACACAGCCACATTGGATATGACGCTTTGAGCTTCTTTTCTAACAGCAATAAGGCACCATAAGTCATGTGACCTGAGCTGTGTCTCAGACTGGACGATGAGACCATCCTAATATCTTCTAAACTGTTGAGTTAGAAGAAAATCTACTCTTTTTGGAGGATCGGATAACATTGGACAGATCACCACACTGAAAAACATGACGTATTTTGGACAAACCATCTTGAAGGATCTCCATGAGGGGGCCTCTAAAATCCAGAGTCTTACAACCAGAGCTGTGCTACAATAAAGCAGACTGGCATAGCTCAGGAGACGACCACAACAGCTTCACTTAGCTGCTAAAACTCTGCAGTTCAGCTCACGTCTGACAATCCCTCCTCTCTTGTTGTCCCTACATTCCACAACCCTCCCCCAAACTCTTTTCTTTCCTTTCTTTACTTCAATGCACACAGACCTCAAAAAGGGATCACCATGGTACCAAGGATCCCCAGTAAGCTTCTCCGAACCAGCAAACAGCATAAAGATCAACACACTCTGAATCACATCCTGCTGAAGGTGTAGTCCCTCTAGACCAAGGGTCTTCAACCTGCGGCTCTAAGAGTTTTTATTTTTCTTCCAGAGGGTATTGATGATTAAAGACACTGATACTAAATAAAATCCTGCGTTAACATTTATTTGAACTAAATCTTCATCCCATCTGTCAATAAAGCCTGCCACCGCTCTACTTCACCTCCTACAACATCAACAGCCCACCAACTTTCCATGCACCTGTGGCTAACCTCAAGTTTTACAGCCCTGGGAAGATAACTACATCTACAAAAAGACTCATCTGGAAGAAAATACTGATTTTAATTCATTTAACTGACAATGTGCTGGATTAATATAGATGCTTGATATGTGGTGACACATTAGCAAACAAAAACAAACCAAAAAGAAAGTAAAAGTTAGTCGAGCTACATTTTCAATAGGTCATAATATTTGGGCATTTTTTATCATATAAAAAAAAATTGCAAATTTATTCAATTTAATTTCTTTTTTTTTTTTTTATTAAAAGTTGTCAAAGACTTGTCATATTATTGAACCTTTTTGATTATTTTTCAATTTTTTTTTAATTAACAATTTCTGAAATATTTTTATTTTTATTATTCTTGATATTTTTTAATTTCTGATTTTTTTTCCTTCCAAAAATCTTGATTAATTATTTTTTTTTAATTTAATTTTTTTTTTTTTTCAAATTGGCTAAAAGATGGCATATTTTAATTTATTTATTTTATTTTAATTTTTCAAATTTTACAAAATTCAATTTTGTTTATTTTTTTCACATTTTTAATTTTTAAATTGTTTCATTTTTTTATTTCAAAAAAAGCTGAATTTAGTAAAAAAAAAATAAAAAATGTTTTTTTTTTAATTTTACAATTTCTGCAAATACTTTAAAAATAAAAACCAACACATCATCCGTACAATTTCATCTATTCCCCCTTTTTTGTTTTTGTTGATAATATTTAACTAGTTTTAACTATGTATGAAATTTTTTGAATTTTATTATCTTTATTGTGAAGAAAAAGTAGAATTTTTCACTTCTGAATGACTTTAATCCAGGTGAGCTGAGGTAAAATGGTTCCTGTGAAGGTGAAGGTTGCAGACCCCTGGTGTAGTGAAAGTTGGGGACACAAGTCTCCACTAGACTCATTTGTCCCAATTTACCCTCGAAATACTCCTAAAAAAACACACATGACTGGGACAGTGAGACTCACAGCCACCTCTTGTGAAACATGTTAGTTTGTTTTTCTCTAAAGACTTTCTGCTGCTGCCTGGTGTTGTGTCATGCAGCTGGAGTTTTCCTGGAATCAGCGTGTCGTGTGGCCTTTACGAGGGAGCTTCTAATCTTTCCGGTTTGTACCTGACGTGCACACAGATGATATAATACTTCAAAGATTCCCCTTCTCTCCGAGTCGCCACCAGCGTCCCTGCTTGCGTGTATGGTGCTGTTATCCTTGGTAATGCTTTAACCTATTTGAGTTGCACTGTGTTGGCTCATGCTCCCTTTGAGTCACACAGACTCTAACCTGCTCCGACAGGCTGCATTCCCCTGCGTCCCCCTCCGACACCGCGGGGTCATGGGGTGGCAGTGCCAGACAGGGCCGCTGCCTCCTGCACAGCTCACACATGCTGCCAAGTTTAGCTGCCTGCTATCAGTGGCAGCAAGTGGGGACAGGCAGCAGGCATGGAGGATCATGTCCTACATTCCTGAAGCTCTGCAGGAGCGCTCAGACTGGATCTACTGGGCTGACAAAGGTTACTCTGCGAGGAGAAAACAGTGAAATGCATCTCTTGGCCTCACGTCAGCAGTGTTAAGAGAAATATTTATCATCAGTTACATTTGATTTGTCAGAAGAAGTGACAGTGAAGCAAAGCGACAGAGCTGTCACATCAGATCCAGCGGGTGAACCTCAGCGTGACATCTTCATGATCTGGTGGATTTAGCAGATGTGTGCTCCCAACACTGAAGACCAGCACTCATCCCTGTCGTTAATAACCAGTTAATTTTCTTTAAATTCATTAACTTTGAAGATGACACAAATCTAGTTTGTTTGGGTAAAAATTAAAAGAAACTCTTGACTGACACTAGAAGTGAGCTAGAAAGTCTCAAAACTTGGTTTGTTAATAAGTTATCTCTTTATATTAAAAAAAGAAAAAAAAAAGCTAAATTTTTTGGGAATAAAAATAAAATAAGTGAGGATATAACAAGTAAGATTCATAATGTTTGCATTGAAAAGCTTTCCAAACCAAGTTTCTTGGGTTGTGATTGACAATAAGTTTCCATGGAAACAACAAATTGATGATATAAAAGGGTAAAAGCTCAAAGTCAGTGGGAATTCTGTAAAAATCTAGATGAGTTTCAAATTATTAGCCATTAAAAAATAATTTGTTATCCACTTATTGTTCCCTACATGTCCTACTGTGTAGAAAAGTGGAGAAAACAAATTATATATATATAATTTTTTATATATATATATATATATATATATATATATATATATATATATATATATATATATATATATATATATATATATATATATATATATATATATATATATATATATAATTATTTAATTATAATATATTATTTAATATAAATAATAATAATATACAATAAAATACAATAATAATATTATATAATTATACAATTATAATTCTTATTTTGTTTATTTTTTATTTAAAAAAATACAAATAAACAAATAAATAAATAAATACAATAATTATAATCATAATTGTATAATTATATAATAATATAATTATACAATTATTATTATCATTATTATTATTATTATTATTATTATTATTATTTTAGTTATTTAGCAAACAAAAAAGAGCCGTATGCCTAGTCATCATAAATTTACACATTATAAAACTTTCTGACTTGAGTTATGATAAAATACTGCTGATAATGTTAACAGCAAAATTAAACTCACTTCCAGGTTCTGGGCAAAAGTGTTAGCAAATTTTCTGTTAAAGCTAAAAAACTAGAAAAGATGTGTTTCTGTTGTTGGTGTTAAACTATGGGATGATGCAAACTTAAAAACCTTTAGTTTATATTATATTTTTTAGGAAAAAATGGTTCGTTAAGTTATTTTTGAAAATTATAAGTTTCTAAGTGGTCTTGAAAAAGTCTTCCTTCTTAATAAATGCCTGTTAGTAGCTTCCTGATCAGGTCTAGCAGGACCAGATTGATTTACAGCCCATCTAAGTTTACTTTAGACATGAGAGATCTGTGTTTGTCTCTGCTGAAAACGATTTCTGTGATTAATTTTGTAGTGATGGTGGACACTGGAGCCTAACTGTCAGGCAGAAAAAGGACAGAAGAGCAGAAGAAAGATAAACAGGAGAGAGATAGAGCACGAGCTAAAGGCTAAAGAGCTAAACTGTTTGTGTTGATGTTCATTCCAACCCACAGTCAGCAGTTATTCTGCAGTGGTCTGTTCAAACTTGAGAGTCTATCAATAAAATGAAGAGTGAGGTTACTTAACGTTACACATTACAGACACTGGGCTGCCGATAGCACTACATATAGCCAGCTACTACAATGTCACATTTCAAACTTTGACGCTACTTAACACCTCACTAAAAGTAATTTACAACAGTGTGCGGAAACTCCAGGCCAGAAGGTGGCACTGCAGTCTAATTAAATCAGATCCTCATAGCGTCTTTGAGGTTGTTGATTTCTTGCACCTCTGTTATTTGTGACAAATTATGTATAACGCTGAATAAATCTTACAACCTAAAGTTTCCGTTCGAAGCCTCTCATACTTAAACACTTCCAGTCGACTTGTTTTTAAAGTTGTTGTTTGAGTCACTCTGTATGCTAAACAGAAACTCTACAGTGCTCCTACTCTCAGACTGTTCAGGCAAATTAAACCTTCAATAGAGCTGAGGAAAACAATCTCCCAAATGAAAGATATGTATAATATTCCTTTAGTGCTCCCAGGAGGCCTTGTTTTGTCAGTGATTCTCTTCCCTGTGATAAATTATGTGGTGTTTTTTTTTAATCTGCTATGGCTACACTTAAATATCTGTGTAATATTCCTGCAGGGACCCGGGTTGTGCTGTGATATCTGTGCAGCATCTTTCTCAAATTCACAGGATTAACAGTTCTTTGTAGTAAGGGCTTCCAAGGCTCTGCATGCGCAATTAACTCCCTGTTTAATTATCATCTTGGAGTTGCAATTATATCCTTGAATACCCAATGGATGCGGATGATTAGGAAAATAAAAAACACTCACACTGTGAAGTGATACACGAAACATTTCCAGCCAGACGGCCTTTCCAGGAAGTTATACACGCGTCCTTGGACGTAGGCGTAGGTGAGAGCAGGTCGCGCCCCGGTGCTGTACACAGACATCCGCACAGACATGCGAGGATGGGAGACGTAGGGGTGCAGGTGAATGTGGGGCACCTCCGTGGGGGTGTTGCCTTCCTCAGACATTTTGTCTCTTTGAAAAAACGCGTCGTCGCCCGCAGGTGTTCCTGGATCAGACGCGCCAAACGTGGTCTCCGACAGCTCCAAATCCGGTGGTCTCCTTCCACGTGTCCCGGCTGAGGACCTCTGCCTGCTCTCCTGGTAGAAGCCGGAATTAGCCATCGCGCCCTCCTCGTTTTCTTCTGTTGCGTGGTGAACTTTTTCACACTTCCTTCTTCTCGATAACTCAGAGAAAGGAACAAATGTTCGCCCGTGTGCGCTCACCTTCTGCTGCGCGCCTCACCGCACCAGGGCGCATCAAAGAGGAACATAAACTGAGTTACTGCTGCTCTGAATCACTGGGATGGTGTTCCTTTAACACAACTTTACAGCTCTCTGGGTTGTTGAGGATATGGCCAGCCCCAGCCCTGAATGAATATCCCCCACCTCTGTCAGAGCACTTATCAGCCTGGAGAGCTGCGGGCGCCAGGCGGTGCGCAGTGAGTCGCCAGCTGTCCAGACATTTTACTGTTTGGCAAAAACTGCATGGAGGCAATCTGGAACTGATGAACTCCATCCTCAAATATGCGCTGAGAAACACAGAGCCGTTGTCTTTGCCAGCTGCTACAGGATTCAGAGTAGATGCAGAGACAAACCTGTCATTGACAGTGCTGTGCAGTAAACAAAAACAACTGATGGGAAAGAGAAAAAAAGTGAAATTCATGAAAGTATAATTTGATTATGTACTGTGACTGGTGGGTGTCAAACAGTTTGCAAAGGCCACATAAGGATTCAATGGCAAATGCAAAGCTACAACAGGAATGCAAGAGCAAAAAAACACAAATGCAAAAGTGAGAAATTCAATGCAAAAATGACAAAAAAGGAATGCAAAAGCTTCATTGATAATGTGAAAGCCACAAAACGAAATGCAAAAGCTACAACAGGAATGCAAACTCGTCTACCAGTATAAAAAAAAGGAAAAAGCACAAATGTAAAAGTGAAAACACAAACACAAATGACAACACGAGTGCCAAAGCTACAACAGAAATGCAAGAGCAAAAAACCCGAATGAAAAATTTAAAAACAAGAATATTAAGAGCAAAAATCACAAATGCAAAAGCTCCAAAACGAAGTGCAAGCGCTACAAAACTAAATACAAAAGCCAAAACATCAATACAAAGCATAAAACACAAATGCAAAAGCTTCAACTCAAATGCAAAAAAAATGATTGCAAAAGCTACAAACGAATACAAGAGCAAAACCACGAATCCAAAAGGGACAACAATCATGCAAAAGTGAGAATAAAACACAAAAATGACAAAAAGGAATGCCAAAGTGTCACCATAAATGTAACGGCCACAAAACTCTTAAGGAAAGCTACAACAGTAATGCAAAAGCCAAATGAAAATACAAAGAGCAAAAAAAGACCAATGCAAAAGCCACAACACAATAGTAAAAGCAACAAAATAAATGAAAAAGAGAAAAAAAGAATGCAAAAGCCCTAAAACTAAGTGCAAAAGCCACAACTCTAATACAAAATCCAAATTATAAATATAAAGAGCAAATACTCAAATGCAAAAGCCAAAACATGAATGCAAAAGCAACAAAACTAATGCAAAAGTGACAAAACAAATGCAACCCCCCCAAACTAAGTACAAAAGCCACAACCTGATTGCAAAAGCCAAACCTTAAATACAAAGAGCAAAAAAGACCAATGCAAAAGCCATAACCTGAATGCAAAAGCAACAACATCATAAAAAAGTGACAAAAAGAATGCAAAAGCCCTCAAACTAAGAGCAAAAGCCACAACTCTAATGCAAAATCCAAATCATAAATACAATGAGCAAAACACTCAAATGCAAAAGCCCCAAAACTAAGTGCAAAAGCTAGAACTCTAATTCAAAAGCCAAAGCATAAATACAAAGAGCAAAATACACAAATGCAAAAGCCACAACCTGAATGTAAAAGTGACAAAACAAATGCAAAAGCTCCCAAACTATGTACAAAAGCTTCAACCTGAATGCAAAAGCCAAACCATAAATACAAAGAGCAAAAAACACAATTGCAAAAGCAACAACAAGAATTCAAAATCAACAATACAAATAAAAGAGCAAAAAAAGAATGCAAAAGCTACAGCACAATAGCAAAAACAAATGCAAAAACCAAAATACAAAATGCAAAAGTGACAACTGAATGGAAGTGCAGCCACAGCAGAAATTGAAGAGGTCAGTTATCCCAATGGATACAGAAAAGTTATAAAGGTAAGTAACTGATTATTTTTACTTTTTAAACTTTATTTATGATAAATAAAGCTTCATAGGTGTTTCACCTCAAAATATCCTTCATAGTACTTATATTTCTACATTTCCCTGAAAAATAAATCAGTATCAGTCTGAGATCATTCATTCATCTTTTAATTTCTAAAGATCCAAATTGTCTATTAACCGACATGAAGCAGAAAATTAGCTGACATGGGAACATGAACGTGCCCTTGAAAAACCTTTGGACATTTCACCACATGTGTTTTTGCTTAAAGTGAGAGTTTCAGTGTGAAATCTGTGGGGGTTTACTTCCCTTTTCCATCGAAACAATGAGTTATGTGTTTGCTAACTGTCCTACGAGGAATTAAAGGGTAAAATGTCAACAAGCTGCATTTAAAGGAACAACGAGTTTGATACGACTCTCCAGAGCATGCAACACAGAGCGGTATTGTACACATTTCCTGTGATTTCCCGTCTGAGGGAAGAGGTTAAAGGTCATAACGTGGAAGATCTGGAATGTTTTGAGGCAAGTTGTCTAAATCTGTTGTTTACAGCCAATGAAACACTGAACAGTTATAGGGATCCATTACACACCATGGTTGTTATCGATGCAAATGAATAGAGAACAGATTTTTGTCCTTTTTCTGTCTGACAGTTAAGCTCCAGTGTCCACCATCACTACAAAATTAATCACAGAAATCAGCAGAGAAAAACACAGATCTCTCTTCTCTCAACTAAACTTTGTCAGCTGGCGCGGTGTTGTCATAGAGACTTAATCGTGTCGTGAATCAATTGGTCCTGCTTGGTCCATCTTACAGAGTAGCATCTGAAAATAACCTACACTGATGCTGGTAATCTCATTTCAAAGTGTGGATTAGGATCTGGCATATATCTATGAAAAAAGTGAGACTTTTTCAAAATGACTTTGAAACTCCTCACAGAAACTTTAAGAAGAAAACCTGTTCTCCATTTACTTGCATTGACAACAAGTACTGGCTTTAAGGGTCATGTCCTTGAGACAGTGGAGGATGGAGCCCTTTCAACATCTGGCCTCAGCACATTCCACAGATTTCATGCATTGACCCTTAAACTCTTTCCTCATACAGGAAATGACTTCTATGTGACTGTTACTTCTGCTTCAGAGTCAACAAGTTTCGGGGAAGTCATAGCAAACTCAGGGGCTGTGTCCCAATCCAGAGGGTGCAGCTGGATTTGAGAACTGATTACGACACAGCGGTGCATTGAAGGCTGTCCCATTTTAAAGGCTCCTCGGTGAATCCTTCATGGCTTCACTTAACCCAAGATCTATGAACGCCAAAGATGATGGACATGGCCAAACTCCAGAAGGAGTCCCGTTTTATCCAGATGTGAAAGATTTCTGGCAACAACTATGTGATTGTATTTCTAAAACATCAAAGAATATTTTGTTTTACTGTGTAAAAAATATGTTGTTTGGGCTCTTTTCAAGTAATATACTGAGGAAAAACAGTTATTTATAAATCTTATAATCAAATAAAAAGATGTTCAACAATGTAGATTCTCTGGGGGAAATAAAATACTTTTTTTTGTTTTATATTAAATGTGTGTGTGTGTATATATATATATATATATATATATATATATATATATATATATATATATATATATATATATATATATATATATATATTTTACAAGTATTTCAAAAAAGACATTAAATCATTTCAGCAGATTTTATTTATTTATTTATTTATTTTTAACCATCCCCCAGCACTTGTTCAGATGTTGAAAATTTACATTTTTGCCTTACTCACATGTAAATGGTGGTTCTATACTCTATAAAAATAAAAAATAAAAAAAATAAAAATAATAATAATAATAATAATAATAATAATAATAATAATAATAATAATAATAATAATAATAATAATAATAATGATAGTGATACTAAAAATAAAATAAATAATAATAACAATAATGATGATAATAATAAAAAATAAAATAATAATTATTATGATAATAATTATAATTATAAAAAGAAATAAAATGATAATTATGATAATAATGTTACTAATAACAATAATGATAATACTACTACTACTACTAATAATAATAATAATAACAATAATAATAATAATAATAATAATAATTATTATTATTATTATTATTATAATAAAAAGAAATAAAATAATAATAATGATAATAATAATACTAATATAAAAATGATGATAATAATAATAATAATAATAATAATAATAATAATTATTATTATTATAACAATAATAATGACACAAAAAAGAGAAAAAAAAGAAAAACATCCTGTTTTACATGTAAAGTTTTGGTTTACGTGTGTTTGAAAAGTAATGTAAGCCTGACAGGTGAGGGCGACGCTGTGTGAAGTCTAGGGTGAAAAACAGGAAATGCTTCGTAGACCAGACCGTCTCAATTTAATTCAGCCTTTGCGGTCTATACTGGCTACAAAGTCGGGGTCCTCCGAAGGTCACAGCCTGAATTGAGACACAGCCAGCGTTTTATTTCACGCAGCATATTAAGATTTAACACTTCAGCTCCTGGTTTGACTCCACACAGCCCCTTCAATGTCAGGGTGACTGAGCATATATAGGTTTTTACATCAGCTTACTACTTCATGTGCAGGTGGCTTTGAGCAGCATTTAACCACCTCAGGGAGTCTGGGGTCTCTAGACTCTGGAACCATTATTTCGGGGGGACACGCACTAAAAAGTTTGAGAACTGCTGCTCTAAATTTTGTTCTCAGACCTGTGTGCTGAATTGACCTGTGAAAAGCTCAGCCTTACCAACACCGATCTTTTCTGTCCCAGCTAAAAATAATGAAAGAAAAGTAAATAAATAAATTAATAAAGCTTCACCGTGGCTCATGTTTCTGTTGTGACATGCTGCAGCTGCAGTGATACAGCACATGCCCTGAAAACTGCTCCTCTGCCACATGTGTGATTTATTACAGTTTGAAAGTAAAGCCGTCAGCTCAGGTGTTAGTGTAATCCAGAGAAACTGTGTGGACACATGCAGCTGAGTTTGACAAGGTTACCCCGTGGATTGTTTCTGCTCTGACCTTGGCTCAGCGAGTCCAAGGAGGAGGAAAACAAGTTCACTGCAGCAGGCTTTAATAAGAGAGGAGAGGCATCCTCCTGTTGACAGGATCTGTTGCCAGGTAGATATTAAACACAACTCTCACTGCTCCTTCCTGTTCACTTCAACACGCTGCAGTTTGGTTATTAACACAGGGAGAGAAGGGGGCACTTATCTTCAAGGTCACCCACCCTGACGTTTGAGAAAATGAAATGAAATGTTGGATTTTACAGATTGATCTAAACCGAGGGTCTGCAACCTTTACTTTCATAGGAGCCACTTTACCTCAGCTCAGCTGGATTAAAGTCATCCAGGAGCCACAAAATCGACTTGATCTTCACGATAAAGACAATGAAGTGTAAAAAAAACTTTACATAAAACATATATATAAAATCTAGTGATGAATTATCTGAAACAGAAGTTGTTCAAATTAATAAAATTGTACATGTGGTGTCTTAGTTTCTTAATTTTATAAATTTGCAAAAAAATGAAATAAAATAAAATAAAAAATGGAAATATCAGAAAAACTCAGAAGTTGCAAAATTAAAAAAAAGACAAAAATTGGGTTAAAAAATTATATATTTTTTTTAATTAAGTAAATTTGCAGAAAAATGAAATTTCAGAAATTTGCAAAACATTTTAAAAAATTAAATTGGGAAAAAATGTCAAATTCATCTTTTTTTTATTTTCTAAAAAAAATGCAAGAATTTTATAATAAAGCGAAAGTTCACAATTATGAATTAAAATTTCCAAGAAGAATCGAAATTTCATAAATTTGCACATTTTTAGATAATATATATTTAAGCACATTTTCAAAAAATTACATTTTAAAATTTTGCAAATATGTTTAACAATTTTGAATTCATACAAATTTTCAAGAATCTAAATTTTATAGATATGAACATTTACAAAAAAATATTTATGTAAATTAAAAAATATATATATTCTAAGAATTTGCAAAACAAAAAAAAATCATTTTTTAAAACTTTTTTTTATTTTTGAAAAAATCGCAAAAAACGAAATTTTAAAAAATTGAAATATAAAAAATCTGCAAAACTGTCAAAAGAATTTTGAACTTTTCAAAATTTGGAAAAGATGATAATATTATAAACATTTGAAGTTATAAAATTGTACAAAGTTACGTGATGATATACATCCATTCACACATAATTAAAATTTGTCGTTTTGCAGGCTTTTTTGACAGATGTGATGAAGATTTAGTTCAGCAAAATGTTAATGCACAATTTTTTTTTATTTCCAGTGTCTTTAATCTTCAATACTCTCTGAAAAAAAAAAAAAAAGAAAAATCTTCATTTCAATACATATTTACTAATGGCGCATGAGGCTCCACAGCCCCAGGTTGCAGACCTTTGATCTCAATACAGAATAAATCAACCAGACCTCCACTAAATACATTACCAACCATCATCATAGCTGATTCATAGGTTAATGAATTGTTTTGTAAATTCAAACCAACATTCACTGCAACGGATGCTCTCAAAAGGAAATGTCTAAGGGTATATCAGCCAGAACAGGCAGTATACATCCACTCCACTATTTCACTCCTCTCCCATCACTTCACCTGTAACATTACTGTTGCATCATTGTTACTCATTCTCCTGAGAGCGAATAATATAACGCATTTCAACCCATGTCCAACAAGCAATTCAGAAGGTTCCCACAAGAGGAAAAAAAAAACTATTGAAGTTGATGCCAGAGGGCAGCCAGGAGCTTTCAGAGTCTGGTTTCATTCATAGCAACAACGCTGGAGAAATGTGGAGGTTCAGATCCTCCTGTGAGGGCATGAACGTCATTAACTGCTGTTTACCCAGGTTGATCCAGATGAGATTAAGGGATTCTTCTCCCAATGTCTGCCGACACCCCAGCAACAAGGGATAATTTAGTTTGCAGGCAGGAACAAACAACAACATTTCATAGTAATTAACTGATGAAATGGAAACCAGAGGGGAAAGAAAGGCAGAGACGGCACAAGCACAGCATCCTGAAATCACAGCTGGAGCACCAAGAGTCTCCAAAAGATTCATCGCTCCTGTCACACGCGCTTTGAGCTCATACTCTGTTACATAAGGTTGAAATGTTTCTGCATGGTACCTCCAAGACAGCCTCTCCAAACAGACTCTGTCCAAGCGTTCAGGCCAGTCAGTTAAAATTAGTCACGGTATCTCAGCTCGATTGTCCTCCATATTTATGAGAAACATAAACACATAAAGGGACTGTGAAGCTCTCCCTGGATGCTCGTGTAAACAAATTATCAGTGGCTAAGCCTATTCATGTGAAGACATGGCTGATCACGCCGAGACATGAACGTGTAAAGATGGATGAGCGTCTCCTTATTTGGGCTATAACCCAATTAATAATGATGAAATGTCTTCAGCGTGTGCTCCACTGAGCTGAGGATGCTGGAGTCACTGTGGCCCACTTCAGCTGCATCTTTTGAAGTCTGTGCTTCCAGACCAAATATGACAAGGCTGTCCCCGTCCAAAGGCCCATTTGAATTCAGCCCCAGAAATGGGTCCCACTTATGCCTGGACGGGGAGGACACAATGGGTGTATCTGTGAGAGGGTGAAATAGAAAAGGAGGACTATGTCTGCACAGCTTTGGCTCTCCGTTACTTGGGAAGCAGGGGCTGCAATATGGGTGGGCCTAGAGGACCCAGGGCCACCCTAAACTTTTCTCTTATTTTCTAATTATTGTTATTTTTTAAATTGCTTTAGAAGGAGCATTGTCAAATGTTGTCACTTCATGTTCTGTCTTTGTAATATGAGTCATATTTGCCACATTTAAAGCCTGTAGGACACTGACCATGAGCTGGTGGCCCGCAAGCTGAATCCGGCCCTCCAACCCATCAAATCCGACCCACGATTTGATCCAGGATTTGTGGGGATCAAAGAGGAAGTATGATGTGGTCCACATTATTAAAGGAACTGAAAACAGCGACAAATGAGACTCTTAACTATCAGTAATCTCCACCATTTATGACTCTATTTAGGCTACAATCTAAAATGAGAATAGACTCAATTCACTGTTTATATATATATATATATATATATATATATATATATATATATATATATATATATATATATATATATATATATATATATATATATATATATATATATTTATATATACACACACACACACACACACATATCTATATCAAACAAATTTGACACTTTACAAATAAAAAAAAAAAAAGTTTAACTAATTTTTTTAAAGGAATTTAAAAAAAATGAAATTTCAAGAATTTTCAAAACATTAAAAAAAACTTCAAATATCAAGTTCAAAATAATTGTTTTTGAAATATTCAAAAAATTGCATAAAATTAAAAAAAAATTGTAAATCCAAACTTTTCAGAATTTTTAAAAAGATAGGGAAATTTATAATTTGGAAAAAAAATAAAACAAAAAAAATAAGTATGCCTGAATCATTTTAATCCATCCACACAAAACTAAAACCTGTATTTTCTTCCAGATTTGTCTTTTTGTAGGTTATCTTCCCTGTGCTGTTAAACTAGAGGTATATATATATATATATATATATATATATATATATATATAGATATATAGTGATCAAACTTAAAATCTGATCCCAATGTTTGATTTCTGTGTTTTTCTACATTTTAAACCGTTTTACTTTTATATAAACTGCAGTAAATTGGAAATAACTCCAGACTTTGAAAGTGCAAAGCAATGCTGAAAAATTGGCAAAATTATTTAAAATAAATAAATACAGTTTGTTTCTGTTGGGTTCGTCTGCAATGATCTGGGTCAGAGAACGTTCAGCCAATGAGGACGAGAAGCTTTTGTGATGCATGATGAGTACGGTTCTCTATTTATCAAGGCTTTACCATCAAAACTCTATCGAAGTAGAGAACCACTATTATTTTTATTATCCACGATCAGCCAAGTGGTGCACTTAATGCTGACACTCAGAAAACACAAAGGCACATACGTATGTAACTAGTTTTTTCTATACTCCTGTAGAAACTCTGCAGTGAGGGATGGTGACCTTGGATGAAGGAGACCTGTTCCTATATTGGTAAAAAAAGCCTTGTTCAAGTCTTTTATTCACTCTACACTCTGTACCTCAGAGGCAGTATGATGTTCTCCCATGTTGTAAATGTGGATATAATAAATTAAAAAAGCAGGATGTTCAGACCAAACGTGGACATATTTGAAACCATGATGTGTTTGTGTGCTGTAAACTGCTTAAAATGCTCTCTGCTAAAAGATAGCATACATTCTTCACATAATGAGGTCATCACATAAAGGTCTCCTAAATTGGAGGACGGGCCTCAAACACCAAGGTCTGCCCGGGACAGGCCTACAGAGGGCTGTCCAATCAGAAGGAACAGCGTTTGTGGGGCAGGGAGCCTTAGGGCTGTATTATTCTTTATTACCACAAGTGAGTGCATCTGGCTTTTATACTTTTTAATACTCCAGAGTCCATTCCCAAACTGCAGGGGGCGATGTATTCAGGAACACATGCCTACCACAGTACTAAACTAAAGTAGAAGAAGTTGATTACACTGTTTATTTTATTTTTTATTTTTTCACCAATTCCTCTTCTCTGCCGAGTTTGGAATTGCATATCAAACAGTTAACTCAAGGTGATCTCTGTGTGATGATTTATCTTAATGCCAATACTTTTTATCTGCTGACACTTGGAGCTCTGGTTTGTTTGCACGTCTCTGTAAAAGTTAGAAATTTTCAGAGGTGCACTATGCAGAAATTTTCCACTTGAAAAGACCATGCAACAGAGCTAGGCTGCTAAAATGACGTCATCCGTTAGCACATAGCCATGCGGACCTTGCGGACTCGTCAACAATAATCCAAGGTTTAAAGAGACAACAGCTGAAACAAAGCGTTTCAGACAGAGACTGACTGGGGTTGCTGAAACACAAGCACGGGAAAATGATTTTTTGTTATCATAAAAATATATATCTTTAAAGATTTGAGCCATGTAAAACTACGACAGGGGTACCAGAGAGACTGTATGACGCCTAAACAAATCATAAATTCAGTTTAACACTCTCTATTCACACTGTAAATCATTTTCCTCTTATAGCAGGCTCAGAGTAGGGGGCTGTTAGTACCATTTTAAACTACCTGTATTCCAAGTTTAAAGTGCTGCAAATTAAGAATATCTATCATTGATTTAATAACTTTTTTATCTTACTTAAACAAAAAGATAAGGACTGTCTATAAAGATTGTGGCCATATTTTAAAGGATAATGTTTCCTTTGAGACCAAAGGCTAAAGCTACCTCATTACTTATCACAAGGCAGCAGGTATTTTATTCTATTTATATTTTATTTTATTTTTTTATTTTATTTTATTTTTTTATTTTATTTTATTTTATTTTCATTTGATTTTAATTTTATTATTTTTTCAGTTTTATTTCATTCTGTTTTATTTTATTTTGATTTTTATTTCAAGTCAATTTTATTGTATTTTAATTTGATTTTTTTTTTTCATTTTGATTTTGTTCTGTTTTATTTTATTTTTATTTTATTTAAATTCAATTTTAATTGTAATTTTAATTTTATTATGTTTTATTTTATTTGCATTATGAATTACAAATAGTTACGTTGGCATACAAAAAAATGCAGAAAGTACTGGAGAGGTGAAAAAAACCCCAAGGTGGGCTTATCCAAGATACCTCCCCAAATAGAATCATAAAATAAGAATATAAGAAGAAAAAGAAACAAAATTTAGTAAAATGAAGTAAACTCAAAATAACTCAACAACAAACAAACAATAAGTAAATGAATTAATTAATAATGAGAACAATCAGTTGCTCAGCCAAAAAAGGGCAAAACATGGAAACGGTTGGTGGCCATGAGCTGCAGATGTTTCCTAATGTAGTTACAACCCTAAAACACTGGAACCACCAGTGGTGTCCATGGTGAGGTGGTGACTGTTTAAATGTGACAACAACTAATTTAATTCTCCTAATTACACTGTACCTGTGCTGTATCCAGCCCAGGTGTTTTTCCCTGATATAAAACGACTGGTCTGAACACGGAAAGCACTCTTTGATTTATACAACCTTTACTAAATGATTTAAGACGCCACGTACCAAAAGCTAGGACTCTTCACAGTCTTCCAATCTTATCTGTCTGCAACAATGCAGGAGAACGGGCTCTGTGTGTGAGAGTAATCCCCTTTGGTAATGTTGTCAACAACAGAAACACACAGTAAACAAGAGAAATCAGCCGTTAGGGAATAAGCACAGAAAGCAGTAAAGTCTCAGTAATTAGCAAACGTTGGAACTCAAACAAGCAGAATAAACCAGTCGCCGGGTTTACTGCATCTCTGTCCATGGAGATGATTACTGAACGTGACAGGATGATAGTAGCCTGATACATCACCAAGATACGAAACAGAACAAACCCAGTGTTTGCGATCCAACAGGACAGGACAGCATCAAAAGAGCAAATCTTGATGTTTTCTGACAATAAGTTCCAGGTTGAAACCTCCTGAAAGCTCCAGAAACAGGAACAGCTTGTTGCTAAATAATAAAGGACGAGGGGACATGCTGAGTCGCGTTGTGTAATGATAAGGAGAGGAGGAGCTTTGGGGGTTTTTAGACTTCCATCTGCACAAGGCGACGTGCCCAAAATCTGCATCGGATTCTGCAGAGAGCGGAGAAAACTAGACAGAGGGAACTTATTGTCAATCACACCCAACCTCCATCATCAGAGCCTGGGTTAAAAAGTTTGACAGCAGCAGAATTAGTCAGTTCATATACTCATGTACGGATGTGCCCCGAGTAAAGAAACCAAAACCCAAAACCGTTCAGCTCTGAATCCATTATTTGTGCTCTACTGATACGATACTAATCTAACATATGGCTCCGAACATTCCCTAAGAATGAAGACAGAAGGGCGGCAAGAGCCATGACATCACTGGAGTAATGAGCAAGGCTCGGCCTGGGGTTGTACACCCCGCCTCCCCCCCCACTTTCCAGCTAAAACCACTAAGTCACCGACACAAGGGTCTTAACTGGCTGCTCAACTTCACCTCCTACAACATCAACAGCCAACCAACTTTCCATGCACCTGTGGCTAACCTCAAGTTTTACAGCCCTGGGAAGATAACTACATCTACAAAAAGACTCATCTGGAAGAAAATACTGATTTTAATTCTGTGTGGATGGATTCATTTAATGCCAACGTGCTGGATAATTATGCATGATTGATATGTGGCAGAACATTAGCAAACAACAAAAAAAGTTAGTCAAGGCACATTTTCAATATGTCATCATATTAAATATTCTTTAAAAGAAACCTGAAGCTTTTGCCATTTCTTAAAATTTCAATTTTTGGAGGGGAATTTCAAAGTTGTTCGGAAACTTGGAATACCTTTTCTTTTTTTTTTCTTTTTTTTTAATCGTTTTTTAAATTTTATTTTGGAAATTAGGAATTTCTTAATTTTTTAACATTTTTAATCATTTTTTAAATTCCTGATATATATAATTTTTCAAATTAAAAAAAAATATATATATATTTTTATTTTTTTTCACATTCTTGATGTTTTGGCATATTATTCAATTTCTAATATTTTAAGATTTTTTTTCAAGTTTTTGAAAATAATCTTTTTTTTTTTTTTAATTCACATTCTTGATATTGTGGCATTTTATGAATTTTCTTTAATTTTGATTTTTTTTTATATTTTTTTCTAAATGTATATATATATATATATATATATATATATATATATATATATATATATATATATATATATATATATATATATATATATATATATATACACATATATATATTTATATATATATATATATATATATATATATTTTTATATATATATATATATGTATATATATATATATATATATATATATATGTATATATATATATATATATATATATATATATATATATATATATATATATATATATATATATATATATATATATATATATATATATATATTTTTTACATTCTTGATATTTTTGACATTAAATTTCTGGTATTTTTTTTTTTTCAAATTTTTAAAAAATTTATATTTTCTAAAATATAATTTTCACATTCTAAATAATTCTTTTTAAGTTAAGTAGTTTTTTTATTTCTGACTTTTGAAATTTTAAATTTTTTAAAATTTATATATTTTTAAATTGTTTACATTTGTGATATTTTTTGTTTTTTTGCATTTTTTTTAAAATTTCTTTAATTGTTGAACTTATGCAATTTTAGTTTTTACATTATCTATTTATTTATGTATTTCTAATTTTTCTAATTTTTCTATTTTTTTCTAAACTAAAAAAAAAAAAAACAAGACATCACTTGTACATTTTCATGAACTCCAAAGAACGTCTGGTTTAGATATTTATTCACTAGTTTAAACTATGCATTAAGTTTTTTTTACACCCTATAGTCTTTGTTGTAAAGATAAAGTAGATTGTGTGGCTCCTGTATGACTTTAATCCAGGTGAGCTGAGGAAAAATGCCTCCTCTGAAGGTAAAGGTTGCAGACCCCTGGTCAGTACTATGATGTGAAATCAGGTAAAGTTCCTTTGCAGAAGTTCATTTTCAGAAGAGATTAATTTCGAAGTGGCCACAGAGCCTGCAAACCTGATTTCTCCTGGCAGCTTCTGCCAGAGCTTAATAAGGAGCAGAGGATTGTGTTTGTGTAATTACTGGTTTGGAGCTGTCAGGGTTGGTTTGGGTTATCGAAGGTGAAACAAAGCAACACAAGCACAAGCACATCAGCAAGGTCCAATAGGTTGGACCAGTAGTGGGGTGAAAAACATCACTAAAATTTGATTAAACATACCGTTTCTGTGGAGTGGTCGCAAACTCTGCAGACTTATCCAGAGGAATTCATTTAAAAGTTACATCTTTAAAGTGTAAGTGAGGTTAAGGAAACAAATTATTAGGTGTGAAAACTTAACAAACATGAGCCTAACAAAGCAGGAGCATGCTGCTTATGTAGTCCCTTCAATTACCACACAGGTCTGCACCAAAACAGGGAGGACCGACTCCTCAATCCTCCTGAGGTAAAGCGCTTCAAATCACATTCTTTTTCAACATTATCTCAGTTATTTCAGGTAATAATCAAAACCAAACAAGTGCTTTCTGTAAGTTAACTAAAGGATGGATATTTCAGCAAAAAATGACATAATTTAGAAAAGTAAATCCCCTTCATTTGGTATGACCCAGTAAAGTCAGCGGTGACATCATCAACACCTTAAAATACAGGAAGTTTCTTGGGAGCACATGGGATCCAAACCTCTAAACAAATAAGGAAGTAAGGAAAGGAATGAAGGAACAATCATACCGCGTCTGTGAAGTCAGACAGGTCGGTCGACTCGTACAGACAGAAAATGAAACATTCACAGAAATGAAAACAGATGAAAGCTGTGTGTTTTGTTTACAGGATGATGATGAAAGTGTTTCCAGATGAGAGACAGAGATCTGTAATCAGACTCTGAGCTGATCTGGAGGTTTGGTTTTTGTCCACTCCGTCTTGTTTGAATTAATCTCAGAGCTCTCCCCTCCACCTGTGGCGTGTCTGACACAAACGCACCCCGTGCCCGCCCTGCAGGTGATGATTGCTCTCAGGTTTTATGTAAATGAGGCTGTCAGCTCTGAGCGGTCGATGTGGAGGAACTCTCTTCAGCCGGTGTCGGTGACTAAGCTGCTTTACAGTGATGGTTCAGGTGACAAGTCTCCCATATTTCCCTGCAGAGATCTGCTGCCTTTTAAACCAGGTTTTTATTTTTTCAAGTGAAAACATTTTTATTGTCTGGGTTCAGCTCTGTAAGTTTGAGTATTTCATTATAAGTGTTTTCTTGTTACTTCACATGAGTTTTCATACCTCCTGTTTTTACAGGGATCAGAGGAGACGATGATAGGTGGAACATGACAGCAGCTCAGAGATGATTCATGATGCACTGGACTCAGCTCAGCTGGTCTCGATGCTTGCTGAGTGTCTTTAAAGGTAAACTTAAGACTTTAAATCCGGCCTTTACTAGAAAATAAATTCTTTTTAGCCCCAGACTGGTTTATTACCACTATAAATGCAATAATTTTTACAACATTGTTATTAATTAAATTAAATTAAATTACATTAAATTAAATTAAATCAAGTAAAATTATTTAATTTAATTTAATTTAATTTAATTTAATTTAATTTAATTTAATTTAATTTAATATTTTATTTATTCTATTCATTTTTACTTCCCTTTCAAATTGTTTTAATAATTTCAATTTTGTTTTTTATTTTTGTGGGAATTTTGATTTTTTTTTTTAGTACTTGAATACATTTTTTTTATTCCAATGATAGGAAATTATTTGTAATAAGTCCTGGCTGGGTAATTACCACAGTAGTTTCAATGATTTTTTGAAACAGTGTTTTTTTAATTTAATTTTATTTAATTTAATTTAATTTAATTTAATTTAATTTAATTTAATTTAATTTAATTTAATTTAATTTAATTTAATTTAATTTTTAATGTAAATTTTTTCTTTTTTAATCATTTTATTATTTGAAATTTTTCTCTATTTTTCAATTCTTTTTATCTAATTTTGTTTTGTTTTCATGACTTTAATCCTTTTTACTTTTAATATATTTTATTAAGACCTAGATAATTTTATTGTTATTATTATTTTTAACTTATTTCAATAATTTATTTGTCTTGTTTTGTTTTTTGTTATCTTTTTAGTTTACTGATCTCATGATATTTATCAGTTCTTATCAAAGTGATGTCATTGCACCAAGTTTATATTTAGAATAGAATAGAATAGAATAGAATAGAATAGAATAGAATAGAATAGAATATTCTTGATTGATCCCCCATGGGCAATTTTTTCTTGTCACAGCATCTCACAGACAAAGTGCAAAAATGCAAAAAATAACAATAAAAATAGAGTAATAATAATAACAAGAAGAATATTATATTAGAAATGATAAGGAATATACAAAAGTAGAAAAAAAAAGTATTTACAGCTTGAATCAACAATGAACAATGAGTACTGAGAAGAAGTGCAAAAAGGTTTGAATGTTTTGAATGCTGACCATCATTTTTTAACGATTTTAGATTCACTTTTAATTATTTAATTTGACTCCTCCTTCCCTGCTGTTATTCGTTGTCTCTGTCCTCATCAGGAACACTGTGCGCTGTCTGTCTGAATGTGTGAGAGAGGTGATCTATGAACAGAGAGGAGTTTGGTGCATTCGGTGGAAACCCTGGTTAAAAAGTTGTCTGTGGCTCATTCTGAGGTAAGACCCAGTTAACGCTGAGCTGCTCTTAGCCCTGAGGAGGAAGAGAAGAAGTCTCACTTATTTTGTCACAGCTACATGCCAGTTGTCTTTCTGAAACACTTTTTTTTTGTGAGCACAAAGTCTCAGTAATTTGTTTTGTTCCAGCAGAATGGCAGTCCAATTACTTGTCCGTACACACAGCAGGTGAACTTTACTTGGAAACTGTCTGCTGCATTATATTTAAGAAGACTGGAGACTGCCAGATGCTGCTGTTGTAAATAATTGTTTGCTTGCAAACTGTCACAACTTTTCCCACATTAACTGTCCCTGAAGCTTTGCTCACTGAGGTAAAACTTTGTGTCTGTGGCCTGTGATGGTCAGTCTGAGAAACAACCAGCGCTCGGGGGACGAAGAATGGAGGCCTTAGTTTTATTTATAACTAAACCAGGAACAGATGCCTCAAAAAGGAGATCTAATGGCCACATGTGGTCGGCATCAGGAGCAGCAGTTCTTCTTTTTCTTTGTAAATGACAGACTCACTTTGATCTGATAAAATTTGTGGTGGTGGCACACTTTGTAAATTAGTGAACTGTTACCAAACTTTGAAACACAGCAAATCTTCATGAAGTGAGAAATTTGATTTAAGGTTACATGTGGAATTCAGACTGATGTTGATTTAAGGCAAGGCAAGTTTGTTTATGTAGCACATTTTCAGTTTTTACAGAGATTAATAAAAAACATAATTAAAGAGAACCATTAAAAAGCAACAATAAAAATAAAATATAATAAAACAAACAAACAACAAAAAAAAAAGATCAGCGGTATGCAGGAGCCAGGTTAATGGGCCAAAACGGCCTGAAATTTAATGGAGGTATACCCCACCATTACAGGCGCTAACGGCAGGATTACAGCGACTCTTCAGGTGTTTAAAGGTGCGCACACTGCGTTACAATTTGAGATGAATTTGGATCGTCAGCGATGAAAGTTCTTTGCTTTTATACATTCTGCTAACAGCTGTTTGTGTATTCTTGTAATGAAATCTCCATTTCTTCCTCTGAAAAATGTTTTTCTTGATCGTCTCTCAGTCACACTGTTCTTGCTCTCCAGGTTTATTGCTGTTCGAGTGGTAGACGTGCGCCATTTGAGTTTGTTTGACTGGGTTTTCCACAAGGTTCCCATGAACTATGACGTAATCTGCACCAGTGTACTGGTGTAATTAGTTAACAGGACGATGATTTGCAGTCGTGCATGCGGCTAACACTGCAGCCAAAGGGACGTTCCATAATGTAATGATCCTGTTTGTTTTTTTAATTAATTTTTTTTTTTTTTTTTATTTTATTTTTGTTGTTGTTTATTCATTTTTTATAATTGTCTTATTTTATTTTATTTTTTCAATTTTCTTTTGTTATGTTTTTTTTTTCATTTTTTTAAATTTTTTTTTTTAGATAATTTTTGTATTTTTTATTTTTTTTTAATCTTTTTTAAATTTCCTGTTTGTTTAAAGACTGGACGTGCATGTGGGCCTTGGTCTGGCTCTGCTCATCGTGTCCTTTAGTCATCATAGTCAAGATAAATACAGACTGATTTTTACAGTTTGTTTTATTTTGAAAGTCACTGGGGGTTTTTAGGTAGTTCCCAACTTCCTGTCAAAACTTCCTGTCTTTTTCGATCTCCTTTGCGCTGAATTTATTATTTTTGAGTTCAATAAGTCGTAAACTTGTAACTTAAAAACTCGAAAATTCCTGTTTTTTATCTAGAAAATTTTGTGGTTAATTTTTTGAATTTGTTATTTTTACTTTTTTTAAGTGGCCCCAATATAGCGTCATACTGTACATGTGATGCTAAGGTTTTTTTTAATTTTTTTTTAAATTGAAAATGTTTATTTTTTAAAATAATTTCATTTTTTTAATTATTATTTTATTTGATATTCAAAAGTTTTTTTAAAAAATTTTACCAAAAAAATTGCAAAGAAAAATAAATAAAATTAAATTTCAACAAATTGCAAAACTTGAATAAGGTTTTGAAATTTCAAAAAAAGCTTGCCAAAAGTTTGACATTTTAAAAATAATTGCAAAGATAAAAAAAAATAATTTTCTCCAAAAATTTGAAACCTTTCCATCAAAAATAGGACGGCTGTGTATTACCTGTGACATGACGGACCAGCCAAACAGACTGGAGCCCCACAAGGACCAGTGCTGGGTCCTAAATTGTTTGTATTGTATATTAATGACATTTGTAATGTGTCAAAATTGTTTAACTTTATTAAATTACTGATGATAGAAACTTTTTTGTTCTGGTAAAAACCTTGGTCATCTTCAGGATCCAGTGTTGATAAATTATCCTTAAATGTTAAGAAAACAAAATAGAAAAAAATAACACGAAGAAAAAAGTTATGATAAATGATATGGAGATTAAATAAGTTTATTGGAATAAATTTTTAGGCGTTATCATAGATTCCAAATTGTGTTGTAAACCTCATGTAGGTTTTGTTAAAACCACAATATCAAAATCACTCGCTTTACTATTTAAACTAAAGGCATTCTCAATTTAAAGCCATTACATGTGCTTTACAGTTCCTTCATCCTTCCATACATCACCTACTGTTTGAGCTTTTCAGTCCTATTTTGTTATTTGTTATGATGATGGGGATATTCTAAAAAATATAATAGTATAAGAGAAAGCCCATTTAGTGGATCTTCAGTCAGTTGTGACTCATCTCTCTGGTTTCCTGCCGGGGTGTAATCCAGAAACCGTTGAGGTCACCGCAGTAACTCTGAGCCACTGCCCAGTCACATTTCCATCACAGAAGTATTCGTTTAGAAAAAGGTGAACAGTCGCCACGAGGGGAAATTCCCTGGTTAGCAGCAGCAACAGGAAGCTTTTCTCTTTTGTTAGAAACAATAAAACACACCATCCATTTACCCATGATTCATCTGTGCATTATTGTTTCATCTCATCCAACAAGGCCAGAGATCGTGTCTGAGATCACTTTCTGTGATAGCTCTGGATTATTGCCTGACTCTTTCACACCTGCACTCTGACTGAAACATCCAGAAAAAAGGAGAGTCACACATTTATGTTTTGTTCTGTAGAGAAAAGAAAAACACAATCCCTGGTATCATGGTTTCACAGCTCTTCATCTCCTCGTGTGTGTCCCCCGTCCTAACACGTCCACAGAAAACACTTCAGATCTGACATCCACTCTGTCCCGACCACCGCGAGCCGGCCGCTGCATACCTTTAACAGGTTTTGAATTAGTGCGTAATGTGCTGTTAGGAGGAGGACCAGCTGTGTGTGAACGCAGGCTCAGGGGAAACACAGCGAGGCTGACGGGTGGACAGGTGGGAAATGTCAGCGTCTGAGAAAGAGACGTAAACACAAACACAAAGCGAGGCAGGGGATGTGAGCAGCGCAGGAGCAGCTGTGTCCAACACAAAACTTGTAACTGAATTATGGGGACTAAAGAGATTAGCGTTACCTCCGGCACTCTGTGTGCATAAAGACGTTTGGCATGCCTGTGTGTGCTGTGGGCAGTTTGAAACATTTGTTTTTCTTTATGCTGAGGCTCTGGAGCTCACAGAGAGCTCAATGTTAAAGCAGCGCTATGAAGTGAATGATCAGCCTCTTCAAATAACCTGAAACTCATCTAAATTTTAATCAGTTTCTCATTCTTTGATTGGTAAAATGTGAAACTTTGGCTCCATCAGGTCTCTGAGAGCAGCTCTTTCTGTGGTTTTACAGGTGAAGGTGATGAATGCACAGAAACAACATCACAGGAAGAGGTAGAGCTGTACAGACACTCAGCAGGAAGTCAAAGCCTCTGGAGGACATGTTTTCATTTTTATAGTTCTTACATATTCTCTATACATGCTTTTTGGTCATTACTGTAAATTTTAGTGTAGGAGACTCACATTTTTAACTTTTAATCACCCAAAGTTCTCTCTGCTTGAATTGGTTCCCGTGACATCATACATTAACTTACTGTTCTGATAGTTCAGGGCTCTCCAAAACTAGCCTTCTCTGGGCTAAAACCAGTATTAGTATCTCCTTATTGCTGAGACCAACTCGAAAGTACAGTCTGATGGAGCTGTCAATTCAGTCCATCTTGCAGTGAAATACATAACAACCTACACATTCAAAGCCACATATATATCTTTGAGAAATCAAAATTTACTTGTCTATAAAGTTGTGAAATTGCAACTTTATATACTTGTAAGTTTTTCAGTTCAATAAGTCGTAAACTTGTAACTTAAAAACTCAAAAATTCCTGTTTTTTATCTAGAAAATTTGTGGTTAATTTTTTGAATTTGTTATTTTCATTTTTTTTAAGTGGCCTCAATATAGCGTCATACTGTACATGTGATGCTTATTTTATTTTATTTTATTTTTTTAAATTGAAAATATTTATTTTTTAAATAATTTCATTTTTTTTAATTATTATTTTTTTTTGATATTCAATTTTTTTTTTTTAATTTTACCAAAAAAAATTGCAAAGAAAAATAAATAAAATGAAATTTCAACAAATTGCAAAACTTGAATAAGGTTTTGAAATTTCAAAAAAAGCTTGCAAAAAGTGTGACATTCTAAAAATAATTGCAAAGATAAAAAAAAATAAAAAAAAAAAGATTAATTTTCTCCAAAAAATTGAAACCTTTTTAAATACAAAAAAAAGTTCCAAAAAAATTAAAAATTTGCAAAGAAAATCACAATAAAAATTACAAAATATACATATACGTATTTAGAAAAATACTTGAATTTGATAACACATATTGATTAAATCACACAACTGATCATTTTTGGTTGTTTGCTTATGTTTAGCTACATATCAAGCATGTATATTAAGCTGACATGTTGTTAGTTAAATGAATCCATCCACACAGAATTAAAATCAGTATTTTCTTCCAGATTAGTCTTTTTGTAGATGTAGTTCTCTTCCCAGGGCTGTAAAACTTGTGGTTAGCCACAGGTGCATGGAAAGTTGGTGGGCTGTTGATGTTGTAGGAGGTGAAGTAGAGCGGTGGCAGGCTTTATTGACAGATGGGATGAAGATTTAGTTCAACTAAATGTTAACGCAGGATTTTATCTAGTGTCAGTGTCTTTAATCATCATAAACACCCTCTGTAAGAAAAATAAAAAATCCTTATTTCAATGATGTTTTTTTAAAGCTACGAGGAGCCACTGTGAAGGAGTCAAAGAGCTGCAGGTTGACGACCTTTGGTCTAGTTCACGGTAATTGTTGGGCTGTTTCTGTCTGTAAAGATTAAGTCGGAGGAAACCTTGCTGTTCATCAGAGGTTGAGAGGGCAAATGAAAACAGTATGCTCAAAGGTTTTTCAATCACAGGTCTGTGTCCAGTTTAAAGAAGACATTCAATACGCTCTATGTGCTCAGTGATCTTCAATGATGCAAGACTGAAAAACACCTCCAGCTCGTCTGTTATAAACTGTTCCTGGGCTGTTGGAAACAGGAAGTAGAAAATGTGTTTTTATTAACGTCAGTTAACATGTGGACCCAGACTGAGACTGACAGTGTGTCTGCTGTCAATAAACTGATGAAGAACACAATAGTCTACTTAATCTAAGACCCTTTCCTGACTGAGCTGTAACATTTTAAACAGGCTGAATTTAAGATTCTGCTCTTGAAATCAAACCGATAAGCAGCCTGTTTCTATTCTTCAGCTGGAGATTAAGTGATGTTCAGACCAAAGCTCAGGCAGACACGTCGTCTCATCCAGTTAGCCCGCTTTGTCTCACAGAGCAGATTACCATATTCCTCATCCAGCGCTCTAAAATGCAGAAAAGAGAGCCGCTCCTGTTTGAAACACTAACTCTGGCTTGTTGTGTTGGCCGTGCTCCCTGATAGCCCCCTCAGGCACAGATTTTAGCACTTAACACTACTCTGTGCTACAGGTTATTTTTGAATCAGTTTCCTTGTCACTCAAATGCCAGGAGTTAAGTGTGATTGCTGTTGTAGTGTCCTCGGGGTGCCGCGGCTCCTCACGTTGGCCTGAGCTCCGCAGCCTGCAGAGGAGCAGCCGGGGTTTGTGATGCTCTCAGTTCGTGTCAGGAGAGAAACTGAAGCTGTGGAGGTAAACGTCTGAAGCTGGTTCCTGTATGACTGAGACACAGATGTCTACTTTTTATCATCAACAAATCTCAATAAAGAGATTTTGCTCTCCTGTCACCAAAGCCTCTAACTGCACCGTTATTTCTACAATACGTCTCAGTTAAAACACCTTAAGTGGCTCCAACTGCTTATTATGCTCCTATTTTTGGAAGAAGCATTTACCAGACAGCTTATTTTGCTCAGTCCCATGTGTACCATACTGCTGTTGTAAAATCTCATTAGAGGACAAAATATGTTTGAATCTTCAGCTGCAAAAGTCTCAAACAAGTGCAGTTTAAGGAACACATTTAGCCATTTAAACTCTGACTTTGAAAATCTGAGGAATTTTCCAAATGATGGTTTTCAAAAAGTAGTGAAAACTGTAATTTATAAACTTCTTCGCCAGAAGTCCTGAATTTTAAGCCACTGACATCATTTCATTTTTCAGACTGCTTTATTGATCCCTGAGGGGAAATTACATTTCAGATTCATCCCTTCCAAGAAACATAAAAAGACAGCGACATAAAAAACATGCACATACTTACCTCCCTTCTCCCTTTCAAAGCAAAAACCAAATCATAAAGTGAGTCTTTCATAGTCCCTAATCCCTCGTCTCTCTTTCCCCCCAGCTGTTTTGTTGACTTTTTTGCAAATGACAAACATTTGTAAAGGATACTGGTATAAAGGGCTGCAACTAACAACTATTTTGGTAATAGATTACTCTGACGATTAATTGATTAATCGATTAATCGATTAGAACGATTAGATCGAAATTAATCGCAAAAAAAAAAGGTGAGAATGTATAATAGTAAAATTTACAATTTTGTTTATAAAGTTAGCATTTTCAAAACGGGAAGTCAACGAAATTTCAGATCGTGTCGGACCCACAATGATGGGGCGGTGATGCTGTCTGGGATGATGACTGTATCGACTGACTGAAACGCTAAAAAAGAAGAGAAGCTTTTATCTTAAACTTTTTTTTGCAGCCATTAAATTAAAAGTGTTATACAAAAAACATATATATTTATTTATATATTTTTTTGGTGGACTGGATCAGTGGTTCCCAACCCGAGCCTTTTTGTCATACCATGAGTGCATGACAAAAAGGATGAATGATGATTCTCCAAAAGTTGAACGTTACACAACTGATTATTAGATGAATATCATTTTATTTTATCTCCTTAATTTGAAAATCCAAGTCCAGTCCTGTCATTTTTCAAAAAAAAAAAATAATTTTGATTTTTATTAAACATAAAAAAATAATATGTTGATGTAAAAACAAATAAGTAATATAGATAAAGAAACACTAAATTCAAAAATAATCAGCCCGCTTTTGTTAAATCTCTTGTACCTTCATTTTGTTTATTTTTTCAAAAAAAAATTTCAGCTTTGCTCATATTTATACACAGATTTCAGTTAATAAATCATAGTCACAACTTAACAAGGAAGTATTTACAGTTCGGCAAACACACAAAAATTTAAAATCAAAATTAACTCTTGTAACTTGTGACAAAAATTAAATAAAATGAATTGATAAAAAATGATAGATAAAAAATGATAGATAAATGAATAAATAATTAAGATGAAAAATAAAATAAATTAATAAAAAATTAAGATAAAAATGAAATAAATTAATAAATAATTAAGATTAAAAATAATAAATAAATAAATAAATAATTTAGATAACAAATAAAATAAATTAAGAAGTGATTAAGATAAAAAATAAATTAAGAAGTTATCAAGATAAAAAAATATTTAATAAATTAAGGAATAATTAAGATAAAAAATAAAATGAATTAAGAGATAATCAAGAAAAAAAATAAGTTGAGAAATAATTAAGAAAAAAAAAATAGCCGATATAAATTCAAAAATAATTAAGATTAAAATTTTTAGTTCTTTTGAATATGTCCCCTTCAAACTTAAAAATCAGGAACAAACAGCAACATTGAAAAAAAAAGTAAAGAAAAAATCTACTCTAGCAGTTTAACTTTTTTTTTTTTAACTTTTTCATTAGTCATCCAAGCTTTAATCAGAAACTTGAACTTGCTTACCTTTTATTAGCAGCTGAGCATCTGTTTTCATTTTGATGCGGCTCTTCCACTGGTTATTGTTTCCTTGGGGAAACTAGTCGTCGTGCACATGTACCATTTTATTGGTGGGCATATCTCAGTATGTCAAAGTTGGAAATAAATTAATGATAAATTACTATCATTTATGTGTTACCTTTAGGGGCTGTTGGAGCTTTGTGGTCGTGTAATATATCAACTATTTGCTGATTCTGTTTGACAGTCTCTGAATCGTACATACTTCCCCTCAGCTAACCTTGAATTTTCTCATTAATTCTTCCTTCTTGACTTAAAATCCCAAAGATTCCCTCACACATTTAAAGTTTGTGAAAGAAAAGATCAATAGCTGGATTTCATAGGAGGCTATGGTTCAGGAATTACAATGGATTATATCATATATGACTCGCAGCGAAGCTCAGGAGAGCCGGGTATTCACAGAGCTGCAGTATTCCTCTTCTGTTGTCATTGATCGGCTCGACTGTAAAACGGGTTCCCAGCAGTAATGATGATAGCTCACAGCTGCAGAACACTGTCATTCCCCTTTCCTCACACACGCTCTATATTTAGCCTGGGCCTTGTGCTCTGAAATACAGTTTTTTCAGTCTGAATCCTGGATAAATGTTGTGTAAGACACGGAGGAAGGAATATAACAGGCTGGAAGGCGGCACTTAACCGTATCTTTGTATTTATCCAATCTAAGACTGCTGCATCACATTCCTCGCTTCTTGATCCACAGCTGGTGTCTGTCCACCCTCTTATCTCACAGCTCTAGTGTCGACTGGGATAAAATGCATAAAATTATGTGTGTTTCCATCAGGATAACAATCTAAACATGATTGCAATACTTACAGTACGACAACATGATCAACGCTGTGTTATGCGATGAGTCATAGCCAATTACAGAGCGCTGTCTGGGGAAATAAGACGCAGCACAGGCTCAGATCAGTGCAGTTCACAAGCCGATGACAAAGAAAGCTGCACGAAAGATGCAGTCGCTCATCGGTCCAAGCATTAACAGCGATCAGTCAAATATTAAATCAAATCTGCAGCTAACAAGCAGTTATTATCAGGGATATCACCAGCGTTGGATTACCTGCTTTCAGGAGGAGTTCAGAGTAATGTGATTAAAAAGACATGAAAACATCAGTCAGCGTGCGCTAAGGACACAAATAATCTTATTATTAGCAGCTTTCCAGGGCTGTTGAATGCTCCGGTGCTGGATTTAATCATCAGTGTGTTGGTCAAGGCCTGAATAAGTCCACTACCGGGGCCTGGAAGGGACAAAAGTGAAGGTTTGCATGTGGCTGAGCGTTAGGAGAAGTCTCGCTCTGCACAGTTGAAAGAGTTGTTACTGAAATGAACCAATTTACGAGCCGTTATACGACAGCGTTCTGATTCAGCTTGTCAGAGTAGCGTGTTCTCATGTCACATGTAATTTTGCACATGACTGCAGCTTAAATTATCTTGTATGCTGTTTCTCAGTAAGTACATGAGAGGGTTTTGGGCTGTTTGATCAGAAAGTCGAGAGTAATCAGCGTCATTGGAGGTGACTTGTTGTGTTAGCTCTGAGTAAATATGTGATTACATTTAGCTAATGCTACAATAACACAACACTCTGTTTTATCATGTTCTCAGGCTACAAGACTTTTCAGCCACAGTAACAACAGATCAAGTCCTAACTAATATTATGTACTAATTTTTTTATGAATTCATACAAAGACATATTGAAAAACCTGTCTTTTTGTGTGTGTGTGTGTGTGTGTGTGTGTGTGTGTGTGTGTTTTGTGGGGAAAACATTTTGATTTCCAATAAAGCGAAATACAAGACAATATAATGTCTATCCTAATACAATATCAGTGATGAGGTAACTTGTACAGTTTTCCTTTTCATCCTGCTCCCCCACCCCAAGAAAAAAAGGGAAAAGAAAAGAAAAGAAATGAACAAAATGCAAATAAAATATGGGGGAAAAAAATAAGTAATCCAATTGGATAGAAAGAAATAGGATAAAAATAAAAATTTTAAAAAAGTTATTTTCTTTTTATCAACTTGAAAAGTCAGATTTTTTTGTATTTGTGGGGAAAACAATTTTATTTCCAATAAAACAAAATACAAGACAACAGAAATGTCTATCCTCATACAGTATCTGTAATGAGATAACTTGTACAGTTTTCCTTTTTAACCCACGTCCTTGCCCACCCCAACCCCCACCCCTTAAAAAAAACAAAGAAAAAAAAGGAAAAGAAAAGAAAAAAGAAAGAGTAATAAAAGAAATGAAAAGAAGCAAAAAAAAATGCAAATAAAATATGGGGAAAAATAGAAATCCAAGAGGATAAAAAAAATATATATCCTTTTGAAAAATCAGTTTTTGAAAATATATAAAAGTTTATTTACAGCCTGTTAAATCAGGCCAAAAATGAATCCAAAACACACAAAAGTGACAAAAAATATGGGTGCAAATCACACATATCAGCTTTTATCTATATACATTGATTTATACATAAATCATCATAATATTACCCTGGAGGGTGCATTCCAACACCAGAGGCACGTAAGAAATATTTAGTTTCAAGCAAATCTGATCACTCAGTCTCTGGTATTACAACATGGTGGAGCTGCAAAGGAGTTGTCAACGACTTGAATCTGTGCTCGATTAGTTTTCCTCACTGGATTTTAAAACTGAATCTGAATTTTGGGAAATTTAAATTGAACTTTGTTGAATTTTCCAGTAGGTTAAATACTCTTTCAAAGCAAATAAATTCAGTTTCTAACCACTTAATTCAATTTCAGATCATACTTTTCAGATTCAACATGATCATTCTGGTAAGCGAATCTCAGTCCGTACTTATGAATTAAACAGATACGATAGATTTGAATTTTAAAAACCTACCAAACAAAGAGAAAAGGAAAAAAAATGAATAAAACTACAAGACAAATTATTTTCCGATGACAGGATTTATGTCATTATTAAAGTATGTGCGCATTTAGGCAACAGAAGCAGCATTTTACTCCATTTATTCAGACAAGTTTTCATTTTTTAAACATCAAACTAAAACTGTCAGCAGAATGAAAATATCTGGTTCTTCTGTGTTTAATTTCCAGAGTTAGGAGTGACCGTGCTAACTGCTAACTGCTAACTCCTGAGCTGAACTGTCAGTGATTGTCAGCTGAGGGTCACACTTTACACTGAAACTACAGTGACGGCAGATATCCTGAATTCAGTTCCTACTTTCTGTATTTCATGCAAAAGTTGGTTTTTGGGCCGAAGTCATGAGAATCTTTTAGCATCCATGCTAACACCCTCACACTTGACCAACCGTTAAAGCATAAAGCAAATCCATTTTTTACAAGATGGTATCTCATAAAAACAGGAGGATTTTTTTTTTCAAATTATCATTTTCAAGTGAATGCAACCCTTCACGAGTTATATATCTTGAATACTAATTCATTTTTGAAAATGTATAAAAACAACAAGCTCTCATCAATGTAAGTTTTAGAATTCAGCATTTGAACACCATAATCTATGAGAGAGAATTCAGAGTCAGGTTTGGTATTTCTTGGACAAAAGAATTATAGAGAAGTTCAGAAGTACCAAACCTTATTCCCTGGTGAGGTTTATTAAGAGTTTAAGGCCACGGCAGAGCAGGGCAGGAAACAGCAGAAAATCCAGGAAGTGAAGTGATCCTGAGACGAAAGGAGACCCAGAATAAGAATCAGAGCCAGAGGACACAAAATCCAAGGTTTACCAAGACAACCAGCCGGCTTTAGCACAGTACCACATAAAAAAATGAACACCACGGCAAGGACAGGATGGATTATCTTGTGTATCTTGAGTTTCTTAGTTATTTTTTGCGATTGCATTTCTTGTGTTAATCTGAGTTAGTCTTGTCTTGTGTTTTCTGTGTTTCTTCTTTAAGTCTTTGGTTCTTGTTCCTTGAAGTTTCGGTTTGGCTCTTGTCATGTGTAGGTCTTTTTGTTGTGTTTAGTGTTTCTGTTTTTTGAAATTCACTTGTCTCTTTTTTTTAGTTTTCTTGTGTTGGTTTAGTTCTCCTTGTGTTTCCCTCCTGTTTAAATGCACTTCAGGTGTTTCACCTGTGTTTGATTGCTCCCCTTTCTGTACAGTCTCTGTGTTTCCTGAGTTCTGGGTCAGTTCACTGTTTGCTGTCATGCTGTGTGTGTTTCCTGTCTCTGTGTTTGCTGTCTTACAGAGCTTCCTTGTTCTTCTTGGTGAGTTTCCCGAGAGTTTGGTTTTGGTTGTCTTTTGTGACTTTTGAATTTTTTGATTCCTTTTGTTTTGTTCTCTGACTTTTTAATTTAGCTTTTATGGGTGCTGTCAGGCGATTAAAGAATTAATGTAATTAATTACAGGATTTGTAATTAATTAATCTAATTAATCACATTTTAATCTCATATCTGCTTAAGGTCCCCAAATAAAGAATCTGAATTCTGGGAAATTAGAAAATTGTAGTGCATGACTTATCAAGTGAATACACAAAGAAAAGAAGATTTGTAAATCCACATTTTTTTATTTTATTATCACAGTGTGAATTGGACAATCTTTACCACCTTCAAACTGGTTACCTTATAGATTAATGACATTTGTAATGTTTCAGATGCTCTAAAACTTGTTTAATTTGTCGATGACACAAACATGTTCTGCTCGGGTCACGATCTGGGTCAGTTCATTGTTTGCTGTCACGCTGTGTGTATCCTGCCGCTGTGTTTGTCGTCTTCCAGCGCTTCCTTGTGCTTCTTGTTTTTCTGTGACTTTTTCTAGAGTTTAGTTTATGTTGTCTTTTGTAAGAGTTTTGTTTTTTTGTTTTGTTCTCTGACTTTTTATTTAGTTTTTATTGGTGCTAAAGAATTAATCAAATTAATTACAGGATTTGTAATTAATTAATCTACTTAATCGCATTTTAATCTCACATCTGCTTAAGGTCCCCAAATAAAGAATCTGAATTCTGGGACATTAGAAAATTGTAGTGCATGACTTATCAAGTGAATACACAAAGAAAAGAAGATTTGTAAATCCACATTTTTTTAAATCAATGATGTTTTTCAGCAGGGGGAGGCGGGGGAGGCGGGGTCTGGCGGAGCAATCAAAATCCTGCTCGCAAACTACTGTGGGTGAGAGCGGTGTAGTCTTTGGATGAGAGCTCAGCATGGATAAGAGGAGAAGATGTGAGATGACATAGGCAAAGCAGTCAGAAAAGTTCACGCAGCTCACACTCCAACTGAGGATGTGTCACGAGCGGCTCCATCGTGAGAAAAGACGACGGAGATCATGAAGAGGATCAAAGGTTGGAGCGCAAACGCGATCAAAAAAAGTTTGTTTGTCTGTTTTGTTTGGATCAAAAACAGGAAGAGATTTCCGCCATGTTTGGTGGTGTTGAGCTCACACTGCTTTTCCTGCAGTCTCGGCATGAAAAGCATTTTGCAAACAGTGGGATAAAGCCTGTAGTGCCTGTTTTATCAACCAGCTGTGATGCCACTCTACAGCTAAACCACTTGAGATAAGAAAGGACAAGCTTTTCACTTCCCATTAAGCCCCTCTTTAATCAAGCTGTGTTGGGAATGACTTGCATCAGCCTGGAAATGAAGTCATAATATCAAATTACTGTTTTAATTTTGTATTAGCGTGTGTGTTTGCTTGGTCAGAGGAAAAACAGTTGGTGTGCGAAATCCCAAAGATGCAATAAATCGCTCGTATCTGTTGAGTGGGGCTCAGCCTGGCGAGTTAAGTGAGGGGCGATCCTGTGATGGGATTTTTCTGGAAACAATACCGCCGAGTTCCCAGAAATGAGGATGGCGTTATTATGGCTCAGGGTTTCGTTTTAATTTTCTGGCGGCGATGCGCTTCGGTCCCACTTATGCGACTCTGGTTTTGCTTCCCCCAGATTGCTGAGGTCAAGAAGGATATCAAATAAATATTCAATGAGATGCAAGAGATTCAAGTCATCTGCGAGAAGTGAGATATTTCCTCCAGAATATGTTTGCCGACATCTCGTCCACTCTCAGCGTGACACAGATTTGATTTGGCTGGGCTGTTTGCAAAGCTGAAAATGAGGGAAACAATGCCTCAACCGCTTGGCAGGGATATTTGTAAGACTCTGCGCCTCAGCTCTGTGTAAGCCCAGTCAACACGCTCAGCACTCTGAGATGTGCATTGTGCATTTTTTTTGTCTCGTCTTGTGCTACGGAGCAGAAGCAGTCCCTTCCTATCCTGACATCACCCGGCGCTGCCCTGTCTGGGATGGGAGATGAGCAACTGCAGGGAAGAAAAGTGAGAATCAGAGGGAAGAGGCGCGGGATGACAACAAAGGAATGGGACCGTGATGTATAATGAATAGTGTAAAATGGAAGAAAAAAAATGAACCGGGTGTTCTTTAAAGGGAGAAGACAGCGAGAGGGCTGCAGAAGCGATTGTTTGTGTGAGATAGCTACAGGCAGAAAGTGAGGAGAGTGTTGCAGCTCTGAGCGCAGAGACGTGGACTCACAAGCAGAGGCAGAGCGGTTGAGAGCAATCAATCATTTACTTGGTGAGAGTTCAAAGCAGAGTTTGGCAACAAGCAATCAGTCAGCGAGGGCGAGCTGAGCAGGCAAGGGGGCAGGACAGGAAGACGGCTGAAGGCTGGAAAGCTAAAACTGGGTAGTACTTTAGACCAGCAAGCAAACGGCTGAGGAGAGGGGCTGATGTTTTCAGGGGATATATTTAGGGAGGATTGGCGGGAACTCGCAAGGGGCAACCTCAGGGCAAAATGACTAATAAAGAAGCCTTTGTGACAATAACAGTACGCGGGTCTGACTGAAAGAGACTGACTCACTGTGTTTCCATTTTCATTCCAAACAGCCATGGCAATTGGATCAAGAATTTGAGGGGATCACAGGCCAAATCTTGACAAAAAACCCCAATAGCTACGCTGTAAGTGTCGCTCAAAACAGCAGCTTGGTGTGTGTCCCAGTGTGTAAATAAAGGAGCTCGTCACTCCTCCACGTAATCTCATTCGGCCGACTTCCAAACCTGAGTTTTGAGATGGTGAAGACATCAGGTTGTGCACATCCCTGACAAATGAGGCTCCATAAACAGACTTGAGACAATAAAAACAGACAACAAAGAAATTATCTACCAAACATGACTGTCCTTACATTTGTGTTTGGTCATTCTGATGCTTGTGTAGAACCAAACTTCAAATTTTAGCAAGTATTACTGGTAAGTTTGTACAGGAGGTGCAAAACGGCAAATCTTTGATGGCAACTTCATGACAAAAAAAAACACTGACCTCAAACCTGCTGGTCTTTCATTGTGAAACTTAAGGGTTCTGAACTGAAACTAAGGCCCTGTCTACACAACAACGTTTCATCCAAAAACTCTAAAATGCAGTGAAAATACAGCAACAGTGTTGGCAGTGTTAAGAAAATATCCACTCTGGAGGCAGTTTTCAAGAGTTTGTGTTTTAGGTCAACTAAAACGCTGTTTCTGAGTAAACCAGAGGCAGAAACACTGCAAAACAGTTTGATATGGATCATTGATGTCTTAATGAAATGGTAGTAACATGTTTTGGTCCAAAAAGCCAATAAATCAAGCACAGCAGCATTGTTTCCAGGCTCTCATAGCCTCTCTGTTCAGAATGCTCTGATTTAGTGGGCGTGGCCTTCATATGTAAATGAGCCACCGCTGATACCGCCTCGCTCTTCCACGTCACTGAGAGCGGCGCCACGAGCTCCGAGTGCACAATGTTTAGAAAACAGAGAAGCTCGTTTACCGTAACATTACAGGCTAAAACAACAGGCTAACAGCAGCTAAAGTTAGCATCCTGAAGCTAACACAGAGACAGGGGGGACACTGAGGAAAAGCTCTTCCATCTGCTCCACAGCACACAGCATTTAAAATACTCACATTTCCAGGGTCCCAGGTTTGTTGGAGGATGGTTGGTAATGCGCCTGGATTCAGGACCAGTCTATTGGCTAGCCCTCTGTTGGACTGTCCAAAGTTGGAAAAGCAGTCGGCCGTGAAGTGACTAGCACACACATGCTCAGTTTTACTGAGTGTAGCTGGAACATTTCCTGATAAATGAACTCTAGACACTTAGTCTGTCTTCTTCTGAGATGGGAAGCTTGAGCATGGAACTATGAGGCTGTTTACAGCCAAAAACGGAGCAGTGATGGCTCTTCAACTTTGGCATTCCCCTCCCCGCTGCTGGAGAGAAATCTCTCCAGCAGCGGGGAGGGGAGTGGGCGGGGTTATGTTTTAACTTAAACAACTAATAAAATGTCCTGAGTTTCAGGTCTCAGAGCAAAAAGCAACAATGGCTGGCTGTCAGAGGTATGTAAGATCAGTTTCATATGTAAGGATGAGCCGATCGCTGATCCCCTTGAATTAAGGAAATCGTCTACACAAGACTGTTTTTTATTGGGTTTGAGTCAAAGACAGAGTTTGATAAAGACGATATGGATCATCTGCTCTACGTACAGTGGATACAAGGGAAGAAAGAGCTGTCTGGGCATGTTTGGAAAGTATGAAATGCAAAGGGTGAACACTGTGTCGATGGTTCATCTGAGACTAAGGAGGGATTCACACCTACCTCATTAGGTCCGGACTTCAGACTTTTTTGTGTGAACAACAATGTAAGGTGTGAAACCGTCCCTAGACCCTGGTCTGGACCAGCCAGACCTTGGTGCAACCAAAATAGGTGGTCCCGGTCTGAACAGGTCTGGATCATGCCCAGTGGGAAAGCATTATTTTGAAAGGTCCCGACCTTCGTACCATTGACTGGAAATTACGACACGAACTACCGGGAAAAAGAGTGAGAAAAGAGAAGAGTATCTGGTCAGATGACTTTATAAGAAGCCAACTTGAAAAAGTTCACAAAAATACTGAAACTTTTCAATTGTTTCAAGCATTTTGAGCAGCTCCCCTGTTATCGTTGTTGAGTCTGCATCACCTACCAACCACGAGCCAGAGCTAGCGACCGACGATGTGTCGTTTTCTACTGAAATCAACTTGTAACTTGGTGAGTAGTTCTTCTTGTCCACTACGGTTGTAGTAGACATCTATCCATCCCTCTATGCTACTTTACAGACTTTCAGGTGTGAAAACACCCTTAGCGTCTTGGGAGCGTAGATCTGTAGCTGCTGAACAGTGGATTAGACTCAGTGGACACGGAGGTTAACAGAAACCACAGGGATTACTGTGAAGTATACGTCAACCTTCAGCTTCTTATTATCTTAGGTAAGTACAGTACAGATGGTATAGTTCCTGGAGTATGATTAAAAAAGAAGGTGTTCGCAGGAAGTCAATTTGGAAAAGCCCTCGAGCTTGATTGAACTCTCCAGGGAGACGAAACACTGAAGGAACATTAACTGAAACCATACCCAGGATTATGCAGCTGGTGTTGGCTCTTAAACCATATCCCTAGCTCCTCCATCCAGCTTCAAAGGCATGTTTCAGTTTCAGGCTTATATCTGTGTTTCATTTAATGAAATTACACATCCCAGTGGATTAAACCAGTTTACCAGAAGGCAGGAAATTTACATCTCACACAGTCTGTTCCTGCTTTCATGTTATGTGCTGCATTTCACCAGAACAACATGGAGCAACTGAAAAATGGTCAAAGGCTTGTTTTTCAGACTTCTCTTTGTCTGACTTAGCTACATGCTGGCCTTAAGTTATCACAGTGTGAATTGGACAATCTTTACCACCTTCAAACTGGTTACCTTATAGATTAATGATATTTGTAATGTTTCAGATGCTCTAAAATTTGTATTCTGCTCGGGTCACGATCTGGGTCAGTTCATTGTTAGCTGTCATGCTGTGTGTGTATCCTGTAGCTGTGTTTGTCGTCTTCCAGAGCTTCCTCATGCTTCTTGGTTTTCTGTGACTTTTTCTAGAGTTTAGTTTATGTTGTCTTTTGTTAGAGTTTTGAATTCTTTTTGTTTTGTTCTGCGACTTATTTCGTTTTTATTAGTGCTGTCAGGCGATCAAAAAAATTAATCTAATTAATTACAGGATTTGTAATTAATTATGTAATTAATCGCATTTTAATCTCATATCTGCTTAAGGTCCCCAAATAAAGAATCAGATTTCTAGGACATTAGAAAATTATAGTGCATGACCAATCAAATGTATACACAAAGAAGAGAAGATTTTAAATCCACATTTTTTAAATTCGATGATGTTTTTCAGCGGGGGAGGCGGGGTCTGGTGGAACTTGTCAATCAAAATCCTGCTCGTATACTACTGTGGGTGAGAGCGGTGTGCTCTTTGGGTGAGAGTATTTACTGACAATTGTTTACTTTTACTCAAACACATTTTCAACATAAATATCAGTACTTTCTACTCCTTAAATTTCCCCAAGAGGCTCGTTACTTTATATATAAAGCCTGGGCCTTTATATATTTTTTGTTTCTTGGCACCGGAACATCAGTGTCAGAGCAGGTCTGCCCACACATGTTACACCAATCACTTTAGAGCAGCTGCAGGAAATGGACAACACAGTCAAGGGAGCAGCACCCATGGCCTTATTTAAAAGAGCTTTTTGAGTTTGTTGTGCAAACTAAAACTCCAGGAAGTGGCGTTCAAGAACAGTCCATCAAGTACGTTAGGACACCACGCAGGTAGTGTTTGTTCTAACAATAACATTGCTGAAGTAGACCCCATATTAATTATACTGTTTACAGTCTGTTAATCGTGTAATAGGAATACCTTTTAGTTTTAAAAGTACTTTTGAGTACATTCCAGAGCCTGTACTTTTTACTTTTACACGAGTAGATATTTGGATCAGAACTTTTTACTTTTATTCAAGCCGTTTTTTCACATAGGTATTTTACTTCTACTCAAGTAAGGACTCCAGGTACTTTTGCCATCTCTGTCCAAGGGAGGAAAAATATAATTTAAGGGTATTGTTTTATTCTCAAAATGTGACAGAGAGTCTTTTGTTTCTTTTTTTTATTTATGAAATCTTCTTTTTATTTTCATTTTTTCTATTATATTATAAGTTTTTGGTGTATTTTGCCTATCATTAGTTTTATTGTTATTTTTTAAAATCATTTGGAAGTAAATTAAATGTAAGGTAAAGGAGTGTGATTAGTTAAGTTTCGATTTCCTCTCACTTCTTTCTGAACATGCAAATGACAACTTTATTTGGCTCATTGGTTGTTGTTGTTGTTTTTTTTTTGTCTTTTTTACTTTTGTTTATGCATTTATTTTGTTATGTTTAAATATTTGCACATGTTCAAAAGAAAAAGAAAAAATAAATAAATAAAACAACATATGTTTTCAATAAAACAACTTGCATTCAAATCTTGTCTTTTGTCTCCTTATTAAATATCTGATAATCATCTGTGGTCTTTGCCCTTTATTTCACTATTAGAGAAAAACTTTGCCTTATTTATCCTTTAAAGGAGTTGGAGAAGCATTAGCATAGTGAACTCTGCAGTGCCAGTGATTTTTATCAAAAGATAACATCTGCTGTAAAATCAAGTTTTAACTTTTTGCTCATTTTAGAAGAGGACGTCTGAGTCTTTGAAGTATTTCCTTTGCATCTGTCTCTCACGCTCTCCGGCTCCATAGATCATATACATCACATCCATACATTAGACTCAAGTAGTGCTTAACTGGGTCGTTGGTAGCCTGGAACTCTCTTTAGTGAATCTACATTTTCTGAACTGCTCTGCACCACTTCACAAGATGTCCCGAATCTGCAGACGTGTAGTGCCCTTTCAAAAATGCCATTATGTCTACATAATGAAGGGTCTGGAGCTAAGATTCGTGTAACCCACCGTACTGAGGATTAAAAGCAGTCTTTGTCAGCTGTCAGTAGCTATTTAAGAAACCATTCACAGTTCCTTTTGGAAAATGCTGCCTCAGAGTTGAAAAGGTCAGTCAATGGAAATTAAAATTTCTTGCCCGAGAATGTGTGGGTAGAGGCTTAACATTTTAATTTGTTATGTCCTTTTTGTTCTTGTTCTTAAAGTACAATCTGAATAAAAACAAAGCAAGAGCATTTATTATAAAGAATAGATTTCCTGTGCATTGAAGTGAGCTTATTTTACCGAGGAACAGCATCAAACAGCGATGTCATCTAGCAAACGCATCCCTTCACCACGTTATTCACGTCTTAGGTTTTTCAAGGCTTTTTACTCTCACTGTGCTTCCTCACCGTAAGCAGTTCACAGGTTACTCCTGCGTAAAACGCCCAATTCAAAGCAAATGACTGTCACCGTGAACCTTGGGTCAGACTAACACATTCAGTGACTTTATAAGATGTATTTTAGATTCTCTTCTGGTTAAATGTCTTCTGAAGGATTTCAGAGAGAGGACAGGAAAATGTGAAAAATGTAGCAAGGACTAACTTTATGTAACACGTCTTTGATTTTATTTAGTGATTTATGTGATACCTCACTTGAACTCTGTTATTTCTTACATAAAGCCACAGCACAAGAACACAAAGTAGTACACTCATAAACTCAAGTACAACTACTTCTGCTTTAATACAAAAACTACTTATACTCCAACAAGTGTCAATACGTTTTTATTTATGTGGCAAAAAATTGCAACAAGTGTCATCTCAAGATTCTTTAAAAAAACATTTTAAAATCTTCAATTAAACACAAGGCACTTGTTATCAGCTTCACATTTATGTTCCTCTAGTAAGCTACACAATTTACCATAACGGCCAAACTGTTTGTTCCATGTGAAGAAATTGAGGCTGCTTTCTTGTATGTATGAAAGGTGCTTTTTAAACAAAGCTAGACTCAGTTTCCTTTATGATTACTGCTAATGCTAATAATGATAATAGGAAGAATAATATTATTAAAGCTTCTGTGAGGAGGATCTGTTTTAATTGGACTGCAGCGCCACCTTCTAGCCCGGTGCTACAATGTATCCGTAGGCTAACGTAACAACAAGCTAACTGTCAGTTCGTACAGTAGTTTAGTAAGACAAGGCAAGGCAAGTTTATTTCTGTAGCACATTTCAGCAAGGCAATTCAAAGTGTTTTACAGGTAGAACAAATTATAGAAAACAATTAAAATTCAATTAAAAATGAGATTAATTAAAAAGATACAATAAAACAAAACAACAAAAAACAAACAAACCAACAAACAAAAGATTAAAATATATTTTAAAACAGATTTTAAAACAGATTTTAAGATAAAAACAGATTTAAAGATAAAACTTGCAGTGCAAAATTAAAGACAAGATATTAAAATGATATTAAAATGATTTGTTAAAATGCTCTAATAAAAGGCAGCTGTAAAAAGGTGGGTCTTCAACCTGGATTTAAATGAGCTCAGAGTTTCAGCAGACCTGATATTTTCTGGCAGCTTGTTCCAGATATTTTGAGCATAGAAGCTGAATGCTGACTCTCCATGTTTAGTTCTGACTCTGGGGACTGAGAGCAGACCTGATCCAGAAGACCTAAGTGGTCTTGGTGGTTCTTAGGGGATCAGAAGATCATTGATGTATTCTGGCCCTAGTCCATTCAAAGCTTTGTAAACCAACAGGAGTGTTTTAAACTCTATCCTCTTACAAACAGGAAGCCAGTGTAAAGACCTCAGAACTGGAGCGTTCTGAACCAGCAGCAGCTGTCAGACTGATTTTTTAGGGAGACCTGTAAAGACGCTGTTACAGTAATCAAGCCTACTGAAGATAAAAGCATGGACCAGTTTTTCCAAGTCTTTAGTAGCTGTCTATAGGCAGTGCTAACAGCCCAGTGCTCTAAGACGTCTCTGTAATGTGTAACGTTAGTGAATCCTGGTTATGTCCTGCCTGTCATCTACCAATCAGAGCTAACGTAACCTCACTCTTCATTTCAGTGATAGACTCTCAAGTTTGAACAGACCACTGCAGAATAACTGCTGAATGGAACCAACATTTCCCGTGAACACATAACCCCCATTCTTCAATATCTCCACTGGCTTCCTGTCCGGTACCGTATCCAGTTTAAAATCCTCCTTCTTAGCCTCAAAGCACTCCACAACCAGACCCCTCCATACCTTACTGACATGCTCCACCCCTACACCCCTTCCTGCACCCTCAGTTCTTCAGTTACAAACCTCCTCACCGTCCCTCGGACCAAGCACCAAACCTGGGGGGATAAAGCCTTCTCCTCTCTTTGGAGCTCACTCCCACAATGCCTCTGTGATATTGCTGACCCCACTGCCTTCAAAACAAAACTTAAAACTCACCTATTTCGCAAAGCTTTTAACTTAAACTAACAAACCCCTGTCCTGACCTTTCTTTTTCTCTGCACCTTTGAATTGTTTTGCCACATCTTCTTTTTCTATACGTTTTTTTTTTTTTTACTCTTATTTCATTATTTGTATCTTTTTTAAAACTTGCTCTTTATACTGCTTTTACCTTGTAAAGTGTCTTTGAGTTTTTGAAAAGCGCTCTATAAATAAAATGTATTATTATTATTAGCACCAACAGTTTAGCCCTTTTAGCTTGTGCTCCTGTTTCTCTTTCTTCTGCTCTTCATTTCGGAAATAACCTTTATTAGAGTTGATAATCTCATTTTAAAGTGTGGATTACGACCAGGCATATATCTGGAAGGGAGAGTTTTTCAAGATAACTTTATGACTCCTCACAGCCCATTCAGCACAATCTTAAATAAATAAATAAATGAATAAATAAATAAATTAAAAAATTGTGTTTTTTTCAAAAAATGTTATTGAAATATTCTTTCATTTTGTTCATTTTTTCTAAATTTGATCAAATTTTAGAACTTTTTAAAACTTAATTATATGTATATTTTTTTTGTCTTTCTTTGACGAACATATTGAATTCCTGACAGTAGAAGACAACTGTGGATATCATTTACTACAGCTGTTTGTAAAAGCAGAGACCGTACCATGTAATTTTCATTGTCCCTTTCACATAAACCATACAAATACACTACACCCCAGTTTGCATGTCATATATTTTCCAAGTTAACCTGAATGCACCACAATCTGACAGCACCATCTGCTCACGCGGTAGATGCTCCGCCCATCGTTTAAATTATTTTCAGCTGCGTCACAGCACGTGCGCGTTTGAACGAGCCGCGGTAAACACCTGAGGATGCTGAGTGAGCTGCTTCAGACTCACAGTGGAGGATTTAGGATTTCTAACTTGTACCAAGCTACAACCGTTGGGAATTATACTCTCTCTTTTTTGGACTAAGCGAAACCAAAGTGGACTTTCCTGAGATTCTGCTCCGAACAGGTAAGTTTGCTGTGTTAATTACTAATGCGGTTTTCTGTGTGGAGGATTTTGAGTTTGCTTCTGGCATTGCTGATCATGTCTGCTGTGTTGTCTACGCTTGTGTTGACTTCTGTGAGGACTGGTGTCTTTACTTTGGCTTCGTTTCTGTGGTTGTTGTTAATGTAGTATAATGATAGCTCAGTCATCTTTTTTTATAGAGGGACCATTTGTTTAGCAGCAACGGAGGATGCGCGCGCAACTTGAGTGCAGAAGCACAGCAGAGTATAATTTATCAACCAAGGGGCAGTTTACCTCCAAGAAAACACACTTTTAAACGTAATGTCATCACTTATACAGATTATAAATGGCTCCCAGGTTTGTGAAATAGCAGTGAGTGAACAGATACAGGAGGACAAACGTTTTTTGGAGGAGAAATCCAGCGTGTACCCTAAATATGTTCGGGGAAAAATCATAGGAAATTGGTGAAAATTGTATCTTTCTAGGACGATTTGTATCCGCCAGAAGGAGCAGGAAGCAGATGATGTCATGTGACAGGAACCACTTGGAAAATATTTCTCGTAAACTCATTAACCAAAATCTTTGTCTAAGTTGTCTACTAGCAATTAAGTGGAAAAAGTAACATCAGTAACGTTGAGATTTTTTATTGTGAGTAGAAAATGACAGAGGCTGTTTTCCAAACTGCCTGCTACACTAACAGTGCCTCCTATTTTGGCCAAAATTTAGTATGTAGTAGTCAATATACAAAACGTGCATAATCTGCAGCATGCCAAAAATCCCCAGATGTCCTACTGATCCAGGAAAAAAGGTTTCTGTGAATTACCGCCATCTACTGTAATGAGTTGGCATTACAACTACAATACAACAGTTACGTTCTAACGTTACGGTCTTATTATACGGTAAATCTTGTCACTTCTAGATGTGAAGAGGTGTTTACTTCTACAAATCCATTAAAGCCCATATAAAAGACTAATTTACCTTTTTTTTTTTTTTTTTTTTTTTACAATACGTGGATTGTATGGAAACGTTTTTTTCCATAAGCTGTAAAAAATAGAAAGTCAATCCTTTCCAATTTTTTTTTGTCAAACAATAAAACTTTTATTGTAAGATAAAAAAATCAAATATGCTGATTCTGTTGTGATATGATTAACAAAATAACTAAATGCTGAGATCAAAATATTACACAAACAATTTTGACACAATCTTTTATTATTTTAAGTTTTTCCATTTTTAAAACCAGGAAAGAAAATCGTGGTTTTTCTGTTTATCTGTTATTTGTTTTTCCGTTTTGGTTTTAAAACAGAAAAACAAAAAAACAAGTCAGTTTTTTTGTTTTTTTGATTTTGTTTTGAAACAGAATAACGAAAGAACGAACCATACACGGATTACCCATAGTTTATTTTGTACATTTTTAATAACGGTAAAAAAATGAAAATAAATCACAAGCTGTAGCTCTGCCTTTAAAACTGAGAACCAGAGTAGTATACTATAAAACAGACCCAACAGAACAGTCATACTACATACTACATACTACATGCAAAAGCAGTAGGTAGTACACATATTATGTAATAAGCAGTTTGGAAAACAGCCACTGATATAGTTCGGCAACAATTGTTGCTGGTTGGGCAAAACAGATACCTTCGGCTGAGTTAGCATGGTTGCTATTAACTCCAAAACACCGGTTGCTTCCATCCAGACTTGACCGACGTTGCCTCTGTTGTATAGTATTGTTTCTGAGAGCTGACCACAGAACAACCGTACATTTTGGTGCCGCTAACAGGCAAAAAAATAAAACGGTAACTTGTCTGAATGAATGTAGCTAAACGCTGCTTCTGTGTTCAAAATGTGTGCGCATCTGTATGATGATGTAGACTGATGATCCCTCTATAACACCTGCTAATTAATGGACGTAAACTTGTTCCCCTCATCTGAAGTCCATACACACTAAATACTTTTATCATGACATACATTAGAAACCCCATCTCCTCCACACACTTCAGCTGATGGTGTAGAAAAACTTTCACTGATGTATTCCAGACAGCTAGCTTTACAGCTCATCATATCATAATTACATCTTTGCAGCTGAGCTCCTGTTCTCACCCTGCTGCTTCGCTCCGCTGCACTTTTTGTCAACCTAAAGCTCATATCCATGTACTGATGGTCATCTGCTGCTTATCACCGCTGCATTACATTCCACATGAAGAGGCTCTGCGCTTGCTAAGCTATGGATCGTGGTGATTTTTGATATGCTTAAGATATCTCTTGCAAAGCTGGGGTGTTTGAGTCTGCTCGCTGCATATCTGCTGGATTTCAGGCCTTAGATTGATCCATCTCTCTTCGCTAGATAGTAGTATTTTCCCAGAAATGGCTGGACGTGGTTTGTTTATCATTATCACGTCCCAGTCGAGGCTGTGCTGAGCCCGGTGTTTACTTGTGGCTGTAGTGACAACGTCAGACGAGATGCCAGATATCAACTCTACTTATTCTGTATTCACTCAACAGTTCAGTTCTGTGAGCTGGCTGACAGAGTGAGAGCTGAGTTATGGCCAGTCAGAGTTTCACACTGACAGAGGAGGCTTGTTCAAGGCTGTGCCATCTCAACTGCATCAGAACTTCTAAAACTGTTTTCACTCACACTCACAAGAATCAAAAATCAGACAAAATCTGAGCTTAGAAAAACAAGTTCTGCTTGAATCAGGACAAGATGGACTCATTTGGGGGATTTGCAGGGCAGATATTTCTTGTCAAAACAACACGTTGAAAGAACACGTCTATAAACCTGAGATCATTGTTTCTTTTCTTACCTGTTAAATTTGCCTTCATCAGAGTTTTTCAAAACTGCTACTGTCAGAAAACCCATAGCATTGATAGATTAAATTAGTCAACAATTAAAGTGGTGCAATACTAAGGAAAAACATAACCAATCAACAAAGTCAATAAATAAACATTATCTAACATTCAAGATACAAAGTGTTAGTTGTTGTGTGAACAGGAAGAAAGCATGTTTTTGTTTACAGTGGAATACTTCCTTTGCTACCAACAATGAATGCTGATTAATAAAAGACAAATAAAATCAGTAAATAAAGGCAGAAAGACACTTGTTAACATATTTAACCTGATTAATCTCAGGTTTGCTGTGGATATTATCATGTTTCATTTTGCATATAGGAATGAAGGGAGTATTTTTGCACTTACGTGTTTATGAAACACTTTTAACAGTACATATTAACAAAAACCTCTGTCTGCTTTGTTAAAACTGTGTCCTTGACAGTATCAATGGATCTGGAGTTTGATGCAATTCACTTGGCAATTTGTGTCAATTTGTCTGAGGTAGACTCACTGATACCCTGATGCTCCATGGGAGTGGTTTGGCGCAAGCTAGGCAACGAGTTAGCTGAAGTGCTAGCAGAAAAGGAAACTCCTTCCTGCAGAGTGTGCATCATACTTCATGTTGGTCAATTATTCTGTAATTTTTTATTTATTTTTTATCTTTTGTACTGCAACATGTCAGGGATTTGAAGTCATTCTGTGCAGCAGATGAGTTGAGATAAAATATTTAATTAGATTGATCATAATTATGGGATTAATCTAAGGATGTTCGATACCACTTCTTTTCAGAGCACTACCAGTGCGGGTACTCCCTCTTGAGTACTCATCGACACCGAGTGCCAATAAAACTAGAACGTTTGATACATGAAATCTCAATTATCAGTGACAGATCATTTTGATCAAAGACAGTCTGACATTAAGTCCGAAATAAAACCCAAACAACTCTCTCTGAGTTAAAGATTTGTTTTTAATGAATTAATAAAAGTGCAAAATAAAATCAACAAGTCTCAGAGTTTTAGTAATTTTTTAAAAATATACTGAAGAGCAAAATAAAACAGTTAAACTGTTAACTCTCCCTTGTTTATACAAGTTGTTTGAACGGGACCTGATGCACTTTTGCCGTGGTGTCAAACCACAGCATATAGCGCCAACTACTGGCAAGGAGGACTAACTCAACATAAGATTTTTTTCCTTAAGTATCAGCTGCCTTCATGAGTACTGATATCTTGGAAAATGGCTGGTACTGGATTAATACCTAGATTAATCTGATTTATTGGGTTAATTTTGACAGCCATAATAATAATAACACTAATGATAATAATAGCACTAATGATCTTAATAATAATAATAATAATAATAATAATAATAATAATAGTAATAATAATAATAATAATAATGAAAGCTAAATGTTAAATAATCAATGGTAACTTTAAGTTTGGTAAAATGATTGAAGCAGTCAAGTAGTAAAAAGATAATGATGATGATGATGATAAATAAAAATACAATGAAATAATAAAAAAGAAGAAATGGGGTAAAAAGCCCCTAGCTAACCAAAATCTGGCACTGAATTGAGCTAAAACGGCTCCACCAGTTCCTTTTCCGTGGTTATCATAACTGTGTCTGTTCAGAACCTCATGAACAATGAAAACTGATGTAATCTGAACCTAAAATATGCACAGAAAAGCAGCTATGAGCAATAAAGGATCTGCTTTAAAACCTGGACTGCGTTATTCATTGTTTTTTTTTACAACAACCAGCGACTGGTTGAGTTTGATTTTTGATGAACAGTGAAGGAATCCTGCTCCTTAAAATGAGCTGAGACTAAGAGGAAAAAGAGATAAAAACTTCCCTTAAGTACATCAGTGGCAGCTCCTAGATTAACATCAGAGAAAGTAACTCTTGGAGTGGCTTTAGCAGCTAAATGAGTTTTGCTGGTTTCAATCAGCTGATCTGTTTGTTTGGGGAAGAAGGAGACCTTCAGGGATAATTTGGCTCCTCTCAGATTTCTTATGAATGCTGTGAACTCTGGTGTCAGTGGAGACGTCTTTGTACAGTCTGACACCTGCCAACTGCAGCTCTGTGTTCCTCTGTGTCGAGTTATCTGGTCTTAAAAACAAAAGTGCAGATGTTTGACTCACAGTGTGTGCGTTTTCTCTGAGCCTCCTCGACTCGTGATGTGAGTCATCGTCTATCAGAAGCTCGTCCTGGTCGAAAACGTGTCTTCCTTTTAGTATTTCAGGTTGATGTTGACCATGTTGGATTGCTTTGACGTGTTCTGCCTTTGAAAGATGCCTCTCAGGAAGATTGCCTGAAAGACTGTACTAATAAGCGAACATCCACAGTCGGACAGAGACAGGAAATGGAGGTTTTAGCTGGTCTGAGTGGGCTGATTGTCTGGCTGAGTGTCTGCCTTGTACAGATGCCAGGAGTCATGTCTGTACAGGGCTCTACATGAACTTTTCACTGGCAGCACTGGTGCCACCAACTGAGAAAGTTGGTCGCAACAGCACATGATTAAGTTCCACCCTCTTTGAAAATGATTTTTTTTTTTATTTGTTATTTTATTTCATTTCGTTTTATTTTAATTATTTTATTTTATTTCATTTCATTTTATTGTAATTATTTTATTTTATTACTTTTTGTATTTTATTTTATTTCATTTCATTTTATTGTAATTATTTTATTTTATTACTTTTTGTATTTTATTTTATTTCATTTCATTCAATTGTAATTATTTTATTTTATTTTTTTATTTTATTTTATTTCATTTCATTGAATTGTAATTATTTTATTTTTTTATTTTATTTTATTTTATTTTATTTCATTTCATTTTATTGTAATTATTTTATTTTATTATTTTTTATTTTATTTCATTTTATTGTAATAATTATTATTATTATCATTTTATTATTTTATTTTATTTCATTTCATTTTATTGTCATAATTATTATTATTATCATTTTATTATTCATTTTTTAAAAATTATTTATTTATTATTTTTTTCTTTTTTTAGGGGGGTAGTTTACAGTAATTGTTATATTTTTGATGAGTTGAGCAGTATTATCATTAATGTCATCAAATTCAAGTTTTCATTTAAAGTTTTTCTTTTTTGCAAATTTATTAAATTCTATTTTTAGTTTTGCAATTTTTGAAACTACAATTTTCATTTTTCAAACTTAAAATTTATTTCAAATTTTTTAAAAATTTATAAGAAACATGAAATACCTAAGACATCACATGTACTATTTAAAAAAAAAGAAGATGGTTTTCCACTAGATTTTAACTATGCATATAATTTCAAACACTTTTTTTTGTCTTTATTATGAAGATAAAGTAGATTTTGTGGCTTCTGAATGACTTCAGTCCAGGTCAGCTGAGGCAAAATGGCTCCGACTGTATTCAATATGTGACATGCATATTAGGGCTGCACGATTATCGCAATCGCAATCGCAATTGCAATGTCAGCACACGCAATTACGTAATCGCAAAAGAGGATATCGCAATCGCAATCGCAATGTCAGCACATGCAATTCAGATTTTTCTCCATGATAACCAAGCAAGCCTGTAGACTCATCATGACACAACTTTTTTTATTAAATCGCAAGCACAATCGCAATCGCAATATTGTCTACCTAATCGCAAATCGCACCTTTTCCCCAAATCGTGCAGCTCTAATGCACATGCACCGTGTGTGTATGACTAACTAAGACTGACTCAAAGACGAAGACTGAAAGAGGGCGACTTAAAACCACCGTGTCTGATCCTGTACCTGTAGCAGAGTAAGCATTAAAACACAAGCTGTTTATGTTTGTACGCATGCTTTGTTGATACGCCTGCCGTCCCTGTCTGACAGATTTCAGTTAAACTAATTGGTCATTCGGTGATCCATCAATGAAGTAATTACTGTAATTAAAATTGCATGCAAGCAGCCATTAAACAAGAAGTTAATTATTGAAGGGGCTGCGTAGTAAAAGTTTCCACTGTCAGTGATCTGAGTGTGCAGCGTTAATTGATTTGGTCAAGCTCACTTTGCTTTGGATGTAAACACAGAAACTCTTCCATTTATCACACATGTTGAAATTAATTCAGTAGAGTAAAATAAAATCGGATTTGATTCTATTTTTGTGTTTTACCAGAGGGATCACAAGAGTCCAAACCGCTGTGTAAAGTAGAAACATGTGTTTGCAGTGTGTGAAAGAGACAGTTTGTTTACTCGAGGCTGCAGCTTTTTTCGACATCTACTCCTCGCTTTTTCTCCACATCGAGAATTCTGTTAGAAGAACACTTTGGTGGCAAACATCCAATAGTCTAAATATGTTTTCAAAAGAGTGAAGAGACACATTAGTTTTGAAGTGGCCCTTTGAGTTGTCTGTGCTGAGAGGATGAGAGGAGGTTTGACTGATTGATTTTATTTATGGGTTATCAGACAGTATGAAAAACAAAGAAGAAAACAGACAAGAACAAGACTTTTAAGATTGAAACTAAGACAACACAGTCCTTACAAAAACAAACACTACAGTCAGTGGAAAAAATTAATAAATAACTTCTCAAATAAGAACGACCAAAGAGGAGATGACAATTTAAATTTCAGGATGGAAATTAATGCATGATGAGCCTGGAGTCTAACTTTGGTCCACATTCACTTTAAGTAGTTCAGTCTCTGGCCTTGATGATATTAATTATTAGTTGTCAAGAAGACCGATAACTGATATTTGGAGCCAATATTCATTTGCAGTAACAATTGGAAATATTGGCGTCAAAACAAAAAATACAAATTCTAACACTTAACATTTTTAAACACCTTTAAGCACATGTTTATAAACCAGCTCCCATGCTCAACATGTCTTAGGAAATCGAATAAAAGCTTTAAAAAACTGTGACACAGATGTTAATAAAATTTCAGTAGCGTCTGCAGCCTTAACACAGCTTTCCCTGCTGATTGGCTATTATCTTAGCCATGGCTCTGCGTGTTAGCCAATCAGGTGGTACTGTGGGTGGGACTTGGGATGGGTACCGAATTAGGTAATTTTATTAGAACCAACCAAATTCTGTCAAAAGTACAGGGAACTGATTCATGTAAAATCAAACAGTACTATGTTTAGGTACCTAAATGCACCATTGTTACTTTGAGGGAGTTGAAGAGTAGGTAATTTTCCATTCTGCACATGGACAAAGCATTGCAAGTTTATATGTAGAGAAATAAATTTATTAAATTAAAAAAATGCGTGCTTTGTTATTAAACAAATTGATATTTTTAACCACATAAACACAGAAAAGTACTGAAAATGGTACCATTGAGTCCTCTTAGCAGCATCTGTACCGTATCTTTCAAATGTGAGAGGTACCCAACCCTAGGTGGGACAATACTGGAGACAGAGTAGTGACAGCAGACAGAGAGGCATGGCTACATGAGAGACAAAACAACTCTGCTTTAAATAGTTTCTTAAAAGCTGTCAGATAAAAATAAAATGTTGCTGCCAATATGCCCCAAAAATGGTGAATGTCAGTGCCAGTTATCTGCAATTTGAGCTTGATAAATGAAATGCTTTGATAATTGCTCCATCCCTCATTTGGAGCATCGTCATCTCAGAAGTCATTAGCCGTGTTTCCACCAAGCAGACCTGTTCAGTTTGTCTCAGTGCGGCACGCATTTTGTGGCGTTTCCACTGACTAATCACGGGACAGATCCCCAAATAACCGAGACGAGCCGTCCCACTTTTTGGGACCCTTTCGTATGGGTGCCAGACTGAACAGATCCGCTCTCGGAAGGTGGAGCTTCAACACTGCAGACTGTTGATTGGTCAAAAGAATCATCACTTACCCCGACAGTGGCTGTATTTCTCCTGGTGGCTCACAGACTTCTCTGAAACAAAGCTTGATTGTTCTTAATATCAAAGAGCTACATGCCAATCACAGAGAGGACAAAATGCTGCATGTCTTCATCTGTGCTCTTTGTTTACTGTGTCGCGTTTTTCTTCTTCGTTGGATTTATTAGCGGGGTAAACTGTCACGCTGCTACGGCGTCACGCTATTGTTTAACAGCTGCGGCTTTGGCACCCAGCTTACACGCCGCCTACCAAACCCAGAGTTTGCTGTGGAAATGCAAATGGGATTAGGTTTAACTGTACCAAACCGTGCCAAACTGTACTGAACCGAACCGGACTGCTTGGTGGAAACACGGCTATATAGAGCAGTGGTTCTCAAATGGGGGTATGTGTACCCCAGAAGGTATGCCAGGGCACTCAAAGGGGTACGCAAGATTCAAAAATGTATATTCGAACAAATAGCAACCAAGAAAAAATCCTTTGACACTATTTATTCAATCAATGTTTGAATTTCTTACAAGTTTAATTCCATAAATACTACAGCGCTGTGTTTTACGTTCTTTTTTTCCAACCAAGCTTTGGGCTTGATAGGGGGTACTTTGCTGAAAAATAACATTTCATAGGGGCACATCACTAAAAAAGGATTGAGAACCACTGATATAGAGTAGGATAGTTGAAGACAACACAGTTTTGCATATGATCTAGCTTCGATCAGTTGGTCAGTCTTCATTTATATTGCACCAAAACACAAAAGATATTATTTCAAGACGTTTCTCAGGTCTAGATAGGGATCGGTACCTTTCACATTTGAAATGATACAGTACCATTGCCGGTACCTGGCAAGCGGTATCATTTTTTTTTTATAACCAATTTTCGATGCTTTTTGCATTTATGTGGTAAAAAATATACATTTTTTAATAAATTTATTTATTTTTTTCAATTTAACATATTTATTCTTCAATATAACCTTATAATGCCGTGTTTATGTCCAGTATGGAAAATAGCCTACTCTTCCACTCCCTCACAGTCATTAGACCTCCTAATGCTATTTAATTTAATTTTATTAACAGAGACTCAAAATGAAGACAAGATAAGAAGTCTCATCTCATCTTAAGCCATCACAAGTACATCCCTTTGCAGCATTTAGCAAGTTACATTAATGTGGAACAGCTTCCCTTTAACAGGCAGAAACCTCGGGCAGAACCAGACTCATGTTGGACAGACATCTGCCTAGGCTGTGCTGGAATTTGAGACAGAGGAACAGAGACAGAGACATGGTCACAGATGGAGTCCATAGATTTTTGTTCCACTTTAAACCTTCTACTTTCATTCCCACATTCAGTTTTCATTACCACACAATCAAAAGGGAAGTTATTATGTTGAAAACTTTGCCAAAGAGGATTGGTTTGTAGCAGAAACCTGCAATCCAAAACTGCCCCCCTATTTGTTAGAGTGCAAGGAATGAGAGGCACAGGGAAAGGAGTAAAAAAAAGAATCTTAAAGAGACAGCGCAGGCATTATGAGGAATACAACATAATGATAACACTTTCCTCTGGCAGTTTGCCTCTTAGTGCGGCTGTCAAACCTCTGCACCAAGCTGAACAGACATAATCCAAACACACTTAAGCAGTGATGGCATGAGAGGTTCCTAACAGCATGGTCAGAGAGGCTTGTTGGGCTGAGGATCTGGAGTTTCCTGGCACACTCAAGCCTTGTTAAGACTACCAGCTTCAGTCCATTTCTACAGATTGTCAGTTCAGTAAAACGGAGCAGCAAGAAGTGGCACAAAAATGACGTGTGTGCGTGTGCGTGTGGAAGCATGCATGATGTTATTAGCATCATATCAGTGTCAGCAGATTTGAATGTTCCTGCCAATGCATACGGCTAACACATTGACACATCAATTACGCAGGTGTAATGACAGTTTATGCATGCTGACAACATGCTGGCTGTATGGAGGCATGTTGAAGAGCTGGAGACAGACAGGGAGCAAAACAGCTTTTTGTAATGCTGGTGAGGAACAGAGGGATGAGGGGGTGAAAGGGAATAATTTGCCTGGATGAATTTAATTGTGCATTTCAAAAAACATCCTGATCAGCACAATTTCAGAGCTCCTGAAAAGTAAGAATGAGAACGTGTCTGCAGGGATAACCAGAATGTGAGTGAATCCATTGCTCTCAGTATCCAGCCTTAAAGCTGGGTGAATTGCTTTGGAGCAATTTTTTAAAACAAATAGACCATTAAGATATAAGTAACAGGTAAGTTGAAGCATAGAAGAGGCTTGTTGTAGATTTCAATGAAAAGAAGAAGAAGAAAATGCTGGCAAAAATCCCAAACCATGCATTTCTAGACATTTACGGAACTGATAAAAGCCCCGTTCTGAAGTGCTTTGGAAGTGAATTTATCTTGACTTTCCTAATGGGTCCCAGTCCAGTCTCTCCAGCAGCTGAAATTGCATTTCAAAGTTTGTGCCACTTCCAACATCACGCACATCATCATCAAGCACCGAGTGAACTAAGTGCGTCAGAGCTGCTGCAGCCAAACGTCTTTCTTCCTTGCAGAGTCCGTGTGGTGCAGACGAGAATCCTACTCTGCAATCTTTAAGTCTTTCACAATGAAAATCTGATACACAAAGTCAGATTTGAGAAACAACTTTGTTTTTCAGCTCAGTAGTAGGGCTGCTCATTGTATCGTTTCAGTGTTGTCATGGCAATATGTGCTTGCACAATATTCATATTGCAAGTTTATGGGATATATGCAATATGTTATGCTTGTTCTGGAAATGTCTTAAAAATTGCTTTTAATTGATTCATATCTCTGGCAAAACATTAAAGTCTATAAAAATAGGGCTGGGTATTTCTAAGAATCTCACTATTCAAATTTCAATTCTTTAGGTTGTGATTCAATTGGATATTAAATCAAATGCTTCAGTTTTCATGCCCATATGAACATATATGATATGTCGCCTCACGTTTTGGAGCAATAAAACAACCCAAATGTCAGACTTGCCAGGAGGATTTGCTGAATCAATATTAAAGTGGGAGAGGAAATATTGTGATGCATTGATTCATCAGTATTTTTACCCAGTCCCACCTCAAAAAAAAAGGAAATCGCAGATGGACAAATTTGTGAGCCACCTTGCAGCTGCTCTTATTTAATAAATGTCCCTGTAGTATTACAGTAATGACCGGAATATAGGACAGTTATAAGACGACCCTCCTCTCATCAAGACCAATCTATAGAAAAAGACTGATAACCAAAATTTAATTTGTCTAAAGAAATATTTTTTATTAAAATTATAAGAACAGCTTTCACATAATAGTTAGATACTGTTAATACAATCACTAAGATCTATGTTTCAACCATAGACTGTATACAGAGTGGACAGCATGGCTCCGCCATTTATCATTGTACGGTTTTGAAGCCAAAATCCCCCGTCACAGGCGCAGCCAGAGTCTGGGCAGTAGAGACTGTGAGGGATTCTGGGAGAATGTGAGTCGAGCCGGGTGACAAAAATAATAATAATTTTTTTTCTTTCAAGAATCTTATCACTTCTTGACTCTGCCTCACGACACAATTTACGATCCCTGAAAAAAATGTACAAGAACGGCGGCTGTCCATCATTGTTAAACATGACGTAAAGCCTCGTTTTTAACCTCATATAACTAATGAAAATGAAACTTTTCAGAAAAATGAGGACTCGGATACAAGACAGCCAAATGATATCTTCAAATCACCACAACAATCAGACGTGAGATACATTTTTACCAGGTGTATTAATTTTTTAAAGTTTGACCACAGCCCATCTGGAATGACTGGAGAGATGGATTTTTTTGACCACACTGCAGCCAGCCACCAGGGGGAGCAGTTTTTGTGGCGACCTTACTTGGAAACCATTTTTTTTTTTACAGTCTATGGTTGGAAATGCAATTCTAATGATAGCATGGCCATGCCTTCATTACAATTCTCATTAAACTCACAAACTCTTGGTAACGACAGCTTTTAGGACCACAATGAGCCTTTCTTTCACAGTTCTCATTTTTTAGACATTATTTATGGATGCGCAATCTTCTGACATAACTCAAAAACTTTTGGTCCACTTTATTTTGAACAACCAGCAAGCCTCTCTACTGGTGCGTCTGCTGTTATATTGGTTTGATGATGGTTGTGTTCTTTATTTTGTGGTTTTTAACTCACAACAAACCTATTTTTGATCCCAGATTTATGACCCATTTCTGAACGATCCTTAGTGCCTGTTTTCAGTAGGGATGGGTACCTTTCACATTTGAAACGATAAGGTAACATTTCCTGGTACTTGGCAATCGGTATCGGTGCTCAACTGTTCCAATTTTCGGTACTTTTTGTGTTTATGTGATGAATAATATCAATTTGTGGGATAATACAATCTCAGACTTTTTCAATTTGACATATTTTTTCTTCAATATATAACTTTGCAATGCTGTGTTCATGACCAGCAGGTGCACCTAGGTACCTAAACATGGTGCCTTTTGATTTTCGATGAATCGGTACCTGGTACTCTCGACAGAATTCGGTCAGTATCTATAAAAGTACCTGATTCGGTACCTATCCCTAGTTTTCGGCTCGTCTTTTCTCTCTCATTAAATTCCATTGTGTTTGTGAAGCTTCATGTGGAGAAATCTGAGCCGCTGCAGCGTCCAATCAGAGAGTGATATTCCATGTGGGGGCGTGTCTGTCAGTGAAAAGACTTCCTATAAGCCAGCTCTTGTGTTTCCCGATCATAGCTCCTCTGATCAGTCTCCTCCATCCTGTCTCCTCCGAGCACAATTACCCTTTCACAATAGCGACTCAGAAAGTACTTCAGACGCTGCGGAGGAGAGAGGAGTCTGCAGTTTATCGCTTTGAGATAGACCCTAGGTCTGATCTCCTGTGGCTGCGTTTCTGCTATGACTGACTGATCACTGCAGCCACCGTGAGGTCACTGGCTTTACAAAAACCTGGTTGTGTAGCAATCCCAGTCAACTATCAGCATGTGTCAATGCTTAGACCCCGATTATAAGACGAACTTCCTTTTTTAACATTATTTTCAATAAATAAAACCTCTTATCTTTGTGTCAATATGGAATTTGGTCGTGGAGGAAAACTTAAAAGATTGGACCTCCATGCAGAAACACGAGATTAAAAAGTTGGACCTAATGTGAAAAGAATCACTTGTAGGAAATCTTCTAGATCGATATCAAAAATTAAGAGATATCAACATGATCAAAACTCTTTCACAGAGGCAGAGAGAGTATGTTTTTTATTTCAGGGAGACTTTAGTTGAACAGAGTGAAGCAGTACACTGCAGAAAATAACGCATTATCATTTTTTTCCAATATTGTGCAGCTGTACTCTGCAGGGATAGATTCCCTATAGAGTGACAGCGCCAGTGAAATTATTACATTTGAGAAAAGTTGAGGCTTTTTTTGAGAGCACACCAACATGTGAATCCAACGTCAGTGAAACGTATGAATATAAACAGGAACCACCAAATAAAATCATATGTTTGGGCACTTCCTGTTGTGTTGCTGGTCAGTGTCCACACCTGAGACTCTCACACATGATGACTGTGCTGCAGCTCCTCTGAGCTGGCTTCAGTTTTCACGGTGCCTTGAAGTAAGATGTGAGGGTTATATACAGTAGGAGATGAAAAATGTGACAGGGACGGGACTGAAGAACCCACAGACCCCCACCCAACCCACCTCCACCCCCCAGCACAGCTCACCCATGTCTGACAGCCAGGCAGGAGCATAATGTGGCTTAAAATACTCTGGGCTCTGTTTTCTTTTCTGTTGCTGTGCTCATCCTGCCAGGTTCACAGTGACACCACTGTAACCTCGGGAACAATGTTGTCCTTCCTGTTTGCAGCGTTGTCACACGGAGAAATGGTAGAATTAGTACAAAGCTACCATGGGGTTGTCATATCATGGTAAAAATATTTCTCCAGGATGAAATACAAAGCCATGTGTGGAATAACAGCAGTTTGTTTTGGATGGAAAAAAAAACTCTGACACTTGCATGATGTGTTTTCCCTTGTTTACAGTCATTACTGTTTCAGTTAGCAATGGAAATAAGTAGAAAAAAGCCTCAATTGTATTAAAGTTTAAATTGTGATCATTTTTACAATGTTTTCATGGCTTCATGAATAACAGGGTGAGACTTGAGTTAAAAAAATTGAGCTGAAAGAATAAGTCACATAAACGAAACGTTGATAGTAAGAAATAGAGCTGAAACGATTCCTCAAATGATTCGAGGTACTCGATTACAAAACTACTCGAGTAATTTTCTCCGCCTCGAGGAATCGTTTAATTTTAACAAAGATCAAAGAGTGGTATTTCAAATAGAGCTGAGGCCATGTTAAGAGAGTTTTCAGACCCCTCCAGCTACCTCTTATACAATATAGCAACTAGCAACAAATCTCGCTTCTTTTGGGTCATTCTACGAAACGGTGCCATTTGGGTCTGCAACATTTGATGAGATGTACAAGACACAAAAAATGTGTCAAAGTGTGTTTACAAATTTTGGAGCTACCAAAAAAGAAAAAAAACTGCTCATTAACTAAACAAAAATGTATTTTATCCGATTACTCGATTAATCGATGGGATTTTCAGTAGAATACTCGGATACTAGAATATTCGATAGCTGCAGCCCTAGTAAGAAATCAAACTAACTGTTTTTTCTTAATTGATTTCTCCTTTTGAGAAAAATGCAAATTCTTTATTTTCCTTGTTTTCAGGGCTACAACAATTGTGAACACTACGTACCTTTGCTTTGCTCAGCAACACTCTAACAAAATGTATGAGGGTAATTTCGTCTGTATGATTGTCAGATCGCCTGTTGCCCGCCTGCCTTGTTGCTGCAATTTTGAGTGTTTAATGTTTGATTGAAGCTGATAACTGTTGCTTTTTATTATACAGCAACTTTTGCCAAGACAGAGAGGAGACACAGGGAGATATTAAATAAATGGCCGATGTGCTGCAATTCAATCATTTTTGTTGGAGCCCGATAAGTAACGATGACCTGCAATGTAATAAAAAAAAAAATGTAATAAAACTCACAATGCAATAAGTTTTTTGGTCAGATATTACATTTTGGGTTTTATTACTTTTTCTTTTCTTTTAAGCTCAGCTTAAGTCAATGTTACAAATCAAGCTCTAACAGTTGCAAATACACAAAACATGATTTTGCTCTGGACCAATCACAGGGCTTGTGGTCCGCATTGTTTTGACCCATTGTTCCTAAGTCAAGAAACACATGATTCAATTGGTTTTTGGTTCTTTGGGTTACCATTTGATTCAATACTGATTTGATTTGATATTGATTTAAATGCTTCGATGTCAGTTCAGTAAGAAGAAAAAAATACACACAAAAAAATCAGTTTCTGTTGATAGTTTCTGTTTATTTGACCCCCAAACATGCCCAAAAAGTCACAAGAATTGGGACACACCTCAACCAAAAAAATCTGATATGATGCCAGACTTGACCCCCAACATCCCATAATTTTCTCTCTAGTGCCACCTAGGCACACTAAAACGGCTCTAATGGGCAGTAGGAGTGTTGTAGAGAGATCAAACCAACGTCAAAATGTTTGCCTTATTGAAGGCCTGAATAATTAATTGAAGTAAAATGGACATTGCAATGCAAGAAAATGCAGTTTTCAAATCCCAAAAGCTGCGATTAAAAAAAAGAGTTTATTAATAATATTTTTTATGTTATTTTTCATACTAGGCCTGTTGCTCTGCAGTGCTTTGACCCTTTCTCTGATTTTATTCCAGGGCCTTCTAGAAAAATTATCTCCTCTGGCACCATATTCGTTATCGGCTTGAAATTCACTCAGATGACAGAGTGGACCCAGCTTTACAAAACGTGTGCAGGAAGTTGTTACTCAAACAGTTTTCCAATGACTAGCTCTCAAAGTCATTGAACTTCTAAGAAGCCGTCTCAGCTCTCCCAATTAGAATGAATGGGAGAAGATTAGAGATGTCCCGATATTACATTTTCACTTCCGATACGATACCGATACTGCAGCATTGAGTATTGGCCGATACCGATATTAATCCAATACGATATCATGATTAAACATGCATACTTTTATTACTTATTTTGTAGTATGTTTGTCATGTTAGAAAAGGCTTGATTAAGTGATATTATTCAAACAAAGAACAGTAGTCAGCAACAGTAGGTATGAGGAAAAACTGACCCATTTATTATTAACCAATGGGTAACAGAAATTTTAACATTTAACATAAAAAACACTAGTAATTGAATAAAATAAAGAATAAATTAGAAGACCCAGAAAATAACCTAAATAAATCAAATAAAAACAGCAGAAGCGGAGTCTGGAATGGACTACATCGGAGTGCTTATATCGGAGATTTTAGATGCATTCAGATACGATACTGATATTGTTTTTTTTTGCCGATATCATCTCTAGAGAAGATGGTTTGGGCCTCTGGACAAAAAAGTAAAAGCGGTACAGCTTTAGAAATGACATGGACAGATTCCTGACAAAATTTCCTGCAAAAATATCTCACTTTTACATAGATTTGGTCCAAATTGTGGCATCCATGAGGAGTTGTTTGTAAAACTTCTGTCAATTTCACTCCTCACTCTGCAGCAGTTGGTGATGATGTCACACTCTGATAAGGAGTTCCGTGCAGCTGGTCATGTGACTCAATGAAGGCGGGAAAATGCTGTGTGTAGCACACAGATATTATAAAGGGATGAAACCTTGAAGGTAAACATGAAGATAAAACCATGATAATGATTGTGCCATTAAGAAAAAAAAGTCACATTTCTGACATGTAGCCCACCGTCACATCAGGACTGAGGCTGTGTGCGAAATGGCAGACTAACGTACTACATACTACATGGTCGTTGTGTATATATTGTATACTACATACTATAAGTATGATTAGAGTGCCAACTGTTTTTACTGTAGTATACTACTCAGTTTCCCATGATGCATTTTAAAACCTCCGACGACAAAAATTGGAAGCACACATAAGTCTATGGAAGCACACCAGGCTATCAAATATCTCTGTTGATTCGCCACATTTGAAAGTTTTAAGAACATTTGAGGCGAGAAAGTCATCACGTAGAAAACCAAAATGTGGTCATTTGGGCCACAAAACGCACGGATACAAATTTAATTTCGACATTTCGGACATTCTGTTAAGAGCGCCAATATGCTATCGAAGAAACTCCCGGTCGGGTCCAAAACAAGAGCCCAATTTACAAAAGCGTTAAAGAACTTAAAGGAGACAGTAAAAGATGCTTTTACTTTAAAAACGGGAAGTTCACTAGAGGCTGTTTTTTAGCTAACACCGGTTTCAAAACGAATTCATCTCTCTTCAAAAAATTAAAAAATGTTTACTGCTGGCAGACACCGAAGACGATCCGTCCGTCGCCTCAGGCACTTTATTTCTACGTACTTACGTTTAGGTTTCCCTGTAGAGCTAAGTCCATTTTAGTCGCTTCTCATCTTCTCATCTCATTCTGTATTTACGTTTATAAATGTGGGGCTCGCAATGCATAATGGGCGTGTCAGTGCGAGTAGTATGCCCACCTCCCATACTTACAGTTTTTTCCAATATAGTATACATCCGGGTATTTCTCGCGCACACAATCTTTTCATACTATTTAATGTGAACGCACTACGTACTATTTTTGACGTCACACTTAGTATGAGTAGTACGTTAGTATGCCATTTCAGACACAGCCTGAGAGTTTCTAGGACTCCAGGCGTCATGAGGTTTAATAAACAAAAAAAAAATGAATGAACGTTTTAACCCTTTGAAGACCATTTTATTAATTTTAACACCCATTAGACTGCAGCACAGCGGGAATTGTAGCCCAGAGGGAGAGCATGTGCATCAAACTCTTCTGAATCAGGGACTCTTGATGCAAATGCTGCCTCTCCAAGATTTGAACAACAGCGCGCTTTGATTTTTCAATTATATCTACATGCTGTAATACTGTGTGTATTAAAAGAGCATCTGTTCAGTGAGAGGATGAGACGTCAGATCCCTTAAGACTTGGTGTGTTGTCTCAGACTGAAAGCAGAATTCTGCTGTGTACATTACAAGGTTGTAGCCAGGCGCATTAGGTATTCAAAACTGCGCACTCATAATTAAAATGACATGACACCATATACAATTTTAATTTAAATTCTGTTGTAATCCACGTGGGATTTGGTTGTGAAGTTGGGGCTTTTGGAAACGATGCCATGTCGATGGTAAAATATTGATTAGTTACCATCAATCTACATCATCCTCTCTGTGTTCCTGTCTCCTGAATGTGTATAACTCATCTGCATGTTGTGCAGCGGAGTGTAACCGCTCTGCTCGCTCTGACAGATTATGATCTACTGTTATATTGTGATGAAAAGAGCAATGCTTAGATTTAGAGTTGGTGTCGTGCTGCAGGGCTGACACAGTGGCTGTTCAGCATTTTCCCTGCAGTCATTCCTCTTTTATCTCTGCAGAAACAGGACAAATTCATTAGAGCTGTTGCCTGTGCTGTGCTTTCTCCAGGACTCCTCTTCACAGCTCTGATAATGAGTGTGAACAACAGGAGTGATACAGAGGACTGTGAGACAGACTCAGTGCTTCCTGTCGCTGCTGGTGGAGGGAAAGTCATTGGGTCATCAAATTCACTTGCATTATTCTTTGAGCATGATTTAATGTGTGTTTCTGGTCCATCTTGCAGACATTTCTGAGTTTTCTCAGCTTGACCAGGGCTGTTAGAGAAAGGCCGGCGGGTCACCGTTTGATAGACTTCTTCCTTTCTGCAATTTGGAAAAGAAATATTCTTCTGCTTCTCACAACAGATCAGTGATAGTGGGGCGGACAGACAGGAAGCACAAAACAGACATCAGATTCTGAAATCAGACACAAAGATTGCAGGTTTTTAATATTTTACTTGTTTTGAAATGTTCCAAAGAAACCAGAAAAATAAGTCTGTGCGCACACACACTTGCATGTCCAACTGATACTAAACAAAACCTTATTGCGCCATTTCTTATTTTGCCTTCAAATATTCTAATAAAATCTACAGGCTTGTACCTGATTGTGGTGCACAGGCCTGCTGTGTGCTTTAATGTCTTTAAAGGGGACATATCATGCTGATCCCTGATTTAATACTTACATATAATATAATAAATTTGAAAAAAAGACCTTTCACCCTCTGAATTTTCAAAAAATTAGATATTATATTTTCTCTGATATCCTAGAACGAGACTTGATGCCTCTGAAAATAGGTCATTGCCATTTGGCCGCAAGATTTTGACCGTCGTGACGACACGAGGATCCTTTCTTTTCTTTTTTGAGTAATCTGATAAAGCAGCTCCTCCTCTGTGATGTCAGTTAGTCACACAACCTCCACCGAGGGATACACCCACCAAGAGCCGAGTATAAATACAGCTCCCTACCAGCTCTGGCTGACTTGACTGAGTGCTGGATGCAGGGACTCTGCTCTGCTGAGCAGCTCGGCTTTACATGGTGAATTAGCAGTTAAAACACTGTAGTTTTAGCAGACGTGGTAATACTTGTGAGACTGTGATATTTGCATGCTTGTTCTGACATACACTGTGAACCTGGACCACAATAATGCTGCGGTAATAACATAGTGAGGAACTGATGGTAGAGGCGATCTTTAGACTTCACTTTCAGCATGATGGATAAAACAGACAGAGAAAAGTGAAGGAGCAGGATGGAGCCCTGTTATAGAAATAGTTTATTGGTGAAGTCTGCCTATATTTCCACGTATAAACTATACATGTTACAGTACCGCTTTGACTCACCACACTGAAGCCTCCTGAGCTGCAGAACCGCCCGGGTCTGACTCGGGGTCCAATACAAAAGGACGTATCCTACACTCTGCCATTTTATTAGTGCTATCAATGCCTTGCGGTGAAGTTTTGGCAAACAGAAAACTCGCTCGGTCTGCACCATTCAATGTGGCGATTTTGTAAATACTGCCATGCTGCAAAAACCACCCCCTGGCTCTACCCCCTCCGCCCCTCTGATAGAACTGACCAATCAGAGCACAAAGGGCTGTGACGTTGCGAGGTTACTGGAGGTCATTCTCCAAACGGAGCGTTTCAACGAGATCTTCAGAATGGCCTAAAATGAGGATATTGAGAACGCTAGTGTGGGGCAATGAAGAAACTAAATGACTTGTACTGAGGGCAGAAATGCTTTACAGGCATCCTAGTCTGGCATAGTGAAAAGGAGAAACAAGCATGATATGTCCCCTTTAAGTTTGTTTTAAAAAGTACTAAAACTCAGACAGCTATTTGTGTTATTAGCAGTTTTTTTTTAAATTCAGAATTAATATGAGCCTCATTCACCTGACCAATCCAGAAAAAATGTCTTGTTTCAAGTTAATAAAAGACAAAAATGAGGTCTGAATTGCTTGTAAAAAGTTAAAAAATCTGCCAATGGAACAAGAGAAAAGTTACTTGTATTAACACATTATCCTAGTCTTAAAAAAAGATTCTAGCATTTTTTTCTTGTTTCATTGGCAGATTGTTTTTTTTACCTGTTTCAAGCAATTCAGACCTCATTTTGTCTTTGACTAAATTGAAACAAGACAATTTTCTGGACTGACCAGTTAAATGTGGCTCATATCAAGCATAATAAGACAATTTTTACTTAAAATAGGACAAAAACACTTGATCAGATTTTTGTTTGCTGTCAAACAGGTCTGGTTTATTTGGCAGCTTGGTTGTGCGGCAGTAGTGATCACCAGCACCAAGAAGACGTGCGACTGTTAGGTGGTGCTGGTGGCATCTGTCTTGATTCTTATGCTGGTGTTTCTGTGACGCAGCAGCGTGTCCTGTTTGTTTTAGATTTTAGAGTCAGGTTTCATTTCTGCAGTTTTCTTTGTTTCTGGATCTCACATCACAGCTGCCGCCCATGTTTCTTCTTCTTTTGCTGTTTATTTCCATCAACATTCTTTTTCTCCTGTTAGGGAAAATGATCAGCAAACAGAAGATGTGCAATTCCTACAAAAGTTTTTGAATAGAAGTCCAGAGTGTTCTGAAGCTTTGTTTGTTGGTAAACATTCAAGTATTTCATAGTTTAAATAAGTATTAACTTTAGTAATTGCATGCACTCATTTTTTGCCCTTTACCCAAAATATTACCAGTCTTATCCCACATTAGGACATGCAGGTTAATATTTAACACTGGTATCTGACTGGTATCAGTCAACACCCAAAGCCCAGGTATTGGTATTGGTATCAGAACCAGAAAAGTTGGATCAGTGCATCCTTAGAAAACACCACTGCCTGGCAGGAATACAAGAGATACAACGGAACAACCAGGCAACGGTGGAAACTATGAAATATCTGGATGTTTAATGAGAGAATATTCCTAGTAGATATTCATTAAAATTTTGGCCCGCCCCTATAATGTAGAGTTATTAAAAAAAAAAAAAAAACGTCAAGTGATTCTGCCAGAGTCCGTCTTCTTTGCAACTGTGTCAACAGCAAGTGTTGAAATCCTAAACTTGGGATGGAGTCGTCTATGGCGTTACTTGTTCTTTTCAGAAATAATGCAGATTTGGATTTCGTCTAATCAGAATTTAAAAATCAAGTCCAGTTACCTTTTGGATTAGCTTAGATTATGTTTAAATCATGCTTATTTACCTTTGCTTCTAGCTGCTTTGCTTTGGTTGAAATGAACCTGAATAGGTCTGAAAATGATAAAATGTCTCGGTCTGTAAAATTGATTGAATATGAAGAAAGCATTTGGTCATAATTATCTCTTTATTAACCAAAATAATGCAGGACAGCATCGTCGTCCAACGTTGAAATATTTACACCATCCCTTGACAGAATTTGCACCAGATGTTGAGCAGCTCCGTCAAATTGAGAAAACATGGCAATCTAGGCGACGACTAGCTAATAATCTCGCTGTTCTTCTGTTTGGTTGGACTGTTGTTTGTTTACTCGGAGCTTTCCAGATGGTGTTGTCTGTTTGCTGTCTGCCGTCTGTCTGACGCCGGGTGGATACAGAACGACTTGGGACATTTCTGGAGGCACAAAGTGGCAAAATCACGGTTTTATCTCAATGATAGTTTCCCCTCGTCGATCGGAGCCAATATTATATATAAAAACCAAATTGGCCTGCTTCATTACGGCAGCAGTTGTGTTGAAATTTCTCCAAAATTGGCGTTGTGATTGAATACAGTACGCTCTCAAGAGAAGCAGAGATAATTCAAAGTAGATCTCTCATTTGTTTCCACCCTCCCACGCTGAAGCATTTCGATTTCCAACCAGCTCCTGCTTTCATATTCCTGTCTTGTCTCGTCTGTTGTTATGAGGCGCTCCGTTCTCTTCTTTCTTGTTAGACTTATGTCTGAATCTGAGCATTGATGAGGAGCTCCTCAAAAAATTAGCAGCACACTCTGAACAATCTGTGACCAATTTGTTCCAATCTATGGAGGAGTTTTTCAGCATTTTGCCGTCTCGAGCAGACACTCTGTTGCATCCTGATTCACTTAACCTGTTAGGTGCAGCATTGCATGCAGAAATGTCTAATTTTAGGCCCAGGAAGAAAGTTTTTCAGCCTTATAACCTGTGGAAAGCTGTTTGAGTGTAAAACTGATATTAGAGATATCTACCATGGATCTGCTCTACATGTACTTAACAACTTGACATGGCAGACGGACAGTTTCATTTATCCGCCTTGGAAATATTTCACTGGTCCATCTGGGTAGCAGCTCTCCAGATTTGATTTCAGAGGCAGGACCTTCAAAAAAATCAGCAGCTGGTGATTGGACGACCGTTCTGATTGACACACTCACTACAGACCAATCCACATCAAGCCACGGTGTGACGTAGCTTATGTGCGCCACTGCTAAGAAACAATAGACGAACAACTACAGGAACATGAGAAACAGCTGTGATAAAGGCGTTAGACGACTGCTGATAATTTTGTAACGTTAACTTAAGAATCAAAGGAACGCTGACAAGTATAAAAGTCTGCTGACATCAAGTCTGCTCATCACTTCTGCTGCTCCCGCATGTTGGTAAGACGCAAGGTTGGTAGACTTCACTAGTAAGAAAAAGGTGTCACGAGTAGTAGACCAAAAAATGTTCACTAGTAGTACTGTTAAGTCTTATACGCTAATCAGTGGGTGGGAAAAATAAACATTTCAGGCTTCCCATTGGCTTTGGAAAATGTAACAACCAATCAGGGTGCTTAAATTTTTTTTATAATCCCTCCTACTTAATTTACATTAGATCTACTAGTACCATTGACTAGGAAAAACTCAGAGCTGTACTAGTACTACTAGTAACACAGAATTGTTTACGAGTGAACAACTAGTAAGGTGATCATAGAGCTGAACAATATGGGCGAAAAGCAATGTTTCAAAATTTTTTGGCTATATCATGATACATGATACATATGTATATATGCTGTCAGAGGTCTTGGCTTTTGACTGATTTCTTTTACTGTCTTATTTCTCTTATTTCACTATTATGACTTTAATGATTTTAATTTTATTTTATTTATTTCTATTTCTATTTATGTTATTTTAAGTCTTGTGCATTTTGTTACTTTTATATAGAATAGAATAGAATAGAATAGAAAATACTTTATTTATCCCCGAGGGGAAATTCAGGAGTCACCGCAGCATTTAAGAAAACAAAAGTAAGAAAGAGTATAGAAAGTGCAAAAAGGTCCACAAGAAAATAGATGACGACTTCCCGTCCACCACTCGTCCACCACTCTCCAGCCCAGCCAGTCTCCACCTCCACAGGGTCCAGGACTGAGCCTCCCCAGCAGCCTGTTCAGTCTCTGTCTCCTGGATCCTGTCTGCTCACAGCAGGCGAAGCTCCTCCGATGTGTCGCTGGCGTCCGATGTCAGCTCCGTCAGCCACGTCCGTGAACAGCACGATGCCGCTGGGTTAGCACGGCTAGCTCGTCCATCCCCCGGGGCTGGATCCCACGTTCCCAACAACGATGGATGGAAGGACAGGTCCACGTTGTCATCTCCCAGCTCACACCCGAGAACCGGCACGTCGTCCTCACCTCCTCCTCCTCAGCTCGAGGGAAATCATCAAGCCCTACACCAGTTAGCATTGGCATGCTACAGGCTGCTAACAGCTGAGTTCGCATGTAAACAATGCAGCCATGGTTACATGTAGGATCTCCAGACAAACACAGGAGAAAAGTAGTCAAAAATATCGCCGAAGCCACAAAAAGTTTGGTGTCCGTGACCGACAATGAACCATACAAAGTGATGATCCACTCCAAATACAAAGATTACGAAAAAGAGACGAAAAAAATGACAAGAAACAGACAAAGACGAGAGAGCTGCTGCAACAGGCAGCTACTTGGGTAGCGCCTAGCAACGGAAAAAAAAAAATATATATATATATTATCCAAACCCTCACATTTCCAGTTATTTTATCATTACTGCCTGTCTTGATCTTTTAGTTTTTGGCTCCAGTGTTTCCTTATGGGGGCCCTCCACACTGGGAGTTGTGTCTGGTCTGCCCACGGGGATGTTGTCCTGGAGATTTCTCAGACCTGGAGGACTGGAGTGGGCTCTGCACCAGTTGTGGAGTCTGCCCAGGCTGTGGTGTCTGTCTGGTCTCTGTGGCAGCACTCCCTGTGGCTGCAAACTACGGTGCCTCTCGGTGTGGATGGCCACCCATGGGTGGCTTCTCCTCTTCTGGATCCTCAGTGCCATGCCATGTTACCTCTCTATTTAGTGTGAGTGCGAGTGTGGGAGTGTTTGGGTGTGTGTGTAGGGGGGGGTCGGGTCTATATGTGGGGGTGGGAGGAACGGGCTTTCATTTGTTATTGTTTTCTGTTTTGTTATTTTATTTCATCTTGTGAAGCACTTTGAGTTGCATTTTAATATGTATGGAAAGTGCCATTTGAATAAAGTTGATTTGACTTGATTTGATATCTTGATATTCTGATTTCTCTAAAAACGTTGGTTTACTAGTTTACCAGTAAATATCTCACTAGTAGAACTAGGAGACTTTTGTAGTCTCCTAGTTCTACTAGTATTACTAGTAAAGCCAAAAGAGTCACTAGTAGTACCAGTAGGCCTCATGCAAATGAAGTGGGAGGGATTATAAACAGATACAGCACTCTGATTGGTTGTTATATTTTCAAAAGCCAATGGGAAGACTGAATTTCCCCCCACCCCCTTTATTAGCATATAAGGCTTACAAGTAGTACTAGTGAACATTTTCAAGTCTACTGGCAGTACTCGTAGAATAAAAACAGTCTAATAGTGCCACTATAGGGTGTCCAGGCTCCTTTAAAAGTCTTAAATTTATGCATCTAAATTTAAGGCTTTAAAGTGTTTTCACATCTGGATCGTTTGGGGCAGTTGTTCCGAACCAGTGAGCAGTTCCCCCAAAACCCTGGTTCGTTTGGGCATAAGTAAACACACCAAAGCATGGGACAACACATGCGGGTCAAGATCGCCAAAAATAGGTGGTCTCGGCTTCCATTTGAGCCTTGTAGCGGCTCCTGTGCAGTGAGGACATAAATGCCTCAGCAACTGGCACAACTGACTGATAACTGTGGCTCACAATGTCAGTGATGGGGGCAGTAATGAGCTAGGTGGATAACTGTTCAGACAAACCAGTAGAAGAAAAATGAGTAGGAAACTCACCAGGGAGCAGTGAAGAAATAAAGTGCCTTAACGCAGTCGGGACTCTTGAAAACTACATATGTTGATTATATAGAGCACACTGGTACATGAGCCAGATGAAACACCATAACGCTAACGAGCCACACGCATTGTAGGTGCTCCATGACTGTTCCTTCCTGTGGAAAGCAGGTAAAACATGAATGAATGAATGCAGATAAAGAAACTCCCAGCTTTCCTGGAATGATTTCTGACCAATGAGAAAAAAAAAAAACGATTGCACATGACATTTGTTTACAACTTTGGACCGCAAGAAACTTTTGCCTCAGGAACATTTACGAACTAAGTGACAACCTCGACAATTGTATCATTTTTTCCCCTGAATTGGAACAAAGCAAACAAGCCACAGGTGTGAATACATCCTAAATCCATTAAAATGTCTCACACACGTGAATCAGAGGTCTTACATTTTTTCGGAGCAGCAGTAGGTAATGTTATATTTTTTTCTATGTAGGCTGCAGTCAGAGCTTTTATTTGCTCTGTGTACCGACGGGGCTCTTATTGTGGTAACCAGCATTGGCATGCACTTCCTGTCACGTCCGTACTTTTAGTTTTGGCTCTGATTGTGCAATTTATTTGCTCGACCCACAAAAGAAGTACCAGAGAATAGCTTAATGTTAAAGTTTTATCACGTACAGGCAGAGGAGACAGTCATCGAGCCAGACACACTCAAAAAAGCTAATATGCCATGAAACTTGTTTTAGCCAGCCCTCAATCTGAATTATGTCTATTTGGAGTCCAATACAGCAGGATCCCTTGATCAACCCCTATATTTACAGCATTTTCAGCCTTAAATTTCATACAAGATGGCATGAAAAAGCTTTTAAAGTCTTAAATTTGGTCTTCTAGTGGTACTAGACGACACTTTTTGCTTTACTAGCAGTCTTCATGTGCAATAGTCAACCAAAACTGAGCACATGTAAAGCTAAACTATGGTAGATATCTTCATTATAATCAAGCTAAAGACACGTGTATGTTTTGTTCATAATTTCCCGCCACATTCCTTCATATCCTCCATCCTGGAAACTTGCCCCAGCGTGGACTCCATGAATATATCCAGCTCACTAACCATCTGAAAGAGAGATTTGTCATGCCAGTCATCTCCTCCACTCCTCAATCATCACTTACTTCTTTCCAGCACGACACTATCGTCTTGCTTTTGGCTGTCAGAAGAGGAACCCGTCACTGTCCTCGGCTGCTGCAGCCGCTCTGCTCCAGGGCTGGATGAATTATGCATTCAGAGATTCCCTTCTGCACATGCTTATTTGTGTTTTTGTTGGCTTTGCGTGTCTCGCCTCCAATCTGCATGCTCATGGATTTATCTGGTGACTCTTTCCTGGAAGTTGTTGTTGCTTGCAGAGCTGCTTGCTGACAGCATGTTGCTGTATTATTCTGTAAAACAGAAACCGTACAGCAGGAAATCCCAGCAGGGTGAAGGTGGGGGCTGAAACGTATGGGGACAAAGTCACTCACCTCAGCTTGTGTCAGGCTGTGTGGACTTATGAAACTCTCTGATCTGATATTTAAGGTGCTGCCTCTTGTTGGGATACAGAGAGAATAATCCTCAAACCTGTCTATCTTTTCTTTTATTGAAAAGAAAAAGGGAGTGTGCCTTGTCTTGAAGAAGTCCAGCTTTCCTCTCCACATTTGGCGAGAGCAGTGAGAGGTTCCTGAACTCTGGATAATTGGAGGCTTTGTCCTCAAAGGTGAGCCTGACATGTACGTGACATTTCTTGACGGACCCAACAGCACCTTGAGCCGAGACACATCACAGAGCCATTGTAAGCATGGCCAGCACACAGGGCTGTGACACGTTTACTGAGCAGCTCGCCGGCTGTAGCAGCTTCAAATAGAAGCTGATGAAAGGCTGTGAATAATAATTATCCTCCTCATTAATTTTCTGTTTTGTTTTGTTGTAATTCAGCCCTGAAATCACAGAATCAAATTATAATAATTTACTAAGAGGTCAAATACTAGTCCAAAATTTAGTCAGTGTTTCCTAAAACCAGGTGACAGCTTGAAATTTCTGTTTTTCTTACATTTGGTCCAAAGCTCAGAGATTTTTAAATTACTGTCACCAAGATTAACAGCATGGAGATTTTTGTGGCGATACCAAAACTGTTTATTTTTTTTATTTCAAATATGTAATTTAAACACTTTTGAGGTTAAAAAGCTCTACCCTCAAACTAATCATACTCACTGGACTAACATCAGAAACTGAGGTGAAACCAAACAGTTATCGCCAATTTTGAGAAATGAAAATGTGGAAGGTGCAAAAAAAACTACAGTTCCTCAAGTGTCAGTTTGAAACCACACATACATCCATTCATAAAGTCAGTTTTATTGCAAAGTAAACATGTCACAACCTCAATTATGGATTTACAATTACAAGTTTTGTAGTAGGGATGTGACGACTATCTAGTTTTATAATTAACTGTGATTTAAAATGTCAGTTATTTTTTTGCTACATCGCGTTTCTGTCCTTATTCGCTAAAACGGAAATCGTGCTGAACAAAAACAGAGTAAGATACCAGACAGACATTGAACAGAAAATACTTTATTTATCCCTGAGAGGAAATTCAGGAGAAGTCACAGCAACAGTCAAGAAAACAAAAGTAAGAAAGTGTATAATAAGTGCAAAAAGGTCCATAAGAAAATAGATGCTGACAGCTTGTCCATCATTGTCCAGTCAGCCAGTCTCCACCTCCACAGGGTCCAGGACTGAGTTTCTTCAGCAGTCTGTTCAGTCGCTGTCTCCTGGATCCTGTATCCTAGCATGATGCTTCTCTGCCTTCTGGTATTCCCTCTGTTGCTGGGTTAGCACAGCTAGCTCGTCCATCTTGTTGGAGATAGACCTTATGTTCCCAATTACGATGAATGGAAGGACAGGTCCATGTCGTCACTTCTTAGCTCACACCTGAGAACCAGCACGTCGTCCTCACCTTGTGGGGAAACATCTGGCCTAGCACCAGTTAGCATCGACATGCTACAGGCTGCTAACAGCTGATTTCACATGTAAACAGTGCAGCCATGGTAACATGTAGGATCTCCAGACAAACACAGGAGAAAAAGTAGTAAAAATATCACTGAAGACTCTAAAAGTTTGGTGTCCATGACCAACAAATGAACCATACAAAGTAATGATCCACTCCAAATACAAAGAAGATGAAAAGAGATAAAAAAATAACAAGAACTAAGAAGACAGAGCTGCTGCAATAGGTAGCCATAACCAACAGGGTGGCGCTTAGCAACTCACTTCACATGGCTAGCTAGCATACTCCTAAATAAAGTATTTCCTATCCTGTTCTGTTATATTCTATTCTAAAATCAGCTATTTTTTTCCCAATACTCCATTAGCCAGTTCAATGATAGGAAATTTATTTGTTTATTGTTTCATGGACAGTTCCCTTTAATTACTCATACTGTAAAAGAGGCAGATGTAGCCTTGATGGCTAATTTTCAGCTGCAGTCTCAGCCAGTTGTCAAATAGACAGCCTAAAATGTAATCATCAAGTTTTAAAATACAATAAAATACAAAAAAAATACAGCACATTTGTGGTCATAACAGGCCTAAAATAAAAAAGAAAAGACATACAACATATCACACAAAATTAGAGCAGACACAAACAAAGCACATCAAAGCAACTCATGCATAAAAGACAAGACTTAAACGACAATGGGTGAAGAATATATGTATTCGTCCATATAGATCTATAATTCATAGAATCTACATCTCTTAATGCCCTGGAAGGTGAAATCTTGAGAAGATTTAAACGGCAGTCTCTTATTTCAGCTTGGAAATCTTATTAAGTAACTGCTTTATCTAATAACTTCCATCTCTTTATCCCAGCAGCAAAGTGCTCGTGCCGTATCATTGTTAACTCAGACGTCTCTGTCCTGAAGAGACCTGGGATCATATCTGACAGACTGAGATGGTTTGTGCACACTCGAGTGTGTAAGTGTGTTCAGTTAACAGCCCTTTTTAGTATTTGTGTCTTAATGGTGGCCTTGAACAAAAGTTCACCTAATGCATTTAGTATTTTATTTTAACAGAGTGTGAAAGCCGAGCAGCTCATTATTCCTCATTAGATGCGGTTATTTTAAGTGCATTATCATACATTCAGAACATTAACAGTGACCTGCCTGATACAATATTTGATTTTCTAATGAGATGGACCTTTTAGTATCAGTAGCAGTGAGAAGTGAGGTGCTCATTATATTCCTCACATGGAAGATAAATCTTCTCCTTCTTTTTACCATAGAGACACTCGACTAATGATAAAATGTAATGAAAATGGCAGAGCTGCTTTTATGTATATCCTCAGTGCAGACCGTCAGAGAGCATCCATCTCAGTGCTCATTCCCGTGCAGCGGCGCCTCTGAATAATGGCTTTAGAGTCACGTTAATGTGTTCTCTGACCTATTGTATGTCACACTTCACACGTGCTCTTCAGCTCAAAAAATATTCACCACAAGACGCACTGACCCCTATCTCTGATGGTCCACCCTGCTTTTCACGACACAGAGGAGTCATAATCTCACTTAACCTTCACACTAAACATTAATCAGTTTAATGGTTTTATTGTGCTATTGTATTATATGACATAAAATAACAGGTGGCTGTGTGAGGACTCTGTTTGGTGCTGATTGTTTTTTCTTGGTTTTTCCACGATACAGACACCAACTGTTGTAAAGATGTGACTCTTGCAAAGGCGTGGGTTTGTTTTCAAGAAAATAAATGGAGAGCAGATTTTTTCAGCACTAGTTTTCTTTGTTCAAGACAACTTATGGCAGGCTGCAAAGTGATTGGGTAACATATTTATTTGTATTTAAAGTCCCTGTGAAGAGTTTGACAATGATCTTGAAAAATTCTCCCTTCTAGATATCTGCCTGAACATAGTCCACACTTTAGAGTCAAATTATCAGCACCAATATCGCTGGTTACAGGTTATTTTAAATTGCTACTTCCTAGCTTCCAGCTCAGGTCGACCAAGACCAGATTGAGCTACGGCATGTCTAAGTCTCTGTGACAACACCACGCCAGCTGATGAGGTTTAGTAGAGAGAAGAGAGATCTGTGTTTTTCTCTGCTGAAAACAATTTCTGTGATTAATTTTGTAGTGATGGTGGACACTGGAGCCTAACTGTCAGACAGAAAAAGGACAGAAGAGCAAAGAAAGAAAAACAGGAGAGAGATAGAGCACGAGCTAAAGGCTTGTGCTCTATCAATGGATAAAATCCTCTAAAGAAGCTAGAGTCTAAAACATGGGCTAAAGGCTAAAACACGATCCAAAGACAGACAAAAAACAAGGGCTAAAGGCTAAAACAAGGGCTAAAGGCTATAACACGAGATAAAATAGGGCTTAAGGCTTAAACACACAAGATAAAGGCTAAAACAAGGGCTTAAGGCTAATTCACAGGCTAGAGGCTTAAACAACGGCTAGAGACTACAAAATGAGCTAAAGTCTATAAGACAAAAGCTAAAGACTACGACATGAGCTTGAGGCTAAAACACATGAGCTAAAGGCTGCAACATGAGCCCAAGGCTAAAAAAAAAGGGCTAAAGGCTTCAACAAGAGCTTAACGCTACAATATAAGCTAAAGACTAAAACAAGGGCTAAAGGCTAAATCATGAGTTAAAATAAGAGCTAAAACATAGGCTTAAGGCTAAAATAAAGGCTAGAGGCTACAAAATGAGCTAAAGTCTAAAACACACAAGCTAAAGGCTACAACATGAGCTTTAGCCCCTAAATTATGAGCTAAAGGCTAAAACACACATGATAAATGATAAAACACAAGCCATAAGCCATAATAACTTAAATACATGCTAACCTAAAACACGAGTCAATCTGTTCATGCTAATGTTGCCTCCAACAGTCAGCAGTTATTCTGCAGTGGTCTGTTCAAACTTGAGAGTCTATCAATAAAATGAAGAATGAGGTCACGTTAGCTCTGATTGGAAGATGACTGGCAGAACAGAACCAAGATTCACTAACGCTACACGTTACTGACATGTCTTAGAGCACCAGGCTGTTAGCTGAGCTAAATATAAACAGCTACTAAACTACGGTACAAACTGACAGTGTTTACATGTTGTCACGTTAGCCTACAGATACGTTGGCGCACCGGGCTGCCGATAGCACTACATGTAGCTGGCTACTACAACGTTTGCTTGATGTCACATTTCAAACCGTAGCGCTACGTATCTGTTCTGATAAATACCTTACCTCAGCGCATTGTATCCAGTAAAAAAAGTGACTTGAACAAATAAATTTGTTTTGATCCAATCTTCAATTAAAGGGCAACTCCGGTTTTTTGACACCTGGACCTTATTCATAGGTGTGTTCATGCTCATATACTCACTCAGACAAACATTGTGCAGCTCGGAGTCCTTCAGAAGTTATTTAGATCCAGCTGATTTTAGCCGCACATAGCGGGGGCCACGGCAAGGGAGCTTCAGCGCGGGACATAATCTCTGCAAAATCGCTCATTTCAGCTATATTTTTTCATCCATCGCTATCCATCGTTATCACAAACAAACACACTCCTCTTCTGTTGCCATAGGTGAACACTGTCCACAGGCGCACCACCAGTTCGCATTGAGTCGTGGACGTGCTCCGGTTTGTTGTTCTCGAGCCAGCTCTTCCTCTCTCTCCCTCTGCATCCTTCTTTCATGGAGCTCCTCGTCCGTGTACTCAGGCTCAAACAGGACAACCATCAAACTCGAAGTCGTAGTCTGAAGACGGTAGACGAGCTGACTTCATGATAACACTGGCGATGGATGAAAAAATATAGCCGAAATGAGCGATTTTGCAGAGATTATGTCTCGCGCTGAAGCTCCCTTGCCGTGGCCCCCGCTAAGTGTGGCTAAAATCAGCTGGATCTAAATAACTTCTGAAGGACACCGAGCTGCAAGATGTTTGTCTGAGTGAGTATATGAGCATGCACACACCTATAAATAAGGTCCAGGTGTCAAAAAACCGGAGTTGCCCTTTAATTCCTAAACAAACATACGCCTCACTAAAAGTCATCTACGACAGTGTGCAGAGACTTAGGGCCACAAGGTGGCGAGGGAGTGCATTTAAAACAGATGCTCTTCATAGTATCTTTAAGTAGGGCTGTGGTTTGAAACATGACAACAATAAAACTTGGTAAACTCAGTTTGTAGTTTAGTGTCCAGAAGGTGAGCGGACTATCTGTCACAGCCCTGTAGGGATGGGTACCAAATTAGGTACTTTTATAGGTACTGACCGAATTCTGTCTCTACTAACAAGTACTGATTCACTTAAAATAAAAGGTACCATGTTTAGGTACCTAAACGCATCCTTGTGACGGTGAGGGAGTTTAAGGAGTGGGCGATTTTCCATGCTGGACATGAACACAGCATTGCAAAGTTATATAGTGAGAAATAGATATGATGAATTGAAAAACTTTGAGACTTTATAATCAGACAAATTTATATTTATTACCACATTAACACAAAAAAAGAACACAAATTGTTACTGTTGAGCACCGATACAAATTGCCAGGTACTGGGCTTCGGTACTGTATCCTTTCAAATGTGAATGGTACCCATCCCTACAGCCTGGTGCTCTAAGACGTGTCTGTAATGTGTAACGTTAGTGAATCCTGGTTATGTCCTGCCAGTCATCTACCAATCAGAGCTAACGTAACCTCACTCTTCATTTTATTGATAGACTCTCAAGTTTGAACAGACCACTGCAGAATAACTGCTGACTGTGGGTTGGAGTCAACATTAGCACAAACAGTTTAGCCCTTTTAGCCTTTAGCTCGTGCTCTATCTCTCTCCTGTTTCTCTTTCTTCTGCTCTTCTGTCCTTTTTCTGTCTGACAGTTAGGCTCCAGTGTCCACCATCACTACAAAATTAAACACAGAAATCATTTTCAGCAGAGAAAAACACAGATTTCTCTTCTCTCTGCTAAACTTGGTGTTGTCATGGAGAGCTGGGAAGCTAGGAAGAAGCATTTAGCAACATCTAGGAGGGAGACTTTTTGAAGATCACTCTGCAACTCCTCACAGGGACTCTAACATGCAAATAAATGTTTATTAGTATTCTGAGCAAGGTCAGTTTGTTTTCCGTTCATGTGTTGGTGATGAAGTTACTCTGTGCCGTCTGTTCATAAACTGTTATAAATGGAAAGTTTGTTTTGGCATCAGTTGTTTTTCATTCGATTGCTTGAACTGATGCCTGTGCTGTTTTTTATTGATGCCAGCGGCTGCAACAGTCTTCATATTTTCACTGTCATTACCAGAGCAGTGTCTGAAAAGGCACTTCAGTACTCTCTTAAAGCTGCGCTGTGCTCTGGCTAAACATAAGTCAAGGGGTAAAGGGCATTCAGGGAGTACTTCCAGGCACAGATTAATAAACATTGGATGCACTGCTCAGTATTAACTTGCGGGACCATGATGAACACTAAATAAACTGCACCTCCATTGTTCAGAGCACTGAAAGGAGGTGTCGCCGCTGCAAAAACTCATTGATTTTCTAAAATGTCAGAAATGAGTAAGCTCTATCAGACTCTGGCCACCCAGGCAATACTTGTTATTCTTCAATTTTCAGTGCAATCTGTATTGTTTCGAAGCCCATTGTGCCATGAGATGCCAAAATCATTCACATTCACAGTCAGCTGTGGTGTTTGCCTCTTGAGTAAAACATAAAGGTCAAAGACTTCAGTGGTGCTGAAGCTTTGAGAGTGGAGTTTCATGTAGCTGGTGTCTTCATCAGTCACGAGCCACATTAGCAGGCGCTTTCTACATTCTCTGATTTCTGTTTCCATTAAAACACTCGTCTTTATGTCAGACGGAGTGTTTACAGGCTGAGGTTAAGTGCAGTTTTTTGACAGTCTCTACATCAGCTCACAATTTGCACTAGGCACCGAAATCAACAGGAATCAACAACTTGTGGAAATGTACAACAGCTCTCGTACGGTTCCCGCCCTGGATCAAGGTCTGTGGTAAGATAAGACGCACAGAGAACTCATTCCCCCTGATAAAGCCCAGATGGTAGTGAATATAAAATCACTTTGACATAACAGCTTTTGTGCGAGAACATCTGTCAAACCGCCCTAACACGGCTCCATCTCCAAATGTGGAAGAGAAAATAACAAATCCTGCTTTCTAACAGGGCGAGGCTGCGATGGAGAGTTATCTGCAGCCTCTGCCTATAAGTCTCTGGGCTTTTTATTAAGGCTTTGGCATGAGGCAGTAGGCTAATTAAGCAAATTCATTGAATTAATGGTCTCTCCCTAACCTCCAGATTTCTAGACGGGGCCTGGCTGCTTTAGAAAGCTGTTAGTGCCAGCACGAAATGCCGCAGAGAGCAAAGAGTCAATATGATAAATCTGCACTCACGCTTCTAAATTCTTATTTGCAGACAATGCACACAAAGGATTTATTCAGCGGAATAATCATTAGAACTTCAACCAGACTCTGCAGTATGAAAATTAATGATGACTGACAGCAGTTTTTTTCCAGGTTCATATTTCAGTTTCTGTTTTCATGGAAATAGACCCTGAGTGTATTGTTAGTACTGAGGGCAAAGGGATGAAAGACTATTCCACTACAAACATTTTTCTCTCTGCACGAAAATCCACGTGCCCTGCAAACTCCATTTCTTTTTGGCAAAGATTTAACGTCCCCACAGCTTTTAGAAAAGATATCCATATTCCAGCTGCAGCATTTCCTCTCACCTCCAAGCACCACGCAGCGCTTATGTGCCCAAAGAATATCTCTCCAATCACAAAGATTATCTCAACCATTCGTCCTGTGTTTCAGTATCATGAAAACTTTCTGTGTAACCGTTGGAAATTATATTCAACTCAGCAACATGCGTTTGTCTTCATTTTTAACTGTTTTACTCTCATATAACATGCAGTAAATTGGAAATAACTCTATGGTCTCTAATTCTGTAGACCAGGCACAAGCCCAGGCGCACCTGCCCTGCGCCGGCCTTCGCCGCGCGAACAGGGTGTGACCGGCTCACTTTGCAAGTTTCCTGCAGTGCCAAGAGAGGCGCAGTCAAGGCGCAGAGCTGCGCGTCCACGCCTCCCTCTGCGCAAATGGCAGAGAGGGAGGAGAAAAGCCGTGAGTGGGTTTAACACAGCCGAGTGCTGTTTTCACTGATCAAATGAGCGCCTCTCCTCGCCTTTAAATGCCCTGCGGCCGAGGCGCAGCGTCTGATTGGTCTGACTGATCCCCAGCACAGCGGAAAGTGCGATGGTAGCTGAGACGGTCAGAGCCGCTGTCCTTGCAGCAGGAGAATGGACAGTGGGGCACATTGGAGGACACGAAGCACGTCACCGTGTGGGCCAGCTCCCGGGACAGATGTAATCTGTTCCTTTGTCATTAATAGGAGAACAAAATGAAGAGACAGTTACACAGCTGGCTTATCCATTCAGAATACTTTTGATCCACCTGCACTCCTGGTTTGTTGCCAAATAGCAGAACCTTTGGTGATATACTGTATACTCTCCCAGTGTCTCTGCCTCATCCTCCTTACAATAATGTAATCTGTAATGTTTTTCTCTTTTTTCTTCGTCTTTTCTCTCCCTCTTTTCTTTGAATTAAATGAAATGAGAGAACCAGATATATACTCAGTATCAGATGTTAAGGCTGTTTATTGTTTAATTGTAAGATGTGCATCAAACTTCCAGCTGCCGTCAGGTTAACTTTCCATTATGTCAAACGGCTTTAATCTGACATCAGATGTGACGGGACAGTTAATATAGATATAAATGTATATGCTGGTTCAGACAGTTACATTAAATAGTGATTGCTGTGATTGTTTATTGCATTAAAATGTGCCTGACACTCTGGAAACCTGCCTCTGAGGCTTTGATGACATGTGAGCACATGTGCGCCTGTCACCAAATTACAGCTGCGGAGAGTGCGCTCCGCTTTGCGCTGAGGATAGACCAGGTTGGAGCTGGTGAGCTTTCAGCGCACTTTTTTGGCATGAAATTGTCACTGCGCCAACGTGAATCTGCTGACACCTCCCTCTGGCGCGCCGTCACACCCATCTCTGCGCAGACGGTCTACCAATTTGTCAAATTGGCAGCGCATGGTGGTGCGCCGCACGAAATTAGCACTGCACAGGGTGCGCCAGGCTTGCGCCCCCTGCGCTGCGCCACGAAATTAGAGCCCTAGATGATAAAAGTTTGAAGTGTTCCAGAGAAATGGAGCAAATGGACCCTATCTTATAGGCAAAACAAGCAAAAAGGTCCAAGCATTTGAGGCTGAGGTGTTTAAGGGTTAAAACTCCTCCCTTAAGCTTTTCACAGACTGATACAGAGAGGAAAATAAACAAATTTAAAGAATAGAAGCAGTGAGCAAAATGAACAAATAATAATAATAATAACCCTGACATTAAAGGAACTAAAATAAGACAAACAGGATGGAAGGACACACGACGGCCTGTCTTTACAAATCCTTTTGAAACGGCCCAAAGGTCACCCTCCAGTAATAATCTGTTGACCTTAAAGTTTTGTGGTTTACTCAGCCTTAAAGAACCCAGAATTATTTTCTTCTCTTTTTAATTCATTTCTTTATATTAAAATTGTCCAAAGATGTAAAAGGACATGATGTTGGGAGATCTACAGGATGGATTTAAATTTCAAAGCTAAATGTAAATTTTCCCTTGAAGGAAAGCGACGAAGCGCTGCATCAAAACAAACAGTCCGCTGAGGTACTTAAAACTTTCAAATGTTTTAATCTCGCTTCTTTTTAATCCTATTTACACGTTTTCTCTGTATACCGACTCCCACATCCCAAACATCTTGTTTCCCTTCTCATGTCTCACTCAGATTGGCCTGCTGAACTTTCACTGCCCTCACATATTAAATCCAAATGTGACACAATGGAGCTATTAGCTCAGCTGTCAACTTTTCAACTGTACAAATACATATTTGTTTATTTTATGAGGTGAAATATATCATTAATGTTAAGCAATCATTTTTGAATCCTGAGGACTGTTTTTTAAAGGGGGTGATCCTGAAATAGTCTCACTTTTAGTTATGATCCACAGTTAAAAACAACAGTATCAGAGCCAAAATCCGCTGTTTCTAAACAATGTTTCTGAGTATCTGTGGTTGAGTCTGGCACGCAAAACAAAAAGTACCTTTGATGACGCTACACTGGCTGGCAAAGTTTATCAGTCAGAAGAATGATCCATCCTTTTTCCCAAATAAAACGATTTCTTGGATTAGTTTTGTAGTGATGTTGGACACTGGAGCTGAACAGTTTAAAGCAGAAGACAAATAAACAGAAGAGTGACAGAGCACAGGCCAAAATACAGGTAAACTGTTTGTGCTAATGTTGACCCACATGTCAGCAGTTATTCTGCAGTGGTCTGTTCAAACTTGAGTCTATCAATAAAATTAAGAGTGAGGTTACGTTAGCTCTGCTTGGTGAGGTTGGAGTTGGTAGATGAGCTCTGGTAGGGCAGAACCAGGATTCACTAACGTTACACGTTACAGACACGTCTCAGAGCACCGGGCTGTGAGGAGAGAGAAATATAGCAGCTGCTAAACTACGCTACAAACTGACAAAGTTAGCTTGTTGTCATGTTTCTAACCGTAGCTCTACCTAACTGTTGATAATTACCTTACCTCGTTGTGCTGTCAAAAGTTGTTATAAACAATAGAGCCGGACGATTAATTGAATTTTAATCTTGATTCATATTTTGGTTACTCACAATCATAAAAATGTTATAATCAAAGAAAAACGATTAATGTGCTTGCACTGTGAATGCACCTGTGTTGTGTGCGCAGCCGCAGCAAGCGTTTGTGGATCAGCAACATGTAAATAAAGCTGTTTACAAACATGGCAGAAAGGGCCTTTAGTTGGCAAGAAAGGTAGGACTATTTCAGTCATCTGGAAGCATTTTGGCTTCAAGTCAGACATCCAGCAGAAGGACATTACTTGCAAAATTTGTTACGCTGTTGTGTCCACTTAAAGATCAGCCAAAAAGTGGTCAATGACCAATTTTAAGCCCCAAAAGAGCCGAAAAAGTGCTAGCTTGTCAGCTTCAGCCAGCGCCACAACGACAATACAGGCTTCCATTAATATCAGTCTTTACAGTACCACTCCAGATCTCACCAGCTCCCAGAGACATCCAGAGATAATGGAGGCTGTTAAATTTATGCTAGCAAAGGACATGTGCCCCATCAGTACCGTTAGCAGCCCAGGATTCCAGAAACAACTTTATTTTTGATTGTTCTTTCAATTTGTAGTTTGATAAATATTCAAGTTTTGAAATAATGAATAATTATGATTATTCATTATTTCAATGCTTCAAAAGTACTGGGTACCAATTTTTCATGCAGTACAGCATTACAGCATTACAAGGTTATATAGTGAAGAATAAATGTGTTACATGGATAAAAATGTATATTTTATTCTTAAACAAATTGATATTTTTTACCGCATAAACACAAAAAAGCACTGAAAATTGGTACCGTTCAATACCGATTGCCAGGTACCAGGCATTGGTACCGTATTGTTTCAAATGTGAAAGGTTGACATCCCATCCCTGAGCAGGCATGTCCAAATTTTTGACTTTTTGAAAATGACCAATAGCCTGAACCTGCTACTGGCACTTTTTATTAACCCAAAAAATAAAGTTTAAATTGAGGCTTCATTAAATCTTAAAATAAATAAATAAATAAATAGATAAAATAATAATAATGATAATAATTCAGTCACTAAGTGTGGTCAAACACTCTTGTGTGGGTGTCACAGAATGATGTACAGAGCTCTAGCTTTATACATGCTCAGTTTAAATGTAGTTTAGTGAGATGTAACTAGATAGACTTTGGTTTTGCTGTAGACATAATTTAAGACATGGTTAATTTCAGTGCCATAATTAATACATGGTGAGATGAAAGCTGGGGGCTGTATGAAAATAGACCTCGGGCAACGACTGGCCCTGGGCCTCATTTAGGACATGCCTGCAGCACAAGAACAATCCTTATCGTTTTCACTTTAACAATGTATTACAATCATCACCTACCCCTCTCCTCTCACTGCTCTGTGATACCATGATGAGTGGAATCTAGCATGCTAAGTTTTTCTTGTTTTCTATACAGGTTCCGGGGCTGACAGCCTTAAACCCAGTAACATGAATACTTTGTAAATGACATTTAAATGAGTACCTCTTAAATTCACAGCACCTCAGTTTGTCAGATCTTCAAAGGGGTTAAAAAATGTTGATGAATAATGTTTTAAAATAAATCAGTGATGCTGCAGCCTCAGATCCTGAGGCCAGGAGTTTGAGAGCCAAGGGACCCTGGACTGTAAGAGCGGTTTGACCTTTAGTCGTGAGCCAGGACTTATGAGGAGCTTGCAGATTTGTGTTGGACGGTATAAAGCTTCACTGACTGTTAATATTCCTGCTTGATAAATATTTACACCAGCATTGTCCCCTGTGCCAAGTTACTTTTAAAGTTAATGCAGCAGACAATATCCAGCATGCCAAATGCTCAGCTGAGTTTGTGAAAAATTGAACTCGAAGACTGAAACTAAACGTTGTTGATCCAACGGGGGCTGTTTCTTTGCTTTAAGGAAGTGAGGATGGAGAAAGTGTAGAATGAAGAGTGTTATTAGTGCTTTTATTCCTCAGAGTAAGCTGAATTTAATGTTATGGGCGTCTGTTTCTGAGAGCATCAGTGTTGTTTTGTAGTTATTTGTTTGTCAGGCTGGGAAGTATGCTTTGATCAGCGAGTATCAGAGTTGTGTTAATGTAGTTTTTGTGCTTTAAACTTTTCTTTGTTTGAATCTGTGAAATGTTTAGCTTGAAGTTAAGTTTAAAAAATCCAAATTCAAGACCTTTTCAATCACTTTTTTTCTCATACAACACATTAAACTAGGGATGGGAATTAAAAAACGGTCCCGGTACCTAACATCGCCTAGCTCATACAGTAGACAAAATGAACGATTTCATTCACTGACTTTGATTCTTTGAAAAAAAATCGCATCATTCTCTGGATACACAAACGATAAGAGGTGCACTTGCCCTCTGACATCACACTTTTTCCACGTAACATCAAGCAATCATCTCAGTTCCCTCCACTGATTAGGCCTAATACAACAACTGCAGCCAAACGAGCTGCAGGTTCTGTGGCCAGAGGAGGTTACCTTAGCAACGTGTCACAACGAGCGACATTAAATAGTCCCCTCAGCCGCTTCTTGTTTAAAATGAATGATTTTAACGGTACAAAAACAACATTAACGTGGTAATAATTGATTAAATATTTATTTCTTTCATATGTGACCATGGTATAAGCTTCGCATTGGACAGTTCATGCCTCCGCGTCGTCCATTAATTTCTGATAATGGACATCTCGTCGGACATTATCCCTTACATATAATATTTGTATCAATTCATGCTTCAATCTATGTCATTTCAGCACAAAGTGTAGGCCTGGCCTTCAAACTATAGAATGATAGAGAATGATTTATTAATTGCTTTTAGTGAATAATGCAAAAGATACCCCCCCCCCCCCAAAAAAAAAAAAAAAAAAAAATGAAATAAAAAAAATAACAAATAAATTGCATGCTAAATCGCAATCACAATATTGGTCCAAAGAAATCGCAATTAGATTATTTTCCAAAATCGTTCAGCCCCACTTTATCAAACCAAGGTTGACTTTTTGCAAAGTTTGCTTGCAAAGAGTACACATCCGACCTATTAAAACGCTCGTTGTTGACAAGTCCACACCATAACATTCAACATTGATTGTGTTTGTGTCCCAGCACCTGGTTCTTTACGACAAAAGACATAAAAACTACAAAAAGACATCGTTTGGAGGAGAATAGCTGCCGAGATTGAATTTGATGACTTCAAATTTTTCGCAATTTCATGCCTCAAAATTCTCACAGGCAAATGAAAGAAAAGTTTGTTGCAGGCTCACGTTTGGCTTCATAACTATGGCAAGGTTCCAAACAGCTTGAAATACTGCAATAACCACTTCAAGACACTAGATGGCCTACTCGAGTCAATAATGTATTAAAAAACAGTACATCAACATCATATGACGTGCAATTTTTGCTTATTTTTATGTATTAATCTCCAGATCTAGGGACCAGTTTCATATTCATCAACTCAACAGTCACAGAAAACCTATAAAGCTACTTTTTGTACAGAGAAAATTCACAGGAGGAATTGATGAGAGAATTGATAAAGAATCGGATAAAAGCATTGGTATCAATAAGATCTTATCCAGTCCCATCTGTCTAACTCTGAAAGTAAGACCTTGAATGAGTGTATCCCTGACTGACCTTGGCATCAAAGCTCAGGCTTTTGTTTTTGTATGATCAGTGGGGAAGGAGAAGAAACTCTGCACTTTCTTCTCTCCGTCCTTTTCTCTGAGGAACTTTCATTCAGTTGCTCCACTTTCTTTCCCTGTGTCCAAATAAAGGTGTTCCTTCTGTAAAACGCTTACTCTGCAGCCAACAGACGTGCTCCTCCGGCTCCTCTGTGACCCTGATTACCTCCATTGTGCGATATTTATTTATACGCTCCACTTCTGAGACAGCTCAGGAGTCGGCTTTGAGGAGTGACCGTGATATGAAGTTTTGTTTGCGGTTTACTGTCAGCGCACCGAGACAGGGGTGATTTATTTCTTCCTGCCAAAAAATCCCAGCACCTGAGATTTCTGGTGAGGCTGTATTTTGAGGAACTGGTATTGATCAGAAACACTATCATACCCCTGCGGCTTTATTATAGACCTAAGACAAAGATTGCACTGTAACACAACAGTGTTTTTTATCCTCTTATTTCTGCGCCCCGGCCTGCTGCTGCATTCCTGTAGTTATTTTCAAACACCACCATTATCTTCCAGCCGGCATTCTTCTTGGGATTCCTTACGACTTTCTAAAACGCTGCTCGCTAACTCTGAAACCTCAAGGGACCTTTTGTGGGATCGTCTCTTCAATGGTCGAGGCACTGTAGCATAGCAACAAAAGAAGGGTGGGAGGGAGAGGGGAGATCATTCCCACAATGTTTTGCAATCACTTTTTGTTTCCTCTGCACAACACAGCAGAAGTTAAGTGCTACAACATATGAGTGTGACAAACAAGTCCCAGCCACGACTCCCTCTGAGTCTAAAAATATCTCATTTTAAATGCATGATCTGTTACTTTAATGTCTCAGTTTTATCATTTCTTATCATTCTCAATTACAGCGTCCGCTGGAGGGCAAGTTAGCTCCATTTTAAATCATTTCACCCCCTCTCGGACCCCTCTGTGCTGCTCTAAATTTGGCCATTGCATCATGATTCGTGCTACATATCACCAAGCGCCAAGGGGAGGTGAAGGATGGCGTGTTGTAACAGCACAGGTGGGTCGGACAATGAGGAAGAAACCTGAAAAACCCACTAACACAGTTTTATTCCTTTTGGCAGATCTGTATTTGTGTAACCCAATAATCTTGGTATCCATGTGTGAAGGCACACGCTGACTGGCGCGGTTGTGCAGGCTTCGCAGCAGGCGTATTGGGTGTGGGTCAGATGCCTGCAGGCTGCTAATGATTAATGAATTCCATCACTGTCACGCGGCGACCACGGTCACATAGACAGAAGCTGTCTGTCAGCCTCAGCCTCCTCATCTCACTGAAGGATCTCAAAATACACTCCCAGAGCTCCTTGTAGGAAGGAAACACAAAGAAAAGAAGAACACAGGATGTTTTGTAATTGCAGAACAACACTCATAGCTAATTACTCGGATAAAAATAAATTGGAGCAGCGTTCATCGCACGCTCCTCGTTTGTTTTGGGTTTTTTTAAGCATCGCTGCTTTTGTTATATAACTGCTGGCTGTGAATTTGAATGCATTGGGCTATTTGTTGCCACCGTGATACTAATTCTGATTATCCAAGTCTGACACTCACTGAGCTGTTTGTTTCCCAATGCTTCCTGTTTTATGACGGGGGGAAAAAAGTCCACAGTGCTCCAAATTTAGTCCTGAAGTGGGGTACGTTTCAAATCCATGGGGTATACTTATCAATTTTACTAAATATGAATTTCAAGCAATGACCAATTTTAGGCAAGGCAGGTTTATTTATATAGCACATTTGAGTAAGGCAATTCAAAGTGCTTTATAGAGAAAACATATTAAACAAAAACAATTACATTTTAAATTAAAGGCAGATTAAAAATAAACAATACAATAAAACAAAATAAAATGAAAAAATAAAATAAAATAGATTTTAAAACATTTTTCAAGATAAACGTCGCAGTGCAGAGTTACAAAATAGTGTGATTAAAAATAAATGAATTAATTAAAAAAATGCTCTAATAAAAGCAGCTGTAAAAAGGTGAGTCTTCAACCTGAATTAAAGGAGCTCAGCGTTTCAGCAGACCTGATATTCTCTCACAGTTTGTTCCAGATATTTGGGGCATAGAAGCTGAATGCTGCCTCTGGAGACTGAAAGCAGACCTAAACAGATGACCTGAGTGGTCTTGATGGTTAATATGGCCCTGATCCATTCAGAGCTTTGTAAACCAACAGTAGGGTTTAAGAGTGTATTCACACCTGTGGCTCATTTGCTTTGTTCTGATTCAGGGGCAAAAATGATACCATTCGTTTGTGTTCACAAGGCAAAAGTCTCTTGCGGTCCAAAGTTGTTAAAAAAATGCCACGTGATCGATTTTTTTTCCCTAGTTGATTAAAAATCATATCCGGAAGGCAGAGAGTTTCCTTATCTTTGTTCATTCATTCATTTTCTTACCCGCCATGGAGCATCAACAACGTGTGTGGCTAGTTAGCTTCGTAGCGTTTATCTGGCTCATGTACCAGTGTGCGCTATATGATCAACATATGTAGTTTCTAGTAGGGCTGGACAATTAATTGGATTTTAATCGTGATTTCAATTTTGCCATCTGACAATCATAAAAACAATATAATCCAAGAAAAGCAATTAATATGCCACACAGTGTAGATGGATGCAAGTTCCTGTGCTTCATAGCTCTTCTGTGTCCCATGTGCAGCCACAGCGAGTGTGTGTGACTGTGAATGTGTATCAATAATACTGTATGTGCCACTTGCTGGTTCTTAAAAGTTTTGTTTAAATCTGTACTGAAGTTTTTTAATAAATGAATAATTGTGTATATTAATTGTGATTTCAATATCACTTAAAATAATCAGGATTCTTATTTTTACCATAATTGCCCAGCCCTTGTTTCTAGTGTCCCTACTGCGTGAAGGCACTTCGATAAGGAACTTTTTTTCTTCACTGCTCCACGTGAGCCCACGACTCATTATCTTGCTGTGTTGCTGTGTTCTCACTGTTCGTTTCAAATCGATTAATTGTTCAGCCTTAGTTTATAAGTGAATAAATATGAAATTGGTTGCTAGATCTGGAGATTAAGGCATAGCAATAAGTAAAAATCGCACGTCATTTGACGTTGGTGTATTGTTTTGTTATATGATATAGGCTCAAGTAGGCCATCTAGTGTCTCAGAGTGGTTATGGCAGTATTTTAAGTTGTTTGGAGCCTTGCCGTAGTCACAACGCCAGCCATGAGCCTGCACCAAACTTTTCTTTCATTTGCCTGTGAGAATTTTGACGTTTGGAGTTTTAAGGCCTTTTGTGACAGGAATAAACGGCACGAACAGGGCTCGAATGGAAGCGAGCCGAGGCAACCTATTTTTGGCTTGTTTTGTCCCACATCCGAGGGCGATTGCTGTGTTCACATACACCCAAATGACGGGGGAGTCTGAGTCTTGGTCTTAGTGAGGACTCGTGCAGCTGCAGGACCTGAGGTCCCATCCTTTTTGGTGTGAACCTTGAAGAAAGTGTGTCATGTTTCAGCTCTTCCTCATCAATATTTCATCAGAATGATTGTCTGTACATGGGGCGCATTAACTGTTCATCAACTGTGTTACCAACATTTTCTGCTCTTGTTACTATAGATGTTATAAAGAGCAAACTGTGAAGAACAGGAGCAGAAATATGAGCTGATGGAGGTCAGGTGGTGGCATGTTCAAGGTCTGCAGTTAGCACAAGGGACAAAACATGGAGGAAATGTCGACTGTGTTACTGGGATTTTTGAGCCATAATTCTTCTAAATTTTGTCTAAACTGTGATATAAATGATGAGCGACATTTCTGGGGAGCATAGTCTGACATAGAAATGTTGAATAACTCTAAATTCAAACAATTAGAATATGAAGCCAAAAAAGTGCAGATTTTTTCACTTTTTTGTTTACTGCTGAAACTAAACTGCTCGGTTATTCTGTAGTTTAGTACCCGGCCTCTGTCTGGGTAAAAGGAGGGTATAACTGGTTTGATTTTTCTCAGTCAGACGGCAGCAGCCTCATAATAATCGGAGATAAACTCTGATTACATATTTGTGCAGGCTGTGGACTGTGGATCCCTCTCCATTAAGAAGCTCATTAGAAAGGAATTACTAACTGGACATGGTGAACTGGAGGAATAATTACTGCAGGCCAAGCCCATTTTAATGTTTATCAAAGAACCTGATAATTGTTTTTCAGACAGAGCTGTGACCCTAATGTGTTATCAGGATGCAGGTTGATAAAAGCAGCGCCGTAATGTGCTCAAACGATGACTCAGACGTAGAAGAAATGACTGATTATCCCAGTTACCTCCCTTTGTGGTTGTTGACTGAGGCCTTAAACTGCTGGTTTAATCTAGAGCTCAGCCTGTGTGTGCTTTGGTGTTTTTCAGTTTGTCCCTTTGATAGAGAAAAAGGTGAAATGCACCGAATGCACTTTGTTAAATAAATAACAACACATGATTAGTTCGGGCTCATTGAGCATCCACTGACTGGATTAAAGCTGTGTTTGTGAGTCTGAAAACGGGGAAATATCAGTGCCCTACAGAAATGTCAGACACAGTTATGAGGCCACGTTACACTGTAGCAGAATATTAATTGGTCGTCTTCTTTTGTTGTCCTTGGATATCATAAGATACTTCATCATTTAGTTTTATTTGGCTCGTTTCACACTTTTTCTGAAACAGCATTAACCACAGTTTCCTGCAGATCACAGATGAGCTTGGAATTGATTACATCTGAACTTCCAGCTGTCGGGAGTAGGCGTATATGAAAGGGATGTGTGTGTGTGGGTGTGTGTGAGTGTGTGAGGTACTTGTCAATAGTGAGTGCCCACAGGGAATGCTGGCCAGTTTGGAGAACCAAAACAGAAGCTTGGCTCCCGAACGCTGCAGAGGGTGTCAGCATCACCACAAACAGTAATTTAGCCCATTTTAAGAAACTCAAACCCAAAAATAATGTTGGTGGAACTTACAATCCACCTCATCACTCTAAAACCTGTTTTTTTAATACACTTAAACACAGTGGGGTCTAAAACTTCAAGCAGAAAATGTTAATCCATAGTCATAGTTCATAGAGAAGTCCCCGCCTGCAGACGTAAGGTAATAGAAATCTATGTAACGACTCTGCCAAGTTACTGCAAAGGAGTTAGACTTGACAAGCAAATGGCTTGGAAGTAACTGTGTTGCTAGCTTACTCTAGCGACTCTTTTAAAAAAAAATGTGACTACAACAAATGTAGTGACTTTTTCAGAAGTTGACCTGAAAGCAACAACATCCTCCTTTCTTGCGCTGCAGTCACTCCCAGCTGCAGTCAGAGCGGGGGACTGCATGCAAATGAAACCCCCAAGCACAGACTCACCACAGGCAGATAGGGACGTCTCTCTGGGGTCACTTTTACTGAAGGGAGTTTAAATGTTGTGCTAAATACATTTATGATGGTTTTGACTCACATTTAGTATCAATCACAGCATTATTCTTCTCTCCTTCAGGATCATTTCGCGACTTCTTCGCCAACTCAAAGCTACTTTCCTTAATGAGGCGTTAGCAGCACTGTGACCTTAGTGTATGTTCCAATATTACCAAGAAAAGTTTTTACTTATCGGTGTGTTTCTCTAGTTCTGAATCTCATAGTGCTGCACATGTTTTACTGGCAACTGCTACAGATGCTGTCTCATGTTATTTTGTACAGTGGATGTCAGATGATCTGCAGAAGCCACAACTCAACATGAAGTTAAAAGGTTAGTTATCCTAACGGATACAAAAAAATGTGAAAGTAAGTAAATGATTGTTTTCTTTTTTTTTTTAACTCCACTGATGATAAATAAAGCTATGTAGGGGTGTGATATCCTTCATGTTACTTGTGTTGCTTTATTTACCGATAATACCAGGATTCTCATGGACCCTTAAAAAGTCTTAAAAGGCATTGTATTCATGAATGTAAAAAAAAGGCCTTAGATGGCCTTAAATATCTTAAATTATTTTTAAAAGTCTTTAAAAAAATTTCAACTCCTTAGTATGTTTGTAAATAGTCCCAAATCTTAGAAGAAATGCAAATTTACCGAGTGACTCTCGTGCTAACATCACACAACCACGATAGCAGAACCAACAAACATTGATGTAGTTGCAGTTGGGACTCTATTATCTGTCCCTAACCCCATGTAACTGGCGTGGTTTTATTTCCATTTCCGTTTACTGTGAAATTGGTCTTGAATTTAATTTCAAATGGAATTAAAAAGTCCTGAATTAACTTGCCTTAAGCTGTAGGAACCCTGAGTACGTCATCTCATATTGAGCTTTATGAACCAGTCATGTGTATAGACTGTATATAGAGTGGACAGCGTGGCTCCGCCGTTTACCATTCTATGGTTTTGAAGCCAAAGTCCCCAGTCACAGGCGCAATCATTGGTAGCCAGAGTCTGCGCAGAAGAGACTGAGGGATTCTGGGAGAATCTGAGTGGAGCTGACTGACAAAAATACTAACTTTTTATTTCTGTCAAGAGTCTAATCACTTCTTGACTCTACCTCCTGACATACTTTGCAATCCCTGAAAAAAATACACAAGAACGGCAGCTGTCAATCATCGTTAAACGTGACGTAAAGCCTAGTTTTTAAACTCTCATAACTAATGATAAAGAAACTTTTCAGAAAAAAAGAGTACCTGAATACAAGACAGCCAAATGATATCTTCAAATCACCTCAACAATCAGACTTGAGAAACATTTCTACCAGGTGGATTAATTTTTTAAAGTTTGACCACAGCCCATCTGGAATGACTGGGGAGATGGATTTTTTGACCTATACTGCAGCCAGCCACCAGGGGGAGCAGTTTCTGTGGTGACCTCATTACGAGCCGAGCAAGATGACGTCTATTTTTTTTACGGTTTATGTCATAACATTAGCATTGGCGCTATATTTATGATAGCAGGAGTTATAGAAGAAAACAATCATTTACCTACTCTGCGTTAGGAAAACTGTTCTCTTAACTTCCGTTATGTCATTTGCATTTGTGTTGTTGCGTTTGCAAAGCAGCTGACACCTACAAGCCACCATAATTATGCTATTATAGAAAGTTTTTTTTCCATTTAACAGCAAAAAAGCGAGCAGCTGTCACATATTCCGACCACTTCATGGCAGTTTTGTAGAATTACAGTCAGGGACAGATAAAAACATGATCAGATCTATTTCATCAGCTTGACTTGTGTCCACTGTGCTGATATGATGACATTAATTTGGATACGAGTGTGTTTGAGATGTGTGAGATGTTTTTGAGGACCGTGCATGTGCTGCTGCAGAAAAGTGTGGGTTTTTCTGACGGTGACTGTTCTCTGAACTTTTTTTTCAACAAAGAGGCAGAGCTGAGCGAGATCCCCCGTGGGTAATGCACTTACTGTTGACAAGTGCCGTGTACAACCCCTCCCTTCCTCTCCCTTCCTCTCCTCCAAAAGAATAAAAAGAAACGAAACGAAACGACAGCTTTTTCTTCCACATACTTCAAGCTGCTGAGCAAACAGCCTGAGTGGTAGGTATGACGTCAACAAACTCCAGGTTGGAAGTTTGATTCCCAGCTTTTTCCAAACGTCTTTGGCTCGGATTACTATGTGTTATAGCATCTAGCATCAGCGTATGGAGAAAAACACACTTTGAATCTTCAGAAAAACAAATTCAAGTGCTTGTACTAACCGTTGAATAATGCAACCTGAACAAGAGGTCAGATGTGCCTGAAAACCGTCTTCAACATTCGATTAATTAAGTTAAAAAAGAAAACTGGTAAATATCTCATAGTGCAGAGGTTTTCTTCCTACATCAGTAAACAGTTACTAAGTGATTCATTAATGAGCTCAGATAAACATCAACCGTTTCCAAAGTTTCCTTTTTATGTAGCAATTATCTGAAACAGTTTTTCCAACGTTAACGTCGTTAAAAAGAAGCTTATATCAGCAACCAAGTGTTTAACACCAACAAATCTCCGGTGCCAAAATATTATGCTTTAATCAGAGATAAGTGTGAAGGGAAAGTAGCCAGAGATGTCCGTTCTCATGTCATGACAGATTAGTCCACACACAGTACAACCTACTCACACACCCACACACACTCTGCTTCTCACAGATCTAATTTCAATTCCCCTGCTTTCTTACATTCACTGGATTTGAGCTTTGGGAGTTCTTAGCTTTTGAGCAAACATGAACCTGTGGTTAAACCCGAGCCTGCAAAATTTACTCTGGAATACTCAGCCGAGCTGAAAATGAATAATTTGACCGGGTTAAAGCAGTTTTGGCAGCGCGGTCTCTTTCATCCGTAGACAAAGACGAAGGTTTCATTTTCACCTCTGTATTAAAAGGAAACACATTTGGCCGGACTTGGAGAGCAGCCAGAGCTGTTGCTGCTGCGTTCACAGGCTGATGGCTCGGTCCCAAATTACATTATCTATATATTCACTTAATTTGAAACCCATATGGTGCTTAGATGTGGATAAGTAAGAACACATTGCAGTGGAGGATTTAATTATGTGTGTTGATTGATAATTACAAGTCACGAGCTCAGAAAGTTCTTTGGGATGAGGAACTTTCAAGTTTGGGTTTCAGAACTTTTAAGGACTCTTTTTTTGTTGTTGTGTTTTAAAAGCAGGATGATAAAAGCACTAATAAAACTTATTTAAAAAAAACTTATAAAACTTTCAAACAAAGACGTCACTGCCTCACTGTCTCACTGCAGTACGTGAATTGTCTTAAACTGAATATATAGAATCTTTGGGTGAACTTCCTCCCTTCATTTGAGTTACAGAGCGACTGTTTCTGAAATATCAGTGCTCCAACACTAAAACCTTTCTGCCACATGCATGAGCACTTTTGATCCCTCTGTGTGCTAAAGGCTTGACAGCCCTGAGGGCTTTTTGTTTCCAGACTCTTTCACCCAGAAATTCACTCTTTATGTCCCCTGACCTCTTGTCTTCTGGATGGGCAGAGGAAGAGAAAACACAGTTTGGAAATCGGTCCACCGTCCAAAACACACTGAAACATCGGAAATAAAACTTTTTTTTTTGGTAACCAATACACTGCACTCAACATATCTTTCAGACGACCACCCAGGGTCAGATGTTTGTCACCACTATCCTAAATTCACTGAATGCTGCACACAAAAAAATCTATATCTTTCAATTTTCTGTACAGGATAATCCACCTGTATATGTAAGCCCTTTAATCAAAATTTTATCTTTCATGCTTTAATAAAAGTATTATTTAATCCATGAATTATTAAATGTACTGTTGTACTGCAAAGCATTTTATTTTTTTGTAAAAATTAGAATTAATGTTTTAGTTGGAAGTACAATGTGATTTCAACACCTCCACTGCAGTAGATGGCACCAAAGAGCTACTCTGCTGTAATTCGCCAATAGTCTCTATAATAGGGGTGGGGGATATAGCCTCAAAATTATATCACAAATTTTTAAGGAAATTTGCTTTTATAATCCTAATATTGCTTCTGAATAACAGCACTTTTATTGCACACACAGTATGGAAGCCACTTTTTCAATCATTTCCTACGACTACACAAACTTAAAATGTAAACATAGTCAGTAGATCAGATCCAGAGGAAATCTGACGTTTTGGAGGAGGAAAAGTTCATCTTGCAGGTAAAAAACTTTGTAACTCTTTCTATCTCTAAGGACACCAACAGAAAGGAGAAGGCATGGACTGAAGGAGCTGAAGTTTAGGAAGGATCAGATGAGCTTAACATGCTAATTAATTACCATGAAAGTTTGTTGTCATGGGTGGATTCCTGCAGGAACATGTGATTCTCCTGTGATCTCTAGTATCCAGCTGCTATGGGCGCTGCCCTGCGCTGTGCTGCAGAGACACAGCCAGTATGAATTGGCACACCCCCAAAATCTGCAGACCTGCGCTGCACAGCGCTCACCCTCTATGTGTGAATTAGGGTTAAGGATGAGACAGAGTTCAGACGTTCATCTCGACCACACGTCCAGTCGTAGAGGCAATATAATTGCACAGATGATAACGTAGCTTTCACGTCCTCCTCATGTGTCGTCATTAGCTGGTTGTATTTGGCCGTGTGTTTCAGCTTTAGGGTGTGGAACCTGTTTTGGTGTTGCTATCCTATCCACATCCTTTAATGTGTTTTGCTGCATGTCTGATCTTTGTTCAGCCAAACAACCTCCACATCACTGAGGTAGCTCTTCTTTTGGGCTCTAAATCCTCATGTGAGGACGAAGCTGATGCTGCCGGGCTACTTTCGCCCTCAGCCGTCATACAGCAGGGGGTGTCATACGTCATTGCATCTCTGCACTGTAACTATAGTGAAACGACAAATTTATATAGTCAAAGATATTAAACCAGTATTATTGTAGACGGAATGATGTGGCACACCTCTACTGTATAATAAATGTAATCGCAAAGTATATTTAGAATATTTCATTCTTAAACTTGATGATTTGGGTTCTGATGCCATAAACATCTGTTTCATCCTGTTTTTGGGTCAGTTGGTTTTAAAACATTTTAAATGTCATTTTTTACAGTGTAGTAAACTGGTAAAATCATTATCATACTAACTTCTTTTTTAATAACCAAGTAACATTTATCAGTTTGACCAACTGACCACATCTTTCACTCAATAATTTCTTTGCAACATTACTTAAATGCTACAGTAGCTTAAGTGACAAACTTGATGCAAGTGTTTGTATGAAACACTGCATCTGACTTTCATTGTTTCAAACACAATAAAATAGAAGAGTTGTTTTCAAAAAGAGTTTTTACTCTTTTTTTTCAATTCTGAGTAATACTGTGTGATTTACATAAACATCTTTATTTTTTTCTTGGTTAACTGTGTAGAATATTGCAGTATATCACAATATTGTGATATCGCGATACATCGGGACTATTGTATCATGACCCAAGTGTCGGGATGCATATCGTATCCAATACTCACCTCCATACGTTATTCTTCATTAGTTTGTGACTTCTCAGATATTTTCAGCATGTTGGCTCAAACTTGTGTATAGATACCTGAATTCAGCTTTAAATTATTTACCCCTCTTTAAATTGGAAGCATAAAGAACTCCTCGAGAAAGGACGAGTCTGAATTATAGGACAATGATGCTAAATTGTTTTCTCGTTTTTGAGAAAGTTGGTTTTATAAATCTGTAAAACTTTTCTTCCTGCTAAATCAGAATTTAATTATTTGGGTTTTTAAGTCTGTAAAAGTTGCACCCATCCTTCTGGCGGCCCTGATGCTGGGCTTATATGACCATCCATCCCCCCATTTCTCCATGAGGAGAAGGCTCGTAAACAAACCATCTTTTTTAAACCCAAAGACTTACATTTTGCTGGCACAGAGGTACTTACTACTAAAATGCAATAGTTTGAATTTCACATTAGCTGAAACCCACATGAGTATGCATTGGAGGTAAGGAAATCAAACTTCAGACTAACTGACTGGCCTGAAGGTAAGAAAACACACAAGTCCAAAGTGAGCTCATTTATTTAACAAGGGTAGATACAAGTTTAGAGAGTCTCAAGGCAAACTGTTGGAAATTGGTTTAACAGCCTCCAGTCTCCCTCAGAGGTTCAAATCCAAAACTCTGACTGCTGGTTAAATGGTTTATCCCTGTTTCTCCAACTTTGCCTGCATTTTCTAAAACTAAACTGTGCTTTGAGATACCATCTGTGCTTGTTTACATCCAGGTCGTATAGCATTATGGCATTATGGCTGCAGTAATTAACCAGAGCTACAACCTAATAGAGTAGCAGGTGGCTGCAACGCACCCTTCACAATGTATTACCAGCATTTACTCCCACAGTATGAAAACTTACTGACTTGTAATTATAGGAACACTTTGTGAGGATGGTCTTTTAATTGGTTGTGAGGAAGACCGGTGAACAGAAACACATTTGCAGCTTCCCTAAAACATGTTGGGAAACACACATTTAAAGCATTATCAGTCAGGAAAACAGAATTTTTATTTTTTCTTTTGCAAATTGCAGAGTTATTCAACATCCTTTCAGTGCATTATTTTAACTTTAATTTTTATTTTATTTCAGCCTAAGTGTGTATATATATGTTTTTTTTATTTTTCTCTGTATCAAGTTATGGATTATTATTATTATTATTTTATAATTATTTTTTAATTATTTTTATAAGCAATTATTTTTTTTATTTTTCTATGTAAAAAGTTGTTGTTATCATAATAATAATAATAATAATAATAATAATAATAATAATAATAATAATAATAATTACTATTATTATTATTATTATTATTATTATTATTATTATTATTATTATTATTATCTTATGATTATTAGTTTTATTATTTTTTATAGCACTTAAGCTTTTTATTTTCCATTTTTCAATATTTAGTGTGTATTTACAATAATTTTACGGTGAAAGTGCGGTTATTATTTTTTATCAATTTTTTTCCTTTAATTTATTTATTTATTTATTTTTTTCTTGTATTTATTTTTTATTTTTCTTTGTACAAAGTTCATAATGATATTATTAATGATAATAATACAAATAATTGTTGTGTTATTATTATCTCATTATTATTATTTTTTGTCTATTTTTTCCCCCTAAGTATTTTTTTCCCCCCATTTTTTTCATATGTTGTGTGTATTTACAGTATTCGTACAGCAAGACTGTGGTTAACAGGAGTCAAATTCCTTATATTCTTGAGATACTTTAGAATAAAGGCCATTCAGAAACAGAAACATAGCACTCTTTCTGGTATCCACAGTCGGTCTTTAAACTTCTGCTGTATCCTGGTGGACCTGATAGTGGAGTGCTGTCCATGGTGCTGAACCTCAGCACCGTCTGGTCCTCGTGGTATTCCAGCTCCACTGCTAACCATTGTGAACCAGCCTATGGGACTTTCTTGTGTATAGAGAGTAAAACGCCTGCACACTCTCCCCAGATCACCTCCTCTTAATTCCCACTCCCTTCACGTACCTCATTTGTCACCTTGCCCTCCCCCAGCCCTCCCACAGAGGATCACCCCAGGAATAAGCCTGTGGGTTTTATTGTGTAATTTAATCCCCGCCAGCATGTAGGTGTGTGTGATAACTGTCTTCAGGTGGAGCTGTGTTAAGTGCATTTTCTGATTGTCAAAGGTATGTATGCATCTATATAATACACTTAGCCTGAGCCCTTCACTGTGTCCCGTAGAATACAAGTGTGAATGCCGCACACATCCCTGCTCTCCGGTCTCTGACTGTACGCCTGCCTGCTCAGGAGGACTGGTTAACTCTTTCATAGAGACATACGTTTCCTTGAAAGCAGAGGTTGAATTTTGGATGATAGTGTTGTTTTTACTATAAAGTGAATGAGTTTATGTGGAAGAGGCTTGTTGCTAAAGATGCACCATTGGAAATCTACTTTTTGTGGAATAATAATTGTGGACGTATATTGTGAGCAGTGAAATTGACAGAGCATCGGGTAGTATAGTGTGAGACGGCAAACTTTTGAACTTGGCAAACTAATTGTTAGGCCTGGGGGGATGGTCAGATCGATCAATCATACGTCACGCGAAAGCAGCTTGATAATAAACAGGTTGGATGACAAGAGTTTTCACTGTGTGCATTGCTTTCAGCATGAATGAGTGAGCCTCATGAGCTTGTGAGGTGTAGTAGAAGTAAGCAGGAAAAAAGATGATTGTAAAGTGAAACACCACAGCCTCAGTGTAGAAATATTTTGGCTTAAAACTGAATGAGCGAGGTGAGTTTATCAACACGGACAAGCCAGTGTGCAGCAACAAAACAAGGCAACACAACAAACTCAAATGTCCACCTGTGCTTTTTTTACTGGGCCAGTTTGGTTTTTATTGTTTTTTTGTTTTGTTTTGTTTTGTTTTTAGTCAAGGTTATTTGAAAGTTATTGATATTCCAATTATCATAGAAAAAAAAATACTCCTAAGAAATAAAGTTTTTATGCATTTGAAAGGGTGTATTCTGTTAGTATGATATATTATTTTTATGCCATTGGTTAATTTGGCCTCAAAACAATATTGTTTATTGCAGTGGTGGACCGTGAGCACTACAGCTGGGCCTTCACCTCAGCCCTCACAGCCCAGAAAAGAAATCATCGCGGAAAAAAGTAGTGAACAAAAAACATTTTCATTGAATCAATAAAATAAAAATAAATACGAGGCTTTACATAAAACAATGACTAACATTATTAAGTGAGTTTACAAAAATTACTTAAATAACCTAAAAAGATGAATAAAATGTCTTAAGTTTTTATCTTTGTCAATCTGTGTCATACATAAACTCGTTACTTTTACCCATTGAGAGTACTGGCAGGCTGCCAACACTCTTGAATATGGAGGGAGTCTCCCATTTTTTAAACCCCTTCTCTGGCTGTTCTCCTGGCTTGTGATTTCTCCTGATTGTCCCCCAACTTTAAGTATGCTCCTGTGATCGCTAATATTTTTTGAAAGTGAATCAAGTCCTGTACTTGGGCGTTATATCGAAAACTCAAAAAAACATCCACCCCCTCTCTCTTAGTTGGTTTGATCCAAAGACGCTGCAGGAGACCTCTCAGAGACAGAGACAGGTAACAGTGCTGCACTTGTTGATGAAGACTTTATCAGAGCCTTAGCTGTTTTCTTTCTTTCTTTTTTGATGTTGACATGTCGTGAGTTAAACTAACGTAGCTCTGCTCTAACGCAGCATCCTCACCAATCAGGAGAGTTTAGAGCAGCGTGAATCATATAGTTAGAAGGCTGACTCTAAAACAGTGAAATGTGTGTCATTGTGAAGTTCTGTCTGTCTTCGGTGTGTGATGCACATGTACGCGACAGCGCTCTGTCTTTAGAACAGGAGAGTGTTCAGGTGGAGGAGACTGACTGAGCCAGTGGAAGAGAGGAAGAATTCAATCCACAATGTCTTACACAGTGCCCATGATAGATGAAGTATTAAGACAGAAGCACTCGCACGAGCGCGATCAGATGAAATTTTTACTCGCACACGCTGAAAAAATGCTAACAAGCTAGCCACAACTTTGCTCTCGTCTTCTGCCATTCCTTTCACCGCTCTCACAACTCTGCTCACTGTTCGGACTTCACGAAGGCCTATGCTCTTCTGTTTTTGTCCCGCCCCCCAAAAAATCAAATCGATCTGATTGGTCAATTTTCCTGTCTCTCTCCAAATCAAAACACACAGCCTGGCCTTCGTGAAGTCCTAACCACTTAACGAGCCAGCAAACCGGGCTCTGACAGAGATAACATGTTTCAAAACAGTAACCCTTTCATTACTGAAGTGAACTTTGCAGTACACTTAATTTTAAAACTTACATTTTGTATTAAATGTATTTTATTCGACTAAATGAGAAAATATATATATATAGATATATGATACGTATATTTTTTGGTCCAGATTTTTTAAGGCCTTCTCTGAAGACCTAGAAGTCCCTGAAGGTTCCCCACTGGTTTATCGTCAACAACCGTGGGACAATATATTGTCCAGCAAAATTTGTTATTGGCCCAGGCCTATTAGTTGTGCAGTTTGAGATAGGGCTTAATCAAACTATTTTAAATATGTCTAAAGTAGACTTACCTTAAAACAGCAAACACTACACGTCTGTGCTGTGGCTTACTGAAAGGACAGATGCTGCAGTCTCTTTGTTTCTCTGCTGAGTGCTTGATTTTCATGATTCCTGTAACGTCATGGGGAGCAGGAATGAAAGGTGTAACACGCCGTAGCAGGAAAAAACTGCATCTGTTGAAGTGTCTGTGTAAGAAACCCCCACCCAGCCCGACTCTGGAGCTTAACTTCTTTATTTCACACTCTCACGTTGTTCAGGTGTTGATCTGTAAAATTCATTTGAATCCTGATTTCTTTTCTGGGTAGAAACTCTGTATAACAATTAGTGTCCTGCACAGTTGCTCTGTTGGCTGAAATGTGGATATGAAATAATTAATGGCCCTGCCATGCACACACTCATCCTCATGGAGCTGGCTGGTCACACCAACTCCCACTCGTCCAGATGGCCAGTCAACCTTGGCTACACATGTTGGCACACACACAGACAAAGTTTTCACTGCCTACCCATAACATTATTCAGCAGAGTCAGTGATATAACCCGCCGTGTCCTGACGTCTCTGCAGAGGATCTGAGCTTCGCCACGGGCTCACCTGGTCAGGTTAGCCTCACTTCCACTTCCCCTGACAGGTGGAACAGGTGTCTCCTTGTGGATGCAACAGAGCCTTGTTGGGTGTAATGAAGTGCCACTCCACTCCGACTATTAGAAAATCTTACAAGACAAAACCTGGTCGGGGTCACGCTGTCCTCAGACAGAAAAGTCTGAGCTGGGGGACGTTTTATCGATATTTCTCTTGTTAAGGTGGAGCTCTGGAAAAAAAAGAAGAAAAAACTCTGTATGAATGCTTTTATGTGTCAGAAGAGCTCCCAATTACTGCCGTCTTTGTACTTTGTTGTGTGACCTGATTCTGTCACAGGCGTTCCAACATGGAGTTATAGACAGTAATGACAGAAACGCTTAGTAGCTGAAAAAGCTTTGAGTTTCCCCTCAAGGGTGACATGTTCTGTGTTTACTTCTGAGTGTGGATGAAAAAAAGGAGTGACAAAAACCTTAAAAGTAAAATATGAATTATTAAAGAGACATATTCTCATTTACACTTCATGCATTTTGGGCAGACAGTGTTTGCTTTCCAGTGTCAAATGATTGAAACGAACAATAAATCACTGTCCAAGGTGGAGTGAAAGACATAATGGTCTGATGCCTCCACTGTCTCTTCCCCTCCAAGTTGTGACTCCATCAGCTGTGCAGCGGTGTAGAGAGGATCTGTCTGGGGCTAAATACGGAGTCAGAGTGAAATGAGACAGTGAGATTGTTTAATCTGTTAAAAATGGAGGAAGGTTAATCAGGTTTTCCTTCACAGCCCAGAGAAAACGTGTCTCCATGACATTCAAACAAATGTAGATTAGTCTCATTCTACACAACAGAGATCATCTTATTGGCTCAAAGGAGAACAGTTAAATGTGGCAGCAACTCAATGCATTTAGGCATGTAGACGTGGTCATTGACGATCGAAGGGACTTTGAACGTGGCATGGTTGTTGGTCTGAGTATTTCAGAAACTGCTGATCTACTGGGATTTTAACCCACAACCATCTCTAGGGTTTACAGAGAATGGTCCCAAAAAGAGAAAATATCCAGTGAGCAGCAGTTCTGTGGGACAAAATGCCTTGTTGATGCCAGAGGTCAGAGGAGAATGGACAGACTGGTTGGAGCTGATAGAAAGGCAACAGTAACTCAAATAACCACTGGTTACAACCGAGGAGCATCTCTGAACACACAACACGTCCAACCTTGAGGCAGATGGGCTACAGCAGCAGAAGACCACACCGGGTGACCCTCCTGTCAACTAAGAACAGGAAACTGAGGCTACAATTCACACAGCAACACCAAAACTATAGAAGATTGGAAAAATATTGCCTGGTCTGATGAGTCTGGATTTCTGCTCCACATTCAGATGGTAGGGTCAGAATTTGGCCTCAACAACATGAAAGCATGGATCCATCCTGCCTTGTATCAACGGTTCAGGCTGCTGCTGCTGGTGTAATGGTGTGGGGGATATTTTCTTGGCTCACTTTGGGCCCCTTAGTACCAACTGAGCCTGGTTTAAAGTCCACAGCCTACCTGAGTATTGTTGCTGACCATGTCCATCCCTTTATGAGCACAGTGTACCCATCTTCTGATGGCTACTTCCAGCAGGATAACGCTCCATGTCATAAAGCTGGAATCATCTCAGACTGCTTTCTTCAACATGACAATGAGTTCCCTGTACTCAAATGGCCTCCACAATCTGCAGCAACTGTGTGATGCTATCATGTCAATATGGACCAAACTCTCTGAGGAATGTTTCCAGGACCTTGTTGAGTCTATGCCACCAAGGATTAAGGCAGATCTGAAGGCAAAAGGGGGTCCAAGTTTCTCTTCTTTGAAATACAAATTTGCGGCTGAATTGTCTGTAGGCGTGAGTGTGTGGGTGAAAGGTTGTCTTTCTCATTGTCTTGTTGTCTGGTGACCAGTCCAAGGCGTACCTCACCTTTCGCCCTAAGATGGCTGGGATAGACTCTGGCCACCCACAACCCTGAACAGGATAAGTGGTAAAGATGGATGGATAGATGAACTTGCATGTTGCTGTATGGCAAACTTCCCAATGAGCCAAGCAAAGTTCTTTATTTTCTCACATCCAGATTTTTTCCATTGACTCTTACAGCTGACAGATACAGAAGCACTCAGGAAGATAACCACTTTTCGAAATAATGCTAATTTGTTAAATTAAAAACTTAATCCCTTTATCTTCTGTTTTGAATTTAAAAAAAAATCAGACTAACGATAAATTAAAAAATGTGAAGTTGTGATTTGTTCAATTTCCATGGTCAGTAGTTTTGAACTTTTGTTCCTCCAGCTTAAAACTCATCTGGAAAGTTAATTTGTTTCTACTTCACTTCATGATCTCTGTCTCTGATTAATGGTCTCTTGTCGGCTGTTTTAGGCATATGCACATCAGATTTGTAAAACCAAATCAGAGCAGGGCCTTTCCTCTACCTCACTATGAAGACTTGGGATGTTCGAAAGCACCTAATGTCTGTGTCTGTGAAATGAAAAATGTTAATTTTCACTGATCAATTATAGTTAAAGGTCAGAAAACACAAACACAGGCATAATTGAGCAGGACTTCTTCAGCGGAGTCGACACAGAATCAGAGTCTGAGGTCAAACTGGTTTGCCGAGTGAAATCTGGGTAGGGTCATGTATCGAGAACTGACTCTGAATTTACAAGACTTGTTGCATCAACAAGTCCAGCGCATTTTCCTCCCAATCACAAGTTCCTGACAGTGGCAGATTTTTTAGGATTAAGCCTCGGAGAGAATTCTGGAGTGACTCATAAAGTTTTTTTTTTTATCTGCCAGATAACGTTACACCACATTTTTGATGGGGCATGTCAACAATGTTGGCAGAAAATGTTCAAAATGAACAGCAACAATCACTATGACACAATTTCAACAGCGTGAGTTAGAGGGAACACTCTGTCTTCCGTGTGCTGTGGTCTCCTTTTCATAAAACATCACTGTAGTAACGACTCATCCTGGGGACAAACACATCGTTTTATACCGAGTCAAACAGTTTACAAATATTGAATCAGTTTTAATCAGATACGAGTTCAGAGGGCTCCCTCCCTGATCCTCAGCTCTACGAGGAGTCCGTGTGCAGTTGATTATTTCAGACAGTGTCAGGTTGCCGTGTTGCACAACTAATGATCTGAACTTCAGGTTTAGAGTGACGAAAATTATCGACTAGTGATTCTGAGGCAAACTAGCAGGGCTGACAGTAGCTGTGTCCCAATTCAGGGGAAGGCTGAATTTGAAGACTGGTTACGCCACAGCAGTGCATGAAGGCAGTTCCATTTCAAAGGCTCCTCCTAAATGTGACCAAAGAACCCAGACTCCCTTTCAGGTGCCGCAAAGAACGGAAGATTCCCAAGATTCATTGGGCGTGAACGCTGAAGATGATGGGCGTAACTGAACGCCTGTATCATCTGGCTGTGGAGGATTTCTGGCAAAAACTGATTTCATTTCTAAAAAAATAATGAAGGTTTTATTTTACTGTGAGAAAATGTGTTGTTTGGGTTCCTTTTATGTAATTTACAAAAACACTTCTTCTTTACAAATATTCTCATTGCGGCAAAATTCTGTTCATAAATTTAGATTTTTGGGAAAAAAACGTCTTTGATTTTTTTTTTTTTAACAGGGAAATCAAACAATACATTCAATCAATTCAGTACTTTAATAAAAGAGAAGCAGTCAAACTAAAATGGGTTTATACAAATTTTTGTACTTGATTTACCAACCCCCTCCTGGCACTTGTGCAAATTTTGAAAATGTACGGTTTTGCTTAGCTCTGTATTATGACGTGATTGTGGGTCTATACTCCTATTTATGGAAAAAAAAATATATAAAGTAAAAAAGTAAGAAAAAATAATTGTACAAAAACACCCCATACTGTTTAAAATTTATGTGAAGTTGGTTATTTAAGCCTGACAGGTGAGCGTGACGCTGTGTGACTATGAGAGTTACCAACAGGAAATGCTTTGTAAACCAGACCGTCTCAATTCAGTTCGGCCTTTGTGGTCTGCGCAGGGTACGAAGACCAGGTCCTCTGAAGTAGAGATGGACCAATAAGGATTTTTCATGGCCGATACCGATACAGATTATTTGTAGTCAAGGAGGCCGATAACCAATATTTGAAGCTGATATTAATTTGCACTCAAAGTGCAAATATTGGTGTCAAAATTTTGAACAATACAAACTCCAACACTTGACTGCTTTCAAATGTCTTCGTTATTATTTCAAGCATATGTTTAACAGCTCCCAGGCTTAGCAGCATGTTTTATAAAGTTAAATGAAAACTTAAAAAAATCAATAGCTAATGTTTTCTACAGTAAATAAAGTTTTTCAAAATTTCAAAGCAACTGCAATAACTGTAATAACTGCACTGCTGATTGGCTGTTTCCCAATCCATGGCTCTGCTTGTAACCAATCAGATGGTACTGTGGGTGGGACAGTGCTGGGGACTGAGTAGTGACTGCAGACAGTGGAGCGGCTGCATCAGAGCCACAATGACACAGTTTTAAATTTGTTTATCAGCCATCGGATTAAAAAAAGGTTGATGCTGGTATGCTTCAAAATGCCAAATATCAGCCCTGAAAATTGGTCTATCCCTGCTCTGAAGGCTGCAGGCCCTAAATTAGGAACACAGAGACTGTTTGTTTCATATCATAGCGTTATTGTAACGTTCGTTATTTCACTGTTAATGGCAACATTCAATGACAGAAATTATATCTCTGATTTGGCAAGGAGGTAATAGCCTAGCATTTAACACTAGGCAGCTAAATAGGGATAGACAGATTATCGGCTAGGCCGATTATCGGGGCTGATATTTGGCATTTTGAAACATATCGGCATCGGCCTATTTTTAATTGGACGATTGATAAGAAACAAATTTAAAATTGGTTGTGGCTCTGATGCAGCCGCTCCGCTGTCTACAGTCACTATTCAGTCCCCAGCACTGCCCCACCCACAGCACCATCTGATTGGTTACAAGCAGAGCCATGGCTTGGGAAACAGCCAATCAGCAGGGCAGTTATTACAGTTATTGCAAATACATTGAAATTTTGGAAAACTTTATTTACTGTAGAAAACTTTAGCTATTTATTTTTTTAAGTTTTCATTTAACTTTATAAAACATGCTGCTGAGCCTGGGAGCTGTTTAATAAACACATGCTTAAAGCTATTTGTACTTTAACTGCAAATTAATATCGGCTTCAAATATCGGTTATCGGACTCCTTGACTACAAATAATCGGTATTGGCCCAGAAAAATCTATTTTGCTCTATCTCTACAGCTAAAGATAACTATCCCTATCAAAATTTTTAACCGTCATTTTAAAGTTGTCCTTGATTGAATCTCCCATGAGCAGATGCAAATTGTAGTTCTTATCTGACTAATGGAGAAACACGTGGCTGTGGTTAGGTGTAAATGAATATGTATAAGATCGTGTTTGGATTTTATCAAAGTTTGATACAGATCTAGTTACAAGTTAAGATCAGATAGATGGTGAGATTAGGCAGATTATCCAAAGATGAGATGCTGAATGCTTGAAGGCCTCAGACAGGCCTCTTGAAGTGAATCTATCACCGATGCTGCTCTTGAACTTAATCTGAAATGGAGAGTGTTTTTTGACAGTCCATAATAACCCCCAGATGGATCTCCCATCACACCTGTCAAAAAGAAAACGCTGCGTCCTTCGGCGTGTTTATTCCTCCTGCTTCATTATTTACTCCTGATGTGCTTTTATTTTTCTCCCCTTGGGTTATTTCTTGGCTGTGTGATTAATCTTAATCTCTTCCCTGACAAGAAACGGGAAAATATTCCAAATTGTCTCTTATCGCGTAGCTGTAGGCCTTCACGGTGGCCAGAATTCAACCATACAGACTGCACATCAAGCTTTCCTTCGACGACTTCAGAAACTTTAATGTGAAACTGGGGAATTATTCAATCAAACGTGTAAATTTGAATAAATAAACCAGACTGTTGTTTTGTTGTCTCTCCTTTGGCAATAACACGCTGTTTGTCCCGAACACGCTGTGACTCAGCTCCAGTTTGTACGTAATTCCTCTGCCAATAAGTTGCTGATTATTGATAGAGAATAAACACACTTCATTCATCCATATCAGACTCTTTTCACAGCTTCTCTACGCCGCTTTCATTACAGAATCGATTTTAAAGTTGCAGTTATTACTTGGCTCAGCGACGTCTGGCTGCTTACTGCTGCTGCTACAGCTGTAATTCTATAAAGTGTGTCCTGCAAGTTTCTCTTGCTTGAAATTGAAGCATAAATAAAATCCCTTCCTTAAAACACTCTCACAGAGGATGCACTGTACTGCAGAGCCTGCAGAAGCATTTATGTTTCTGTAAGTGAAGCTGCAAATAGACAAATAGAGTGTGGGAGTGGAATAACTTGTGTGTAGATATTAGAGTATTGTGTCCTCAGAGGGAAAAGAAAACAGGTTGTATTATAAACATACTAATTTAAGCCAATGCCTGAAATGATCCAGGGGAATCTAAGCAGAGAGACGGCCGTGAGGGTGTTTTCTGTGTTTTATAGCCAGACACATCAACGAGATTTAAGTAGGAGGATGTTTCTTGTCATCCTGGAAGTTATTTCACTTCGTCTTCAAGCTTTCTGGCTTTTACGAGTATTATGGTTGTTGTAACTTTTATCTCCATATCAATTTAAATGTATAACCGAGAGGAAACGGCTTCTCGGAAGATTTGGGGCACGTCATGAGGCTCATAGCCCAGCAATAAGGATGCTTCAAAACAAAGTACGAGGTAAATAATGCAGAAATAAGTCCTAAACTTTCCACTGGGTATCATTCAAGTAAGGAATCCTTTACTTTTATTTCACGTTTGTTTCCCAAAGTCCTTCAGAGTTTAAACAGAGTCTGTGTTGGTGGAGCTGGGTGACAAAAATAATCATTATTTATTTCTTTGGAGAGTCTTATAGTGGGGAAGATAAGTATTGAATGCGTCAACTTTTTTCTCATCACATTTATTTCCAAAGCTGCAATTCAAACAAAGTTTCTCCCAGACATTGGTATTAACTCAAATAATCCACACATGAAAAGAAATCACAACGTTCAGCTCCATAAATAATGATTATGGTGAATTAAGTACGATAACACAGGAAAAACATATTGAACACGCTGAGACTCATCTAATACTTAGTGGAGAAGCCTTTGTTTGCAATGACAGCTTCCAGAAGCTTCTTGTATGTTTGAACTAATGGCCCACACTGCTCAGGTGTGATTTTGGCCCACTCCTCTGCACAGATTGTCTTTAAATCTGGAATATTCTTTGGTGCCCTCTGGTGAACCCTTTTCTTTACTTCTTTCCACAAATGTTCAGTTGGATTGAAGTCAGGTGATTGACTAGGCCGTTCTAACAGATTGATTTTCTTTTTCTGAAACCATTTGAGAGTCAACTTTGCCGTGTGCTTTGGATGGTTGGCCTGCTGGAAGGTCCAGCCACGTCTCATCTTCATCATCCTGGTGGATGGCAGCAGATTCAGATCAAGAATTTCCCCATACATGGCTCCATTCATTGATCCGTCAGTTATATGAAGTTTGCCAACACCATGAGATGAGAAACAACCCCATGCCATGATGCTTCCACCTCCAAACTTCACTGTTGGTGTAGTGTTTTTTGGCTGATGTGCAGTGACATTTCTCCTCCAAACATGGTCTGTAGTATGACAGCCCAAAAGTTCAGTTTTGGTCTCATCTGACCAGACAACATTCTCCCAGTATTCTACAGGCTTGTCAAGATGCTGTTTAGCAAACTTTAAACTAGCTTCAACATGCCTTTTCTTGAGGAATGGAGTCTTGCGGGCTGAGCGTCCATAGAGGCCATGACAGTGGAGTGCATTGCCTGTTGTTTTCTCTGTAACAATTGTACCTGCTGCCTCCAAGTCTTTCTGGAGCACTTTCAGGGTGGTCCTTGGCCCGTTGAGTACTCTTCTGACTATCTTTCTGACTCCCTGGTCAGAAATCTTCAAGGAGCTCCTGTGCGTGGCCTGTTGATGGTAAGGTGGTGCTTCTTCCACTTGTGAATAATGGCCCCAACGGTGCTGACTGGAATATTCAGGTGCTTTGATATAAGTCTGTAACCAGTTCCATTCTGATGCTGAGCAACAATCAGGTTGTGAATGTCTTCAGAGAGCTCTTTGCCTTTACCCATCATGAGGTGTGTGGTATTTAACTGCTGGATGAAAAAATGAGAGAGCAGTTTTTTGTTTTACTGTCTGTGGTTGTGACCAGTGGCGGCTGGCCAGTAGAGGGCGCTTTGGTGCCGCCCGACCTCCCACAACATTACCTCGATTCAGATAAAAAAAAAGAAAGGAACAAAATAATCCTGAGCTGTATGTATGTATATTTTAAAATCTACCCAGAAATCTTTGACTATAGACTCTTGTTTAAAGTTGTACCATGCAAAACGGAGAAAGACAAAACGAATAATTCAGTTAAATCACTCAAAACAACACCTTTTCAGAGAAAAATGTATCAGGGAAAGCTTGATTTGAAAGAACGTGGACCTGATCAATCACTCCACAGTTTTACAAACATTGATACATTTTTTCTTTTAATACACGTGTAGTCTGGAGTTGTAGCGCCCCTGGAGAAAACTCCTCTAGTCGCTACTGGTTGTGATGTTTACACAGAAACATTAGTGAATGTTGGTTTTGAAAAAGTCTTGTTTGACCTGCTTGTTAGTCTCTACCAGAGCAAACTTTCCATTTAGCAAAGCTTGGTCATGTGACTCCATGTTGCCTCTTTAAGTGTCGCTGGGTGCACAAAGTGCCGCTCAGTACACATTAAAGTCTTGGTTGGTGCTAATTGGAGCAGCTGTGGCTCAGTGGTAGTCTGTTGCCTCTCACTTGGAAAAGTGGTGGTTACTAATTGTCTTTGGGTTCCCAGAAAAACAAACCGTGGCAACTGTTTCAGATTTGGTCTCAGATTCAGTGTTTTCACTTTCTTAATACATTTACTTTTCTCATACGGTCTTTACACACAGATAAAAGCCGTGTTATGAAGGAGTGTTCTTAAAGTCCAGTTAAGTAAAAAGAAATGACTCTTACTGTGGACACCGCAGCTTTGTTTTAATCTGTAGTTTCAGATTAAAGTGTGATGGACACAGAACGAGGCGTGAGTTACACCTTTTGTAACTGTCCGAGTGCACATTGGCAGGTAAATAGATCTGCGAGAAATAGGTCATCTGCAGTAGAGGTATGGGTTGGTGGTAGGGCTGAACGATTTTAAGAAAAGATTGAATTGCGATTTTTCTGGCAGATATTGTGATTTCAATTTGATACACGATTTTCTTCAAATCAAGCTTTGGGATATTCACATGTAGGGCTGAACGATTTTAGGAAAAGATCTAATTTTTCTGGCAGATATTGCAATTCATGATTTTTTAATCCTCAATAGTGTTGATAAATAATCTGTTTTCATCAACTTCTACTCCTAAACAGAGGCTTTGTGTTGTTGACCTGCTTACCAGCACTTTTAACATATAGATTGTCTACAGATTTGTAAAACATAATGTGTATAATCCTTGACACAACAGATCCTGGGTCAGTCAGGAGCGCTGCAAAAAAATTGCTGCTTTGGCGATCTCAAAATTGCATTGTCTAAAATTGCGATTTTGATCTGAAAACGATAAATTGTTCAGCCCTAGTTGGTGGGTTGGAGGGTTGGAGGTGGAGGGTTGTACACTGATGTGTGTTAATGTGGATTTGTCAGCTCACCTATGATTATCATTAGTTTTTGTTTGTTTTTCTTTTGTCAAGCATGTTGTGTTGCAACTCTTGTGCATGAAAAGTGCTTTATACATAGTTGGATCGATTGATTGATTGAATACACGGAGCTATTGATAATAATGGCAGCAAATATTAAACATAAATATCAAACAGTTTGGTCACTAACCCCGGGAATTTAAACCATTGAAAGATATTGATCCAATGCAAGGGTGTGCCATCTTATACTGTGTTTGTTTAGGGTGTAATGTGCACCTGTGTATGGATTTAGTGGTCAGTTTTCATGTATGGAACAAATGAATAAATAAAATAAAAAAATTAATAAATAAATACTGTTCACAATAAGACCAGTATAAATCAATTGATGATAAAAAAATACATATCCTGATATTTACACTACAGCGACAACACAAAACTTCCAACAATGTCTTAGAGTGAGATTAGCACAGCAACAATGGCTTCATCTGTCTGACACACATAATACAATAACCAATAACCCAATACAACAATTGAACAAAAATTTGACCCCAGAGGATTAATAAAGATGTCAGTGGGACATTTTGGCAGCTGTCTTGTTTTGAGGTTTTGCCTCCGCAAAAAAGAGACCAACAGGGACGCTTTGCGATAATCCTTTGAAGGAAATGCTAGTTACATCACAGAACAGGTGTCAGTATATGCCTAGCTCCAAGCTAACGCTGCACCCTTTGACTAACACAGCGACAGGAATGTACTGTTTTTATTTTGAAGGAATAGACTCATGGTGGAGGAAAATATGACAGATTTTGGATATCTGACGGTCCAACACCAACATTTTCTTCTTGTCATTGTCTTGTTCAAGGGGTCTCAACCTGCAGCTCAGGAGCCTCATGAGGCTCTTTCACTCCTTTGACCTCTTTGTAGCTTTAAAAAATATTATTGAAATAAAGAGTTTTTATTTTTCTTACAGAGGGTATTGATGATTAAAGACAATAACACTCAATAAAATCATGTGTGAATTTGTTGAACTAAATGTACTACATCGTGCACTAAATCTTTCATTTTTTGGCATTTTGACATTTAGAATTAAAAAATGCAAACAAATTTCTATTTTTATTGTGTTTTTTTTTTTTATTTGAGAAAATTCCGAATTTTTTAAAGATTTTGCAAAGTTTTGAAATTTTTAAAATTCTATTTTTGTTTTTGAATTTCTAAAAAAATTGCGAATTATTTATATTCCATTTTTTTTATTTTTAGTTTTATTTTTTTAATTTAGTTAATTTTTTGGATTAGATTTTTTGTGTTTTTTGTGTTCTTTTTTTTCAAATTTATGACATTCTAGCAAATTTTTGAAATTTCAAAATGTTAGAAATTTAGAAATTATGAAATTTTTTTGTACATTTTTTAAGTTTCATTTTTTGGAATAAAAATTGCAACTTATTGAAATTAAATACATTTGGCAAATTTATGAATTTATTACAGTTTATCTTTAATTTTTTCTTAATCATTTGGAAAGTTATTAAAAAATAATAAAGATAAGCATCACATGCTCAATTTTATTAACCCCAAAATTTCTCATTTAGAAAATTGTCTACTAGATTTTACTATGTTTAGAATTTTACACACTTTTGTGGCTCCTGAATGACTTGAAACCAGATGAGCTGAGGCAAAATGGCTCCTATGAAAGTAAAGGTTGCAGACCCCTGGTCTACTTAATGTAAAAAACAACAAAAACATCTGAAGGCTCATTTGATCGTTGTTGACTAACATGCATTGTAAATTTTTTGTTAATGAAAGTGAATGAATTAGATGTGAATGGGTAAATTTGGACAGTAGTGGAAAAGCACAGGCTGTTGGAGAAACTAGTCTTGTGACATTTAGGTAAAAGTCTATTTCCCGTATAATTAATCCTGTCAGTGAACACACTCAGTAGTCTATGGAAACAGTCTGTTCTCTGTCCCTAATGAATTCACTCTTTGTAGAAAGTGTTAATCTTAAATGACAAGCCGTAGTATGGATTAATGAACACCTGTAAAGGTATTTCCCCTCTGCGTGTGCTTGGATCTGTTCTCTAAAGGTGCTTGCACAGCTGAGCAGGGTTCTTGGAAACTGTCAGCAGTCGAATCAGAACATATGGAGCTATTTATCAACGTTAACCTGACAGCTTTCAATAAATGCATGCAGAGGTGTTCATCATGAGTGAACACAGAACCAGAAACTGGAGCAGATGGTTTCTCCTGGAGGTTGTACTGAAGCTGTGTCCAAGCATGACCCGGTTTAAAAAGTCGTATGAACACACGGTTTTTACATGGTACAGGAAGGAAGAAGGGCTTTACACATCAGGTGTTTTCATTAATGATTTATGTTTTTTATTTACTCTATTTTTGTAAATACTTGTGTATTATGTAACATGTATGTTTGATTTAGTAGTGGAGAAGGGGTGGGTTTTAAAAAAAGCTAATGCTTCATCCTACTCCTATCAATATTGGTATCAGCCAATGTGTTCAAGTTGGCCGATATTTACTAATTAGCTGCCGCTGTTTTCAGAGCATTTTAAACGATCTTTCAACAACCAAATAAACTTGTTTTCTCTGACTATGTAAACACCAAAACTACCTAAGAAGAGTGAACTCTCTTCTTTTATGTCTCACTTCCTGTTTTTGATCCAAAAACAAGACAAAACGTACTTTTTTATCACGTTTGTCTCAGGTGCTCCAATCTTTGATCCTCTCTATGGTCATCTTTTCTTTAGATGGCGCCACTCTTTCTCTGAACTACCGTAATTCGTCATCTCAGATTGTTTTTTTATTCTTTTTTCACCAATATTGATATTGGTAAATATCGGTTATTGGCCATAACAGTAATATTAATATCTGATATCGGTATAGGCTAAAATTTTCATATCGGTGCATGCCTAATACTGTTGTCATCTTTTTAAACTATTCTCACTTTTTTTTTCTACTTTACATCTTGCATTATTTGCACACGTTTGAAAAAAGCAGTCATACATTCATGCATTACTGAAATCACAAAAGTGATCAAAAGAGCTGAGTGCTCGAACACTGTGATGTTTCCTTAACCGTCTGAATCCCAAACCCGCAGGTGGGTTTGGGATCAAGCAAAACCATTGGCCTATTCAAAAGCTGTAAAAAGTAGGGATGTCCCGATGTTACATTTTCACTTCCGATACGATACCGATACTGCAGCATTGAGTATTGGCCGATACCAATATTAATCTGATACGAAATCAGCATTAAAAATACATACTTTTATTATTTATTTTGTAGTATGTCTGTCATGTTAGAAAAGGCTTGATAAAGTGATATTATTCAAACAAAGAACAGTAGTCAGCAACAGTAGGTATGAGGAAAAATACGATATCAACATCAGACTGGGACACCTCTAGTAAAAAGTGGTGTTATCATCAGATTCTCTAGTTTCTGGGGGTGCCTGAATGTATCACACATGACCTCAGCAACATGCTGAAAACTGGTGGGAAAGAACAATGATGTTTGTGAAACTGCGTCCACATCTCGTTTATTTGCACGTCCTCTTTGAAAATCTGCAGAAAATCAACTGTTTGCTTGTTGTTCAGAGTTTGTAAAATGAAAATACTTCACTTTCCTTTGATCCAAGACTTGAATGTATAAGTGGTTTGTACATAGCTATTCACAGTTTTTATTGTTTTAGAGTAAATATTCAATTTCGGCCTTTCTTTGTTGAATAGTTCCTTGCATTCTGGTTATGTTATGTTGCTGAGACATTGTTGACTTACATCTGTCTTTAGCCCTGGTTCTTCTCCAAAATATTGTGATATGTTTCGTATATCGTGACATGGCCTAAAACTATCGAGATATGGATGAAATGCCACATCGCCCAGCCCTAATACTGCTATCTCATTTGACTGTTATCACAGTTTTTTTGTGTTTTTTCTTTCACTTTTTGCATTATTTGCACACATGTTCGAAAAAAGCATTCATTCAATCCAAAGCTCTGAGTGCTCAAACTCTGTGATGTTTCCTCAAAGGTTAAAAAAAGGTGAACAAACATTAAAACAGTGTACAGCAAAGCTTTGCTGGAAGGAATTGTGCAGATTTTGTTTTTGAACCGTCCCCGACACATGCCTCACCGCCCTGATTTTAATAGATTTTAATGAAATAAAATTTAGATGCAAATGTGATAATTCCCACCAATCCTGAATGGTATCCCAATTCAGTCAGAGTAATCCTATTATGATTTTTCCCCACATTGTGCTGCCCTCGTCCCGTGCATAATCATGTTTTGATTTAGACTGTGCACAGAGAAGAGGGGGAGCTGTTCAAAGAAGGGTCTGAAGAGAGGGAAGAGACAGCGAATGTGATACGCTCGGCTCTGCCATGAAACAAGATTTCACTCGTTCTGAACTGTAAAAAAAAGAAAATCAATAGGTAGAGGTCAGTGTTGATATTTTGGCAGGTGGATGAATCAATGTATTGAAAACACGGCTAATATTAGCAGTGAACCCAGAGGACGGCTGCAGCTTACAACACACGGCTCAGACTGATGGAAACTGAGCCAGGTGGGACGATGGAAATGCGAAACCTTGGCCTTACGTGAACTCACATTGTTGGTTTGCAGTACATTACACAACACAGAGATCCTTTGGGGCTTTGGTATACGATTACCTTCAGGTTTGAACATGACTTTTATGACCACACTGAATATCCAACCTTAAAGTGATTGAACAAGTTGGGTCCTATCACAAGGTTAAGGGCAGAAATTACCCCTACAGCAGTGTTTTTGTGCAGCAGAAGCCCAGAGCGCACGCACCAAACACGCCCTCCCTGCTCCTCTGCCGGTTTCCTCTGCACTCAGACAGGGCCATATTTTACTTGACCAAAAACACAAATAAACGGACTCCCACCGAAAGAATCTGATATCAGTCTACATTCACGTTTTTTTTTAGAGGATTTTCAGTGCGTTTCTTTCACACAAAAACACCGCTAAATAAGGCTCTAGTTCGAACAAGTACGGTAAGTTTACGTTAGCCGCTGCACATGGCTCTTTAATATTCACGTGAGAACTCGCCTATGATTGGCTGAGCAGGGAAGGCGTTTTAATATTCATGAGGAAAGTGGTCTGTGATTCGTGCTTTGCGATCATGTGCATATCATGTGGACGTGACGTCTCACGTGAGCCAATCAGAAGATGAATATCAAAGAGCTTCCGTAGCCACAGGAGCTTGTGTCTGAATTGTGCATCATGGCTGCTGCTAACGACCAACTGGAGCTTGAAGAGCCTCCCCCCTCGCTGTATAATGGCAAGTTTTTGGTTTAATAAACATGCTAAACAAGCTAATGGTTTTGCATTGTTATAATAATAATAATAATAATAATAATAATAATAATAATAATAATAATAATATCCCTTATTTAACCAGGTAAAAAACTAATTGAGATTTAAAACCTCTTTTTCAAGAGTGACCTGGCCAAGACGGCATCACAAATAGAAATAAAACAAATTTCAGTTACAGATACAAACAAACAACAAATATGAATGTATAATTACACAGTGCAGTCACAAGAACCAATTGAGCTAATTTTTACGTCTTTTATAATTGTTTTAAATTCCCCTAGAGTTACAAGATGTGTCAACTGTAAGTCCTTTTGCACATCATTCCAGAGTATCTGTGAACGTACAAAGAAGGACAATGTGCAATTGCATATAGGGAACAGTGATGAACTCGACAGCTGCAGCCAGTAATAAAACGCAGGGCACAGTGATATACAGTATCTAATTTCTTTAAAAACTGATTAGAAGTATTCATAAAAAGCAGGTCTCCATTGTCCAAGAAGGGTAAAAATGTTGTGGTGATCAAATGTCAAAAATAGCATGGTCTTTGATTTATCTGCATTCAGCACTTATTTAAGTTGAGTCAGGCGCGATTGAACAGCGTCAAAGACTGACTGAAGGAACTCAAGGGATTTCAAAACTGAGGGAGATTAACAATATATCACAGTATCGTCAGCATAGCAGTGTGACACAGTATTCCATACTGTACCAAAAATGTACCGAACCGTGACCCTAAAACCAAGGTACGTACCGAACTGTGATTTTTGTGTACCGTTACACCCCTACAGACTACCTGCGTTTCTTTATATCTGGCACGCCGTGCCCGCGGACTGATACACAATGAGAACTAGAGCCTTAGGCCCCGTTTACATGACGCCGAAAACGGTCAATTCCGCAAACATTTCGTTGCGTTTTGGCCTTCCGTTTAGATGAGACCACGTTGCATTTTCAGTGAAAATGCAATCTATTGAAAACGCTCCCCAGAGTGGAAAGATTTGAATCTGCTTCTCCATCCAGCCTAAACACAGAGCAGAGCGTTTCAGGGTGAAACGCTGACGTCACCGCATGCGCACTCGCAGTTTCAGGTGAAGGTTCCGCGCGCAGCCACATTTCCAGTTGAGCCATTCTGGTCCAGTAGGTGGCGGTAGTGCCCGTCATGGTTGGATTGCCGACCGTCTCACACAACAAAACGTCAGAAAAAGAAAGAACAGAAGAAGTGACTTGTCCTCCTGGAGTCGTATGAACGCGGATCGTTTTCACGCCGTCCTCATGTAAACGCAGGTGGCTTTTGGAAACACAAAGGAAGAATCTTTGCGGGAGTCTCCGTGTAAACGGGGCCTTATTTAGCGGTGTTTTTGTGTGAAAGTAATGCGCTGAAAATTCTCTAAATAAAGCATGAATGCAGACTGATATCAGATTTTTTCAGTGGGAGTCCGTTTATTTGTGTTTTTGGTCAAGTAAAATATGGCCCCGTCTGGTTTGGTGCGAGCGCCTTGTAGCCCCTGCTGTAGGGGTAATTTCTGCCCTAAACCTTGTGATAGGACCCAACTTGTTCCACCCTGGAGTATCACTTTAAGAGATCACTGTGGGATGAGTATTTGGCTTACAGAGAGCTGCACACAACGAGCTCTGTGAGCATTACTCTGATCAAAGGACATCTTCTCCCTTATAAATGATGGAAAATGTGCCTCAATGTTCTTTTTTTGAGCAGATTACCACAAAATGAGCACTCCGTAGTATAAAATGTTATTTATTTTAATAGAATTCCTATCTGCTCATCCCTTTAAACAAGTTCTTCAAAAGTAAATGAACACATTATCTTCAGAGCAGACCTTGACTGTGAAATTAATTCGACAACATAAAATCCTTATGAGGCATAAAGCTTCATTTTACACATAAATATCGGGTATTGCTCAGCTGGAAATTGGTTACTTAAGGCAACAAATTAATAAAGTCACTTCCTGGAGTCATCAGTGACAGTATTACCTCCAGAGCTGGCCGCAGCGCTCACACTTCTCCAGCTGCCAAGTGTGTAAACAAATTAATTGAGTTACACTTGATGATGAATTGTTAGTCAGATTTATTTTGGAGGGTTGGGTCATGTTCTGAGTAATGCAGGAGCTCACTTTTGGTTTAGTTCATCCAAAACATGATGAGTCATCTTTTTAAAATCTGCTCTCAAGATTTTAATATGTTCATAAACCACAGCTTTCAAAAAGCAATACTGCTGTGCCATAGCATAATGTACAAGGAAAGAATAAAATACAGAAAAATATGTATAGCTGGACATGTCAATACATTTAATGACACACTTCTTTTGTTGGCAGAAAGGAGCACGATACTGCAGGACTGGCTTGTTTTCCTTGTTCAGTGTGTTAACATGCACACTTGCACGCTCATTTGACTGTTACCACATTAAGAGTACACTCCAGGTATTGTAACCGAGACACAGTTAGATTCACGCATAATCACTAGTCAGTAAAAAGTCATGGAGATAAGTGCTTCTGTTTAAAATTTCAGACATGGTTCGTTCTCGAGGAAACAGCAACACTCAGTTTAATGATGTTGGGAAATAAAGGCCACCATTGCTGACACCGCTTACTGACACCACCCTTCTTCTCTAATCCCACAACAGATTCTTGATTCAGTTTTGATTTCAAAACCTCTTCAAAGACTACAACTTCCCTCTTTTCACACTGCGACCTTCCAACAGTCTTCCTTGTCACACTGTGTTGTTTCGAAATTAAAGCGCTAACTTTGTCATTGAGTGACTGGAAGTCTGAAACTACACTGTCACTCCCTTCAAGAAAACAGTACCTCGTCTTTCTCTTATTTTTTGTTGATCTGAAAAGTTCCCTTCACCCATGTCATCCTTGTCAATCACTTGATGGAATAAAAGACACAGAGTCACTGTTTTCAATTTAGCATTTCAAGTAGCAGACATGGGGGCACTGACAATGGGTTATTGTGCTTTGTACATCCATTAAAGCAAAGAAAACAACATAAAGACCCTGACAAGAAAAAGCTTTCTCTTATTTGTGCTGATGTCAGGATCACATCTAAGAGCCAATTCCAACAACCCTCCAGAAAGTTACCCACCCAACATGTAAACATATTTTATCAGGAGAGTCTTTCAGACGTGATCGATGTGCTTCTTTTTGAGTAAGACCTCATTTTGGCCCCTTTGATACCAGGGATGGAACGGTTTCTGAAAACAATCCAAACAGTTCGGTTTTCCTCTCTGGGTTCAGGGTGTGTGTAGGCTTTGTTCAGTTTGCGTTTTTCTTTTCCTTAATTTTACGATTCAGTTTGAAGCAAGTATGTAGATGACGCGCGGAGAAGATAGAGTTGAGGCCTTTAGGTTTATTTTTTTGCGTTTTTTCGCATCCACCCAGATCGTTTCCTGGGTAGTTTGACCATTCAGAGACGCCGTAGGCTACTTTCAACATCACATTTTCTGACATATTTTCTCCACCCATTTTGGGCGATGTTTAGTTGATGAATGAAGACTTGTGTAGATGTGTATTTGTGTGTGTGCACGCCATGCATACCTTTAGCACATTGACTGCCGGTGCTCAGGATCAATTGCTTGCTGATTCCATTTTTCTCATGCTGCACATTTTTCACAATTAGTACAAAATAAACACATCAGATTCAGTGTGCAAGGTGCCTGTGCGTGATTTTTTGGGGGATTACAGATCCAAAAATCAAATTTAAAAAAAACAAAAAAACAATGGACTTGGTGTGCAAAGATCTTAAGAGGATGTACCTGTGACATCGGGGCATTTTCGATTCACTATGAGCTCTGATGCCGGCAGTAAGAAAGTGGAGGATAAAACCAAGACTTGGAGACTTTGCTACATTTAATGACTTTTCAGATCCCCTGGTGAGTTTTTCTTAAGATGACAATTCTTGCGACTTATCTGGAGCTTGGAAAATCTGAGGTTAAAACATGTTTTGGTTGCCACAGTGGTTAGAGTGTGTGTGTCTCATTTACACCATTTCCACCTAACTGATGCTGGTGCTAGTTCCAGACCAGTGCCTGGCTAAGCACTGGTTCTTTGTGTCTCCACCAACAAAGAACTGGCTCCAGGTGCTTAAAACTGGTGCTTGGCGAGCACCAACTGTTTGCTGGGCCAGAGCTAAGCACTGATTAAGCACTGACTGTGTAGGGGGCCTGGGATGGGGCTACAGTGACCAACGCTCAGTGTGAAAAACAGCCATTGTTGAAAAGGAAGGCTGCTGGGTGAGTCGTCCATTGTTTTGTTAGTTTCCTCATTCATGATTTGAGATGGAGGCAAAATTAAAGCGTGAATGCTTGTCCTCTCTTATAGATCAGATCTAGACCTTGTCATTTTTTAAAACAGACTTAACAGCCTCATGTTATTTATCATTCTCTATAAGGAAAGCTGCTGTGTAAGTTGTCTGTTGTTTTGTTGGTGTTTACGCATTCATAACTTAAACTGGAGGTGAAATTGGAAACAAGTAATGAAAAACTAATCTCTGCCTAGTTGTTAGTGCTCCCAGGGCAAACTGTATGCCATCTTCCGCGCCATGTATCCCCAGCCCCCACCGCCACTGCCCCCGGCTACGTATGGAGTGAAGTACTGACGTTTTATGGTGACACAATGACGTGACACAATGACCTGGCACCGACTTGGCTCTTGGTCTATGGAAAACCAAACCGGTTCTTAGAAAGAACCAACTCAGCACCAGCACTGGATGAGCACTGGTGGAAAAGGGGTAACTGTGGTCACTTCTGCTGGTCCCCAGCCCAGATAAAGGAGGAGGGTTGATATTTAGACATAAAAAAACAGGAATGGACAGAAGGGAGTTAAGTTGTAGCTGTAAACATATTTATGATGGCAGCCTCTTTGTCCTCTTTTAAATCTCTTTTAAAGACATTTTTATTGATGTGCTTTTACTGGAGATTCTAGCTAAGCTTGTTTTAATTGCTAAAATGCTGCTTTTATTTTACCTTTAACGTTTTTCTTTCACAATACATGGACAGGATCTTAAATTCTTATCTTTTTGGAGTTTTAATCTGTTAAAATGTTTTTATTGTTTTTATTTATTCATTTTTCTGATGTCTTCCTTTCCTTTATTTGGTGGTGGCTTTTAGCCTTTTATATATAAAAGCCATCATTTCTTTAGTTTCTCATATTTGTCTTCTATTTCTCTTTTACTCCTCTTTCATTTCTTCTCTTTTATCTCTTCCATTGTTTGTTTCATTTTGTTGTGATTATTATTATTAATAACATATTTATGATGTTGTGTTTTACCTGCTTTCTGTCTTTCCTATGTTATTTCTCTTTTCTACAGAGTCCATGACAATCACATGCTCATGGATTATTATACAGATCAAACAGCAGCGTCATTTAGTGGCTTTTAGTGACTTCTGGGACAGCCAATAGAGACTTTTCTAACCGAGCAGTTGGCATGTTGAAACTAGCGATGTTTCACTTAGCTTTGATGATGTCTGAAATGGGAAACAGCTTCATTTTTTAAGCTTTTCATGACTTTACATGACAGAATTGATTAAAAATAATCTGTTAATGGTGGATTATTAGGGTGTATGATAATCTGGGGTGTTAAAAACAACAACAGTGTACGCCAAACCAAACCGAACTGTGGTCTTTGTGAACCGTTCCATCCCTGTTCGATACACAAAGTGCATACCATTTCGCTGCCTACTTATCAGAGCAGCCCATTTTTCTTTCCAACCCTGGTCCGACGTCACGTGTTGATCCTCGCATCCATTTTTCATTCCCTGTCGTCTTTCTCTGTGAAATAAAGGCAAAACGTTCCCAAACACAAGCATTAACCTAACACCATAGTTTGGTTACACGCAGCAGTTGGATTAAGTGCATGTCAACATACTGATTGAGAAATGCCAATACAAATTTACATTACATAATCAATTTCAATTTGATTATTTGAAATTCAGCTTCTGTTTTTAAAGATTCAGTCCCTGAAGTAAAAAAAAAAAGAAATGTGTTGGGTATACTGTCGAGATGTGGTTTGCTGCTGTGCATTTTCTATCGCTCACTGACGGGAGTACATATCTGAAGCGAGGATAGTATGCATCCTGATTGCAGTTTGAGTTTTCACAGACTCCTTTTCAGGCTCACATGATCTTCATGTTGAATTGTACAGGCGGCTCAGTCGGACTGGCCTCCTCAGTTTCGTCCTTTCGTGGAACGTATTCAACCTCTATACTCGACTTTGTGTTGTCCTTCCCTCTACTCCAGAGGAACAATATTACAAGACAGAACAAGACAACTCCGAGGAAAGAGATAAATCCCATGGTGGTTGCGATGATGAGCGTCTTTACATCAAATGGGAATGGAACCGAGGCGCGGGTTACATTGGCGCCTTCATCGCTGGGCTGGTTGGAAATGAAGGCGAATGTCTTATTTGGCTGGTGGGGCCAATTGGGGGAGTAACTATGCACAAAAAGGTGGGCAGCTTTGGTGTCATTGCCGGCCGCATTGCTCGCAATGCACAAGTAGGTGCCGTTATCCTGGATCTGGGAGTAGCGCACCTCCAACGTGCCATCGTTAGACACAGAAAGTCTTGACCCAACAGTTTTGGTAGTAATGTATTCCTTTTTAGGAGAAAGCCACATTATCACAGGGACCGGATCTCCCTCAGCCTGGCAAGAGAAGTGAACTGTAGTTCCCTCATCCACATGGCTCTCCTCAACCTTGTAATCCACAATCTTTGATTTCTGGCAGGTGAAGTAGTCAGCCGGGAGGACATCTGGGAAGTCCTTGAACTCTTTTCCTTGCACGATCTCAGGTGAAGCGCACATGGGCTGTTGTCTGTTGAAGTTAAGCCTCCACCGCCGGCGGAAGACCCAGAGCAAGCGACAATCACAGGCCAGGGGGTTGTCGTACAAAGCCAGGGTCTCCAGGTTACCCACCGAGTGGAACACAGACTCCTCCAAGGAGCTCAAACTATTGCTGGAAACATTGAGGACACGGAGGTGGTTGAGTCCTCGGAAAGAGTAGGGCTCGATGGCGGCTAATCTCCCTCCAGCCAGGTGGAAAGCCTGCAGCTTCTGGAGATTGTGCAGTTGGTTCCCTTCGATGGAGTAAATTGGATTGAAAGACAGATTCAGAAACCTCAGATATCTCAGGTGACTTATGGCTTGGTACGGGATGACGGTGAGATTACAGTTTGTGATTGACAAAGATGTAAGGTTGAGTCCAAACAAGCATTTTGAGGTCATGGTATCCAGGACAGGCATATGAGAAATCTCCAGCACTCTGAGCCTGTACAGCCTCTTGAAGGAGTAATCCCTTATGACAGTAACATTGAGATAGCGTAATCGAAGTGACAACAGGTTATGCAGATGGCTGAGGGCATCAGTGGGCACTGAAGCCAGGTTGCATCCCTCAATGTGGAGGCTTTCAAGGTTACTGAGGCCATGAAATGATCGGGGTGAGATGAACACAAGGTCGTTGTCCCCCACCTCCAGAGCCCTCAGGTTATACAGCTCCTGGAACATATAGTCAAGCAGGATGACAATTTTGTTCTCACTTATGTCCAGCTGCGTGAGGTTGGTCAGACCTGTGAACACCCCGAGCTGAATCAGCTTCAGCTGGTTGCTGCGCAAGCCGAGGATCCGCAGGTTCATTAGGTTGCTGAAAGCCCCGGGCTCAATGGACGAAATGGTGTTTTCGTTGAGCTGCAGATCCTCAAGCTGAGGGTAATTAATGAACTCCTCTGGACCGAGAGTCTTTAGTCGGTTCTTGCTGAGGTCTAGCAGCTTCGTCTCGGTGGGTATCCCCTCGGGAAGAGCCGCTAGTCTCCGCCGATGGCACACGACTGAACGCTCCTGAGCGTTGCAGTCGCAGCGGGAGGGGCAACCGGTGGTGGAGCCAGAGAGGACGGTGCCCAGCATCAGGATCAGGATGGGCTGCCAGCATGCCACCAAGTAGCTGTGCCCTCCTGTGTCCCCGAACACCATCCTACTGCTTACCTGCAAAACAGACAAGGAAAAAAGGGTCGGTCGGAGACTTGAAAAACACATTAGAGCAGCATGAAAATGATCATTTACATTTCTATACAACTTCATAAACCTTATATTCCACCTCTGATAATATTTTGATTTGATTTTACATCTCATTAGTTTCATTTCCATTTGTGACAGGGAAAATATGACTATATTATTTACTTAAAGCAATTTCTTTGGGATGAAAATGTCTCAAAATATTGTACAACACTTTGACAAGCCGAGTAACATGATGATAAATAACACTCTGTCAAGTTTCCGACACTTTGACTGTGATCCCCACCCTGATGTATTTGTTACCCCTCTGATCTGTAATTAATCAGCTTTCATAAAACTTTTGAAAATCCCAACTTTTCCTCCATCGTCACACCTTCACACAGACACAAACCGCCTGCTCCTCTCACATTTTGTTCGCTTCCCGCACAAAGTAATGAAATCAGCCAATCAATAGAAGGGCTTGGTCAGACGACGTGACCACCCTGCTGTGATTCAGACTTCACCGCGTGCTGAAAACAATTACTTCCACTATCACTGACACGCTGTCTCCGCTCATACTAACTATTTTTAATTAGAAGCCTCCGTCTGCCGTGCTTGGTGTGGACAGGGTTGGTCCGAGCATCCACAGAGTTAACACAGCCCAAGCCATTGCTGAGCTGTTGACCTTGCAGTGATATAAAACAGAGATTGCTGCCAAGCGGTGATAAATGGAGGGAGGGAGGTTGTCAGAGGACTTTAAACCCCCATTTGATTTCGACTCGGGGGAACTTTAACTTGCTAAAACCTTCAAGCTCTACTTCTCACATCAATCATGCCACTTCAGTCGCAGCCACATCTGTGAGATCCTCTCAGAGAAGCCACATGCAAAGCGCTCCAAAGTTCAATGTTTTATCATATCTGTTATTTTCTTCCCTCTTATGCCTGGTCTTCTTCACAAAAAGAAAAATATAAGACGTATTAGTTTGGGGTGTGTGATATGATGATCTCATCTCAGATAGTGAAAGATTAGAAAAGGGGTGGCCGACCTACGCTTTTTCATTTGTGGCTCTTCAATTCATTCATAATATCTATCTATCTATCTATCTATCTATCTATCTATCTATCTATCTATCTATCTATCTATCTATCTATCTATCTATCTATCTATCTATCTATCTATTTGTGTGTGTGAGTGTGTGTAGATATGAGTAATGGTGTACCAGTCAATCTAAAATATTGACATATTGATGCCAATGTTGGGATCAGTATTGATCAAAACTTTGGTGATGAGATTGATACTTAAGTTTCAGTTTCTTTTCTTTACATGAGCTCCTCGATAGATAGATAGATAGATAGATAGGTAGATAGGTAGATAGATAGATAGATAGATAGATAGATAGATAGATAGATAGATAGATAGATAGATAGATAGATAGATAGAATTTTGCTTTGAAGTTTCCTGGATTACAATGTGACAATGATCTGTTGAAGCACGGACATCATAGAGCTAGCCGTAGTGCACATTCTATCCCTTGCAGTTCTGTCTGCGCTGTATGGCTACATGCCCGTGCACAGCTGCATCCAATTTTTTTTTTCTGCTGAATCACACCATTTGCCAGTCTGCTTCATGTTGGCACTTCAGACACATTGATGAACCAATCAGAATGAGGTGTAGGCAGCGTCTTGGTTTGTTTATCTCACTCCCCACTTAGAGGAAGCATGGCTGCCAACAAATGTGAACTGGTTTAGGTTCTCCCAAAGCAACACAACACAAACAGTCGTTTGCAAAATTTGCACCGAGAAAGTTCATACTCCTGACGAAAACACAACAAATCCTTTTAACCACTTGAAGAGACAGCACCAGAATAGTCTACTCAGGAGACCAACAGCTACACGGTCATTCATGCAGTCGAAACAAACATCTTCGATGCAGGTATTTGATGAGGGTGCTCGGTATGACACTACAAGTCAGCTCTGTGAAGATGAGACTGAAGCAGGAACGTTTTACCTTACAAAGGATAAAGTCCCTATATGGCTTAAAAATCTGTGAGTAAAAACAAAAATAACTGCTTCATTTTCCTTTTCACAGTGAACAAACATATTCAGCACAGATTTTTGTGGTTCTACTGAATTACATTGCTCTTTCAGCGTTAAAGCAGTAACTCAAGTTTAAATTTTAATTTTATGCTTTTCAGTAGGTTGATTTTTTTTGTTGACGTTAAATCTTTCGAACAACTTTAAATGAAAATCGGCCTAAGTAAAGTTAAAGTCACTAAACTAATAAGCTGCCTTGATGAGCTAACTGTTATGTAGTAAGTGTGCACCTTTCCTTAATGTTGTGTTCAAGTTGATTTTCATTTTGAGTTAAAAAAAAACATATAAACAAACAAAAGAAAACAATAAGACTATAACTAAAAACTAAGAACTTAACGTAATGCACATCAACATTTTTGTTTGATTTTAACTTTACTTGGCACAATTTTGCCAAATTGTTTACCTAAATTAAAAAAGTGTTCAAAAAAATACTTTCTCAAATGATCTTTTATCAATTTTTTTCCCATTTGGAACTTTGGTTGTAAAGAGGTAAATCGTTTTTTTTACATAACATTTAAATCTAATCTAAACCAGAGCTGTCAGGCAATTAAAAATTGATCTAATTAATAACAGGATTCGTAATTAATTGATTAATATAATTAATCACACTTTAATCTCATATCTTCTTAAGGTCACCAAATAAAGAATTTGATATCTGGACTTTACGAAAATGTGACTAATCAAACAAACACATGAAGAAAAGAAGATTTATGAATCCACATTTTTTTAATTGGCCAAAATTAAAATTTTGGCCAATTGAAAAAATGTTCGCTGCCATTGACGTTGTGCAGCTGTTTATTATATTGAGCTTGTCAATCAAAATCCTGCTCGTAAACTACTGTGGGTGAGAGCGGTGTGCTCTTTGGATGAGAGCTCAGCATGGATATGAGGAGAAGATGTGAGATGACTGAGGCATAGTGAGACGCTGCAAGTCAGAAAAGTTCAGGCAGCTCATGCTCCAACTGAGGATGTGTTGAGGTAGTTTATATGGTGATTCTGCAAAAATAAAATCATGATTTGATTTTTCTTATACCGCCCTCCCCTGGTATTAATCTTTCCGTGTAAGGGAGCATCTAAGGTCGGAAGTTGTAAAAGATGGTGCAGGCCACTGTACGTGTGATATGGTTAAGACTGGCTTTGTTGATATAACGAAGACTTAGTCTTTATTGTTTTTCCCCTTTATCAGCACGTAAGGGCGCCTTAAGCCCTGAGGTTTTAAATAATAGAGCACAACATTACTGTATGTGAAACAAGAGTTATTTTTTATCTGTACAGCTGCACCTCTGGGAAATTAATCTCCACATTATCATGATATTATTAAATGATAAACAGCAACGTAAAGATGAATATCTTTTAAATCTCAAAGTGGGAATTCCATTATGAGAGCTTAATACAGTCCTTGTCCAAATGTTCACCATAATGAACACTGTCATAACACATGGGAGCTGAACAGGCGCAGCTTATTCTTCCTGTAACTCATTCACCACAGGAGTGGTTTTTGTAAAAGGGCTTCAAATGATCGGCTTAGTGCTTGTTAGGACCACTTTGGCTGTCTACCATAACGCTGCAGCACTAACACAAAAAAAAAGCCAACCTGATAGTGAGTATTAGAATGATCTGTTATTCCACCGACACAAATGACACATCACTCCGAGTGAATTAAAGTCATGGGACGGAGGCAGCTTGGATTGTGGTCTGAGCAGCTCCAATGCAACACTAATTACAGCTTTCATTTTCACTTCCTCCAGAACTGTTAATTTCTGTTGGCTGCATATGTCAGACACGTCGGGCATCAGTCCAGTGCGAACGGGGCATTGTGAGAAAGCAGACTCTCCGAATGAAAGCGGCTGACTATCGGTTACTCCCTTGTGATATTCCCTCCTGTTTTATCTTCCACCAATTTATGGAAAACATGTACAGAAGGCTTTTCCGACGGGGCGGGGAGATGTTTTCTAAAACAGCCTCTTCAGTGCATTTGCAGACTAAAATCTCATGCATAGTGCAAGCTCAAGTTTAAATGTGATCCACTGTGACAGATGCAAAAACCTCACCGTGAAATGAAATATTACTTCGATACTGGGAGCAAAAAGCGGGTGACAAGTTTATCTGTTTGACGCAGAATGTGATTTTATCTCGTCAAGTCAAGGATGTGAATGAGGATGTGGGTCACTGGTGTCGTCGCTAATCGGAAACAAGCAAAAGCTAATGCAGAGGTGATTTTCTTACTGGAGAGCCATGCATGATTTATGATTCATGGTGTAGTAAGAGAGTAAGAGCAGGGGCTTCTATCTTTGTAATCTGGCCTCACAGCCCAGATCTAACTGTATCACCACTTTGTTTTGACCTTGAGCTGTAATTCTGGAAAAAGGAGCTGGCAAATAACCTCCGGATAACAGCGGCAGTCTTTTCTATACGCCGCGTCTCATTTTTGGATTGGAATTTCAAGCATTTCTGTGTTTTAAGAGAACAAAATGTCACTCTGTCTCAGGCTGTCACTCACAGATCCTTCTTTTTTCTTTTTTTTTGATTGTTTGGCGCAGAGAAAGACGCGCCTTTCCCTCCCTGCTCACATTTTCTCCACGGACCCCTCACCTTGTCATAGTCTCTGCCCCTCCATTAGGTGGTTGTTGCACGCGCCCTCCCCCTTTGGTGCCGCGCGGTTTGATAGCAGGCGGACCAAAGACGAGAGGTGTGCACCGTTAATGGGTCACAGAATGTCTGCAAGCAGCACACCGACAAATGAGCGGTATGCTTGAGTGCATACATGGCCTCTGGTTGTTTTCAGTTATTGTTAAGTACCTCTGTGTGTGGCATAATGTAGGAGGGACTCTGGGGTATTTACATTGCTGGGGGAATGTGGGCCCTTATTGAGTAGTATTGAGTCTTTTCTGAGCACAGAAGCCAGAAATAATAATGTAAATACTTCATGAAAATTTAATTAGACTGTGCAGACGCAAAATCTCGCATGCAACCAGAAGTTTTTCCATCATTTGCAAAGATACGCTGCTACTCTACTCGTCTGTCATGTCCCTGCAGGGTTGTTTGAACTGGTGACCGCTGTCATGAATCATCAAAGCAGCCTCAGTTCTCGGAGTATTTCCCCTGATGTGGTAAATAATTTAGCTGCTTGCTGTGATTGACGTGCATGCGCTTGTGACGGAAAGATTTGTCTGGTGTTTCTTTGGGGTGATGATGATAAATGCTGCTTTTGTTGGTTATGAAGATGTAAGCTCCATTTAATGAAGGTTTGAAGCCTTTTTCTCATCTCTACACGACTTAGGGTTTAAGATCTATGGGAAGTATCCGCCTGGGGATGCAGAGATCCAGCTTTTTGAGTCCTGATACCAGAGCCACCTGGGCTGATGCCAATTGATCTGATACCAGTATTAATTTAACATTCTCTATCTCTTAACATAAAGTTTAGGCAACTTCAGGCTTTTCTAACTATGTCAACTAAAGTGGAATAAAAATGTTCCCAAACTGTTTTATTATTTCATGGGATTATAAATCAGTAAATGTGTGGTGAGTACGTCTACAACTCTAACAGGAATAGCATTTCAGCTGCAATCCTCCGCAGTGGATCAGAGGAATTAAAATTTCACATTTTGCAAGTTGCTGTCAGAGTTTTTGGCAAAACAAGCTTAGAAAACCTTCAAACTGCTGAGTTCTCATCCTTCATGCTAGTTCAGTTCTGCTTGAAGTGAGATATCCTCAAAAACTGCTCCCCCTGGTGGCTGGCTGCAGTATAGGTAAAAAAAAAAATCCATCTCTCCAGTCATTCCAGATGGGCTGTGATCAAACTTTAAAAAATTATTACACCTGGTAGAAATGTTTCTCACGTCTGATTGTTGTGGTGATTTGAAGATATTATTTGGCTGCCTTATATTCAACTCCTCTTTTTTCTAAAAAAGTTTTGTTTTGTATTAGTTATGAGGCTAAAAAAAAGGTTTTACTTAACGTTTAATGATGATTGACAGCTGATGTTTTTGTGTAATTTTTTCAGGGATTGTAAAATATGTCGGGAGGTAGAGTCAAGAAGAGATTAGGCTTTCTGTGTCTTATTGTGATGACTCTGAGATCGTGCTTTGTGTAAAAAGATGTTTCCACAAAGGGCAGCCAGTGTGACCGCACCCTAACTTTTCAAGACTATATCAGGCCGGTACCTGATCCCAGGATACTGGTGTTTCTCTTGCGCTGCCCTACCACTCTCTACAAGGAGGATGGCAGGGGGATATTAAACGAGATTCTGAAACATCAGTTTGAAACTCATCTCTTTGTTTGTTTTTAAAGATCAGCTTAGATATTTTCCTGCTGAAAACCAATATCTTTAGCATTTTTGCTTAATGATAACCTAATTGATTCTTCACACTATGTCAGAGCTGCCAGACCTTACACAAACTAGTCTGCCCCTGCTATCTTAGCTTAGCAGTTAGCTAGCATTTCCTAAGAAAACTCTGGTTCAAGATTTTCAGCTAAAAGTTTTACTGAACAACTGAACTCACAAAGAAATGTACATTACTCTCGCACAGGAGATTCCTGCTAAGCTCCTTATTTCCCAAAAGCAAAATAAACAAAATAGCATTAGCTTGATGCCATTGTATATGGGAAACTGCATAGATATGCCAGCCGTTAGCATACATCTGTATGAATCTGGCTTTATCACAGACACATATCACAGTTAGTTGTTGTTAAAATCACTGAAAACTCCAAATGTCTAAACAATCACAGGCAAATAAAAGAAAAGTTACGTCAAGGCTCATGGCTGGCTTCATGACTACGGCAAGGTTCCAAACAACTTAAAATATTGCTATAACCACTTCAAGACACTAGATGACCTACTTCTGTCAATTTCATGTTAGAAAACAGTACATCAACGTCACATAATGTTTTTTACTTATTTCTGTATATTTACGCCCAGAGATATCCAGATCCAGTGACCAATTATATATTTATTCACTTATAAACTCAATTTAATGTTGACCCAGAAATCCTGTAAAGCTACTTTTTGTACAGAGAAAATTCACAGGAGGAGTTGATAAGTGTATCAATAAGGGTATTAATATCTATAAAACTTATCAATACCCTTCCTTAATGGTGTGGCGAATCGGCTCGGTTCCCTACTCTCTGTGTGTAGTTGTTGTAGATGTTTGTTATGCTAGTTTAGCCTAGCAAAGTTTGCACATGACCTTAGTTATGTTTTAACATCAGACATCCAACAAATGATCTTTCTGGTCCCAAATTTTACAGAACAAAACCAATTGTCTGCTAACTAGTGTGACGCTTTCATCTTTCATTTTGAACAGACAGTTAGCAAAGTGAGCTTCAGGATGCTAACTTTAGCTGCAGTTAGCCTGTTGTTTTAGCCTGTAATGTTATGGTAAACGAGCTTCTCTGTTTTCTAAACATTGTGCACTCAGAGCTCGTGGCGCCGCTCTCAGTGACGTGGAAGAGTGGGGCGGTATCAGCGGTGGCTCATTTACATATGAAGGCCACGCCCACTAAATCAGAGCGTTCTGAACAGAGGGGCTATGAGAGCCTGGAAACAATGCTGCTGTGCTTGATTTATTGGCTTTTTGGACCAAAACATGTTACTACCATTTCATGAAGACATCAATGATCCATGTTAAACTGCAGAAAAAGAGCAGGATATGGGACCTTTAAAACAAGGATGTAGTCTCCCTGACGACACCTGCCTGTTTCTGAAACAGAAATTGAAGCAGATCGGCTATCGTGGCCATATTGGTAGTGGCAAGGGATTGGGTGAGCTCGCGATCTTGATATCCTTCCTATAGTCAGCGTCAAGCAGACACTAGAGAAACAGCAGATTTTAGCACTTTGGCATTGTCTCATTCTTAGACTGGAGGTTGCTGCTTGAAAGTCACAGACAGGAAGTAACAAAAGTTCAGACCTCCTCTGAAGTGTTGTTATTCTCAGTGACGTGAGCGTTTAAGAGCTTCAACCGGATCAGCTGGAGATCCGAATTCACCGTCATATGACGAAGGTAAAAGTAACATGGGGTGGGATTTCAAAGAGCTGGTTTACTTCCAAAGGTTTGCTAATGGCATGTAGTTATGCTAGTGCGCTATTTGGCTTTTCAGTCCTCAGGATTAGACCCAGCATGGAGTCAAAAAGGTACCACCAATTTAAAGCACTCAAAAAACACCCACTATGTTCATTCAGCTCAAAAATACACCTAAATGCTTTTTTTTTTGAAATTTTGATAATGAAGTTAAATACCTGCTTTCACACCTTTTATGGAATATGCATGTCTTAGCGTTTCCTGCAGCCCCCCTGGAGAAAAACCCACCAGCCGCCGCTGCTGCTTCCAGACGGAGTATAACAAGACTCCATCTTCTCCTGAGAGTCAAACACACACGCCCACAGTTTCTTTTCTACTTTCCTCATGTTTGTGTCAAATGCTTCCATTTCTGTTTATGACAGCTCATAAATGAATTGTTCTCACCACTTTAGCCTTCATTATTGATGTGAATCATGTTCTCACTTGCACCTCTCTTTTTCGGGGCTTTTTGTTAAGTGCTAAACACACCTCTCAAACTGTTTTTTGTGCTTTTGTTTTTTTTATATAACAACTGTTCAGGGAATAGTACAGATGAAACAAAAAAGAGAAAACAGCTGCAAAGTAACAGGGTAAATATGTTCAAGGTTTAAGCGATTTAAAACTGCTTCCACTGGCGTGTTTGTGTTCGACTGACAAATTTAAAGCAAACACGAAAAAGGCGCTAATCAAACAAACAAGAAAACATTGTGGGCTGCATCAGAGTAACAATGTTTGCAGGAGATTACAGTGGACGAGTCTCCTCGAGCATCATGGCAGCGCTGTGGGGGACTGAACTCCACCTGCAGGATGTGATATCTAAAGAGCAAACATCCCCTCTGCTCCCTTTAAGTGTGTTATTTCATTATCAACACAAAAGCTCCCATCTTATGTAAGTTAATCTTCTTAGCGAATCAAAATTAGCTTCAAAGTCATCACATTTTAAATGGTTTTCAAACATCCAGATGAAAGCCGAGTCCCAGGCATGTGCATCCAAACATAGCTTCAAACACCGACGACATCCACGGACCAAATATAGCGACAATGACCCGCAACAATAATGAAGTTCCAACAAATATTTGCGGGGTAAACACAGACGCATCAGGACTGTACTGCCGAGAAGGATGCCAGCTAATCTACATCCTGCAGAAGAATGAGCAGTCAGATATGAGAAATCCCATAAAAACAAATCCTCCATGGCAACCTCAGATAAATGCAACACCCCCTGCAAACCGAAAAAAGACACGGCATGCCCTGTTGATCCACGACGCCAGGATGGAATGAGAGGAGCAAAATGGTTCAGTGCATGGGAACTACCCCTGTTGAGATGCAGAAACACACCTGCATGTGGTCAGTGAACCATCAATCTCTCTTTTTATCCTCCAGCTAACAGGGCTCGCAGCCAAGAGAAGTCATGCACTCGTGCCTCTGAAGTTTCTGCACAGTAGATACCCACGCTAATACACTTATTTATTTCTTTATTTATTCTGAAGGGGATGGTGTCAAGAGAGATTAAGGGAGTGCGGTTAATTGCTGTGATCGGCACAAGGACAAGCACATGCACAGAGGTCTCTTTTCAAAGGAATGGATCATGTGGAAATGGAAACATCTAAGGACGTTTAATTACCTGTGTCACGCTGCACGTCTTCATAAAGCACAATGTAGCCTCTCTGATAGTCGAGCTCAAAACAAAAGAGCTCAGTCTGACGTTTTTAACTTCCGCAGGGAACTGAATAACCCCCAACTTTGTGAACACGACACACCTAAACACCTCATGCTCTATAATCCAGGATAATGGGTTTTCAGAATCCAAACTGTTTCACTGAGTCTAAAAGATTTACACAAGCATTTCCAGTGTTTTTCATGAAAATTAGTTTTCTGCAGTGTTCTGCAAAGAGATGTTTTTTTCCAGGCTTATTAGGAAGCAGTTCACGAGAAGGAAGGAGGGAGACGGAGAGGTGTGCACTTACAAAGCTGTGCTCCACTGAGGAAACAATTATGACCACAGAATCATAATATGTCCATAATATTATTCGCAGCAAAGACAAAAAGAGGAGGACAGAGGGGGATTCAGGTGGAAATGTCACCTGGTTCGCCCTTTGGACAGAAAACAAGACTCATCCAGGTTTTGGAGAGTTTGAAGCTGCTCTGAAGTAGCAAATTTAGCAGTTTCAGTTTCCTGGCAGATACTGCAGCTTAGGGCCTGGGCCATAAAACAATGAAGATATATCCCAAAATAACTTTTCCTTGATAGAAATAGAATTTGTTCGTGTTTTGACTGACGTATGACTGGCCAATCATATCTGAGTGCAGGAGACACAAATGTAATCATTTAGTGCCTGAAACTGTTAGCGGTCACTGTTTTAGCGCCTGAATTTAGCATGTTTGAAAGGCAAGTGCAAACCGGCACAGTGTCCAAAATAGTTAACTTGAGTTAAAGTCTGCAAACAAAAGTAGTGTGATCCTAAAAATGTAATTAAAAAAATGCAATAGCTTAATAAATTCTAAATGCAATATGTTTTTTAGAAGATTAGGTAGTTTGTACTAAAATGCAATTTATGCAATAAACATAACAATATTAAGTTGGCATAACTTATTCAAATTATATACAATGAACATATAAAATGAATTTACACAATATAGTAGCAAAGGTTTAACACATAGTTAATATATATACCTAACATTACAATAAAATAAAATAATAAAATAAAGTATGGTAAACGTGTATAAATCACTTGCAGTAATCGCAATTTTAACTTGTGCAACTGATGTGCACCTTTTTTTAAGCAATACAGACAGACTTTTTTTCAGTGTTACACACAAATGACTGAGGTCATTGTGGCGCGGAGGTGCAATGAAAGACGAGGGAGGTAGAGAATTGCTACAGTTGGACTGTCAGAAATAAAAATAGTGGAGACATATCGTCTATCCAACAACGCTATTTTCTTTCTGAGCTCTGACTTTTTTCAACTGGAGCTATGTGTTTTCGATGGCTGCACTAGTCTCCACCTAACCTGCGTAATAAACATTCATCTCCTGCGATCTCCAGAGAGCACAGGAGATGGACCTCCCTCTTCAACAACTCGTGGCTCAGCTGAAGGACCACTGCCACTGACTGACCTCCAGACTGTTGCCAGGGCATTTATGATCAACGTCAGTCCGGACACAGCACCGACCAGCTTCTTCATGTGAGCAAAGATGGCCTGAGTGTCACGTTGGACCCAGCTCTCATCTCGTGTGCAGCAGCTTGTGACCCTAACGTCTGAGTTCTCCTCCTCTATGGCTTCACACTTCATTTTTCCTTTACAGTCACTTGAAAAGGTTCATTAGTTGTACTGTTAGCCCTTTATGGTAATAGGGGGGTGGGAAAAACCAATTCAGTCTTCCCATTGGCTGTTGATAATATAACAACCAATCAGGGTACTGTATTTATTTATAATCTATCCCACTTCATTTGCATTAGGTCCACTAGGACCACTAGGAACTCTTTTGGCTTTACTAGAAGTGTTGCTAGTAGACTATAGTGTGCCAAAAACCTTTACTAGTTAAACAAAATTTTGGTTTACTAGTACAACTAGTGATGTTAAAATGTCTTACCAGTAGTACTAGTACGCTGTTTGTAGTCTACTTATACTACTGGTAAAGACAAAAGAGTCACTCGTAGTACTAGTAGACCTAATGCAGATGAAGTAGGAGGGACTATAAAGAAATACAGCTCCCTGATTGGTTATATTACAAAAGCCAATGGGAAGCCTGAATTGTTTTTTTCCCCACCCCCTTTTTTAGTCGTACTAATAGGTTTAAAACATTCTACTAGTGCTACTAATTGACGTTTTTCAGTCTACTGGTTACTTGTGACTCTTTTTGCTTTATTAGTGAAGTCTACATGTGCACTATTAAACCAAAATTGAGTACATGTCCTCTGAACCTGAGTACTAGTAGAGCTGCACTATGGTTGATATCACTGATATCAGTTTTTTGCTCTAACAGTTTTCCATACATCTGTCATGTTTGACAAAAAAAAAATAAACCAAGTCAATAATTACCTCCGGACATCTTCACAACTTACTGATGAGTAACGGATCATTTCAGCTTGTCGATATAGTTATTTGATGTATATCCTGATAATTATCGCTATTGACTGATGTGAAAAATGATCTGGATACGTTTTTGTTCTCATGTCACCCGCCCTGCTGCAGCTTAGGGCCTGGAGGCCGGTTGGTTTGACAGGTGACACAGCAGACCAACGGCCTGCATGAAGCCTGTTCTCTATCTAACATCACCAACAGCTGTGGTTAATGGAACTGAAAGTAACAATCTCCATTAGGCTTTCCATTTGACGGTGTCTGTTTCAGAGCACCTTCGCTGCACTCTGACCAACACGGCGTTCATCCAGCTGACAGGAATCACTGCTGGAAGTGCTGGACGCCGGCCAGGCAGGTTGGAAGCTTTTATTGTAATGGAGTACAAATCCTCCACCAGCAAAAGGCTCAGCTTGGAGCTGGAGAGAGTTCTGAGCCTCCACGTGATATTTCCTTTCCTGATGAAGAAATAATTAATGTGAACTTCAAACAAGGAGCGCTGCCGCTCAGTCGCCCTCCACCTGCAGCACGCGTGCTCGTGAAAATTAATCGTTCATGCTTCAATCCCAGCAGGCACGTCATGTTAAGATGGAGGACGGTGCATGTCCCTCCACAGGACTTGCACCATTTTTTGAGGGCAGTGTAACTCTGTCGGCCAATAGCAAGTCAGCAAGGATTGCATCACTCTGGCATTGTCCTTCTCTGCAGCAGCGATCTGGAAATAACAAGCTTCAAGATCAAATCCCTCTCTCATCTCCTGTGTGGTCAGCGGCTCGGCCTAACTTCATCATCTCTGATCCTGCGTCTTCTGAAGTGCACCTTTAACCATTCAGTGGAAACTCTTTTTGTTTGAGACACCTGACTTATCACGGCCTGACGAGCATCGCTCCGTCATAACACTCGTGTATGAGAGGCATTTTTCACACAAATCATTCAGCGTGTCAGGGTGGGAGAGGCACAGGTGTGGATAAAAGAGGTGATTGAAATTTATTCAGCTGCCTCAGTTTCAGGCACGTACTGTTTCGCTCCCATTGTTCGTGTTATTAGCAGGAATGTTTTTTTCTGCTCTACTTTGACGAGTCAAAACAGTGGAACAGTGCTGAAAAGGGCCTCTAATGGTTTCCTAGATTTATTACAGTGGACAAAAGCATCGGTGTGGATAAAACAGGCACAGTGCAAGTCAAACAAATTACAACCAAACAACAACTGCTTTGATTTCTGCAGGTACACAAGAAAATAACAATTTTCTCACAGCTTTCAGGCCTCACCCAATGATTCTGATTATCTCGTCTTCAACCCTCATCTGATGTGTTTTTATCTCTCTATTCCAGGGGTCTGCAACCTTTACTTTAGTAGGAGCCATTTTTCCTCAGCTCACCTGAATTAAAGTTATTCAGGAGCCACAAAATCTACTGTAGCTTCACAATAAAGACTATAAAGTGTATGAATCCTCTGCATAGTTAAATGATTATATAAAATTGTACAAGTGATGACTTAGTTTCTTCTTTAATAAAATAGCGGATAAAAAAAATATTACAAATGTAGAACTTTCAAAACTTGCAAAATTATTTTAAAAAGTTGCATGATCTTACCATAATCACAAACAAATTGAAATTTAAAAATTAAAAAAAAAAAAAAAAAAAAAAAAACATTAAATAAATAAGCAAAAACCTCAGCTCACATGGATTAAAGTCAAATTGTGGTCTTAGGTTTTATTTTTCATAAAATTTCAAAAAAAAAAAGAAAAAAATATTAAAGTTTCATTAATTGCAAAAAAAAAAAAAAAAAAAAAGAAAGAAAAAAATTGCAAGATTTTACAGAAATCATTCAAAAGATTTAAATAAAAAAAGAGAAAATTAATTTAAAAAAATGAAGTTAAATAAATTGGCAAAAAAAATGTAATTTCAACCCCCCCCACCCCCAAAAAATAAATAAATAAATAAATAAATAAATAAATAAAATAAAATAAAGTAAAATAAATTCTTTTATTTACCAAGTTAAAAAAATTGAATTAAAAATGGAAACAAATGAAATTTAATAAATTTGCAAAACTTTCCAACATTTTTGAAAAAAATACTTGAATCTGATAACATATATTGATCATTTGGCTCAATTTATTATTTTTTGTTTTATTTTTTGCTATTATTTTGGCAAATGTCAATCATAGAATAGAATTGAATAGAATAAAATAGAATTATTATTATTATTATTTTTTTTTTATCCCCATGTGGGAATTTGTTGTTACCGTAGCAGCTCACAGAAAAGTGCAATAATGATAATAATAATAATAATAATGATGATAATAATAATAATAATAATAATAATAATAATAATAATAATAATAATAATAATAATAATATGAAATTAGAAATTTAAAGAAATAGAAAAGTAGAATTATATAAAAAAATATTACTATTTACTGTGAAGATCATGTACTGTATATAAAGTCATCAGTAAAATGAATCCATCCACACAGAATTAAAATCAGTATTTTCTTCCAGATGAGTCTTTTTGTAGATGTAGTTATCTTCCCAGGGCTGTAAAACTTGAGGTTAGCCACAGGTGCATGGAAAGTTGGTGGGCTGTTGATGTTGTAGGAGGTGAAGTAGAGCGGTGGCAGGCTTTATTGACAGATGGGATGAAGATTTAGTTCAACTAAATGTTAACACAGGATTTTATTTAGTGTCGGTGTCTTTAATCATCAATACCCTCTGTAAGAAAAATAAAAATCTTTAATATTATTTTAAAGCTACAAGATGCCATTACAAAGGAGTCAAAGAGCCACAGTTTGTTCTGGACGCTGTGGTTGGTCTGCATCCTGCTGTTCATCAACTCTACATGTACAGAAATTGTCAATATGCCACAACACCTCGTAGTTTGACCACAAACGAACACAGATGCAGGCCTAGACAGAGCACATATGCTCAGACCATCTGCTGCACACGCAGACAAAGACTCTGGGACTCGTACATTTTAAAGCAGCTAATCCTGAGCAGCTCCGATAAGGGCAACCACAGTGCTAACAAAACAGCTTGCTCAGAAGAATAAAAAAACAATGTTAAAAAATATTGACTCACACTCTGCAAACAAAGCTGATCTTTGGAGAGGAGGGTTAGAGGAGTGAGCGAAAAACAAACGGGAAATCCTCGGCACTGAGAGTTCTGATCTGACACCTACGTGTCATGCCCTGAAGAAGACTCCTGCTCCAACGTGTGGGAGTCAGACACGCTTGAATAAAAGCATTTTTACTACACTCTGAACACTGCCCGGGGATTCTTTATCATATGGTGCGTTATTTGGTCTGCCTAATGAAACGCTTTCCTGTCCTCAGTGTGATCTGAGCAGCCGGGGTGGACACATGACAAAGACTGCTCCAAATCCAGTGAATACGGAGAAACATGTCAACAAATATGTGAGCCGTGTTTTATTTGTTTATTTTCTTGCCAGTTTAGCCAATCAGACAGAGCCTCTGCTAGCCATCAGCGCAGATTAATCTGTTACTGTGCTGCAGTTAAATGAGATAACACTGTCTGAGGAGGAGTGACTGGTTGACACAGAGAAAAGCAGGTACAGTAAAACAAAAGCCCAACAACACAAGAACAGAGGATCCAGGATGATAACAGTGATGGGAGTTTACTTATTGTATTTGATTACTCTAAATATTTGATTATCTCCTCTTCAGCCTTCATCAGATGTGTTTTTATCTCTCTAACCTAGAGGTCTGCAGCCTTTACTTTCAAAGGAGCCATTTTACCTCAGCTCACCTGGTTTGAAGTTATTACAGAGCCACAAAATCTACTTTATCCTCACGATAAAGAATATAAAGTATATAAATTCTCTACATAGTATAATTACTTTATAAAATTGTACATGTGATGTCTTAGATTCTTATTTTTTTAAAAATTACAAAAAAAAAGTATTTTCAGAAATTGCAATAAAAAATTAAAAAAGTTCCAAAAATTTACAAAAATCACAAATTGAAATTTTAAAATTCCTACAAAAAATTCTGCAAAAAATTCTACAAAAATTAAATTAAATTAAATTAATTGGCAAAAAAAAAACTACATTTCTAAAATTTGCAGAAAAAAAAATCAATAATTTGCCACAGAAATCATGAAAATATTGAAACCTAAAAATTTAAAAAATAAATATTAAATTAATTGGCAAAAAAGTGAAATTTCCAAAATGTGCAATTAAATTTCAATAATTTACCAAGTTTCCAAAAATTAAGAAATTGAAAAAATGTAAAAGTTAAATTAAATAAATTTGCAACACTTTCAAACATTTTTGAAAAAAAAGAATACTTGAATCTGATAACAAATATTGATCATTTCGCTTAACTCATCATTTTTTGTTATTTGCTGTTGTTATGCCTCATATCAATCATACAGCAGAATGAAACTGAATAGAATGGAATAGAAAATTCCTTTATTGATCCCCCATGTTGGAATTTACTTCTTGTATTTGATTACTCTAAATATCTACTCTGCCAAAAACTGAAATCTAATCAAGTGTTTTGTCTTATTTTCAGTAAAAGATATTTTGTAAGGCTTAATATGAGCACAATCACCTGACTGGTCCAGAAAAATGTCTTGTTTCAAGTTATTTAAAGACAAAAATGAGGTCTGAATTGCTTGTAACAAGTGAAAAAAAATCTGCCAGTGAGTTCAGGAAAAAGTTTGTTGTATTAAGACATTTTAAGAAACTTAATGAACTCATTTTTCTTCCCACACAGGCAGACATTTTTACTTGTTACAAGCAATCAAGTGTTCATTTTTGTCTCTTAATATCTTGAAATAAGACATGTTTCTGGACTCGACAGTTGGATGTGGCTCATATCAAGGATACTAAGACAATTTTTGACCAAAATGAAGACAAAAACACTTAGGATTTAAGGTTTTGCAGTGTAAAGAATGGAAATTTGAATACTCCCTTATTATGTTCATTATTTTTCTTAACCATAAACAAAGTACGGGTTTATTGGGCACAGACTTTCTGGATCTTAATCAAAGTCTTTACCTACATCTTTTCCACTCTCTTCGACCATGTCCACATGTAGCCGGGTATCTAGGAAACCTCATATATATTTTTTATAAGTTCAGGCCTGTTGTCCACACAAAACCGCAGTTTTACGTCACTAAAAACTAGACATGCACCGATCGATAGGCCCATCCTTACCTATGAAACTGATCTTATAAACCTCCAGGAAGGTCTGACAGCCAGCCGTTGTTGCTTTTTGCTCCGAGACCTAAAACTCAGGACACTTTATTGTTTGTTGAAGTTAAAACATAAAGATTTTATTGTTTCACAAGTATTGTTCAATGATTTCCAAGAAAGTAAGATTGGAACATTGAAGGTTTATGCTCTCAGTTATAGAAAATAAAAAATAAAAATCGGTATCAGCCCAAATTGGTATCGGCAGGTCAGGCTTTTTAAAGATCGGTGATCGGCCAGAAAATTGTGATCGGTGCACCCCCACTAAGAACGATGTTTTCTGAAAACTCTGGTTTCGTGGTTTTGTGTGTACGGCGGGAAACTGAGTCTTTGGTTGTCCAACGTCACAGCTGAATGACAGGGTTCATCCTGATTGGCTGGCACTGGTTTCATGTCTGAAAAACACTGACAAATATGGGTTTTGGCTAGGGATGGGTACCGAATTAGGTACTTTTATAGGTACCGACCAAATTCTGTCAAAAGTACCGGGTACTGGTTCTTGTAAAATCAAAAGGTACCATGTTTAGGTACCTAAATGCATCTTTGTGACTGTGAGCGAGTGGAAGGGTAGCCAATTTTCCATGCTGGACATGAACACAGCATTGCAAGGTTATTTAATGAAGAATAAATTTGTGTTGTCAAAAAAAAAAAAACACATGTATTTTATGACTAAACAAATTGTTATTTTTTACCACAGAAACACAAAAAAGCACCGAAAATTGGTACCCCTGAGTACTGGCATCGATTGCCAGGTACCGGGTATCGGTACCGTATCATTTCAAATGTGAAAGGTACCCATCCCTAAGTTTGGCACACTTTGAGCCGCACTCAGCTGTGAATTTGCCCACTACATATGGATGTAAGCATTTATAAGAACGGATCGGGGGGGATATTAGTTTTTTGAAAATACCTGGCTAGGTGTGGACAAGGCCTTAGATGTTGTTCTCTGTGGTAGTGGCTTGTACTCCGGCTCGACAAACGCCACCATCTCTCTGCAGCCCTCACCTTCCACTAAACTTAGCATTACCACTTTGGGTTATTAGCAAGCTAATCTTCTTCACTCTGGTTTCGTCACGTCATGTGCTTACAGGGCGAGCAACTGACGCGATATAAGATGTGTCTTCTCTGTGTGCTGTAAATGCATGTGATGAAGCATTGAACTAGTTATTCTATGGCCTGTTTTAAGTTTAAGTCCACGTATCTGTCCCTGAACATTAACTAAATCATTTTTGTCAGACGTCACCTTTCTTAACTGGCATGTCTCAGCTGTAGCAAACGGTACTTCATGTTCCTAGAGAGTTGCCGTAACTGCTTTAAAACAGTTGCTTTTGCTGAAATCTAGCTCGATATGCTGAAGCTCTGGCTGGAGATGTCATACGTTTGTATCCTGTCAATAATTTTCCTAGCTAGTGGATTCAGTTAGGCGAAGACAAAAAGCTGGGTCACACACGTAGCGCTGTATATGTTGAAGTTGTGTTGCCAAAAGCAACACTTGCACTAGCGAATACAAAAGTGACTTGAACAATGGGTGAACGGCGAGTTCTCACTAACGCTGTTTTATTAATCACCCATCACACCATGTACCCTCAACAGATTACCAACCCCCAATCAACCTTTTTCAACAGCATTTGTGATACAGTGTTGACGTTAGGCTCATTGTTGAAACCATTTCTAAAGCATTGTGGTTTCTTCTTCTTCTCTCATTAAACCATTAAGCTCCATTTAAACCTCCAGTGTTGTTGGTATGACTCACGTTCTGGCGTCAGGAAGCCAACAGACTGGAGTCTATCTGTCCTGTCTCACACCGTCTTAAGTTACACCCTCTTTTCTTTCTCACCTTCTTTTGGCGTCCGTTGTGTTTGTTTTTGTGATTTCAGATCTATTTTGAGAGAAGGTAAATTTATAGCCTGGTCTAACAAATGTTTGTGTGACTATGTGTGACCAGCATCATCGTCATCATCATCATCATGGTTCTTCTGTGGCTTCATTTAAAATAATTAACGAACAAAAATCCCAGTAAAATGGTCGACATTTCCTCCATGTTTTGTCTCTTGTGCTAACTACAGACCTCGAACATGGCACCACCTGACCTCCATCAGCTCATATTTCTGCTCCATTTCTTCACAGTTTGGTCGTTCTAACATCTATAGTAAGAAGAGCAGAAAATGTTGGTATCACAGTTGATGAACAGTTAATGCGCCCCATGTACAGACAATCATTCACTATATCTATATATATATATATATATATATATATATATATATATATATATATATATATATATATATATATATATATATATATATATATATATATATATATATAAATAAGGCTTCATTCAAATGCCCTCAAGCATATGTATGATAAACAGCTTGTGCTGCTTATTACAGGCATGTCATGCAGTCGAATTAGTTTTCGGTTTGGTTTTACATGAGTGATTTTAAATGTTTTGACCATCTAGGGCTTCCATAGTGTAGACAGTAGTGCTGCATGATTTGGGGAAAAGGTGCGATTTGCAATTAGGTGGACAATATTGCGATTGTGCTTGCGATTTAATAAAAAAAGTTGTGTCATGATGAGTCTACAGACTTCCTTGGTTATCATGGAGAAAAAATCTGAATTGCATGTGCTGACATTGCGATTGCGATTGCGGTAATCGTGCAGCCCTAGTAGACAGTGAGAAATTACGCGCTGAGAAGCATCAACAAGCAGCTCCTGAATTTCTGCAGTTTAAAACATTTCTTATCATTTCTAAGAGGCAGACAAACATATTCAAAATTGTTGTTGATTGACTGTTGATGATTACTAGGCGTTGCCCTGTTGGCTATGGCTGCCTTTGGCAGCAGCTCTCTCTTCTTCGTCTGCTTCTTGTCATTTTTTTGTCTCTTTTTTGTAATCTTTGCATTTCGAGTGGATCATTACTTTGTATGGCTCATTTGTTGGTCATGGACACCAAACTTTTTGTGTTTCCAGTGATATTTTTACTACTTTTTCTCCTATGTTTTTCTGGAGATCCTATATGTAACAATGGCTGCATTGTTTACATGTGAAATCAGCTGTTAGCAGCCTGTAGCATGTCAGTGCTAACTGGTGCTAGGCCAGATGTTTTCCCACAAGACAGCCAAGAAGTGACAACATGGACCTGTCCTTCCATCCATCTTGGGAATGTAAGATCTATCTCCATTAAGATGGACGAGCTAGCTGTGCTAACCCAGCAACAGAGGGAATACCAGAGGGCAGAGTAGCATCATGCTAGTCACAGACATGGCTAAAGGAGCTAACATCAGACACCAATGCCACATTGGAAGAGCTTCACCTGCTGTGAGCAGACAGGATCCAGGAGACAGAGACTGAACAGACTGCTGAAGAAGCTCAGTCCTGGACCCTGTGGAGGTGGAGGCTGGCTGACTGGACAATGATGGACAAGCTGTCACCATCTATTTTCTTATGGAGCTTTTTACACTTTCTATACACTTTCTTATGTTTGTTTTCTTGATTGCTGCTGGGACTTTAATTTTGTTGTACTTGTTACAATGGCAATAAAGTTCTATTCTATTCTATTCTATTCTATTCTATTCTATTCTATTCTATTCTATTCTATTCTAAAAAAAAACAAAACATAAAAAAAATAGTGACTGCAGACAGCGGAGCCGAAACAACACAGTATTGAATTGGTTTCATATCGGCCATCGGATGAAACAAAGGCCGATGCCGATTTGCCCCAAAAAGCCAAATATCGTCCCTGATAATCGGCCCGGCTGATAAAATCTGTCTATCCTTAAAAACAGTTCCTGCAAACTCTGGGAATGTAAAAAGTTTAAGAGCTGGGTTTCTCTCCCAGGTCTTCGTGTTCTTGTGTTAGAAAATAAAAGCGGTTTTGCACGATTGTTCTTGTTTTAAAAATTAAAGCTTCAAGTTTCCATGATAGATCACACAGAAAACCCCCAAAACAAAGCCTTGGCCCAAGAGCCGTCTGCACTATTTTAGGAGACTAATGTGATCCAGCAGAACATGGCCTAAGGACGGCCCGTGGTTATTACTCATTCTACATTTATATTCTTCTGGACTCCTTGCCCGGCCATGTGAGAAATGGTCCAGTTATCACTTGAGTGTTAGTCCTTGTTTGGTCTTTAAACTCCTGCAGAAATATCCTCCTGCCTCTTGGGTTTCTTCTTGTTTGAGCGTCTTTACCAGGCACTCGACTCTGCCAGAGATAGTGGCCCCGTCTCTGCTTTTTCACACCAGGGCAGGTAGCGTTCAGTCGCTGTGTGGGAGCTTTTTTCGAGCTGGGAGCAGCAGGAGGAGGAGGAGGAGGAGGAGGGGGAGGAGGGGGTTTGGTGAGAGCCAGAGGGACTGAACCAGACGTGCTGGTGAACCAAAACAATTAACCGGACGAGGCTGGAAACTGCCGACTGGGCGGTTCGTTCTCTCAGACCAGCAGTTTCCAACACATTTCTCAGATGAGCCGTTTGATTTAGTGTCCACTCAGAAAACGATACCACATGGGAATTCAATTTGTCGCCAGAATACTTTTTCTTCTTCCTGTTTTATTCTTTAAAAGTGATGACATGCATCCTGGCTTTTTCAATTTAAATTTTTATCATATGCGGCTTCTCTTTTTTGACTCGACAGCTCAGCAATCATCATAAAATCAGGATCTGTGTGTTTTGCATTCTGCTACCAGCTCCAAATCAATCAGAAGTTGAACTGGAGCCATTAAAAAGGATGTCGAAGCAGCTAAGTGATTACCACCCTTCAAATAAAAACACAAAGAGAGCGCCCAGAATAAAGCATGTCCTTAATTCAACCTTTTCCTACAGTATTACCACACAGATCTGTTTCTGCTTTCCACAACATCGTCTAATACCACAAAGAGGCTCTTCTCTTCATTAACACTCGTTCCTCTTGAAAGTCAAGTAGGATAAGCTGGAAATTACACAAACCTTTATCCCCGGCTCACCATCGGGGAATATAAGATGTTTTTTTTGTTGAGGGGGGGGGCTGGGATGGAAAAGAGAAAGGGCTAAATGCTGTGCTAAAGGCAATTTTACCTCCAGACAAGCGTCTTTGAGTGCTTCATCAAAAGCACAATGGGAGATTGTGAGAGATTTTCACACCAAATCACTAAAGTAATAATCACAGGGTACAGTAGAAATGTGGAGTGCCAGGCTTTTTAAGGCGATTCATCTGGATGATGCGTTTGAATTGCTTTCTTTATGTCTCTGTCTATCAGGAGATGCTCCAGCTTTATGTGTTGATTGAGAAATGTAGAGGTCCCTGAAGAGGTTCAGAAAAATAGAGTATTTCTAATCAGGTGGTTTTGAAATCAAATAGAAAATCTACTTATCTGGTGTTTTGCTGCTGTTTTCTTAAAGATGCCACAATGAGGATTTTTTTAAAAAATTGGACTGCAGCGCCACCCTCTGGCCTGGAGTCTCACGCACACTATTGTAAAGATGTGACTTTCCACGAGGTGGAACAAATTTTCTTTGTTCAAGTTGACTTCTTACTGGTAAGGTATTTGTTACAGATGCACGATATACCGATAGGGATGGGTACCTTTCACATCTAAAACGATTTGGTACCAGTACTCAACAGTACCAATTTTAGGTTCTTTTTGTGTTCATGGGGAAAAAAAATTATCAATTTGTTTAACAACAAAATGTTTTTTTTTTTAATTTAACATATGTATATTTCAAGATATAACCTTGTAATGCTGTGTTCATGTGTAGCATGGAAAATCTAACGATGCCTTTTGATTTTACATGAATCGGTACCCAGTACTTTTGACGGAATTCGGTCAATACCTATAAAGATACCTGATTGGGTACCCATTTCTATATATCGGTATTAGCCGATATTTACTCATAAGCTGCCGGCATTTCCAGAGCATCTTGAACGATCTTTCAAGACCCAAATAATCTTGTTTTCTCTGACTGTGTAAACACCAAAACTACCTAAGAAGAGTGTTCTCTCTTCTTTTATGTCTCTCTTCCTGTTTCTTATCCAAAAAACAGACAAAACAAACTTATTTTGATCGCTGTCCTCTCAGGGGCTACATCTTTTGTTCTCTCCAAGACCTCTGTTGTCTATCCTATGAACTACCTCGACCACAGACTGTATAAAACATGGACATAGTCTCCCAACGTCACCTGTCTCTTTCTGAGATGGAAATTGAAGCAGATTGGCTATAGCGGCCATATTGGTAGTGGCAAGGGCTTCGCGTACAGCCATATGGCGCCTCTCGGTCACATGACCCTGAGCTTTGCCTCTGATTGGGTAAGCTTGTGATCTTAATATCCTCTGAACGGCCGACTTAGAAAAAAAAATCACTTCCCGTACAGTGTGTGCTGTTAGTAAGCGACTCAGACAGGAGACGTTTTTTGAACCAGGCTGTAAATAGGTAAATTTCTGCTTTGAAAACAGCTTTTTTGGCTTGATGTGTTTGTGACTTCCTGTACTTCTGGAGCCAGCCTCAAGCGAACACTCCAGAAACAGCAGATTTTAGCACTTCAGTATCGCCTCATAGTCTTAGACCAGAGGTTGCTACTTGACCTTGACACATCATCTCAGATTCTTTTTTTGATAAACATTGATATAGGTAAATACAGGCTTTTGGCCATGACAGCAAAATTAATATGGGATATCAGTATCGGCCAAAAATTTATCAGTACAGTTGTGTAGTGTCGTTGTTTGACACATGACGACAAGCAAATGTAAGGATGTCATGATCCGATACACTGATTGGTATCGGTGCCCCATATGGCTAATTTTTGAAGGATCGGATAGCATCAGATTTTGTTACATGATCCGTACTGATCCAGTTTTCATGTGTTTTCAGCACCGTCACACTTTACGGCTGCTGTAAATCAAACCATGCTGCAAACGTGTGGAACTGAGCAGTGATAGTAAAACAGTGTCATGCAACATTTGTAAAGTTAGTGTTTAAAACAACAAATATGATTCGGCAACAGAATTACCCAACAGAGTACAGGATTAATCAGAGAAAGAAATCTGCAAAATGTATTGTGAAAAAATTGGATTGAAAGTCAAAAAATCTGTATCGGAACATCTCTAGTGCGTCTGTAGCTACTACATGTAGTGCTATCGGCAGCCCGGTGCTACAACGTTTCCGTAGGCTAGTCATCTAACCTCACTCTTCATTTTATTGATAGACTCTCAAGTTTGAACAGACCACTGCAGAATAACTGCTGACTGTGGGTTGGAGTCAACATTAGCACAAACAGTTTAGCCTTTAGCACTTTTAGCCTTTAGCTCGTGCTCTATCTCTTTCCTGTTTCTCTTTCTTCTGCTCTTCTGTCCTTTTTCTGTCTGACAGTAAGGCTCCAGTGTCCACCATCACTACAAAATTAATCACAGCAGGGAAAAACACAGTCATGAAGGCTAAATAAAGAGCTAAATAAAAGCTTTACTGACAGATGGATGGATAGGAACAGGACCGTCTTACAGAAATTTCCACTTGATTTCTTCTAACATACTTCAATGCAGTCTCTGCGCCTCTGCTGTGTAGGAGCTTGAATCCAGCCAGCAGCCATGAGCACGTGGCAGCCTCGGCCCTCCATCCTGCTGGCCCCTGACTGTCTCATATTTTGCATAAAGCTGTTATTATTAAATTTAAATGAGCAAGGCTGCAGCCGAGCAGCAGGACGGTGACCTTCTGAATACATTTGTAGAACGCAAATTTGAGTATCCAGTGACAGATCTGCCTCCGTCTGTCACCCCGGCATCCAGCAGACACTGTACAAACACGAGCTCTGGTGCTCGTTGCCACAAACGCTTTCAGCGCTTCCTCTTCAAGGTGGCTGATGTTACCCATTATGTGGCAGTGACTTGATTCAGCATGGATCTGGTTTCAGAGAGAACACAGGCTCTGATAGTAACACCCTAGCTGCGTGCCTGGCCAGTTTGGACCTGACTCCTTTCTGGGGCATCACAAATGAAGTGTAATGTGCAGGAGTGCCCTGATTTCAGCTGTAAGTAAAATGGGCTATAATTAGCTTTCCAAATCAAACAGGAGGAGAATGAAAGATGAAAAAGACCCCACAGAGGCACGGCGTGGAGGGGGGTGATTCGCTCTGTGTTATTGGTCCTCACAAAGAGCACATGGAACAAACATGGAGGCTTTTAATTCATTACACTCTTATTCAGATTCATGCAGACGGCTGCATCACAGAGCATGAAGCACATGACGGCGTGGAACAAAGCCGTGTGAAAAACAGCCACAGCACAGCTCGCAGTGCGCCCAGCTGTTCTGTTTTGTTTGGAAGGAAATCAACAGAAGTTTGGGCCTTGTTGTTTTTATTGCAATCGAGCATTGTCCTTTAATCCTTTAACAGTGAACTAATATTGGTGAAAGGACCGGGCAAATTGAGTCAGTGTTTACATTTAGAGAGAAATGTAGAACATTTCTTTATTCCTCTATTCGCGATTAACGAATTGAGTTTTCCAACACGTGCCTTTGCTTGGATGTTCGTACATTATTCATATATAATAGCGCTGACCGTGAATTGTAAACACAACTTTTCTTCTTTCATTTTTCACTACAGGCTGCTGCGAGTAGAGCTTTTGTGTCGTGTAGGCGTAAGTTCTCCGTCTTCATTCTTTCCGTGGAGGGTCCTTCAATTTGAACGAGTCGACTTCGGCTATTTATCCGTTTTAATTCAATCAGTTTGGTGAATACAGCAGCTGTGGGTCGTCTGTTTTTTGTGTCAAACACTTTTAGAAGCTGAAGATTTGTGTGGTTTGGTTCAGCTGACCAGACGTCACCTGTAGTAAATAATCACAGGTAACCAAGGTCGTTACCTCTGGTGCTGCGTGGGCTCTCTGATCCTGCTGACGGGTTTTCATGGATCATGTTGGATTTTCTTCTTTTTCTTTTGTTTTTAAAGTTATTTTTTCGAGCTTTTTCAGGCCTTTATTTGGAGAGAATAGGATAGTGAATAGAGCAGGAAACTAGGGATGGGTACCTTGAGTGATGGGTATCACTACTCAATACTTTTGTGTGTTTATGTGGTGATAAACATTAATTTATTTAATGATAAAATCTCAAAGTTTTTCAATTTGACATATTTAGTCTTCAGTAGATAACTTTGCAATGCTGCGTTCATGTCCAGCGTGGAAAATCTCCAACTCTTCCACTCCCTCACAGTCGCAAAAATATGTTAAAGCTGAAGAAATCTGAAATCTTATCAAGTGTTTTTGTCCAGAAAAACGTCTTATTTCAAATCATTTAAAGACAAAATGAGGTCTGAATCACTGTGATGAGTTAAGAAAAAAATCGACCAATGGAAGGAGACAAAAGTTTCAAGTTTCAAGCAAATTTTCTGGCAAATTTTTTAAAGATTTTACTCATTAGAGCAAATCAGACACTATTTTTGCTTGAAGAGCTTGGCACAAGACAATTCCTGGACTGACCAGGTGAATGTGGCTCATATCGAGTAAAACAAGAGAAGTTTTTACTTAAAAAAGGATAAAAACAATGATAAGATTTCAGCTTTTTGCAGTGGGTATCTCATCATGATACCTTCTAGGGCTGGGTATTTCCATGAACCTCACGATTTGATTCGATTTCGATTCTTTAGGTTGCAATTCGATTATGGATTTTCATGCCCCAGGTGAACATATGTGGAATGTCACCTCATGCCTTGGAGCAATAAAACAACCCAAACGTCAGACTTTAAAGCCAAAGAGTCTGGTTTATGCTTCTGCTGCTTTGGCTGACATTTTTTTATTGTCTGGTCTATGGTTTCCCTCGTCCATAGAAGAGATCAATCGACTCACAGGATTTGCTGAATCGATATTGAATTGGCTGGGGAAATATTTTGATGCATCGATTTAGCATTATTTTTACCCACCCCTACTACCCTCTGGTTTTAAGTGAATCAGTACTCGTTGCTACAGACAGAATTTGTTTGGTACCTAATCTGGTGCCCATCCCTGCAGGAAACAGGCTAAGGCTGGGGAGGACTTTTAGGGAACAGGCCACAGGCTGGACGCAAAGCCAGGCCAACCGCTTGAGGGCAAACCTATAGATTTTCTAACTACTGGTCTCATTTTTTGTCTTACTGTCAGACTTTTCTGTTTTCAGATTCAATTTTTTCGAGCATTTTTCCAAACCATTGTTTTAAAGGTACTAAATAAATAGAGTCTAGCGTAGCAAGTCATTTTCCCAGAAAAATGTTTGAACCCTAAAGAAGAAGAATTGCATCTAAAATGACGTAAAAAAAAATACACTACTGGAAAAAAAGGACCCCAGCTTCTAAAGTGCATCTTTTTAGTTTTCTTAAAATGATTACTCATTGTTTTAATCTCTTTATTTGAAAAGGGACATTGTCAATCAATTGGCATTTGTACAGATGTTAATCAGCCAAGTTAGCCAAAAAACGGGCAAATTTTCATTGGCAGTCCCTTTGCCAGGTATTATTTGTCTACACAGAAGAAATACGACTATTTGTTTCAGAAAATGGTTTAGACATACAGTTAAGGAGCAAAATCTAATAAGAAAAAAATAAGCTCTGATAGCTTAGCTGTCATCATCGGTGCTGATCAGCTGATTGATCGTTTGACTCCCGTGCGGGCTATTTCTACAGCTCTAGCTCAACCTCTTTCCTGCTTCCTCTGCTGGCGTTTTGCAATCCACCTCCTCCTGTCCCCTTCGTCGATTGCTCTGCTCTGTCTGTGTTTTCAATTTTACTGCTGCTCTTCCTGCTTATGCTGTTCACGATGGCTCGTTATGGGCAGGAAGGTGTGCTCTTCCTGCCTCAGGCTTTCCACGCAATCGAAGAGCAGGGAGTCCCAGAACAGAACCACACCGCCAAATAAAACTGTGCAAGTTAATAATGGTCCTGACTGAACCAAGGTTTTAAAGGAACTACATAAACAGAATCTGGTATAACAGTTATTTTCCCAGAAAAATGTTTGAACCCTAAAGATGAATAGTTGTATCTAAAGTGACATAAAAAATATGGATCCCAGCTTCTTAAAATGATTACTTATTGTTTCAATGTATTTCTTTGTTTGAAAAGGGGACATTGTCCATTAATTAACATTTGTACAAATGCAGATGTACCCAACCTAGCTAAAAAAGGTGAATTTTCATTGGAAGCCCCTTTGGCAGGTGTTAATTGGCAACACATAAAAAATACGACTGTGTGTTTCAGGAAATTTAAAAAAATACAGTTTAGGAGCAAAGTAGAGATTATCAGGTATCAGGACCACTCAAAGCTGGATCGGCAACGATGGTAAGGAGCTAATCCATGATGTGATCAACTCTATGCCTGATTTTTAACCTGCGCTCTCGGCTACTTGTTTTTAAAATGTTTCCTCTGAGGCTCTTTCTAATTTGTTTTTTTTTAGCTGCATCACCAGTCTACAGGGTATAAAAGTTTAACATAACAGTAATTTCTGTACATTTTGAGGCTTTGTTTTGCTTCTGTACACTCATTTTTTGCCTTTTTCCCAAAACATTACCAGTCTGGTATCAGTTCGGGATCTGTTTCAGTCGATACCTTAAGTCCAGGTATTGGTATCGGTATTGGTACCAGAAAAGTTGTATCGGTGAATACAAAAGCAGATTAGATAAATGATATTAATGATAATATAATACAGCGATGGTGGCAGGCGATACAGCACAACATCCTTTGGTGTGATGTTTTCCTGAGGGGAATGGTCCACTCCCTCCTCGCTGCACTTCTTGTATTTGTGTTAACTTTCTAGGAGATGATGTTTAAATATTCTGTTTTAGCATATTTAAGCTTAAAGTTTTGCATCTTTCTCCGTCATGGATCAGATACAGCAACGTCACCGTCCTCACGCTCTTTAGCTCCACGTGGCCTAAGCCATGGAGGAGTCGGCGTCCAGCGAGGGTTTGAACCCAAACAGGAGAAATCTGTGAGTCATCGGCGTACGTTTGTGCCCGGGGGGGGAATGTGTGTCTGAAGTGTTACCTGAATGTGCAAATATGGTTTACTCACAAAGCATCTCATGGTGATAATGTGCCTGTGTAGTGCTCATATGCAAATCCAGATCCCCATTAGCTACTGTAACTGCGGCTCGCTGTGCTGCACCCGTTGGGGGGGATGAAATCAAAAAGGAAATCAATGGATGTATGCAAAAAAAAAAAAGCTTGATATTACGCAGATTTGCATGTTATGCAATCACATCAGTGTTAATTTCATTAAGATGCAGGGCAGTGTGAAGTGTCACATGGATTTGATGAATTCTAAGTTATTCTGTGGTTTCTCTCTGACTTATGCAAAAGACTGAGGGATACTCAGAGATCTGCAAAGAGGATGATCTCACCGCTTGTGAGAATAAGTTCTCCAGGTCTTGCTGGGAGCGATAATCACCTGAGATCATCAGAAATTCCAGTCATCAACATACTGCACTCACATCCCCTCGGAGCTGTGGAGCTGCAGACGTGCACCAGGAGTGTCACGCATAAATAAGTGCGAAAGAAGGCGAGACTCCAATCAGCTGTCATAACCTGATTACAGGGACCCAATTAAGAGCTTTGTGGAGATCACAAACCTTGACGTGAAGAGCAGACCCTTCACTCTGAGCCTGCCGGAGGTCTGAGGCTCGCAGAGGTTGTTAAAACCAGAGAGGAAGAGTCCCCTCATCGCTGTCTGCCTGCTGGAGCGTTGCAGCCATGATTATGAAGATGCAAATATAACAAGCAATAGCAATTAAACCAGAGATTGCTTATTGGGCCTGCATAAATAATCAGCCCCACCACTCCCACCATCACCCATCTGTAACCTGTGGCCAATCAAACACCTGCATAGGATCCCCCCCATCGCCACTGAAAAGAGCCAACAGCAAAAGCCTGCTGAATGAATAAGTGTGAGTGGAGCTGAGTTTACTGGCATTTGAAGGGAACATGAATGTTAATGAGAGCAGATTAGGAAGCAGGCTGGCAAAACACTGGGAGAGGAGCACAAAACAGACGCTCTCCTGCTCAGCTTCACACCTTTCAGCTGGGCTGGAGAGGAGCAGGACAAAGGTGTGTTTGGATGCTCAGTTTGATCATTTCCAACACTTTGTATCTACGCTGAAATGTAGCAGAAATTCACGTGAAATCTGCAAAGACTTCGACACTTGTGCGGATTATTTTGTGTGGAGAAAGTGGAGCCAGATTGCCTGGCACACAGCAGAAATGAAACCCATCTGGATGACAAAGCACAAATAAGATCTGAAGCCCCGCTCTGTGAATTACCCCCTTCTTTGCATCCCTTCTTCCCCCTATGATACACATTTTATTCCTGTCATTATTTGCTCCCTGGCGATCCCCTGGCCCCACCACTGCACCATAATAAATCAGATCCAATGCCTCAGCGCTCAAAGCCCACCATAGAGACAGAGTACTTACCAGGACTGTCATGCAGAGAATTCTAATTCAGGCAGCTCCATGTTGCCAAGGAAATTCAAAATGCCTCCGAAAGCATGGAGACAGGGACGCAGGACTCAAGACCGGGCTGGATTCAGATGGGGAAGAGGGACGTTGGAAGCGATGAGGATCCCTCGTCTGAGGGGCATTTGAGAAATGCCTTCGTCCTCTCCAGATGCGCTAAATCCGGCAGCACTGATAGGCTGACATGTAAACACACAGGCGGCTCTGCTGGCTCGCACACGCTCACATACATGCTGCACCTAGCAGAGACGGAGAGGGGAAGAGGGAGGGGCAGCTGATGAGAGGAGGTGGAAGGAGGAGCTGCAGTGCACTGGGAGGAATGAGCGGCACAGAGCGCAGGCAGGCAGGCAGCGAGGGGACTTGGAAAGAAAGAGACAGGAATGCTGTGTGATTGCACCGCCAGCGTCTTCCTTCCGCTCATTTCTGTTTACTGTACTTTTTCCTATTTATGGGAGGATGGGAGTGATGGGGTTAGCCGGGATCCAGGCTGCAGGGCGGGGAGACGGAGCGGGAGCAGAGTGTGTGGTTACAGAGAGGAAAGGAGGTTAGAGAGATGTGCAAATAAAGCAGGATGATGAAGACGAGCTGGAAAAGTGAAGCAGGGAGGAGGGAGTGATGAGGCTACAGGGAAAAAGAGAAAATGAAATTCATTTTCTGCAGTGTGCAAACGTCTGCTGGTAATGAGCGCCAACTTAAGACTTTAGAGGATGGAGAGCTTCTTCCCTCTTTAAAGATTCCTGCATAAGTCCAGGATTATCACCACCTATAGTGTAAAATCAGGTAATGACGAGGCGGACTCACCTTTGCTGAGAGGATCGGGGGTTCAGGGTGGGATGCTGAGGCTTAGTGGTGCTAATGGGCACACAGGACTGGCACACACAGGCGGGCACTGCCAAGGAGGCTTCACAGTCGGGAGTGTTTATGGGAGATTACGCTGCCGAGGATTTAGTGGAGTGGTGGACATGAAGGGCCTCTGGCCACAGAATGAAGAATGTGACACATGTCGTCAGGCGTCACAATACACATCCGTGTTTGTTTTATCCATCTTATCCTCAGTGATGCTGTTTATATCAGGATTTAGCTGAATAACTCATACATATTTACTCTTACGTGAACAAAAAAAGGATTTGCTTGAAGCACATGAAGGGGAAACTGCTCCAGAAAGGATGACACCGTAACTAACAGTCATTTTCTCTTAATAATACCTTATTACAAAGTTTTCACCAAAGAAAAAATATTTGAAAGAAATTGAAGAAATAAAACACAGAGAAGCAACTTTTCCAGGAATCAGTAGCTCTGCAGCTCAGCTCTGCATGTCGTTACTCCTCGTTGGTAAATCTGTCACATTTTGGAGGCTGGCTGCAGGAGAAATTATCAAACCATCACATTCTCTTTGTTTTGTTTTTGTTTTCCTTTATCGTAATATTTGCATGTGCACTGCACGACTATGAGCTATCTAACGCTGCTCAACGCGCTCATGCATGCTTTGGTTTTATCAGTTATAACTTAATGTAGAATTTACTTAATGCAGTTTCTTGTTTCTCTTTTATTTGTTTCATATCTGTGGTGACTAACTAGAAATGGGACGATATGCTTTTCTTGCTATTTGATTCTTTTACGATTTTTGGGTTGCCAATTCGATTTAAATTGCAATTCTTCAATATTTCCAATATTTTGGAAATCTTTAGTTTGCTTCTCTAACACCAGACCATGTACAAAAGTTGACTCATGATGTCCACAGATTATATAAGGAGACATATTTCCCCCCAAAAAATGCACATCACTTGAGATAGAAAAATCATTTTGCCCTCTGCTGGTGGAACATGGTATTTTTTTTCCAATTTAACTCATAAACAAAGACTGAAGTGAAGAATTTAAATAAAAATGAATAAAAGTAAATAAATAAATTTGAATCCCAATTTTAATATTGTTGAACAAAAAATCTTGATAATTATATGAATCATTTTTTTTTCTCCCAGCCCCCGATACTTGCCCTCATGTATTCATTTATTTTTGTCAGGTCCTAGAAATGTTTCACAAAGGGGTGTGACTTGTTTACCTATAACTGACTCACCATACTCTTTATTTTGCTTTTTTTTGCTTTTTTACTCTAGCACACTTACAGAAATGTCAATTTATATGTAATGTCCCTTTAAAGTAAATAAATTAAAATAAAATAAAAAATAAAATAAAATACAAATAAATAAATAAATAAATACATTTTAATAATGAATTAAACAAATATATATTTTTCTCTACTATTTATTTTGTATTTTACCTACCCGCTTTTTAAATTACTCTTATTAAGTTTGTTTTTATTCATTGTGTTCTTATTGATCTTGATTCTCAGCCTGTACAGCACTTTAGCTAACTGTGGTTGCTTTAAAATGTGCTATAAAAATAAGGTTTGACTTGACTTGACCAAAGAAATAAAAAGATTAATTAATTAATAAATCAATTAAAGAAAAATAATAATTATAATAATTAAGTTGATTAAATAAATATAAATTAAACATAAAGATACAAATAAATACAAATAAATTATTTAATAATTAACTAAAAATAAAAATAAAAAAATAAAAATAAAAATAAAAATAGATAAATACATAACAAAATAAATTAATAAATACAAAAAAATAAAAATAGTAATATAGAATGAAATTGTGCTAGGATAGCATGCATGACTCTAAAAGAAGTCTGTACTTAGATATAAAGTGCATAAGGCCACTGCTTGATGGTTACAAACCCCCTCAGCTAAGATCATCATGTACAAGATTACACCCATTCCATCACTTTATTACTCCAGCACAAAAAACTCTGTTAAATCAATGTGAAAATCTTATTTTCAGAGAATGCTAGAGTAAGCGTTTATTTCTCAGTGATGATTTATGACCGCATGGATCGGTTTCTATGGTCTGGATACACAACTGGAGATAACAATCAGCATTAAGTTTACTCTGCAGCTCATCAGATTGTTACATTTATTCTCTCCACTGTACATGGTCCCGCTTTTACAAATAATAAAACAATAAATTAAGTTTTGAGCCCGCGTTAAGCACCATCCTCCTTGAAGAAAGACGGTGCTGCATTTGTACTAAATCTGTGAGACTAACAGCAGAACACAGCCCTGAAGACAGCCAATGGTGGAGCATCTGTGCTCTACAATAAAACATATAGAGGGGGAAGAATTATTCCTGCCATGGAAAAGGGGGAGCACTACACCAATACAACATAAAAGAAATTTATGGCTCATTTCTCCAACTAGAAGCTAATCTAAGAGAGATGACTTATGTCCCTCTTTGGGAATAAAATGGGATGAAAGGTGAGTTTTGAAGAATTCTCAATGAAGATGAGAACGGCCTGGCACGGAGCAGAATGAATTCATCTCGTGTTTTATGTTCTGAAGGGTGCTGAGCCCACTACGGCCACTTAAAAAAAGATTGGCCAGCTGATTCACGGCGTGTGCATCTGCATTGAATGGTGCTTTGGATGTGAGCGTGAGCATATCAGGGCCTTCAGATCCATATGACTCACAGGCTCTGAAACTGTGAATGGATTTATTCCGAAGACGGAGGAAAAGCACAGACGTGTCTCTAACGGAGCAGAATCTGAGCCCAGTGTAATTTTTACATTTGTATGGGTTGTTCTTTTTCAGGATGCATTTCTCATGCATCACAGGGACAAATGTGCACAGCTCTCTGAGCCGATCCTTGGTAAACAGCTGACAAAGAGCAGCGGGTTGAGTTCCTGAAGGAAAACATACAACGTCATAAACATTTAGCCTTAATCTCAGGGAAAACTCCTCATACTAAAAAGTAAATTTGCTTCCTGAGAACAGAGCTGCTGGTGGCAGGTTGAACGAAATGATGATTTACTGAAAATAACATTTAATGGTTCAAAATTTCAGTAAGAGATTGTAGGTTCAAATCCTGCATCCTGTTTTTTTTTTTTTTTTTTCCTCAATTAAGTTTACATTCACTCAAATGTCAAACCTATGGAAGAGGATTAGGGCCACTAGAAAAAATTAATTGAATAATTTATTTTTGTTACTTTTTTTTTCTAAGAAAAAAAAGTCTTAATTCTGTTTTTTTTTTTTTTTTTTTTCAGAAAAAAATAAATAAATATATAAGAAAATTAACATTTTCTTTCATTCTGACTTTTTTTTATCTCTGAGGAAAAAAGTCAGAATTCTGATGGGTTTTTATTTTTTCAGAAAAAAAAAATATTAAAAAAAAAAATCAATGTTTTCTTTAATTCTTACTTTTTTCTCTGAGAAAAAAAGTCAGAATTCTGATGTTTTTTTGTGTTTTTTTTTTAAAGAAAAAAATATATTAAAAAATCTATGTTTTCTTTACTTCTGACTTTTTTCTCTGAGGTAAAAAAAAAATCATAATTCTGATGTTTTTTTCTGAAAAAATTAAAAATAAAAAATCTCAATTTTTATTAATTTTGACCTTTTTTTCTCAGAAAAAAAATTGTAATAAGAAATATTAAAATTAAAAATGACTTTTTTGTGATCTTTATCCTCTTCTATACAAACTCTTTGATTCTACGCAGTTAAAACATAAATTAACAGTTAAATCCCTTAAATTTGACTAAAAAAAGGGCAAAAATAAGAACAAAATAAAATGTAGCTTGAGGGTCTGAGTCCTGATAAATGATGCACCTCACTCTTTCTTTTACTTCTATGCTTCTACATTGGCTCATTTTTAACTTCCTTTTCATAACATGGCATTTTTTAAATTAGTTTTGACTATTTTTTTCTGGCTTTTTATGTTTTGATGAGAGGACAGGGCAGTGGACAGAACAAGAAACAGGACGACAGTGAGGAGAGACTACAGCCTCAGGCTGGCAACCTCATGTAAACAAATCCACAAAACCATATCTGAGACCAGCATATCTGTATTTTTACGGTGGTATTACATTATTCATAACATTTTATTGCTTTAGGTGTGCATTTGTCTCCACTCTAAAAACCTTTTTTATTTGGTTTACATTTCAGTCACTGTAAAACACCCTGGACTGCATTTCACTTGTTCAAAAGTTGCTGTGTATGAAAGTTGACTGATTGAAACACAAAGTAGAAACACCAACCGATCATCTCTCCAAGAGCCACAAATTTCATCAAACTACAGCTGTCGACTCATGTTCCTCTGAATTATTTTACTTCTCTCCCTGTTTTTTGAGTCCAAACCTCCTACAAACCTTTATTGTTATTATCATTACATATTCATGGCCTGGCTAGTCCAAACACAGTCTGTTTGCAGAGGCATGTGTCTGTTTTTCCTCTACACTGCAAAAAAAACTAAACACTCATCAAGTGATTTTGTCTTATTTCCACTAAAAGATGTTTTTTTAAGACTTAATCTGAGCACATTAACCTGACCAGTTCAGAAAAATATCTTGTTTCAAGTTATTTAAAGACAGAGATGGGGTCTTAAAAAAGGTTTTTGTATTAAGACATTTTTGTCTCTTAATATCTTGAAATTAGACGTGGTTCTGGACCGGTCAGTTTAATGTGGCTCATATCAAACATAATAAGACAACTTTCACTAAAAATAAGACAAAAACACTTGGTAATATTTCAGTTTTTGCAGTGCAGCATTCTTTTGTAGCTCCAACGCGTTGCAATAAGAAGTTTGATTGTAACTGAAAACTTTATCCCAGCGGCTGACTCCTTCAAATATGAACTCTGACCGGAGCTGTAGGCTCAGGATGTGCACATGGTTTATCCCTGCTTTAGAAATTAACAGAATGTACCTTTATTTCTTGACATATGTGAGTCTTTAAGTGATTAAAAGCTCCTGTGAGGAGCTCTCAGCTTTGGTTGATTTTGGCGCCCCCGATGGGCAAACTGGTTTCTCTTATTCTGGCTGAGATATTTTTTTCCCACTAAAATCTCACCTTTAACATAGCTGTATCTGGTCTACTTACTTTAAAGGTTTTTTGTAGGCAGATTAAAAAAAAAATCCTCACAGGAGCTTTAATTTACATGTTAACATATTGTATTTATGGTCTATTTTTTCTCTTCTTTAGAACGACTTATTTACTAACTCAAACTTTATTACATTTCCTGCGTACCATCTTTAAACTGAAATGAACAACCAAGTATTTTTTTCCTCTAAGACCAAATTCTGGTTCTGATTCTAAGAGGAGCCAAACAGCACGTCCTTTGTCCTTGATACATGGAAATGTGCTGAAAGAAAAGAGAAGTCGGCCTCTTCACCAGCTGACTTTTAACAAGACAACACAAAGAGCAGGATTCATTTTTCTTTTCAGTATGAAAAAAAAAAAGTCTTAAAAGTGCAGCACAATAAAAAAGAACACAGGCACCGTCTCGGTTTAAAGGGTACACATTTGCATACCGGGGTTGCTGCACACACTTTTGTTCCTGTGCTCCTGCTTTTATAAAAGCTAAAAATCCTCTACCAGCCCTGGAAGTCTGTGTTTATGGGGTTTTGATTTACTGCGGGCCCGTCCACACTGCATTAGCGGTGAAATCCAAAGCTCTGCAGGCCTGCTGGGTTACAGTGCTAACCCATAAAATATCAGTCCAAGGGAAGCGATGGGCAAACAGGAGAATCAAAGAGTCACCGTGAGCGTGTGATGACAGGGAGCAAACGCCTCCCTCCTCTCAAGGTTTCAGGTGACCTCGGTTCAGAGTTTGGCCGCGGTGTCGAAGTCGCTGCGTAACTCGGCGCTGTCTCTGGAGGGTGTGTTGCTAACTGATGAGCTGCTGCTTTTTAACCCCACATATTTAATTCACAAAGTGAAAGAATACCGCGCAGTCACACAAAACTGCTGTGCAAGCTTGTTAGAGATCTGAGCCGGAGCTTTAGGTGCTCTGGGGTTTGAGCCTGAGCGTGTTAAATAACTGTGAAAACTCCACCTGCAACAACAATACCATACAGCCGCTGTAGATTATAGAATCACTGAACAGAATAATAAATTCATGCCTTTCCCCAAACACAATCCTTCAGTTTCTGCACCCACAGAAATACATTTGTTGTTGCTTTTTACGTGTGGTGTTTCTGCGTGTTGACAGGAATGCTTCTCAGCTTATCTCCAGCTCCTGATTGGTCGAGGTAAAACTCTGACACGCTGCTCTGAGGTGCTACATCTGAGACCCTGAACGGCTTCAAGATACACGCCAGACAGAAGACGTTTATTTTTATTTTAGGTTAAATCCAAAAGTCAGATTTATTAAGCAAAATTGGAAAAAAGCTCAGGTTAGCATCCAGACTGGATGATGTCAAAGGAAAGGCTCAAGGTTGAGCTGTTTTATAAGAGTGGGAGAGAAAAATGTTTTTTTGTTGTTTTTTGAGAAGAATTTTTTGTTCAAGGGTTTATTTAACGAGTTTTTAGTCTTTGTTTATAAATCCAGTTGGAAAAAAGTTGAGATGTCAGATCCCCTGAATAAATCCTAAAGAGTGACTCACATGTGATCTGCATTTTTGGGGAAAATATGGCTCCTGATGTAGTCTGTAGACATCATTATCATCATTAAAGTTTTTCACAGGGTTTGGTGTTATAAAAGCAAGCTAAAAATTGCAAAAATTGAAAATATTGGACATTGAATCGGCACCCCTGAGATCGTAAAAGGATCTAATTGGGAGAAAAGCAAATCATCTCAACCCTACTGTTTATAATCCTACACAACCACATGGTAATGTTTCAATAACGGTAAGTTCCCTTGCACAACTTCATCTCAAAACAATCCTTTAAAAAATTAATCAAGTATGCATAAAATATCTTCTTTAGACACCAATTTCCTCACTCCCTGAGTAGAAATTACAAAACTCAAGTAAAGTAAAAAACTCAGCGTAAGTTAAGATAGGAAAGTGTTCAGAAGCCAGTCAAAAGTGAGCACAAGCTGGGAACACAGGATCACAGGAAAACCACGTCTGCATGGTTTCCCCAGCGTGGCTAATGTTAGCAGAGCTAGCACCAGCAGCCTCCAGTCCTACTTCCAGGTTAATGTCCATGCACCTGTTCTTCTTAAACGTTGTTTTGGTTTAGTGTCGGGATGGGTACCTTTCACTTTTGAAACATTGATGCTTGGTACCTGGCAATCAGTATCAGAACTCAATGGTACCAATTTTTGGTACTTTTGTGTGTTTGTGTGGTGATTAATACCAATGTGTTTAATAATCTCACAGTTTTTCAATTTAACATATTTATTCCTCAATGTATATAAACTTGTGCTTCTACTGGTGCAACACTCAGACACAACCAATGACTGATATTTGGGACTTATAGAAACAAAGAAATAAATGTTTTGTTTACTGGGCAAACAAGTGAGGTTGATGAGGTTTAAGTATTTTATGACATAAACTGACACATCCCCCAAGAGTAATAATTAAACTGGTGCATGTTCAGTGCAATAGAGCAGTCATTCAGGAGCCACAAAATCTACTTTATCTTCACTTTACAGGCAAAATAGTGTATAGAATTATATACATGGTAAAATCTAGTGATTCATAATCTAAATTTTCTTTCATTTTTGATTTAGACAACAGCTGCAAAATAATAAAAATCCCCAAAAGTTTGAAATCTTAAAAAAATTCGCCAAATTATTGAATTTCAACAATTATGCAAAAGTTTCAAAGATTTTGAGATTTTAAAAATGTGCAAAAATAAAAAAAATAAACTTTGAATCTTTTATTTTGATTTTATTTAGTGCCAGTGTCTTTAATCATCAAAACTCTGTTAGAAAAATAAAAATTCTTTATTTCAATAATATTTTTTAAAGCTACAAGGAGCCACTGCAAAGGAGTCAAAGAGCCATAGTTTGCAGACCTTTGCAATAGAAGTTGAAGCGAATGGTAGGTTTATCAACCCAAAAGTACATAAAAGTAAAAACTGTTCATCCTCTTATTTGATCTTTAGGTTTCCAGGGAAGTGTGTGGGTATTTAGTAACAAGATGCAACACTCCAGCTCTGCTCTCCAGCTGATGGCTTGAACAGGTCTCATCTTGTCTTGAAATGATACGATGAACTCCAGGATTGAAACACCAAGTTGCTCACTGTTACACTAAGATAATTAGCTTAAAAACACTGCTAAACTGAGCAAAAGTGCAGAGTCAGGGTGATGAGTTTAAGGTTTGTGTGAATCTATTAAGAAACTTTAAATCTGTTTGTTTTTATCTCAAGACCAAGCATTTCAGACCTGTCTTCATCTTTTCTGTCAGACAAACAGATCTTTACCAAACTAACAAACATCAAACAACAAGTTTTTAGAAAGGGGAGGATCTGTGCTTACGGTAAATTAATGTAACTGAATGTCTTATAAACAAATAACGGTGTCACTAAATCAATATGTTGACATTCAGGAGGCTAAAGAGAAGCAAGTCTGAACTTTTGCTCTTTCACTTTGACAATCAGACCAGATGCAGCTTCTCACAGTCGATAAAAGAGTTAAATTAGCCCAGGAAGCAGGAAATGAAGACATGATTAATATTCTCACAGAGTATTCTCAAAGATTTAGCTTTTTTTTCAGCTGAGGGAGAAAAAACTCCTTAACTGCTGAATAAATATGCTTATCAAAGCTGAGACTGCGTCAAAGATTAGCCCAGATTTTTGGGTAAATGCACTGACAATGTTTTTAATGGGGGTAATGGTGGAGTCAGGGGGAGTTAATGTGACAAACTCATAGTTGCTCTCATTAATTCAGAGAAACAGTCTTTGATGTTTGAGATGGGAGTTCATTCAGACAGTAATGGAGGTAAATAAAACCCGAGAAGCGTTTTTGTTTATATCTTTTTACTGATGCGGCTTGAATAATAATTTCACATCACCTCCTCTTCTTCTAGAAAGCTCTGCCTTTAACTTCTGGTCTTTTTGAGCTCTATGTTTAACTCATGGGCTTCCTCCTCCTCCTCCTCCTCGTCATCATGATTGAACGTGACATAAACGAGTCGAAATGACTCTTTCGGCCCTTCAGGCCTCCACGTGTACAGCTGAGTGCAGGCAGCCGAAGCCTCTTTCCAGATGACCACTCACGGTCTCTAAACTTCGCCCGGCTGTAGCAGTCTCCCTGTAGAGACTCGAGGGGGGCGGCGGGGGGAAGCCTGTGCGTGTATTTTAGGAAAATAAACCCGGCCACATGTTGGGAGCAGCCTGAGAGACACTTAATACCAGATATAGAAGCTCTGGGAACACACTCGCCACACATTTTGGTGTTAAATCCTCTCTGATCAGGCTTAATGGGAAAAAATCTACCCTGAAACAGTTTGAACCCAGCACGCTGTGGCGAGGTCTCTGTTTTTCCCGTCTTTTAGCCACACACTACGTCTGAGCGAAGTCCTTTTCCACATTGATATCTGGTTAGATGTAGAGTCAATTATGCCACTCTGACCTATTTGCAGTGATGGCTGTGAAATTAAAACTACATCAGCAGTAAATGTCAGTTATATTAAGAGTTGGTAACAGAGGAATAATTGAGAAATTCTCCTTCTCCATTAAAATGTGTTAACATGGATGAATTTCACAGCTTTACAGCCACCCAGAGGTTTAAAAACGGACTCAGAGATGATAATAATAGCAGCCAAGCCATGCTGGGAAAATGTTTTACCTTAAAATAAAAGATGGGCTGTGAAAACAAACACATCACAGGGTGTACAGTGGAGAAAACAAGTTCTGAATGCGTCAACATTTTTCTCATTACATTTATTTCCAAAGCTGCAATTCAAACAAAGTTTCTCCCAGACATTGGTATTAACTCAAATAATCCACACATGAAAAGAAATCACAACGTTCAGGTCCATAAATAATGATTATGGTAAATTAAGTACGATAACACAGGAAAAAAGTGTTGAACACACCATGGAAAGGCTGTATACTTTGGCAAGGAAATGCACCATACCACCTGAAATCTGTCAGTAATTATTACTTGAACTTCCAATTAGTGCAAACCAACATCAGCTGGGCTAGAGCAAATTGATGGTCCTATAAAAAAGGTCGTTTTTTCACCAAGCAGTTAAATACCACACACCTCATGATGGGTAAAGGCAAAGAGTTGAACCATTGGGGCCATTATTCCCAAGTGGAAGAAGCACCACCTTACCATCAACAGGCCACGCACAGGAGCTCCTTGAAGATTTCTGACCAGGGAGTCAGAAAGATAGTCAGAAGAGTACTCAACCAGCCAAGGACCACCCTGAAAGTGCTCCAGAAAGACTTGGAGGCAGCAGGTACAATTGTTACAGAGAAAACAATAGGCAATGCACCCCACCACTGTCATGGCCTCTATGGACGCTCAGCCCACAAGACTCCATTCCTCAAGAAAAGGCATGTTGAAGCTGGTTTAAAGTTAGCTAAACAGCATCTTGACAAGCCTGTAGAATACTGGGAGAATGTTGTCTGGTCAGATGAGACCAAAACTGAACTTTTGGGCTGTCATACTACAGACCATGTTTGGAGGAGAAATGGCTCTGCACATCAGCCAAAAAACACTACACCAACAGTGAAGTTTGGAGGTGGAAGCATCATGGCATGGGGTTGTTTCTCATCTCATGGTGTTGGCAAACTTCATATAACTGACGGAGCAATGAATGGAGCCATGTATGGGGAAATTCTTGATCTGAATCTGCTGCCATCCACCAGGATGATGAAGATGAGACGTGGCTGGACCTTCCAGCAGGACAACCATCCAAAGCACACGGCAAAGTTGACTCTCAAATGGTTTCAGAAAAAGAAAATCAATCTGTTAGAACGGCCTAGTCAATCACCTGACTTCAATCCAACTGAACATTTGTGGAAAGAAGTAAAGAAAAGGGTTCACCAGAGGGCACCAAAGAATATTCCAGATTTAAAGACAATCTGTGCAGAGGAATGGGCCAAAATCACACCTGAGCAGTGTGGGCCATTAGTTCAAACATACAAGAAGCTTCTGGAAGCTGTCATTGCAAACAAAGGCTTCTCCACTAAGTATTAGATGAGTCTCAGTTAGCGTGTTCAGTACTTTTTCCCTGTGTTATCGTACTTAATTCACCATAACCATTACTTATGGACCTGAATGTTGTGATTTCTTTTCATGCCTGGATTATTTGAGTTAATACCAATGTCTGGGAGAAACTTTGTTTGAATTGCAGCTTTGGAAATAAATGTGATGAGAAAAAGTTGATGTGTTCAATACTCATTTTCCCCACTGTAAACCAGGCTTTTGTTTTTTCTTTTTGCTCTGTAACTGGTGCAAGGCTCCCACTGTCTGTCATGAAAGTATTGTACGCTCCTTTTCAAGTACAATCCTTTCATAAAAGTTACAGAGCTCCAGCAGAAGCTCACGCAGAGGCATTATCTCGCAGGCTAGGTCGAGGCTGAGTAGACACCAAATCAATTAGCAAGCTAGCTACAGCTGATAAAACCCTCAGTGAGTCATCCGCAGCAGCACAATCAATGGTTCAGTGGCTGGAAGATGAATGCATGCTTTGTCAGCCTCATCCTCATGACAAGGACCCACTTTTTCAATATTTACAGGAAACTTTGAGATAAGAATCTACAAGTGGTTCTCTGTACATGTGTCTGAGCGTAAGGTTAGGTGTCTGTTGGTGTCCAGGGTTGGTGGGGTTAGACTGGACGCCATGTTTCCAGCAGGTAGAAGAAAATCTGATGAAGCCAGAAACTTACATCTTACACTTGGTAGCTGTAAACATGTTCAATGTGTGCACCCTATTAGCACTTAAATCTATATTCCTTGTAATAAATCGAACCTTCTTCTAGCTAGCATTTTATTTGGGAGAGAAAAACTTTTTTCCTGAGTTTTTGACCTGGTATTGACCAGGGATGTATGTTTAGTGGACTAATGATCCAGGATTTTCATCACTGGCATCAAAATTTACTCACAAACATATGATTTCTTTCTTTCTTTTTTTAGTTTTATTCCTTTTTTTCTTTCTTTCTTTCTTTCTTTCTTTCTTTCTTTCTTTTTTTATTTTTCTTCCTTTTTTCTGTCTTTCTTTCTTTCTTTTAATTTTTCTTTCTTTCTTTCTTTCTTTCTTTTTATTTTTCTTTGTTTGTTTGTTTCTTCCTTTCTTTTTTCTTTCTTTTTTCTTTATTCCTTTCTTTCTTTGTATTTCTTTTTTTTCTTTATTATTTTTTTCTTTTTCTTTCTTTTCTCGTTTTTCTTTTTCTTTCTTTTTCTCTTTCTTTCTTTTTTCTTTCTTTCTTTCATTTAATTTTTCTTTCTTTCTTTCTTTCTTTCTTTCTTTCTTTCTTTCTTTCTGTGTTTCTTTTTCCTTTCTTTCTTTCGTTTAATTTTTCTCTCTTTCTTTCTTACTTTCTTTCTTTGTTTTTACTTTTTTCTTTTTTTCCTTCCTTGTTTGTTTCTTAGTTTCTTTTATGTTATTGACTAATTTTTTAGAAAAACAAAGGTCAGAGAGTAATTTAAAGCAGAAATAGACAGAACGGTTCATAAAATGACGACTATAACATTGGTCCATTGTACATAATTTTTTTTAAATACAAACTATATTGAATTTTTGAACTCTTCATTTTAAAAGGTCATATAGAGGGCCTTTCTGATTCATTAACAAAAAAAAAAAAAAAAAAAAAAAAATATAAGAAAATTGCCACAAAAAGAAAACATGTGACATTGAGAGGCATAGAGAAAATACACTCAGATTTTGTTTTTGTGCTTGTTTTTTGATGTAATTTATGGATGGATTGGAACTAGTACAGAAATAGCTGATTTTTCTCTCTTTGTGTGGATAAATTTAATGATTTGTGGTGGAAATTATTTTAATTTAATGAAATCTTAATACATGGTCTGATTTATAAAAATGCATATGAATGTTGAAGTATAACAGCCCCCTCTAGTGGGCAGTAGAGACTTTGAACATTTAAACTGAGCTCTTCCCAGACGTAGATTGACTGGTGTCTCTATATTTTTTCAGTATATATTTTATTTATTTACAGATATTTGAACCTTAACCTGCAAGAAGCATGAAGGGCTGTTGGCGCTAGCTCTGCTAATGCTAGCCACACTGTGTTAGCTAGTTTGACATCGTTAACCAGTGATCCTGTGTTAAGCTGTGCTGTTTTCTGGTTGCTTTTCTTTTAAATTAAATTAATTGTGAGATTGAAGTTGACATTTTTGATACCATTTGAGTGAAATTCGTTGCTTTGTAGCATCCCACTCCCTGTTGCAGCTTCTCTTTATTAAAGGATTGTTCCGTGCGATCTTGAGGGGTCTTGAAATCCTTCCTAGTGTGAGCCAGGACATCTTCCTCGTCTGACAGAATTCATGTTGACTCGAGCTCTTGACCTGATTTGGCCTCACAGAAATTCTGCCTCCAGCGAATGTGAGGATGTTGAGATCCTTGTTGCACTACTGATCAAGCTGCGTCTGTTATTTCTGCTCCTCAATCCAAGGGAAACACACATCCTGTTTAATACTGTTTCATCAGGAAGTGTATGTTTTACACTCTCTTTTTTTGTAGTGTGGTTTTGTATTATATGAAAGGAACAAAGCTGCATGTGGCACAATGTTTCCCAAGACAAACAAACCCTCAGGGACAGTGAAGTGTTTCCTATCTCATCAACTTTTATCTTTTAATGGCTGCATTAGCGCCCAGCTTTTATCCAAAGCGCTGAACACTGTGCGTCTCCTTCGCTGATAAACATGCTCTCAGAGACCAGCGGTGACACTCTGCTGGCCCAGCACTTACAGCAGCCGTCGTGGGTTCACTTTACAGAAGATGGGAAATGCCACAAGCATACTGCTCTCTGATTGGCTGTAATCAGGCTGCTTAAACAATGATCATTACACTCTCGTAAACACAGCAGAAGAGTGAGAGCGAGGTGGATTTCTAGCTTTAAGTAACCCTTTAACAGGAGAATGAGACCTATTACACGTTAAGATTACAACATCACATTTAAGAGTCCTCAGCACATTCCTCCTTAATGATTATTCCTTTAACGAAACATCTTATTCAGACTTAATGTTTGTCCTTGCAACGCTGGTGCAAGCTCATCGTACTGTTTCAATAGACTCTCAAGCACCAGGGGATCAAACGTGGAGACGAAGTGTCACCTCTCAGAATGAAGCAAAAGTGGATGTTGATACCATGAAACAGCCTTTGGCTTTTCTCGTTTGGCGTAATTACACCAATCTTTCATTCTTTTGCTTTATACAGGAGGGTCGTCTTCTTTCAGCAGCTATTAAGATATCTTTTCTTTCTCTTCCCTTTATGTTTTGTTGCTGTAAGAGTTTATACCTCAAAACAGGCCACAGGGTGTCAGTTCGACCTGTGACTTTCCTTTCAGCTGTTTGTTTGGTTACCAACCAGTTTTGACTTTTTATTCGCTGTAAATAAAACCCCAAATCCAAAACTGTCAGGTTTTATTCACAAATCTCACATTCAGATAGACAACGTGTCCAACGTTTAAAGTGAGACATTTACAGTGATATAGTTACTCATTGCTTTCCCGAAAAAGTCTTGAATTCATAACTGAAATACTCCTTTATGAATGTAATTATTTTGCAGGGAAAGTTATTATTGTGTTACTTTTCTGAAATGTCTTTAATTTTGAAAAAGGATTCAGTTTCAAAGCAGGTTTTGCTCTGGGACATTCACAGTATTAACGTCTGTTCTGGGCTTTTCTATCGACGTTGAAGTAGTGTCAATATTATTTTGATATTCATAGTTCAATATTTTCAACTTTTTCAATTTTTAGCTTGCTTCTTTAACACCAGACCATGTGAAAAAGTTAAATGATGATAACTAGGGCTGCACGATTATCGCAATCGCAATGTCAGCACATGCAATTCAGATTTTTCTCCATGATAACCAAGCAAGTCTGTAGACTCATCATGACACATCTTTTTTTATTAAATCGCAAGCACAATCGCAATTGCAATATTGTCCACCTAATCGCAAATCGCACCTTTTCCCCAAATCGTGCAGCACTACTGATAACGTCAATATACTATATCAGGAGCCCTATTTTCCCATAAAATGCACATCAGGTGAGTCAGAGGGAGACATTTCACCCCCTGCTGGAGGAAAGTGGTAACATTTTTACAATCCAGTTTATAAACAATGATTGAAATGAAGAATTTGAATTTGAGAAAAAAAAATGAGAAAAAATCCTAGTTACAACGTTTGAAAAAGAAAATAATTAGATTACCTGTTACTGAAAAAAGTAACCGCATTGATAATGTCATTATTCCCAACATTTACAATTGTCATGTCAGGTAAAGAAGGCTGAGAACTAGGATGATTTCCCAGGTCAACTAGGTCCACATAAGGTTTAAGGGAACCAGGGCACTGTGATGACAAGTGGGATACTGGAAGAAGACATACACACTTAGCGGCCACTTTATTGGGTAGACCTTGCTAGTACTGGGCTGGACCCCCTTTTTCCTTCAGAACTGCCTTAATCCTTGGTGGCATAGCTTCAACAAGGTGCTGGAAACATTCTTCAGAGAGTTTGGTCCATATTGACATGATAGCATCACACAGTTGCTGCAGATTTGTCGTCTGAACATCCATGATGAGAATCTCCCGTTCCACCACATCCCAAAGGTGCTCTATTGGATTGAGATCTGAGGACTGTGGAGGACATTTGAGTACAGGGAACTCATTGTCATGTTGAAGAAAGCAGTCTGAGATGATTCCAGCTTTATGACATGGAGCGTTATCCTGCTGGAAGTAGCCATCAGAAGATGGGTACACTGTGCTCATAAAGGGATGGACATGGTCAGCAACAATACTCAGGTAGGCTGTGGACTTTTTTTTCTTTTTTTCTTTTTTCCCCTTTCTTTTCCTTGTTTCCTTTCTTTTTTTCTTTGGTCCCCATTGTTTTTCTTTTTTTCTTTTTTCTTATTTTTTTCCTTTTTTCTTTTTTCCTCCCCCCGTTTCTTTTCCTTTTTTCTTTCTTTTTTTCCTTTGCCCCCCCCTTTTTTTCTTTTTTCTTCCTCTTTTTCCCCTTTTTTCTTTCTTCTTTCTTCTTTCTTTTTTAAAATCTTTTTCCCCCCTTTCTTTTCCTTTTTTTCTTTTGTCCCCCCTTGTTTTTCCATTTTTCTCTCTTTTTTTATTTTGTTTCCTTTTTTCCTTCTTTTTTCTTTTTTCCCTTTTTTTCCTTTTTTCTTCCTTTTTACTTTTTTTCCTTTCTTTTTTCTTCTTCCCCCTTTGTTCCCTTTTTTCTTTCTTTTTTTCCTTGGTCCCCCCCTTGTTTTTCTTTTTTTTTCTATTCTCTCTTTTTTTTCTTCTTTTTTCTATTTTTCCCTTTTTTTCTTTCTTCTTTCTTTTTCTTTTTTCCCCCCTGTTTTTCCTTTTTTTAAATGTTTTTTTATTCTTTTTGTTTTTTTCCTTTTCTTTCTTTTTTTTCTGTGGACTTTAAACCATGCTCAGTTGGTACTAAGGGGCCCAAAGTGAGCCAAGAAAATATCCCCCACACCATTACACCAGCAGCAGCAGCCTGAACCGTTGATACAAGGCAGGATGGATCCATGCTTTCATGTTGTTGAAGCCAAATTCTGACCCTACCATCTGAATGTGGAGCAGAAATCCAGACTCATCAGACCAGGCAACGTTTTTCCAATCTTCTATTGTCCAGTTTTGGTGTTGCTGTGTGAATTGTTGCCTCAGTTTCCTGTTCTTAGCTGACAGGAGGGTCACCCGGTGTGGTCTTCTGCTGCTGTAGCCCATCTGCCTCAAGGTTGGACGTGTTGTGTGTTCAGAGATGCTCTTCTGCAGACCTCGGTTGTAACCAGTGGTTATTTGAGTTACTGTTGCCTTTCTATCAGCTCCAACCAGTCTGTCCATTCTCCTCTGACCTCTGGCACCAACAATCATGCCCTGTTCAAAGTCCCTTAAATCATCTTTCTTCCTCATTCTGATGCTCGGTTTGCCTGCAGCAAATCGTCTTCACCATGTCTACATGCCTTAATGCATTGATTTGCTGCCATGTGATTGGCTGATTAGAAGTCTGTGTTAATGAGCAGTTGGACAGGTGTGCCTAATAAAGTGGCCGTGAGTGGTTTTCACAGGGTTAAGCAGCGTCAGACAGGACACTGTTGGTGCATTGGTTCCAGGTTCAAACTAACAGCTGCAGATCTGGACATATGTGACATGAATTACAACAGCTTCCCAACAACAGAGACAAGCTGGCTGGCCAATTAGTGCAGATCCAGCTGTACGGCCTGTAAAGGAAAATGTCATACAAGGACAGTCAGTCTCATGTAAGATTATCACTTACATGCACCCAGCTTAATCTCAGAGCACACCTACAGCCGAACTGTGAGAAAAGACAGAGCAGAGAGCTGTTTGTGTAAAGTGGATCACACAGTTCTTCTGTTTCAGGTTTCCTCTGTTGAGTCTGATTATCCGTCAGAGGAAAAGGGAAGGACGGCCCTCCCAGGACTCTGTCAGTATTCAGGAAAAGCAAACGTTAAACAGCGGTAGATACGGTGCTCAATAATTCAGTCTTTGACAGATGGTGACCAAGAATGTGTGAAGAATGAAACCGATGCAGTCGGATAAAAGGACGACGGATGATTGGCAGCCAGACATTCAGGAAGTAATGAGACTAATGTTTAATTAAGTGAATCTCAACACAACACAGGAATGATTCAAGTGCAGCGCGGGTCTCTGAAGTGTAAATAATGAAACGACTGTATGGACAAGATCAAATCCACATCCATCATTCAACGCGACGTCCACAGCATATCGATTTGGAAAGCAGCAGACGCTCTCCAACGGGCCGTTTCTTTGCTCTGATAGATAAATTTGCCCCCTGCAGGACTGTCAAATTTATTTTGTGATGAGTTGTCACAGTTTTGCCAAAAGAGCCGCAGCAGTGAGTCTTTCATTAGCAGACTGGATCGTTCAGGGACACGGTGACTGATGCTGTGTATTTAGTCTGAAAGAGATGTTGATTTGGAAACCATCAGTGTTCCCCGACACGACATGACTCCTTCTCTTTATTTTGCAGAAATGCACAAAAACAAAATACTGTAACTCAAATCTTTAACCAGGAGAAGCAGATTTTCCATTTGTCCAGATAAAATGTGGAAAAATGTCAAAACTAAATCCAAAATCCCTCCTTTCTGACTCATAACAAACAGTACCAAGCCTCCTCTGTTCATATCTCTGTTTTATCTCAGACATTTGTTTATATTTGATCTCACAGTGCTGTAAAAAGGCTGCTCTGTTTACATTGCAGTCGGACACAAACACATTTTCATGCAGGAATCCGTCTTTTGAAATGTTAATGTGAAGCCATTCAAAGGATCCGATGATGGCTGAGTGTCTGTAACCCCACCTTTTCAAACATGGAGGACACATTTGTTGACAGGACTAATCAGCTGCTGTTTTTCTTGCTGAATAGTTGTAAAAGAGCATCACCTAGTGGACTGATGTAGTAATTACAGAAGTATCTGTCAGAGCAGCTCTGTCTGAATCATTTCTTTCTCCACATTTCTTCCTAAACTGACATGAACAGGTCAGTTTATCTGAATCTGTCGTCTTAAAGTCTGACAGGGAAAAGTTAGAGTCAACTCAAAGCAGGTTGCTGTTAATGATGGTCTCCCTTTAGTGTGAGTAATTTCCACCTGGTGGTCGGTGAAAGTACTTCAGGTGACATGGAGGAGGTTTTCTGAATAATCATTTCATAACAAAGTAAATAACGTAGTTCCTGTGACTGTCTTCTCATCCTGAAAATGTATTTTCTTCCAAGGGTTTTTACAGCCTGTGGTCATAATACCATATAATCACCAGACTCTTTTTGTTGAGCAGTTCAAAGCTAATCGCTTTTGCCTGTAAATAACAAAAATCCTCCAGAAAACTGGAAACAAACACAGAGACTTCTTTGGTTAAAAAAAAAAAAACAAAAAAAAAACAAAAACATTAAGGAAAGTGACTTTAAAAGCAAGATATAAAACATGAGGTGAAAAGTGAACATCAAATAGATATAATAATAATCTATCTCTTCATGTCTGCACAGGGGGCAGGGAACTAATTTAAAAATCTGGGAGTAGTTTGCAGAAACTATCAAATGAGTTTAGCTCATCTTTATTTCATTTATGTTGCCATAAAAACATATGTACAATAAAAAATAAAAAAATGAAAATGAATGAAAAGAAACAGAAAGAAGAAAAAGTCTTATTAAATCTGCCACTTGTCACAAAAAAGGTTAAATGCATGGTCATAAAAAACTAAAATACTGTTGGCCAGCATGCCTTTTAACTTTCCATTAATTCTCTTTAACAGAGGGCGACAAGCAAAATGATCAACAAATATAAATGCATGTTTTCACCAAATAAAAGAAACAAAAAATTCTTCTTCTTCTTGTTATTTTCATGATTGTTATTATTAGTATTATCGCCATAATTATTATTATTTTAATCATCATAATTATTTACTTTTAAAAATTATGTTTTGTTTTTTTATTCATGTTTTTTTAAGTTTTAAATTGTATTTATTATTATAATAATTATTTTATTTTATTTTTTATTGATGTTTTTTAAATGTATATATTACAAGTGTATATAATACATTTGTTTTTCATTATTTTATTTTTCATTATTATTATTATTATTATTATTATTATTATTATTATTATTATTATTATTATTGTTTATTATTATTATTATATTTGGCGTTCTTGCTTTAAATTCCCATCACTAATGTGCATGTAGGTTTAAACAATTTTCATTTTATTTTCTCTTTCAAAACTATAAATGTCCTTTTTAGCAGTTGTGGAGACTTTGAAGGTGTGAAACTCTGTGTGGATGGTAGGGATAGACCGATTATCAGCACTGATATTTGGCATTTTGAGGCAAATCGGTATCATTGGCCTTTTTTTTTTTTCAATCTGGCGGCAAAAAAGAATCAATTTAAAACTGTGTTATTTGATCTGATGCAGCTACGCTTCTCTTTCTGCAGTCACTGCTCTGTCTCCAGCATTGACCCACGCCCATCAAACTTGAGGGAGCTATTTTTCTTTAAGTTTTCATTAAACTTGGATGGACGAAGACAGCTGCTGAGTGTGCTGAAACAAAGTGTTGGAGTTTGTTTTAATTAGAATTTTGACGCCTGTATTTTCACTTTTACTGTAAATGATTATCGGCTCCAAATATCGGTTATCGGCCTCCTTGACTTATAATAATCGGTATCAGTATTGGCCCTGAAAAAAACACAGCAGTCTGTCACTAGTGGATGGATTATTTACTTGCACTGAGTTGTCATCGGTCCATTTTCGTGGAGACCTTTTCTGCTCAAGGAAACAAATCAGATCATAACCTCCTGCTTGAAATTATAGCAAGGAAAATTATCAAGATGGCAGATTTTATTGATTGGTTATTGGTTGTAGGTTTGCTCATGGTGCAGTTTATCTGTGACCTGTCAGGGTCATCTCCATAGTTCAGACTGACAGCATCAGTGGATCAATGGGGAATGTATTTGTTTTACCAAGTTGCAACTGGCACCTTCTGCTTTTCTAAGCTTCTGGCCTCTGCTTTAAATCAATACATAAGAGAGATGTTGGTCCCTCTGTGTGGGAAGGCTGGAGCACTAACTTCACTGTTCAATAGATGCTACCTAATAATGAAAACAAAAGAAGAAGAGTTTTTTTTTCACCGCTCAGAGGGTGATCTCTTTGTGGGTTATGGAGAAAAAAGGCTGTGACATGATGCCTCCTGAGGTGGCTTTAAAAGTTTCCCTGATACATAAAGCCGGCGTTTGTTGATGAAGGAATTAAGCGGGCAGCTCGGCTAGTTTACAGAGACAAACATTAATTGCTTCGTGTTGGTCTGCTCCATCTCTGAGCCGCTGGGCTGAGACAGAGACGCCGCTGTGAGAGAACAGGGACAATAATTACACTCTGTAAAAGTCCCCAAACACAGGCAGAGCAGGGACACCAGGGCCTTTAATTTACTGAGACACACACACACACACACACAGTTATGTTACATCAGCGCTGCACCTTCTTTTACTCTAACACGTTATTTAAAGACACTTTAAAGGAAGTGTCCTTCAGGCTGCACCAACACTGAAACAGCTCCTCTCTGCTGCTCATATGAACAGACCCAGCTGCAGTTTTTGCAGAGACACGTGCAGTTTTATTCAGCTCATAACCTCAGAGCAGCTAAAACAGGCGGCCTGCTCTGGCATGATGCTGACTCTGCTGGGAACATGTGAGAGAAAAACCTCTGTGAGCGTCATCTGAGCGTGAAAGATGATTTTTTTTCCCCTGTTTTTGCTGAGGTGAGAGCAGGAACACCTGTCCCTAAATTCAGGTAGAATGCCAGCGAGCACCGAGCTGATTGTGTTCAAAGTGTGTATAATTGCATAAGCTGTGAACCGTGTCCATGTTCATGCTTTGGCAGTCACGCTCCGTCTCCTGTGACCTTGCTTCATACAAAGAAGAAAAGAAACAGTTCCTGTGGTTTTAATCATTTCAGCGTGGAGTTTAATCAAACACATAAAGTGTTACAGGAAGGTGCACTCATCTCAGATTCATCCCTCATCTTATCACCTGGAATCTGACCTCAGTCTTGACAGTTTTCCGCAGTTAAATGCACGATTTCCAACATGGGCACATCATGTCCTTTGGTGTTCAATGAATATTTCCTTTACACCGAACAGATTTTCTTCCTTTTAACACATCTATGGAGGAAAAACAACATTATCTAGGACAGGGGTCTTCAACCTGCAGCTCCGGAGCCTCATGCAGCTCTTTGACTCCTTTGCAGTGGCTCCTTGGAGCGTTAAAAAAATATAATTAAAATAAAGAGTTTTTATTTTTCTTACAAAGGGAATTGATGATTAAAGACACTGACACTAAATAAAACCACACGTTAACATTTTGTTAAATAAAACGCGCAGCACATCAGTCAAAAAATCGTTCTATTTTTTCATCTAATTTTTTGTTGTTTTCAATTCTTTTTTTTTTTTTTTAGAAAAAAAATGCAATTATTTAAAATTTTAATTTGCAGATATTTAAAATTTTTATATTTATTATAATCAAGCAAATTTTACATTATATTTTTTATTTTGGCAATTTATGAAATTTTGGCAATTTTTTGAAATTTTAACATTTTTGAAATATTTTTTGTTTTGAAAAATTTGCAACTTGTTGAAACAGCAAAAGTTTTGCAAATTCATAAAATTGAACTGATATTTTTTTTTTAAAAAATGCGAATTATCAAAAAAAAAAAAACAAGACATCACGTACAATTTTATAAACACAAAAAACTTGTCATTCAGATAAACATTCACTAGGTTTTTACTATGTTCAGAGTTTTAGTCACTTTTTTGTCTTTATTGTGAAGATAAAGTAGATTTTGTTGCTCTTGAATGACTTTAAACCAGGTAAGCCGAGGAAAAATGACTCCGGTGAAATGGCTCCATGCCTGCAATTATATATTTTATTCTGATTTAACTTGCAGCAAATGTGTTTTCATTTGAGTTGCCAATAAGGTTTTTTTAAGATGCTGTGAGGAGGATCTGATTTAATGTGACTGCAGCGCCACCTTCTGGCCCCGGGGTCTCACACACACTGTCGTAAAGGTGTGACTTTTCACCAGGGGTGTGTTTGTTTTGGAACAGATGTGCCGTAAATCAATCTGATTTATCAAATTATCAATCTAAATCGTCCCTGATGGGAAAAGTATATAGAAGCTTCGAGGAAGCATTTGGAAATAACCTATATTGGTGCGGATTATTTCATTTTTAAGTGTGGATTACGATCAAGCATAAATCCTGAAAGGAAACTTTTTCAAGATCACTTAGAAACTCCTCACAGAGACTTAAAATGAAGTAAAACCTTCAGTAAACAGTCCATTTACTAAGGTCTAAATTTAGTCCTTGGGGATTAAATTTACTCCTGAAAACGACCCTACCTGTGGGGAACGACTTTCCAGATGTCCAAGGACTTTCTACCATTTCCTTATAGAAAGCAAAACACAGGTCGATCTCTGTCTTCATGCTTTAGGTGGTAAAGGGGTCCAGTATTTTAGTGGTCAAAGCTGTTTAGGCTTTATGAGACCACATAGACAGCTAGTGCTCATCTCCTTCCAAGTGTCAACAAACCAATATGTGCTGCATTAAAGCAGTGATTTTGAAGTGGGGGTACGTTGTTTTAAAATAAATTTTACAAAAATCTGATTACAAAACTTAAGAGTATTTAATTTTTATGTCAATACAGCATCAAATAAGGCACTATTTCCAAATAAAGCATATTTTTTCATAAAATACAGTATTTTCCAAACCACTCGGACCAAACAGCCTCTAACTGTTGATTTGAACAAGCATGTATGTTTGTTTGCTAACAGAAGCACAGCCAGGAGGATAACAATGGACGGGTGGATGATACGAGACGAAGCAGTTCAGGAAAAGATGAGGAAGAAACCGTCGAAAAGTAAGCAAAGCGATTTATGTCATTTTCCCGTATTATTATTATTTTATCATTGTCCTGGAAAAATTTCTTTGCCACAAAAAGGCCATATTTTGCTGAAACTGTATTTGAAAGAGAGTGGGTCTGTTTTCTTCCATGGTGTCATTTTTACTGAATGACCTTTGTCTTACTGCCCTCTACTGGTCTGGGGGTGTAGTGCATTTACTTTTATTTTTTCTCCATATGTCACTGACCCCGATTTACATAACAATTTTGGGCCTGTGAGCCTTTAAAAACTTGCTTCAAAATGTCTTTGATCATAAAAAAGTATGGGAACAAACAGTGAAGTGGACACAGACTCCTCCTAAGTTTTGAACTTTCAGGGCTAGTGTAAGAAGTTTGGGTCCCAGTCAATCAGATATACTGAAATTAAAAGTGTGTAAGCCTCATCTGCTGAACAGAATATGAAGGTAAAGAAGTTTATGAGCCCTCACTGTAGACTGTATTTTCCTCTCACAGCGTTCTGATCCACTGTACAGTTTGTATAACAGTTTCAATAGCAGCCTGATCATCTCTGAGTGCAGCGGCGTCACGAGGGAGCAGGGTTTGCGCCATATGGTGAGCGTGGCCCTTTGATCATTTCTCCTCATTCTGAGGTTATTAGATGACCATTCAGAGTAATCAGCCTCCTAATGGCTCTCATTAGCCTCCTTGACTGTGTGACCATAGTTTGAATAGGACATCATTACACATTTATCCCCTTTTGAAGGTAAAGACGGTCCAGTGGGGATTCAGCTTGTCAGGGAACATCAACAGTTTTCCATTTTTTTCTTCTATGGAAAGAAAAAGACAAATTTACAGGCAGGGGTTTGCAACAAACAAGCAAAATAAAAACAATAATGCTGATAATGTGGTTTCACATGCACGTAAAGGCCATCAGTTTTTATACAGAGGAATGTGGGAACCATATGTACCTCACACTTCACAGCACACCAAACGTTTCACTCCACGTTAGGCGTGAGCCTTTGTGATGGTGCAAACTTCATCCTCTGACACAGTGAACGGTACTTTAAGATATTTCAGGGCCATGCATTCAAAAGTTGTTGGGACGTATAGAATAAAAAAGGACTTCCAGTGCTATGAGCACAGGTCGTTACAGGAAAGAAAAAGTGCTGAATAAATCAAACTGAAGGAGGTTATTGGTGGCTACTTGCTCTGTGTCCTGCAGAAAAGCCACAGAGTGTGATGTTACAGCATAGTTATCAGGGTCCCTTCAGATACTCAGACTAACACAGCCGTATGACTGCTTAACGTAGGACAGAGTGAAAACTGCTCTGCTGAAAGAGGTCTCTGAATTTCACAATGTTCTGAGCATTTCTCGTCAAATGAGAAGGATATGGATTGATTTATCAACCAGGGTAAAAACAAAAAATTGCTTTAGATTTTTTTTTTTTTTCAAGAGCCCAGTTCAAGTGGCTTAACAGCTGAAATACGCCAGGTGCATGTGCAGTCCGTCTCCGCTTTGTCACGGCAACAGATCACTTAGGTTTCCATTCAAGTCAATGTGTCAACTTTAGGGATGGGTGCCGTTTTTTTATTGGTACCAACCAAATTCTGTCTGTTAAATCAAATGGTGCCATGTTTAGGTACCTAAAAACATCCTTGTGACAGTGAGGGAGTGAAGGGACATGAACGCAGCATTACAAGTTTATATACTGATAAATAAATCTGTTAAATTGGAAAACCTTGAGATTTTATCATAAAATTAACATTTATGACAACATACACAGAAAAACATAAAAAAATTGGTACCATTGAGTATCGATGCCAATTGCCAGGTACTAGTCATCAGTACCGTATCGCTTCAAATGTGAAAAGTACCCATTCCCCATCTCCTTACACTGGATCTGTTCTGTTGCTTTCTGTCTGCGTGGCTAGTCCGTCATGTCGCAAGTAATACACAGCCGTTCTATTTTTTAGGCCTGGGATGATATGCGATTCTCACGATGGGGTGCTGATTTGATTTGAATTGCGATTCTTAAATATTTTTGCGGTCCTTAGTTTGCTTTTTTAACACCAGACCATGTGGAAAAGTTAAATGATGATGATAATGTCTACAGACTTCATCAGGAGCCATATTTTCCCATAAAATGAACATCACGTGAGTCAGAGAGAAACATTTCGCCCCCTTCTGGAGAAAAGTGGTTACTTTTTTTCAATCCAGTTTATAAACAAAGACTGAAATGAAAAATCCAGATTGAGATATTGTCATACAAAAAATCCCGATGTATAGATTTCCGATATTTTTCTTGTACCCTTACTATTTTTGTTGGACACAGAGCTATGATAAATTCAGCGTAGGGAACTCATCGATCTGTAATTCCAGCTCTCTGTCAGTCTTTAAACACAGGGTATCACAGGGTCTTGAAATGTCTCAAATTAAAAAATTGAAATTAAGGCCTTTGAGTGTCTAAAATTCTCTCAAAATCTCATAAAATGTCTTAAATACGATTTTGACAGATCCTTAAAATGTATTACTGTTATTTTTGTTTAAAACAAATGCACAAAATTCAGTTTCACTTTTATATGTGTAGATTTTTGAGGATGCTATGACATTGCTACAAAACAGAACCAAAATCCCACTTCCAGTCAGCCTGGTCAGAATTTATCAGCACAAACACCAAGTGTGGTGTGTGCGCCCTGCAGTGTTTTACAGCAGCTGAAGATGTATCAGCGCTTCCTCTCCTCACGCTCTCACCTGAAGCACAGGAGGCAACTGTCTGTTAGGATACCATGCTCCGTAACTTTGCCTAAAATCAACTGTCTTAAAGTGATACTCCGGGATGGAACATGTTGGGTCCTATCACAAGGTTTAGGGCAGAAATGACCCCTACAGCAGTGTTTTTGTGCAGCAGAAGCCCAGGGCGCTCGCACCAAACACCCCCTCCCTGCTCCTCTGCAGGTTTCCTCTGCACTCAGACGGGGCCATATTTTACTTGACCAAAAACACAAATAAACGGACTCCCACCGAAAAAATCTGATATCAGTCTGCATTCACGCTTTATTTAGAGAATTTTCAGCGCGTTACTTTCACACAAAAACACCGCTAAATAAGGCTCTAGTTCTCACCGTGTCTCTTCGTCCTGGCAGACTACCTGTGTTTGTTTATATCTGGCACGCCGCGCCCAGACTATTACACTAAGCGCCTCGTAGCCAGCTGTGGCTCTGCAGCGAAGGTAGCGCCATTTTACGACACAATGAGAACTACAGCCTTATTTGGTGTTTTTGTGTGAAAGTAACGCGCTGAAAATTCTCTAAATAAAGCGTGAATGCAGACCAATATCAGATTTTTTCAGTGAGTCTGTTTATTTGTGTTTTTGGTCAAGTAAAATATGGCCCCGTCTGAGTGCAGAGGAAACCTGCAGAGGAGCAGGGAGGGGGTGTTTGGTGCGAGCGCTCTGGGCTTCTGCTGCACAAAAACACTGCTGTAGGGGTAATTTCTGCCCTAAACCTTGTGATAGGACCCAACTTGTTCCATCCCAGAGTATCACTTTAATGTAAAAAACTTTCTGTAACATCAGTTACGTTAACATTAACGTTAGTAACGTGTTTGTCCTGCCAGTATGAATGTGGAATGGGTGTTAAATTGCATCATCAGAGTCTTAAAAAGTCTAAATTTGACTTTTTGAGTCCTGCAGAGACCCTGCTTACAGCTTGCCAGACTGAACACACAGCCTGTGTGAGTTGACAAGCGCAGACGTATCTGGTGTATCTGAGGCGTAACTCGTGCCTCCCTCTATCCAGCTTTTCTTCTTGGAGTTAGAAAATCAGCCTTTCTTCATTAGACCAGTAAACAGAGCTCTGAAGTGTATTTAAAGCTCACCTCTCCCTCCTCACGCTGCCGCCTCCTGATCCATCAGTGGAACAGAGACTGAGTAAAGTTGAGAGTTGTGATGGAGTGGGCCGGACTGCTGACTTCTTCTTTTTCTGTCTGCTTAATGGAACAAAGAGCTTTTTGTAAAGCCTCATCACTCCTGTAAAAAGCCGGGCTGAAGAAAAGCTCACGAACCACCGTCCATATCTGACGCAGGCTGAGCTACATGACAGCTGCTGCGGGCGGTTTGCTTTTTCAGGATCCCCACCCCAGCATGAAGAAGAAGCCTGTGGCTGCTGGAGAGAGCCGTGGCGTGGACCTGCTTTCTTCAGAGCTCCTCAGATATCTGGGACCCTGGGGGGCTGAGCCTGGATTTACTGGGACCTGTCAGAGCCACACAGCAGCAGGTTGTCAGGAGCGGCGGGTAGAGCTGGGTGTCTGTGGATCTGTTTAATGGGGATTCAGCTTGTTCTCGTCCGTCACCGCTGCTGGCAGAGCACAGGAAGAAAACATCTCTGTGCCATGAATGGGTTCAGCTCACGTTATTATCTTTATGCAGAAAAACCTGGGTAGTTAATTTATGGGATGTTCTGCCCCGTTCTGCCTGGGGACACGTCTCTCGTGTTTCTTTGTTCACGTTGGTGAATTCCTCTCTTTGCAACATGTCGCTGTGAATGCAAATGACCCAAATGTGGCCCTGTAACATACAGACATTTGCATTTTTCATGCCGTGCTTTCAGCTCTGCGTGCAACATGCATCATCAACTCACAATGGGGAGGAACGCCGTGAAAAGCCGAGTCCAAACTGAGGATAAATATGTAATTTCATTTTTATAATTAGACCAACATTCTCTGGAGTCTGCTGCTAGTTTGTGTCATTATGTGTCGCCTTGGGTCAGGTTGAAATAACCTCCAGAAGACCGGCTGAATCACTTATTAATTTTCTGCTCATAGGCCAGGTCTGGACACAAAAGCAGTCTGTGTTTGTGTGCGAGAGTTCAAACACAGAGGCCATTCAATGCATCACAAAGCTTCAGAAATGATTTAACCTTTATACACTTTTAAAGGACACAAATTTTTACCCAAAAACAGTAAAATGAAAGATTCCTAGAAATAACACAAAGGAGGATGAATCTGAATAAAGTCCCAAACTCAGCTTAAAGGGATAGTTCAGTTTTTTTGAAGTGGGGTTGTATGAGCTCTATGTGACCACTAAGGACATTAGATACAGTAGAAAGTTGTCTCCTCTCCCTCAGTAAGACACAAACTTTAATCGATGGTGACGAGGAATTAGACGCTAACAGGGACAGACGGTACCAAATTCAAAGGCTATTTTCTCTGCCTACAAGAACTCAAATCAAAAAGTAATACCACAGTTTAAGAGTATGATACATAAAATATTTTTTAAGTGCATTAAGTCTTCGGAAATATAAACATTTATCTGGACCTAACTAACTGGTCATGTATCCTTCCGCGCAGCGCTAGTGTGCTCCGTCCCCCCTCGGAGGGGGGCTATGCTTCAGGCGTCGGTTGTAGCCTCGTGTAAGTTTGATCAAGTATCGTAATTCTTTTGTTCGTACTCTAAGGATTGTGAGGCAGCGTTGGAAATTCAAAATGAGTGACTATGACAGCGACGATGAAGTTCCATTCACTTTGGAACCAAAAGGATACCTGTATGAACCGGAGCACACAGAAGAAGAGCTGCTACAGATGGAGACTGAAAGGAATACAGAGGAAACCTCCACAGTCAAGTTTGTAAACATGTCTCTTCTCTCAGGCGTTTTCCCACAAGCCCTAAAAACTGCTGTGATCAAGCCTCTGTTAAAAAAAAAAAAACGATATAGGCAAGATAGTGAAAAGCAACTACAGGCCCATATCCAATTTACCATTTTTAAGTAAAATTATTGAGAGAGCAGTTTTTTTTTTAGCAATTCCATACCTTTATGATGCTGAAAGACTGTTTTGATGTCTTCCAGTCAGGTTTCCGGCCTCATCACAGCACTGAGACTGCTCTGGTTATGGTGTTTAATGACATCCACCTGAACACAGACAGTGGATAGTGATAGTGTTTGATACAGTCGACCATGACATACTGTTAAACCGACTAGAGAACTGGGTGGAACTTTCTGGCACAGCACTCGATTGGTTTAAATCTTACCTGAAGGACAGAGACTGTTTCGTGTCTATAGGTAACTGTACATCTGAGCGGACAAAAATAACATGTGGAGTCCCCCAAAGCTCCATCCTGGGGCCTCTGCTGTTTAACATCTACATGCTCCCACTGGCTCAGATTGTGAAAAACAACAAAGTCAGTTACCATAACTATGCTGACGACACACAGTTATACATTTCAGTGTCACCAGATGATCGTGGCAGCGTACAGGCTCTGGGTAAATGTATTGAATTGGGTGTGGTCATGGACTCGCACCTGAATTTTAACAAACACATTAAGACATGTGTTTTGTGGACTTGGAGAAGGCATTCGACCGTGTCCTGTGGGGGGTTCTCCGGGAGTATGGGCTGCTTGTTACGAGCCGTCCGTTCCCTGTACGACCAGTGCCAGAGCTTGTTCCGCATTGCTGGCAGTAAGTCGGACTCGTTTCCAGTGAGGGTTGGACTTCTCCAGGGCTGCCCTTTGTCACCGATTCTGTTCATAACTTTTATGGACAGAATTTCTAGGCGCAGCCAGGGTGTCGAGGGGGTCCGGTTTGGTGACCTCAGGATTGGATCACTGCTTTTTGCAGATGATGTGGTCCTGTTGGCTTCATCAAGCCGTGACCTTCAACTCTCTCTGGATCAGTTCGCAGCCCAGTGTGAAGCAGCTGGGATGAGAATCAGCACCTCCAAATCCGAGTCCATGGTCCTCAGCCGGAAAAGGGTGGAGTGCCCTCTCCGGGTCGGGGATGAGATCCTGCCCCAAGTGGAGGAGTTTAAGTATCTCGGGGTCTTGTTCACGAGTGAGGGAAGGATGGAGCGAGAGATCGGCAGGTGGATCGGTGCGGCGTCTGCAGTAATGCGGACTCTGCACAGGTCTGTCGTGGTGAAGAGGGAGCTGAGCCGGAAGGTGAAGCTCTCTGTTTACCGGTCGATCTTCGTTCCCACCCTCACCTATGGTCATGAGCTTTGGGTAGTGACCGAAAGAACAAGATCACGGGTACAAGCGGCCGAAATGAGCTTCCTCCGTAGGGTGGCCGGGCTCTCCCTTAGAGATAGGGTGAGAAGCTCGGCTATCCGGGAGGAGCTCGGAGTAGAGCCGCTGCTCCTCCGCGTTGAGAGGAGCCAGATGAGGTGGCTCGGCCATCTGATGAGGATGCCTCCCGGACGCCTCCCAGGTGAGGTGTTCAGGGCACGTCCCACCGGGAGGAGACCTCGGGGCAGACCCAGGACACGCTGGAGAGACTACATCTCTCGGCTGGCCTGGGAACGTCTCGGGATCCCCCCGGAAGAGCTGGACGAAGTAGTTAGGGAGAGGGAAGTCTGGGCTTACCTGCTTAGGCTGCTGCCCCGGGACCCGACCCCGGATAAGCGGCAGAAAATGGATGGATGGACATTAAGACGGTTACAAAGTCGGCCTACTATCACTTAAAGAATACATGGAGGGTTAAAGGGGTTCTGGTATTATTGTAGATGGTATATGGCACACCCCTAATTGTATGTTCACACCAAAAGAGGCAAAAGCGGCAAGCACGCCCGAGAAAGCGGACAGCGGCCAAAGCGGCTAAATATTTTAGCCGCTTTGTCCGCTCGTCATGTGACTGACGTCAGAGTAAAATCGCGCTTGTCATTTAAAGGAGCTGCACAGCGGACTTCTTCACAGTGGCAGCTGCTTGTTGTTGTTCAACTTCAGTTTAAAGCATAAACATAATAAAATCACCATCTGATCAGTCATGAGCGGATTAACAGGCAGGAAGCAGTTTACAAAGGAGATGATATTGATTTATCCACCACATCAAACTTTTACAGTTTGGAAATATACTAAAATTTTGTGGTGGTAAGGAGCGCCCATTTGCGCATTTGCACAGTGTGTGTGTGTGCGTTCTATAATCCTAAAGAAAAATACCCAGGAGCCGGACTCAATGTTAATCTTTAATCAATAAATCAAACCTCTGTGCTGCCTATGCGTATTCCCCGTTTCAAAATAGATCACAACCAAATAAAACAATAATCTTAATGTTCACAAACCCAAAATCATGAAAAAGTTCCCAACTAACGAAAAAATACAAGCTGTGCTTCTTCACACTATTTTAACGACTACTTTAATCCTGTTTTTTCCGGTCCTCTTAAGTCCGTAACACAAAACAACGTTACTCCACAAGAAACGAAAGATAAATCCTCAAAGGAAGAAAAAAGGTCGCCCAAAACAGGCAAGTGAAAACCAGGTCACCGGCGTTCGTTCAGATCCTGGCGCACAGTCCGGTATGAAGCCATCCACGGAAGGATCCAGCAGGATCCAGCAGGGACTGTTTGGTAATAAAAGTAACCTGCACCCTTGGTGTAAACCTCAGATCGTTGCTGAACAAAGTTATTCTGGAGCCCTGAAATGCTAGCATGCCAGGCTAGGCTACGTCTTTGCCACTGACTACACTTCACTTCACTATTTTCTGCTTTTACTGAACATTTTTTTAACTCACCAGAACAACCTACCACCTCCAGGACACGATTTTTCTGTTGTTGGTTGCAGTAGCTAAAAAGGCGGATATTAAAAAGAACAGGATGAGCCTGAACACAGTTTATGAGCTTTTCTGTTTCCAAGACGGAACTAGGAACCAAAGTTACATGTGTTGTTCTTTAGGGCCCGCTCAGTCGAAGGACATCTCTACTCTGATTGGTTGCCACCGTTTGCCGCTGAACTGCGTCGTAGCTAATTACCATAAAGTTGACCGAGGCTCAACTTCTCATCTGGTGACGCTTTAGCTGCTTTAGCCGCTCAGGACGCCGAGCTCTCATTGAAAATGAATGAACTTCCGGCGTGCTGCTGCTTTTGCCTCTTTTGGTGTGAACGTACAGTAAGTGAAATAATGTTGAATTGATTAATCAGAAAGCATCTAACATCAAATAGCCAACCTGCAGTATTATACAATCTGAAACAAACTCCTCTGAAGAAGGCGCTGACGTCCAAACCCAGGCGCTTGTCACATCTTTTATAAGCTTTGATTTATCTCCGTACACTGCTGCTGAAGACACTTTTCCAGAGCCTCATTAATAAACCCAGACTCTGCCGCGTGTTACTGACACACAAACATTTGAACGGAGGTGAAACAGCGTTTCTGCTACGACGCCAAAGGCTCGTTCTGCTGGTGCATTATGCATCAGAGCGAAGTGATGAGTTTATCTTTGCATAAGAAGTCAAAGATACCGACATGAAGGGCTGCAGCAATTTACATCCACACTATAGATGTATGTTTTACTCACCCACAGCTTCATACAGCTGCCTGCATGAATACAAACATGCACAAAGCTGGATTCAATCAAATCCCAGGCTTATAAATCAGAATCTCATCCATGACATCAGTGTGGACGCTCAGCCTCATCTTCCACTGGTGTGGACGTGTTCTGCTGCAGGCAGCGTTTTGTTGATGTTAGCTGTGGCACTCGTTTATCAAATTTTATGGGCTTGTTTTAAATATAACACCTTAATCTGGAGAGTAACAAGCCTCTGCGCTATCAGATAAAGGTGATGGATGAAATTATAAAGGACAAAATTTGCATTAAACTCCAATAGAGTAAAGTAGTGATAGAAAATGAGCTTAAGTAAGCAATGTTTCAGCAATGCTCCTGTGAGTTTTTGGAAAAGGTGATATAATTTACTGCCAAAGAACTGACTGTACTCTTTAGCTACTGCGTCAGGCTGCAGGGCATACACACACACCTTGTTAGGATAATAAAAGCATCACAGTCCCACTGGTTACTCCCAGTTTGAGCACAGGGAGCGTGCTCGTCGACGAGTACACACTGAGAGGAGAAGAACAACAGGTTAAACTCTCTGCAGCGCTTTGACTCAGTCACAGCTCGTAGCAGTTGGCGCTCGTCTTTTGAGTCTTTATCTCCGTTCTGTTGGCACAGCTGCGCTTTGTCAGTCTTTATCATTTTGTCAAGTGGTGTGGCTGGCTCAGAGATGCAGAGATAAACCTGCATGTTTATGTCCTCTTGGCTCGCGCTGAGGCCGGCTGACTCCTGGCCAAAGCTTCTGTTGCAGTGAGTTCCTCCTGCAGGTATTCATGCATTTCTCCCTGCGTGAGGCTTTGAGCTGGGTCTGTTCTATCTCCATATCAAAATTTCCTCTTTAATGTTACCACATAAGAAAAAAACAGACAGTAGGGGAGACTGGGGACAGTTGCAACACTTTTTACATTACTCTCAGTTACTCAGAGAATATTTGGACTAGTCTCACCAAATCTTTACATATTAAACCTACATCTGTCTGCTAAATGCCCATACCATTTAAAGATGGCTACATATAACATAATAATCAGAATATTGATTTGAATAGAGGAATTCAGACGTTGCAACTGACCCCAAACCTGGGGACAGTTGCAACACAGATCAGGGACGGTTGCAACATGTAAAAAAAAAAAAAAAAAAAAAAAAAAATCACTAATTATCCTCAGTGTTTTGTCTAAATAGGACAAATACTAATGTTATGACCCAGAGTGGGCTCAAATTCAATTTTCTTTTCTGTACAGCCTTAAGGTATTTAATTTGTTTAGTTTTGTTTTAATCATGGGCCTACCTTGAGTCAATGTGCAGATATTACTGAAGCTATAAAAACTCAAAATTGCATTTTGGGACAAAAAGAATGGAATAACTTGCAGCATTATTTGTTGATGCCGTGCTTGCAATATTCTTTTTTTCCTTGTGGAACCTGAACAATGTGGTGTGGCACATGTCGAAGACCTTGGCCACTGCCCTCACTGATTTGCCCTCAAATGTAATAATATCTGAGGCTTGTTCCAAAATACTGAGGGGAACCCCTCTGTTAGTGACTCTCTTCCGCACTCTTTGCATACTGAAAATAAACAGAAAACAATTTCTCTATTTAGATAATTCATTCACACTATGACAAGTTTATATGACACATACAACATACAACAATAACTAAGTGCTAATTTTTGCTTAACAAATTATTTGTGAAATTATTCTGTTTATCATTAGCGTTAGTTTCTCCATATGATTGCCTGTTCTGTTCATCATGAGCAATAAAATATATTAATTTTGTCTATTTTGAACTAAAAATCTTAAAAAATATGGTTGTCTGGTCTCTTCTAATATGACTAACCTAATAGCATTGGGGCAGTTGCAACAGTTGCAACTGTCCCCATGGTACCAGTCATGACAAAACGCCATGTGCTAGCTAGCCACATTGACATTGACACATGCTCACCATGTCATTTAATAGTCAACAAACAGTGATTCAAACTAGCTAGGTTTGGATTCATTCATACATAAGGTCAGGACACTATGACAAAAAAACAGCTCATGAAAAAAGCTCCTTTCATTCCTCCAAAACAACTTTACTTGATAGAAGCAGGACCAGATGCTCAATATGGCCTCTCTCTTCTTGGTGGGTAGAGAATCTAACTGAGCATGTGCAATGTGAGTGTCATCACTCTAGCATGTTTCTGATTGGAGAAATAAGGCTTGTTGCAACTGTCCCCAGTCTCCCCTACATATCAGTGTTTTTCAACTTAAACCAGATTACACAGCCCTGACGAGCCCTTAAATGTAGGTTGAGTTTTCTTCTCATTGGCTCTTCAGGTGTTGTCTCCTCTTTTATTGGCTCCTCCCTCCTTCCTTACCTGCAGAGAGACTTTTACACACATCTTCCTGTTCTCTTCATTATCCTAATTGCTTTAACTGATTCATGCTCCTATAAATGATTAAATTGAATTACTCCCTATGGGTGCTCCATGAAACCCCAGGAGCCCCCAGCCCCCCCTCAAGTGTCCTGCAATGCATACCTCTATGAAGAGCCCATCTGTATGACCAAGTTAGTAAAGCATATTTTGTAATATTGTTAGTAAAAGCATGCATACATAAGGCATAAGCTATATATTCTTTCAATAGCCTAATAACATATAGTCTCGTAAACCTGGGTTGATATCCTGACTTCTTTTACCGCGTCAGTGACTTTGCAGGTATGTGGTTTTAACAACTGTCACACTGTGCAGCATTTTTTAGTTAGCAACAAGTTCAGCAAGGTGTGGCTAGCTTTGAGGGGTTGCTTATTCACCTTTGTGGCTTGTCTGTTTCACCAATAAGTAAGACAATAAGTCTTAGTTTTTTATTATTTCTAATACATTTGCAAATTTAAAAAAAAAATGTAAGTTAGAAAATTTGCAAAAATTTCCAAAAATTCTGGAATTAAAAAAAATCAATTATTCCAAAACTTTTTAAAAGATTTTTAATTTAGAAAAAAATGCAAAATTTTTGAAGAAGTAAAATAAAAAAAAATTAGCAAAAATGATAATAATTATTGAAATATCAAATTTGCAACAATCTGCAAATTCAATTGAAATATCTAAAATTTTCAGAAATAAAAAAAAAAAAAAATTAAAATGATGCAAGAAATTTTAATCAGTTTTGAATTGTATGAAATTGAAATTTATTTATTGATAGGTGTGATGCATATTCAGGTGAACAGAATGTTAATGCATGATCTTATTGATTGTCACCTTCGGTAATCATCAATACCCTGTGGGTTGTCTTTTTTTTGCTGTGTTTTCACACAATGAACAAAATTCCACCTGCCCAATTTAGTGTCATTTGAATAAAAGATAGATTTTGCTGTATGCCCTTGAGTCCACCATCTTTCTTTTGACTATGTCCCACATAAGAGCCCTCATCAGGATCTGAATTTTTTCCCAGGCCCTGTTCAGAGTTCACATTAGTCCTTTTCACATGAATCACTACAGATGTCTCATTCCTCCTGTCTCAGAGTATAAGGACAATAAGCTACCTGCTGCCACCTGCTGACATGGAAGAAAGGTCATTAGTTTTAAAGCTCAGCCACTAAAAAAAAATATATTATTAGTTATTTAGACCAAGTAGTGAAATCGGATAATTTGGCACAATAGTGTACCATGGCACAGTGGTTGGAAAAAAAATAAATAAAAAAATAGAAAATGATAATAATAAAGTATAATAATAACTATTTATAATATCATAATTATTAATAATTAATTAATTTATTTATTTTATTTACATGCTTTATTTTTAAAATTTTTAATTAATCAATTATTAATTAATAATAAAATATTATATATATATATATACACACACACTGAAGGTAATAAAATAAAATAAAATAAAAATTAAGTTATAAAATAAAAGTATATAGACAGTGTTTATTTGCCTAACCCTGCTTCCTTACATCTTTCTCCAAGATCTTTCAACCTCCAATTTCCAACTCGGTAATTAACTGAATGACTTTAAATAAAAAAACAAACAAACAAACAAAGAAAAATATTAAGATATTCAACGTCTTTCTGTTTGTTTGTTGTTGTTTCTACTTGTGCCATGGCCTAAAAAATGTTGCATAACAAACAAACACAAACAAAGCAGTGTTCCCTTTCTTAAAACTCATGACTCATTTCACTCTGTAATGAGAAACAAACTATTTAAATGAAGTCAGCCTTACTCTAGAAAGCATTTGTGTCCCTGAAAGTGACGTAACATCAGCTTGCGGCTGCTAATTCTGCTGACTCTGCAGCTTTCAGTGAATCCAGGTCATGCAGCAGCTGTGGTACAAACACAGCTATGCAAGATGTTAAAGACGCCTCAGTCCCTGATTAAGAGGGTCAACCAGCTCCACTAAAACCAAACCAGTCAGAGCAGAAATATGACGCATGTGCACATCTCAAGAGTGTGTGTGTTCCTCTGTCATGGCTTCATGGCTTCCAGTTTTATGCAGAAGTGGAGAAATTCTCTTGCTGAGTAACAAACCCACTTGCAGTTTGAGGAACTTCCTGAAGATGGAAGTAAACATCCACGAGTGAGCTTCAACACCCCACCGCCTCTGGATGATGAGCTCAGTTCATCCTTTCACTTCAGACAGCCTCCCTCTTTATTTAATGTACTTCACACATCCACACACACACACTCAGACACGTGACTGCACAGCACGGCGCAGATACCACAACAATTACTCGGGCAGAATGAGAATTGGAGTGCTTTTATTTTCACTTTTGCTTCGTACAGTGCGTGTACGGAGAGGAGACACCTCATTTCAGAGTGAAGTGGGTGCTCAAATCAATATTATATGCTTTCCCCAATTCAATCTCACAATTCTGCGTCCATGGAGCCAACTCCAATTTGTGTTTCATAGCGTGACAGATGAGTATCCTGCTGTCTGTCTGCTGTTTTACATTTGGAAATTAGAAATACTGGTTAATATTCTAAATGAGAAGCTGGGCTCTCCAGGAAATACAAGGTCTGACTGAAATGTGTATTTTTATGAACACTCAAGCTCACATTTTTATATCTGGAAAAAAAAAACAGCTCATAAAGCTTCTGCAACCTTTTTCTATGCTGGAGCAGACGTTACAGGCCTCTCAGAACAACAACCATCACAGTCAGTAACTCACCTACAGCCTGTGTTTGTCCTATGGGGTCATCCTGAAAAGGCTGCAGCTTCTTTTTGATGGCAGGAGAAGCTGAAATGGTGGAAATCAGTCCCACAAATGGCCTCTTTAATGGTTCAGAACCAGTGGAACACAGAGCAGATGGATGCTGGGGCATAAAAGCAGGAGGTGAACGTGACGGCAAAGCTGCTGATGTAACAGAAAGAAGAAATCTATACGTCTTTAGATCTGCTCATGAATAGATCCTTTACTTGGAGCCACTGCACACAGAGTTCGGTGCTTATTGAGTTTCAGCCGAAGGCGTCTTTTCCTCTCTGATGAAGGAGGTCATGGAACAAGATGGCACGGCTGAGTGTCAGGGATGCATGGCCTTCGATTTTGCTTGTATTGTATTTTCCAACGGCGGTTTGTCACAACCAACATCTCACTGCAAGGCTCGAAAAATCAGTTTAAGCTTCTGTATCTGAAAAACATTTAATTCTTTGATTCAAATATCCTAACGATGGTTTGATTTTTAGAGAGATAGGATGAGGTTTTAAAGAAACAGCATCAAGTGCACTGCAAAAACTGAATGTCACAAATGCCTTTAGTCAAGTTATTTAAAGACAAAATTAGGTGCTTGTAACAAGTAAACAAAACAAAAAAAAAAATCTGCCAGTAGAACAAGAAAGTTTGCTAAAAAAATAGCTTGAAACTAGAATAATATCTAAATACAAGAAACTCTTCTCTTGTTCCAGGTGAATGTGGCTCATGTTAAATTAAAAAAAATAAAAATAAAAAAAAAAAAATCTGGTGAAAATAAGACAAAAAAACTTGTAGTGTGTATCTATATTCATTCAGTCTGACTCTGAATACTCTCACCTCGATAGTCAGGGCTCAGCTAAGGCTAATATGCCCAAACAGGAAATGTATTAATGTGTTTAATAACAAACATAAGTATGAAAAAAGCTAAATAGCTCATTAACTAAACACTGTTCGTCTTTTTTAATTAGCAGACGGCCATAACGGGAGGATCAACAAATGATAATGCCCTCTTATCAAGAAAACCAGCAGCAGATATAGACTGAAAGTATGTTTTTTTTTTTTTTTTAGAGCATTGACGGTGTTAATTGGAAGAACGAGATAAGTACAGCGCCTCATTTTAAAGCAAGCTGTAATTAATTTTTAAGCAGATTTTTCAAGGTCAGAACTGTGGTGCAGTGTATCAGCGTTACACGGTGAAGGTGTGAAAGCTGCACACACAACTTCCTGTGTCAATATTCATCTGTGTTTGACTCATGCTGCCAACATGTTACACACAGTTTACCACTGAAGTAACAGTACAAGGATCACAGTGTTTGTAGTGGATGCTTATAAGCAACACATGTCCCTGGAGGTGTATTTGAGAGAGTGAAAGAGTAAAACTGTGAGTTAAAAAAAAAAAAAAAAAAAAGTTATTTTAGTCACAGAAAGATAGAATAAAAACACATTTAACCCCTTACTGCCTGAACTAATTTAAATAACAGAGCTGTGTTTGTGTGTTTTTGCACTCGTACAGAGGCTAAATTGAGTGGAAATTTTACATTTGAATATAGCACAAACAACATTTTTGAATAACTTTTAAAATAGATATAAATATAGATACTTTTATAGGTACCGCCCAAATTGTGTCAAAAGTATCGGGTACCAATTCATGTAAAAAAGCTACCATGTTTAGGTACCTAAATGCATTCTTGTTACTTTGAGGGAATGGAAGAGTAGGAGATTTACCGTGCTGGACATGAACACAGCATTGCAAGGTTACATATTGGAGAAAAAATATGTTGAATTGGAAAATATATATATATTTCATCATTAAACAAATTGATATTTTTACCACATAAACACAAAAAAGTACAGAAAAATTGGTACCATTGAGTATCGGTAGCGATTGCCAGGTACAGGCCGTAGGTACCTTCTTGTTTCAAATGTGAAAGGTACCCATCCGTTTATAAATACTATTCCAAAGTCACTAAATGTACTTTATCATGATAACTCACACAGTTCACAATTAAGACATTACTGTGTATAGAATTTAATAAAATCTCGTAAATAATTTTTGGAACAAGAATTAATGATTTCGAATGATGCGCTTCTAGCGGTAGCAGCAAAGTTTGGCAGCTCTCTGTTATTACTCTGCTTTTTTAGCTATATTTTTATCTTTAATTGTTTCTTTTGCTAATTTTTGCTCAATACTGGACTTTTTTGACAACAACTCATGGATATGTCTGCTGGAAGGAGAGTTTATTCAAGAGAGGAGCTTCTTGCATTACGATGGAGCAAATCTGGAGGACATCACCCTATTCCTGCTGAGATAAAGAAGCCTTTCCGAGGATGTCGTGCTGGTGCAAAGTTAAAGGCCAGGAGATGGAGATACAAGCCCTTTCTTCCTTCAGTCATCATGGGGAATGTCAACTCTCTGCCCAACAAAAAGGATGAACTAGAGATACTGGTGAAGACACAAAATGTATACCGTGAGTGCAGCCTCATGTGCTTTACTGAGACCTGGTTGAATCAAAACATCTCTGATTCCTGTGTGGATATCCCTGGCTTCACGCTGATACGTCTGGACAGAGACACCAAAGCTAGTGGCAAGTCAAAAGGTGGAGGACTGGTTTTATACATCAATCAGAGATGGTGTAATCCTGATCATACTACAGTCAAGGTGAAGATGTGTTGTCCGGACATTGAACTGTTGGCAGTTGGGATGAGGCCATATTACCTTCCCAGAGAATTCAGTCATATAATAACAATCCTCGTGTACATTCCACCCAAAGCAACTGCTGAAGTTCCATGTGATGTTATCCAAGAAACTGTTGCCAGGCTACAGACTCAACATCCTGAGGCTCTCATAATAATATCTGGAGACTTTAACCATGTTAGCCTCTCCTCTCATCTCACTGGATTTAAACAGTTTGTTAATTGCCCAACCAGAGTGAACAGAACACTTGATCTTCTATATGCCAACGTCAAAGATGCATACAGTGCCACTGCATTACCACCACTGGGCAGGTCGGATCACAATCTGGTTTTACTTCAGTCTTGTTACAGACCCTGCGTATTGAGGCAGCATGCAACTACTGTAACAATTAGAAAATGGACACCTGAGGCCAGTGAGGCTCTGAGAGACTGCTTTGAGTGCACAGACTGGAATGTATTGTTAGAAACAGATGAAAATAGTATAGATATTGATAAACAGGTTGACTGTTTTACTGAATACATCAACTTCTGTAAAGACAATATCATACCATCAAAGACTGTACTCCGTTTCCCCAATAACAAACCCTGGATCACAAGTGACATCAAGGATATCCTCAATCAGAAAAAGGAAGCCTTTAGAGATGGCGACAAAGAACGGCTCAAACTGGTGCAAAAAGTGCTAAAGAGGAGATTAAGGGAGGCTAAGGTGAAATATAAAAAGAAAATTGAGAGACAACTACAAAATAATAACATGCGGGAGGTGTGGAGAGGAATCAACAACATCTCTGGATATAACACAAAGACAAGGCAGCCAATTGTGGGTGATGTTGTACGTGCTAATGAATTCAACCAGTTCTTCAACAAGTTTGACACAGCGACCACTTCCTCTTCTACTGCTGCTCCTTCTACACATCTGTGTCTCTCCACCACTCCTGCTACATCCCCTCTTACACCTGTGCCTCTTCCACCGTCACCGTCTGTCACAGCTTTAGGAGTGAGGTTAGAGTTAGGAAGACTGTGCTCAGGGAAGGCTGCTGGTCCAGATGGTGTGTGTCCAAGACTGCTTAAGGACTGCGCTGCCCAATTGTGTGAACCCCTTCAGAGGATCTTCAACCTGAGTCTACAGTTGGGTCAGGTCCCGGCTCTGTGGAAAACATCTTGTATTGTGCCAGTACCAAAACTCAAATGCCCAGCTGAACTCAACGACTACAGACCAGTTGCCCTCACCTCACATGTTATGAAAACCTTTGAGAGGCTGCTTTTACGTCTGTTGAGACTTGAGGTCAAAGACACACTAGAACCTCTGCAGTTTGCATATAGAAATCATATTGGAGTGGATGATGCAGTTACATACTTGCTCCACCGTGCCCTGTGCTATCTAGAAGAACCTGGCACCTATGTAAGAATTATGTTCTTTGATTTTTCAAGTGCATTTAACACCATCCAGCCCATGATATTGAGAGATAAGCTCAAAGACATAGGAGTGAACCCATCCTTTGTCTCCTGGATCACAGACTATCTCACAGAGAGGCCACAGTTTGTCAGGTTGGGAAACTGCGTCTCTGGGATGGTCATGAGCAGCACGGGGGCTCCACAAGGAACTGTTCTGGCTCCATTCCTATTCACACTTTATACTGCAGACTTCAAATACAACTCTGAGTCCTGCCACATCCAAAAATACTCCGATGACACTGCTATTGTGGCGTGTATCCAAAATGGACAGGAATCTGAATACAGGGATCTGATAAAAGCCTTCTGTGACTGGAGTCATAGAAATTGTCTCCTACTGAACACCTCAAAAACAAAGGAAATGATTGTGGATTTCCGAAAGTCTGGGCTCTGCCATCAGCCAGTTAACATCCATGGGGTGGACGTGGAGGTGGTGCCAACCTACAAATATCTTGGTGTACATCTGGACAACAAGTTGGACTGGTCCCTTAATACAGATGCACTCTTTAAGAAGGGGCAGAGCCGTCTCTTTTTCTTAAGGAAGCTCAGATCAATTGATGTCTGTGGAAAGCTGCTGCAGATGTTTTATCAGTCCGTGGTAGCCAGTGCTTTGTTTTATGGTGCAGTCTGCTGGGGAAATAGTTTAAAGCAGAAGGACAAGAGGCGACTGGAAAAACTGGTGAAGAGAGCTAGCTCTGTGGTTGGATCCAGGTTGGACTCACTGGAGGCTGTGGTGGAAAGGTATACACAGAAGAAAGTGGAGGCCATCATCCGTCACTCTGATCACCCACTTCACAACATCATAGTCCAGAGGATCAGCAGCAGGGGACGCCTTACCTCTGTGCGCTGCAGGACCGAGAGGTTCCGAAGATCATTCCTCCCTGCAGCCATCAGAGTGTACAATTCTCTGCTTGGAAGAGTGCCCAAACAACTTGAATTTCCCTCCGGGGATTAATAAAGTATGACTTAACTTAACTTAACTTAACTTAATGTAGAGAACAATTAATTATTTATATAATAATAGTATTATTTATGATGTCTTTTGTTTTGTTTTTTTAAATAAATTGGTAATATATATATATAAAAAAAGGAATTTAGAAAGTTTGCAAAAATTTCCAAATTCTGGCTTTAAAAAATAATCAAAATAATTTAATCAAATTATTAATCAAAATTAATCAATTAATTAATCAATTAATTAACAATTAATCAAAAAAACTTCAAATATTTCAAAATTTAAAAAAAATGTGAAAACTTAAAAAAAGTAAAATTTAACAATTATTGAAATGTCAAAAAGTTTCCCAAAATTGCAAATTATTTTAAAATATCTAAAATATGCAAAAAAAAATAAAATTATGCAATTTTTATTTATAAGTTTTGAAATGTATGAAATTGAAATTTAGTTATTTGACAGATGTGATGCATATTTAGTTCAACAGAATGTTAACACATGACCTATTGACTGTCAACTTCTTTAATCATCAATACCCTTTATAAGAAAAAAAATCTATATTTCAATCACGTTTTTTTTTTTTAAGCTACAAGGAGCCACTGCAAATGAGTCAAAGAGCTGCAGGTTGAAGACCTTTGCCAATGACTGTTTGATTACTGGTTGAAAAGTTCCCAGTGACTCTTCAGTTCATTGTCAAATGGTTCCTGGTGACAGTTTGCTATATCCATGATTAGTTCTCAGTGACGACTCACTGATTCAACAAATTGTTTCCTGTGACTAAAAAAATCAATCATATAACAGTTTCCAGTGACAGCTGAACAGTATGATGGCTTAAATTTCCATCCCTAACAGATTCATGCTTAGTTACCGACCACTCTCTCCTAAATGTGTCGTTACACCTGAGGAATCACCTCCACAGCACAGTCTAAATTTTCTGCTTCCTGTTTCTCAACATCAGTCTGTATCTTCATCCTGGAACCATAAATCTCATCTCTCCTCAATGCATGCTCTGTTTCTGATGTACAGTAGGTCTTAACTTGATTATGAACCGAAGCCCTGAAAATGTAAAGTATAATCTGCGCCTAATTACACTTGAGTATACATAATTACCTTAATTAATGATAGTCTTCTCAGGGCGCTCACATGGGTGAATAATTTGTGGAAGAAGCTGTTTAGCAGTTCTCGCCTTCACTCTGAGGATGCTGGGTAAGTAGCTCACTGGCTAACGAGCCCAGAGAAACACAATGAACTGTCGCACAATCCCACACAAATGCTCCTCTCCAGTGGCTCCATCACCATGGTGTAAGGCCAAGGCTCGGCTCCCAGGCTCTTTCTGGAACATTTCAATGCACGGCCGCGGACAAAGCTGGACTGAAGTGATTGGGCTTTTTCTCACCGCTCTGAATCCAGCACACTACGCAATCGGACGGATCTCCTCTCTTCCCCTGAACACCATCGTCCTGCTGATGTCTTGCTTGGAGAAGTGTCCTGTTATCCTCCTACAGCTCTGAGTGGGTGTCCTGCCAGCTTTCCAGCTTTAAATGTGGGTGTCCTGGCTTCGTGCCGCTGATTGTGGGTGTCCTGATTCTGACTTTGGTTGTTCCACTATGATAACACCTCGGTCAGCTATATTAAGGCGTGATGGGAGCTGATATTACTCACATGCTGCCTGCTCGTCTCACCTTTTCAGAATTCAGGATTCTTAAATTTATTTTTAGGGAAGTTTCTGAAATTCTTCACATTTTTAGATGCAGTACATTCAGAGTGCTCATCTTCCCAGCTTCATAAAGTTTTCCCCTTAAGCCTGAAGAAAAACTTTGTCGTAAAGTACAGAAGCTTTAAAGATATAATATGATTATTCCAGATTAGCACTAAAGTCTTATTCAAGCTCTTATTTAAAGATATATTGACTTTGGATTGACTGAAGTATCCATGAAGCCAAAACGATTTAATTAGCTGTTTGGTTTTGCTCCGATCATGGGAAGGTTTTCCTTAAACCTGTTAGAGTCCAGGTCCCAGAGGCCATGGTACAGCTGACTTTATGATTCAGCACCAGTGCAACCAAATAAAGAGACATTTTCATCAGAGGAGGTGAAAGGATGGGAAAGTAATTGAATTGCCGGACTGGTCGTGACTTGATGGAGTTAACGGGGATCAGCCGAGGACAGTCTGCTCATAAATGCGGAGGGTCTTTATCCCCGAGCGTCCCCAGTGTGTCCTCGAGTGTCCTGAGTTTTCCAGGGAACCTCGAAGGCTTTCCTGGAAAACGGAGAAAGAAAATACTTTTACCGTCTTTGACATAAAATCTACTATTTCTATGGTCTAAAACTCGAGGCCACCACTCTTTTCTGCTGCTAAAGGATTAAACTCAAAGTGTTTTTTCCTTTTTTTCTACACACGCTGGATGTGGTGCAGCTGAATGTTTCATGCGACATGTTTCACATTAATAATTCATACATGGCAGCATCAGAAAGTCATTTGGATCGTTATGTCCTGTGTTTCCACCTCGTATGTTTGGTCACTAACTGACCAACTGCAGTTGTTTTTGGGGATTAGCATGTAGTGACACTCAGGTTCATTTTTCCCACTACCTCCACTCGGGGTGGGACTCAAAAACCAGTTCCTGTTGAGAATCAAATGTTTCAGTCCATTGATACCGTTAGCATTCGTGCTTAATGGAGCTGCTGTGGCTCAGTGGTAGAGTTGTCGTCCCTCAATCTGAAGGTCGGGGTTTGATTTCAGCTCCTGCAGTCACATACCGAAGTGTCCTGTCAGTGTGTGAATGAGGTGTGGATGGGTGAATTAAACTAGCAGTGTAAAGCACTTTGAGCGGTCCGAGAGACTAGATACTATAAGTACTGGTCCATTTGCCATTTAATGATTCCCCAATTGATTCTTCACACTATGCCAGAGCTGCGGGACCTTATGTCCTTATGTCGTCTGTTGCAGCTGTCTTAGCTTAGCAGTTAGCTAACGTTTCCAATAAAAAGTCTCTGATTCAGGATTTTCAGCTTGAAGTTTCACTGAAGAGCTGAACTCACAAAGAAATGAACTCTACTCTCCCACAGGAAATTCATATTCAATACATTAAATATAGTAAAAAGCTCCTTATTTACCAAAAAACATAAAAACAAAATAAAGGTAGCTTAATGCTAACATATATGGGAAAGCGCATTGATATGCTAGTGGTTGGCATACATCTGTGTAACTTTAGCTTCAGTTAGAATTTCAATTTTCATCACAGAAACATATCGCAGTTAGCCTTTGTAAAGGCAAATGAAAGAAACGTTTGGTGCAGGCTCATGGATAGCTTCATAACTATGGCAAGGTTCCGAACAACTTAAAATAGAATAGAGTAGAAATTACTTGATTTATATCAAAGGGGTAATTCAGGAGGAGTCACAGCAGAAATCAAGAAAACAAAAGTGAGAAAGTGTACAGAAAGTGCAAAAAGCTCCATAAGAAAATAGATGCTGACAGCTTGTCCATCATTGTCCAGTCAGCCAGCCTCCACCTCCACAGGGTCCAGGACTGAGCTTCTTCAGCAGTCTGTTCAGTCTCTGTCTCCTGGATCCTGTCTGCTCACAGCAGGTGAAGCTCTTCACATGTGGCCTTGGTGTCTGCTGTTAGCTCTGTTAGCCACGTCTGTGAATAGCATGATGCTACTCTGCCTTCTGGTATTCCCTCTGTTGCTGGGTTAGCACGGCTAGCTCGTCCATCTTATTGGAGATAGATCTTACGTTCCCAATAACGATGGATGGAAGGACAGATCCATGTCGTCACTTCTTTAAACCAGCACGTCGTCCTCACCTCCTTCTCCTCACCTTGTGGGGAAACATCTGGCCTAGCACCAGTTAGCACTGACATGCTACAGGCTGCTGACAGCTGATTTCACATCTAGGATCTCCAGACAAACACAGGAGCAAAAATAGTACAAATATCACTGACTAATGAGACACTTTGGCCTACTTGAGTCAATAACAACAGCACACCAATTTCACATGACATGCAGTTTTTACTTATTTATGTATATTTACACCCAGAAATATCCAGATCCAGTGACCAATTTCATATTTATTCACTTATAAACTCAATTTAATGATGTTTACACAGAAAACCTGTAAAGCTACTTTTTGTACAGGAACTGATAAATAATCAGATTGATAAACAGAATGGATAAAGGCATTGGTGTCAGTAAAATCTTCGACATACCCGTCCCTCATCTCCTCTCGTTTGTTCTGACCGTATGTTGACAGATTAAACCTTCCACACATGAAGCTCTGAGCTCCTTCCAGCAGCAGTTGTGTGAAAGCACATTTCCATACCAAACCGGCTGACAGCAAAGTGCCTTAAGCTGCGGCTTTACTGCCAGACTTGTGCCTATTTTATTTATTTTTTTTGTGTTCCCCCTTTTCTTTCCTTCACAAAATGTTGAATGGCACTCAGACTGAGGATGGAAATTTATGCAAAACAATGGAGGATTTTTTCCTCCTTGTAGTGGAACCCTTGTGTAAACATTCATAATCGACCACAGGCTCGTGATGGTTTCTAACTTGTCTTCTGGAGCTTAATATTCATGCCGAAGAGAGGAAAAGAAACAGACACCATGATTCTGGCCTCCTCTGAATCACCGTATCTTGATTTTCTTTTACAACCGTCAGTAAATATCTTCGTCCTTGGATGTGTTATTGCTGAAAAGTGGAAGCGTCGGCTGTGGAGGGTGAGACAGCAGCTTGTGACCAGGAGGAGAAAAGAAAGAGGAGATCTATGAACCCAGACAATGTGAGCCACATCATCAGTCACGCTGTGAAAAACCCTCAAGCACCAATAACTCTGGGCTTTTGAGCAAGGCACTTCTCCCCCTGAAGCTGGAAACAGCCTTGTTTTGGCTGCTCCCCTGTCAATAAGCTTAAACTGGTCGCGTTGTCTAAAGCTGCTAAATACGCGGCTGTGTACAGTAAGCAGCTGAAACCTTTCATGAATAATTAAAGCGGGTGAAAAGAAAATGCAGCTGCAGAGTTTTAGCTTCAAAGACGTGTTGACCATGCCTACGATGTTTTGACAGCGAGAAGGAGAGCTGTGCCTTTTCCTGACTGTCAGACACTCCTCTGCAGCCCTGCAAACACACACTTTCACACCTGTATTCTTGCGAGGACCATCGCTGACACAACCCATCATATCGCAGAGAATCTAACTGTGACTAAAGGGCAGAGGAAGTCCGGACTAAAAAAGAAGTGCCAAGATGCTGAACATTGACATTTCACACCTCAGAACATTGAAATCCCAACGTGTTTATACGCACAGAGAAAAGCAGGCATGAAAAAACAACCCTCAGCTTTAGCTGCTTGGGTTGAAGCATTTGAATAAACGCTGAAAAGCAGACTGTAACAGATGATTCGGCTAATTATCTCAGATTATGATCCTTAAATAATGAAGCAATGCACTGAAAAATGTTCTGACATTAGATCCAATCAGTAACAGAACGCCGTGTAAACCAAAACTTACGTTTGATTCACAGATAAATCCTTCCAGTTAATACAGACCTCTGTAGAAAGATCCTTATGTTGAAGCAGATTTTTCGTGGTTGTAGAGAGTTCAGTGGCTCGTTGTTTGTGTTGAGTTCTGTCACCTCTCCTTATCTGTTTTGTCTCTCTAGTAAATAATTTTGCAGAGGAACAGTTGATCAATCATCTGATTTAGATCAAATAACTGTCACAACTTAAACTTTCAAGAATTTTTACAGCCTTGGGAAGATAAATACATCTACAAAAAGACAAATCTGGAAGAAAATATCGATTTTAATTCTGTGTGGATGGATTCATTTAACTAACAATGTGCTGGATAACATACATGACTGATATGTGGCAAGATGTAACTAAACAACGAAAAACTGATGAGTTGAGTGTTATTATCAAGATACTTGATTAAAATTCAAGTTTTCATTCAAAATTCAACAAATTAATATATTTTCTTTTGTTTTTTTGCAATATTCTGTAAACTAAAAAAATGATTAAAAATTTGACAAATTTAGGGGACTTTTTCAATTTTTTTCTAAATATCAGAGTTTTTGTAAATTTCTGCATTTTTTCTTGAGATTATTGTTCTTTCAAATTTCAGAGATTAAAGCAATCATTTTTTAATTTTTTTTTTTGCTAATTTTTGTAAATAGAAAAATGTTTTAAAATTTAACAAATATAGGGATTGCTTCAATTTTTTTTTCGAAATGTTAAAGTTTCTGTAAATTTAAGTATTTTTTGACACTATTTTTTTTTTAAGTTAGAAGTTTTAGCAATTATTTTTTTGCGCAATTTTTTGAATTTCTGCAAATTTTTGAATTTTTTCTTTTTTCTTTCATTCTTTTGCAAATTTTGGTAAGTACAAAAATGTTTGAAAATTTTGCAAATTTAAGGGATTTTTATCTTTTTTTTTCAAAACATATGTTTTGTTAATTTTAGCATTCTTTCTTGAAATTATTGCAATTTTTTGAAATGTCAAAATTTTAGATTTTTTTTTATTCACAAATTTAGAATTTTTCATATTTTTTGTATTTTGTATTTTTTTTCAAATTTATTTAAAATGAAACAAAAAACAAATTACCTGTAAAATTTTCCAATTCTGAAATAACTTTTACTTTTAATAATTTTTTACTGGATTTTAACTGTGTGCAGAATTTTATACACTTTATTTATTCATTTATTTATTTTATTGTGAATATGAAGCAGATTTTGTGGCTCCTGAATCGTTCTAATCCAGGTGAGCTGAGGAAAAAATGGCTCATATAAAAGTAAAGGTTGCAGACCCCTGATCTATACTATTATTTTCTGAATCTTTGTCACTAATGTAGTCTTCACCCAGAGAGAGCTGTTTTTCTCTGTAATGCCAAGTAACAGGATAGCAAGTATACATGATGGATGTAAAGATGGATTGGCATCAGATTGAGGTTGTTAAAGGGTCTGATTAAGACTAAGAGCTTCCAGAAGTTTAACTTTCACTTCCTGAGATCCTTATTAAAACATCCCTGTTGACAGAGGAGGAACCGTTTAAAATGTACACTCTGCAAAAATGTCATTTTCTTCTGCAGCAGCCACAGCAGGGAGCATCAGACTGAGAACTTTTCGCTGTAACTTTAAAGCCAAAATGTTAAAAATTGCCTGCATGAGATTTTTGTTGCATCACTCTGGGGATGTTTATGGCTTTGACTGTTGCTTACAGGCATTAAGAAACGATTGGACGAAGTGCAAGAAGAAAAATAAGCTCTTCTAATAATGTTTCTAATGGGCCTTGCAGGGCTCCACAGCAGCCTTTAAATTTTTTAGTAAATGCGAGTAACTCAGCTGGAATACTGAGCTTCTAAGTGACTCAGATTGTGGGAAAGCAACTGGAATCACTTAACATCTGTCGTCATTTCGTGTCCAATGCTCAACTTGCACAGAGCAGTGGGTGTTTTCTGATTGCAGACTGTTTTAAAGATGCGAGACAAACAGCCTGTGTCCCTTAGAGTCATTTAGACTCAGCTTTGTTGTGTAATAGTTACATAAACTAACCAGAGGCTTACAAAGATGTGCTTTCGCCTTTGCAAGATTCATAAAGACATTAGATAGATCCTGGCTCTGACGCAGCCGCATCATCCCACTGTCATCGTCAAAATACGAGTGAATCCTTGGAAAATAAAATAAACAGATCAGCTGATGTGTCAACAGGCTTGGCTGTGAGGATGCTAATCTTCCACAATGTCAACAAAGCACGCTCATTTCATGCTTATTATTCTTCATTATGCTGAGAAGCTCAACAGGTTGGCTCGCAGCATGGGGACTCCAAGTTTCTGGCTGACGTGGTTCATGATTGAGACGGATTACGGAGGTCCGCTGAGGACGCTCTCCCTGGCAACCGAGGCATGCTGCGGTCGAGCAGACTCATTACATCTGGTCACCATGGGTTTCCATGCATGAACTTCTAATTAGAGCAAATAAACGGGTGGAAATTTTCAGTACGGAGAGTGGGCTACTACTACAGTGGGCTTCAGTCTGCTCCAAAGCCCATTAGAGCTCTAATGGAAACCATTTATCATGCCTATGGTGTGTGACCTCCACCTTTTGTTCCCTCTGTTTAATATTCCACCTGTATTACATGGAGTCGCTCCTCCAACATCCCCTCTGTCCTCAACATTTTGTTCTGCTGCTATTCTTACTTTTATGAGCGTAACCTCGGGTTTTACAGAGATCCACAGGGCGAGTGGGGCCAAGGGTGGGATGACGGCGTTGCTTGTTCATGCTGTGAATTGATGTTATTCATGTAATTTCATAAGAAGGCCGATCACTCAGGGACAGGGATACAAGAACAACACGGAGGTAATGTGCGTGATCTGTTGGAGGGAAAGTTTAGATTTTACTGGGACGTCTAGATGATTCTGGATGGAAACCAGTTTGAAGTTAAATCACTGTTTGCAAACTTTTTTCCACCAGTTGTCACTGTGAGCTGAACAGCTGGGACCCAATGAGATGGAGAACCCCACAGATTGATTGTGTAGCCAGAGGAGCACCTGCTGGTCAGACTGCACATGGAGTTCACACACTGGTGGTTCCTTTGGTCTGTTTTATAAATGAAAACAATTTTGTGTTGATCAGGTTTTCATATTGTTTTAAAAATGCCAGAGTGTCATTAAAAGTGACAGTTCAGAGAGTTTCTATGGTAACAAATCTGCTTAGAGTCACACTCAAACATACTTATTAACCCTGAGGGGGAATTCAGTGTAAGACACTGTGAGCACCACCCTATCCACAGCGACACCTTTGGTCAGAACAGGTAGGGATGAGGATGCCGTTGAGCGCCATCACCTACTGTAGTGAGGACGTTAAACTGACGCATCTAATAAACAAATTAGCAATGTTGTAAAACGAGCATTGAACCTTTGTTTATTTAGGTTAAGTTACGGTGGCCCTGAACTGATACCACAAGAAACTTAACATGACCGTTAACAACCTAACATCACCATAAAATAAAGATAAACACAATGGCAGAAAACTAAACACAACTGTAAAAAACTAAGCACAACCATTAAAACGCAAAACATTATCGTAAAACAAATTAACTAGTTGTAAGACTAGCATAGACCTTTAAATTTATTCATTTTTTTAGATGATGAATCTGAGGCCTGAAATGCTACAACCATACAAAACCTAAACACAACCATAAAAAATAGTAAACAACCATACCAAAACAAACACAATCACAAAAAAAAAACTAAACATAACTGCATAAAACAAACACAACTGTAAAAACAGTGAAACACAACCATAAAAAATAAACACTGTAAAAAATAGTAAACAACCGCACAAAAACAAACGCAATCACAAAAAAAACTTAACATAACTGCATAAAACAAACACAACTGTAAAAAAATGAACACAACCGTAAAAAAAAACTAAACACAACGATAAAGAAAAAACTAAATACAACCATAAAATCTAAACACAACCGTAAAAAAACTTTACACAACTGTAAAAAACTAACACAATTGTAAAAATTAAACACAACTGTAAAAACTAACACAACTGCAAAAAAACTTAACACAACCCAATCAACTGAACAAAACTACAAAAAAAAACTAAACACAGCCGGAAAAAATAAATAAATAAATAAACCACCCGTACAAAGTAAACACAACCGTAAAAAACTTAACACATCTGTAAAAAAAACTTAACACAACTGTAAAAAACTAAACACAATTGCAAAAACTAAGCACAACAGTAAAAACTAAACACAACCATAAAAATTTAACAAAACTGTAAAAAATAAACACAGCTGTAAAAAACCTGAACCAACTGTAAAAACTTAACACAACCGTAAAAAAACTTAACTTATCTGTAAAAAAAACTTTACACAACTGTTAAAACGTATCACAACAGTAGAAACTAAACACAACTGAAAAAGAAACTAAACACGACTGTTAAAACTTAAAGCACCTTTAAAAAAGTGAAACACGACCATAAAAACTTAACACAATTTTTTAAACTAAACACAACCGTAAAACTAAACACAACTGTAAAAAAAAAACACCACCATAAAAACTAAACACAACAATTAAAAAACTAAACACAACCATAAAATCTAAACACGACCGTAAAAACTAAACACAACAATTAAAAAAACTTAACACAACTTTAAAAACTAACACAACTGCAAAAAAACTTAACACAACCCTATCAACTGAACAAAACTACAAAAAAAACTAAATGCAGCTGTAAAAAAAAACAAAAAAAAAACTAAACCACCCGTTAAAAGTAAACAACCGTTTTTACAACCGTAAAAAACTTAACACATCTGTAAAAAAACTTTACACACCTGTAAAAAACTTAACACAATTGCAAAAACCAAGCACAACAGTAAAAACATAACACAACCATAACAATTTAACACAACTGTAAAAAATAAACACAGCTGTAAAAAACCTGAACCAACTGTAAAAACTTAACACAACCGTAAAAAAACTTAACTTATCTGTAAAAAAAACTTCACACAACTGTTAAAACTAATCACAACAGTAGAAACTAAACACAACTGAAAAAGAAACTAAACTGTTAAAACTAAAAGCACCTGTAAAAATGTGAAACACGACCATAAAAACTTAACACAATTGTAAAAACTAAACACAACTGTAAAAAATAAACACTACCATAAAAACTAAACACAACCATAAAATCCAAACACAACTGTGAAAAATAATCTGAACACAACTGTAAAAACTAAACACAACCGTAAAAACTTAACACAACTGTTAAAAATAAACACTACCATAAAAAACTAAGCACAACAGTTCAAAAACTTAGCACAACCCTAAAAACTAAACACAACTTTAAAAAATAATCTGAACACAACTGTAAAAACTAAACACAACAGCATTAAGCTTCTGGGAGAGGCAGAAGTTTGTGGGCAACATAAGTCTTCACTGATTGGATGAGAGGAAGGACTTGATGGGACCAAGGCACCGTTTATTATTTGAACAGGAAGTTATTCTGCCTTTAGCATGATATCCAAACATGAGCGTTACCAGTTAAACAAATGTAACTGCTGCGAAGAATATTCAGACTGAAGAATAGTTTTGATGAATCTACAATGCCAATTGTGTGAATGAAGCGATGATGTCATTTAGAGACTCCTAAGACAACTGATAGAAACTTTCATTAGTGAGGAGTCAGAAACTCTGAAGCAGAGAAAGTATCGATGACATCTATGTGAAAATGTCCATTTTAGGAGCAAAATTAAACATTTGTAATGTCTGGCTCTACATATAGTTGTCATTATTTTAGTCCTGCTGCTCAGGCTGATGTTGGATTAATTAATTCTTCATTATTTCCTTTTTTAAACACAGACATTTTCATTCATATGAGTTAATTCTGCATAAAATGTAAGGACAGCTGAGAAACATCACATCCCTCATACATCCTTTAAACTCCTCTTCACTGAATATGATCTCATTAGTTTGAGTTTTAAGGATGGGAGCTGTCATTTTTGCCTTTCAGATTACTTCTTTCAGCAAGTTTCCACTCTGTAAAACTTCTTTTGTTTATCGCACTCTTTCTTCTTCTGTGTAACTGGTAAAATGACTTATCTAGAAAAGGGAATCATTTAACCTTGGTGAAGAAACAGAACAAAGAGAGACAAATTAGAATTATAGTCAGCACCAAAGTTTATTATTTTAATTAGTTTGGGATTTGTTCTCCGACTGAAGGTAATTGATTTTTTTCTCCCCATTCAACAACCCCAGCTAAGTTTCTCTTTTAAGTACAGGGCTTCACTGCTAATTACACTTTAAATCTATTAGTGTCTCATTGGGCTGAACTGTGACTCCAGCTGTTAACCCTCTGAGTTTAGGATGCTCCGTCTCTGCTCTGCACGTTTAGCTCTTTTCACACTTTGTTCCACCTTTCACACTGAAGAAAACTGGAATCTTATCAAGTGTTTTTGTCTTAATATCTCCGCCACAGAGGTTATGTTTTTAGGAGAGTTTGTCTGTGAACAACATAACTCAAAAACTAACAAACAGATCTTGATGGAATTTTCAGGAAATGTTCAAAATGGGATAAAAGAGAAGTGATTAAATTTTAGAGGTGATCTGGATCACTGTCTATATCCAGGACTTTTTTAAAGGATTCTTAATCAGTGAGATAGGGCACTTTTCACCATATGTGTATATAACTCCACCATATATGGTCGGATCGCTTTGCAAAACGATACAAGACAAGGTCACCATAATTTCTGACAGATGTAAAAGTACGATCCAGATCCTGGCGATATTCTGGATACTAAGATCCAGAATATGAAATATGTACTGGGTCATCATCATTTCATACAAACCTGCAACTAACACCAAATTGTAGCAGACAGTCTGCAGAAAGGGAGTATAACATTAAAGTAGGACTAAAGTGTTGGTGACAATCACAATATGCTTGGTGGAGGTTTGCCCTCTCTGAGTGCTTTTCTAGATTTAGTAGTAAATGTTTTTTAGACTTCATCTGAGCCATAGTCCCCCTGACCAGTCCAAAAAAATCTCTGATTTCAAGTTATTGAAAGACAAAAATGAGGTCTGGATTGATGTAACAGGTAAAAAAAATCTGCCAATGGAAGAAGAGAGAAGTTACTAGTTTTAGGACATTACTTTAGTTTCAAGCAAAGTTTTTCGTTCCCCTGTCTTCTGTGAAGGGGGAGCTCGTTTCTCAATTAAGAAGTGGCAACAGAAAAATCTACCTCCCCTCTGAGCTTTGGTTTTGACCTCAGTACCTCAAGGAATTCCACATTAAATGGAATTACAATTGAAAGAGGAAATGAAACTAGATTCTTGGGATTTATTCATACACTGTAAAAAAAATGACATCTTATTAAGTGTTTTTGTCTTATATTCATTAGAAAAATATCTTATTAAACTTGATATGAGCCACATTCACCTGATCAGTCCAGAAAAATGTCTCATTTCAAGTAACTTAAAGACAAAAATGAGGTCTGAATTGCTTGAAACAAGTAAAAAAAAAACTGACAATGGAATAACAGCAAAATTACTTGTATAAAGACATAATTCAAGTTTCAAGCAAATTTTATGAATTTTTTTCTTGTTCCATTGGCCGATTTTTTTTAAACTTGTAACAGCAATTAAGACCTCATTTTGTCTTGAACCTCTTCCAGCCCAGTGTCCACATATGTGGACATTACATTTTTGCCTCTTAGACCCATGATACTTCATTTAAAAAAAAAAAAATTGACTGATTAATGACGTTTAGGAATGCTGCACTGGAAAAAATGGAGATTTTATCCAGTGTAGTTGTCTTTTTTCCAGTAGGACATTGTCTTATTACACTTGATATGAGCCACATTCACCAGACCAGTCCATATTTTTTTTATTTCAAGTAACTGAAAGACAAAATGAGGTCTGAATCGGCTGAAACAAAAAATCTGCCAATGGAACAAGAGAAAAGTTTCTTGTTTTAGGACATTATTTGAGGTAGGGATGGGTACCTTTCACATTTGAAATGATATGGTACCGATACCCGGTACTTGGCAATTGGTACCGGTGCTCAATGGTACCAATTTTCTGTACTTTTTTGTGTTTATGTGGTAAAAAAATAAAAAATAAAAAAAATGTTTATTAATTCTTTTTTTTTTTTTTCAACTTAACATATTTATTCTTCAATATGCAATCTTGCGATGCTGTGTTCATGTCCCGCATGGAAAATCTCCTACTCTTCCTCTCCCTCACAGTAACAAGGATGTGTTTAGGTACCTAGTACTTTGACAGAATTCAGTTGGTACCTATAAATGTACCTAATATGGTTCCCATCCCTAATTTGAGTTTCCAGCAAATTTTTGAGAAAACTTTTTGTTCCATTGGCCGATTTTTTTTTACTTGTTAAAAGCAATTCAGACCTCATTTTGTCTTTAACCTCCTATGACCCACAACCAAATGTGTGGTCTTTACATTTCTGACTCTCAGATGACATTTCCTTTTAAAAAAAAAAAAAACTTTGATGAGTTTAATTTAGGGATGTTGTACTGGAAAAAATGGAAATCGTATTTCCTTTTTTCAGTAGAAAATGTCGTGTTTCAAGTTGTTTAAAGATAAAAAATGAGGTCTGGCAGATTTTTTTTCACTAGTTACAAGTAATTCAGACCTCATTTTGTCAAACAAGACATTTTTCTGGACTGGTCAGGTCAATTTGGATTGTTTAAAGTCTAAAAAGACATTTTCTACTGATGATAAGACAAAAACACCTGATAAGATTTCCATTTTTTCCAGTGTGCCCATTTCATCTTTTGGTGAAATCACAACATTAAAACCATTTCAGTTGAATAAAACAACATTTTTAAGTACAATTACACTAATGACAAACAACTCAGAGAGTACTCATAATGCAAATAATCAAACTCCCTGTACAAAGACCAGGTTTAGTTTTTATGCCCATGAGGTCTTACTTTTCCCAAATAGCAAGGTTAAATAACTTAACACGACATTTTGGACCGAGCAGGTGAATTAGTTTAATAAGACAGTTTTAGTTAAAATGAGAGAAAAACACTTGATGAGATTTCAGTGTTTTTGCAGTGCACACACTGCAGGTTGTAAACAGATGAATGAAGAGGTGTTTTGTTGGGGGGGCAGGCAGCACCTCTACCATCGGTAAGAAATCTTCACCAATAGCTGAAGCTGCATGGGTGCTGACATCATATCACTCCCACATCTCCCCGTCTTGATTTCAGCCCCACCCGCTCCTTTCCATTAGCGAGTCGCTCCGTGTCCCTGTGTTATTTAAAGCCAGAGATCCTCCCTCTCGCGCTGAGCCACTGTGTTGCATCTGTCTGCCTCGCCGCATGTGTGTCTGGGTACGTGTGTGCGCCCCTGTGTGTGTGTGTGTGTGTGAGAGTGCGCTAAAAAACCCAGGCAGCCAGTGGGAGAGCTAGAGAGCGGGGAGAGAGACGCGGGGGAAAGGCAAAAAGCATCCGAGAAGGGAGAAAGGAGACGGGAGTGTGAGAATGAAATTCATCCAGGCGATTTGCTTACTGCTCCTCTGTCCAGCTCTGAGCCTCAACACCAGGTAAGACACCAGCCGGAGCTCAGCTTTGCTCTTTGATTTCTGTGGTTTCTGCCTCTTTCCCCCTGCTCCAGACTGGAACAAAAGAGGGTTTGAAAGCATGCAATCTTAGATATCACTCATGTGAACGTCCGCTCAGTCCTGACAAACACTGGAGCCTTAATTCCTGCAGCTCTGCGCGCTTTCAGCATGTTGGAGACTGCAAGACTTAAAAGAAGGGAGCAGGAGCTTATCTGTTGAACTAGGCTATTATCTCTCAGCTGTGGGCAGCCTGAGAGACACTTGTCCTTTTGTGGTGCTAATGCACTGAACGCGATGCCTCCTGAATAGTGGTGACATTGCTTTTTGGGACTTTTTTTTTTGGCTGCCTGCTGGTCTGGAAGAGAGCAAGTTGAAGAAACTGGGAGAAAAGGACAAGGCGACTTGTGTTGCAGTGTATTGAAAAAGAGCAAGCGTGCGTGTCTTTGGAGTATGTGATGTATAGAAGAAGCAGGAGGGGGGGTCAGAGTTGCAGAGGGAGAAGGATCCAGAGAGAAACATGTGATGGGGGGGAGAGTTTTGATGATTAATTAAACCATTGATAAAATCGTCCTTCCTCCCTGCCAGCGCCTGACACTGCTGCCTTAACGAGAGCCGGGAGAGGAAATTCAGGGGCTCTGCCTGTGCCGTGGAGACATCACACGCAGGAAGGCATGCATTATAAAACTTGCCTTTTCCTTTTTCTTCTTGGTGCACGGAAATATCCTGCTCTCAGTGATGAGCCAAAACCTGAGCAATGCATGCTCGGCTGGAAGGACGCCTCACAAGTCATTGTTTAGTAAACTAAACAGACAAGTAGCTCCAGTGCTGTGCTGGATGCCAAACACATGAATGGCCGCTGTGTGAATAATTGATATTTGCCTCTGGGGCTACAGTAGATAGACTTATAAGAAAGAACTCAAGGTTACAGCCTTCGTCTCGCATATTTGTCAGAATTAGAGAGCCACGCTGATGATGAATGAGTCATGTAACCAGGAGCTGTATTGATGTATTAACCTCCAGCAGCAGCAGTAAGCAAATGAAGCTCTCACACTTCAACACAGAAACATTTTACTGCTCCTTTAAGGCATAAACAACCTCCAGGCAACTGCTGCAATCTGCTTCTGGTGGAGCCTACACACTGACTCCTGGAGCTGCCACAGTCTTCTCCAGGTGTGGTTTATTAATTAAGAAGTGCTTTATGTCTCAAGCTTTGGGTTTTATTAGCGTGAGCCACCCTCAGCCTTGGAGGTGATCCTTTGGGTGCTAATTGGAGAGGGAGGCATCCTGCCGTTAATTTGGCAGGTCAGCGCAGATCGTACGCTGCCTCTTAAGGAGGAGGATGTCGTGAAAAGTAATCACCCGAACACGCAGATGTAATCAGCGTTGTGTTGGGTTTTCCAAACTCAGCGGGAAAGACGATGAGCGTTGAGAGCGGGGTTTGGATTTGGGAAAACGGGGACGCCTCGAGAGTGACCTACTGAACCCGATTCCTCGACGAGTTTCACAAAATGCAACCAAGGCGACGGATACGGGATGATGAAATGTGAACATGGAAAACTGGTGTCCATAAAACACAAGAGGATACACTGCAAAAAACAGGAATCTTATCAAGTTTTTTTTGTCTTATTTTCAGTAAAAAATGTCTTTGAAGACTTAATTTGAGCCACATTCACCTGACTAGTCCAGAAAAATGTCTTATTTCAAGTTATTTAAAAAGAAAAATGAGGTCTTCATTGGTTTTAACTCGTAAAAAAAATCTGCCAATGGAACAAAAGGAAAGTTACTTGTATTTAGACATCATTTTAGTTTAAAAACATGTTTTCTTGTTCCATTGGCAGATTAATTTTATGTGTCGCAAGCAATTAAGACATCGTTTTAGTCTTTAAATAACTTGAAATTCAACATTTTTCTGGACTGAGCTGTTGAATGTGGCTCATATTAAGAATAACAGGACAATTTTTATTCAAAATAAGACAAAAACAACTGATGAGTTCATCTTTTACAGCGTACTACCCTGGTAGACTCATCCAGCAAATATGATACACAGTATTTTAACTTTTTTTGTGGATAATAAAGTGTATGGAGCCCCTCATTATAAGCTTTTTTTCATCCAAATCTTTGATGCTGAATAACAGAGATGTTGAAAACGCCTTCATTCACTCTCTGAAAGGTATCCCCGCTACTTTCACTGCAAAAAATTGAAATCTTATCAAGTGTTTTTGCCTTATTTGAATAAGAAATGTCTCGTTATTCTTAATATGAGCCACATTTACCTGACTAGTCCAGAAAAATGTATTATTTTAAGTTTTTTTGAGACAAAAATGAGGTCTGAGTGGCTTGTTTAAAAAAAAGCTACTTGTATTAAGAAATTATTCTAGTTTCAAGCAAAATTTTCTTGTTCATTCACTTGTTACACCCTTACTTTTGTCTTCAAATAACTTAAAACTAGACATTGTTCTGGACTGACCAACTTAATGTGGCTCATATCAAGAATAACAAGACATTTTTTATTAAAAATAAGACAAAAACACTTGATAAGATTTCATTTTTTACAGTGTACTACCCTAGTAGATTCATCCAGCAAATAGACTGTACCAAACGATGACACATCTTAGGATGTTACTCAGTATTTGAATTTTTTTTGGAGAAAAAGTGTCGGAAACTGTTTAACCTTAAACTTTAAGCTTATTTCCATCTGATTCTTTGATGCTGGATTACAGACATGTTGGAAAACTTCATTTACTGTCACTGAAAGATATCCTCGCTTTCTTCACTGCAAAAAAAAAAAAATCTTATCAAGTGTTTTTGTCGTAAAAAATGTCTTGTTATACTTGAAATGAGCCATTTTTAACTGGTCAGTCCAGAAAATGTCTTGATTCAAGTTATTTAAAGACAAAAATGATGGTCTGAATTACTGTAACAGGTTAAAAAAAATGTGACTATGGAACAGCCTACAATTATTATTCAAAGTAAGACAGAAACACTTGATAAGATTTCATTTTTTTATAGCGTACTACTCTGGTAGACTCATCCAGCAAATAGACTGCCCCAAATGATGACACCTCTCAGGATGTTACACAGTTTTTGAACTTATTTGGGGAGGAAAAAAAAGTGGTAAACTGTTGTACCTTTAACTTTAAGCTTATTTCTATCTGATGTTTTGATGCTGCATTAGAGAAATGATGAAACAAAAAAATGTAAAATTGTTTTCTCAGTCTTTCTCATCACACAAAGAGAATTGTTGTCCTCTTCAGAAAGTTTTTTGCTTCCCCCATAAACCGATTATCTTTGTCCCTGTCCAACGCAGCAGCGACATGTTGATCCGTCTCTTCAAGGCAAAACCCTCGCTCAGCAGTGGCTCGGCTATTAATGGACTTTTAACGAACAGAACAGTAATAAAGCATCTGCATGGGCGTTATGGTTTTATTTTCCCGCTCCTGGAGATTCATCTTTACTGGAATCCATGGATGGATTCATTGAAAGGTCACAGCTGAGCACAGAAACCAGTTGATCCATAACACCTGTCAGCTTCATTACTCTCCCGCTCCTCCTGCAGTGGCTGTCATGCTCTTATCTTTGTCATGTATGTTTGGAATTAGCTCTGCTGCTGAAAGCTGCTGCTAATTAGCCACAGTGTGTTATATAGCTTTATTAGCTTTATTGTCTTTTGATCTGCTGCTACCCCACAGTGCGTCTGCCGTCTAACAGAGGCAGCCGTGCATTTAACGCAAGGGTTAACTGCTGATACTGGTGTGCAGATTTAGCATTTAGCATTAGCCAATTCCTCCAGCATTGTGTCTGTTTGTCAAATTAGCTTGGAGATGAAATTGTTCCCAGTAATACCCCTGAAATTAGACTGGGAGTTGTTGTGATACTTCCACACAGCTGACATTTTCTTTGACATTTGACCATGAAGACAAATCCCACATGATGCTCACAGCACCTGTAGCGCTCGCCAGAGTTCCTTCAACGGAGGACTTCTTCAGCCCAATGAAGGAAACCTACACTCAGAATCAGCAGCTATGGAGACTTTATATAGGTTTTAGCGCAGTAACACTTGTTTTTTCACAAAGGGAGTTGGAGAAACCATCAATTCTAGTATCAGATTTTTTGCCGATATCCAATACGCCGATTTTTAACAACTCATTTAGCAGAAACTGATATTTTTCTGGGCACATAAGTGCAGAGATCATCAACTCTCTTCTGTATTGAAAGTAGCGTACAGTATTATGATGCTTACTCATCACATTTGTTGTGCAATATTCATTTCTTTGTGCAAAATAACAAAAATATAAACTTGAAACTGTATATTTATTTATGAAAATTGCTTTCACACAAAAAAAATCCAAAGATAAGTCCCCGTTCAAAGCCGGATGATGCTCTAACGTAACTCATAACCAGGGCAAATTTGGCCAATTTCATAATTGACAGTCAGTAAACACGACCTCTGATAACAGGGAACATATGAGAAGGGCATTTGTTCAGCAGTTAAACCCAAGTTGAATAGATTCAAGTTTAACTAATCACAAAAAGTGCAAAAAACATCTACAGCTTCAGCCCATTATTTTATTGGTTTATTATATCAGTGGAATCTGGTGTGTTGGCCAAAAACGACGTTCGGTCAGAAATAATAATAATTTCTTTTCTTTCGAGGGTCTAATCACTTTTTGATTCCCTTCCTGACATATTTTACAATCCCAGAAAAAAATACAGAAGAACGTCAGCTGTCATTCATCGTTAAACATGATGTAAAACCTTGTTTTTAACCTCTTATAACTAATAAAAGCAGATTTTTTTCAGAAAAAAGAGGACTTGAATACAAGGCAGCCAAATGATATCTTCAAATCACCACAACAATCAGACGTGAGAAACATTTCTACCAGGTGTATTAATTTTTTAAAGTTTGACCGCAGCCCATCCGGAATGACTGGAGAGATGGATTTTTTGACCTGTACTGCAGCCAGCCACCAGGGGGAGCAGTTTTTCGTGGGGACATCTGAAATTAAATTAAAGACCAACTGCACAATAAATACAAATGTAAAAAACACCACATTAATTTCATAGGGTTAGGGACAGTTAAAGTCCCATCTGGAACCACATCAATGTTTGATGCTTCTGCTAATGTGATCATGGGATGTTACCACCAGAGTCACTCTGTAAGGTACTTAAAAAGAAAAGAATTTATTTTGAGTTTTGGGACTATTTACAATCCCACTAACATGTGTTGACATTTTAAGACCTTTAAAGATAAATCCAAGACATTTTAAGGCCGTCTGAGGCCTTGTTTTTAGGTCCATTAGCAACAGCTAATTGCTAGTTACCTAATTATTCCACATCCACAATTTATGAGCCTTTTCTTTTTCTCTGAAGTACCACTGCGGAACTTAGATGTGCATAAGCAACAAACAGTTTCCCACTATCCCACCAATTGGCAGAGCTGTGTCACTTCCAATATAGCTGCCTCCTTGGTTTCACCGAAACAGATTTTCAAGGCATCACTACCAACCTCCATTAATTTGAAACCAAAACTCCATAAGATGAATCTTGAATATATGTAGATACAGATTTTATCTCCTCTGGGGTTTTTCCCTAGGGGTACCTTTATTAAAATGTTGCAACATCCCAGAATGCATTGCATGTGAAGGTCTCTCTCAAAAATAAGTCAGAATTGTATATTACCAACCTTTATGATATTTTTCCTCAAAATTCTGATTTTTTTTTCTGTAACTAAAACCTTATTTGAGCCTGAAAGGGTTAAGACTTTTTTAAGGATCTGCGGGAACCCTGATAATCAGCCGGATGCTTATTATTTTTAAAAGACTATTAAAATTAGGGATGCACGATGTTGGATTTTTGCTGATATCCGATATGCTGATATATCAAAACCCCTTTTGGCCGATACCGATACTGATAATCACAAGTTTGTTTTTTTCACTGTAAAGAAAGCTACGTCTATCCTGTGCTGGAATTTATATGTTACTCTTATTGTGACGGTCTTATTTATTTAAGAAACACATAAAACAAGACAAAAACATTTGATTTTACCATAAATAAGAAATGTATTATTTTTTCAAACTCAAGACATTCAGTATTGAAATACAGAAAAATAATTTCTTTAGATCACATGAACTTTAAACGTAAAATGCATTTTTAAACATAACCAAGTTGCATTTGATTATTTTAGAGCTACTGTAACAACCTGGTGACAGACACAGAGCTCTGCAGTGCAAATAAATGAAGTGCTACATTTTATTTAAGGAGCTTATTTTTCAGATGGAAAATAATAATAATCCTAACTGAATAGCACCTTATCGGCTGTGCCTATCTGCAGAAATGTTCATATCTGCCGATACCGATAAACGTGTTTTTAAGCTTTTATCAGCCGATACCGATATTGTGCCGATAATATCGTGCATCCCTAATTAAAATAGACTATTAAATAGTCTAAATTGGTTTGGGAGAGGGGTTTTCTGGGAAAACAGGATGCCTCAAGTGTGATGAAATATGAACATGAACTACTTGAAGAGAAATGACACCATTTGAAAACTGGTGTCCATAAAACACAAGAGGATGCACTGCAAAAAACAAAATCTAATCAAGTGTTTTTGGTCCTAATTTCATTTGAAAAATAATTTCCGTCTTATTCTAGTTTCAAGGAAATTTTCGAGCAAATTTTTCTTGTTCCAGATTTTATTTTTACTCGTTACAAGCAATTCAGACCTCATTTTTGCTGTGAAATCACTTAGAATAATACATTTTTCTGGACTGACCAGATCAATATGACTCATAGCAACAATAATAAGACATTTTTTATCAAAGATAAGACAAAAACACTTGATAAAATTTATTTTTTTTTTGCAGTGCACTTCCCTAAAATGCTTCATTTAGCACTATAATCCATACAGATACAGCTTTTGTCTTTGTTGCCTTCTTCCCTGGTCATCAAAACCACAACAAACTCAGTGAGCATTTTCCTCATTCCTTCATCAGACTGCGTTCCTCCTCAAACACCTGCCCGTTTGTTGTTATCCTAGAGGCCACGAGCGCGCACCAAGCCTTATCTCTTGTGACATCCCCATTTTTTGCTGTAATGGTTCAACATTGAAGAAAGTGACTGCCTGGTGTATCTGCGTCAGGAAAAATGAGTTGTGACTGCAGCTGTCTCCTCCACGTATTCCTCCGCCTTGCTTTGCTCGATCCACTATCATCACATCAGTGGTGCGTGAGAAAATCCATTTCCTATGTTAACTGCAACCTCCATTGTGTGACCTGATAGAGTCGCCTTAAGGAGGCAGAGTTAATGAAATAGGAGCTCTTTCATTTTTTTAATGTATGATAGCAGCACTTTGTCGAGCCTTTGGTCCACGCTTAATTCACTTTTATAGCCTTAAAATCTGAAAAGAGGACGCTGATGTTGGAGTCAAAACATGGGAGAGTATTTTAATCTCACTTGATTTCACATTTTTGGATCTCACAGGATCTAATTCTCATTATCGGTGGAAAATTGGCCAAATTAACCCTTTGGTTCCAGATGAACGCTTGATGAAGAAGGATTTGGCTTTAATGGATCCAGTGGATTACTCAGTAATGGTGGCTCAGGGCTGTGTGTCGTTGCAGAAATCAATTGATGCTCAGGCACAACACAAGGCTGCATCGACACGAGTCCCCTGAGATATAACCGTGCACCCTGGGGTCAGGGTTGGCTGGGAGGGGGAGGTTGTGCTCCTACAGTACGGTACAGTCAGCCTTCCCTGCGTTGGTTGTGTTTTTTATTCACGGCTCCATACAGATCAAACACTTCCACCTTTTTTCACTTTCACATATTCCCTTTCAGAGCTCTTTTCTTGACACGTTCTTTGAAGTCTCTTACCTTTGCAGAGCCCTCTTGGAAACAGAGATATCTGGTGGGATCTCCACCGCATCAAATATTTATGAGTATTTTGGACGGCAATTAGAAAGGCTAGAGACAGAAAGAGTGGGTTTCTACGCAGACACATGGCTTTATATCTTAACATCTGCCTGTGGTTGTGAACATATTGTGAATCAAGCGGAGCATCTCTTTAATCTCACACAGGGTCAGACATGAAAGCGAGGGTAATTTATGAGATGTGACAATTAATGATGGAGCCGGATATTACAGTAAATGGTACATGATATTGTTGACCAAGGTCATTTCCTCTTGTGCGATCACCTCCTGTGATAGCATGAAGAAACATAATGACCCCCTCAAGGAGCTAAAGCAAACATGACGTCTGAATACTGCATCAAAACGAACAGTTTTCTGTGTAAGGAAGAGCACGGATTCCCTCTCCGTCTCCATCTGTCACATGTTTGCTGAGTTGAAAACATCCCACAGATCATCATTTACATCCGATCGATACTTCCTCACGAGTGACAATGAATAAATTCAATCAAGGCGTTCAGCAGCCGAGAGAAACTCCACATGACGTCTCATTGAGCCGGCGCCCCAGACTGGAGTTTTTTGCTTTGATTTGCACTTTGTCAACGCCGCGATGAAGGCTGTTGTGTGCAGAGTCGAGTTGTTCGCAAATATTTCCTCACAATGGTGGAGAGGATTGACTACAGAGGTCAAGTGTGAGGCAGATGAGGAAGCAGACCTTGGTATTGACCAGGGGGGAGCTGGTAATGTCAATCTCTATATTGACTGAATGCTGTGGTAATGGCAAAATGGAAACAATCCACCTTTGGGACCAGACATCACCTGTTCTGAACAAACCATGGCTCGGATAGGTAAGAGAAGAACACAGAGACTCCAACGTTTTTATTCACTTTAAGTATTCTCAGGTCAATTTGGCCCCTGCTTCCTGGTACCTCTTACATTCGAAACGATATGGTACCAATTCCCGGTTCCTGTCAATCGGTATCAGTATTATGTGGTAAAAATTATTAGTTTGTTATTTTAAATTTAACATATTTATTCTTCAATATATAACCTTGCAATGCTGTGTTCATGTCAAGCATGAAAAGTCGCCTGTTCTTCCACTCCCTCAGAGTCACAAGGATGCTTTTAGGTACCTAAACATGGTACCTTTTGATTTTGAATCGGTACCTGGTACTTTTGACAGAATTCAGTCAGTACCTATAAGTAAGGATTAAACAATGATGAAGCGTGCATTAGACCGTTCTAAGGCACGACGTGGAGTGGGAACACCACAACGCGCAGCGGTGTGGTGTTACTCCGCGGAGTGCACTGGTGGGACAGGAGGAGAGAGAAGTGGAGCTGTCTGCAGCGCTGCCTTTCATCCATTACGAACACGCAGAGGGACAGAGGTGAAACTGTTGCTGTATCAGCCAATAATGGCATGATCTCACACTGATCACTGATAAAACAACAGTTTGCTACTGTATAAAAATGGCGTGGTTATGTGTTATTTTAAAAGGCATTATTGAACTGTCTCGAGTGGGCCAGTGGAGCACGCAGTCAGCTGACCCGGAGCCTTTCAGTTTCACTTTCAGCCTGTGTTTGTTGTCTGTTGTGCGGTCTCTGGGGCTCTTTCTAATTGTCTGTTGTCATCCTCAGTGAGAATGAATGTTGTAATCATCCAGATAAATATCAAACATGTTTGAAAATTATCGGGGCGGCTCCGACGAGTCTGTGAGACGATCGTGGGGCTAAAGATTCATCTGTCAACCGCTCACACTAGAAGATAATCTTGCCCGAACGTCGGGCCCGATTTTAGTCTCCGACCAGGTTTCTTCCCTGATTGTCGGGAGGACCGAATCTAGGTTAAATCGGGCAAGAATCCTGTAGTGTTAGCCAGGCTTTATAGAGACGGGGCCCAGTAGGAGCGCAGGCTGCCCTCATATGCGTTGAAATATGTGTGACGCGTTGCTATGGTAACGCGCACAGCGGAGTGATACAACGGTGATTTAACTTGCCGAACTAACTTTCAACTGGCGTGCATTAGACCAATCTAAGGCACGCCAGTTGACATTGTAATTCTCACTGACCATGGTATAAAAGCACCTAATTCGCTTCCCATCCATAATGACAGATCAATCTAAAGGCCCTTTTTATGCTCAACGATGAATACAGATCTGGATACAAACGGAGCCTTCTGTGCTCATTTCATCTGTACTTCCACACGTTTCCACATCAATAAATCAACATTATCTCAAGATGCTTTCCAAAAAAACATGAACAGGTCCAGACCTGTTAATGGTAAATGTAATTAGCAGAAACCCAACATCAAGATAAGATAAGGAGTCTGATCTCATCTAAACCAACCACGAGTAACAGCAGTGTTAACAGCAACAACAGCATTTAAAAAGTGACAAAGGGGAGGACAAACTTCCCTTTAACAAGCAGAAACCTCGGACAAAACCAGATTAACAAAGCTTAAGGTACAAGCAAAACGGAGCAGTACTAGCAAAAACCGTGGGGGCAGTGTTACTGTTACTATTCCACATGTAGGTTCAGGAAGAAGAGCTAACAATGGTGGCACTTCTGGGATGTATTCAACAGCTTCACTGACCACCGCCTCTTACAACGCTGCCTACATTTTTGTCTTTTATGTTAGAGATACATCAGCAATACCTCATCCACAGTCGCTTTGATTGGTTTTGAGTTTGTTGTTGCCTTACACTATTGACTCTGGGCTGCTCCCCCTGGTGGATGTATTGGTTAACAGCAACACAGTTGTAAAGGACACATGGGAATATGTGAGCAGTGATGGTAACATCATTTGAAAAGAACAGATACATTTTCGTACGTATAGATAGATAGATAGATAGATAGATAGATAGATAGATAGATAGATGGATAGATAGATAGATAGATAGATAGATAGAAGACTCTGATGACTGCTAAAGGGAGGAGAGTACAACAGAATAGAGTAGAAAATAATAGAATAGAAAATAATTTATTTATCCCTGAGCGGAAATTCAGAAGTCACAGCAGCAATCAAGAAAACCAAAGTAAGAAAGTGTATAGAAAGTGCAAAAAGCTCCATAAGAAAATAGCTGCTGACAGCTTGTCCATCATTGTCCAGTCAGCCAGCCTCCACCTCCACAGGGTCCAGGACTGAGCTTCTTCAGCAGTCTGTTCAGTCTCTGTCTCCTGGATCCTGTCTGCTCACAGCAGGTGAAGCTCTTCCAATGTGGTGTTGGTGTCTTGTGTTAGCTCTGTTAGCCATGTCTGTGATTAGCATGATGCTACTCTGCCTTCTGGTATTCCCTCAGTTGCTGGGTTAGCACAGCTAGCTCGTCCATCTTATTGGAGATAGATCTTATGTTCCCAATAACAATGGATGGAAGGACAGGTCCATGTCGTCACTTCTCAGCTCTCACCTGAGAACCAGCACGTCGTCCTCACCTCCTTCACCTCACCTTGTGGGAAACATCCGGCCTAGCACCAGTTAGCATTGACATGCTAAGGCTGCTAACAGCTGATTTACAATGCGACTATGGTTACATGTGGGATCTCCAGACTGTCACAGGAGCAAAAATAGTAAAAATATCACTGGAGACAAAACCAGTTTGGTATCAACACCAACTATGTATTTATAATAAGACAAAAACACTTGATAAGATTTAAGTTTTTTACAGTACATTGTACCTTTAAAATCTTTCAGAAAATGATGCAAGTGTATCAAATCGTATCGTTGGTTGAGTATCGTGATAAATATTGTGTATTGTATCGTATGGTAACATCAGTGTATCACTACAGCCCCAGAACACACGCTGTGCTCTCTCTGGTTTGATAATCTTGGTGAAACCATGTAGTGTGTATGTGTTTCAGATTAAGGAGAAGATAACCTGTGAAGATTCTCCTTGTGTTTGTGATACTACCTGATTTAAAACCCTGTGGTGTGATCCAGGCTTGAGTCAGGCTTGATTATATCAGCGTGTGTCAGGTTGTAACCGAGCCTTACCTCCATCATTACCTAAATGAACCGGGGCTTTATTTACACTGACATACGAGCTGGAGGCCCTGCCTGTTTGGATTGGCAGCTGTGAGTAAACATTTATGCCTTTCTCCGAGCAGCAGTTTGGTGGAAAGTGGTTAAAACGTCTGACTGGAGTGATGGTGCACCTTCGGAGAAAGGCATCTGCTTAATTGCAGAGCAGCAGAAACCAAAGACTTGCTTTTAACATGCAGGACTGATCTCTGTCTCTATTGAGCCAATGCAACATAAAACATCCGTACGTGTGAGACTTTCCCATCTGCACTGCATTCCCCTGCCGTCAGATATCCTCAGCTACAGACGTGTTCATACGTATGACTTCCAGAGGTGCAGTTAGACTCCTTAAGATGGGAGATCCTAATAACAGTGCCACCTGTTAATGTCCTCAAACTGGGAGCCATCATTGAAATTCAAAGGACATGGCGTAATGGTCACACCATGGCAACCACATTGGCCACATGACAGTAATGAAGTGGGCCACGATAAACAGAACCTTGGGTGGCTCCTACAAATGAGAAAGTAATTAAAAGGACTTGGGATCAGTGCAGGGTGAAGAGCAGACAGACGTTTTATATTCAAGGCCACATTTCAGGTGCTGCGCCGGTGATCTCATTGCTCTCAGAAGACGTTTGAAATGACAGGAATGCTTATTCTTCAAACGCTCTGAGAGGTTGTCATGGATTCCTTGTTTTTGTGTGCTTCCTGCATCACTAAGTTTTATCGTTGAGCGTCATCGTGTTGTGATGTGAGGAACCAGAGAGCGGATGTTTGCTTGCTTTGGAAAACAAGAATGTTTGAGATGCAGACACTTTCAGGCTGGTCTCATCATGTTATGAAAGCCAGTGATTGTACATCTACAGACCTCAATTATTGAAGTTTAAACAGTGATTGTAATTAGTCTGAGTCCTTCACTTTGACAAATCTGACCCAGTAGAAAAACTTTCCCACCAGAACTGAACAGAACTGAGCATCTATTCAACATTCTTCCTGTTTGTCGTCAAGGGATGATGTCATTCCTTTCATCTTGAGTTATATAATGAGGTTAGCAAGCAGCTTTTACGTGCACTGCAGCCACCATCTGGTGAGAGCGTGGTATTACACACAGGTGCCTGTAAAATCATAGAATACTTAATTTTAAGAATGAGGCAACATTCAAATTAACTCTTTTTTTTTTTTTTTCTTTAAGTCTCATTACTATTACCAATATTTTGGCTTTGGTATCTGATCTGATACCAGTATTATTTAACATCCCCCTTTCTAATACGGAGAGAATCATGAGAATTATGTTTTGGCAACTTCAGTCTTTTCTAACTTTGAAAACTGAAATGAAATAAAAAAAAAAAAAATTAAATTGACTTTATTATTATTTTATGGGATTATAGATGTGTAAATGTGTGGTGAGTAAATCTTGAGTATTAACAGGAATTACAGTTTAATTGTAAACCTTGCACGTATTGCTAATCAGAGTTTTGAAATAAGTGTGAAATACCTGCAAACTGTTGTCATCTTCATTCATGTAACTTTAACAACTGTTGTTAGATTGATGTAAATAAACACACTAAAAAGAGTTGGGTTAAAATAACCCATCTTGAGCTGTTTTATATCAAACAGCTGGATCATTATAGCACCAGCCCAACAGTTGTTAATTTGACCCAATGAGATGGGTTGGTCCATTTTAACCCAGCAGATGAGTAAAATATTCTACCCAAGTTAATTACAATTCTGGGTCATTTCAACCACATATATTTAAACCGATACATGCTTAAAAAAGGGTGACCTCCGATACAAAACTGATATTTCAACTCTTAATATCAATATTTTTGTACTTATTAAGAAATGTATGTATAAAAATTCACATTTTAGCTGAGTTGGAAGTAAAAGACTTCTTCACCTCCACTCCAGTAGATGGCACTAAAGAGCTACTATCATGTATGTTGCCAATAGATTGTAATGTAAATACTATCTCAAAGTATATTTAAAATACTTAATTTCTAAAACTTGATAATGTGGGTTTTTGTTGTACTGAGCAAGTCAGTCTACCATAGACTTTAATGTTTTCCCTCAATTTTGAGTGATATTTTGATTTACATAAACATCATCCATATTTTTTCTTTACTCAACGGTGTAGAATATTGCAATATATCACAATATTGTGATATATTGTGACTCATCGTGATACTATTGTATTGTGACCTGAGTATCAAGATGCATATTGTATTGAGTGGTTCCTGCCAACACTCACCTCTACCGTGGAGCACTATGGTCAGTCCATGCTGTGGAACATGGACCACAGGTCTGTACTGTAGAGCGCAGACAGCCAGTTGATACTGCAAATCCCAAACAACTGATCTATGGCGAAGTGTTCAGATAGTTAATCCACGTCATGAGTGGCAAATACAGCCTGAGCTTCTCACACACCTATGTATGGTTTCTGCCCATTAAAGGGGAGTTGTTCCTCTCCATTGTAACTTGCTAAATGCTGTAAAGCTCTACTCATGGTGGGTTAAGACGAGATAAGACTCCTTATCTTGTCTTGATGTTGGGTTTCTGCTAAACATTTAATTAACATTAATGGGTCTGTTAATGTTATGGAAAGTGTCGAGATAACGTTTGTTATGATTTGGCGCTATACAAATAAAGATTGATTGGTTGATTGATTGTACAGGGTCTCATATCCGCAGCATTCCCTCCTCACTCATGGTTACAAAATGCTGTCCTCACTAAAACTACTTTGCAAAAACTGATGTCAAAAAATGTAAAGGAGCAGTTATTTTAGTGTAAAGTGAAGTAAGTGAAGTGTGGTTACAGAGGAATATGACATATTGAATTGAAAAGGTGCTGATATGTGTGACTGCTCGATGCATGAAGCCAGACGTAGTGTCTGATTGGTGGAGCATGTCTGTTGATGTGATGACATTTGAAACACAAACAACCTATGTGCTGTGTCAAATGATGTATTTTGGGTTGATGAAGTTTTAACTCAGTGCTTGGGTTGCACCAGAATAACCCCTCTGATTATGCTGCATCAACATGTTTGGTCATATATGTCATATAAATAAAAATCACCCATTAACAAAAACGAATCACGTTTTGTAGCCTCCCTTGTCGTGGAGTTGAAAAACAGATCCAAGTCTTCATTGTGCACATAAAGGATTTATTCCTCTTAATTTTTTGTACACACATCCGTTTGTGGGTGTTTATTTATTTTTGCACACAAATCCCTCCACCTGTCAGGCGTGACACACTGAGACGCTGATTAAACAACCTGCTTTTTACACAGATCTGCTCTTGGCTGGTCACTAACAAGGAAATATTATCACGCCGCGCTGTTCCAGTTATTCGTCTCATAGCTGACATTTTTGGACTGACTAAATGACACGTCAGTACGCACTCAGCGGCTTATTTCTCAGGTAGGAACAAGTGAAGCTAACGCAGCCTTCTGTATTGTGCTGTAATTCCACCGCCATGACGGTTTTACCATCTAGTCTTTATTGAAACCGTGACAGAGAGGCGGTGAATCAACTTAACAGCTTTTTTAAATTATATACTTTAAAAGTGAGGTTTGTTTGTATCATTTTGTTGGTTGTGTTTTGGCTGGGTGTTTAAAAAGTTGTTAAATGTGGCATAATTCAGCAGCACAGAGCCGCGACTGTTGCTGCCAACATCACCGTAAACTTCAACCTGACTTCATGAAAAGAGGATTTATAACAGAGTGTTGTTTTTACTCTGCTCTAGTTTAAACCAGTCGACTTTAAAAAAGTAGAATTCAGTTTGAATGAGTCTCCTTCATCTTCCAGAAATGACCACATACTGCGTGCTGCAGCTGCACTTGTTGAATTAATAACCAAACACACACATCGGAGAAAAGGAACAGCAGCACAGCTAATTAGCTGCTCAGCTGCTACATGTGCAACAGCATGTAAATGTACCTGCAAATGGAGCTCTGGTCCCATCAGATGTCTGTGAGTGTGTGTGTGTGTGTGTGTTAGAGTGTGTTTTCTCATGAGTAGCTGCAACAAAGGCGCTGTGGTTGCATGCTGGCAGCTGTCAATCAAACAGACAAAGACGTGCCCTTCCAGTCGGCCGAGACAAAATCAGTGTTACCCCTTAGAGTTTTTCCTTTCAGAGAAACTGGGAGTGGAATTAAAATCCTGCTGCTTTATTGTTTCTGGTTGTGAAATAAGCTGAAAGCTCATAATCACGTAACAACTTCAGAAGAACGTAGTAGCAGTTTTTGGCAAACAGTTTCAGCTCCACGCTTCTGAAAACCACACGAACGCTGGTGTAGCTACAGTACCCGATGATATATTTGGCACTCCAAGCTCGGAGGATCTTCACACAGCAAGTAACTAAGCGTATCTGCTGACATTCAGCAGCACAGAGTGGGACGGAGAGTGGGCTGAAAACAGCTGCTGCACCTAGAAACAAGGTTAAAGCTGAGTTCCCAAGCTCACACACATAAAAAAAAAAAATCAAAATAAGGAACTGAAATCACTAAAACAATACGTTTGGTGGAAGAGAAGTTCACAGTAGGTGATAGTTTTGTAGGATAAACATTATTTAAAGGTTTGTTTTCATTTTTAACACTGAAGTATAGAAGTGGTTCTATAATAAGGGGTACATTTCAAGTCCATTGGGTAAACTTTTCAATTTTACTAAGTATGAATTTCAAGCAATGACCAATTGTATGGGGTTGAAAACCAAAACAATCATCAGAACATGACAAAGTTTTAAAAACAATTTAAATAATTGATTTTGATAAAAATAATTCACTTTGTGTGTGTCTCAGAAATCTGTGTCAAACCCTGTAAATCAGCAATGGTTTGCTCCAAAGTCACATGACCCCAATCAGCTGAGGTCCCATCCTTTTTGGTGTGAACCTTGAAGAAAGTGTGTCATGCTTCAGCTCCTCCTCATCAATATTTCATCAGAATGATTGTCTGTACATGGGGCACATTAACTGTTCATCAACTGTGTTACCAACATTTTCTGCTCTTCTTAGTATAGATGTTATAAAGAGCAAACTGTGAAGAAAAGGAGCATAATAATATGGATTTATGTTGATAAAATCGTCACAACTTTTTTCCATAACACAGTTACTTAAATATATTAGCTTACCAATTAATGACTTTAGTACATCCCAGGTATAAACTTTGCAAACAAATAGAATATGAAGCTAAAAAAGCACAGATTTTTTCACTTTTCTGTGAACAGTGACGTCTTAAACCCACCCAGGGTTGATGGGTGTTGAGTCAGAGATCCTCTTTCAGCAGAGCTGTCTGTGTTTGGTGCAGGCTCTGCTTCAATCTGCATCTTTTTCCTGCTTTTACTAAGATTACATTCCCATCACTTTTATTCTTAATGACTGCTATCTTAACTATTCTTTTTAGGGACTACAGATGAAAATTAGTCCTTCTAGCTAACTCAAATATAATTATTGATACGCTCAGTCCCTGCCCGATGAAGGGATAAATACAAATGCAAAGGTACAAAACACTTAATCGTATCCCCGGAGACTTGATTCCTTTCCACTTTCTGCTCAAAGGATTGATTTCTTCTCATCGTCTTGCCAACTTCTTCATGCTCCTCCAGTTTAATACAGCTGTTGATTAAAGAAGCTCCAGTTGAAGCTGGATGTGAATCCTCATGGCTGAATCCAGCAGCACTTTATTACATCCCTCCCCTGCTGTCAGTGCAGATATTAGTGTTTGGTTGTCACAGTCGTTGTTGTAATTGGCAGGCACTTAATTGCTCAGTCCCTGTAAACATGATGCTTGTGTCCTTTCAGTGATGAGTCATTACTGAGAAGCCTGGCTCTTTGTTTAACACTGTACCGCAAGATGTGTAACCATATTAAACAAAAGCCGAGCAGCGTCTTATGGAGGCTCTGGTGAAAAGATGTGTGATGTTTGCGTTTGGCTGTTGCTGAGCGGCTTTTGTCTTTGAACCCAAAGAGGATCAGCTGCATCTGCTCTTTATGCCTGTATGTAAACTGACGTGCAGGATCCTCCGTATGACCTTTATCTTTGATGTGGGGAAGAAATCAAAGTATGATTACCTGCAAATGCTTTTGGGGAATAAATTGAGTTTGAATCTGACACCTGTGCTCGGATTCCTCTGGAGAGGAAACATCCAAAGAGCTGAAGAGTGAAGTCTATCTTTAGCTGATTACTATCGATGCACTGACTGGTAATTATTTTCATCACTGACTAATCTTATCTTATTAATTGACTTAATTGCTCGGTCTTTGACGTCAGAGAGTGAGTAACGTTGCCCTTCAAATACCCTCCTTAGTAATGCCATGATATTTGGTGGTGTTCTGCAACCAGCAATCAAAGATGCTGTGAGGAGTATCTGTTTTAATTGCACTCCCATGCCCCCTTCTGGCTTGGAGTCTCTGCACACTGTCGTAAATGATTTCTAGTGAGGCCTGTGTTTGTTTTGGAATTCAATGGAGACTGGATAAAAACAAATTTTCTTTGTTCAAGACAACTTTTACCAGTACAGTTACGTATGACACGGTTTGAAACGTGACGTCAAGCCACATACATCAAGCTGTATGTAGTGCTATCGGCAGCTGTCTGTATTTAGCTCAGCTGACAGCCTGGTGCTCTGAGACGTGTTTATAACGTGTAACGTTAGTGAATCCTGGTTCTGTCCTGCAGGTCATCTTCCAATCAGAGCCAACGTAACCTCACTCTTCATTTTATTGATAGACTCTCAAGTTTGAACAGACCACTGCAGAATAACTGCTGACTGTGGGTTGGAGTCAACATTAGCACTAACAGATTAAACCTTGTATCAGCCCTTAGCTGGTGTTTTAGCCTTTAGCTTGTTCTTCAACCTTTAGGTAGTGTTTTAGCCTTTAGCCTGTGCTTTTGTCTTTAGCTTGTGTTTTAGCATTAAGCTAGTGTTTTAGCCTCTAGCTTGCTGAATGCATGGTTAGGCATTTAGCTTGTGTTTTTACCCTTGGCCTGTGCTTTAGCCTTGAGTCTGTGTTTTAGCCTTTAGCCCGTGTTTTAGCCTTTAGCCCCTGTTTTAGCCTTTAGCTTGTTTTTTTAGCCCTTAGCCAGTGTTTTAGCCTTTAGCTCGTGTTTAAGCCCTTAGCTAGTGTTTTAGACTTAAGCTTGTGTTTTGGACATTGGCTTGTTTTTTAGCCTTAGGCTCATGCTTTTGCCTTTAGCTTGTGTTTTAGCATTAAGCTAGTGTTTTAGCCTCTAGCTTGCTGAATGCATGGTTAAGCATTTAGCTTGTGTTTTTTACCCTTGGCCTGTGCTTTAGCCTTAAGTCTGTGTTTTACCTTTAGCTCATGTTTTAGCCTTTAACTCGTGAATAGGCCATTAGCTTGTGCTTTGCCTTTAGCTCGTGTTTAAGCCTTTATCTTGTTTTTTAGCCTTAGGCTCATGCTTTTGCCTTAAGCCTGTTTTGTAGCATTAAGTTAGAGTTTTGGTCTTTAGCTTGTGTTTTTACCCCTGGCCTGTGCTTTAGCCTTAACTCTGTGTTTTAACCTTTAGCTCGTGTTATAGCCTCTAGCTTGTGTTCAGGCCAATAGCTTGTGTTTTACTTTAGCTTGTGTTTTAGCCTTTAGCTTGTGTTTTAGCCTTTAGCTTGTGTATCGGGTTTAGCTGGTGCTTTTGCCTTTAGTCTTTGTTTCAGCTTTTAGCTAATGTTTTAGATTTTAGCTTGTGTTTTAACCACAAGCTTGTCCCTTGGCCCCATGTTTTAGCCTTTAGCATGTGTTTTAGTATTTCGCTGGTGTTTGAGCCTTAAGCCCTTGTTTTAGCATTTAGCTGGTGTTTTAGCCTGTAGCTTGTGCTCTATCTCTCTCCTGTTTCTCTTTCTTCTGCTCTTCTGTCCTTTTTCTGTCTGACAGTTAGGCTCCAGTGTCCACCATCACTACAAAATTAATCACAGAAATCATTTTCAGCAGAGAAAAACACAGATCTCTCTACTCTCTACTGAACTTCATCAGCTGATGGTGTTGTTATAGAGACTTAGACGTGTCATTAATCAGTCCGGTCCTGCCTGACCCAATTGGGAAGCTATGAAGTAGCATTTTTAAAGTGTGGTTTAGGATCAGTTATATATCTAGAAGGGAGACTTTTCAAGATCACTTAGAAACTCTTCACACTCTTAGTCTTCAACGGACAGGTCCAAAGTCACCAAAGACCACTTTCATACAGCCCCCTCTTTTATCTCACAGTGTATTGATCAATGCATCAAACTTTTCCTTCTATCAAACCTGATCTCAAAGGTTTGAAATCCCTGATCTTCACCAGTTTTGTTGCTTTACCTTATTTTAAACTCGACATCAGTCGACTGAGAACTAGAGTAAAGCCATCTCTACATTACATCAGCCGTAATAAAAGCATTCTGCAAACTGATCCAAACTGAGATTTATATTGTGGACTAAATGAAATAACAACTGGGAAAGTAATCTGCGTTTGACATAATCTCAAGAGCCGTACTCACAACTGTTTTCTCATTAGGCGAGTGTCTCATTGAGGAAGTAGACTGTACGAGTATTTCTCTAAAGCTCTCCATGCAGGCTTGCAAGGGTTTCTCCACATGGTTGATTTAACCTTTTAGATAAGCACGTCAAGGATCTGAAGTTGACCCAGGTCTTATAAAAAAACTAACAACAAAGCAGGCTGGTACCCAGTTTGGTCTTCTGTTGTGGCCCCACTTAACATACCCACGTTCAATCTCATGAAACATTTCCTGTTAACAGTAAGCGGCAGTTTAGTCATGGCTCTTAAAGTCTATGACTCATGGACGCTGATGTGTGTTTCATGTAATCAACAATCGAGGTGTTAAAATGACTAATATTAACAGAAATAGACGGTAGCGGTATGGGGCTGAAGGGCACAGAGCACGGCTTTGATATGTTGCAACTCGCTGACATGAGCAGACAACTGAAGCATTTCTCGGGGCCGTGTTTCAAAAGTCCGTGCTTGACGAGACGGTGAAGTGACAAGAAAAAGTAAATAATTGATTGTAATTTCAGATTTTATCATCAATTTTCTATCTTAAACGTCTGAATGTACTCATGATAAGGAAATATTCATGAAGTTGTTTAAGGCGTTTAAGCCACACATCCTCAGAAACCCTCTGTGAGTTTGAAAAGCAGCGTTTCCCTTTGCCTGATTTTCTTGTTTTCCTCTCGCCATGCTCTGTTTTTTTTTCCACCCGTCTCATCCAGAGAGCAGAGCTCGCTAAGCAGACAGGGTCTACCTCGCCATGTTTTCACATTCATAAAGTTATACTCCCTGACACCCAGGAGCTGCCCTTCACAGCCTGCGTGCTCCTCGATTGAACAGCTCCACTGAAGCAGCTCGTTTCCAGCTCGCCCAGGTCTACCTTGACAGTAGTTATCTGGGATCAAACGGAGGAGGAGGAGACGCGCTCACCTTTCTCCCTCCTGATATTCTCAGCCTTCTGGGGGATTCATCTCTCTGTTATAAACTACTTCTCCAATCATTAAGCTGCCACTTGCAATTTATCCGTTTCCCAATTCTCGTCTTTTATGCTGTTTAATTGGTTCACTATGGAACGAGTCAAAGTGCTCAGAGGCGTTACTATATTATACAATATTAGAGGGATCAGAGGATGTAGAGATATTGGTTTTGGCATGAGCAGAAGAAGAGGATCATAAATAACGCAGCCCAACACCAAAAAAGCTTGGATGATGTTAGAGGAAGGCAGAGCGCTCAGTGATTTTCTCCTTGTTTTCAGGAGATTTATTGAGTCTCAGTTCTCGTCTGTGCTCCAGTTCTTCTGCTCTGTTGAGACCGACGTGTTTTGTAATCGCTGTCACTAATTGTTCCTTTATTATTCCCCCCATCATTTATAAGTAAGATGTTGTGATTTCTTGAGATCTGAGAGCCGTGTCATTAATTCAGACGTGCTTTACCGTCCAAACAAGCATCCTCCAACAGCACTTAGCATTTCATCTGCAAACCAAAGAGCTGTGTTAGCATGATGCTGGAGGATGGCTCCACTAAAGGTATGCAGATCAAACCACATCTTTGCATCTTTGTGACTGTGAGGGAGCAGAAGAGTAGTTGATTTTCCACCCTGGACATGAACACAACATTACAAGGTTATAAAATGAAGAATAGATTTGTTAAATTGTAAACTTTGTCACTTGTTCTGAATTTTAAGAGCTGCAATAATGAGACAAATCACAAGGCGCTGGCTGAAAATGACAATTTGCTGGACACAAAATGGAAAGACTTTGTACATGAAATTTATGATACAGAAAAAAATTAAAATAAAATTAGAATCCAGAGAAACGGGAGAGATACACAATTAGTAAAACTCCAAATTATTCACTGGTTCAAAGTATTACAAAAGGACTATTTTTTTATTTTCTACTTTTTTATGAAAAGTTTAATTTACCCAGGATCTTTAGTTATTTTTCCTTATCCCATTGTCATATACTGTTGTTACATTATGATAATTCATTTCATCACTTTCATATTTATATTTTATTTTAATTTTCCTTTTTAATTGTGTTGATATTTTTATTTTATTTTATTAATCTGTACTATTTATCCATTTATTTATTTTCTCTGCTCTGACTAACCCTATCTTTAAATCTTGAAAAATGCAAAAAAAAAAAAGAAAAAAAAAAATCTTTGCAATTTTATCATCAAAAATAAATAAATAAATGAAAAATATAATGCCACATAAATGAAAAAAAATGCCAAAAAAAAAGGTTTGAGATTTTATTATCGAAATAATTAAAAAATATAATGCAACATAAATGCACACAAAAGTACAGCAAATTGGTACCGTTGAGTACTGATACTGTTTTGAATATATTAAAGGTATCCATCCCTACCAATTAGATGTGGGTATTTGCATGAAGCATCACGATACTTGGGTCACAATATGATAGTATGATGATATCACAATATTGGGATATATTGGGATATTAATAACAGTTAACTAAGAAAAAAAAGAAATGACGTAAATATCAATCACAGTATTACTCAAATTTGAAAGAACAGTTAAAGTCAAAACCATTTTCTTTAAAACTTTTCTATTTCCTTGTTTTTGAAATGCTGAAGACAAACGCCGAGTCACAAAAACTCTTACATTAACTACTGTGACATTCAGCTAATGTTGCAAAGAAACTGTTGTGTGAAAGACGAGGTCAGTTAAACTGATGAATGTCACTTTGTGAAACCAATGTTTCCCCTTAAAAATCAGATATTGTGTTAAGAAGTTACTGTTATTATGATTTTATCAGTCTACTATACTGTTAAAATAACCTTAAAATAATATTAAACCAACTGACCCCAAAATAGAGAGAAAACATTGATGCATCAAAACCCATATCATCAAGTTTAGAATAACATATTTTGAATATACTTTAATATTATATTAATGATACAGTTTATGGGCAACACACAGCAGAGTAGCTTTGTGGCGCCATCTACTGCTGTGGAGGTGCAGAGGTTAAAGTTTACTTCTAACTCAGCTGAAAATGCGCCCATGGTGCTGAAGTTAACAGAGATATTATATCAAAGGTCAAAGTAGCGCGAAATATTGCTGTATCATTGTGTTTTCACACCTCTGGCGCCAGTTTTCTTTTTCCATTGATAGAGGGTGACACTCAGTCTCTGGTGCATTTCTGCCTCCTACTGTGTTACCACTACCATTACAAAAACAGCCGTTACATTTAAAGTGAAGCAGAGGTGTCAAAAATATTCACATTCGTAACTCAAATTCAAGTATAGATAAAAGACTTTTGTAGAAGTTGAAGTTTCAACTCAAGCTTTTTACTTAAGTAGAGTGAAAAAGCTTGAGTTTCAAAACTACTTCAAGTATAAAAGTTAAAATAACTTAAAGGGGTAAAATACCATTAAGGTCAAAAGCTCAGGCTGTGCCACAGGAGCCTATAGCTCGTATTCATCGTCAATGATGTGACTTTTTTTGATCAACTTCCCTTTTTCAAAACTAAATATTAAAAAAGAATACTACAGAACAGAGCCAACATAAGCAGTTTGTAGTATGAAGTACTTAGTACATACTAAATTTGTTAACTACTTTTTCTTGTCACTTCACCGTCTTATCAAGCTTGGATTTTTGAAACTTGCCCCAAGAAAGGCTTCAGTTGTCTGTTCATGTCAGCGAGTTGCAACATATCAAAGCCGTGCTCTGTGCCCTTCAGCCCCATACCGCTACCGTCTATTTCTAGATGGTTTCACAAACAGTCAGAGTCGCCATGGTGACTTGGCGGCCATTTATCTGTGAGATCACAGCCTGGGTTGGACCTCAAATGCTGTTGCTGTGATGCTCCAGGTTTGCAGAGTGGACGTGTCATCAGCACCAACAGAGAAATGAAGTTCAGAAACAGCGTGTGACAGATCATCACGTTTTGATCGCCAAAGAGCTTCTTCGAGGAAAGTTAGCAAGAAACGACTGAGTTTATCTTAGCATAAAGTATATTGAATGAAGGAAAAATAATATGAAATACTTTAAAATGTTCTCAGTTTACCTGAAAATATTTCTTGGGTCCTGAGTCCAGCACAGGAAGTGAAACACCGTTTGACATCCCAACCCTGAGTGTGACATCTGAGCAAATGTCAGCCGTGTCACTTTGGTGAATCAGGAGTTCAAGTGTCGTTCAAGCAGAAAGACAACACAGTGACAAAGCTCAGCTGTAATAACTAGAGAACAAACAAAGGGAGATTTAGTGGAGCTGAAGTGCTGGGAACGATGTCGGCAACACCTGGGCACAGTGAAGGATTCAGACAGGCGACTGTGCCGTGCACTGCGACCTGACACCTAAAGAAGAGAAAAACACCAACTCCTGCAGAGGGTATTGTACTAAACCATGCCCTATGGTGTCTTCTTTAGGTATGATGCAAAAAATATTTCCTTTGTACCCAATCATATCCCATTCCCACAGAGTTACCAGCCACACACAGCTAAAGTGCCAACGGGTATAAACAGTGTAGTGTTTCCCTCAGGAGCGTCTCTCTTTATCTCCTCACAGGATTTTTTTTTTAGCTTCAGAGAACAGAGGCGACCGCGGCTGTGGAGTTTAAATCCATCACACAGGATTAGTTGGCACAACTTTTTTAGTGCTATTCTTTAGATTTATTGATATTTAGTTCCCTACAAGAGTGACAACGAAACTCAGTCTGATGATTCACACATGAGTGTGACATGTAAGAAACAAAATCTGGAGTCCAACCTGAGAATCAAACTGAGCATTGTGAATAATGAAAGAGAACTAAATAGACAAACTGACTGGTTTAAAGCAAACATACAGTCAGAAACAGTCAACTAAAGTTTGGATCAGTGAGTCAGGGTGAACATTATTGGTTTGACAGTTGTACACTGCAAAAAACAAGAAACAACTAAAAAAAATCTGCCAATGGAACAAGAGAAATTTGCTTGAAACTAGAATAATGTCTTAATACAAGTAACTTTTCTCTCAATCCATTGGCAATTTTTTTTAACTTACAGCAATTCAGACTTCTTTTTTCTACTAGAGATGGGCCTGAGTCGATACCAGCCTTATTTCAAGGTATCAGTACTCGTAAAAGCTGCCGATACTGCAGCTGATACTGAAAGCAAAAAGTCTTGCAATATGTAAGTCCTCCTTGCCAGTAGTTGGCGCTACATTGCTGCAGTTTGACACCACCACAAATGTTTGCCAGGTCCTGTTCAGACAACATGAATGAACCAGAGAGAGTTAACAGCTAAACTACTAAAAAACTAAAACTCTGACAGTTGATGGTTGTTTTTCTCTATCTTTTGCACTTTTGTTAATTAATCAAAACAAATCATAAACTCAAAGATAATTTTTTGTGTTTTATTTTGAGCTTAATTTCAGAGTGATTGTGCTGTCTCTGTTAGAAATAATCTGTCGCTGTTCAGTGAAATTTTTTGTATCAAAAGAACTCATGGTATCGGTGAGTACTCTAGAAGGAGTACTCCTAGTGGCACCAGTCTGAAAGAAAGTGGTATCAAACATCTCTACTTAAATTCCCTGTGAGGAGTTCCACACTTAAAAATGAGATTATCAGCACCAGCATTACAGGTTACAGGTCAATTAAAATTGCTACTTCCTAGCTTCCAGTTCAGGTCATCCAGGACGTCAGAGTCTCTATGACAACACTACACCAGCTGACAAAGTTTAGAAAACGATTTCTGTGATTAATTTTGTAGTGATGGTGGACACTGGAGCCTAACTGTCAGACAGAAAAAGGACAGAAGAGCAGAAGAAAGAGAAACAGGAGAAAGCAAAGCACCAAGTTTTAGCACCAGCTAAAGGCTAATTAGCCTTTAGCTTGTGGGCTATTTATCTTCCAAAACAAACACATGCCTCACTAAAAGTGATTCACGATAGTGTGCATGAGACTCCAGGCCACAAGGTGGTGAGGGAGTGCAATCAAAACAGGTCCTCCTCATAGCATCTTTCAAACAAGAAATTTTCTGGACTGGTCAGGTGAATGTGGCTCATATAAAGTCTAAAAAGACATTTTTACTGAAAATAAGACAAAAACACTTGGTAAGATTTCATTTTTTTGCAGTGTAGCTTAAGTTAGCAGAGCAAGCACCAATCGTTTTTGGTCTTCAATGCAAATTCAGATCTACAGTCCTTTACTAGTAAAACATACCTCATGTAGAGTGGTTATGTGCGATTTAAAAAAAGTATAACCCACAAACTTTCAGCCTATGACTCCAAAACACTGGTACCAGGGGTCGGTGACTACAAGAATACACTTAGAGGCCAATCCAGATACACTACAAGATGCTATTATCTGTGCTCGTCAACATTTCAGTTGTAGCATTTTAGTAGTGACACTGAAATAAAGCAACAGCCTCAGCATGTGATGGATGGTTGGGTTACAGCCTTTTTTATTTTATTTTTTTGTGTATCATAATTTTATTTTAACTAACGTGTATATAGATTTTATGGGTATATAGTTTTTTGCTATTATTAGTCTCTGTAAAAAGCTCTTTTTTATTATTATTATTGTCATTATTATTATTTTGTATTTATTATTATTATTATTATTATTATTATTATTATTATTATTATTATTAATATTATTATTATTATTATTATGTATTTATTATTATTATTATTATTTTGTATTTATTATTATTATTATTATTATTATTATTATTATTATTGTTGTTGTTGTTGTTATAATTATTATTATTATTATTGATAATAATAATAATAATAATAATAATAATAATAATAATTTGTATTATTATTATCATGATCAATATTATTATTTTCTTATTAACTCTATTATTATTACTTTGTATTTATTATTATTATTATTATCATCTTAATTTTATTTTATTTTTCTATTTTTGTAATATTTAGAGTGTGTTTACAATATTTTTTATTTAAAGTGTGGTTTAATGGCGTCAAATTCCTTGTATTCTTGAAATACTTGGTGAATAAAGGTGATTCTGGACACATTTGTAGAATGCTGTTCTACTGCTGTGTTACTAAAACCTGTATCTAGAGGTTTAAGTTTGCTTTCCTACGGTGTTCAGGGAGGTCCATGCCCCCGTTTCCCTGTAGAAATGATTTCCAAAGCGTTGTTAAAAGCGAGCAGGACCAGCTCCAGGGGCAGGCACAGATTGGTTTGCAGCGACGGCGTGGTCCCAGCCGCACCTCACACATGTTACAGCGGCTCAACTGGAAACAAATTTCCAATGAATTAGCTGTAGTACAGTGGACTTAGCGTTAGCCTGAGTGCTGGGACCATGTGGTTGAGTAATTGAGGTCTGAACAGAGTTGAAGCGCGGATTGGACGAGCTGCCAGAATGTACTCCACAGCTGTCAGCGTTCCTGAGCACGATTTCACAAAACATCTTTGATGTGAGTGCCCACTTCAGTGCTAAGCTCTTTCCTCTAAACACAAAGTTTCTATACTTCATGTGTGGATGTGGCACATAATAGGAAAACTGTTCCTGACAGAGATGAACTGTCGATCTTCAAGGTGAAACAAACCAAAATGTTCAGGAGTGGAAATTGATTTTGGGAGATACCGCAGAGATGTGCCAAACTAGTGCTGTGTTTTTCATTTCCTGTCTTTTATTAACCCCTCCCTGTTTGTTCTGTGCTCTCTGCTGGACTCTGTGTGCCTCAGCAAAGCATGGATGCACTGTTTCTCAGGAAACATAATATCTGCTTCTTTTTGGTGAAGGCTACATAAATCTGAATCCTTTATCAGCCGCCGGCACACCTCCTCCAAGACACCCGAGCGGATTCTGTTATTTTTATCTAATCATTTCCTGAGCATATTCTGGTGTCAGGATCCATCCTGGCTGACAAGTGCTGGTTCCATTTGAGTCCCCTATCGCCGTGTGTTTCCACTGTTTTGCCATGACACCTGACTGATAAGTGCGGTGTTCGGCGTGCATGTAGAAACGGAGGATTTCAGCGCTGACATGCAGCATTTAGCACACAGGGAGCTGCTCGGCGCTGCCCGTGGTGGCAGTTTGTCTCATAAATGTTTTTGTTTTATATTTTGATCTAGGATTTTATGCCTGCAGACCTCAGCAGTTCATAGCACTTCTGAGACTCCTGCTTATTCACTGCGAAAGAAAAATGGCGTCTGGAGGAAATGTGAAGTGTCAGAAACATCATTAATCCAGAAGCTGGGGCCAAAGGAGCCACGATTTGCTTGAATTTGTGGCCTTCATGAAACTGAAGCCTGATCTTAATCAGAGCTGGGTTTCCTGTCTTTGTTGAAATTGCATTTGTTGGCACCACATTAGCAATGTGCTAGCCTTTGGATTGGCAATTCTCCAAACAGATTGAAATGTGCTGTCCTTTGTCGGCCTGGCCCTACGAAGAATGAAACAGTCAACATCCCACTCACACCTACTCACAGTCCTGACCCTGAAACGGCGCTCTCTGGGTGATGCTTCCAGGATTAAAGGGGCTCTGTCCCTTGCCAATCAATTTTCAGTGTCAGCTTCAGCGTTTGGCAGCAAATAGAAACTCACTCATCCAGTTCAGCCTCTTTCTGATTGTATCTCTCTGATCAATCTGTATCAGCCTGTCTCTGGTTTTCTTCCCTAACTTCTTATTTTTCCTCAACACAACTGCAAACTCTGCAAACTTGCAGAGGACACACATTTTTTTTGCTAAAGATCAGACATTAAAGAATTGTTGGCACCAGTAGAGAACGAGTGTTAAACTAAATACTTGGGAGTGATTTTAGATCATTCACTGCAAAAAACTGCCTTAATCCTTGGTGGCATAGATTCAACAAGGTGCTGGAAACATTCCTCAGAGAGTTTGGTCCATATTGACATGATAGCATCACACAGTTGCTGCAGATTTGTCGTCTGAACATCCATGATGAGAATCTCCCGTTCCACCACATCCCAAAGGTGCTCTATTGGATTGAGATCTGGGGACTGTGGAGGACATTTGAGTACAGGGAACTCATTGTCATGTTGAAGAAAGCAGTCTGAGATGATTCCAGCTTTATGACATGGAGCGTTATCCTGCTGGAAGTAGCCATCAGAAGATGGGTACACTGTGCTCATAAAGGGATGGACATGGTCAGCAACAATACTCAGGTAGGCTGTGGACTTTTTTTTTCTTTTTCCTTTTTTTTTCTTTTTTCTTTATTTCTTTTCTTTTTTATTTCTTTTCCTTATTTCCCCTTTTCTCTTTTTTCTCTTTTTTTTTCTTTTTACTTTTTTCTCTTTTTTCCCTTTTTTCCTTTTTTCTTCTTTTTCCCCTTTTTTCATTCTTTTCTCTTTCTTTTTTCTTTTTTCCTTTCTTTTTTCTTCCCCCTTTCTTTTCCTTTTTTTCTCTTGCCCCCCCTTGTTTTTCTTTTTTCTCTATTTTCCTTTTTTTCCTTTTTTTTCTTTTTTTTTTCTTTTTTTTCTTTTTTTTCCATTTTTGTCTCTTTTTTTCATTTTTCCCTTTTTTCTGTCTTTTTTCCTTTTTTCTTTCTTTTTTTTCTTTTGTCCCCTCTTGTTTTTCTTTATTCTCTCTCTTTTCCTTTTTTCCTTTTTTTTCCCTGTGGACTTTAAACCATGCTCAGTTGGTACTAAGGGGCCCAAAGTGAGCCAAGAAAATCTCCCCCACACCATTACACCAGCAGCAGCAGCCTGAACCGTTGATACAAGGCAGGATGGATCCATGCTTTCATGTTGTTGAGGCCAAATTCTGACCCTACCATCTGAATGTGGAGCAGAAATCCAGACTCATCAGACCAGGCAACGTTTCTCCAATCTTCTATTGTCCAGTTTTGGTGTTGCTGTGTGAATTGTAGCCTCAGTTTCCTGTTCTTAGCTGACAGGAGGGTCACCCGGTGTGGTCTTCTGCTGCTGTAGCCCATCTGCCTCAAGGTTGGACGTGTTGTGTGTTCAGAGATGCTCTTCTGCAGACCTCGGTTGTAACCAGTGGTTATTTGAGTTACTGTTGCCTTTCTATCAGCTCCAACCAGTCTGTCCATTCTCCTCTGACCTCTGGCATCAACAAGGCATTTTGTCCCACAGAACTGCTGCTCACTGGATATTTTCTCTTTTTGGGACCATTCTCTGTAAACACTAGAGACACTAGAGTTTCTGAAATACTCAGACCAACAACCATGCCACGTTCGGAGTCCCTTAAATCACCTTTCTTCCCCATTCTGATGCTCGGTTTGAACATGTCTACATGCCTAAATGCATTGAGTTGCTGCCATGTGATTGGCTGATTAGAAATTTGAATTAACGAGTAGTTGGACAGGTGTGCCTAATAAAGTGGCCGGTGAGTGTATATAGATCTTATAATTAAACTCCAAAAAGAGTAATTATAATTATAAATAAAGCTTCCTATCATGCAACTAGTATGAATTATTTATAGAATCTCACATCTTAAAATTCTTAGTTATTGTGAACTTAAAAACATTAGAAACACTATTTCGAGCAAAGAATGAAAGTCTACCCAACTGTATTCAAAATTCTTTCAAATAAGATATTTAAATTAGAGATGTTATTAATATTTAGATATTCTGAGTTAATTTCATGTATTGTAGAGGAAAGGCAAAAACAAGCTGCTGCCTCAGCCTGCTCCTTTTTTTCAACCAGAGAATTCTTGGATAGCAAAAGAAAGAAAGGTAGAGAGACAAACTGTGGCTTTTCTTCCTCCGTGTCTTTTTGCATGTGCACTGAACCTCGCTGCTGGGCACATGGGGGGCAGCGGGAGGGTGTTATGTTGCTAAAGTCAACCACTCCCATTTGCCTGTCTGTCAGATTTCTTGCTTGGCTGAGCTCCACACAGTGATGGTGTTGACAAAATGACAGGAGGGGGGCACACTCTGGTGAATGTCAATTTGGCTGCAAAGCAAGCGCCTCCCCAGGAGCACCGACACTCCCACACACCAAAACAGAAAGGAGGAGAGAGATGTGCTCTGTAAAAGGCCGGCCCCACAGAACGGGATATCTACTCATAACACACAGGGTCACATGCATGCATGAATAACAATGTACATTGCACAGTGGCTGCTCTCACACAAGCACGATGTACACACACACACACACACACACACATGCTGTTCCTGATTTACCCCCCTGCAGCTGCAATTATCTGGCATGTGGAAGATGCTGATGATGGTGATGATGATTTGCACAGATTCAGCGTTGTCAGTCCTCACACATGTTGACTTATCAGCGCTTCCCTCGCTTTGCGAACCGTCCTGACGTGACTGCTGGGATTAGAGATGCATTCTAATGTGTCTCTAATCTCATAATCTGTCTAATAGGGGCAACTGGAGCCCTCTAAAACATAAACACAGACTGACTTGGGGGACCGTGGAGGTTATTTGGGACATTTAGTACAGATCTCATTCTCTAATCTAGTCATCAGGATTCACAGAGTATCCCTGTTTACAGCTGCATGAAGCGTGCAGAGTTGCATCCACAAAACTCACCTCGGATGTTAAATAAGTTATGCCAAACAACCTCCCCGGCGGGTTGAGCAAATTAGCATTTGATGACAGGTGTTTGGATTAACACTGATTTAATGAGCTTTATGAAAGTCCCTGGAGGATGAATGCAGGGTTTTGGGATTACCTACTTCCAGGATACTGTTAGAGACACGCCAATGAAAAGACTGTGTTTCAAATCCATTAAAATGTTTGCATGTCCTCATCTGCCTAAACCCTACGAGGAATACAGGAAGTCCATGACGCCCCCTGCTTTCACATGTGCAAGAGAAACACACGCCTTTGAGGAAGGGATGGAAATCTCACTTGCTGTATCTTGATGGCGAGCTTAATTGGAAAATTCAGAGACAATGTCTTCTTATGAGACGCCCTCCCTTGAGGTAGCGTCGGTGTTTGACCTTCATTTAGGAAGCTCATTGTGATGGTAGCACTGGTTAGAGACTACAGGGAGTTGATGATGTTACTGACCTCTTGTTGTGATGTTGTTTAATTAATGCATGCTCATTAATACTCTTCCACTTTTGAAGCAATGAACAGTTTATACACGTTCTTTTTTTATTCTGCTAAGAACATTTTATCATTTTCATCTGTGACCCTGTCCACAGGAAATACACACTGCCATGCTTCTCTCCAACTGACCAATCAGATTGAAAAGGGGCGGGACTTTGTATCATTTGAAAAATATATGTCACTGTCAAAAACCTAGAAGCAGAAATAGATCTGTCCTAAGCAATTATTTTTCAAACGATAAATCTAATGATTTTTTTTTTCGATTAATCGATTCATCTTACGACTGTACAATGATTGTGATCAATTAATCAATTAATCTAATTATTATTTTATGATTAATCTTTTAATCCAGTGATTATTTTTCGATTAATCGATTAATCTAAAAAATATTTTTTTCAATTAATCAATATATCTTATTATTTTTTCCTTTTATTGATAAATCTAACAATTTTTATTATTTATTATTTGATTTATCTAAAGATGAATTTTCAATGAATAGATTTATCTAACGACTGGTTTTTCAGTTAGTTGATTAATATTATGCTTGTTTCGATTAATTAATAAATCTATTTTTTTGATTAATCGGTGAATCTCCCAATTATTTGTTTTAAGGTTTAACGATTTATCACACAAATATTCGTTCAATTATTTATTTAATCAAACATTTCAGGTTTTTTTTTTCTTGATTAATCAGTTGATACAATGTTTATCTGTTTTGGATTAATTGATTAATTTAATGATTATCTTCTATCATGAATCCATTAATCTAACAATTATTTATTTTCAAATCGTCAATTAATGTAATGACATATTTTTTTTTTTAATTAATCAATTAATCCAACCATATTTTTTTTGATTAATTGGTGAATTTAATGTTGGCTTTTTTCAATGAATTGATAAATTTGACGATTATTTTTGTCAATTTATCTTTATCTTATATTATATTTGACAACACTTGAGCAGTGGAGCTAGTCATAAGGTTTAATAAGGATGTCATATTGTGCTTATCATCATAAATGTAGCTACATAATGTAGCAGATTTAATGTTTAACACCAACATAAGTTCATCAGTTATTGTTGGTTGTCCATAACAGTTATCGATAATTTATAATAACACATTTTATAATAAATCATGGAAATTTGATGCCAAAATGGAACTGTTTCTTGAAACCCTACTTTATTTTCACTGTGGTATATTTTTCAGGTTAGAAACTGCTGCTAATGCCAGGACTTGGTTCTTATTGATTGTTTGACACAGTCCTGGTTAAGTAAGAAGTTTCTGATGAAGTAGAAATGCTCTGAGGCAACTTCCATGAGTCTAAGTTTGTTGGAGTTTCCAGTGAGAAAACGTGACAACAACAGACAAGGGCTGCATCTGTTTTCTTCCTCTTACTCAGTGAATGAATGAAGAATTTAATTTAGCAGTCAAAGGCTTTGTTTTTACAGATTTCACTTTGTGGGAAACATCTTTGTTTATCACCCACCTGTTTGGAAAAATTCAGCCCTGCTGTTGTTAAAAGCAGTTTGAACTGCTTCAGGGTTTGAGGGATTCGTTTTGATTGGAAATCTGTTGGTGCATGTTCATCTCAGGTCCAGGTTTCAGTGCTTTTATGATATGTGCCACTAGAAACTGATTTTAAAGAATTATATTAAATTAAAAAAGCTCAGTTTGAATACTTGCATTGAAAAACTGAATTTATTTTAGCATCAATCCATGCTGTTCATATTCAGGTTTTAGTGCAATTATTCAAACCAAGCATTTCCAATTCGATTTAATCATTCAAATCCAGTTTCCAGTGGCACATACTTCCTCATTTAATATCACATTAAGTCACAAGAATTGTAGTGCCTGACCAAATCTAGATGTGGTTTCTGATTTTATATTCCTAGGGTCTCACTATCCCAGCTGGACCGCTGTATGAGCATATGGTATCAGCTGCAGCAGTGGGAACATGATCTATTCTTCTTTCAACAATGTATGTGTGTTTAGCATGAGGAAGAATCACATGGCTTTAGCATGTTCTGGAAGCTTGGTCTGCATCCTCATTAGACATATCTCAGAATCCTCTGTGTGTGTGTGTGTGTGTGTGTGTGTGTGTGTGTGTGTGTGTGTGTGTGTGTGTGTGTGTGTGTGTGTGTGTGTGTGAGTGTGTGTGTACATAGAAACGTGGATTTAGTGTGAATCTGCACTACAAAGCTCATTGTCTGCCCACCTGCAGGCGTTGTGAATAATTTACTCCGGTGCCAGGAGTGTTTTTAAACGTGTTCATTCTGGTGAGCACATTATGCATGCTCGACGGGAGAATCCCACGTTGCAAATGAATTGGTGTGATTTTCACAAAGAGCTTTTGAATAAACTATAGAGATGGAGACTTCTTTTTAACAATCTGCCTCCATAAAAAGATAATAATTATGCCATTACGCAATCAAAGAGCAGCACTGATTAACTGATGTGTTTATTCAGAGCATATTAAACAATTACTCATAAAATGAATGAATAGGCATAAAGTAACAGAGTAAAGTTTTCAGGTTGACAGCTTTGAAACGCTTGACTTACAAACACCTCTCGCAGTTTCATACGATGCCCGCTGAACTCGACCTTGTCAGTTTTCTCCTTCTCACGCTGGGTCCAGACCAGGGGTCTGCAACCTTCACTTTCACAGGAGCAGTTTTTCCTCAGCTCATCTGGATCAAAGTCATTCAGGAGCCACAAAATCTACTTTATCTTCACAATGAAGACCGAGATGCGTAAGCAATTCTATAGAAAGTTAAAATCTTGTGAGTAATTATCTAAACATAGTAGTTTGTTGATACTGCTTGACTTATTTTATTTTTGTCACTTTTGCTCTGGATGTTTATAGTTTTTGATTTGCTACGCAAAAAAAAGAAGAAAAAAGAGTCCATAGAGGCTAAAATGTGCATATAAATTCTAAACTATATTCAAGGAGATAAGAAAGTAGTATTTTTATGATGTACTCTGGAATATTATATATTTGTACTTAAATTGTCCTATGGCACAAATAAATAAACGTATAAAAAGAAAGAAAGAAAACACAATCAAAAAAGAGACAAAATAAATCAAAAAAGAAACACAATCAAATAAGGAACAAAGTTAAAAAAGAAAAAGTAAAAAACAAACGGAAAAAGGAAAAGGAAAAAAATTTAAAAAAAGAAACAAAATTTTAAAAAAAGAAAACAAAAAACAAAACACAATCAAAAAAGAAACACAATCAAAAAAGAAAAAGGCAAAAATGAAACAAAATCCAAAAAGAAACAAAGTAAAAAAATAAAAAAATAAAATCAAAAAAGAAACAAAGTCAAAAAAGGAAACAGTCAAACAAAAAATAAAAAAGGAAATAACAAAGACAAAATTTAAAAAAAGATCAAAAAAGAAACAAAGTCAAAAAAGAAAAATTCAAAAAGAAATACAATCAAAAAAGAAACAAAGTCAGAAAAGAAAAAGTCAAAAAAGAAACACAATGAAAAAAGGAACAAAGTCAAAAAAGAAAAAAAGGAAAAAAAATGAAAGAAAAAAGGAAATAAAGAAAGAAAGAAGCAAAATCAAAAAAGAAATAAAGTCAAAAAGAAACAAAGCCAAAAAAGAAAAAGTCAAAAAAGAAACAAAATTTAAAAAAAACAAAGTCAAAAAAAAGAAAAAAAAAACTAAATAAAAAAGAAAAAAAGTCATAAAAGAAACAAAGTCAAGAAAGAAAACGAATAAATAAAAAAGGAAATAATTTAAAAAGAAACAAAATGAAAAAAAAAACAAAGTCAAAAAAAGAAACAAGGTCAAAAAAAGAAACAAAAAAAAAAGAAAGTAGTTCACATTATTAAAGAGAACCATATCCATCAGCAGAAACAGCTGAATCCTGCAGCGTTGCACTGAGCCTCAGCAGCGTTTGGGGTGAGCTCATATCTCTCTCTGTTCCTCCCATGAGTCCCTCAAAGCTTGTGTAATACGTTATACAACTTACATTAATCCAACACCTCCCAACCTGAGCTGACAACAGGTTGCTCTGCATATTGCGCTTGGCTGCCTAGCGAGCAGAATCCCATTACTTAAATGGATAGCACTAATAATAAAATATTACTTCCAACCTAAACGGATTAACAATGATGGTGTGCTCTTGGGAATATGTTGAGCTGCCTTTCCATATAAACACCTTTTTTATGTACAATGCTTTAAAGCTAGTTCATTTCGCTCCTGCTGCTTTGTGCTCATGGATTGGAGCAGGGATAATAAATGCAGGCTGGACAAACTAACAAACAAACAAAGGGGAAAAAAGCAGAGCTCTCTAAACAGTCTGTGTATGTGCTTACTGCTGCACCACACTGTATACCTGAATTCATGCCAGCACAAGTTAGGCCGGCCTGGGAATGCTAATCATTGAACACTATAAGCAGTTTGTGGACTTCACGCCACGGAAAATGCAGATGAAAGAAAAGGGTCAGGCGCACTGAATCAGCAAGCAAATCGATGTGGCACGCTGAGCACGGGAGTCGGCTCTACTCAGGCAGATTGGTATCCTGGCTTCTTCTTCAATGTTCTCTTTTTGTCTGATTGTTTACACCAAACTTCAGCTCTTGTCAGACATTGTCACTGTTTGTTTTGGGGACTGATACACTGACTACGTTTGAGAAATGGACAGTCATCTCGATGACATTCACTGGATGTGAACTCCGTTTTGAAGGCCAGGGTTTGGCATTTCGTCCACCTTTTCTTTTTCTTTTTTTTTCCTGGTGCAAGCAGTAATGACCACATTTGGAAAACACAGTGTACTGTCCGTATTCTTAAGCCCTGTCTGTAATGCATGCTGTGCTTTACAGCAGGGGTCTGCAACCTTTACTATCAAAAGAGCCATTTTTTCTCCTTCTAATAAAGTAATGTGGAGCTGCAAAACATGACACAGCTTATAAAGTTCTATAAGTCGTGTTCTTTTTCTATTTTTACCTGTTACATAGGAAACAAGTGTGGTGTGCATGTGTAGGCCTGCTTTGAGATGAGGTTAATATTGAACTTTGAACTATGCAGGCCTATTTGTGCCCTTTCGATAATGATGTAAATTTAATGATATAAAAACTTTTCTCCTTTGAAATATAAATTTAGAAATAAATAAAATAAAATAAATAAATAAATAAATAAATAAATAAATAAATAAATAAATAAATAAATAAATAAATAAATAAAACATTAAAAAAATCAACAATAAAAAAATGAATAAATAAATAGATAAATAAATAATAAATAATAATCAGCTTTGGTACCTTTGATCAAATGCTAAGTGCTCCTTGTTGTGAATACCTTACAACTTTACATTTTTTGTTGTTCTCTAATACCTTGCCAAATAATGTGCATATCTTATTAACAAAGTATAACATTTTAATCGGATGATACAAAAAAACGTATCACCTTTAACTCCAACATCCCTGAGCAACAAGATAAAAACTAAGCAATAACTTAGTCAGGAAAATAAAATGGATTAACTTCATTTATCTTATTTTATTTATTTATTTATTTATTTATTTATTTATTTATTTATTCATCTACTTATTTATTTTAATTTTTATTCATCTATTTATTTATTTATTTATTTTGATTTATATTTATCTATTCATTTAATTATTTATTTATTCGTCTGTTTTTTTTATTTTAATTTTTAATTTCTTAATTTATTTATTTATCTATTTATTTTTTATTTATTTATTTTAATTTGTATTTATCTATTCATTTAATTATTTATTTATTTGTTTGTTTGTTTATTTTACTTTTTTATTTATTTATCTATTTTTTTATTTATTGTCAAGGCTACATGAAGCCACTACAAAGAGGCTGAAGTGCTTGACCCCTCCTTTTTACTGTTTTTGACAATGAGTGAACAGCAAATGGATGTTGGATTTTGACACATTTGGCTAGAATTGGATGAAGACTTCATTTCCCATGAGCATCATCACCCACTGTTTACAGAAGTTTGGCAGCACAGACCTCACAGGGCGTTTAAAGTTACTCTGCTCCACAGTATTGACACTCTCTAGCAAATAGACTCTCCCTCTTTGTTATTTATAACCATACAGGTTGAAGGTTTTTCTGCATCCGCTTCATTTTTAAAACCTGGAAAATAAAGTGTAGTCCTGTTTACAGTATGGGCTGATATCTAATTCAGATGTTATTGCCTCAGCTGAAATATTTTGGTTGGACTATAAATGTGAATAATTAGTCCACAGCTGGAATCATTACTGGCATTATAGCTGAGTCCCAGAGCAACACTAGCTGCTCAGAGTAAAGTGTGAGTGCTAAACCTTCATTGTATGGTGTTATTATTCATATTACACAACACTGAGCAGTTACAAAGGAGTAATGATTCCTTGGGTGCAACACTTGAGAGCTGTTAGCAATCTGGAGCTATGATGCCGCTCAGTGTGAGGTGTACGATATTCCCAGGTATCACATCCTGGAGGCAGCCAGTGAACACACAGCTACAGGTTATAAATGTAGTAGATGTTTAGGGATACACAGGAGTGTTAGCATTAGGATGTGTGAGAAGTGAAAGTGATCTGACCGGAAAATGCCTGTAGTTCACCTCACCACTCAGGCTGTTGGAAAGCAGTAAAATAACTCCTGTTTGAAAGCTTATTTTAGTGTTTGAGCAGAGTTTCCCTCACTGTTTATCTGGAGAGATAGACCCAACAACCAACGTACCTCCGTGCAGCGCCTACATAAAGGCATAATACACTTATTTTTTGTCATTTTGTGCATCTTTTGCTGAATCTGATGGTGAGAATCTCCAGAATATGATGCTAGCTCAGGGGTCTACAAGCTCTGCTTTCATAGCTGCCATTTGTCTCAGCTCATCAGAACAAAAGTAATTCCAGAGCCACAAATTCTGCTTTATCTTTACAATAAAAACTATAAAGAGTAAAAATTAAAAACAGAGTTACCTAGAGAGTACCTATTTAATGATCTGCTCAAAAGTTTTTTGTTTTTTTGTCGTTGTTGTTGTTGTTTTTTTTTATTTATTTATGAAATTGTATATGTGATGTCTTAGTATTCTTGATAAATTTGCAAAAATCTTTAAAAAAATTAAAAATTCATAAATTTGAAAATTTTCACGTTAAAAAAATGGCATTTTTTTTTTTTAAATTCCTCAATGGTTATTTTTCTGTAATTTCAAGACATTTTGACATTTTGTAAAAAATGCAAAAAAAAAAAAAAAAAATCATTAAGTTAAAAAAAAATTACAAAACATTTAAACAGTTTCAAATTTAAAATACAAACATACATTTTGAAAAATTTCACAGCATTTCAAAAACAATTTGCAATTCCTTTTTTCGGAAATTTCATTTTTTTTGTAATTTCAAAACAATTTGAAATGTAAAAAAAGCAAAACTTCACAAAACAAATTTGCAAAGATTTTTGATATGTCAAAAATTTTCAAGAAAATGAAATAAAAAAAATACAGAAATGTCAAACAGTTTCAAATTTGAAAAAGAAAAAAAATGCAACTATTTTTTTTTTTTTTATTTCATTTTGAAAAATTTTACAACATTTCGAAAGAATTTGCAATTCCTTTTTTAGAATATTCATATTTTTTTATATATTTTTTGGTAATTTCAGAACAATTTGAAATGTAAAAAATTCCCAAAATTTACAAAACAAATTTGCAAAGACTTTTGAAATGTGAAAAATTTACAAGAAAAAATCTGCAAAAAATTCAAACTGTTTAAAAAATCTTCAAATTTGCAATTTTTTTTTATTTATATATCCCTTAGCTCATTTGTTTTTGTTCTTTGCTAATGTCCTGACACTTATCAAGCTGGTATATTAAGTCAGCCAGTTGGAAGTTAAATTAATCCATCCACATTGTAAAAGCTACATTAACGCTGATAATCTCATTTAAATTGTGGACAGCCCCTTTAAAGCAAAACATGTTGGATATGTTTTAAGAATTACAAATATTAAGGACTGAAGTGTTAATGTGATTAGAGACTGACAACCGTAATCCTCACAAACAGAAAGAAGTCATCAGACCTTTCCTTTGTGCAGTGCAGGTTTCACAGACCTCATCATTGATAGTCATAACCGTATAATGAGCCTCTGTGAACACAGAAGCTCCTTGTCAAATCCAGACGTGTGCCGTCCCCTGATAAGAGCATTTATGGGCAGTGAAGACAACACCCAAGACAACATTAATGCCAGGAGGCAGGTGGCATCTGCAGGGAGCCAGAAAAGCTCATCACCTGGGCCAGGATGAGTTCCAAGACAGTAAATCAAGATCCTTCATGCTTAGGGAAAGCAAGGTCACCTGTGAGTCCTCCTTCTGTGTCTGTCACTTCTTAACTCTCCAGTCAGGGAGAGGTCCAAGAAGATCCTGGAAGACTTAATGTGGATCAGGAGGAAGACTGGGCTGTCACCATCTGTGTGGAAATCAGGTGTACTCCACTCACACGTGTTTATCAGCTGACACGCTTCCACTCATGATGATGATTTATGAGGATGAGATATGAATTTCCATTAACCCTGTGGAGTCTTTGAAGGAGAGAGGTCAGCTGTTATTTCTCTGTCCAATCAGGAGCTCCAGTTAAATCACTCAGCCGCTTTACTGGTTAGTGTCAGCCTCTACAGAAACCAGCTGCAGCGCGGGGTTTCTATCCTCCTGCATTGTTTAAAGCCCGTGTTTACTCACTCGTAGACTTCCTCTTTACTGCTTCTGCTGGTGCATTGCACTGTTTCTTGACACATTACTGTTGCAACCTGTCAAACGCTGACATATTGCAAAACCTTCAGCAGGATTGTGCTGTTGCTGCACGCTCTTTAGTGTGTTCTCATGATGCTGAGTTGGCATCCATTGAATTTCACAGAGAGAAAGCAAATGTCATCCATAAGATGTAGTGCCTGTTTCATTTTCAGCAAACTTTCTGAAGCCGTCTCACTTTTTTTTTTTTTTATCTTACTACCTCGTTTCCTTTATGCTGTGCAGTGCATTGTGGAGCCTCAGCATCCATCAAAAGCACTCATTAAATACAGTCTGGATCTCCACTACATATGCTTTAGAAACGGTGCTGATCGTGGTTCCTGGGCAGAGATTATGTGTTGTAAAGGAGCTTTCTTTTATCAGGCTGTAATCGCTGTCTTAAAAGAAGCCTCTTCAGTGGAAAACAAAGAAGATTTTCTTGGAGAAGGGCAGTGAAAGTTCAGGAAGTTTTGCTTTCAAGAGTTTTCTCAAGCTTAATTCAGAAGTAGGATTAGAAAGCCGCACACATTTCAAAGGTACTGACATGTTTAGTGAGTGGCAGACTAGGCATAGACCGATAATTTGCATAGCCGATTATTGGCGCTGATATTCAACATTTTACAGCGAATTGGCCTTTTTTAAAATTTTTAATCCAACAGTGATTTTTGCTCTGATGCAGTCCCTTCTCAGTCCCCAGCATCATACCACCTATAGTACAATCTTGTTAGTTACAGAGTCATGGCTCAGGTAACAGCCAATCAGCAGTCAAAGCTGTGGATGCTGTTAATCAACCAAATAACAGAGATTTTAAGTGCATTTCATATGTACATGATTATTCTTGAAAACCGCCTTCCTATTGGTTAGAGTCTTTTTTTACCTCAGATTTGGCTAAAAATTTTGATATGATACTAAAATAGACCCCCGACGTATCAAAATGTGCTCTCTAGCGCCACCTAGGCACACTAAAATGGCTCTCAGTGGCAGTTGGAATGTTGTTCAGAGATCAAACCAACTTCAAAATGTTTGACTCATTGAGACGAACAAACTTCATGCAGACACCCCTGACCTATTTCAAACAGGAAGCTGGCAATTTGCCTTTCAAGATTAAATTAAGCCAATATTTGGGGCCCTCGACAAAATGATCTACTCTGAGGCCATGAATGGTATCGGCTTGAAATTCACTGAAATGACAGAGTGGGCCTTGTTTTACAAAAGCTATGAGGGAATTTGTTGTGTCTCAAATGGTTTTCAAATGGCAGGCCCTCAAAGGTTAGTTAAAGGAATATTACCCGACTTAAATTCCACTAGATGTCGTAGGAGAGCAAAGCTTTGAAAACATAAACAAAGAGGAGTTTTTGACACACCTTTGACATATTGAAGCCTTCTCCTCCTCAACTTCAACTCCCCCCCTTGCTTGTATTTATCATTTCTACAAGTTATTCTAACCCTGGCCAAGCAGTAATAGCATCAATGCGGCGGATCTGTGAACTTAAACCCCTGGGGGTGCGGCTAGGAGTGAGAGGGTAAGGTCCCCGCCCCAATCTGGTCCACGTTGAGTCAGACACATCCCCTACAGGCCAACATAATTTCAATTCCATGTGTTGATACTGAACTCAGAATAAAATTTACATATCATTTTTTGGATTTTTAGCACATTTAGGTGTAAAATGTAGGATATAACATCTTCAAGGCAGCAGACTCTCCTGAAATTGTAAGAAACATCCAAGCGACAACCTCCGGTCTAAGAATATAAGACAATGCGGAAGTGCTAAAATCTGCTGTTTCTCAAGTGTTCGCTTGAGGCTGGCTCCGGAAGTACCGGAAGTCACATACACACCAAGCCAAAAAAGCTGTTTTCAAAGCAGAGATTAACCTTTTTACAGCCTGGTTCAAAAAATGTCTCCTGTCTGAGTCGCTAATTTTACTAACATCCCTCCAAACGTGTCTGTTAATCATTTGAAATAAGGTTGCTGATAATACTGATATGGAAATGGTCGATGATAATAGAAGTATGTGTACCCTTTTCTGCCCTCTCTGAACGTAGGCGCCAGCTTAGCTTGGACTTAGAGACCCTTGTTCTTGATTTGGTCATTTATTCAGACTCAACTCACAAAGTCACCGAAAAACTAATAGAAAACCACAAACACAGCCTAACTGAACAAAGGAAAGAGATTCTTAACCAGCTAGCTTCGGTTAGCAAAAGTCTGCTAGCTTAATGCTAATGTCAATGGAAAATCACATTGACGGGCTTACGCGATTAGCATTGTGACTATCCACAGGAAAATGTTTTTCTGCCTCTTAAGGAACTGTTTGTTGCTGCTTCTCTGCAGTTTCTCTGTCTGTGCTATGGAAGCCTTGGATGACCAAAACACTCAAAGTCATGTGAAACCTTAGCAGAAAAGTAATGCAACTGCATTACATTCCTATACAAGGCAGCGCAGACTCAGTTTAGTCCAGTTTTATTGCAGCTATATTGAAATTTTGGAAAACTTTATTTACTGGATAAAACTTAAAAGAACAGTTTATTTTTCAAATGTTTAATCAATTTTATAAGACATGCTGCTGAGCCTGGGAGCTGTTTAATAAATATATGCTTGAAGACATTTGAGTAAAGTTAAGTGTTGGAATTTGTTATATTCAAAATTTTGATGTCAGTACTTTCACTTTTATTACAAATAAATATCGGCTTCAAATATCGACTATCAGCCTCCTTGACTACTTATAAAAATAAAAAAAAAACACGTCGAGCTCTGTAGTAGACACGTGATATATGTGAAATATGTACCCAAAGATATACATATGGATATTTCAGAGACTATAAGTCAAAGCAGAAGCCTCTGGAAATATCATGGGCCCAATTTAATGAAATATCTGACTCGAGTCGACTACTAAGACTCCACTTCTCCCCATCCTCATCCGAGCATGCAAGACACACAGCACATTTCATTGCCTTTAACCCTAGTTTCATAGTGCACACAATAGTTTCATCAGATTCTCTGTATTTGCTAATGAATATAGGCTCCCATAGCCCCCAATGCTAACATGTTGTGACAGCACTGAACTGTCAGGTAGAAGTGTAAAGGTGGTTGTGTTTGCACTGCAGAATCATAACTGGCTCCTTGCTGCAGAGAGATATATATTTGGCATTCAAGTCACAGCCCTCCAGTGGGCAAACACTACGAGCAGATAGAGCGATACCTTTAGCAAGAGGTGCTGTAATTGTGGTTCAAGAGTGACCTCCCCAGTCCTCACGTTTAAAACCGCAGGTTGTAACTAATGTCGAGGACTCCATTACGGTGTGGAGGTCGATTTCCAGAACTGAATTTTAAACTGAGATGATCAAACTATAAAAACGTCTCTTCACTGGGTGTTAAGATTAATACTCTTCATAAAGCAGCAGTTAAAGTGATACGGTTATTGTAAACAGCAGCTTCATGGGAACCATAGCTGCTGCTGCTGAGAAGGAGCTCGAGCTGTTTCTCTCTGTTCAAACTCAGCAGCAGTAGTCATTTTCTGGAAATTATCAATTCAAACAGTGCAACAAAAAAAATACCTCTCAGTCTAAAGGTCACTGAGTGTTTGGATGAAGTCCAGCCTCGTGAAACAGAGGTCAGAGATACAGCAGCATCTTTTTTTTCCCCCCTCAGGGTTTTCCTTTCATCCTTTGTAGCAGCCTGATTCATCTTTCTGTCTTTTTTTCTTTACGACTGAACCTTGTGACAAAACCTCAGGACTCAGTGACATTAAAGTGCAGAACACAGTCACACAAACAGCATGAAAATAATAAGCATCATAGAAAAATGAGTAATAACCAATTAATAAAAAATAAACAAATAGAGGGACTAGTTCTTTACAGCAAAGAGACACTGTCTCCTCCAAAGATGTAATTCAGTCTGGCCTGAATGCTGTAAATCAACCACACAACAGACATTTTAAGTGCATTTCATATATACATGATTATTCTTGAAAACTGTTTTCCTATTGGTTAAAGTATTTTTTCCCATTCATTTCTTTTTAGAGTCCTTCTGCTCAAAAAAATTCACCAAAATCAGCACTCACCTCAGGTTTGTGCCCAAAAATTTGATATAATACCAAAATTGATCCCCGACGTATCAAAATGTGCTCTCTAGCGCCACCTAGGCACACCAAAACAGCCCTCAATGGCAGTAGGAATGTCATAGAGAGATCAAACCAACTTTAAAATGTTTGACTCATTGAGACAAACAAAGTTTATGCAGACACCCCTGATCTATTTCAAACAGGAAGCCGGCAATGTGCCTTTCAAAGTAAAATCAAGCCAATATTTGGGGCCTTCTACGAAAATGATCTACTCTGCGGCCATGAATGGTATGGGCTTGAAATTCGCTGAGATGACAGAGTGGGCTAAGCTTTACAAAAGCTATGCGGGAATTTGTTATGTCTCAAACGGTTTACAAATAGCGAGCCCTCAAGGTCGGCGAACCACAAAGAACCCGTTTCACCTCCCCCTATTAGAATGAATGGGGGAGGAGGATCCAGCTCCACACAAGCTGCCGCAGTTAGGCCTTTAAAAGTTAAATGGATGGATTCCTGACAAAATTATTAATAAAAATATCTTACTGTTAGAGAGATTTGGCCAAAATTGTAGCAACTATATCTCCGCTCCTGTACAGATAAGTTCACGTTTTAGCTAGCTTTGACTAGAGGGAAACCAGCACAAAGCATGTAGCCGCAAGCTAGGCTTAATAACTTCAAAATAACTAATGGAGATGACATAGAAATAAAAAAGAAGAAATAAAGATAATATCCGCACAGTAAACACTTTCAATACAGAGAAAAGGAGCACATAGAATAAATAAACAGATGGAAAATTATACAATTACACTAGGGACACCTACTTCTTTCCAAGGACGACAAAGAAAGGAGGAGAGGGCAGAGGGCAAACCAATTTTTGAAATTACAGACAAACAAATAATATAATATTTTTAACCCTGTTTCACCTGGAAGTTACACTGGATTGCACATCCCAAGCTCCTAAGGTGCATCCTGTTAGGAGAATGATCACATTTTGAAACAGTACACCACTTTATAATACTTCACCAATGCCACCAGTGATATGGTTTTCAGAGTCATTAATTCTTCTTTAAAAACCTGGACCTAATTAAGAGATCCATCTCTTTTATTTGGCTGCATGAAAGGAAATTATGTTGAGCAACAGCTCTGACATTTAGTAACTCAAAGAGTCGTGAAAGGACACAGGGACACTTTCAGGGGATGCAGGGGATGAAAGCTGAGCCTCCGGAGTATAAAAATATTTAAACAAGGGGAGGGAAATGAATGAAAGAAGAGGGTCAGTCGAAGTCTATCAAAGATTAATCTTCCGGAAAGCATAGGAGAGCTTAAAGAAGCTGAAAGAAAGAGGACAGTGCATTAGCGAGAAGTTACAGGAAGTCACAGATTTTCTGAGAACTTTTAGGATTGTGATGACAAACGGAGGCAGTTTGGGAAGAACAAAGAGATCCAACTGCAACTAGACCAGCTACCGGAAACTTCTTATCTTAAATATGCAGAGTCTGTCAGCACAAAATGTACCTCTTCAACTAATGTAAGAAGGAAATGAACAACTTAAGGAAAATAAGCTTTGCAACTCTTGAGTCTGTTTGCATTTTAAGTCTATCGAATAATTACAGAAGATGGAATTATTGCTCAGTTTAATTCTCTGTAAGTGTAAGGTTTCTTCACCTGCACCGACGTTCTGCAGTGCGTTCATGTCAGCCTCATATTTCCTGGCACCATTCCACTAATTGGGGTTTCCCATTACGGAGATGAGATGTGTGACAGCTCTGCCGTCCACATGACACTCAGATGTGCAGCTACTTGTCTCCTGCTAACCTTTCTATGGGTGTATTTCTTTTTTTATATCTGTTTTAATAGCAGGGATGGTTTTTACCAATTTGCAGCTTGATGTAATGAAAACAGGACCCAGTTATATTAAAGATATGCAGTAAGGTAATGCATCCAGTGCCCTTCGTAATGAAGAGGTCTTGTGTGCACGCTTTTTCATTTTTCAAGACAAACTCAACGACTGAAACTCAAAATCACACGTTCATTTAACATGCAGATGAATATTCATGAAGGGAGCCTCATTAGCTATTCAGCTTAATTGCAGGCGTTAATGGAGGAGGGTGTGTGGCACATGGTTGAGTGCAAAATTGATTAATCAATTATCTCAATGCGTTTCGAGTAGACTGGGACTAGAAAAAAGATGTTTAGAGACTGTTGGGTTTTTTTATTTTTATAAAGCTAGAGATTTTCTCATTTTATTTTGAAATAATCATTGAAATGTGTATGGCTTGATTTTCAAAATAAATGCATTATCTTCAAAAGTATATTTTAGTGCTTTAAATACAAGAAGAAAAACACGCCTTTTGACAACACAACTGTCATCAATCTCTAATGATCAGCTCAGAAAATATAAATCTGTACATTTGAACTCAAAGTCTCCAAACAAAAGTAGCATGATACTAAAAATTCAACTGAAAAAAATGCAACAGCTTTCTAGATTTTTTTTAGAAGATTTGGTAGTTTATACTAAAATGCAATATATGTTTAACTGGAAACATTCCCAGCATCACACAGTTGCTGCAGATTTGTCGGTTGAACATCCATGATGAGAATCTCCCGTTCCACCACATCCCAAAGGTGCTCTATTGGATTGAGATCTGGGGACTGTGGAGGACATTTGAGTACAGGGAACTCATTGTCATGTTGAAGAAAGCAGTCTGAGATGATTCCAGCTTTATGACATGGAGCGTTATCCTGCTGGAAGTAGCCATCAGAAGATGGGTACACTGTGCTCATAAAGGGATGGACATGGTCAGCAACAATACTCAGGAAGGCTGTGGACTTTTTTTTTTCTTTTTCCTTTTTTTTTCTTTTTTTTCTTTATTTCTTCTTTTTTCATTCTTTTTTTCTTTTTTCCTTTTTTCTGTCTTCTTTTTTTCACTTTTTTTCTTATTTCTTTTTTTTCGTTTTCTTCTTTTTTCCCTTCTTTCTTTTTTTTTCTTTTTCTTTTTCTTTCTTTTTTACTTTTTTCTTTTTTTTTCTTTTTTCCCTTATTTCTGTCTTTTTTTCTTTTTCTTTCTTTTTTACTTTTTTCTCTTTTTTTTCTTTTTTTTCTCTTTTTTTTCTTTTTTTTTTCTTTTTTGTCTTTTTTACTTTTTTCTTTTTTCTTCTTTTTTCTATCTTTTTTCTTTTTTCTTTTTTTTTCTTTTTCCCTCCTTGTTTTTCTTGTTTTCTTGTTTTCTCTTTTTTTTTCCTTTTTCTTTTTTTCTTTTTTTCTGTGGACTTTAAACCATGCTCAGTTGGTACTAAGGGGCCCAAAGTGAGCCAAGAAAATATCCCCCACACCATTACACCAGCAGCAGCAGCCTGAACCGTTGATACAAGGCAGGATGGATCCATGCTTTCATGTTGTTGAGGCCAAATTCTGACCCTACCATCTGAATGTGGAGCAGAAATCCAGACTCATCAGACCAGGCAACGTTTCTCCAATCTTCTATTGTCCAGTTTTGGTGTTGCTGTGTGAATTGTAGCCTCAGTTTCCAGTGTGTAACAAGTGGTTATTTGAGTTACTGTTGCCTTTCTATCAGCTCCAACCAGTCTGTCCATTCTCCTCTGACCTCTGGCATCAACAAGGCATTTTGGCCCACAGAACTGCTGCTCACTGGATATTTTCTCTTTTTGGGACCATTCTCTGTAAACCCTAGAGATGGTTGTGGGTTAAAATCCCAGTAGATCAGCAGTTTCTGACATACTCAGACCAACAACCATGCCACGTTCAAAGTCCCTTAAATCACCTTTCTTCCTCATATTGATGCTCATGACCTCAGACTCAGATTGCTCTGTTTAATATAAATCACAAAGTGTTGCATTATGAAATTAAAAGCAAAAGTGAAACCAAAATGTGCACAAATCCACTGTCAAAGTGTCCACTAAGAAGCCCCTCTTGCGTCAGCACATTCTGCTTTTCTTGCTGGAAGCTGGGTGGGTGGGTGGGTTGGACTATGACAAACACAGTCATTGAGCCCACTGCACTGTGTAGTGGGTGAGGCAATCCTCTGTGAATTGCTTTGTGTATAATTTGTGCTGTCACACCAGGATGCAAACATGAGCCAAACAAATCTCCACGACGCCTCATGTGACGGGAGGGGCTGCGAGGGTGCTGGAAAACCTGGAATCAGACTATTTTTTAGTCTCTGTCATCACTGGAAATAAACACAGACGGATATTTGGTGCATAATTACACCCTGATTGTTATACGTGACATTTTCTTTCTTTTTTTGCTGGATGCAGTTGGATTCATTTCTGAAACTGAAAGACAGATTCTTAGAGTCAAGAATCCCAGCTGGGTTTTTCTGGACCTGACAGAAAAGCACACACAACTCCTAAGTTATGTTGTCTTTGACTTGCGACACACACCAGCAGATAGCAGCCGCTGGATGACAACATAATCACATCAGTCATAAAGGACAGCGGCTGTATCGCAGCAGACATAATGGAGAACATCCTGTGTGGGTGAATTGAAATGGTCAGGTGAAGGGCGTACACGAGTCGTATCTGAGCAGATCTCATCTCCCTCCATCTCCGAGCAGAGTACAGTACTTATCTGTGCAGAGAGCAGGCTAACGCTAAGACTGTTATTGAATTGCTATTATTAAATCTTCATTGGGGCATGAAGACCTCATTGCATGTGAGGTGATAGTATTGAAGTTCATTGAACCAACGTGCTGTGTGTGCGGGTGTGGGATTACTTGATTTAATTTTTATGGGAGCTGCAGAGCTGCAGAGCTGCACAGCATGCAACAGAAAACAACATGCGCCATGGCTGCTGCATGCATGACTGATGACACCCAGAGAGAACAGGCGTGCATGTGTCATAAATCATGTTGGAATACATCTTCTATGACAAAATGAATAAATAAATGAAAATATTCAGAATAATTCAAACTGTTTGGCTCAAAAAGCTCATCAAGCAGGTCATTTCCTGTTCTTTACACGTGGTGTAAAATGTGAAGAGGATTTGTAGGTGACAGGGGACGGATGTCATCTGGCAGTGGAGGATCTTTATTTTTATTATCATCATTAAAATGATCTAAATTAAATTTCATAGAGCTCCAGTGAGGAGTTCCTGACTGGTTACAGAACAGATGGAAAGTTAACCTATAAAAGTGAAGCAGACTCTCAGAGTAAAGAATCATTTGTCTTGATAAATACAGGGCTTGAAGACCTCCGGCATAGTGCCGGAAATCCGGCGTAGACAAACCTGCCAGATAGTGAAATCCTGCAGGTCGGTCTGGCTGCCCTCCGTTGATTTCACTCGATCGAGTTCCGACTGAACCAGTCAGGAAAGAGAGGCGGGAGCTGCAGAGAGCAGCTCCCGCCTCTCTTTCACAAACAAGCAGCAGCGGCCCAAATCCGCTACGTCATACCGTGGCTTGATGCGTATTGGTCTATGATGAGTGTGACTGGCAGAACGATCGTCCAGTATGGCACTGTCCGTCTAATTTGTCAGATAAATGTGCTTCGTGAAGAGAGTAATTAATGACGGAGGCGGAGAGCAGAAGCAGCGTAGCAACCCCTTATAATGAAGCAGTGATATTGAGAGATGTTTTTGGACAACAAAGAAGCTTGGCTTCAGAGAGCAAGTTTACCACGTAATCGGGATACCCGCTCGAAAACTGCGCCGCCAGCGAGTCTGTAATCACGCAATCGGGCGCGCATGGATGTATTTTTCATCCATGCGAATTTCAGTAAAACCGTCACTCCTACTAGCGACTTCGGCGGGTTGAATTATTTAATTGTAGTTTTCTGAAACGGCATCTGAAATACTAAACCCATTGCAGTATGAGACTACGACACCACAACTCCCACGAGCATTGCCTGCACACAGTGTTTGCTCATTGGTCCCCTCGCAAAGTCTTTTACTGAGAGGCGCCCCAGACGCGCTGGTCTTCAGCCTTCGTCTCGGACACTGTGACAGCTCCCGGTGTTTAGCGCCTGATAACGTGTTTTAAAACTTCCTCGCGTCTTATTTGCTCTCTATGGTAAACGGATTCCGGGATTTAAGTCACAATCTAGCGCCAAATATTCCGTAACTTGTTAAAAGTGAGGACATTTATAAGATGGAGCTCATTTAAGCTCACAGTGCACCGTTCTCACCAGCAACACTCACCTTGAGCAGGGTAGGAGGAGAAGACAGGAGGACACGAAGAGAAGTGAAACTTATCATAGATATGAGAAGCCGTAGGAACAGTATTTAAACCTCCTAATAAACAAACATTTTAAAAGTTAAATGTAAAAAGTTCACTCTGGAAATAGTGTAAACAAACCAAATCATTCTAAATAAATGAAACTTATGGTCCAGTGTGACTTATGTAGGCCTGCGTTATTTTCGTCTTCATGACGCATTTTTTTGACTGATACGACCTCAAAAAATGTATGATAGTACTACGAAGTGACTTGTAGTCCAGAAAGTATGGTACTAGTTTATTAGCGAAAAATTGCTGTTGTAAATAAATATTAAAGTAGACAGTGTTTCTAGAAAGCTTTTTCAGTTTAGTTTTTATTTTTTCAATTAATCTTCAACCTTCACAACTTTCATTGAATGCAATATTATGCTCCTCCTTTAATTACTTTGTTTCAATAGTCTGCATATTTTCATATTTAAGGAGCACAACCATTTCAGAGCTGAATACCTGATTTAGGTAGTCTTTATTTGAGTGTGCACAGGGGTCATTTATATTTAAAAAGGTTTTAAATCTATTTCAGGTAAACTTTAGCATTTCATCATCCGCCTTGATCATATCAAACATAATTATCCAACAACAAAATTGTGGACCCTACCAGAAGCGATGGCCACAGGTACTTATGCTGTATCGCTGACTGACCGTTTGTGTGAACAAAAAATTAGTGTTACTGTGTTAAATGTTGTTTTTATTATTATTATTATTATTATTATTATTATTATTATTATTATTATTATTATTATTATTATTAATAAAAACAATATTAAACGCAGTAAACCCCCCCCCCTGCTTTCAGGCACAGGATTTTTTCCTGCTTCAAGCCCTGTAAATAAGTATTTAATGCTTTTACCTGAGGACAGGTGTCAGGTTAGCATGCTAAAGGAACAACCTCCTTTAATTTTCCACCAGCAATTTTTATTTTATTATTTTGGCAGAAAGCTCAACTTACACATGTACAGGACAAAATCATCCATCCATTCATTACACAGACTGCTTACACCGCCCAGGGTCAGGGGGCCTGGAGCCCGTCCCAGCTGGCATTTGGCGGGTACATGTTGGACATGTCCCCAGCCTATCACAGGCTAAATTGCACTTACAGGCAAATTAGAGTCACTGGCTAACCAATAAACATATTATAGGATGGCAGAAGTGACACGTGCAGGATGAGGTGTTATAATTTATAAATACGATTCAGTGGAATTCACATCAATTTCAGGATTTTCTGCTGGAGTTTAAGGGACAATCCCATTTCTAGCCGTTAGCCCTTGGTTTTCGGGTGCACGTCTAGTGAAGGGGTGTCCCAATCCTCTGTAAAGTGAAGGTGAAGGGCTACACAGCTGCAGCCTTAATTAAAAGCAGGGGCGGTGTTATGGGTGGTCCCAAGGGTCCCCTTCCCACCCATGTTTCAACAAACCCACCCTAAACTTCCCTCTAAATTTTAAATAAGAATTATAACAATAATATCTTTTATTCAACCAGGTAAAAACTCATTGAGATTTAAAACCTCTTCTTCAAGAGTGACCTGACCAAGACGGCAGCACAAAACAGAAAATAAAACAAATTGCAGTCAAAGACACACACACTACATAAAAACAATAGGAATATATAATTACACATTAAAAAACGAAAAAACAAAACAAAAAGAAAACCAGTAAGAAAAGAGTATTGTAACATTTTGTGGCTGTATGTCTGTTTTGTTAGCACGAGATGCTTTGTCTTTGTAATATCCGCCATGTTTACCACCTTTTTAGCCTGTCTTAAAAAAAAAGATTTTGAACATTTGACTTTATGTGGGCAGGATCAGAACATTATTTTGGGATAGACTGTAGATTTTAATTCATTTTATTTAACTGTGGTTAATGTCCTTGCTCGTAGCGATGCAGCCTACTTTCGCGTTAGAGCGCCACTCTTTGGTCAATACCATGGAGAGTGACTACAGGTAGATACATCTGATGCACACAAGGGTTAAAAAAATGTAGCTAAAGGTGAAAAAGGAACTAAACCCGCTGTAAAACCACACATAGTAACAGTTGTTTATTGTCGCTCATTTTTATTAATTAAATTAATGATCTACAAACTTTTGTAACTGTCTGTCCCTCTCAAAACTAAATTTCTGGCTTCATCGCTTCTTGGAATCAAGGGGTTTGAAAAATTTCTCATATATATCTTTATTTTTTCAAATCAGATATCCAATTCTTTGCTACTCCACGTAAATATTAGCCATGTTTTGAATTGTTGGTTGTATTTGGAAAACACTCATAACGATCTAGCTAATGCTGCTATAGCTACAGCTACAGCTAATATTAGCTAAAGCGATGTCAGAGCAGGGTGACAGATTCACAGCAAACAGACTTCACTAACAATGAACTGCATTTCATGAAAGATTGGACCGATAAGCTGCATTCAGGAGGTGCATTAGCTTCATAAGCTATGGTAAGCGAATATTAGCTTAATGTTAGCTTTTAGGTTTCATCACTTTATAAAACTGTGTTCACTTTTCAGATCCAGATTCAGACAACTTTATTAACCCCTCATGAGGCAAATTGTGCGGAGCAGCTCGTACAAGACAGGAACACAAATGAAGACAAGTTGTCATACAAGCAGCAATAAAAACTACACAATGAGTCAAAATTTAAGAACATAAGTAAGAATAAAGGAGAGGATGACACTGGGCAAGATTAAAAGTCAGTCAGACTGAATACAAAGTTTCGATAAATAAATTAGATGAAAGATATACAACCCCAATAAGCAGAAGAGTTCATGAGTAGAAGAGGATAAAATACTCTCAGCCTCTCTGAGTGTCTGCTGGTTACAAAGTTTTCTGTTTCTGTCTTTAACAGAGAACTTGTAAAACCAACAGATAAAATAAAAACAAAGGAAACTCTCAAAAAAAGACTTGTGAAAGCGACAAAGTATTCCAGGACTGGCTGAAAACAAGTTAAGTTTTCTTAAAAGGTGACTTCTGTGTCTCTTCCTCTTCAAAACTCCTGCCTCACATCAAATTTGAGTTGGTCGTCCAAATAAGTACCCGGATGTTTTTAAGACCTTAAAATATCCACATTTGTGCCGTGTGTTTATCTTTGAGACATTTAACCCTAAGGAATTGTCGTTGTGCTAAGAAATAAAATCAGGGAGTGCCGTCCCATGGTTGGTTGCTGCTCTGCCTACAACAGCTAGCCAGCATCAAGGGGCGTCCCATTTCAAGGAGACATGTTTTGACCCCTTCCTGTTCAGTGCTAAGACTTCCTTCTTTACAAAAATCCTCAACAGTTGATATGAAAGCCTCCTTGAATGATTTCCATGCTTAGCTTGCAGTGAGACATCGGCTAACTTCCTTATGTTGCCTGTTTTTGAACATTACGGACAGTTAGCTTACTTCGCTAACTGCACATTTGACGTCCTAACAAACCACACTTCCACTTGAAAAGGTGCATATCACCTGACTTCTAGCAATCTCTGGCAATAAATCTATACTGTCTTGTCCAACTATGTTGGAAAGAGTGACTGGAACTTGGTTTGTTTGCCTGGATAACATCGCTAAATTGATGTGGTCCGAGCTAACAGACTGAACCCCCAAGAGATATGAGTTGACGCACTTGTGAGACACATTTTTGCACTTGTAACATCATGATTTAGATTTATTATTTAAAAATATTCAAGTTTTTATGTAAGAAAATTTAAAGTGTGCTATTTATTTTATATATTTTGTCCTCTGCATGGCTGTAATTCTCTGTGTGCCAACATAAATAGCTTCACATGCTAACCATGGCACCTGTGCCCCTGGTTACCTTCCCCTGGGAAGGTGACATTTGGAAATGACCCTTCAGATTTCAAACTTGATTTAATTGTGCTACAATTAAATGACATTTTCCAGGGGTGGTCCTTTTTGCACACACACACCTTGAATATTTACTGTTTCAGTCTGAATGATTCACTTCAAAGTGACCTCGCAATTAGCAACAATACTGATACATCCTCTCACAGTCTTTTGTTCTGCTGAGTTAAAAGAGTAAGATCCTTTAAATATCTGTTTAGACAAGATCTTTGTAGCTTAATGAGAGTAGTTTTACACTATGAGGAACGTTTAAACACAACATAAGCAGAGTTAAAGGAGAGGAAGAAAAAAAACAGCCATGAATAAAATAAATAATCCAGGGGAAAAGGCACAGAGCCGTAAACATTCAGACCTTTTTAAAAGCCAAACAGGAAACAGCCTCCCTAAGACACTCAGTGTTTCTCAGGCCCCTGCATTAAGAGCTGAGCACAACCATTAAATTGCCACAACAGCCACAAAATAAGACATATGTGCCCCTTCCAGGGATGCGGAAGGATTTCTTTGAGCCAGTTTCCAGCCCACTTGGGTCCAAACTCTTCGGAGGATATCAGGGGCTGCAGGACGGCGCCTGGCACTGCCTGTAAATGATGGAATAATCTGAAAACACAGCAGCCAATACTCTGGTCTGATGAGTATTTACCTACAGGGGGTATGCTCATCCCTTCCGTTTTATCTCAGCGAGCACATATGGCGCCCTGTTGCAGGCGCCTCCAACAGGAGCGTCTGTTTTCCAGAGGATGCCTGCAGTTTGTTTATGCTCTTTGCTGCACTTGTTGTATGGTTATGTGGCGTCAGACTGAACCAGAGGATTTTTCTGTCTCCTCTCTGGTCAGACGGTGTCAGTGATGTTTGTGCTGTGTGTGTGTTGCAGTGGCGTCAACACAAACATGATGTTCCCGGTGCAGAACATTTGGAACATGCTAAATCGATGCGTGCCATCCTGCGTGTCCTTCACAGAGCGAGAACTCCTGTTGACTCGACGTGAGGCTCCACACTTCATTCGCTTAAGTACGCTTTCACCCAAACATGGAGCGCGACAGCCCGGTCTCAGAGGAGCATCGATTGGTCTGACCCCTATGGGAGTGAGGGGTACATATTTATGTGGCGGCGGACAGCTGTCCTTAAGAATAATGTAATGGAAGGCCACAGAGACACGCAGAGACACACAGTGACAGTGAACAGTGACTTCTCCAGGGGCGTCAAACTGCCTGCATCATCACCTTTAGATTCACTTTGAATTAGTTTATCAGCTGACCTCCAGGGCCACCACTGATGACTTTAATGTGCCCACGATCAGCGATATTTACATAATGAGATTTACGGAGCCACATGTCTGCAAAGACAAGTGTTCCCAAAATGTTTGTATCAGAGGAGTCAGAGGTGAAGGGTGGACGTGTCGGGTTTCTGGAAAGAGTTGAGCGACTCACATCTGAGGACACATTCAAGACCAAAACCAGGTCTTATGTTTGTGTTTTCAAGAGATTTTTGTGAATAAAGAGTTTTTAAGAGATGTACCGATCCAAACCTGGAATCAGGTATCAGTCTGATTCAGACTTAAGAAGTTAGATTGGATATTCATGACAAAGTGTTTGGTGGCAACATGCAATATGTGCAACTTTAACTCCTGACTTATCAGCTGTTAAAGTTCACAGTTAAACTGTACTTCCTGTTAGTGATGGAGATTTACTCGCCACATTTACATTTACATTACATTGACCATTCAATAAAAATAAAGGATGCATTGAAATTCTGGCCACTGAAAATTTCCATCCAAAATGACGCTTTTTCAGCTTTTGGCCGAAAGACTTTAATCACCATAAAAACATGGCTGAAACAATATGTTGTGATGAGGCAAGCACAATCTGCAGTCGACACATTCCTCTTTAGATGTGCTAGATAACATGCCTGCTGTGTGGATGTATTTCAGTATGGCAGTGTAAGTAGGGATGGGTACCGAATGAGGTACTTTTATAGGTACCAACCAAATTCTGTCAAAAGTACCAGGTACCAATTCATGTAAAATCAAAAGATACTGTGTTGAGGTCCCTAAATGTATATATGGGACTGTGAGGGAGTGGAAGAGGAGATTTCCCATGCTCGACATGAACACAGCATTGCAAGGGCATATATTGAAGAACAAATATGTAAATTGAAAAAAATAAAAAATAAAATACAAAAAATATATCTATATTATTATTATTATTATTATTATTATTATTATTATTATTATTATTATTATTATTATTATTATTATTTACAATAATAATAATAATAAACAAAATGATATTTTTCACCACATAAACACAAAACAGTACCGAAAATTGGTACCATTGAGCACTTGTACCGATTGCCAGGTACTGGGCATCTGTACCATACCGTTTTGAATGTGAAAGGTACCCATCCCTACGTGTAAGACCCACAGATAGTGATTTGCAAAGCATGTTATACCTACACGAGGGATGATCCAGGTCGCGATGGATGCGGAGAACCGCAGAGTTCATATGATGTGATTATATCAGGAGGAGAGCAGAGCTCAGTAAAAAGGACTCGTCTCTCTGAATCAGATTAGGGGCATATCTCTCTTATAGATCAGGTCTATACCCTGTTCTTTTATCTAACAGACTCAATGTTATTTATCCTGTTTATATTACTTATATCACATTTATAGCCATACATGCAGTGTTAGTAATAACTGGTATAAAGACGTCTTTCAGTGTTTTGGTTTTTCAGTTTTCAGCTTCAGCAAAGAATTTTCACTTTGGTGGATCCATAGATAAAATAACAGTCAGTGTTTTTTTTTTAATTATTATTATTATTATTATTATTATTATTATTTATTTATTTATTTTTTTTTTAATATAATTTTAGTTTACAAAGTTAGAAAAGCCTAAAGTTGCTAAAATACAATTTATGGTACATGAAAGGAAAGAGTGAGTGTTTGATTTATACAGGTATCAGATTGGACCAGTATCAGTCTTAGCTAATATAAGCTCGAGCCCAAACGACCTATAATTTAATTAAAAAATATGTATATATATAACAATTCTTACATTTTGAGTTTTATTACATTGATACTTATTACATTTTGGGCTCTGCACTTTTGTTACATTATCAACCAGTTTTTACGTTTCATGCTTTGTTACATGTATTTTTATTTTTATTTTTTTTACATTTTGGGTTGTTGTTACGTTTCAGACTCTAACATACTCAGCCATCAAAGAGTCGTCTTAAGATGTTTCTTAAGACACATTTGTCAAAATGTATTGAGACGTCTTGGAAATATAAAGATGTATGCCCAGTAGTACTGGGCTAATAAAGTCAGACTGGGAGTGCAGATGGCCAGCGGTTTAGGTTGCGCTCCATAAGGTTTGCTCTCCAGTGGGTGGCCCAGGTTCAAATCCAGCTTGTGGCCTCTTTCCTGCAAATTACTCTCTACTCTCACCCTGTTTCCTCCACTATCCTCTTTCCTCTCTTCTACCCAATGAACTTGAAAAAATAAATAAATAAAAGTCGAATCAGTGCATCACCAGAATTACTCTTACTGTCAGATAAATTTCAAGGAGGCAAACCTTCTAAGGCTCATTTCTCCTCCCTTTACGTACGAAAATGTATCCGTCTGTTTCAAACGATGTTACCGTCACCGCTCACATACTCCTGCAGTTAACCAATACATCCACCAGGGGGGCTCAGCAGAGAGTCAAAAGTTTATGCCAATAAAACTCAAAAACAAACATTGCGACTGTGGAGTGGGTATTGCTGATGTACCTTTTGCATAAAAGACAAAAACAGAGGCAGCGTTGTAGGAGACGGTGGTTGGTGAGGCAGTTAACCACATCCCAAAAGTTTGTCCGGTGTTATTTCTTCTTTATGTCTCTCTAAAGCCTTGTATCGGGTGGTAACAGCAACACTGCCCCCAAAGGTTCCCAGTGGTACTGCTCTGCTTGGTCAGTATCCGTAAGCTTCAGCTTCGTAAAACGCTGTTATATTTGTATAAAGCAAAGCATGAAGTCCATCCATCATCTCAGCTGAAGTCACAAAAAGAGGAAACTGCCTCAGCTTTAAAGGGCGATTCCCCTCTAACAGACGTCTGGCTTCATATTGCTGCTGCATTTGTCATGAATCATCTTCAGGTCTGAGTCAGAAATCCTGAAGGCTGCGAGAATCATACATGTCTGAGTAACAGCCGTGATATTTTTGAAGCAATATTTATTTATGGAGGTATTTAAGCAGCTCATCAAAGAGCTGATGAGGTGAAAGATGGAGCTTTAAAGTAACGACGGGAAGAAACGCTGTGATTGGCTGATGTAACGACTTCTTCCTCAGTTTCTCCTCCAGCCTGTTCTTTCACGATGCAGTCATCTTTTACGGTTACAAAGTGTTTTTGTTTTTTATCATTGCAGTTTTCTCTGATGCCAACATCCATTCCCACTCTCCACCGCTTGCCCAGAAACACACACACACACACACACACACACACACACACACACACACACACACACACGTAAACACACAAACGTCTGAGATAAAAGCGTTGCTGTTGAGTGTCGGAGCTCCCGCTGAGTCGTTTGGCTTAAGAGCTGAAACCACTTAAAGCATTATCTTGTAGCAGAAACATGACAAAGCAGATTTCCCAATGTGGTTTCACATGTAGTACACACCTGACACCGGGAGGAGAGGGCTGTTTACCCGGCTGAATCCAAAGAAAAGAAATTTCACGTTTTCTTGGATGAGGATTTTAATTCCCCCGCTTGTTTAGGTTAAAGTAACCCTTTCCCAGACAAAAGACTGATGAAAACTATTTAAAAAAAGAGAAACAGGCTCAGATCTCGACTCTAAAAGCCCCTTTGGAGCATCTAATGAGCACATCTGAAAGTCAGATTCCTCTGTATTTAAAGAACCATGAAGATTACAGCTTTCTCAGCCAATCTTTGCTCGCAGAGTGATTTTCTTTTTGTTTGAACAGAGTTGTAGAGTCTTAAATGAGCCAGAAAAGCAAAACACATGTCTGCAAGACAGAATCAGGCTGTAGAGTTTCTGTGACTACATGAAACCTTCTAAAAATGAAGATCAACTCATTTCTGTTTCTACTTTTCACATCTGTCGGCTGATTTACCCCTCGTCTCGTCTACGAAACTACTAATTTTTCACCCAGCATTTCCTGTTGAAATTATGACTTTGTGGTGAAAATATTGAGTCATGATGTGTTCTGTGAAGATGTCACTCAAATGCTGCTGGAATATAATCAGGAATGCAGATTCTGGGTTCAGGGTCACTTTAATTGTACCTGTAGCTAGATTTGGTTGCAGGAACAACGCAGACGATACACAAACACAGAGCGCAGATGCACAGCACGCAGGTTAAAGTGCTGAGGTTTTAATCATGATTAAAAGAGAAAACTGATCTGTCAAAGATACACAGCTGAGAACACCAGATTAAATCATACATTAATAATTCTGTCCCTCTTTCAACACCAAAACAAACCATTTGTAAAATGATCTGAGACCAAACTGTGTTTTCTGTTAGCAGCAACCTGAATGAATCTAATGCAAAGTGCTAAAACTACAGTTCCTCAGAAGTCCACTTGAGCCTGGCTGCAGAAAGACCCCTAACCACGTAATATCACGCCAACAAAGTCATTTTTAACTGGGAATAGGTACTGGTTCAGGTACTTTTATAGGTACCAGCCTGTAGTACCAAAGAAAGTGATTCATGTAAAATCAAACAGTCCCATGTTTGGGTACCTAAACACATCGTTGTGACTGTGAGGGAGTGGGAAAATCAGTCAATCAATCAGATTTTATTTATAAAGCACTTTACACAGACAGGAGTGGTAACAGGAAGTGCTTGGCAAAAAAGAAGGAAATAAGAAGAAAAAAAAGAGTGATATCACAATAATTGAAAATATAATAATTGAAATAAATAAATAATTAAATAAGGGACCCAACAACCCCCCATCAATGCACACATCAACATACAACCCTCCGCCCCCAACACACCAACCCACACCCCCGAGTGCTCAAGGAGGAAAAACTTTAGGACTCAATTATCAAAAGAATATTATTCATTACCACATAAACACAAACAAACACAGAACATTGGTGTTGTTTAGTTCAGATACCGATTACCAGGTACTGGGCATTGGTCCCGTATTCAACTGTGAAAGGAACTTGTCCCTTTTTTTTAACAGTAAAATAAAAATGTTAGAAACCTTTTACAAAAAAAGTTCAGTCCCTCATTTTGTTTTACAGGCTGCACTGAGTCGATATGTTTGTAACTGTTATTTGCTAAATGATTAAGCTCATGAGTTTTTCCTGTATAGTTTTGATGCTGATTTGACCGACAAGCAGACACTGTCGATGAGATAGGACAATGTAAAAAGGTTGCTGCTACAATCATTACTATAATTTATTATTATTATTATTATTATTATTACTATTATTATAAGTAGTAGTAGGTGTAGCAGCAGTAGTGGTAGATGTAGTTGTAGTTGTGAAAGTAGTACTATTATGTCATTTGATCACTATTATATATTGTTATTTTTTGTAATATTGCTATTGTTTTGTGGTTATGTGAACAATAAAATAATTACCAATATAACTATCAATATTATGATTATACATAGCATTACAAAAATTCTGTCATTACTGTTTCTTCTTTTTTTTTTTTACTTTTGTGTGTGTGTGGTTGTTTATTTATTTACTTGATTTTTTTTTTCATTCACTAGTGATCTTTCCCCTATTGTTAACATTATTGCCACAACTATCACTACCATCACCACTTCACAACATTTTCTGTATGTTGTATTGTTGCACAATTACCCCCCCTCCAAAAAAATAAAACAAAATAAAATAAAAAAAAAAAAAAATATATATATATATATATATATATATATATATATATATATATATATATATATATATATATATATATATATATATATAAATAAAATAAATAGATAAATATTAATAACTTTAGTCATAATAATAGTAAAAAAAATAAGAAAGAAAAGGTTACTGTAAAATCAACCAGACCTTAGTGGCAGTGAGTTTACAGAGAGTTACCACGGAAGCTTTTACGATATCATTACAGTGTTTTTGTATCACAATCCTTCACTGGCTAAATTAATGTTTAGTAAAGACCTTTCCCAGAAAGCTAGTGCAGATTCTCCCTAAAACATGATTGCTAGAAATCAGTAACAGTGTGGACTTCTGTATCAGAAACAAACGGGTGGCATCACAAACACAGAATCCATATACACACTAGGCTTCATGAAATTTTCTAAACTTTCTATGAGTAAATCAGGGTGTCAGATGTGCCTCTGTATGAACACTGATTTCACGTAGAACTACACACTCTGCAGTTTAACTAAGTCGGCGAAAACTCTTTAGATGAGTTCTGCCAGACCAGACCAGACTGAGCTATTCAGAGAGCTGGGATTTGGGAGCATTCACAGTAAGAGTGTCCTGCTGTCAAAGCAGATTAAGTCTCTTAATGGTACTCCGGTTCTGAGAAAAGTTCCTCCACTCCAGGAAAAAAGCAAAAATATGTTGGCTTCCAAAACAACTTGATCCCTTTGCTCAGCGGCACAGAGGAGCAGGAGGACGTAGCACCCAGTGGGACATATGAGCACCAAAAACATGCATGAGATAAAAACCAAGAAGTTAATTTAATGCCCAACCAAAAAGGACTCATGGTGGTTTTGGTATTCTGCTACAGTTGTTGAATCATTCTGGATGCACACTTCAAAGACTTCACAAGATATTCAGCTCCACACATCCTCCTTATATATCGAGTGTAAAGTGTTCTCCCTCATCTGAAGGAGAAAACCAAAACAGGATCCATGACGAGCTTTCAGAATTAGACTCCTCATGTTTCCGTGATGGACGATGACACCCTGAGAACGAAGCGTGGCTGATTCGCCTCGCCAACTGAAAAAAAAAAAAGTGTTACTCAGACACTGACAGGCTGTCACTGAACACTGAACCCTCAGGCTGATAGGTTTTTACTTCCATTCTCCGGCTGTCTCACTGTCATGTAACACCCTGCAATCTCTGACCCCTCCCCCACATCATGGCTCTAAGAGCTCAGGTATGGCCTGACTGCACCGCGCAGGTCGGATCAAAACACCTTCACCATGTCTGTCTGTGGATGGAAGGTCACCTGGATGAAGTCATGTATGAGAAATAATTTACAGTCTGATATTAGAGCCAGCATATTCATGCTTTTATGGCTGATTTTTATCGTGTGGAGACTAAAAGTGGCAAGAAGTCACTTCATATCCCGCCTGTATTACACCACTTGGTGTAACTCAGTGCAATCTCTCACTCAGCATTACTATCATCATTAGGAGTTGAAAGCTTTATGTGTGTTATAAAAGCCAACAGCTTTTATTTATGAGCTCAGAAAAATATCAGATTGTTTCTCTGTTAAAACTGGCAGTGAACACCATCACAACAGTCCAGCTAACTCCAACTTTGGCACACCATTGTGTTTAGTGGAGGATGAATATATTTATATATTTATATAAAATTGTTAGGGTTTTGATCGTGATTTTTTGATATTTCCAATTTTGGCAATTTTAAGATTTTTTTTTTTTTTTTGGACATCAGACCATGTGAAACGTTAAATGATGATATTTACAGACTACAGCAGAAGCCATATTTTCCCCAAAAATTTCACATCACATGTGACTCTGTTTTTAGTTTTTTTTAGGGAGAATTTGTATCCAATCCAACTTATAAACAAAAACAAAATGAAGAATAAAAAAATAAAATAAATAAATAAAAAAAACATTTAAAAAAAACATTTAAAAACAAAACATGATTTAAAATTGTTCAACTTAAAATCCCAATACTACAAGACAATTTTCTCTTTTAACCCCTAATTAGAATCTAAATAAGTAAATTTATATATATATATATATATATATATATATATATATATATATATATATATATATATATATATATATATATATAATTTTTTGAGGTGCATATTTTTTGTATTGCAGTTTTTCTATATTAATGATTTTTGCTATTTTTTGTAAACTTTTTTTTTTGTTGTTGACACCAGACCATGTAAAAAAAAGTTGAATAATAATGATGATGGTATTTATAGACTAAATCAGGAGCCATATTTTCCCAACAATGCATATCACCTGTGAGTAAGGATTTTTATGGGGATCTGATATTTCAACTTTATCCAACCCAGTAATAAACAAAGTCTAAAATAAAGGATTAAAATTAAAAAAAAAAAAAAGTTTTTGAAAAAAAATAAATTAAAAATTAATTTATGATTTAAATTTGCTCAACAAAAATTCCAATACTACAATAAGATTTTCTCTCCTAACCCCTAATAAATAAATGAAATAAATAAAATAAAATAATAAAAAATATACAATGTGATCAAATTATAAAATTAATATATTTAATTATTAACTATAATATAATTTATCATAATATCATAAAATAAAATAAAATAAAATAATATCTGAACTGACATCTCAACTTTGTACAGCCCTGCTTATAAACAAAGACTTCAATTAAGCATTTAAATAAAAAAAATGATTTTTTAATAAAAAATAATAATAATAATAAAAATAAGAAACATTATTTAAAATTGTTAAACAAAAAAATCAAATTATAAGATACAGATTATTTTCCCAACCCCTAATAAATGAAAAAATAAATAAAATAAAATTTATATTAATACATAGACATGGCACAACATGGTGCTTGTATGTATAGGAACATCTGTGCAAAGTATGAACTGGATGGGAGACGCCTCTTAAGGTGATGGAGAAGAAGCATGCCAAGGTCCTGTGGGAATTCCAGATCTAGACTGACAAGATGGTGAAAGCTAATCATCCTGAGATAGTGGTGGATAAACATCAGAGGACCGGGGTAGTGATAGATGGAGCGATACTGAGTGATAGCAACATCAGGAAGGAACATGAGAAGCTGGAGAAACACCAAGGGCTGGAGGAAGAGGTGCGGTGTGAGGGCAGCAGTGGTGTTTGTTGTGATTGGGACAGCCATTGAGTTTGGTAAAGGGTGGTAAATGAATATTTAACAAATTCAGAAGTATTGGTGGGGGGGGTGGGGACAGTGGTTGAAATCTAATAGTTATTGTTTGACTGGCAAATTGGACCAGCTTCCTGTCTAATGAGGGAAAACCCGGCGAGGCCTCCTCCTTCAGCAGGAAATGAATAATGGAAGTGTTTGGAGAGCCTTGAGCAGCTCTCTCATTTAGCCTCATAGCTGCTGACGTGTGATTGTATGTCCTCGTACTAATTTGTATTGATGATCCTCTTATGGAGACTCATCTGCCTTTGGCCACTGTCGATGGATGTGGATGTGATGATAAATAGCTGTAAATAAATTAATCACTGTCAGAGGATGAAATGAAGCCAGCGGCCGCTCCAGGTTGATCCACAGACAGAGAGCTATCCTTTAGATTTAACAGCTGCCATGAATGTGACACTTTTCTCTGAAAACACCCAGGATGTGATTTCCCACGATAAAGCTTGATGAAGTTTCACTTTTGTTTGCTTTGTTAAACATTTATTACCATGAAGGTCTATTTCTCAGTGCCAGGCTCGTCTCGGCTGCCAGGAGGAGCTAAGACCGCGGTGTGTAACATGATTGGAACAATATGAATCTTGTTTGGTGTGTTTACGCCTTTGAAAGTGTCCTCGCCACCGCATGAGACTGGATTTGTTTGGTAGAAGAAGAAAAGAGCAGCGAGTGAAGGAGTATGCCAAATGTTTTTATTCCTCAGCGGGCACTTTTCCTCTGTAAGCTTCGCAGCAGCAGCAGCTAACAAACACATTGACCACAGCTGAACCTACTCAGTGAAATCATTACACAAAACACAGGCGGAGAAGTGATGTGATCTATTGTGGCACAGAACAGGAACAAGGCAACTTAAATAACGTCATTAGTAACACTTCAAATGATTACAACCTCCTGACAATGCGATGCAAAGTCAACCCAGAGGAGCCATGTTTTTACTCCACCAGACACCGTGGGACTTATTCTCTGCCGTTTAATTTCACTAAAACATTTTTAAAAGGGGGGAAAAGGATTTAACATATTTTCCTTAAGGCTGTATGAGGTGTTTACATTATACAAACAAAGCTGCTGATCTAACCTCAGAGAGATTTTTTATTGGTACTGAATCAAGACTCAACTCAGAGCTGGTCCAAGCCTCCATGGGCCCTGAGAAAAATTTGATTTAGAGCCCTCTATAGCTGCGTTTCCATCACACCTTTCCGCAAAGTAAAAGTGATGTTTCAGAAGTTTTGAAAAAGTACAATTGTGTCTTGCTGGTGTTTCAATTTCGACTGGAATTGATGATGATGATGATAGTGATTCGTGAACATTAGTATTTTTATTCTCAGATCAAACTGTCGGCCGAGATCACGCCAACCTGCTCTCACACTCACTCACACACCTCCGCCCCTCTCTCCTGCTGCTCTCTGACCCACTCACAGCCGTCCTGATGCCTTCGCTTACAGTGTTGCCACAGTTACCTTGAAAAAGTAATCAAATTACTGATTACTCCTTTAAAAAGTAACTGAGTTACTTTGCTGTTTACTTGATTTGAAAAGTAACTAAGTTAGATTACAAGTTACTTTATTAGTTACATTCAGCAGCTGCCAACAAACCTACAGCTGCATGATTTGGCAAAATTGAATTAAATTAATTAAATTAAAATGAATATTAATATAGGTCTGCATGTTTTGTTTTTAAGGAACATGCAGATTATTGGTAGTTGTGAAATGTTTACTGTACAATTAAAAACAAAAATATTCATTTTTTTTTTTTTTTTACATTTTTAGATTTTTTATTTACTTTGTTATAGTCTTGTTTGGTTTTTATCATTTTTTTATTTATTTATTTATTTATTTTTGTTAAAGCTGTAGCCTGTTGATCCTGTATTTGAAAAATAATAAGCAAAAATAAATGTTACCAGAGTGCAGGTTCTCATTATCCTCAGTACTTTACATCCTTTACTTATGTGTATACTTTTTATGATTTTATTTTATTTTTACTTGTATTAATTTTTGATTTTGGCAGTTTTGGGCCTCTATATGCTCAGGGCACCCCAGTCTAAAAAGTCTGGGCACGCCCCTGCTGTGCCTCGTTGTAGCCTACGTCATGTTGCTCTGCTCCCCAACAATGGATTTATGTTTAACAGACAGTTCAGCTCATGGAATAGAGGGAGTAACAGAGAAAGACGGGACTCACCTTTCTCCAGGTAAAAGTAAAAAAAAACTTCTCAAGCGTTCATGTCCGCAGTGCGCTGATCTCTCTCTGATTGATTCCTAAATGTTTCAATGAAGGATCTTAAGCAAACTGCCAGCACAAGGTGAACAACGAACCGAAATCTTGTCATCTTTGGCTGACAAACTCGAGAAAATGCACATCTCTCTCCTCTCCCCTTTGTTTACCTTTGTGTGATGAACGTGATGAATATGCAACTCCTATCACTCCCAAGATGCTAGAAAATGGAAAGAACAGTAACGCACAGCAACTTGGATAAGTAACTTTAATCTGACTACTGATCCCGAAATAGTTAAGTGGTCAAATCAGAGTAGCGCATTACCAGCATCACAGCGTGACATGTTTTTGCAAAAACGGTGTTTCCATTGACTTTTGCAATAAACTACAGTATTGAAACTTATCCAAAACAACCTCATAAGAGCCTAAAAACTTTTTATCAAAACTATGGTGTTTTAGTTACCATTTTTATTTTGGAATTTAGGTTTTGCGCAACTCTAGGTGTTTCTGCACCATTTCTGCTAGCTAACAGGGTGACGTTTTAATTAATTTTTGCTATCAAACGTTAGCAAAAACTTTGTTTGAATCCAGAAAAGGTAAAATATATTGGGCCAAACTTGAAAATCAACTGTTAAGCTTAGTTTCATACATATATAAAGAGGTTAGGATTAATAACGACCTTCCCATTTTGTTTAGTTTTAAGCTAGCTAGCTAATTTTCTAATAAAGGCTAAGAAAATCTTTCTCTTGTCCCCTGAGGGATAAGCGCTTTTTTGTGACATTGTTTTGCCTTTAGCTACCTGCACTTTGGATGCGCAGTGCTCTTGGGGGCCCCCTAGTGGCTGTGGGGCTTTGATTCTACTAAACCGAGCTTGGGCAACTTTTAGTTTTGACAGTGTTGTTAATGACTAAGTATTATTTTTTCAAATCCACAGCTTTTTATGTGTCATTTAGCTCAATTACTGGTCATTTTGTGAAAACATCAGCTCAATACACTCTTACAATCAACAACAACCTTGTAGTTACAGTTCAACCACAGCAAACTTTTAATATCCCCTTAATTTTACATAATAACACACATTATACAAACTACCTGCATTCTTTGCTCTAGATTTATTGACAAATGCACAAAACGTTGTATGAACGATGAGTAAACACCAAAACAGGCTCAGACCACCGCATCAATCACACACCGTGGTATTTGATTGTGTGTTTAGCATTAGCCCGTGTGCCTCCCTCTCATTATTTACCCGTCTTCCTGTCCCCGTCCTCCTCCCATGCTAATGCTCCAGTATTTATCCTCCCTCTACTTGTATCCTCGGTGGATTGCTTTGTCCTAATTGGAAAGCTGAGTTAATTATCCCCCAGCCTGTACTTGGCACATCATCCAGACCTCCCCAGAGAGACCGAGGGGTTGACTCATGATTCAAATAAAAAAAAAAAAAAAAGAGGAGGGAGAAAGTACTTTCAGAGCGGTGAGGAACTGGGACGTGGGAGCTCTCTCTGACCTGGATTGGGTGCCCTGGTTGATTGATATGGATAGAGGGATGGAGAAATCAAGAGCATCCATCATTATTTTCAGCTGTCAGCTCGTTGAATTCAGTGGAAGCCAGCGGGCTAATTGGGAAGGCCTGCATTGGACGGCGGTTTTTCATTTCAGCCCCTCAAGGATTCCCAAGTAGAGATTCTTCTGGCTCAATGAAATCCTGGATGAGAGGCCAGTATGACCCTGGTTTGGATCCCTTTATTGCCCCATACGTATGAACGTGTTTAAGCTGCATTTTCCCGCCTCACCTCATGGTCTGAAAACATCCGTCTGACGGGCCTTTCTCGCCTCTTTGAGCCGATCCTAATGATGCTTTGATTTGTAGTTGATTACACAAATCAATACAAGAAGAGCAAATTTGGTGGCAGCCAAGGTGTAATGGGCTTAATTGCTCCCTAATTAGAGAAAGTCATGCTGACAGTTTTGAAAAGCTGTGAAGAAAAACACGACATTAGTGACAGTTTGTGCCAGCCTCATGGTTTCACCCAAATCAAGTCACAGGATGAGGAGAAATTAACATGTTTAATTACTTTTAAAGCCTGATATTATTCCATTTAAAAGCAAAAGGAAATTAAATTAAAAAACGTGATTTTGGTGTGGCTTCTCATCTAAATTTGTCTGTTTTGCTCTGAATTGTTTGACGCCTTAATGCAAAGTTAGTCATGAAAAATCTATCAGCTGTGATTGGGTGAAAGTGAGGTACACCTGGGAAAGTCACAGTTTGTCCGTGTCCAGCATTTTTGCCTTTATTGGACAGAAAAGCTGAAGAGTAAAGAGTGGAGGAGACATGCAGCAAATGCCTGTTGAGGACATTTCAGTGACCTTGACCACTTGATGAGGAGGACTCAGGTGAGATGGCTTGAGGTGAAATAGTTCATATAGCTTGATCGAGGAGAAATGACAGACACATGGGTGCCCAGTGTGCTCAGTATTTGTAATTCCTGAGGTTGCAATTGCTGTGTCCATCAATGAGCCAATGGGTTCAGTTTAGCTCAGGAATCTCAATGTGTGATGCAGTGTTTAAGGAGACAGGACCGTGTGAATAGGATCCAACTCAGACTGAACACACTGTCTGTCAACTTATAACACGATGTGAATAATGTTGTGGGGGTTGTTAGGGCCTTGTTATGGGCCAGTACCACAAGAACAGTACTACTTCCTTTATTACTCTGAAATCTTACAACATGTGGACCCTGATATTATATATATATATATTTATATAGCCAATTTCAGCAAGGCAATTCAAAGTGCTTTACAGGCAGAACAAATTATAGAAAACAATTAAAATTCAATTAAAAATTAGATTAATTAAAAAGATACAATAAAACAAAACAACAAAAAAAACAAACAAACAAACAAAAGATTAAAATATATTTTAAAACAGATTTGAAAAACAGATTTTAAGATAAAAACAGATTTTAAGATAAAAACACATTTTAAGATAAAATTTGCAGTGCGAAATTAAAGACAAGGTATTAAAATTATATTAAAATGATTTGTTAAAATGCTCCAATAAAAGGCAGCTGTAAAAAGGTGAGTCTTCAACCTGGATTTAAATGAACTCAGAGTTTCAGCAGACCTGATATTTTCTGGCAGCTTGTTCCAGATAAACATATCCAGATGTTTAGTTCTGACTCTGGGGACTGAGAGCAGACCTGATCCAGAAGACCTAAGTGGTCTTGGTGGTTCTTAGGGGATCAGAAGATCATTGATGTATTCTGGCCCTAGTCCATTCAGAGCTTTGTAAACCAACAGGAGAGTTTTAAACTCTATCCTCTTACAAACAGGAAGCCAGTGTAAAGCCAGTGTGTGTAATGAAGCCAGTGTGTGTAATGAATTAATATTACAACTTATTAAATCAATTTATTTATTTCAAATTAATATTACAAATATAATGAAAAACTTAATTAAAAACTAAAACCTAATTTTTTTCTTGGTTGTTTTATTTATTTTTTTTGTCTTGTTTTTTTTTTTTTTTTTTGCACTCGGTGATTTGTGAGTAATATTTTATGAGGGAAGGGACAGACATTAAAAGAACTTTTCTTTTCTCTGCACCCCTTTCATTCATATTTATCATTTCTATTTTTTGTACTTAATATTTTATCTTTTTGACAGAATGAAATGAAGTCAAATGAAGTCAAAATCAGAAACAGGATTGAAAGTTTATGTATTGAGAATTAAAAAAAATGAGATTGGAAAACTTTGAGATTTTATTATCAAACAAATTTATTGTCACAAAAACACAAATAAGTACCAACAATTCGCCCTGTTAGGTGCGGATACTGATTGCCAGGTACTGGGCATCTGTATCGTATCATACCGTAACAAAACAGGAGAGTTCTTCGTGCATCTAATTAAGGAGACAGGTGCGTCGCAGAAAAAAAGAGGATTTGAACAAGAAGGTGGACTCCAGCACACTGTCTAACTTGCAAGAAAATCATTTATTTGCAACGTTTCAGTCTCAGACCTTCATCGGGTAAACAGTTTAATCAAAATGGCAGGACGTCTTAAAAAAGAGGTGGTGATCGCACCTGTGGACAATCATCATCATGACGTAAAATCTGCACCGGGAAAATAAATACACAGGACAACAAACACACATAGACTTCCTGACTAAGATAGTCATCATGGTGAAGACTGTTTAAAGCCTACAAATAAGGCTAAAAATAGAAACATTAATCACAAAATGTGCTGTTTAGGGGGCATTAAAGGTCCACAAGACAAGAAACGTGAGAAACATTACATTAGACTTTAAGTTGACACAATCCATTGATGATTGCATCACTCAATTCCCCGAGAGATGGAAAGTCTGAAATGCGGTACAACCTGATGACATCAATACATACAAACAGACACGTATAATAAGAAACATATTCAGAGAAAGTTCATCATTAAGGCCTTTTGGGGCCAGAGTTTGTGAAGTAAAAATCGAGTATGCTTCCCGCTGTTGCACAGCAGCCTCAACGATAGTTGGTCTGAGACCGAAACGTTTCTTGCAAGTTAGACAGTGTGCTGGAGTCCACCTTCTTGTTCAAATCTGAAAGGTATCCAACCCTGCTTGTTATGCTGCTGGTTCAAATCCCAAGTTAGTTCAGTTACTGTCACCTTGAGACTTTGATGTAAAGTGTCGTTATCAATCTCCTCATGGATGACACTTGACTGTTTTAAGTGATCTTGACATGAAACAAGAGTTAAATAGTTTCATTTGCCCTGAAAGCAACTTTACCTTGATAAAGACAAGTAGGAAACTTGTATTTTGTGTTAAGTTTGTGAGTCAGGGCGGCCGTTGGGTTTTATTGTGTGACATACACATTAACATGACTATTCCAGGGCTGGTTTGCCTGGTTGACAATGTTTCATCGGGTTATGGCCTGAACACACACATCCTCACTCTCTGCTCAGTAATCAGTGACAGTTTCAACTGGCCAGTGTGTTTAGAGCCTTTTTTTGAGGGATGTAAATAAATTCATCTAAAAGCTCAACACAGAAACAGCATCTGCAGTTTGTGATTTGATGTTGATTTACTTCTTGAGTGACAGTGAACCGCCTGCACTCCCACAGAACAGCTTCTTGCCTTGGAGGCTTTGTAAACCATCGGATTCGTGTCCCAAAATGAAAACTGTGACATGAAACCATCTCACTGACTGCTGCTCAGCTCTCCTGGGGTGAATTTTATTCAATTCCCCTAAAAGAAGTGACATTACACTTTTTCCATTATAGATGACGCTTCCTGCTTGCAACACCCCAAAGGCTTTGAATTGACAAGCCTGCATTAAGCATAGCTTGTAGATGCTATTCTCTTCCAAGTCCTCCGCAATCTGCGTCCCATTACTCCACTGCACTCCTAAAAATGAATGATATCTAAGAGTCATTCTAAAAAATGAATGACATCTCAGACCCATTATAATTTAATGGAGCTCCAAGATCTCCTCCTCTTAAGATTTAACACAAGTTGAATTCAATATTTATTAAGGCTGCGCTCTGGATAAAAAGAGTCCAGAGTTAGAGAGGAGGCTCTTCTCTTGGTTTCACTATCATGTGTTTGAGTTGCACTCTTGGTTTCTCACTGAAGGTTTCAGAATAAGTTTTCAAACATATTACGCCCATCATTCTCAGCTTAAATAAATGTGAACTAAATGCTGCAAAGATTGATGCAACTTTATAAAAGCTCTCCGCAGTGTGAGGTTTCATTAAATTGAGCTGCCAACGCTAAATTGAAATCTAAACCGCGTCTGGGTGAGAGGAAAGAAACAGTAACTCAAGCTTTATGAGATAAATATGAGCTAAAGCAGTCTCTTTATACCTGCTGCTCTCTGGGTGGGCTCCTTCCAAATAGACTGAGAGTTACACTGAGTGTGGGAAAACAATCCTCCCAAGAGTTTCAGTGGTTTAAAGATCAATCCAGAGCTGCAGACGGTAGTTTCTTTCAGATCTGAAATACCTGTGAGGTGATGGTCAGTCCACTGCAGACTCTACAAATCATATAAAAGGGTGTTTGAATCATTTTTTGTCCAACATAACTTCAAAGTCTGTAAAGATAGAAAAAAAATAGTAAATATTAAAAAAAAGACTCATCTCACCAAACTTATTTAGTTCTTCTGGGTCCAAAAAATTGGAGGGAAATGCTCATAAGGAAACACATCAAAACTTATTTGAACCTTTTTTTTTTCCGCCAACCTTGCACGGAGATGTAAAATAACCTGACAACCTGTTCCCTATAAATGAATTCAAGCAAGCCAAGTCTCCTGGTTTGGCTTTGGGTTTGTGTTTTGTGTTTCTGGTTTTTGGATTGTCTTGTGTATCTTGTTTTTTTTGGTCAGTCAAGAAAACTTGCTGAGTGTTTCTGTGTAACCTGTGTTAATCTTGGTTATTCTTTCTGTATTTTCTGACCACTTTATTGCTCCCTGTGTTGGGTTAGTTCTCCTTGGCTGTTTCATTGCACACTGCCTACTGCTTTTGCATGTTGTATGTAGTATGCCTATTCTTAGGGGTTTGTTTTGTAGTATACAAAAGTTTGGGAAGTTTTAGCTACAAGCAATGGATTTCATTTTGCCTTCATTATAAATGTACAACTCAAACTTTGGGTAGATCTTGGTGTTTTAGTTGTTTTGTGTATCATATCACAGCAGAATCATCAGATTTGTTTTTAATCCTACACCAAAAGTTATATTGTTTACTGAAAGTAAATCTGAAAGAAATTTTTATGTAATGAATTTGCCTCCTTAATAGGGATGGGTGCCGAATTAGGTACTTTTATAGGTACCGACCGAATTCAGTCAAAAGTACCGGGTACCGATTCATGTAAAATCAAAAGGTACCATGTTTAGGTACCTGAACGCATCCTTGTGACTGTGACGGAGAAGAAGAGTAGCTGATTTTTCATGCTGGACATGAACACAGCATTAAAAGGATGTATATTAGAGAATAAATATGTTAAATAAAGATAATTTACATTTTATTATTAAACAAATTGATAATTTTTTCCATCTACACACACTAAAGTACCGAAATTTGGTACCGTTGAGTACCGATAACGATTAACAAGTACCAGGAATTGGTACCTTATCGTTTCAAATGTGAAAGGTACCCATCCCTACTCTTTAATAACTAGAAGTTACAAGATTCACTTGCACCACTTCACTTCTATCTCACAGAGCGTCTAACATTAGTGTTGTTGTATTGTAGTTGTAGTGCTGACTAAAACCCTTTTTGTTTATCTGCATTTAGATCCTCCACCTCCTTTTGTTTCCTGTTTTTCTAGAGTACCTGACACTCAGGCTAAAAAGCAATCCTTAAAAATAGAAGTCAGAAACAGCAGGATAGGTCTTAATGCTCAGATTGCAGATTTGCAATAGTGTCAAAAAAAGAAGAAGAATAGAGCCAGGAATTTAGAGTTCAACATTCCTGACTGAGAAACACGCATTTTGACCCCACAGAGTATTGTATCCTATAACCATGTGAACACCAAAGCTGTCTGCTTCTGTTAGCTAGCTACTGTCTTTCTGGGGCATTTGGGAACGAGGCTTTGCTGCTGCTGCTGGATGATCCAGATGGCGTCCACACATATGACGAACCCAGGTCAGGTTCGCTGAACTTGTCTGACCCTGATTTAGTCGAGCTGTGCTGTGGTGACACTCACTGAGGGCTAAACTGACTTTGACTTCCGCTGCTTGGCCCGGGTGATCGTTGTCGTCCTTTCTCACTCTTCAAACTACGCTGATCTTCTTCTCATTATCTGAGCTGATTTCTCATCCAGAGGGCACATTGCTGCCACCTACAGGGATCTGTTCATGAGCACACTGGTTTACAAGCCTGCCTGCCTGCCACGTTGAAAAACATAATAGGCGTCAATAAGCATCAATGGCAGCAGATCATTTTAGGAGCGCAGGTTCCTTCTTTTTATGGATTAGGATGGAATTAAAAGTTCATTTTAACTAAAGTCATTTTTTTCCCCCGGGTATGCCTACTCTGAGCCTGTGATCGTGGTTTGCTGCAGTTGATAGAATTTGGTGTTTTGCTTGTAACTGATGTCGGTAGATAAAATGCTACGATGTCTTTCTTTTGAGTGTTTAAGGCTGTTCAACAAACTTTTTAAGCAGTTGTCTAAAGCTAATTCAGATGTTTTGTGGTTTAAAGAGATCAGGCTGTTGGGGTTTGTTGCTGGATGTTGGATTATAACTGTCTCAGGCTGCTGTCCATGGTCCTGATCTTTGGGAGGTTGAATGAGTCTCTGCTAAGTGACATACATTCCTCAGTTTCTTTTCTTTTCTTCTTCTTCTTTTTCCTTTCTTTGAGATGGTTTTCTGCTGTAAAATTCAACATTTGATGTTTTGTTATTTTGTAAACAAACCATGTGGTTTTGAGATTTGTAAATCACTGGATTTTGATTTTATCTACATTTTATTTTTCATCCAACTTGTTGAGGACTTGGGGTTGTATTTCCTGTTTGCTTAGCGAAGAAGTTGCAAATCTGATGAAACAAATGACTGGTAGCTCAATTCTTCAACAAATCTTTTGTCTAATTTTCAGTTTTTGAAAATAACATAAATGTGTTTCAGGCCACAGTATCTCACTGTGTGAGCACCTGGCTCGGGAACCAGAGGGTCATTAATTCAAGACCTGGAACGGATCAAAGTTTGGAAATGGAGCCTGGGGCTAAAAAGGTGCCACTTCGCTGCACTCTTTCCATTAGGGCATATCCGTACTCATTCTTCATGGGTTAACTGATTGAATGTGCTTGTAACTTTAGGAAACAATGAAGAAACTTTTTTTCTGGTAACCTTCAAAATATGTTGGCCAAAGAGAGATTTCCCTGACAGAAGACACACCAATCACCGAGCAGCAAATAAAGCCAGGTGCAAACTGGTTTTCCTAACCTTTGCAGTCCGACTGTAACCTCAGAGCTGCGGTGAAAACATGAAACGCAGAAATCTCAAACAAACCTTGCTAGAGGAGGAAAAAAAAAAGGAAGCACATTGAACTGGTCAATAACTGCTCTGAGGTTGTAGAAAAAAAAAAAAAAGAAAGGATGTGTGAGCTGTGAAAATGAAAAGTTGTGGGGCAGGAGGTGCATTTAATGGCCCTTTAGATCTGAAACCACAGCCTCTGTGCTCCCTTCAGTGGAGGCGTTTTCCAGCTTTATCCTGAGAAGCTGTGATGAGATGATGTTTAGCTTGATAAGAGCGTGTATCGATGATTTGATGCCGTGCTGACTTCCTCACAGACTCCACTGCAACCACATGCTTTAGCAGAGTTAAGAGATGTCTTAACGGAGGAGTTTTGATCAAGGAGGTGCAGGAGGTACTCGACGAAGCGGCTGCTTTGGGAAGCTGATGAGAAACACAAGAAGCTTCGGATGTGATGGAAATACCAACTCAGCAGCTCTGCTCAGGTCGCAGGGAGACTCCTGTGAAAATTGGAACCTTGTGAGCTGACTGACCGAGTGAGCAAGGTCTTGATTGAGCGCTGCCTCACATCTGTAACTCATGCACATCCAGCATGTTATCACACATGGCCGCGGAGCAGACTATGAATACCAAATCTGATCCACGAAACACCCTAAACACTCGCCTTAGAACTGAATTACCAAGGTGGAATGTTCTCCGTCCCAGCGATCAATCCGTCGAATCAATTCGCTACGGGCAAGGCGAAGACTTTTCCACAGGAGGAGGGATCCAGCTTTGGTGCAATGAAGCTTATTAGGCTGTTTTATTTTTCTTTCAGCCATGATTAATCTTTTTAAACTGATACTTTCTGTTTCTAAAGTATTCTCTGCAACCTTGGGCGTTTTTTGGAAATGAAACGCCACCTCACATGAATCAGAGGTTGTAGCTAAATTTCAACCTGCAGATTTCTGATTGTTGCTCATCAACCTTCCCCAGAGGCTTTTAATTGAAGCCCTTCAAAATCAATACAGAGAGTGGAGCTAAAAGTAAGCAGCATCCTTCTCCTTTGAGCTACTTCAGGTTTTGTCATATGAAGAAAAGAGCTCCACTTCCCTGAGCTTTTTTGTTTGGGTCCCTGTGTCTTTTAGTTGAAGAAATGAAAACAGAAACAAAGTCAGTGTCAAGGCAGTCCACAGTGAAAGGAGTGAACTGAAAACTCTACTCACATTGATAAAAATGAAGTAGTTCAGGTTGATCCTGTGCTTCTGTCCCATCGTGTTTAGCTTTAGCGTCATTGACAGATATTTAGTTGTGTCGCCAAGAAGTTCTCCAATGAGTACTGGCAAAATCAAAAGCTTTGAAAACTGAAACACCCAAATAAACCGGGGAAGTCTTACCGACCTTGCTAATACCAGGTTGGACCTCTTTTGCCATCAGAACTGCCCCAACTTTGTACAGCACACATTTTGAGGCATTTTCACCGACTAATCCAGGACAGATCCTCAAAATAACGATCCGTTCCACTTTTTGGGACCCTTCCGTTGGGATGCAAGACTAAACCGATCTGATCTCGGGAGGTGGAGCTAGAAACACTGCGGTCCATAGATTGGTGGAAGGAATGGTCACTTCCTGTATTTCTCCTGGTGGCTCACAGTCTTCTCGGAAACAAAGTTTGATTGTTCTTTTTCACAACGAGCCACATGCCGATCACAGATAAGACCAATTGCTTGATGTTTCTCTTTGTTTACTGTGTCATGTTTTTCTTCTTCTTTGGATTTATTCGCGGGCTACACTGTGTCTTGCTGCTATGGCGTCACTCTTCTATACAACTGATGCAGCTATCAGCATACAGCTTACTCGCCACTTACCACGAGGGAGCGCAGAATCATCAGATTCTGATCTAAACCGGACAGGGCTTTAGACTTCCTTAACTGTCATTTCACAAATCACACAGCCAGGGCTTGATGTTAGCTTTTTTGCTCACCAGCCACTGTGGCCAGTGGTTTCCCAGAGTTACTAGCCACTCGGCATTTTCACTAGCCACAATTTTGTTGTTGGATAATTATGTTTCATATAATTAAAGTGAATGATGACATGGTAAAGTTTACTTGAAATAGATTTAAAACTTTTCTAAATTGAAATGACCCCTGAGCACACTTCATAAATGTTTAAAGCCACAGGTCAGAAAATGCGTCATGAAGAGGAAAACAGACATAAGTCACACTGGACTATAAGTTGCATTTATTCAGAATGATTTGGTTTGTTTACAGTAATTCCAGAGGGAACTTTTTACATATAACTTTGATAAATGTTTGTATATTAGGATCTTTAAGGAAGCGGTCACACTGGCCAACCGTGCCGTGCTTGAGCACGATTCACTTTTCGACTTCCGCACGGTTTACTTCATGCATGAGCACAAGCACGCAGACAGCACGTGAGATCCAAGATGTATAATCACCACGAGCGCATTCCTTTAACAATCATTTTAAACAAAGCGGGGGTGTTAGAGGGCTGTGTTGGGCCAAAACGACTTAATATAAGTCCAAAAGTCTCTAAAGTTGTAGCAGTGCTCTTCGTGTCTCATTGTGCTGACTCTGATCAGATTGCGCTTCATGTAAAAAGATGCTTCACGATGACGTAGGTGGACCATACGGATGTGTGATACCTGCTAAAGTCTGGTTCATATTGGGGTAGTGTGATCGCTGGTGGTACTCTCCAGCGGGGGAACAGCTCTGGGAGTTTTGGTGCTAGTTTGTGACTTCAATCTCGGAGTCTGTTTACAATAGAGAGTGAAAAAGTTGAGAGTGAAGTTTTAAATCACGTTATCAGGCACTAAACACCAGGAGCTGTGACAGTGTCCTAGACGGAGACTGGAGATGGAGTCTGATGGCTTCTTAGCAGTTACGTCAGCAAAAGACTTGGGGAATGAACCAATGAGCAAACACTGTGTGCAGGCAGTGCTCATGGGAGTTGTGGTGTCGTAGTCACATATTGCTATTGGTTTAGTATTTCAGATGCCCTTTCAGAAAACTACAGTTGAATAATTCAACCCGCCAAAGTGGCTGGTGAATTTTCTTTGCAATGGCTTCTTGAGTGTTAGCAGACAGTACATTTTTAAAACTGTAGATGGCATAAATATATAAAACAAATACAAAGAGCTATACAAGAAGGTAGCAGTAAGTGACCTATGACTACTGACACAAATATTTAGAGCCAGGTACATTTTCACACTGTGGTGGCTTTAAATAAAAAACAAGATTTAATATCTCAAGTTCTCAAATTTTACACTCACCAATCCTCTTTATGCTTGTAAGTGCACAACCAGTTGTGATGGTGTTTCATGGATGTAGCGTTGTAGCTGGTGCAGCATGAGCAGGTTCTGGTGAGATGGACATGAATGATGACGCTTGTTTCAGGAGGTAGATATCAGATCTTGGTTGATAAACACGATGAATGATCTAATGAAACCTACACCACAGAGGTCTGTGTGTTTGTGTGTGTGTGTGTGTGTGAGTGTGTGTGTGAACTATCACTTGAAAATCACTTTCTCAGAGTGTCTTTCTTCGCCGCATACATTACTGAGATGATTAGCAACCGTAAATGCACGGGAGGCCCCAAACCTTCCTGTAATCTATAACAGATGGAGCAAACATCGACGCGCTGGCCAATTAATGAAATTATACTTAACATCCTGCCCCGATTTAACAGGTCGCCCACAAATCCTGAGCTCTTTTCTTCTGACATGATTTGGTTTTGAACCTCCGCTAACATCCCTTGATTAGATTTCTTTATTGATTCAGCCGGAGCCGTGAAGGTCAGACTGTCGCTTGACTCGCCGAGTCCGACCTTCAGGGGAACTCTGGCTCAGACGATTCATTCCACTTGGATCATTTTCAGCGATTGATGTCTCTGCATATTGGATTAACTGTTTTAGGCTTTTGTTAAAAATGAATCAACTTCTATAAAAGACGTGATATTTTTAGAGTTGAATTGTTCAAGTCCTTAAGAGTGACGAATCTGTTTTTTCTTCTTTCGGCTCATTAGTCTCAGAAAACCTCAGGTAACTCTGGAGGAAACAAACATCATCCACTTAAAGATGCTGCCCTGTGTACCCACGTCCTCAAAGAGACATCTGTCAGTTGGCTGTTGACGTTTTTTAAGGAGCATTTTGTCCTCGATCCAAACACTCCAAACTCCCTGATTAGAATAATTAAGTCCTTGAGTAGTAAACGCACATCGCGCCAAACCCTGAGTGATGTTCCCTGGCTGAGAGGAAGGGTGCAGGAAATGCCAAATGGTCCATAAGCCGAAGAACTTCAAGAGCAATTTTTGTTGAAATGGACTTTGTCCCATGTGAAGTGTCTGTTAATAGAAGCGAGGCATGGGAACCTTTAATAAGCCAAAGACGACGTGTTGTGATTAAACCGGGCAGCAACTCTGGATTCTAAAAATGAGACAACGCTAAAGAGCTAAAGTCTGCGTTTTCTGAAGTGTCCGCTTGAGGCTGACTCTGAAAATATGGGAAGTCGTATCAGGATCTTTTTGTTTGACAATATCAAAAAACAAAATTATCTTTTTTTTCAAATTCAAATTCTTCATTTCACTCTTTGTCAAAAAAATGGATTGAAAAAAGTTACCACTTTTCTCCAGCAGAGGGCAAAATGTTTCTCTCTGACTCACATGTGATGTGCATTTTATGGGAAAATTTGGCTCCTGATTTAGTCTGTAGACATTATCATCATCTTAAACTTTTTCACTTGGTCTAGTGTTAAAAAAGCAAACTAAAAATCATAAATATTGAAGAATCCCACTTTAAATCAAATTGGCACCCCCCAAAAACCGTAATAGAGTCAAATACGAAGAATAGCATATCATCCCGACCCTAGTTTTCACAGCAGAAAAAAACATTTTCAGCCTAGTACAAAAAACATCAAAGTTTAGCAAACTATAAACCAGCTTCAACATGCCTTTTCTTGAGGAATGGAGTCTTGTGGGCTGAGCGCCCATAGAGGCCATGGTGGTGGAGTGCATTACCTATTGTTTTCTCTGTAACAATCGTACCTGCTGCCTCCAAGTCTTTCTGGAGCACTTTCAGGGTGGTCCTTGGCTGGTTGAGTCCTCTTCTGACTATCTTTCTGACTCCCTGGTCAGAAATCTTCAAGGAGCTCCTGTGCGTGGCCTGTTGATGGTAAGGTGGTGCTTCTTCCACTTGTGAATAATGGCCCCAATGGTTCAGCTCTATGCCTTTACCCATCCTGAGGTGTGTGCTATTTAACTGCTTGGTGAAAAAACAACCTTTTTTATAGGACCATCAATTTGCTCTAGCCCAGCTGATGTTGGTTTGCACTAATTGGAAGTTCAAGTAATAATAATGACAGATTTCAGGTGGTATGGTGCATTTCCTGTCCAAAGTATTCAGCCTTTCCATGGTGTGTTCAATACTTTTTTCCTGTGTTATCGTACTTAATTCACCATAATCATTATTTATGGACCTGAACGTTGTGATTTCTTTTCATGTGTGGATTATTTGAGTCAATACCAATGTCTGGGAGAAATTTCGTTTGAATTGCAGCTCTGGAAATAAATGAAATGAGAAAAAGTTGACACGTTCAATACTTATTTTCCACACTTTAACATCACATTCTTATATCTTCTTTGCACTTTCTTGTTGAAGAATGTAGCAAAGACAGTGATAATTATCTTATCAGATCATGCTTTTAAAACATTGTTAATAATTATAATAGTTTAATGCTGTGAGTCTTCCCAGATCAAATACTGAGTCTCTCATTCCTCTCATCTTACCTTTCCTTTGCGTGCTGACAAATGTGACTCTTGGCCATTTGCTTCCTCATCATGCAGAGAGCAAAAAAAAAAAAAAAACTGCTCCGAGCCCCTACTGTCATCTAAGGAACGCCAGCCACCATTTCAAGGTTAATGGCAAATCACTTTGAGGGATTTGGGCAACGGGGGTGGAATTCACTCAATGTCACACTCGCTGTTATAAAAGATTATAGCCCAAAGACAACAAGCATTAAAACAGGAGCCTTCAGGTTCCAGCAAAAACTCTGATGGAGACAGCTCGATCTGGAGGTCCAACAGTGTCGGTTTATTGACCTTTTCCCAGATTACACTTGCCCTCAGATTTGATTTAGTGAAATGTGACCGTACCTGCTGTGTACCCGCAGGCTGTCGCTGACATGGAAATATCGCTCTGCACCCTGCGCTCAGTGTCTGGGTCTCATTTGGCTGATGAATATTTGGTCTGCAGGTGTGAATGCTCGCTTTGGTTGCATTGGAATAATGGACGTGTGCTGTGATGGGAGTGTTTTTGCATAACTGGGATTGCGTAGCAGCGCAGGCTACATGCAGTAAAACGTATGTAGGAACATAAACATGTTACAGCCTTGGTTTGTGGGAGTGTTGTGCTTTGACCATATGCTGGCAGTCAGACTGTCAGGAAACGTGGGAGGCAATATTCAGCTTTTTGACTTTCACAGGCTATCAGCAAATTAGAGATTTAACAATAGACAGTGTTTGTGCTGTTTTGAATCAACTTTGCACAAGCTGGGTTTGCACAAGCTACAGCAGTGTTTTTGTGCAGCAGAAGCCCAGAGCGCTCGCACCAAACACCCCCTCCCTGCTCCTCTGCCGGTTTCCTCTGCACTCAGACGGGGCCATATTTTACTTGACCAAAAACACAAATAAACGGACTCCCACAGAAAAAATCTGATATCAGTCTGCATTCACGCTTTATTTAGAGAATTTTCAGCGCGTTACTTTCACACAAAAACACTGCTAAATAAGGCTCTAGTTCTCATCGTGTCTCTTCGTCCTGGCAGACTACCTGTGTTTGTTTATATCTGGCACGCCGCGCGCGGACTGATACACTAAGCGGCGAGCGCCTCGTAGCCAGCTGTGGCTCTGCAACGAAGGTAGCGCCGTTTTACGACATGATGAGAGTAGGGGTAATTCCTGCCCTAAACCTTGTGATAGGACCCAACTTGATCCATCCCGGAGTATCACTTTGATGTACAAAAAACTATCTGTGCATGACTCTTGCATGACCTACTCGTGATCATTTTTATCACAGACAGGAAAAAAATAAAAGATCAGCACCATGCATGCTGGGAAGAAGAGTTCAGCAACAGTGCAGCAATCCTGGTAGAAAAACAACATCAGATGTTTTTGTTTGGCTGTGTTAATGTTTTAGCCCTATTTTGGCTTTTGGCTAGTATTTTAGCCTTTAGCCCCTGTTTTAGCCTTTAGTTTCATATTTTAGCATTTAGCTCATAGTTTAGCATTTAGGTAGTATTTTAGCCTTTGGGCCCTGATCTAGCCTTTAGTTTCATAATTTGGCATTTAGCTCATAGTTTAGCCTTTAGCCCCTTTTTTAGTCTTTAGCTCATATTTCAGCCTTTAGCTCGTGCTCTATCTCTCTCCTGTTTCTCTTTCTTCTGCTCTTCTGTCCTTTTTCTGTCTGACAGTTAGGCTCCAGTGTCCACCATTACTACAAAATTAATCACAGAAATCGTTTTCAGTCGAGAAAAAAACGGATCTCTCTTCTCTCTGATAAACTTCATCAGCTGGTGTGGTGTTGTCATAGAGACTTAGACGTGCCGTAAATCAATCTGGTCCTGGTCGACCTGACCTGGAAGCTAGGAAGTAGCAATTTAAAATCACCTGTAACTGTAATATTGGTGCTGATAATCTCATTTAAAAGTAAGGTTTAGGATCAGGCAGATATCCAGAAGGGAGACTTTTTCAAGATCACTTAGAAACTCCTTACAGAGACTTTAAAGTAGAGTAAGGACACGCGAGTCCCCTTTGCTGTGTAATGTGACATGATGTTGAAAAAAGAGCGTTTTAAACAGCCTCTAAATGTATGCCCTTTTTTGTCGAATAACATAAAATAAATGATTGACATCTCTACCGCCATTTGCAGACGATGTTAAGTGTTAACAAAAAACTTTAACCTGCAGTATGCTCTTTAAAATCAATGACTCCAATGCTTTACATTGAACTAAGTGAGAGGACTCTTCTGTAAATGCTCAAAAATACTGAATCTTCCAGCAGATCAGGCTTTCAGTGCGTCACTCGTAGGCGAAGCAGCTTTACAGACCTTTAAAAAGCACAGCAGTAAAAAAAGAGAGAAAAACTTAAGAACAGCAGACAAGAGGAATGTGGAGGTAATGAGCAAGAACATTAAGACAGCTTAGACAGTTTGACAAAAGGTAAGAAAAACATGTCATCTATATATACTTCATGACTAATGAGCCGATGCAAAGTGGTTGTGTCGATCACAGGAGGAGTCACGGGGGGGTTGGGATGCTGGAGGCGTTTGGTGGGCAGGCGTGGCGTGACAGGCTGTAGAATAACACGAGCGAAGGAGAAAGATGGAGGGAGGACAGGAAACATGTCAGTTAACTGTATCTAACCTCATCCTGCCACTTTAATTAAGCAGTAATGGAAATTATTATTTTCATTCTGGATAAATTACACCCATTCCATTTGATTTCACAGAATCATCTGACTTAAGTAGTCGTTGAGCTGTGTTTAAAGCATGGAACAAAGCAGACAGCTTTACATTAAAGCAGCAAACGGAAATAAATTGGATTCCTGATGGAGAGCTCTTACCTGGCTCGAGCAGCTACTTCTGATCTTATTATCTGCTGACAATCACCGTCTGATGATGAGGTGACGAAGGCCTTCAGGAGGAAGGCTAACATTACAGTAATTACTCAGAATCTGCTGCTTATGAAAACAATCACCAGACAAGACTTCCTTTACCGTGCTGCGTTCACTCTTTCAGTGTAAACACTGTTTCTTTGGTTCGTTTCCTCCAGGATGAAGCCATTCAACTGTTTGAAGTACTTTCACTGCAACACGCTGCAGCTTTCCTCCATCAAACCTTGAGAAAAAGTCTCTTTTCTTGTTTTTAGTTGCAATTTTCTGATCTCAAGTTTTAAGAAATAATAGTGTTGGTATAAAGACTGTAAAAAGTAAAACAGCAGACTCTGTCAGGTTTGTCCTCAGGAAGAAAAAACATAGTTAACAACTTAAGAGGCTGTTTTTGTTGAACAAAAAAAAAAGTTGAGCTGAAGTTGACATTTTTAAAGTAAACTGTTTTGTTAGTGTGAAGAGAAGTGCTTTTAGAGATGCTGAGATGTCAGATGACTTCCTGTAGAGCTGGGGTTGTCCTACATGCTTTTGCTCTCCATACACACTGCGCTTCCTGACTACATTTGTACTATAAATCTTTTAATTCCACTTTTCAATATAGAATAAGTAATCACTACAGCTGCTACAACTGTGAGAATTTCTGCTCCCAAAATTATCATCTGTGTTTCTTTCCGCTGAACATGATTTCTGTGATTAATTTTGTAGTGATTGTGGACACTGGAGCCTAACTGTCTGACAGAAAAAGGACAGAAGAGCAGAAGAAAGAGAAACAGGAGAGAGATAGAGCACGAGCTAAAGGCTGAAATATGAGCTAAAGACTAAAACAGGGGCTAAAGGCTAAAATACGAGTTAAATGCCAAATTATGAAACTAAAGGCTAGATCAGGGGATAAGGCTAAAACATGAAACTAAAGGCTGAAACATGAAACTAAAGGCTAAAACAGGGCCCAAAGGCTAAAATACTACCTAAATGCTAAATTATGAGCTAAATGCTAAAATATGAAACTAAGGCTAAAAGAGCGTCCAAGGCTAAAACACTACTTAAAGGCTAAATACTACCTAAATGCTAAAACATGAAACTAAAGGCTAAAACAGGGCCCAAAGGCTAAAATACTACCTAAATGCTAAAAAACGAGCTAAATGCTAAAATATTAAACTAAAGTCTAAAACAGGGTCTAAAGGGCTAAAATACTACCTAAATGCTAAAATACAAGCTAAAAGCTAAAATATTAAACTAAAGGCTAAAACAGGGTCCAAAAGGCTAAAATACTACTTAAAGGCTAAAATACTACCTAAATGCTAAAACATGAAACAAAAGGGTAGAACAGGGCCCAAAGGCTAAAATACTACCTAAATGCTAAACTATGAGCTAAATTCTAAAATATGAAACTAAAGGCTAAAACAGGGTCCAAAAGGCTAAAATACTACCTAAAGGCTAAAATATGAAACTAAAGGTTAAAACAGGGTCTAAAGGGCTAAAATACTACCTAAATGTTAAAATACGAGCTAAATGCTAAAATATGAAATTAAAGGCTAAAAAAGGGTCCAAAGGCTAAAATACTACCTAAATGCTAAACTATGAGCTAAATACTAAAATATGAAACTAAAGGCTAAAAAAGGGTCCAAAGGTTAAACTACTACCTAAATGCTAAAATATTAAACTAAAGGCTAAAACAGGGTCTAAAGGGCTAAAATACTACCTAAATGTTAAAATACGAGCTAAATGCTAAAATATGAAATTAAAGGCTAAAACAGGGGCTAAAGGCTAAAATACTAGCCAAAAGCCAAAATAGGGGCTAAAGTGTTTGTGCTAATGTTGCCTCCAACCCACAGTCAGCAGTTATTCTGCAGTGGTCTGTTCAAACTTGAGAGTCTATCAATAAAATGAAGAGTGAGGTTGTTAGCTCTGATCAGTAGATAACTAGCAGGACATAACTAGGATTAACTAACGTTACACGTTACTGGCACGTCTCACAGCACTGGGCCACCGATAGCACTACATATAGACAGCTACTTAACTACATACAGGCTGTCAATGTTTACTTTTGTCACATTAGCCTACAGATATGTCTGAGCACCAGGCTGCTGATAGCACTACATATAGTCAGCTACTACCATATTAGCTTGATGTCATTTTTCAAACCGTAGCACTGATCGATACCTTACCTTTGCGCGTCGTATCGAGTCAAAATTTGTCTTGAACAAAGAAAATTTGTTTCCATCTGATCACAATTGGATTCCAAAACAAATGCACGCCACACTCAAAGTAATTTACGACAGAGTGCGGAGGTTCGGGGCCAGAAGGTGGCGAGTCCAGAGATATCCAGATCCAGTGACCAGTTTCATATTTATTTACTTATAAACTCAGTTAAAAGTTGTTGACACATAAAACCTGTAAAGCTAATTTTTGAACGGAGAAAATTCACATGAAGAATTGATTAGCAGAATAGATAAAGGCAGTTGAATCTTATTTATTTCCATCCCTGCTCTGTACTGAAGCTACAAAGCTACAAAAAAATGTGTGTGCCTAAAGGATGGTGTTAAACACAGAGTGACTACCTTTGACAGTTTTACAATAGTAAGCTTATTATTTTAGTCATAACAGGTGTCGGATGTATTGCTCCATTTACAGAAATTTAATCTAACAATTTAAAAAATGAACAAAGTCTTGAGTGAATCACTTTATAAATCCAAAAGATAGACTTACTCTGCAATCTGTGGCTGTAAACTAAAACTCAGAGGGGTATCAGACTGTATGTGGTTAAAAATCAGATGCCTACAGATGTCACCTTCAGTAACTGTAAGAAAACAGTTGATTAAATAAATTGTAGGGATAAAATGTGTAAAAGTTGTTACTCTCTTAAAATGACCTACACGCTCAGTTTATATCAACACCAAGCAGCCGGTAACACCTGCAGAGGCTCTAAGCAATGAGGAGCCAGAGGAAATAAGTCCCATCTCAGCTCGCTGAATCATCATTTAAAGGTAAGAGTTGGTCAATAGATAGTGTGGTGTGTGTGGAAAGCCAACAGTCTTATCTCATGAGTGGTTTTTGATCAAAGTAGACGGATACATAACTCAGCAGCTCTCTCCAGGAGCGCCCCATGATGCCTCATTCCAGGCTGAAAGCCGGCGTTTAAAGCGGGCAGCTCTAAACGGGCGTGCGCTGAGCCTCTTTTTCCTGATGTAGTCGTCTGCTCTCTGGTGATACTGTGGACATTCAGAAAGGACCTGAAGGCCACTGACTCAAATGGAGAAAAGGGCATCAGCAGCACACACACCAGTGCAGAGCTGTAAAATCAATACACACTGCACCCTGGGTACGGCGCCGACTGGTCTTTACTACACTGCAGATGATATTTTCATGGATAACGTGCAGCTTCTCGGGAACAGATCCAGAAAAATATTGAACTACTGACCACTTGGGCTTTTCCTTCAGTGGTTTATGTAATAAGTGTTTCTACCACATGATTTGCATCACACGCTGTGTTCCTATGACCTTGGTGAGGACAAGGGTCTTTGACTGACTGTTGATCTATTTCAAACTGAGATATATAGGAAACATTTCATGATCAAATTCACGGCCCCTAAAGGATGGATTTTAATGTTAAAAAGAGTCAGGTTTGGCCGTGTTAGATAGTCATGTTTCCGGTGAAAACGATCAACATCTTTGAGACAAAATACAGAAACTCACATTGTTTGCAGACGATATACAGATTTCAAAAGGCCTCAGCTGTTAGTTATTCAACAAGGGTGAACATTTTGCGTTGATGCTAGCTTAAAATAAACCAAATCCAAGTGTTTACATTCTTATCTGCATTATCAAAATGGTGGGAGTGGTAAATACTTGGCACAACAAACACCATCATGTCAAACAAGTTAGGATGTGGACGTAAGCATTTCTGTAAAACACCGTCCAAGCAACACCAAAATACCAGTTTAGACCAAGATTTAACCAAATCCTCTGGGGCTTGTTGCACTTAGCTTTGTGCACATCCAACTCCAAACTAAAAGTTATGACTGGCTTCAAGGTCCGTGTGCACCAAGTAGATTTTCGCCTGTTTTTGTTACATTTGGTTGCAAATTTTCCACAACTGGTGTTTCTGCAGAGGTCAGCCTGTTTAAAGTGGATGAAGAAGTGAGTGGATTTGAGAGTTTCCTCTTGTTTCCTTTAATCAGCCAAGTCCTGTTTCAGTTCATTTGAAAGCTCTCCTTGAAAATGTTGGCATGTTTCAGACAGAAACTCGTGGCTCTCACTGAGTGCTGATGTCCTTTTCTTGAAATGAGACAATGAATACCATCCAGCTCAGGGAAATTTCCACAAAACTGACAATGTTTACGCCATTTGATGCTAGTTTTGGTTACGATTCCGCTTATTTCCTTCCTGATAACTTCAATTTTGTCTTTGTTTTCCCATATCATCTTCAAATATTTTGATTGGTAAAGAGTAGGGATGTTCAATACCACTTTTTTCAGACTGATACCAGTACGAGTACTCCCTCTTGAGTTCTCATTGATACCCAGTGCTGATACCACTAGAATGTTTGATACATGAAATTTCACCAACAGTAACAGATCATTTTGATCAAAGACAGCTCAGTCACTCTGCTATTAAGACCAAAACAAAACACAAACAACTCTCTCCGACTTTATGGTTTGGTTTTATTTATTTTTTTTTTTTTTTTAAGGAAAGGAAAACAAAAGCGCAAAAAAAAAAAAAAAAAAAAAAAAAAACAATAGTCAGAGTTTAAGTTTTTTTTTTTTTTTTTTTTTTTTTTAAGTAAGGAAAACAAAAGCGCAAAAAAATAAATAAAAAAATAAAAAAATGCGTAAGTGCATAAAACGTTGATTTCATGATCCGCACACACTATACGGTGAGTGAATGATTCTGTATCTCTGCAGTTTAGAAGTTATTAAGATTGTTTGATTTTCCAATCAGAGGCACAGCTCAGGTCACATGACCGCTGGGCGCCCTGTAGCTGCTCAAAGAAAAACTCACAGGTGGCGTCATAGCGAATGTGGCTGCGTCTGTGGATTGGCTTCATTTCACGGTTTCAGGAACAGACGGGTGACGTCGCAGATGCTTCGTCCATGATTTTTACAGCCTATGGACCTGACCCACATTTCCTGTGGTGTCTAACTGCAGCAAGTAGCACCATCTACTGGCGAGGAGGACTTACTTGACGTAAGGTTTTTTTGGCCTTGAGTATCGGCTGCTGGTATCGGCAGCCTCCACGAGTACAGTTACCTTGAAAAAAGGCTGGTATCAACCTGATACCTGATACCGATACCAGTACTTGCCCATCGCTAGTAAAGAGAGTGGATATCTCACCCTGACCACTTCCCTGTTGTTTCCATGGAGACTCATAACCTGCAGGGGACCAATCTCAGTGAAGCATGGTGCGCTAAGTAAAGTTTGAGAGAAAGAGTTAAGAGGCCTGAAGATACAGAAAGGACCGACTTAGTAAACACCCAATAATTGACTGAAATAATTTTGTTTTGGGCTTGAACTTTGTTGATCTGACGGATTAAAAATACCATCCCTTCTTTTGCTTGTTTAGTTCCCTTTAGCCTGAAAAGACCCAGGACCTGATTCTGCTTTCCAAAGGAGCTGAATGTTGACCAAACTCTCTCTTTTCGTACATCCAGCCCTGCAGATCTGCAGACAGCTAGTCTTGTTCCATTATATTCACCCAGACGTGAACAAAGATTGCTTTGAATATTTGTCTTTAGTACCCAGAAAACAAACTGAAGAAAATGAGGTCCGCTGATGTCTCCTGGACAAACATTTGGAGCGCCTCTCTGCACAACACAACATAATTTAAGAGAACCTTAAACAGCAGCCTCAGAAATGTCCATAAAGTTGAATCACCTCCTCTCTCTTACACCAGACAGCCTCAGCGCGGGCTCCATCAGGGGCGTTATATGACTTTCATATCTTACAGCATCTCCCTCAGCAGATGAAGTTTGCTCTGCTGTCATAGACGAGCAGATACTTTCACAGTTTCATCTTTGGGGGCACTTTAAGGATCTCTCTGCGGTGCATGTTGTCTTAAAAGCTGGGACTGAGGTCAGAAAATAACTTTGTACCTCGACTCTGAAAAGAAAAGATTCAAACCTTCAGACAGGCGGTTTATTGCAGGGCTGTTGCGTGAGTTTCAGTCATGCAGGTGAACTTACACTTATAACCGGGTTTACTTTCTCACAGCTTTTCTTTCTTTCTGAGGATGTCAGGTGTGAGCAGAACATAACCCCTGCATAAAGAAGAGCTGAAAAATAAATCTAATTAGGGCTTAATGTTGACTGCAGCAGATAATCTCACTTTCAAGTCTTGGAGCTTGTTTTTCCTGTGAGACAGGAATGACTGACAATGGATGGTTTCTTTTAAGAGGAGCGAGACCTGAGATCCAACTACAATGACGCACTGAAAGGAAAACAGAGGAGGGCAGAAATTTGAATCATTAAGTCTAAAAAAAGAACCTATTATTATTATTATTATTTAACCATTTCCTGTAAGAGTGGAAATGAGCTGGAATACAAAGACCGCCAACAGTGATTGATTTCTTTCTTAGCTGTTAGTGTTAAACACAATGGGAACAAGAAACAAAGCCAAGCATGCCCTACGTTTACAAACGGGGTAATAACCGGTAATAGTGTCAACAAGCCCTGTTTTTAATCAATGGCTTAAATTATTGCTGAAGAAAAGCACCAATTTTCTTTTTCTGACTATTTTTCCTTTTATTCCTTCATTTTATCCTCATTCTCTTGTAAGGAAATCTTAAGATGTTTGCTACCGTAATGTGCCAGAGTAACACCAATTTTAATTTCCTAAACAAACAGATTCATTTTGGTTTTCTGAAGATTTTATTGAATTTTTGCAAATATTTTTTTTTTTTTTATTTTTTTTTACATTTTATTTTATTTTATTTTTTACATTTTATTATCTAATGATCAAGCAGAGAAAAAAAAATATTATTTTTTTACGAATAAAGATATAGGTTGACTTATGATATTTATAATAAAATGTATAATCTTTATAATAAAGATTAATATTATAAAGATTAATGAAAAGTTTAAATTAAGTTTTAAAATATAGCATATGAAAAAAAATGCTGCCACTATGGCTCTCTGTGTTGTACAGTGGCCCCTGAAGGTCAGCTTCAAGTAATAATTGATAATAAGTGTCTAACATTAAGTACCCCTGATCACAAAAATTGTTCACTGAAGTCCAACAAAAATCTAATAAAATATGAATTACTTATAAAGAATGTATACTTAATTAGATTTTAAGAATTTAGTAAAAAAAATTAGCATTTTTGTCGTTTTTTTGTGGAATATTTTCAATCTAAATTGACTTTTTATGTGTTTGATAAATAATATAATAATATAATAATAAAGCATAAAATAATATAATAAAAATAGTATAATATAACATAATATATACTAAAATATAATATAATATAATATAATATAATATAATATAATATAATATAATATAATATAATATAATATAATATAATATAATACAATATAATTTGATATGTTTGGTGAATGTATTTTTGCATACCATGAAATGCTTTTGGATTTGACCTTCAGGGCCACCGTAGTATTTACAGTGTGACTCATTCAGTCTTAATGTCATGTTATGAAATTTTGAATTCAGAATGTCACACACATTTAAAGCAGGTCAGAGCTGTTCTCTGTCTCAGGTTTACTCAGGTTTACACTTTAAAAGGAGCCTGTCTGCGCCTGCATGCTTCACTGTCACCTGTAGTTGTCTCTATCCAGATGGATGAAAGCACACTCCCTCTGGCCACTTCTTACCTTTGCTGTCTCCTTTTCTCTTTTAAACCTGGCAGCAGTCTCTTTCTGTTAGAGGATGACTATCATGACGTGTTAACTTGGTTAAACTGCTTCAGTGAATCCCTCTGTGCTGACTGATGAAATATTTTCCCTTTTAGTTTTATTACACTACAAAATGATCAGGTTTGCTCTGCCGCTGAGCAGTCTGATGTGCAATTTGTCCATTTAATTGGCACACGGCTGTTCTTAACACTGTTTTTATTCACAGTAAAATCTTACATATACCATGACAAAACTAACAGGAACCATGTTGCCCTATGAAGCTGTTAGGGCTTTTTACGAACGACATATTTCTGCTCTGAAACTCTCACTATCAGAGTAAAATTATATACTCCAGTGTGTCCAAATCCATGTCTTTTTTAATGAAAATCACAGCCAGGGACTACTTTATCTGCTGAGGAGCACACAGCTGACAGGCATATAACTAACACTAATCTAGATTTCACTTGCTTATCTGTGTCTCTGAGTTTAATTGGCAGGTGGTTTACTTCAGTTTGACAGGCCGGACACGGTAGAAGTTAAGTGATTCATTTAAATAAAAGTAGCTGAAAGAGACTTTACTTTGCCATTAGCTCAGTGTGCACGAGTGAAGCAAGTGGGCTCTATCTAAAGCTAATTATATTTTCTTGCTTGTTTGTTAATGAACATTGACAAATGAAAGGTAGAGTGTATAGAAATGGGGTACTTAGTGATACAGACTGTAACGGTCCCTAGCTTGCCCCCCTTTCAGTGAAGCAATGGCGATTGAAGATAAGAAGCTACCATCCTCCATGTTTCAAATTCAAAAAACTGTGTCAATGCAAATTTACTAATTGGTAACTAGTTTGTTTGCTTCATCCTGATTGGTTGGAATAAGAGGCAGATGGATCACGTCAGGTCAAATCAATCTGTAGAAAACAGTTAATGAGTTTAGCTTCTGCTTGTTGACACCACAGACCATATGGTGAGGTAAAAGCATAAGTTAGCATTAGCATCATTTTGGTAAAAAAAAAAAAAAAAAAAAAAGAAGTTGCTTAAATGTTAGCTTTGGTTAGCATGCATTATTAAAGGTAGAGTCTGCAAGGTTTTCCTGGAAAACAAAATGTCAACTTTTACAGGAATAATCCTGCTTGATCATCTTATGTGGGCCTCTATACATGCGTGTCAGTGTTGATGTTTTGGTTGTATCGGGATGCTTCTTGGTTGAGATTAAGCATGGTTACCTCAGCCAATCACAGCTTACCCAGTGCGCAAGTGACTTTGTATGTTGATTGGCAAGTTGAAGAAGCTAATTGGAGCAGCTACGATAATGGACGTAGCATGTAGCATGAAAACCACAACCAAAGTGAAATGAAACACCAAACAGATAAAGCTTTTTCCTTAACAAGGCTGAAGCTTGGCTCAACTTTTACTTGCTTTCAGGAACTGGGAGAGCAGCATGGTACAAAAAGTGACGTGAGTTAGCTTTATGCTAACCAGGTATGTGTCAAATACCTGTGATTAGCTTGTGCTAACATGCCAAGTCAGGTGCACAGCTCTTGAGTCTCTCCCACATTGAAACACAATGCTACAGGTGTTTTCTAGCCCAGTGAGTGTGTTCATGTTGTCATGGTTGGAGGCAGGGTGTGTGTGCTGCCGCTGGCACTGAACCAAGGAGGAGGAGCCCAGTTTGAAACTTGTATTTACTAAAAAGTAACAAAAATTCCTGCAGATCCTACCTTTAAATGAGGGGCTGTACTTAAATAAACTATCCCACATGAGTAACTTCTGGCTAGTGTCAGTTTTGGCGCCCCTTTCTGATAAGGCGAGTTCATTTATAAAGCACATTTTAGCATGGCAATTGAAAGCGCTTTACAGACAGAACATATTAAAAGAAAACAATTAAAATTCAATCAAAAAGCAGATTAAAATAAAAAAAAAAAAGATACAATAAAACAATAAGATTAAAAAAAGAAGCTGAAATAGATTTTAAAACAGATTGTTAAAACAGATTGTTAAAACAGATTTTTAAGATTTTAAGATAAGAGTGGCAGTAAAAAAGCTGTAAGTCTCCCTTTGATTTCACCCTACACAACTTAATAACAAAAATCAATTAGTGTCTTTTACTTAATTTATTCTACTCACATCTCATTTTAAATAGCTCTGTTGCTGCTTTTCTGCTGAAGCACTGATGAGCTAACACTGACAAGTTTTATGGGATGTGTTTACGTTTGCTCAGGAGAAATCAGGTGACTCAATCAAAAATATTAACACTTGAGATCTTCATTCATTAGGTTGTAATGTGAAGGAATATTACATATAAACTATCAAATCTCATATATGAATGACTGAATGAACGCTTTATTCCTAACGTGCAAAAAATGCAAGAAGTAGAGCAGAAAAAAAAACCCAGTATGCTCCTGAACATGTCCAAAAAGGGGTATACATAATAATTATCCACAAAAATAGAAAACAGATTAAAAAACAACCATGTTGTGAAAATCATGTGTGCGCTTTTTAAATGGTAACAGGTAAAACATAAACAGAAAGAAAACAATGATCTGTTGTTCAGACAGCAGACTGTCTTTAAGTGTTGTTGGGCAGAGCCACATGGCTCAGATATCTGCTTGATTAATGCAGCCTCAGCTTCCTCATTATGCTTTCAGATGTAATCGATCATGATTGACAATTTGAGTTTCCTCCTGTTTCTTTGCTCTTAAATTGAGACTCAGCAGTAATTGTTATGCAGTGAGTAACTGTAATATCAACACCTACAACGGAGAGTTGGATCCCAGCCAATAAGGCCAAAGGGCGGCGCACTCCAGTCGCAGCAAAACTCTGCCCTGAGATTTATTTTGAGAATTAGATTAAAGAAGAAAAACATTTTACAGGAGCAGCGTGAAAAACTACTGGACTTGTAAAAGCTCGCCTTGGGTCTGTACGCGCACCCCTTTGTCAGCTCCCTTGAGGTTACAAATGTGCTGCACTGCACGGTCTAGACCTCATTGTGGTCCATTAATATAATGAATGAACAGAGTTCTTTGCATGTTGTTCATCATACACATCCCAGTGAGCATGAGAGGCTGCATTTCAGCTGAGCCATCCTTCCTCCCAGCTCTCAGAGTGGATTCATAGTTTACATAGATACACATGTCACAGTTTATTCACCTTAGGTTTTTCTGTTATGTATTTTTTTCCAGCAGTTTAATTGTTTCTTTAAGTGAGATGTCAGCCTGACTGGCCTTTTTTGTGTTTTCAGTAATTAAGACAGAAAGTGATATTCGTATTAACATTCAGGCCCCTGAGTGAGTCACATCGAGGGCCTGTCGTCAAAATTAGCTGAGATATTCGTCCCCTGACATATTCAAACATGATGACATGCAAAATTCAACACTGGAAATTAACAGCTAAATTTTCCTCCCATTCCAACTGTCTTTCGTCAAGATCGTCTCGACGGGTACTCGGATTAGAGCAGAGCTGCCTCCTCCTCTCTGAGTTCACTGATAAGACGCTCAGTAAAAAAAAAAAAAGAAGATGAGTTTTCAACAAGATTCCTCAACAGTAAGATTAGTGTTAGTTAGTTGGCAAACATTTTGACTGTTTCAAAGAAAGCAAAGCATGAAAGAAACATCTGCGTATTGTTCAGCTGTACCTGAGGAGAGACTTCAGATCATTTTCTTCACTATCGGTCTCCTAGATAATTTTCTACATTCATCCTTTCACCTAAGATATCTGCTCTTTCTGCGTCTTACAGCTTTGGCTGAAAAATACAAGGACGATAAATAGTGATATATAATGTTTCTGTGTTTGCGTCAGTGAAGCAGCCTCCCTAACACCAGAAACCACTCTGATCTGAAATGATGGTGTAATACAGTACAGGAAACAGTCTTTTTACACATGTCAACCATGGCGGATAAAACAGACAAGCAGAAACACAGATCTATTGAGAGGAAAACATATAAATTATCGTCCCTGGAAAATAAGAATGGTGGATGTGATGTCTGCTGAAAGACGGGAAGAAGCAGTTACACCTCGGGCCTCTGATGTCAAAAAATGTGGAAACAGCATTATATGTTTACAGTTACAAACATTAAAATGGTTTGGGGCAGAATTTTATCAGTAGAGCCGCTAAAAACCTCACATATCCCAAATTTTTAATTTTTATCATTATTTTTTTTGTTTGTTATGATCATGTGCTTATATTCTGAGGTGTTTTTTTCTTCATCTCAAACTACGCCCCCTTTTGGGACATAGTCTGGATCGTACCTTCTTTTGTTTAGTCTGCACTTCTACTTGAATAAGGAATAGAGTTTTACATTTTGATAAACAATGTCTTATTTTCCGTTTCACAGCTTTGTTTTCATTAGCTGTGCTCACTCCCTTTATTGTATCCCACGGTAACTCAACACAGCAGGTCTCTCTAACCCACTTAATGTCTGTGGGGTAAAAAAATATGGCTCAGGTCTAGGGATGGGTACGGTTCACATATAAAATGATACGGTGCAGATGCCTGGTACTCAACAGTACCAATTTTTTTGTACTCCTGTGTGCGTTCATGTGGTAATAAATATTAATGTGTTTGATAATAAAGTCTCAAAGTTTTCTATTTATATTTCTTAGTATATAACTCCTCCTCTCCCTCACTGTCACAAGGATGGGTTTAGTTACCTAAACAAGGTACCATCTGATTTTACCTGAATTGGTATTCAGTACTACAGACTTCATTTGGTTAGTTCCTGTAAAAGTACCTAATTCAGTACCCATCCCTACTTGGATCTGCTGTTTCTTCAAGCCACAGAATTTGGATTGTGTCATTTTGATTCTCCTGAACATTCTGAACATTTTGCAGTTTGATTGGTGAAAACCGGTGACTATTCTTTGGGGGAGTAGCCAGCCAAAACACGTATGGAAGAATACGTTCAGTACAGTCGGACTTCTATATTTTTGCCGTTTCTTCAAGCCACAGATTATGGATTGTGTTATTTTGAAGCATGTGGTAGAGAAAGTGTCACAGTGTTGAACATTTTCCTCAACCTTCTCGTCAGCAAACATCAGAGTTGGATGAAAAAAGCACAAGTCTCCATTGGGAACATAATATCACATGGGTATTCTATGTTTATGTATGACATATGATTGTTACAAGAGATAAACAGACAAAAACAAAGTTTAAAACCATCATAGAGCCAATAAAAAAACACTTAGTTCTGTTGAATAAGAAGCATTTGTCTTTTAGATGTAGAATGATCAGGCTGTTCGTTTGGTAAAGGATGGTCCCAAGCAGGGGCGGCATCATGGGTGGACCCAACAGGCCCAAGCCCATATTTCTTTGAAAAAAAAAAATAAAAAATAAAATATATATATATATATATATATATGTATATATATATATATATATATATATATATATATATATATATATATATATATATATATATATATATATATATATATATATATATATATATATGTATATATATATATATATATATATATATATATATATATATATATATATATATATATATATATATATATATATATATATATATATATATATATATATATATATAATATTATTATTATTTTATTTATTTATTTTTTATTATTATTTTTTCTTAAAAATCTGTTGTAAAGAGGAATATTTTAAAATTTGTCACTTTACACTCTGTTTGTTATTGTCAGATGCCCTACTTTTGTAAAATTAGTCAAATTTGGCAACTTTGTAGCCTCTTGGTAAAAAAGTTATGAATCATTCAGCCTCAAGTTTTACTGGTAGGACTAGAGAATGATTTGGGAAAGACTGTAGATATTTGTCTTTTATGTAACTGTTGTTGATGTTGCTGCTCTTACAGGCTATAATACATGGAAAGTTGAGGAGGTGCAGCCCATTGGTGTGTTAGAGCACTTCTCTTTGGCCAATACCACTAAGAGCCATTACCGTGTGATACACTAATTTTTTTTTAGATATTAACGGATCAAAAAGCAGCCAAATCTGCTTTAAAACATATATAGTAACAGTTGTATATAGTAATAGTTATTTACTAACTTTTGTAATTGAAGGCCAACCCATAACTGAAATCGTGGCTCCGTCCCTGGTCCCAAGAAGATCAACCATACGAGTACAAAACTGAATTTCCCATCATCTAGCTCCAACTGACACATATATTACAGTGAGGCCAGCAGACGAGCTGTCTCGTACTGAAATAGCTCTTTCTGCTCGGACTGTCTCTTGGGTCTGGTCATTTGGTGTTGTCTTATTCAGGCAGGCTGCTGCACTGCAGGGATGTCTGTATTTAATTAATAAAGTGGGAATGAACACCTGTGCTGGCATTCATTAGTGTGTCTCTTTAAAAATCATTGCTTACTAAGTGTTGCAAATTACATGTCGTGTTCCACCAAAATCTGAATTAGTCATCGAAGTAAGCAACTGTCTGAACGAAACCGTCTGCGGCACCAGAGTGGTGTAAAAACAGCTTTAGGACTATTTTTGTCAGCAGACTCATTTAGTTTGAACTGTCACTCCTGAACCGGTTCTTGGGTTGTATATATAGTCATGCAAATTAGATGCAGAACAACAAAATGTACTTAGTTGGACAAACGCAGACACCATAAGCTTTCATCTGGGGAGACTGTCCATCAGCGCTAACAAGGTTTTTATGAAGACAAGAAAGAGAATCCACTCCTCAACGCGGCGGCGTGCCATGTTCTGTCATGCATTTTAAAACAGCTTTGGCGAAACATTTGATGCAGAAATAACTTAAAATCAAAGCGGTGCTTCACATCATCAAAGCATGTTCCAGTGTCTGAGCTGCTGAGCAGCTTCACAGATGGCTGGAAACACTTTTTTAAATCTATTGTATTGTGAAGCGAATGTCCCCCAGGTGAACCCGTGTGCTGACCTTCAGATGAAACTCTGTGCTCTCATTATTCCAGAGATAGTTAGAGTTCAGAGGAACAACCTTTACACGAGCACAAGACATGAACGCACTCTTCCTTTTGCCGTAACTCCAGAGATCCTTCTAAACCTACGTTCCTTTGTTTCTGAAATGATGAAATGTTTCTTTTCAGCAGACGTGCTGTGATTTGTCTGATAATACAAAACAACAAATTTCACCCAGTTTGGTTTCTTCCAGTAAGAATCTGAGAAAAAAAGCCTGAATCTCCTCTTCAACATGCTCAATTGGCCAAACAGCTCCCGATAAGGCTCATCACAGAAACTCCAGATGATGGGCTGTCACTGGGAAGTGGTTCAGCCTCTGTGTGATGAACGTGGGTTGACAGTCTGCTTGGAGGGGAAAGGATCTGAGTAGCTTCCTTAGAGATAATACACTCCTGCACTGACCTCTGTTGTGGTCTTAAGAGAATATGTTGTGATAGATTGGAATCAGGAAACAGACTGATCGTGATGGGGCCCCTCAAAACCTGGTTTCAGATTTTACACATGAGATAATATTGACTTTTGTAATGGACTCTCCTTCATGGCCATGTTAGGAGCTTTAGGTAGGAAGAGCACACTTCCCTTCTATCTCATACGCATATATCAAAATCCAAAGCAGGGAGAGCAGCAGCAAAGCCCAATAGGGGTAAATAGTAGAATGAGCACCAGTTGCAGTTTGAATACACATACTTTTTGACCTATGGCTAAGGCCTGCCCAAAAACGTGATGAGCCAATCACAGTGTGTATAGCCTTCCAATACACTCGGACATGCTCTGCCTGCACGTCCATTAAAACACATTGCAAACGATCGGTTTTTGTTCAGTTATATGAGGTTTTTCTGAGATTTTGAGTCTAAAAATGGTCAAACAGTGGTCATGAAGTATAAGCAACTCCAACACAAGGTATCCTGAAAGGCTGAAGAAAGTTTCGTCTTTGGCTAAAGTTGTTTGTTAGACCACAACATCAACTCAACGTGAATAAAATGTGTCTCCATCTGTTATAAGGTCAGCTGACGTCGTATCTGAGGCAGCAGATTGTGACTTTGCTGTAAAGAAATATAAAGTTATCTTTGACACTTGAACCACCACTGCAGTCTGACAGACTCTATGGGATTTTCTCTAATGTTAGCTAAAGTTAGCCTAACATTAGCTCCTAGCTGCATTGTTCATCATGTCTCTTTGTTTGTTGGGAGTTCATTGGAGTTCATTTGTTCTAGTTTTTGTTCTTTGGTGATCGTACATCATTGTGAGCTGTTGTCCAAAGGGCTGTAGTTAAGCTAACGTTAGCTTCTGGAGCTTAGCTTCCTCAGCTTATCTGTAATGGCTGAGATAACAAAGGTTGTCAGATGGTCGGCTGAATGATTTTGTGTAAATACTAGACATGCACCAATTGATTGATTGACTGACTGATAGATCGATCGACTGACCAATCTACTGATTTCCTTAATTTTGGGGTATCTGTGATCTGTTATCAGGGATCAGGGATCAGCCCATCCTTACATCCATCCATCCAAACTGATCTTGTATTCTTCCAGGAAGGTCTGACAGGCAGCCATTGTTGCTCTTTGTTCTGAGACCTAAAACTCAGGACACTTTATTGGTTGTTTAAGTTAAAACATAACGATCTTATTGTTTCACAGGTATTGTTCAATGATTTTCAATAAAATAAGATTGGATCATTGAAGGTATGTACTGTCAGTTATAAAAATCGGTATTGGCCCAAATTGGTATCAGCAGGTCAGGCTTTTTAAAGATCAATGACTGGCCAGGAAATTGTGATCAGTGCACTCCTAGTAGATTCTGTAGCTCCAAACTACTAGCGACACACTCTTGGTAAAGACGGTAAAAAGGAGCTTATATTTTTGTCATGACCAATGCTGATCCTCTATCTTGTCGTCTAAGATGCTGTTTATCACATTTGATAACGTCAGGATTGAAATTGAGTCTGTAACTGAAGCTTGTCATCAACCTTCTCATCAGTAAAATGATTCATTATTGTTTCAATGTGGACTTTAGAGCCTTTCTGTGACTTCTTTGTCAAATGTAATCTTTCTGTCTCCAAAAACCGTCAACAGCATCTTGAGAAAGCACTTGTCACTGAATGTTCATTGTTTGTCCGAGTGAGTGGAGGGGGCGTGGCTTAGCCATAGGTGACTTTGACTCATAGATGTAGTCAGCTGAGCCAGTGTATGCCAGAGGGATGTAGAGGCAGAGCATAAATCTTCATATGCACTGTAGCTCTGCCTGAATAAAAAGCTCTCTGCTCTTGACTCACATCACACTACTCTGTACCTTTGCCACTAAAAGCTACCACCCTGCTAACAGTCCATCAGTTAGCCACAGTGCTAACAGCAGTGGGACAAGGTGCCTCTGATAATATACACACACGTACCTACTGCTGTAAGTGTGGACAGTATCTTTGACAGTAGGAGTGTCACACACGTGTGTTCAGACGGGTGCTACACAGACTCTGCCTTCTGAACAGCCAGTGCACTTTGTGTTCTGGTGAAGGGCTGCAATAACCTGATATCAGCAGGACTTTTCTGTGGCCATTAATCATGGGGAATAGAAACAGAGCAGGTAATGCTGTGGTGCAAACTGTGCGTGCCCCCCGCTGCACATGTTCGTATGAAGAACAGGAGTGTGCACAGAGAGTAATGTGTCTGTTTTATGTTACGTTGTGTTCAGCTGCTACGTTAATTGGCCTGCTGCTCCATGATACTGTGATGAACTCAATTAGTCTCATTAGTTGTTGAGGTGAAACTCATTGTAGGAGCGTGTTGTGTGTGTTAACCCTTGTCATTGAGTTTACCTGAACTGTGGCATCACATCCCTCAAGTCGGCCTTTTCCATGTTCTGTGTCCTCCCTCAACCTTCATTGTGTGTGAAAACATTCCATTTTCCCGCCTTCTGTGAGTCACATGACCACCTGCACGGAACTCCTAATCAGTGTGACATCATCACCAACTGCTGCCCTCTCAGGAGTGAAATTGACAGAAGTTTTACAAACAACTCCTCATAGATGCCGCAATTTTCACCAAATCTCTCTAAAAACATGACATTGTTGTAGGAAATTTTGTCAGGAATCAGTCCATGTTATTTTTAAAGCTGTACGACTTTTACTTTTTTGTCTAGGCACCCAAATGCCACAGCTTGCGTGGAACTGGAGGCTCCTCTCCCATTCATTCTAATAGAGAGAGCTGAGAGGGCTACTTTAGGGTTCACCGACTTTAAGAGGTCGTCATTCAAAAACCATTTCAGATACAACAAATTCCATATACACTTTTGTAAAGCAGGGTCCACTTTGTCACCTGAGCGAATTTCAAGCTGATACCATTTATGGGCTCAGACGAGATACATTTTGTTTGAGGCCTGAAAAATTGGTTTAATTTTATTTTGAAAGGCAAATTGCCGGCTTCCTGTTTGAGACAGGTCAGGGATGTCACTATATTAATTTTGTGTCTCAATGAGACAAACACTTTGACATTGGTTTGATCTCTCTACGACATTCCTGCTGCCCATTAAAGCTTTTTTGGTGCGGCTAGGTGGCGCTAGAGACCTAATTCTTGAGTTTTGTGATGATTGTAAGGTGTGTGCCAATTTTGGTGAGTTTTTGAGCAAGTTTAGGGGGTCATATAAGAGTTTTTCAGATGCTAAAAGATGTAGTTAGCTTTATAGACCTCAAGCCAGAACTTCCTTTTTCATTGAGAAGTTATATCTACATGGTAAACACTGTTGTTTTTTGGCGGTCTCTTGCATCCTCAAGAGTCGTCCCTGCCCGCCTGTTTCACATGGACAGCAGGCAGTGGCAAACACCTGAAGAGGAAACAGATTTTCCTGTGGTTTTCTGATCTTGACACAGTTTTATTTTTTTTAAGTAAAAATAAAATCTTGTCAAGTTTGTCCTTCAAAGAAGAAGAGAACATCTTTTACAATACATGTTTTATAAATGGAGGTTAGATTTTTGAGGGGGTATTCAACTTTAATTTTTTTTTTGTTGTTGTTATTTTCCCTCTGGTGCTCTTTTAGTAGCTCTACATTATTTATTGCTAAAAAAAACTCTATGTTTTTCTCACACTGGCGTTTTTAGAAAACACTTATTCCAGACTCCTGTTTTAGCTGCTGTCTCTTTAAGGCTCCCCACTCCACAAAAACCCCTTTCCCTCTGATTGGCCAGCCCTCTGGAGGCCTGTAGAAACTGTGAGCAGACCTTGGTGTTTGAGGCCCACTTCTCTGACATGTCCAGTTAGGAGATTCAGGTATTTTTACATCATGTTACATCACATCCATGATCAAAACATGTGAAAACATTGAGACCCTCTTAAGTAGATTATATTTATTTATTTATTTTTGGAGCCTGGGTTTCATCAGAGTGGTGTGTTTTTTTTTGTTTTTGCTCTCCACATGTTAGAGACTGTCAGGTCCCCTTAATAACAAAAATCCCACATGGTTCCTAAAAGGTTGTAATTGGTCTTTAATAATGAATAGTTGCAACACACTGCTTTTATATTCTAGACACAAAGTTGGATTACAACAAAGCTGCTGCTCGGAAAAGCTTAACGTTGTCTTGGACTTTTACCAGTTTATAACTCTTTTCCCGTGTAACTCAGTGTTTTCCTCTTGTCTCCCTCGGTAAACACTCCCACCAGCTGAACCTGACAATGCAATTTTAAATAAGGATTAATCATGAATGTTGTTTTGTTCTCTTGTCTTTCTATTTGTCTCTCTCTGCTGAGGCCTCTTTACAAATTGCAGCGCTGGAGAGCTGGCAACTCATTGCTCTTGCTCTTTGGAGAGACGTCAGTGGGCTTAGCTGAAGGAGTGAAAGACTTTTACCGTCCTCGGTTAGGAAATGTCTCGGCCTCTGGTTGGTTTGTGATGCTGCGCGAGGACACGGTGTAATTTTGGCAACACAATATGTCACTCTGTTACTGTTGTCAGGATCAGCGCAGGCTGTGGTTGTTTGAGCGTTGACTAAAGGAGTTTGCTGAAACATGAACTAAACTGATGTTTTTGCTCATTGGTCATCATTGGGTCTTACAAACAGAGCTGTTTTCTGCTGTTTTCTGCTGTTTTCTCTGTGCTGCAGCCAGTTAAACCATTAATCCCTGAATTCATTTTTCTTTTTTTTGTTCTGGAGACTGTGTTAAAGGCATTTTGTGGTTTTTGTAGTGTGGGTGTGAATGTGGGTGTTGGGCAGCTGAGCGATCATATGCATTATTTATAAAAATCAACTGGGATTTGAAACTAGATGTGGTTTGTCTCGTATTTTGTAATATTATAAAATCTTTTCTGGATAACTTTAACTGGGTCAAAACATGTATTTAGTGTGTAAAACCAGCTTGTACTGATTGTTAGCTGTGTTTATATAACTCTTTGACCCTAATCTTATCTGTCTGTAGCTTCATGTTTGACTCCTTTATAAAGGAGGAGGTGGGCTCGAAGGCCTGTCCTGCTACTAGCCACCAGGGGGAGCTCTAAAAAAGCTGGCTTCACTCAGCACAGTTATTGCTTTAATCATGATTTATACAGTTTACATGTCATTCAGTCAACTTTTATACAGAAAGTAGGTCTACTACTTTTACAACTACTGCTGCCACCACTTCTACTGCTAATAAAAATATACATTTTTAAACTTATCAGGATGATGATGGTTATAACTTTATTTAGACTTATGATAATGATAAAATCAATGTTGATGATGATGATAATAATGAAAATGATGATGGAAGTGATAATACAGTTAATACAGTTTTGTCAGGCATTATCCTGCTTAATCCATGGTCCCTTATGAAAGAAAGAAATATTAAATTATTAATTAATATGTTAATATTTTTCTTTTTTTTTTAAGTTAACATTGTAGGTTTTTCCCAAGAAGCAGCTAAGTGGACTATTTAATATCTCTCATTGTGCCAAGGTAACCTGCTCTGGCTGCAGCAGTTTTATTCGGCCTAATCAGTGGAGGGAAGTCAGAGGATTGCTTAACATTATGTTACATGATACAAAAAATTATTTCAGACAGCAAGTGCACCTCTTACCGCTTGTGTTTGCCCAGAGGATGATGGGAAATTTTGTTACAAAGAATCAAAGTCCACAGACAGTTTCCTAAATCTTTTCTTTTTTTTTTTTTTTTGCAAAACACATTATCCACCATACTCTGTATCGAGCAAGTAAGTAAGGTAATCATGACAAGGGACGGACTGAGTGTCTGTTGCCATGGTTACCAACTGGCGATAGAGCCAGTGCAATGATGAAGAACAATCAGATTATTTGACCATAATTTTTTTTTTTTTTTATAGCTGTCCAACAGCACTTTTTACCAGACATCCTGCAACCAATCAGAATTTAGTATTCACCCAGACCATGGTATAAAATAATTTGAAAAATAATGATGATGACAATGATAAAAAAAAAAGGTTATAAAACTTTTAATTATATTATATTATATTATATTATATTATATTATATTATATTATATTATATTATATTATATTATATTATATTATAAACTTGTTTTATATTGTATTGTATAATATATTATATTTTTATATAAATATTTATTCCATTTTATTTTATTTTTTTATATCATATTATCAAATGAAACCAAATCAAACATTATTTTTTAAAATGCTTTTTTTATACAAAAGTGCTTTACAGTCCATTAAAAAAACCAGTCCAACATGCCCTTCAACCAAACCAGCCTTTGCCCACACACTAATGTACATAAGGCTGAGTACAAATATTATATTATATTATATTATATTATATTATATTATATTATATTATATTATATTATATTATATTATATTATATCATATTATATTATATTATATTATATTATATTATATTTACTCCTGTATGTCGGACTGATTTTGATGGTCATTTAGGAACATATTTTCCTCTGATGATAGAATTTCCCTCTGTAGTGCTCTTAAACCTTTTCATTAGCCGATATTTCCTTTCAATTCTCGTCCCTCTAAGCTGACCTTACATTTATATCATAAACAGTTGGTTTGGAATGATATATTTCTTTTACAAATTGAAGCTTGCAGCACTTCAACATTCATACTCTGCACAAAATGTTCTTTTTACGGGCTTTCGGTTCAAACTATTAAACTCAAAGTTTTAATTAGTTGAGTTAGTTCGTACAGTTTGAACCTTTTATTCAGTAATATCTTCATTATTCAGTGCTGTATTATTTAAGGATATCTAATATTCCATTCTAGTCTTAAATTCTTAAAGATTCAAGGATTTTAGACCAAGCATCATTGTCGGTGGTTATCCAGGCATCAAATCTCTGCACTCTGAGTTAAACAGTCTTAACAAATCGACTGAATAGAGACTTTTCAAACTGTTACAGTGCAGCTAGTGCTTTAAAATTACACCTATTTCCCAAATGACCTCCCTAGTGGAAGTCATGATTTCACTTTATTGTTATCGTTAAATTTACAAACTGTAAAGCGTCGTCTTTGTAAGATGATACATCTCAAACATCAAATATGAAGAAATTTCAAAGGCTGTGCTCATGGTAATGTAGCCCACTTCATTTGGCAGCTGAAAGCGACTCCGCTGAAACCTTGCCTCTTCCAACCTTTTCTGTTGGCATATTTCATTTAATTTCATATCATACTGCAACATGAAGTGAACCCACCTGACATTTGCCAAACAGTCTCTTAAATTCAGCTTTATTGCAGCAGCTGAGGTACAGTTATAGTGCATATTTGCATACGTTTAAAGGTGCAGCTGATTTATTTTTGACTGCAAAAGTAGAGCAATATTTGAGTGTGTTTAAAGTCTCTGGAGTAAAATATGAAATGTTATTTTTTCTTTCGCTCGCAGTAGAAATTTTACACCTTCAACACAGTTCCTCCTCTGAAAACGAGCCGCAGCAGGCAGCAGCGGAGCGGGCCCTCGCTGATTGCAGCTTTGTTGATGGTGGATTGTGAAAAGCTGGTTGGGATGACACATCTCTGCTTAATTACTCGACAAATTAACAGCGAAAACATATCTGCGAGAATATGTGTGATGTCTTTGTTCCAGAGGGATTTTCTTATCCTTCCATCACAGCTTCCTTCATCAGCCAGCCCTTTATTCCTCACACCTATTTCTCAGGATCAATTTATCTGCACACAACGCGTCATTTGCACATCAGCCCACTTTGAAGCTCCTTCAAATATTTCCTTTTTCACATCCTAAATGAAAAACCAACTAGCTCGTACGGGGGAGAAAGCAGCTGTGAGCTGAAGCTAACTCTTTGTGGCTTATCTTTAATCTTAAAGGTCATGAATGAACTGAGGACTCTGAGAAACTAGAATAAGAGATTCTGCAGACCTTGACGCTCACATAAAAAGACAAACGAGCCAAGAGGGAGGGAAGGTGGGAGGGAGGGATGCTACTAAGCCACCACTCCTTGCTCTGCCTTTGGGAGGAGGAGGAGGAGGAGGAGGAGGATGAGACACTGCGAGGAGCTTAACGTGTGAGCAGAAAAGAATGCAAAATCCAGAGCGACAAACAAGCCATTCTGACCTCTGATGTGTTAGCTTAAACCGTTATCTGTCTCCTCCCATCAGCCTGTGACTCCCAGCTCTTCAGTCCTCCAGCTGAGTTTGTCCAAATGTTAACGGTGTTGGCAGCGCCGCGGTGGAAAAGAGCCTCCGTGTTGTCGCCGGCTCTGCCAGTGTGAGCAGTGGAGGGCCAAGCCTCTGCCCCGGCTTTCAGCGGCTTTCAGCTGGGCAGGGCGGTCCGCGGGGAAAGTCAGACTTTTTATTCTCACACTGTCTGTTATTGCACATGACATATTCAAATAGCATGTCTGCTTTATGCTAATGGGATGCAGTAACAGAAGAAGAGATTACTTGGCAGCAACAGGCGGAGTCCTTGGAAGTTCAGCTTGAATTTTGGTTTGCATTCATTTGTATAATGAAGCTGCATTAAATTAATATTTGCAGTAAAAAGGACTCTCCAGGTTGTTTTTGGCTACACGCTTCCACACAGTGACCATAATGTCACATGGTTTTAACAGTACGTGTATTTTCTCTGCTGCAGCTGACGGTAATTGATTATGTTTAAGTTAAGAGGCGGCTGAGGCTAAGTGGTGAAGTCATAAAGAGAGGTGATGGATGTTTGATCACTAAATTGCTCCTGGTGACACCGTCAGCGCTGTGCTAATATGACTGGCTAATGCTAACTGCCCCCTACTGTGACTGCCTCTGCCAACAGTGTGTGAATGATGTGTGAATGGGTGAATGTGAGAAGTAGAATTGGTGGTTAGAAAGACCTGAGAAGGGCAATAACATACAAGTTATATCAGAGCTGGTTGGGATTGGAAGTGATATCAATTTTGGTATTAAAAAAAACAAACAAAAAAAAAAATCTGAGATACTGTGTCGGTATTTCAGAGAGAAAGAGCGGTGCGATCAAAAAAAAAAAAAAAATGTTTTGTCTATTTTTTGGATCAAAAACAGGAAGAGAGACATAAAAGAAGAGAGTCCACTCTGCTTAGGTAGTTTTGGTGTTTACATAGTCAGAGAAAACAAGATTAGTTGGGTCTTGAAAGATCATTCAAGAAAATGGCTGGCAGCTAATAAGTAAATATTCAACGCATCAGCTGATTCCTAAATGTAAAAAAAAACAACAACAACAACATCCGGATATACCGATATTGACACCGATCAAGAGAGATCAATAGATTTTTTTTTTTTTCAGGGCTGATGAATCAGATGGTACGGTGGGTGGGAGACAGAGCAGTGACTGCATTCAGAGAGGCGCAGCTGCATCAGAGCCAAAAAAGCTCAGTTTTCATTTTTTTTAATTATTATTATTATTGGTTGTCAGATTAGAAAACAAAGGCAGATGCTGATATGCTTCAAAATGCCAAATATCGGCGCCAAACATGGGCCACAGTGGGACCAGTAATTGGCCCGACAAATTATTGGTTTATCCCTAATGAAAGTGAAAACTATCAACATCATATACAGAGTGAACAGTGGCAGTAACTGGAGGAAGATCCAAAATAAAGAAAGATAAAATTAAAATAGAACAACAAAAAATATAAATAAAAAAAGAAAATAAAAAAGAAAGTAAAAAAAGAAAATAAAAAAGACACACAAAAGCCAGAGAAAGACCCAAAATAATGAAAAAGAAAAAAATAAAATTAAAATAAAATAGAAAAATTCAAATAAAAATAAATTAGAAAAATAAATACATGAAAATAGAAAATTAAATAAAAAAAGAAAATTAAAAAAACACACACAAAAGCCGAAGAAAGACCCAAAATAATGAAAAATAAAAATAAAAAAATAGAAACATTGAAAAGACAAAGAAAATAAAAATAAAAATAAATAAATAAATACAAAACACACAAGAAAAAAAGTAGCCTTCCTTTCATCAATCAGTTTCTTTTACAAGTCATTGGGAAAAAATAAAAATGAATAAAACCTGATACATATTACTGCCCAAATTCTTAACAATGTCTCTATTAAATGGCACAAACCAGAAAAAGGTTCACCCCTATCCTAATCTAGTCAATTAGATGTGAGGGACTAGTTAAGGTTGAACATTGTCAAAACAATTTTCTTATCCCCAGCTGTGTATCATAAAATCCAGTCATTGTTATTTTTTTCATAATTATAACACTTGATTTTATTTTATTTGGATGACTCAGCTGACTTGATTGAAGCGGCTCACCTTCACTGCCTTCTAAACAAAAACCAAATCCAAATAAACACCTCAGTCTGTTTCCATAAAGAGATGAGTCAGAATGAAATAAGATAAGCAGCGCTCTTTACTTTGTTCGCATGGAAATGATGGTTTAATCACACCTGTGATTTTGATAAACATATAAAGGAGGGATTGGTAACGTGGACACGTATGCTTCTGATCAGTGATTGTCTCCCTGCGATCCATTAAATGTGACTCATTTCATCAGTCTGGCCAGAGATCTATTTTTGGGCCTGTTCAAATTGAAAAATGCAGATGAGACATCATTAAAGACTTGTCCGTGATGAAATTGTCTCTCGCACCCGTCGAGCAATTCTTCCTCCATTTGTCCAATTTGGGAGGAAAAATGTGGCTCATCAGGCATACGTCACATTTATTGCTATTCCCTGTGGAAGCACATTGTACAGTTCTCCAAAGTAAGATGACAATTTCAATCAATTGGATGGTGATAAAAGTCACTGACACTGATTTATAGATGGCGAATGTGCTCGCTGTCTCCAATGTCAGGTCTTTGTGAAAGGCACAGCTGATGGTCTAAAACAGGCGGAAAACAAATCTTAAAAGGGCTCGGTTGGGTCAGTACCACCAATTTCACTAATATCAATTCCAGAAAGGATGTTCCATAATTGAAAACAAAGCGCAGTGAGCTATGGAGCTGGGCTACCTGTGAGGCCTGAGTCTCAAGGGGGGCGTCCTCCTGGGTTTCATATCTTCACATCTGCTTCCAAATAACCAAGATGGCAAAGCCTAAAACACCAAACCCAGGACTTCAAAGGGGACACATCCAATGAGACACATCAAAGTGTGAATGATCTGAATTAAAACCCAGCTCATGCAGCACAGACTCCCAACACAACACTCGCTTCAGTGTCAAAAACAGTGTCCTCCTGTCAGATTGTTTCCTCACGAATAAGAGAAACATCTCGAGGGATTAACCATGAAAACGCGAGCGGTGGACGTGTTTATTCGACACCGCCTGCTGTTAGGGGTCGTTTAGTGCCTGGAACAAACAGCCTCTTGTGAGTCTTTCATGTTCTCCTCTGAACTCGTGTTAGCAATCCAAGTGCAACGGATTAGCTAGTGCCAATCCATGCTGAGCTAATTAATGTCATTGAAGAGCACGGATAAGCCGGGAACAAGTCGGTGACAGCACGGAGTGTTGAAACAAGCTTGACTCAGTCAACATGAAGAGTGATACCAAATATGAATGTGTTGGTTCAGATGAAGAAACACTTTGAAAGATCTGTGCGTACCAGTTGTTTTAGCTTTGACTGTGTGTGCTTGGTTAAATGTATGGCAAACACGCAGCAGAGTGAGGATCTGGAGGGGAATGATGAGAGGAAGTAAGTGACAAATGAAGGAGATGACAGACTGGGATCAGAAAGGACTCAGTGTGATACAGTGAAGTTGGTTCATTTTTGGAGAGTTATCATACTCTGCTTACAGCCAGAATTCAGAGACTTTCTTTATATCTGTGAACATAACACTTCAACACCTCTGCAGAGAGTCTTTAAGAGCAGAGAAATCTGGATGGTGAGTCATCTGCAGCGCATACGCACTTTTTCTGTGTCACTTTAAACCACTGACTGTATGGAGGAGTTGGTGGAGCAACAACATGTGTCTGCAGAGCCAGGGGCTACATTTCCAGGACTGCAAAGCTGGGACTACACTTCAACAACCTACTAGCAGCGTTGGGCTGTAAAACCTCAAACCTGTTGACTCCTGGTCTGGCTCCACTCATTTTGTTTGTTTATTGTCGTAGTCAAACTAAATATTAACTGATTTTGACATGGTTTGTTTTATTTTCAAAGTCTCTGGGTGTTTTTAGGTAGTTTTCGGTCACAACTTCCTGTCCCGCGCGATCGTCTCTACACTGAATTTATGCGCCACAATTTATGCGTCCACGGCTGGGTGTTACCCATAGACAGTAGACGTCACCCGTCTGTTCCTGAAACCATGAAATGAAGCCAATCCGTGGACGCAGCCACATTTGATATGACAGCTACAAGGCACCACCAGTCATGTGACCTGAGCTGTGTCTCTGATTGGACAATCAAATGATCCTAATAACTTCTAAACCGTTGAGTTAGAAAAAAATTCACTCCCCGTACAGTGTGTGCTGATAGTGACAGTGTTGCCAACTTAGCAATTTTGTCGCTATTTTTAGCGACTTTCCGGACCCCCCAGCGACAAAAATTAGAGAAAAGCGACTAGCGACAAATCTAGGGACTTCTTTTGGTGGGCGGCGGCTCCAAGATCACGGCAGAAAAGTTAAAAAAAGCACTGTTTTCTGTCTTTCCCTGTTCATGCATGGCCAGCTGTACACTCCGGGCACTAGGACGGCTCAGTTGACAGGTAGGCAGCACCCCCCTGTTGGACAGAAAAAAATGATCTGGCGACTTCTAGCGACTTTTGGGCGGGCCTATAACCTTAAAGGGGGTTCCAGACAGATCTGTTTTATTTTGGCCATAAAAATTGTTTTGTAAAACACTTTATCTAACACAAAAAAGTAAGATGAAAATGATTATGTTTGACTCTGAAGTTAGACACAGAAAACAGTTGCGTTAAACACTCATCAAGTTACTAGCCCAGCGACCATCTCTGGTATCAAGTTTCTCAAGAGCTGTGCACCTGACTTGGCATGCTAGTACAAGCTAATAATGAGTATTTGACACATACCTGGTTAGCAGAAAGCTAACTCGCATCCCTTCTCTCCAAGTTCCTGAAAGCGAGTGACCCAAGCTTCACCTTTATTTTGGAAAAAGCTTTATCTGTTTGAAGTTTCGTTTCACTCACAGCTTCTTCCACTCGCTATCATCACCACACAAAGTCACTTGTGCACTGGTCGCACTAATTAGCTGATGTAACCTTGCTCACTCTCCACCCAGAAACATCCCAATACATCCAAAACATCATCATCCAGGCAAAGGAGGGGGTCGAAGCAGACACAGACACTGACACACATGTATAAATGCCCGAAAGTGATGATTGAGCAGTTTACCTTTAATGGTTGTGCTGTCACAAACCAACAGTCTGCACAAACATGCTGCTGTGCGACCTCTGAAAGCCCTTTTTGAATCTCTAGTTTTGTGTTTTCACCTGACACCGTCCTGATTATCTGGAACCAGGTGACCATGTTTGTTCACGAGGTTGGTACGGCATCCTCAGCCTCTCTACCTTCACTGCAATTCACTGTGGAATTGACTTGTCAGCCCTGGTTAGTCCCTCAGCGTTCCCGTCTTTATTGAATGTTTTATTCTAAATTGGACCATAATTTATTAAACCAACATCTTGATGCACTGACGACTTGGAGCCAGCAGGTTAGGCTGTCAGGAGGTAGAGAATTCAGAGAAAACAGACTGGTTTTCACCTCTGCTGCGGTGCAGTCAGACTAAATTTGAAGCCCTTTTTCTTTCACTCTTTCCAAATATGACAAATCTTTTCAGAGAATTTCTCAAAGGGTTTTGAATCTTTTATCAAAATAATTCATATTTTTCAATGAGCTGTGTAAAGAAATGTTTAAACGATAGTTGAAGTTCATCATTTAGTGTCTGTAACCTTCCTGATTTTGTCTGTACATGCACAGGTTAGACCTCAATGTCTATTTAAGTCTGATTATCAAGACTTTCTACAGCTTCTCAGAAAGTCTAAAAAACATTTGTATGTGGGCTATTCAAGTTTGCACTTTACTTTGAGAGCCTACATTATGAAGTTTGAAGCACTTAAAGGGCTCCTGAATGTTTTCATTCTTTTTATTTAGTGAAAGGACACTTGCTTTTTATCTGGTGTGAGCTGAAGACACTATTAGGAGATATTGAGCTCAGGCAAGAACCTATTGACCCATCTAATTTCTCTGTTGATGGAGGATGAACCAGATGGAGGACACAGAGAAGCTTGTTCTTTATAAATAAAGTTTAGCTGTGTCTCCCTTTGAATCCTCAATGTTTAAAGATTGGTAGTCAGAGTGTTTCTTTAATTAGGGGTACAACTCAATTCCATGGGGTATACAATTGGGAAAATGAGTATTGAACGCGTCAACTTTTTTCTCATCACATTTCTTTCCAAAGCTGCAATTCAAACAAAATTTCTCCCAGACATTGGTATTAACTCAAATAATCCACACATGAAAAGAAATCACAACGTTCAGATCCATAAATAATGATTATGGTGAATTAAGTACGATAACACAGGAAAAAAGTAAGATTGAAGTCAGGTGATTGACTAGGCCATTCTAACAGATTGATTTTCTTTTTTTGAACTAATTTGAGAGTCAACTTTGCCGTGTGCTTTGGATGGTTGTCCTGCTGGAAGGTCCAGCCACGTCTCATCTTCATCATCCTGGTGGATGGCAGCAGATTCAGATCAAGAATTTCCCCATACATGGCTCCATTCATTGCTCCGTCAGTTATATGAAGTTTGCCAACACCATGAGATGAGAAACAACCCCATGCCATGATGCTTCACCTCCAAGCTTCACTGTTGGTGTAGTGTTTTTTGGCTGATGTGCAGAGCCATTTCTCCTCCAAACATGGTCTGTAGTATGACAGCCCAAAAGTTCAGTTTTGGGCTCATCTGACCAGACAACATTCTCCCAGTATTCTACAGGCTTGTCAAGATGCTGTTTAGCAAACTTTAAACCAGCTTCAACATGCCTTTTCTTGAGGAATGGAGTCTTAGGGGCTGAGCGTCCACAGAGGCCATGGCGGTAGAGTGCACTGCCTGTAGTTTTCTCTGTAACAATCGTACCTGCTGCCTCCAAGTCTTTCTGGTGCACTTTCAGGGTGGTCCTTGGCTGGTTGAGTCCTCTTCTGACTATCTTTCTGACTCCCTGGTCAGAAATCTTCAAGGAGCTCCTGTGCGTGGCCTGTTGATGGTAAGGTGGTGCTTCTTCCACTTGGGAATAATGGCCCCAATGGTTCAGCTCTATGCCTTTACCCATCATGAGGTGTGTGGTATTTAACTGCTTGGTGAAAAAAACACCTCTTTTATAGGACCATCAATTTGCTCTAGCCCAGCTGATGTTGGTTTGCACTAATTGGAAGTTCAAGTAATAATAACTGACAGATTTCAGGTGGTATGGTGCATTTCCTTGCCAAAGTATACAGCCTTTCCATGGTGTGTTCAATACTTTTTTCCTGTGTTATCGTACTTAATTCACCATAATCATTATTTATGGACCTGAACGTTGTGATTTCTTTTCATGTGTGGATTATTTGAGTTAATACCAATGGAGGTCAGGTGGTGCCATGTTCAAGGTCTGCAGTTAGCACAAGGGACAAAAAACGGAGGAAATGTTGACTGTGTTAGCATCACTAAATGTAGTGTTGTAGAGACAAACAAAATATGAAGAAAAAAGCACAGATTTTTCACTTTTTGTTTACCTGAAATGTTCCTCTAACTATAAAATCATTCATTAATTGGTATCAAGTGAGTTTGGATATTCTCCTTTCCTTAAAGGACGTGTACACTCGGTGGTTCAGAGCTGACTCTAAAAGCAGATTTGCAATAAAAGGTCTGAGTGGAGGAGATTCATGGCCGCAGAATCCTCCAACGTTTCTGGTTAAGTGCCCTTTTAAAGACCATTTTTATGGCATTTCAGCTCTATTATACAGTTCACAGAGGAGAGGGACCAAAAGATTGGAGACAAAGGGTGTGACATGCAGCAAAGGTCCCAGACAGGATTTAAATCCTCGACTTTATTACTGTCCATCGCCAGCAGTTTGGGTGACTGATCTGCCAAGACACTAAAAAAAGAATCTCATAATCCAACTCCTGTCAGAGTTTGTGCACAGTGTTTGTTTGTCTTTCTTTAAGGGGAAACAGAGGAGACAGGGGGGAAGTAAGTGAATACAGTATGCACCTTTAAGTGCTGGTTATTGGAGTGAAATTACAAAAAGAGGAGGTTCAAATGGGGTGTAACATCTGCAGCAAGTGAATACCAGAGCACCTCAAGTAATCGCACACAATGTGTGGGTTTGTACTGTAAAATCTAATCCAGCAAATATGTGTGACCATAATCTTTCCATTTAGAAATAAGTCTGTCTAATCCTGTTTCATGCCCAGTTAGACAGCACATGAAGCCCATATCCTACCTCACTGTTATGCAAATGGACACTGAATTGCATTTCATTAGCATTTAGCTGCAAGATATGACTATTTTTTATTCTATTAATATTCATGGACAAGTAGGGCTTTTGCCAGGGATCTGAGAAATGAATGATGAACCCATTTCAAACTGCCTGCCTCGGGGCAAAGTGGCTTCCCCCCAACAAAAATAATCAAGTAGTAGTTTATTCTTCGGAGAAAACTTCCATTGCAGCTTTACTCGAGTGGAAAAGATACTGAGCCAGCAGAGAACAACACGGGGAGATGAATGCTTCCTCCGTGCAGAAATGTGTTTGGAGACAGGGTCAAGCTGGAAGAGAATCCAGCACATTAAGCATGTTAACAGATGGCAGAGCTGGAGAGTCCGGGTACCTGAGAGCATAGCAACAAACTGTTTGATCGACGGTTTCCCCTGAAATAGCACAATAAACAGGAACTGAGTTATGCCGATACAAAAGAAGAGGAAAAGTGCTTTGTGCTGAAGAAAGCACCTGGAAATCAATGCCTGAGAGCAACCATTTGGTTTTGTATTTCATCTATGCATCATTACTCTTCCTGACTGACAAAAGCAGCTCAGCACACAGCGGGCTCTCCGTGGTATTTCACTTCATTTTGGGATGTCTTCACTCGGCAGAGACGAGAACTTCCGACGCTACAGGAGGGAGGAGGAAACATCAGGGATCATGTAATTGTGTAACAAATTGTCCGTATATATTTAGAGACAATATGTGGGTTAATGTAATTCTGCATTTTTTTCTGGATGTCATCTAAAAATACTGTTAAGTGGCTCTTTGATATGCTGTTTGAAGCTCGTCCTCAGATGGTTTAGTTGTAAAGCAGACTGTTGGAGGATGGTGATTTGGAATGGGTGGAAATGGGTGAAGGCACAATAACTTTTTTCTTACTTTCAGCTTCGAAAGTCAATAACACACACACACAAACAAAGAAACAAACGTCACCTGGATAGCTCAGTGGGTAGCGACGCTGACCTTGATGCGGTAGACTGGGCTTCAACTCCTGGTTGGGGCAATAGGTGCAAAACCATGTCTCTATCCTTCTGTTCCAGATAGGGGTTCGATCCCAGCTTCTGCAGTCACATGCTGAAGTGTCCTTGAGCAAGACACTGACCCCACTGTTGGTCAGTGGTGTATGAATGGGTGTGAATGTGTTCAAGCTGTGTTATGCTTTCCACACAAACGTGCCGCCCTGAAATACGACGCACGAGATCCGCGCGAGAGAATGCTTTTACGCTTTTGAACACCCCACACGATGGTATCCATTCTCAAACTGCAGGGGGCGGTCTATCACAAATGTATGTCTACCAAATACTGAACGAGAGTCAAAGTAGTTTGCCTTTATTTGCATCATGACATATCTGTCCTGGAGATTTTTCCAGGCTCTTTTAACCGATTTCTCTTCTCTGCCGAGAGAGGCCGCAATGAATTTTTAACCACTCAGTTATCACGGTGATCTCTGTGTGAAGGGTCATACAGATGCCTGTATGTCTGCACTTCGAATACTAGGGAATCCTGTTTTTCCGCCGTCTGTCCGCGCGCCTCCATCTGGCAGGTTAGAAATTCCCCGCCTGAAAGGGACCGCACAAGGGGGTGGAGGAGCAAAATTGACGTCATTCATCTGCACGAAGCTGCGCAGACCCCACGGACGCGTCAAGCTTAGATCAGCCCCGTCTGCCCAGAATGATGTGCAGAAGAACTTGAAATTGACACATCTTGTAACTTTAGGGGGATTTAAAACAATTATAAAAGACAGAGTGTGTATCTGTGACTGCAATTTGTTTTATTTTCTATTGTGCTGCCGTCTTGGCCAGGTCACTCTTGAAAAAGAGGTTTTAAATCTCAATGTGTTTTTTACCCGGTTAAATAAAGGATATTATTATTATTATTATTATTATTATTATTATTATTATTATTATTATTATTATTATTATTATAAGTGAGAACTGATGCCTCCTCCTTAGAGCTCCTTCTACAATCAGTGTGTGAATGTGGTGTTGGTGGGTGAATGAGACAAGCAATGTTAAGCACTTTGAGTGGTCCAAGAGACCAGAAAAGTGCTATTAAAGCACTGGTCCATTTACCATTTATGATAATAATAATAATAATAATAATAATAATAATAATAATAATAATAATAATAATAACAATAATAATAATAATAATAATTTAAGATGACCATGAGGACTGAAATAAGGCTCAAAACATATACTCAGTAATAAAAAGAGAGAAGGTAAGAAAAGGCAGTTAAAAACAAATAGGAGAACAGCAAATTATTACAATGATATAATAATAATAAAGTAATAATAATAATAAAGTAAAGATTAATTAGAATAACACACATGACAGACAGATAAGATAATTAAAAGGCCTAAAATAGGTGAAACAAAAGTGAGCCACTGATAAGATCAAATTAAAAAAAAAAAAAAAAACTAAGTAACTTTGTTAATGTTTTAACATAACACAGAAAAAGTAAATAAAGGAGGATGGACTTAAAGTAGTGGGAGATAAAAGATAAGAGAAAGGCTAAAAAAAAACAGTGAAGCCAAAATAACACAAAGATAAAAATGAAAGACGAAAGATGGTATCACATAAAAGCGAGCCTGTAAAAGTGAGTTTTTTAAAGTGACTTAAAAAGGCAACAGACACCGACACACATACAGGGAACAAGCTACGAGTTTTACCACTTTAAAAGATGGCACATGTCCTGCTCTGACCCTGTATTCTTAAAAATGTCTTGAATTACCTTAGCCCGTGGATCACGTTTGGCGAATGCCTTGGATTTTTCAAAAGTGTGTAAGTCCTGGTGGCTTCCTTGCGGTTAGCTCTACATTGCTAGCGTCTTTAGCATCCCAGGCATCCTCATGTGCTTTCATAACTCTGTCAAAGCGATGGTTGCATTTCAGGTGACTGATTAGGTTTGATGTATTGAAGCTGCTCCCTTTTCCTCTTCATGGACTTTGCCTGGAAAAACTTGAAAGAAGTCCCACACAGTCCACTCTGTGTTTTCTGTTTCAAAGCGTAAACATGCTGTGTGGTGTGCGCATTGAGCTGCATTTACTACCAGAATTATGACTGAGTTAACAAGTTTTTTTCCGACACGAGGGGGTTCTCTTAAATCTTCCACGAAAAGTGTGTTTTTTTTATCCCAACGGTGCTTGAATGCAGCATTCACTACAGGCTGTTTAGGTCTTATAGTGGGAGCTGGGCACTGCCGAACTGACAAAAATACAAATGTTATCAGGGCTAGTTGTCATGATATCTACCTAATCATAACCTGTTATTGACCCGCCAATTACTGGTTTGATAGTTATTGTGCACCCCAAGGAAAAAGCGTAATGTTCCTTTATTTCCATGTTTTGTAAAAAGTCTTCTTTCAATCCACAACAATGAGCCCTCGGCCTCACTAGCGGCTTTCAGATGTCCAAGTTGCTCTCATTACAGGGTCTAATATCTGTCTTACTGAGGGACATATCAAATTTGGCAACTGAGTAATTATCTAAGTATGGCCTGAATGAAATCTTATCTTCCAATAGTTTTCCTGTCAGTCTTTGCCAAAGCCACAAATACCCGAGTTCTTTCTTATCAGCTAAGGGCAGCGACCTCTATTAACCCCGGTCCATTTCAGCCCTTCCACTGATCGCTCGTATTTGTAGCCACGGCAGATAATTTCTGTTTTAATGCAGCATAATGTGGCCCAGTTCATGAAAAGTAATGCAAACGACCTCCAGATTAGAGCTGGATTTTGTACTTAATATGCTAATAAGTGTAATTATAAACTTGATAGAAAATCCATGAAGCTTAAACAGTGAATCTTTGCCTTCTCCGTGCAGTTTATCCACACGTTTAAGGTGCCGGTTTGTCACTTTAGATGGAAGTTCCTTGAACATGCCTTGAATTAAAAAAGGAGATTCAGTGATTTTTGTGTTTGCGGTTTCCTCTAAATGACTGATGGCTCTGGTCTCCTGAAAATTGCTTTTGTTGAAGATGGAGGTGATTTGTTGCTGTTTACATGTTTACATCAAGGTTGTCTCTCTGACCTGACTGCCTTTATCAGCGCTCGGCCGTCCGTCATCGCACCCGTCAGACAAAAGCTCGTCCTGGTCAGCGCTTTAATGAGATGCTCTAAAGCAGGCAGACTCCCAGGAGTCGTTTTTCTAAGAGAACACAGTGTACATAATCACCAGCAGCGCTATAACAGTCACACACATTTCAAGGAAAGCGAGGATTGTGCTGTAAACACGATGTTCTTCCAATACAAATGAGATTTGGTTTGAGGCTCACTGACGAGACTTAATATCTTCATTTGAGTCTGGATGTTGGTGAGTGGTTCACAGTCGCTCTGTTGGCTCACTCTCGGCGCTGTTGGCTTCTTCTTCCTGTTTTACTGATCAGACTTTGTGAAGCAGGAAACCTTCCACCAGTGTGACTGTGTAAAGTCCTTCAGCGTTCAAACATCTTGGCCTGTCTTTTTTTTCTTTCCTTGTACGACAAAGTAAACAACATGCTCTTTTTTTTCTTTTCTAACAAGTGACTCAAGTTCGAATGCTTCTGTTCTGTTAGTCATTTCCAGGTCGTCTGTTCACAAAACCAACAGACGACACAACAGCCTCCCCGTTAGTTTGCAGATTAACCGTCCAGCAGTCACTTTAAATGATGAACATTGGATTTAAAGAAGTGTTTCTGGCCAAGCCTTCCTTCATTCCTTTCCTTCCCTCCTTCCTTTGTTTCCTTCTTTCATCATCCTTCCCTTTCCTTCCTTTCCTTTCTTCTCCTACTTCAATCCGTCTTTCCTTACTTTCTTTTCTTCCTTTCTCCCCCAGTCCTCCTTCCTCCCACTTATTCTTTCTATCTTTCCTTCCCTCCTTCCTTCCTTCCTTCCTTCCTTCATTTTCTTACTTCTTTCTCTTCATCCTTCCTTTCTTCCTTCCTTCATTTCACCACAATTTCTTTCTTTCAATCTTTTGAGAGTCCAACTACCCATATGTCCTCCTCACCTGCTTACATCCTCAAATCCTTCTTTACTTATAACTTCATTTCTTGCTTCGTTCTTTACTTTTATTCTTTATTTCTTTCCTTCCCTCCTCCACATTCCCTCTTCCCTTGCTCATTTTTTCCTTCCTTCCTTCCTTTTTTCATACTTTTCACCTGAATTCATTTCCCTTTTTCTTGTTTTCAATTTTCTGTATTTCTTTTTTGCATTCTTCCATCCTTCTTCCATCCATCCTCCTTCCTTCTTTCCTTTTCCCGTTCATTTTTTCTTTTCTTTTCTTTCCTTTCCCCCTTCATTTTTTCTTTTCTTTTCTTTCTTTCTTTCTTTCTTTCTTTCTTTCTTTCTTTCTTTCTTTCCTTTTTTCCTTTCTTTCTTTCCTTTCTTCTCCTACTTCAATTCTTTTTTCCCTACTTTTTCTTCCTTAATCCTCCAGTCCTCCCGATCACTTCTTTTCTTCCTCCTTCCTTTGTTCCTTCCTTTCTTCCCTCCTCCCTTCTTCACCCCAACCCCTATCACGCCATTCCTTTCTTCCTCTCTCATTTCTTCCTTCCTTCCTTCCTTTTCTTTCTTATTTCCCTTCATCCGTCCTTCCTTACTTTCTTCCTTCCTTCATTTCACCAGAATTACTTTCATTCAATCGTTTGATCTTCCAACTTTCGGTATGTCCTTCTTACCTTCTTTCATCATTTAATCCTTCTCTCCTTCCAACTACAGGAAGGACTAGCCTTCCTTCCCTCCTTCTTTGTTTCCTTCTGTCATTCTTCCTCTCCTTTCCTTCCTTTCCTTTCTTCTCCTACCGTAATCCTTCTTTCCTTACTTTCTTTTCTTCCTTTGTCTTTCAGTCCTCCAGTCCTCCCCATTTCTTCTTTCTGTCTTTTCTTCCCTCCTTCCTTCCTTCCTTCCTTCCTTCCAACCCAACCCTTATCACGCCATTCCTCTCTTCCTCACTTATTTTTTCCTTCCATCCCTTTCTACCTTACTTCCCTCCATCCTTCCTTCCTTAATTTCACCACCATTTTTCTCTTTCCTGTCCTCTTTTATGTCCTCCTTACCTTCTTCCATCCTTTCTTGCTTCCTTCTTTACTTTAATCACTAATGACTTTTAGTGAGGCAGGTGTGTGTTTTGGAATTAAATGGAGATCAGATGGAAACAAATTTTCTTTGTTCAAATCAACTTTTTACTGGATACAATGTGCTGAGGAATTTATTTATCAGTACAGTTACGTAGTGCTACGGTTTTAAATGTGTCAACAAGCAAATGTTGTAGTAGCCGGATATATGTAGTGCTATCGTGCTGGTGCTCTGATGTATCGGAAAGATATGTATAAAACTTTACGTATGAGTTAATGGTTGAAATCAATTAACAGATAATCAGGAAAAGTAGTGAAACTGAAAACAGCAACAATACATGGATACTGCATGACAGGAGTGACAAATTCAAAATAAGCTTTGTTGGCATGAAGTAATTTAAAAAACAAAAACAAAAAAGAAAACATGTTCCCTAAGCCAATGTTCAAATAAAAGGATTAACTAATCATTCGGACAATCAAACACCTAAAAAAGTGACGAAAGTAATAAAAATAAGGCAAAAACAAAAAAATAATCTAAAAATGATCTATGTTGCAGACCATCATCTGCTGCGCTCACACATCATTGGTGCGAGCTGTTTGTCATGGAGCTGCCAGAAAACGTCTGAGTATGTCAGGATAAACGGATTTGTCTGAGTGCGTGCACACACGCTCCCCCTCAGGACAAAGTTTAAGCAGCGTTGTTTCACAGGAAATGGTATGCAGTGCATGATGAGTGTGACACAGTTTGTAAGGCTGCGACCTGTCGAGTTCCTGCGTCCCTCCGTGTGAAGGAGCATTCGTGCTCTGCCTCAGAAATACAGAAACATAATTGCATTGTTTCATTTCTGATACCAGGGTAATCCCCTTTGGTGGACTCTGCTGAACCCTGGTTTCAGTACTCGGTGCTCGGCCTCATCACTCCAGAGCTGGAGGACACGAGCGCTCTGCTGGGAAGGCTTGTCTGACTGCAGTGGCCACATCAAGGCATTAATGAAACAAATGAGCTCCCTTCTTTTCACTGCAGCACTTTGATGACACCTGTTAACACCAAAGGCTTGTCATATCACAGCCCCCCCTCCGTCCCCCCAGCCCCTGAAAGCTCCCGGTCCCTGAAAAGTAGACACACACAGCTGTACATTGAGGACACACTTCAGAAACGGTGTCATCATCCGGAGCATCACCTGAAATCTGCTTGATCACAGCTGTTAGCATAATGATTATATACAAGAGGTGGTTCAGCTGAGATGCTGCGAGTCGTTTGAAGGCCGGGACTAAAGGCTGCTGGTGTTGTGATCCGTTCGACTTCAAAGCTCCGTCAATCGTGAGAAGAGGTTTCTGTGTTTCATACTTGTTTCTGTTATTAACGGGGAAACAAATCAGCTGACGCCGACTTGGAGAGCCACTCCAGCTCCCATTGAGAAATCGATGTTTCCCAGCAGGCAAATATCTGATCAACAGCCCAGTCCATGTTAACATTGGTATCGTGCTCGATACACTGATGGTGCTGATACCAGAGCAGTGTTTAATGACTGCTTGTTTTCTGGTTTGCATTGCAACGAAAAAAACAATCCTGATGCTGCATAATTTGGGAAGAAGTGTAACCTAATTAACTGCAGCTCAGGAAACACAGTCCCACATTAGTAAACCTATTAAATATTTTTTGAGAATCCACAAATTAGCGTTTGGAGTGCAAACAACACTCATTTATCTCCTGCGAGGTGAGACACACAGCAGCCTTTAGCCTGCGACTGTTGCTAAAATCACAGTCCTGCAGCTCCTGTGTAGGATGACTCTTTGCCTGAGGATGATTTTTTTTTTTTAGGCTAGCAACAACATTGGAGACAAAATACCCAAACAAAAAATACTCCAGAGACAGCGTGGGGCTTTCTGCAGCTCAAAAAACAGAACATTTAATACGGTTTGTAACAGAGGAGGCATGAGAGTGAACAACTCGCAGAGATACTGTAGGAGGGCTGTCAGGAGAGACACAAGGTTATAACACCGAATTCTAACATAAGTTTTTGTTTTTTCTGATTATTGTAAACACAAAACTCTGCAAGGATGCTGGACTTGTGGGTGTTTAAGACCATGGCTCGATCCTATCTTGGTGAATCGAAACGTGTTGTAAAGCTGGAGGATATGTCAAAAAATATTACATCTTCATATTTTCCATAAAATGATATTTTCTCTGACAGACAGCGATAAAACAGGGGTCTGCAACCTTTACTTTTATAGGAGACGTTATGCCTCAGATGGAATGGATTAAAGTCATTCCAGAGACACAAAAACTACTTTATTTTCACAATAAAGATGGAGTGTTTTAAATTATATACAAAGGTAAAATCTAGTGAACAATTACCAATCAAGTTTTTTGGATTTATGGATTAGTACGTGTGATGTCCAAGTATTTTATCTATTTTATATAGAAAATTTGAAAATATTTCAAAAAGCTGTGAAAATTATTTTCTTTTGCTTATATTGAATTATGTTTTGAATTTGCAAAAATTCTGATTTTTTTTTTTCTTTTTTTGGGGGGGGGGTTAAAAATTGCAAAAAGGTGTAAAGGTTTTAAATCACAAAAATTTGCAAAAGAAAAAAAAACCTGAAAAATTAAAATGTAAGAAAAATTGTGAAATTTAATTTTTGGCAAATATTTTTTTGCAAAAACTTCAACATTTTTTAAATTTTAAAAAAATTGCAAAAAAATAAAGGTTTTGAAATCACAAAATATGCAAAAAAAAATTGTAAATCTGAAAATGTTTATAAAAGTTATGCATTTTTGGGGGGGGAATATTTAATATATAATATAATATATTCAATTTGTTAAAATTGCAAAACCTTCAAAAAAAATAATTTTGGAAAATTGCCAAAAAAATTTAAGGTTTTGAAATTACAAAAGTTTCATATTTTTTAACCTTAAAATGTTTGCCAAAAATAGGAAAAGATTGCCAAAAAAATGAAAAAGGTTTTGAAATCACAACAATTTGAAAAAAAAAAAAAAAAAACATTTTTAAAGCATTTGAATGTTCACAAAAATTTTGAAATTTAAAAATATTGCAATTAAAAAATAAATTTGCAATAAAAATTTGCATTTAAAAAGTTACAAAAATGTAAAATGTTTTTTTTTATAAATCAAATAACCAAAAAAAAAACATTGTTTACTTCAATACTTGTATTTGACTACAGGTTTACATTATTTTGCTTAAGTCATCATTTTTAGTTGTGTGCTCATGTCTTGCTGCATATCAAGTATGTCTATAAAGTTGGTACTTTTTTAGTGTCATTTTTTTTATCATCAATACACTGTGTAAGAAAAAAAAATATTTATTTCAATAATATTTTTTAAATCTACAAGGAGCCACTGCAAAGAAGTCAAAGAGCTGCAGGAGGCTCAGGTTGCAGACCCTTGCTTTAGAAAGATGTTTCATCCATTCCTCATGAAGTATCTTGAGAAAGGTGGATAACTGTTGTCACAAAGGTACCCTGAAATTTTGACCAAATTTTGCTCCAACATTGATAAAACCCGAAACATCCCATAATGTAACCATGAAGGGCATCGTATCCTTCTTTTAATGCATGCTGATATAAAGGTCATGCATTTTTCTCTCTACCTGCAAAATCTGAATTTCCTGTTCTTAAAACATGGAGTTACAGAGGACGGCGCTGGGCTCAGAGCTGGACGATGTATGGTTCGACCATGTGCTCATCCATCACAGTCACAATGCAGGACGTGCATCATTGATCATATGACCTGAAACACGTCATGCTCTCCTTTCAGTGTCGCTTTATGCAGTACCAAACCTTTCCAGTCTGTCTTATTATGACTAATTTACTGCAGAGCTCTTTGCGTACAGACAAAAAGAAGTGACTGACCATGCAGAGCCTGTCTGTAAAACTAAACATGCATGCTACTGGGAGATGCCCTGGCATAATGCTCGAGGCGTGGACGCTCAGTACGCAGAGGCAGTGTTAAAGTGTGGGCATGTTTTCCTGCTATCTTCCTGGTGCTCATTAATGCCGTGGCCACAGATTGGGGCTGTTAATAGCAGGGTGTAAATTCCCACCTGCAGCACACGTGCAGGGCAGCGACATGGGAGTCACAAGCAGAGTAAGACAAGGTTTCTAAACTTAGCACAAGGTATGAGGAAATGTTTCTTTGTTGTAACAATCTTATACTGCTGATGCCAAACAGCCAAATCTGCCATTGAGCCGTGTTTGGTGGATTGAGGTCTAAAGAAACAAGACATATTAATTAATTTGAGATACCAGAACCTTGGATGTTCCTTTCAAAGTGATTTATTGCAAAGAAGCATTGTTACAACAAAGAAATAGTCTTGAAATCATGAATTGTCTTGTTTTTTTGTGCTGAGTTTATACAGCAGTAGCCAAAGATACTGTCCTCGTCCTCTGTGTTGACCCTTCGATGGAGTCTTCCTGCTCCTTCGTATCCGCAGGTGGAGGTAATTGGTTTGTACCATTCAGCTGGCCTCCAGGGTTTCAGGTCTGATGTTTTGTTGACCCGTCCATCCATCCTGACCTCCTCCCAGCGCAGATTTAGCCGCTGTGTAACAACATCACCTGACCCCTCCTGCCCCTGTCATAATCAGCACAGACGCTGCAGAGTGTTGGCGCTTGACCCTGTGACACGTGTCTGTTTGGGGCGGGGGATGAAACAGCTGATGCTGTCCTCCTTCTGCAGGAAGTCTCTACCCTGACTCTGTTTGTGGTGTGATAGGATTCATGGCAGTAAATGAAAAACTGACACTGACTGAACTTTTTCTCTTTTTAACGTTTATGGAACAGCTTCTTTTCATCATGGTTTCACGGGTCTGCAACCTTTACTTTTTACCTCAGCTCAAACCTGGATAAAAGTTATTCTGGAGCAGCAAAATTGACTTTATTTTCACAATCAAGACTATAAAGTGTACAAAATTGAATACATAGGTAAAATCAAGTGATAAATTATCTAACAAGATTTTTTTTTTTTTTTTATGTATAGAACTGTTCATGATATGTGTTTTTTTTTTTATAACTTATTTTATTTCTCTATTTTTAATTTGCAGACATCCACCATAAATTTGATATATTGTATTGCAAATTTTTATTTTTTAAAATAATAACAAAAAAATAAAAATAATAATTTTGAAAAATTTTTAAAAAAGATTTTGTAGTTGAACAAAATTGCAGAAATTAAAAAATAGATTAAAAAATGGCAAAAAAAAATGAAAAAGATTTTGAGATTTTCAAAAATTTCCGAAGATTTTGAAATTTTATGAAAATTGCAAAAATGTTGAATTAAAAAAATTGAAAAAAAAAAGATTTTGAACATAGCAAAACAAATTTAAAAAGGTTCTGAAATTTTGAAAATTTTAAAAGATTTTTTATTTTTATTTTAAAAGATATTGCATGTTAAAGTTAAAATGATATTACAGTTTTTAAAAATTCAAAAGATTAGGTGAATAATATGTGTATATTTTCTGAAAGCTGCAATGAGCGACTGCACAGTGGCTCCTTGTAGTCAAAGAGCTGCAGGTTGAGCGAACTGTTTTTAAAAAAAATGTGATGGTAGTGTTTCGCAAATATTATTTAAAATAATAATAATAATAATAATAATAATAATAATAATAATAATAATAATAATAATAATAACATATTTTAAAAAAGAAAATTTAAATAAAATTAAATAAAGATTAAGCTGTTAAAATTGTAGAAATTCAAAAAATAGATTTTTAAAAAATTGCAAAAAATTAAAACTTTTTGGAAATTTTAATGAATATTGCAAAAAAAAAAAAATCAAATTAAAAAAATGCAAAAATCAAAGAGCTGCAGGTTGAAGACCCTTGCTCTGAGTGAACTTTAAGAAACCTTTTACATTTAAGTTGGAGAAGCTTTATTAGACAGTCAGGCTTCACAGAGTTTATCCAACAAAGATGGACTTCTTTCTCAAACTGATCAAAATCTCCTCCTGCCTCCATCTTTCCAGCTCAGATCTTTAGGTTTTCTGTCTCCCTGCCTGATTGATCTGCAGGATCTGATGCTCCGCTTGCATCATGTTGGTCTAAACAGGATTTCAGAGAACCAGGACCACGGTTCAGCTGCAGATGCAGGTGCATCAATAAACTAGCACGGTAAATTTGATGAAAGGCTTGATGGGAAATTGTACTTAAGCATCAGTGAGGCGGAAATCCACTGAAGCAAGTAAGAGCAAGATAGCGTACTCCTAAGATCAGTCAGAGGCCGGCTCTTTAACTGTCAGCCTGCCTGGGATGAAACAATAGATTCAGAAAGAGCCAGGGCTGCTCCAAATTGATAATCCAGCCTCCAGCGGGTTTCTCATCCAGACCCGAGTGGTGCACCAGCAGGATAGTTAACCAGTAATCAAGTCACATCCGTCATCCAATTCCAAATTCTCCACCTCACACTCCCCCACCCTCCCCCTCCACCTCCTCTCTGTCTGCTTGGCTTAACTCGTCCTCTTGTGTTTTCCCTGAGTGACACTTGGAAGTTGGAAAGCAGCTTCGCTGATTGCCCTTGATGTGAATCAGATGCATCTGCCCGCTCGTTGCCAGTTTCTGACTTGGAAGTCATTGGTCAGGTGGAGGGAAAGAGACACAGGCGCAGAGCGGCTGCTGCGGGAGCTATTTTTCAGGATTATAGCTGCTCTGAGATCTGTTTTTACCAGTCAGAAAACAAACACAATTCTCTTTAAGGTTATTCTTATAGAGATCATCTGCTCCACCTTAAACAGGAGCAGATTTGTTTGCATTGAAACATAATGTAATGAGTTCTGACACAGTTAGCTTCAGATTAACGACTGTGAGTAATTGTTAGAGACAGCGCTCGTTTATTAGGATTTGCTGCATTTCTTTGTTGTGTGTTTTAGAAAACGAAAAAAAATTGGCTTGGAGTTGGAGCTACAAGCAAAAATGTTCTGATATGTTATTTTCCCCCTGGATTAAGATCTAGGATCTGAATACAGATTTAGTAAACCTTAAAAAGAAAACGCTGACAAGAGCATCTATAAGTTGCTGCGTGTTACAAAAGAACTTAAATATCGCTAGCTCTGTCGCTCTGTGTACTTCCTTCCTTTGATCCTCTCCATGATCTCTGTTGTCTTTTCTTACGATGGCGCCGCTCTTTCTCTCTGAACTATAGCGACACATCCTCAGTTTGAGCGTGAGCTGCCTGAACTTTTCTGACTTGCAGCGTCTCGCTTTGCCTCTGTCATCTCACATCTTCTCCTCATATCCACGCTGAGCTCTCATCCAACGAGCACACCGCTCTCACCCAAAGTAGTTTGATTACTCATGCACTACAATTTCATAATTTTCTAGGATTCAGATTCTTTATTTGTGGACCTTAAGCAGATATGAGATTAAAATGTGATTAATTTGATTAATTAATCACAAATCCTGTAATTAATCAGATTAATTTTTTAATCGCCTGTCAGCACTAATCATGATACTTTGATACAATATCGATGTCGACGCAACTTTGACCTCAGTTTTCCATGACAGTGTCAAAATCAATCACATTGGTTCGTCCCTTCAGATAATGCTTTGTGTTTGATCTGAAAACGTCTTTCAGCTTTACATTTTTTGCTGTTTGCTAATTCCTCTTCCCTTCCTTACCATCATCTAACCACCACACTGTCAGGGCCCTGATCTGGAGCTGGAGAAACAAGCAGCTCCATCCTCCCCCTGTCTGCTCTGTGGGGTGAGATCCACCTCCACAAATCCCCGGCGCTGTGTCCTGCAGGTCAGACACAAGGCTGAAGTTTGATGATTGCCTACAGGGCAGACATTTCCCACTACAAAGTCTGCATTGTGTAGAGTTTGTCTTACAGTTCACGTTGGCCAGCTGGCCGCTCTCACACTGTGATCAAACCTAATGGAAACAACACCGAGCTCTTTCACAGAGGCTGAAATCCTGCAGTAAGCACTTCTGCTGACCAATTTCCACAGGGGACGACCTGTCGGATCCATGTTTGACATCAGCCCAGGATTCAGTCAGAGTGTCCTGAAATAATATCCCAGCTCGGTGAAAGGTTCATGTTTTTGGAGCCAAGACTTTCACTCACACCGTCCTTTGTTACCCTGAAACAAGCTACACCAAAAAGCACTTTACTCACCCTAAACTAGGTAAATCACATCACAGCTCCTACCAAACATGAATTATTGACACACACATGAATTATACAGAAGACGTCTTTAGAAGACCTGCGTCACGTCGTGTTTATGTTCACATACAATCAGAATGGATGATGTATTGGCCCAGTTTCTGGTTTCACTGCTGACGCTTTGTTCTCCTCCAAACTGAGATGTAAACATCTGCTGTTGGCGTTGAGGAGTTAATGACCTGACGATGTTCCCTCTGGTGTGAACAACTTCTTGCTCGTACCGTTCAGTGACTACACTGGAAACAAAGTGGGATTAGATGTTGTCATAAAGTGCCTTTGAGGGAAAAGGTGAGACTTTCCGACACAAAGAGGAAACACGTAATCATTCATAGTAGCACTGGACATTGATATATATATATATATATATTATTTTTTTTTGATCAAATTTTTTTTCTATTTTCCCCAGTAAACAGGTTAAATAACAGAGATAGATACATTTTAAGGCTCAGAGAAAATATATATGATAATCATAAAAGCAAAACATGTCAAGTAGAATGGAAGAAAGGAAAGCAAGCAAAAAAATGAAACCAACAAACAAACAAAAAAATAAAAATAAAATAAAATAAAAATAATAGAAAAATAAATAAAAAAGAAAAGAATAAATAAATAAAAAAAAATAAAAATAAAAATAAAATAAAAAAATCCAAAAAGAAAATTAATAATAATAATAATAATAATAATAATAATAATAATAATAATAATAATAATAATAATAATAATAATAATAATAATAATAATAAATTGAAAAATTAAAAAGAAGAAAAGAGACAACCCACCCATTCCCTGGACCATGAACACCAAACTCCAGTAGCATATTACATCTGAAGTCCACAGAGATAAGTTAAGAGTGAGTGCTATGTCTTCATGGCAGAGTCTTTGGCTTAATGGATTCTAGCTGTAGATAACTCCAAGTACACTATGTCCAAATACATCAAGTCCCGTGCTTGGAAGGGAAGTGATTGTTGGGGTTTTTTTATTTTGGCGACTACTTTTTTTCCTGCTGTGATTCCAGCAAACACTGCTCTTCTGTCATCCAGGGTCAAACTCAGTTTTCGTAGATTATTCAAAAGAAATACAGCAGGCAAACAAGCTAAAGTAACCTTACACTACTCACTATAAGTTAGGGATATCGTGAAAGACTTGGTCGATTTCTTACAAAGGGTGTTGGTTTCACTTCGGTGGTTTTTGGGATAGGGAGGTGATAGTATTAGATTGTATTCAATGTGGCATCGTTACAACATTATGGTGATATAAAAAGCTTATTTTGCCAGTAGGTCATTCCCAGTTCATCATTCAAGCAGTCATGTCTGTCCTGCTGTCACTCAACGGACAAGCAGCGCCACCTGGCCATAGCGCGCCTTCAGGTTGGTAGCAGGCAGTCAGATGTTGCTCATGAACTTGGTGTGTTATCAGCAGACTTGCAGCAGGACACAGAACTACTGGCAGTGTTTGTGACAGACCCAGCAGTGGAGCACCACAAGTGATGGACCGCAATGATGACCAGTACCCAAGGACCTGTGCACTCAGATACCGTTATGTAACTGCCTCACAGTAGTATGGGGTGCTAGGGTTTCCAGACAAACCATTTGAAACTGACTCCACCGCTTTGGCTTGAATGCCAGACGAACGTTGAAGGTAACTCCACTGACACCAAGACACTGCCGTGACCGTTTGCAATGGGCACAACAGCAGCAGTGGTCTACCGTCCTGTTCACTGTCGATCGTCGGGTCATCTTGCACAGAAATAATAGTTGTCCATGCTGCTGGAGAAGGCAATCTGAATGATATGCCCAGGTCAACATGGTCCCCATAGTCACAGAACGACTTCAGGAAGTCGGAGTACCTTGTATGGTATGGCTAGCAGTGTCTCCTGACCTGAATCCCATAGAGCACGTCTGGGACCAGCTGAAGCTGGAGACTGGAGCGAGAAACGACCAGTTGCTTGGGAGGAACAAAGAGTCCATTTAGGTTTATTAATAATCATCATCAAATGAAGCTTCCTGGGAGTTAAATATGCTTTGTGTATAAAGTTGTGATGTGTTTGCTGGTGATCAGAGTTTCTGGAAGATAGTCTCACATCAAGCTGTACTTTATCCCACTCAAATGGAGGACTAAGGTCAGGGATATCTTTCCTCTGCAACATGTCAAATGTCAGGGCGGTAGAGTTTAGACCTCAGCTGGAAATAAAAAAAAAAAAGGAGGTACGTTGTGTGGTACACCACCAACATTTGAGGCTGAGGAAACAAAAATGTCCGGGCTCTAACCAGCTTGATTATAGCACAACAATTACCAGGCTGGCAGAGCTGTTTCAGCTTTGGAGAGCTGGGCTGGGCAGAATTGCATTAGATACAGTGAAATTCTGGATTTAATTGAAGCTGGCAGCCATAAGAGGTTCATGGGAGGCTTTTAAAGCTCCAATTCCAGCGATCTAAGTCCTGAGATGAGAGATTCTGCCACAGGAAGACGGATGAGTCAACATGACACATCAAACTGATGAACGACAGGATCAGACGTCAGCGTCTCTGTGAGGCTTAATGTGTTTATCATGTAGATGCAGAGAGCACGTGCAGAGAGGAAACACTGAGTGAATATAAAATCAGCCGTGTTTGGTTTAGAGAGGGTTAATTTCCAGGCTTGCTGGTGACTGATTGAGAGGCTATAATGTCACTGTGGAAATGATTTGGATTCTGCGTGACGACGGCGGAGCAGAGTGGATTGTCTGATGAGCTCAGCTGAGGCAGAAAATAGAGAAATACACCCGGGATTCACTTTCTCTGTGTTTGGTATGGCTGAAGGCAAAACTGGGCATGAGAGGGAAACTCTTTTATTTCATTATTCTCATGAAGCTGATCAGCTGCAGGTATGAGGAAGCAGGTCTGCATCTGTCAGTGGACGGACATGTGTCCAATGACGTTTCTGTGATGTCTGTTTTCTTCTTTTCCATATTTTGCTAGAAAGTGATCATCTGTCGAAGAAACAATATTGTCTCCAAGTGCACGCAGAGCATGACAGAGTGTGAAAATGTCGAGGGAAAGTAATTGGCATCTACTTATGCATGAAAATGCCTCGGAGTAATCATTGAATTATTCATCTAATATGCTAACTATTTCTGTTTCAATGCCTTAAACCTCCCTGGGTGGAAAATTACATAACTTAAGTGATGAACAAATTAGGAAATGAAGGAGTCATTCTTCAAGGATGTTCAAAACGGAGGGATCTGTCATTGTTTTGGTTTCACAGTTTAGAAACAGCTGGAGAATGAAGAGATGCTTCCTGGGTAGTTTGGAGCAGAGATTTTCAAATTTTATTCAGTCATGTAACAACATCAGCTGTAAGATAACTAAAGACGTGTTGGACTCAAAGAAATAAATGTCACCATTAGGTGCCCTCTTTGGGTAGCAAAGTAAAGGGTTATTCTCAAAATTATTAACTTAACAATTAATCAACACTTCTTCACAGAAAACATATAAACCTTATTTAAAAAAAAAAGAAAAAAAGAAAAAAAAAAAACAACAACAACGCTGAAGATGTGCTGGCTTTATGCTACTGTTGGCTAATTTCTCCCAGCAAAAAAATTTTTTAATGCGTTGGGTGGGTTGCAACTTGTAGACGTAAATCCCTTTCACACATTTTTCAGGGCTGGGACGATATGTTTTTTTCCCGCTTTGATTCTTTTTTTCGATTTTTAGGAGCTGATTCGGTTGAAATTGCGATTCTTTGATATACCCTTTTTTTTGCTTATTTATCACCAGACTAAGTAAAAAAGTTGCATGATGATGATGATCGAGATGTCTACAGACACTATCAGGAGCCATATTTCATGAGGTTTAATCAGGGGATGTGACATCTCAACATTTTTTTTCCTATCCAGCTACGACCAAATTGAAATATTTAAATTTGAAAAAAGAAATTCTAAAGAAATGTAAAAATTATTTTATTAAAAAATAAAAATAATGAATGAATAAATAAAAAATGATTTTTGAACAAAAAAAAAACACTTTAAAAATGTTCCAAAACGTTAATTTGAAAAAATAAATAAATAATGAATAAATAAATAAATAAATAAATATATTTTTTATTAATTAATCAACTAATGAATTTATAAAAGGTATAAATCAATTAATTTTGTTTTTTGTACAAAAAAAAAAAAATCACTTTGAAATTGTTAAATAAAAAACCCCCTGAAGCTACAAGAAATACTGACAGGGGATCTGACATCTCATTTTTTCTTTCACTTCAGCCTTAAAACAAAGACTAAATTAAAAGACTTTAATTTGAAAACAAATAAATAAATAAAAAGATGGATAAATACATGAAAAAAATGATCTTTGAACACAAAAATCACTTTAAAATTGTAAAAAAAAATAAATAAATAAATAAAAAAATCACCAATACTACAACAAATACTGACAGAATATTGCCTGTTTTAGCAAATTGACCCTCCATGTTTTAAGCAGAATTGCTACTTTTACATTTCAAGCACAATGCTGTTATTTGTGTTGTTATCCTGGTCTAAGGGGGACTCTTGTTTTGGGGGTATGACGGTATTGAAATGATTCAAACATTGATCAAAAACAAAGTTTTAAAGTCATTCGTCTTGATTGCCATGCTATTAACATACATTTCTGAATCTTGCGTACCCCTTGGAGTGCCCTCGTGTACCCCCATTTGAGAACCACTGGATTAGCTGATAAGGCAAAGGTCAGGTGCACTGCAAAAAACTGAAATCTTAAAAAGTGTTTTTGTCTTATTTTCAGTAAATGCTGTTTTTTTTAAACTTAATCAGAGCAGAATCACCTGAAAAGTCCAGAAAAATGTTTATATTTCAAGTTATTTAAAGACAGAAAGGAGGTCTGAAAAATATCTGTCAGTGGGGTACGACAGAGGTCCTTGTCTCCTGTCTTGAAATAAGACATGTTTCTGGACTTATCGACAATTTTTTCTCAAAAAAAAAAAAAAGAAACTTGTAAAAATCTGCACTGTTTTTTTACAGTGCGTTTCTCTCGTGAGCTTTAAGTTCACACACAAACACATCTCATTATTTTCCTGCACGCTTCAGCTCTGTAATTCATGAAAGGGTGAAATATGCTCGATCTCTGCATTTACTGCTCATGTGTAAAATTGGTTCATACTGCTTTAATTTCATCCATCGAAATGATAAAATACTTGACTGCAATCACAGTAATTACTTTGAAACGGATGCTTCCTGTTTCGCGATTTGGGATGGCACTCTTTTTTTATTTATATGAATAAAATAATGGTTTTATCATCTTATTTAGGATGTTTGTTGTTGTATTGAAGGCACAGAGCAGTTTGCTCAGTTTGTTTATGTTTTTAAGTAAAATTAAATGTGTAAATATATGTAAACTGTAGAATTGTCCAACAAGAGCTGAAAGGAAACAAACCTTTTTGTTTACCAGCGCTGTACACCAATTATTCCCAAGGGAGGCGATCCTGTAGTGTGACAACGCTGGTCAAAACACAGTTACACATAAACATGGCAGAGAATACAGCCTCTAACACATGAAAAAAGAAAAGTTTTCATGTAATTACACCCTCTCATTCTGTCACCATGCCCACCAGTGTTCAGAAATGCCACAAAGTCTACTGAAAAGCTACCAAGCACAGGCTGAGAGATAATTTTAGAGATTCGGAGGAGGTTTTGGCACGGCCAGGGAATAGATGATGTCTTTGATGTTGTCTACACTGAGTCTGAGAAAACACAAAAAAGCAGATTTATCAGCGCTGAGTTTGTGCCACGAAATCTGGCACTGCAAAAGTTTAAAATGCAGATACTTCAGTTCTTGAGTGGTTGCGTCGTCCGCTTTACGAGTAACACTTGAGATTGAATTTCAGTGTTAATATAAATTCCTCTCTTCCAGTGTTTTTTTTTCCCATCCTCCACCTCTGAACAATTAAAAAGGTAATGCCAGGCGTCCCCTGACATCCATGCAATTAATATCCCCCGCTGTCTGCCATGTTTAGACGACAGTTGGTAAACATGGCCGACTTAGGGTGCAGATGTTGGATGGTGGTCATGCTCTGCTGGAGGAATATATTAATTTGCTGACAGGCCTTGGGCAGTCCCCCTTATTAAAACTATTTATTTTCCCCCTCCTAATGGCGTAATTAATCCAGCCTGAAATTGGAAGTACCACATAAAGCGCTGTCTGCCTATAATCTGCATGACGGCAAATATTCGCCTTTCATGCTCGGTGGATGTTGCTTTCTGTGGCTGTGGCCTTGTAGAATATTGAATATTTCACTTTAATCCAACAATGGGGACATAGTGTGGTGTGTTAGCGCTGGTGTTACCCTGACTGCTGCTGTGTGTTTACTCTTTCACATCCTGAAGAAATGCTCGCCCGCTCCTTTGATAAATAATGAGTCTGTTCGTTATGTTATTTCCTCAGGAGCTCTTTTCTCCAGTCGGTCAGGCTTCCTGTTCAATGAGTTATAACAAAAGACAAACCAAGGTGTGAGGATGATCTTATAACAGGTTTTGAGTAAATTCATTGTCTTGTTGCTTTGCAAAACGTTAATAAAATCTGCTCTCCATCCATCCATATGCTTCCAAAACAAATGCACACCTTCACAAGAGTCACAGCCGTACAGCAGTGGGTGATGGTGCTCATGGGAAAGTCCAAATACTGGAAAAATTCAACCGATTCAGAGTCTTCCTCACAGCACTGTAGATAAACTGTGACCTTATGTTGTGTTTTTTTAGTGTGACGTCTCACAAATTTACCCAAACAGAAGAACATCTGTCAGACTTTCAAGTCAACAGTGATTTGAAGGCTGTTTACTGGACAACAGCTTTAGGATAAAATGTAGAAGTATTGTTATGTTTCAGCCCCTCATTTACCCAGGAGCAGTGTTTTTGTCAAATCTAAAATGAAACTTTTGAAAACAGCCTCAAAAGTTTTTTTTCTCTGAAACACTGCAGCCACGATTGCCACGTAAACAATGGCGTCATGCTCCGCTTTCATCGTAGATGCTCAATCTGCTGACTGTCTGTCAACAAAATGCTGAAAACTTTGCACTCACCAATACACCAGATGATTGGCCCAATTGAAATCTTATCGAGTGTTTTTGTTTTGTTTTCAGTACAAAATGTCTTTTTAGACTTAATATGAGCCACATTCACCTGAGCAACGAGGTTTGAATTAGGGCTGGGCGATGTAGCCTTAAATTTCTGTCATGATATTTTAAGGAAATTTGCTGTAACGATGTTGATATTGGTTCTGAATAACAGCATTTTTATAGCACGCACAGTATGGAAGCCAGTTTTTATATCATTTCCTACGACTACACATGCTCGATACGTAAACATAGTAAGTAGATCAGATCCAGAGGAAATCTGACGTTTTAGAGGAGGAAAAGTTAATCTTGCAGGTGAAAAACTTCATAACACATTCTTTCTATGAGGACACCAAGAGAAAGGAGAAGACAGGGACTGAAGGAGCTGAAGTTTGGGGAGGACCAGATGAGTTTAACATGCTAATTAATTACCATGAAAGTATGTTGTTATGGGTGCCCAAAATCCGTAGACCTGTACTGTGTGGCGCTCACACTCCGTGTGAATTAGGATGTTCAGCTTGACCACACGTCCCTCGTAGAGGCAAATAATCCACCGATAATAACGTAGCTTTCCCGTCCTCCTCACAAGTCTTCATAGCCTGGTTGTATTCGGCCGTGTGTTTCAGCTTTAGGTGGAGGAACATGTTTGTGGTGTTGCCAACCTTCACGGTAATAGTTCTCCGGCATGTGTTTTGCTGCGTGTCTGATCTTTGGCCAAACAAACCACCTCCACATCACTGAGGTAGCTCCTCTTTTAGGCACTAAATCCTCATGTGAGGACGAAGTTGATGCTGCTATGCTACTTTCACTCTCAGCCGTTATACAGCAGGGCGCGTCAGACGTTATTGCGTCCCTGCACTGTAAACATCACGAAATGACAAATTTATATCGCCCCAAAAAATTTACTGGTATTATCGTAGACGGTATGATATGGCACACCCCTAATCTGAGTGGTGTGGTGGGATAAATGTGCTTGTCAAGAATATGATAGTGTCTTAATAAAAGCACATTTATCCCACTCCATTGGCAGATTTTTCCTACTTGTTTCAGCAATTCAGACCTCATTTTTGTCTTTAAACAACTTGTAATGAGACATTTTTCTGGACTAGTCAGGTGAGTTTAGCTCATATAAAGTCTCTAAAATAACTGTTATGCTAAAAATAAGACAAAAAACTTGATAAGATTTCAGTATTTTGCAGTTTACCAAAAGCTGCTTCTAGACAAGACAGTTATAGCGCCAACTACAGGTCCCTAAGCATTTCCATGTAAACGCAGGTTTATTTTCCCAGTATTTTTGGCAGTTTTGGGGGAAAAATTTTCATGTAAACAAGGCTTTACTGTGACCAGTCAGATGCATAAAGCATGATGATTTTTTAGGGGTGGGGGTGATCTAAAGCAAACAGTTATCGAATTGTCAAATTGGTTTGCTAACACCATCAGCTGATGTTCTCCTGCTCGTGCTTGTCACACTTCTCTCCAGTCTTTGAGCATTTTTGCTTTAACCAAGAAGACGAAGCAACATCTTCCACCTGTGCTTGTTTACATCCAGGTTGTAGATCGTTCAGGCGGTCACCATTAACTGGAGCAACCTCACTGGTGATGATTTGCTGGCCAAAACATGTTAATGACGGGTTTAACCCAGTCTCCTCGTTCAAACCCTCGAGGTGAAATTTCCTCCTAAAACTTTATCATAATAAAACAAACTCAGAAAGTTGTTTCATCTTGTCATCACTGATTGAAAATGTCCCTGTGTGAAGCTTTTTGTTTTCTCATCTCACCTCATCCACAAAGAAATTACAGCAAATTTCCCCAAATTAGATGTGAAATTGTCTAATAACAGAGTGGAAATAGCCTGTGTGCTGGATCTGGTGACACTGCTTCATAAATTGATAACCAAGGCCCCAGGGCGTCCCAGTGGCACCTTGAGCGTAAACGTCAACCTTATCTGACCTTTCCAAGTTTTCACTCTTTGTTTGGAAAAATAAGCTACTGAAAACATCATCAGGGCTGGGTTTAGTGAATATGTTGATGTAAAATGTTGCTGACAAAGCTGTAAGTGGTGCTGAGCTGTGAGGTAAACCTGAGTTTGATTTGCTGCTACAAGAGTTACATCGCTGCAATAGCTCATGGGAAATTTAGCTTTTTAAATCTGTTTAGCGTTGCGTAGTTTTACTACTACTCGTCCAAAACCAAATGAGACAGAAAAGCCAGAGAAGCAGCGTCTCACTCAGACGGAGCTGTGACTTATTTTGCCTCCAAGACGACACAGTTGGTGTGAAAGTGACGGAGTCTTGGCGGTGCGTCTGTCGAGGTCATCGGGTGACTGGACGTGTGAGATGAATGATGGATAAGTTTGGGTATTCAGGTAAGAGGCCTCAGGGACACTTAGCCCAGGGGAATCCTGGGATTTGTCCTCCTCTGAACTGCCGAGCGTCTCCTGCAAACTTTCCTAAAATAGCCTGGAGAATTTGTGTCGGAGAGACGGAGGCGTCACATCACTCAACCTGCTTCCTCAGCTGCTCTATGATTATTTTACTACGCCTAATTGCCAGGATGGAGACGGAGCATGATATTATGAATGCCCTTGTGTAAAGTTTTACTTGTCACTTTAAACTTGGAGTTATCTTTTGGCGATGGCTGTCATTTTTTTTTCTACTCAAGTATCAACAAAGTAAACAAATGTCTTGTCTTTTTCTTAGAGCGTCAACACCAGCTGAAGCTTTCTGTGTGTGCTGTAAGACTTAACGCAAAATATGGTTTGACTTCAAGAATTAAATGTTCGTTTTTTGATCACAAATAGAAGTGTGCCCAAACAGGACAGGATCAAACTGCAATATTTAACTCGTTAAGCGAGTTTCAAGCTTTTTAACCAGTCTGAGTCTGGTTTTAACCCTGAAACAAAACGTAAACCTAGACTTTCATTCACTGCTGGGGCAGGGAGTTTCACCTGAAACAAGCACGAACCTCCAGTCTCTGATAAATTTAACTTTAACTTTCAATTAATTTACAGGGACAATGCATGTTAATTGTCATTTCTGTAAATATGCCAGAGTTGGCCAAAAAACTGGTTGCCATCTGTAGTCCCTGACAAGATGTTAAAGTAGGCAACCTAAACTGAAGTCAGAGCACAGCTGCTGCAGTTCCCAAAGTGTCCACTTGAGGCTAGCTTTAAAAGCACCTGATGTTACATACACACCTACTCAAAAAGGCATTTTTTAACAGCAGTTAAACATGTTCACAGCCTGGTTCCAAAAAACAAAATCTCATTTCTTAATCTGCGTACAACAGATGGTGATTGAGGACACTGACTTTTGCATTTGCTTTTACATAACTCCTATTCACTTTCTAAGATTTCTCTCTCTTTTTTCATTCTTCTGTCACCTTTGTATCACCTTTAAATTTAAACCTTTAACCTTTTCATATAATAATGTCAAGTACTGCTTTAATTGACCATATTTAAGCTCCCTATTTGTGCAGTTTTGAACTAATCTATTTGACTGTTATGTCTTATTTACTTTTTTCTTTTTTGTCTATTTTTAGTGATCAATTTTTTTTTAGTTCTCTTGTTTTTATATAATTGATTTATCTTAAATCTCTTCCAACTGTTTTTATCCTCCTATATCTTTAAAATGGCTTAAAAAGGGTTTCCTGGGATTTGGTTTTAATGTTGTTGTTTTTTCTTGTTGTTGTTGTTAATTTTGTTTGTGTTGTTTTTTTGTTTTGTTTATTTCTTAGTCATTGTTTTTGTTTGTTTAATTTGTTCCTTTTTTGTTTTTGTTTGTTTTACATTGTGTTTGTTTGTTTTTGTTTTGTTTGTTTTTGTTCATATAGCCTTTTTTAATTTTTTGTTTTTTTCACTGTGTTTTTGTTTTGTTTTGTTTTGTTTTTCATGTTGTTTTTTTCTTTATTTTTATTTTTTGTTCATTTCTTTGTTCTTTTTGTTCATTGTTCATTGTTTTCATTCATTCATTTGTTTTTTTTCTGTTTGTTTTAAGAGGTTCTTTTTCATGTTTTTTTTTTTTGTTTTGTTTTTGACTTTGTTTTTTCCTTTTTTTATTGTTTTGTGTTTTTTTTTTATCTTTGGTTCATTTGGTTTTTTGTTTATTTGTTTTTCTCCCTTAATGTTTTCTGCTTTGGTTTCAGCTCTTTTATGTCTTAGCCTCTTGCTTCATTATTCTGTATCTTTTTGCTTGTTTGTCAGAGCACTTTGTAAAGCCATGTTTTGAAAGCTGTAGTGTCATTCATTGTACTGTAATCAGCAGAACAGATGACTGGACGAACAGGCGAGCACTGTTTGTCTTTGAGCGCTGAGGCTTTAATCTGACTTCAGTCTTTGCCTCACCATCTCTGGGTAACTGAAAGGTTGATTTCCAAAACTGCAATGTTGCATCTTCTGAAGCCAACACTATGAGTTATTGCTCGAGGGTTTCTAAGCAGTCACAAGAAGTGAAACATATTTTCTCCAAAAACCAGCTTGAATTTTAAGCTCTGATTCCTGACCTGAGTCCCAGTAGACTGAGCTAGACCAAAGGTGTGGCTGTTGTTTCTATTCTGAATTCACAGCAGCTGTTTATAGAAATTGGATCTCCTGTTTCAGGTTATGTTTATGTCACAGAGCAGGTTATAGGACCCTCTTCATGTTGTAAATATGTTACAAGGCTGTTCAGTAAATTGACTCTTGAGTCGTCTTTCCCACACACAGTAAAGTCTTTACAGGTGAACCCTTATCACCAGTGACCAAGCTGTCGCTGCTCCCCCTGTGGGGCCTGACGTTACAGCCTTGGCGAGCTTTATTGAGCCGTAGCTTGAATGTTGACTGTAGTGTTCAGTGGCATTTCCTTTGGCCCCAGCCGTTCGTTTTCACGCCGCAGGGTCAGCGTCGTATAACTCCGAGACCTGCTGCGGCTCCAAGGGTAAAGAAATATTTGTTCTCAATGGAATCCAATAAAAAGATGCCTCCCCCTCCGTCTGGGGAGTTTGATGAGTTTCATGAGGACGGTCAGGGACTGATTTCAAAGTGCAGATGTCTGAAATGAAAGATTTCATTATCTTATCTCCAGCGGAGCGCCTGGTGGTGCCGTTTCTGATCATGAGCCTTTTTTGTTCGACGTCCTGATCCCCTGCTATTCATTTCTTTGCCCTGAAAAATGGCAACCTTTGTTTGGGAGGACAGAGATAGAACACTGGAGCCTTAGGGTGTCGTGGTGTAATCGTGCAGCTGCTACCAATTGTTGTAATGAGCGTGTGCATAATGGTGGATTTTGTTTAAAAGGAGAAGAAAAAGTAAAGACTTTATCCAAGAAGCATGTGATCTACATGTTTCTGTGTCAGTGGGCCTCAAATTACGGCTCTTACTCATCCCACAGACACCCAGGGACCTGCTCCACTGGGTGATGAATAATATGGCAGACAGGGAGAAATCTCTCACCTCATCTTCAACCGTTGCATGAACCTGCAATAAATTCCCCGCCAGTGCCATATGGTGGCGAATGGAGTGTGGGATTCAGTATGCCGTGTTATTTATTTATTTCCCAGGTGTTGCTTTTTTATTAGTGATTTATGTGTTATTGTGTATGATCTGCTGCTGGCATCCATGACATGGGGTGTGCAGGGCTTTTTGGAAGCAGGCCCAGGCTGAATCCACGCCATGGATGAGGAATATCGCGGCAGCACTTGGCTCCTTCCTTGGGCATTTCATTATTTTTAGACGTAGCGAACGGAGTGAGGAATGGTTAACCAGATCCTCCTTTAAAAGTGATTCATGTAAAAGGGTACTTCAGTGAAAGATTTGTGACTACCTGAGGGGATTAAGTGAGGACTTATTCAGCCGTAGCCCGTGCATATGCTGCGCTTAAAGCTGTTGCTGTCATCTGGAGTTTATGATTGCAAAGGAAAGTAAGCAGAGAGAGTTCTTTGATGGTTTTCATACTTTTTTTGATAATGGATGAATTAAATATCTCTTTCATTGGCTGTTGAGTATGTGCTGAGGTTGGGCTTATTTACTGTCAATAACTCAGATTTTAAAAAGTTGCTTCAGCAAATCATTTGTTGGTCAGATATTAGCCCAAACTCAGAATTATGGTGATATTGAAGGTGTTAAAAAGACTTGAAATGCAATATACATGCTTGATATGGGGCGAGACATTAGCAAATAACCAAACATGATGAGTTGACTCATATCATCACTACATGTTTAACATTCAGGTTTTCTTCAAAAAAAAAAAAAAAAAAAAAAAAAAAAGTAAATCTATTACATTATTTTTTTTATCCAAAAATTGTAAAATATTGAAATTTCAAAATAAATAAACAAATACAATTTTTGCAGATGTTTCAAATTGCATCTTTTTTCAACAAATTCTTCAAATTTCAAAAAAATTACAGATTCAATTTCTGTAATTTTTAGCATTTAAACTTTCCCAAAATTGTTGCAAATTTTTGAAATTATTATTATTATTATTATTATTATCATTATTTTTGCAAATTTATTAAGTTATTAATTTTTTTCAGATCTTTGAAATTGCAATTTGTTTTTTACGAATTCTTCAAATTTTAAAAAATGAAAGTTTTTTCTTTTTTTTAAAGAAAAAACTTACAATTTAAAAAAATACATGTACGCTTTCTGGAATTTGGCAATTTAAAAAAAATTGTATTGTTAATTTTGGGAAGTTGATTAAGTTTCAAATTTTTGCAGATGTTTTAAGTTGCCTTTTTCTTTACAAGTTTTTCAAATAAAAAAAAAAAGGTTAATCCTTCATTTTTTTATTATTATTTTTTTTCTACAATTTTTACATGTAAACTTTTCTGAAATTTTGGAAAAAAAATAAATTTATTTTTACTATTATTATTATTATTATTTGCAAATCTTAAAAAAACAATTGACATCATGTTCATTTTCTCAGATTCAAAAAACTTCTCTTCAAGATATTTATCCACCAACTTTGCTAAGAATCTCATTCACTTTTTTGTCTTTGTTGTGAACATAAAGTAGATTTTGTGGCTCCTGAATGACTTTAATCCAGGTGAGCTGAGGAAAAATGGTTAAAGTAAAGGTTGCAAACCTCTGCGCGTGTTCCTGTACTGTATCTATTTTTTTCTTTTTCCTTTTTTTCTTTTTTTTTTTTTTTAAGAGCCAAAATAACTTAGTCTGAAATTTAATTTCTTATCAGCCACCAGATTAGAAAAAAGGTTGAGGCCAATATGCCTCAAAATGCTGAACACTGGCCTTGATAATCGTACTCGCCAATGATCGGTTAATCCCTATTGGTCAAAGGGGCTGTGAGGAGTTTGAAGGTGGTCTAGAAAAAGTCCCTTTTCTAGATATATCATTATCATTATCCACACTTCAAAATGAGATTATCGGTGTCATTGTAGGTGATTTTGAAATGCTACTCCATAGCTTCTTCTCAGCTTCCCCATCGGGTCGAGCAGGACCATATTGATTTTTTTCCCAGGTCTCTATGACAACACCACGCCGGCTGATCTGTGTGATCAATTTTGTAGTGATGGTTGACACTGGAGCCTAACTGTCGGACAGAAAAAGGACAGAAGAGCAGAAGAAAGAGAAACAGGAGAGAGATAGAGCACAAGCTAAAGGCTAACACATGTGCTACAGTTTGAACTACAAATAGAAGATGTAAAATTCTGACATCCACCCAAAAAAACAGATCGATAGGCACAAAAGCTCGGGTGTTTTTTAAAATGAACTCATTGTAAATCAAAGTAAGGTTGAAACATTTCACTTTCTGACTCCTCTTCTGGTAAAGAACTCCTTCCCTGGTTGGAAACGCAGCTTTCCTCCTGCTCCCAGATCTCCATCCACACCCTGACCTCCTTTTGACAAACAATCACGCTAAGAAGGCTCCGGGGGGCTCCTCAGAGTGATCACACTGATGGACTTCAGGGGAAATTTACAGCCGAGAGGCTCTTTTATTAGCACAGGAACCACATTCAGATGAAAACATCTCCCTGTAGAGCCGCTGCCGTCCTTGAGTCGGTAAACAAGAACGTCAGATTAAAGTGAAAATTGATTTTTCACTTTTTAAATTAGCGTCAGCCTGTGAATGGGAACATATGGCTGCTCACATTCTGTTATATCTGATGGAGTCAGTTAAAAAGGTAAAGAGAGGAAATGTGGCCACCAAATGCCAAACGTGTCGGGTCATATTTTAGCCATCTCCTGACCTTTCCTTCCTCCTCTCTGCTCGCGTATAGAAAACACCAAGTCAGACTCGTATATCTGTGCCCTGTGGCTCTTTGTGCCCAATTTTCTCTACATCCCTCATCGCAGGCAGCAGGCTGTCCTTCAGAATAACAAGAAATCTATATAACTGTTCTATAGAGTTCATGCAAAGCTGATATGAAATGATATTTTCCTCCGTGGAAGATGGGAAACAAAAGATGAGAATGTCTCCGCAGGACGTTGAAAAGGAGTTCAGATCTGCAGTAGAAAACAGGGTTTGACAAATGTGCCCTGTGCAGTTTTTCTCCCTATAATTGGATGGACTACATGAATATTTGAATGGATATGACGGGGCTTACCTCTGGTCAAAAGACCTATCTGTGTAAAAGCAGCCCTGGCTAAATTGGCTGATTGAAAGGAAGAGAAGTTTCTCTGTCCTCCTTTATTCATCCTGGGACTGTGCTGAGTAGATATTAGTTTTCTCCCCTATTGCTTCACCCTTTAGCTTTAAGGATGGTGCTTTTAATCCCGTTTAAAACACCTCTTCTCCCAAGGGTGC